>NC_139733.1:1492000-2984000 GCF_964211835.1 Anser anser
CTAAGAGGGGGTGAACTGGCCCAGGTCAAAAACGGAGCAGGTCAAAACTCCCGTGCCGGTCAGTAGCGGGGTTGTGCCTGTGAATAGCAACTGCAACATAGCCTGGGCAACACAGAGAGACGTTGGCTCCTGACTCAGCATAGGGACATAGTAAGATTTGTTGTGTATTACTAACAAGCTAGAGAAGCGAGAAACAAATGAAAGATAGCAAAAGCACCTTCCCCCCCCATCCTCCCTCTTCCACCTCCTCCCCCAAGCGGCGCAGGAGAACAGGGGAATGGGGATTATGGTCAGTCTATAGCACTTCTTCGCCGCCGCTCCTTCTCAGTCACTCTCATCCCCTGTGCTGTGGGGTCCCTCCCAGGGAATGCAGTCCTTGGTGAACTGATCTGGCGTGGGCTGCCCACAGGCAGCAGCTCTTCAAGAACTGCTCCAGATATGGGTCCGTGCCACAGGGTCCATCCCTCAGGAGCAAAATGCTCCAACCTGGATCCCCCACGGGCAGCAGCTCCTGCCAGGTCACCTGCTCCTGCGTGGTCTCCTCTCCACAGGCTACAGGTCTGGCCTGGAATCTGCTCTGGCAGGGGTCTTCCACAGGCCACAGCCTCCATTGGTGGAGGTCTACCTGCTCCACCGTGGTCTCCTCCATGGGCTGCAGGGGGACAGCCTGCTTCACCGTGGTCCTCACCACAGGCCGCAGGGGACTTCTGCTCCGGTGCCTGGAGCACCTCTTCCCCTCCTCCTTCACTGACCTTGGCACCTCATATTGATGCTGGCCTTAGCGCGGACGCCTGCTATGCCAAGCGGGCGTCTGTGCTAAGGCCGGCATCAATATGAAAAGGACTGTGGTGGTTTTACTCGGGTGGGCGGCCGAGCTCCACCACAACCGCGCTCACATTCCCCCTCCTCAAAGAGGAATGGGGAGAAAATACAATGAAAAGGGCTCAAGGGTTGAGATAAGGACGAGGAGATCGCGCCGTAATTATCGTGACACGCAAAACGGACTCAGCATAGGGAGATAGGCAATAAATCTTACTATTATTAACAAGCTAGAGAAGCGAGAAACAGACGAAAGAAACCAAAAGCACCTTCTCCCCCCATCCACCCTCTTTTACCTCCTTAAAGTGTTCTAAAATCATTTTTCTGATTTTTTTTTTCCTCTCCGCTGGCATATAGAATGGTGCAATGGCATTTTAGAGTTCATTAGATGTGTCACTTCAAGCTTAGTGCATTTCTCTCATTAGATATAACTCAACATGTTGAGTGCAAAGCTTTGCAAGCATGGTTGGTCATGCAAGTAAGCATCTGTATTACTTTTGTTTAGCTTAAAACTTGGCGTCAAACTTTTTTTTTTTTGAATGTCATTAATCAGGTAATGTTATAAGATTTTTACAGTTAGCCATTTTTATTCTAGTGTCAGAAAATGTTAATGTCTTGCCTATTTAAGTTAATTTAGAAATGCACAAAGTAACCCAAGTACATTATTATTAAAATAAGCAGATAAATGTTTATTGGGGAACTTAAGAGGCTAAAGAGTTTAAATTCTGTGTTTCCAGATTGAGCAAACACACAGCCTAGAGAACAAAATTATGGAAACTTAAGCATGCTTATGTCATTGACATTAACCCTCAGCATTAACAACAAAAACATATGTTTCCTTGTGTGTTGCTGTTGGGAAATGAGAATATGATGCCAATTAATAAGCTGTTGACCCAACAAGATTTCTGTAGTTGAAGTCTCTTAGGACTGTTACAGATTTGATTCATTTCCTCTTGAGACCACGTCCTTTAGTTTAGATGTCAGACTCCACTCCTTGCCTTACTCCCTCACCCCCCAATCTGCTTTGAGTAAGTAGAAGCGCAGTAACTACCATAGCAGACTTGTTAATTTAAAATCTTGAGGCAGTTATTTAAGAACAAGTTCTTTAATAGATTAATACTTCCTAGTCCGCTGCTGAAAAGATGTTAAGCAGTTGTGATTATACAATACTAGCTTTTCTTTAGTTAATTATTTGTTAACGTTAATGTAAGATGGATGTTAATTAAAACTGCAACATTTAAAGGTTGTTTAATAAGGACCGGCTGTCTTTTCCAACAGATCTGTCTAAAGATGATGAAACAGAGCTTTGATGTGAACTTGCCTGCTTAATTCTGCTCTAAGGCTAAATTTTACCCATAAATTTAGTATGTTGTTTGGAAGCCAGCAAGATAACAGGAATGTAAAGCATTACTAGAGAACCATTAAGCTTGAATACCATTTTTAATTTATAATAATGATATATTCTTGGTTTTTAAAACCTATTGATATGTTATATTGCTACTAACATAATGAATGTATTTGTACTTTTTTCTGAAACTTTAAGTTTATGCTGCTGTTTCTATACCATGTGTTGCTTTTATGTATGAAAGTGAACGTTATCCATAAATGCTTTGCACATAAAATTATATCAAATTCATGGAGGTTATATCCTTCTCCCTGTATTAATCATGAAATATTTTATGGAAGAAGTACAAGCTACAGTTTATCTGATAGAAGGAACTATGGCTAGGTCAGTGCATATTATGTGCTTTATTTTAGGTTAGGATAATTTGAGACCCTTTTTAAGGACCAGAACTTAAGTGCAAACTTAAAAAAAAAAAAAAAAGATTTTATTCTCTTACACATGAGGCATTGTACAACTTCTGTCTTGTCTAGCTATTTGTCTTTTCCAGCTCTCCTCAGGAGGAGTCAACTCATGTTGACACCCAAAGCTTCTACAAGTTTTTCCCCGAGAGACATCAATCAAATATATGCTTAAATTAGGAGAGTACTGTCTTATGCCAGTAACGGATAGACTCATTTCTGTAGTTTTACTGCAATATCTGTTTAACAAAAACAGTATATATTATGGATTTGATTAACCAAAGTCTGCCAGCCAAGTTATAAGTGTGTATTTTTACATGCTTGAACCTATATTGCTTAATAAATTGTACATTCAAGAACTAAGACAATTCCTGGATCTATTAAAAAAAAAAAAAAAGTATTGGTGATCTCGGTGGGTTGGTGAGGATATTCCATAGTTACTGCCCTTTATCAAATCCTTGTACTGGTTTATACAAAACAGGTGCAATTTTTGGAAGTGAATCATAAACTCCTCCATCTAGAAGGAGGATCATTAAATGTGAGGTGTTTATGACAAGACAAGTGACAGCAGCTGGCAGTCCAGCAGTAACTGTCACATGCTTATGCAGAGCTTGACTAAGTCTTCATCCCTGGCCAAGTGCAGTCTTCAGACTTCCAAACAGCGCAGAGTTGGAGGTGGCAGAGCTGGAAAGAGCACCAGAAGAGACTGTCAGGGTAGAAACAGAACAAGATGAGACACAGCTGGTAATTCTGGAATAAGTTCTAAAACATGGACAGATCAGATCAAGTAGATACTCTAAGAATACACTTCAGAGATTTCTCTAAAACCAGGAAAAAATAAAACAAAACAACCACACCCTCCCCCCTGCCCTTTTTGAAGGTGAACATCAAGGTGGATGGATGCCCTCTGTTGTCTCAGAAAAGTAGTTGTCTGCTCCTGCCAGAGACATCCAGCACATAAACTTTTCTGTTCCTTCTTCAACCTGAGTTACCAGCAGCAACACTAGATGTGCTCCTTAATCTTTAATAACCAGGTTTAAAAAAGTTAAGTATGAAATCCTTTTCACAGCATGCTGTGAATAATTAAGACTGGAATTGTGGCTAGAAAAAGCTTCTGAAAGGCTTGTGCGGAGGTGAAATAAGGACTACAACAAGTTTAAGCATCAACCTGCAGTTGTGCACAATGCAGAACAGGGCAGGGATTCTTTTCTTCTAGATGCTTTATGCTCGTTCATTTCACTGGCAGGAAACTTTGACTGTGTGTAGCCACCAGGACATCTTGGGAGAGGGCCATGAATTTCTAGGTGCACAGGATGAAAAATGAGTTCTCACCTGCTGCATGAAAAACACGTTGATGCTGTCTGCAAGACAAGTGAGCAAAGCTTTCAATAAAGTGTCAAAATGCGTCAGTAGTATGTAAGTAGATACTGACTATATGGAATATATGTCATAGCAATCTGTTAAATATGTGTTATGATCTTTTTTGTGTTTCTGAAATGTAAAGCTGTAGGTACATGAGCATCCTTTATTTTTCTTCTTCTTGTGGCTCTGGTCTTGGGCTGTTATTCAGCAAGACATTAAATCTAGTTTTAGGGCACATCACTCGTTCTGCTTCTTTTAACATGTTCAGAAAAACATGAGGGGTAGCTTTGTGTGAGGAGATTTCATGCTAGATCAAATATCATTATCTCCTTCTGCAGGCCTGAAAGTTTAAACTTAGAAATGTGTGCTCCGGTTACTCCAACAGAACTAGAGTTGTGCGTGTCCATGACTGATCTGAATCCAAGTTGAACCACTTGGTGCTCAGACAGTGTAGAGGTGGCCGGGAAATGATGACCTCTGCGGTGATAGATGCACCTTCTGGCTGGCAGCATGACCTCAGCAAGCCAGCAGTCTGAGTCCACACCTGGCCCCTGCCTTTTCCTTAACAAATCTTGTACAGGGCACAGAGTGTCGCAGAGGCCATTGTAACATCTTCAGAGGAAGTGCTGTTGAAATGTGTTCTGCTTTTTGTAACCTTTGTTTGTATTATGATGGCCTAACATTGAAAGAACAAGCTTCTGTCTGTGATTGACAGAAACTGTAAGGGACAAATGAGGAGCATGCAGAGTTCAAAGGGCTCCAACTAAATCTGTGTATGAAGTCATAAATTGCCACGAACTGTGAGAATTACGTTAACAACTGGACAACATCAAACTAAGTCTTGAGTCTGCTATGTGGAGGAGATAAGCATGCAGTTCTACTTGGGACTGCACGTTCTCTTTTAAGGTTTCTAAATAATTAATTTCTGTCTATCTATGTGTGATTCTTTTTCCCCACAAAATAGTGTGATACCCATTTTTACACTCACTCTAATATGGCAATGCCAGATTTTCCTCGTGGTTGGTGGGCAAACTTGGATTTTAATTTCTGACCTTCCCTGTGTTCTTCACTCTTATATCAGTGGGAGGAACTAGATATTTCTGATCTTACTTCTGACTACATTCAAATCCAACCATGCAATCAGTGACTTCTCTGACTTTTTTTGTATACGGCTGTGGGAAAATTCCTGGTTGGCTGGCTATGAATTAATGGAAATCCTTAGAATGCTTCACTAATGATAGCTCCTGTGGCTTTAAAAATTCTATTCCCTTTTTTAATTTGAGGGAGGTCACAGAGGTTTACAGAAACTAAGAGAAGAAAACTTAACATCTGGTTGTGCTCTGCTGATGACTGCTTTTGTGTGAAGAAAAGTTATGGCGTCTCCCCAGCATCAAACGCATTCAAGGTGATCCCTTCTAAGAACTCTTTGCAAGAATAGTTTTCACTCAAACTGTGTTTTCTAATTGATTTTGCTTTGTATTTTCAAATGAAGGATTTTAGACTTAACCAAGACATGGGAACTGCAAACTCATTTTCACTGAAAACTGCACCCTGCCTTTATAAAATAAACTTCTTTTGAGTTTTATACTTATAATGTAGACAATACTTACGTATATTTCTAATATTTTTCTTTAAATGTGTAGAATTCTAAGATAAAAACAACCCAGGGGGTAAAACTTTGGGATACATTAAATTAGGAGTTTCTTTTTTTTGTAGATGATATCCATAGTGAAGTTTGGTTTCATCAGTTTGCACTTAAAGTTCCAAGGAGTAATCTGACTCGTAGAAGTCCTTTTTCTCTAATTTTAATTTTACAGGTTAAAAAATGACTTTTTAGTTTGGCAGATTAGATTTATGCGCAAATTTAGTTGAGCTAGTAGGAATGCATAATCAGAGAACGTTTCGGTCCAAACAGTAAATCTTCTAAATGGTTAAAACTAGAAGCTATCAGCTGTTCAGTTAAACATGTGTATTCCAGGTGTGACTGGCCTGCATTCAGAAAGCATAAAAAATACAGCTTTAGAGAGTTTTAATAGTCACATGTCTATTATATCCTATTATATTTTTATTTTCTACAATGATTTAAACAAACTATATGCAGGCCTGAACTTATTTGTCATTTACCTGTGAAAACAGCACTCTGTTCAGCTTTTCTTTTAAAGATGGAAGTCCGGTGGCTTTGTGTGTGTTTATTTCTGTTCTGTTTGTTTTGCTTTTGTTAAAACTGGGGGCTAAACTTTGACTTCATTTTGGTGGGTGTTTTTCTTTTGTACCTTGAGTGGCTTCATGCTCCGTAAACAGTTGTAGGTGGCTTTGGTGCAGAGGCTGGGCGCTCAGTGCACTCCCAAAACAAGCCTCTTACCGGGATGCTTCTGCGTACACGGGGCTCTTCCTAAAGCAGGACGTGAGTTAGGGTGCTGTTCACTTCCACCGGGTCTTCCCACGTGGAGAGTTTTCAGGCACATCTCCTTGGCATGGGGTACGCTGTAGCAGCGGCACCATGCCAAGGCACCTGAGTTGGGTAGCAGGGGCAGGAGGGCAGCGCTGGTGGCATCATGCTGCTGACGGGGTGATTTCTGCCGCTCGGGGTTTCTCAATGCTGCCTTCCATCCCTGTGTTGTGCAGCTGTGTCCTGGAACACCCCGTACCGTACACCCTGTACTGTGTGCTCTCATAGAGTGGTTACTGCATTGGAAATTTACGTCTTAGTTTATCCAATAGGCCTGGAGGGGGAGATTTTCTTTTAAAAGCCAGAGGAGCTTTAGGTGCAGCTACCCGGACAACAAAGGTCAGCTCCTTCCCCTGCTGCTCAGGTGCTGTCCTGCGTCTTGTCTCAAAGCCCTTGTAAGGCCTGCGTGCACTGCTTCATGTTCCTCAGATTTCTACGGGGATTGATGTTATCTGTGTCTGGGCTTGTCTCTAATTAGAAACAGTAGAAACAAAACAAGGATGGAAGTTGGAACCAGCAAATTGTGCAGTTTGCCCTGAGCATAAAGATTGCTCTGTCTGGATAAGCCTTAAATATGGTGGGGGCAGGAGGCCTGGCTGAATCACAGAGCTTTTTAGTAAAGTTTTCAATCTTGAGCTGGACTTCCCCTCCAAGTCTTAAAGATATGGGGTATAAACGGGTGATTTCAGGTTAACCCTGTAAGCGTGTGCAGATCCTTAGAAGCTTGGCATGGGATTTTGAAAAAGAATGGAGTGCCCTAACTCCTATTAACTTTCAATAGGATTTGTTCTCTTTTGTGGCTCGGGGTATAGTTACACGTTATATTGACTCACAGTGAAGCTGGGCAGAAATTTTCGCTCCCATCTGCTTCCTCCTGCTTTGGTGTTTGCCCGTCCCTCCCCACCTGGGCTCAAGCACCTGTTTGTGAGCTGCATTGTAAATCACGCGGTTCAGACCATTTGGGTTGAAAGTATCCCTGCTTCTTTGTCCTTTTCTTTTCTTGTCACTATTTGGGTCACTTCAGTCCCCTGGGTGAAGTGAGATCCCCAGGCAGCTGTGCAGAGCGTATGCTCAGAGGTGCTGAACTACAGCAGGGACTGTGCAGAGGAGCCAGGACCTCCCTGAGCTAATCTGGTGTTGAGGTTGGTGCTCCTCGCAACTGTTCGGATACTTCTAAAATTCCCACCCCTTAGGTCTGTGAATTTAGATACCTTTTTTAAAAAGTAGCCCATTGAAAGAGTTTGAGGTTAGAAGTTTCATATATACTCAATATATGAAGTCTAAATTAGAGAAGATTTTGAAAGTATTTTTCATGTGATTTTTTTTTTTTTAATGGTGAATTTCTCAGAAGCAAGAAGATGTTAGTGTTTCAGAAGTCACTTCAGGCTCTGTTGAAGTGCAGCCAGTTCCTGTGGTGGAATACAGCAGTTCCTCGAGTGCCCAGTACAACCCTTCCTGAGAGGAAATGAAGAGTAGCATATTCATTTGTAACCTGACTTCACTATACACTCTATACACTATGGGTTATGAATTGGGCAGATTAATACTAAAATTACGGAAAGAACCGTACATCTTGCTCTGAAGACAGCAGCTGCTATTGGTACAGAACCTGTGAACAGATTTGTGGAGTTACAGAATACAGTTGAGGATCATTCCCCATTCAAATGAGCTTTGATTTTTTTAACAGCATCAAAATTTTATTAGGCCTCCTGATGCCACTTCCCAGATCATGTATTAACAACCCCAAAAGACAGGCCAAATGCATAGCCGGCTGCTTTAATTATAAAGCAGTATCTAACATCTTGCTTTGTCTGTTAACAACAGAAAGATTTTGCTAAGATACTTTTCAAAGAATATCGGTAACATCTGTTCCAAAATAGTTACAGCTTTGCTTTATTGTTTACATTGTTTTCAGCAAATTATATTGGTGGAGTTTAGTCATTATCTTTACTTTTACTTTTACTTTACTTTACTTTACTGGCAGGAGTAATAGGTTAACCACAAAAAAGTTAAAATAAGAACCAAAAAAAAAAAAAAAAAAAACGCTAAAACAAACACCTAACTCAGCCTGACCCATAACAGGTGAAAAGTTGTTATTCCGTAATTCTTCTGAACTTCAATGGAAACAAAACCTTTATCTTTTATTCATAAGTTAAGAATAATGCAGGTTGGGATAGCTTAGGTTTCTCCATATAGTTGCATTTGTAAAAGTAGTTCACTAATCATGCCATTCACTTTTGGGGTTCTTTTTCAGTAAAGACCACTAGCCGTGAAATGTCATGCAGAGGTTTGGAAATGGGACATTCAGCTCACTAAAGAATGAGCTGCATAGACAGAACTTTCTTTTTTATTATGTTCTGGCAGTAAGTGCAGGAACCGAAGCCAAAAAAAAAAACTTGAACAAAGCCTGGTATCATCTAACAACAGTGATGGATATGGTTGGCTATTGTTCTCTGTAGCCGCATTGTGTTTGATATATATGTTTTAGTTATTGTTTGGTATTTTCAATTCAAACTGCAGAAGTTAATGACATGCAAACTCCATTAGTTTATTTGCAGGCTTGTATGTGGAAAGTTGATTAGTAGTTAAAGATGTGATTCGTTCCCTGCCCAAAGTGGTTAGGTTTTGTTGCAACAGAGAAAATTATTGTTTTCTTGTTTATATTTTACAATCACATCCAAGTAGTTTTCCTGTTGTAAGTTATCATTTATATCGGAAGGGAAACTTACTGCTCTTTGGATCTGCTTCTTTATTTACTACAGTAATCTAAGCTTATTTTAATAGTGTTGAAGGTTGAAACTGAACTGGTTTTGTATTCTGTATTGTTTTATCTTTCCATTCAATGATTTAGGATTAGGTATTTATATATTCAATGTAATTTTGATAAGAGGAAGCCAAGCAGATGTTTTAGAGTAGTATAGGTTCAATTTAACTTTTTAATCTGTATATTTAAATGTTTAAGCTCTTAAATCAGGCTTTGCAGTTCTGGCAACTTCTAGAAGGTTTTTTTTTTTTTTTCAGTATAGAGACTTTTATTTGTTAGAAGTGATTGCTTCCTGCAGAAAAAAGATCAGTTTGTGTGTGTGTGTCTCTTGAAAAAAAAAAATAATAGTTGAAAATATTGTAAAGCTTTTTCAAGTATTTTTAAATTCAAGAGACTTTTTTTCATAATTTGATCAAAGTCACATAACCTGTGGCTCTGTTTTTGTTGCACATGCTGATGGTCTGTGGATAACATTACATTTTTTCAGCATGAAACCAAACACTTCAAATCCCTAAAGCAGTCTCAAATTTATGGTTAATAAAAGAATTTATTGTACTGGATGTCATCTGGTATATCACTCCGGGAACTGAAACTGGCAGTGAGTGGACAGGAAATATTTCCATTTCAAATCGCTTCAATCTCATGGTCTAGGATAAAAGTCTCTGATTTCAGAAAAAAATCACTGTGAATATCAATGTAATAGAAGTATTTTAGTTAAGAACAGTGTCATCTTTTTCAAATAATTCTTTATGTTAATAGTGTTTTGTGTGAACATACTACTTGCACTATTAATATCTCCTATTTTTGGTATTTCAGTATCAAGCCTGTAATCTTTTCAAGGCAGAAGGAATAGTAGTAATGTATTTTCAGGTAAATATCTGCACATGCCAAATAAATAGCAGTTTGACAAGTAACTGTACTGTAGCCAAACTGCTTCAGAGTCTCTGATCCTTCTTGTTTGTTTTTTTTGTTTAGTTTTTGTTGTGTTATTTTAAAGACTGTCAGCTCCTATGTTTAGATTACAACATAATCGTTGATTGCATTTTTCCAGCTTAATGGATTTCTTCAGATTGTCACCTTTTTAAATATAAAGTGCGAGATCCAGGGACTGTAACTTTTTAAATGGAAACTTCATGTAGTCAGATTGAAGTATCTGAATATTTTTTGTGCGTTAAGTAGTATTTTAAATACTTTAAAATGTAGAGATGTTCAAAGAGTTACACATTTTAAATGGGCATATTTGGGAGACATAAAAACTAGGACATCTTCAGCAGATAATAACATCCTGATACAGATTTTTGTTTTCATACTGTTGGGCATTAGTATACTGTGGTTATAAAAGCTTGGAACTAATTGATCAGATTGTGCATTTCATTCTCTGAAAAATAGAGGCAGAAGTGTTCTGTATTTTACAGATACTTTATTAGGCTGATTGCAATTCATTTAGAAAGATTTTTGAGATGCAAAGCAACAGGAGGACATTTGTCTTTAAGGGTGTCTGTTTAACGTTTTTTTTTTTTTGGTGAAAATCAGCTCATCTGGTATTATTTTAAGGAAAACTTTGTGAGAAGAGCTTATGATGAGAAAACGCTACCATGCAGTGGCCATGTGAGTATTAAATGCAACAGATAATTTGTGAGTTCTTTCTTTTTCAACTAATTATAGTTTATGCTTTGACTAAGTTAAAGGTGGAAGAACAAAGGAATTACTGGTGGTGTTCGAAAAGAAATGAAAAAAAGACTAGATTGCTTTCCTGTTTGGAGTGTATATAGCTTGGTGTGACACAGGTGTATTTGTGGATAGACAAATTGGTTCTGAAGCTTTTTATTAATTATTTTACATATCAGCTGTGAATTAAGTTGTCTTCTATGCCATGGATGATCTGGGCTGGAGTAATGAAAATCTTCTGATCAGACAGATTAAATAGGGTTCAGATGATACAAGCTGTATTTTCTTAATTGTTTTCTCTCCATTCTTGGTAAAATTATTACTCAAAGCCAGTGGTTTACTTAAAAATAAAGAGGAGTTAATATTCCCTGTCACTAAAATCAGAGGAGATGATAATGTTACCTAACTTGACACCTTGTTTCTGCTGGATTGTGGGCATTACCTTGTAAAAAGCTCAACATATCACTGCTGTAAATGTGACCTTTGTTCCTCATTAAATGTTTTACATATTAATTTTGTAAGATTTTTTGTTCTAAGCCTTAGTGGATTATACTGTAGGTTTCAAATAGTTCTTGTCAAACTTATATCAGCACTTATTACCAGTTACCCTGATTATACTATTATAATAACTTAACCTTGCACCTTATTACTAATCAAAACAACTCAAGCAAATAATCCACGAATTCTAATGTGGGAAACTATGCATCTGTTTTCTTTCATAGTTAAGACTGACCTTCTGTACATCAGTTGGCAGTTCACTTGTATCAAGTAAGTTACTGAAGGCATACTTTTTTGTTTTGTGTTCCTGCAAAGCTAAAAAGCAAACCTTAATAAGGTCAAGACTTGTTATTTAACTCAGGCAGTTTGGAAATGTTTTATTATCTGGGGTGTAACAACAACAAAATAATCTGTATATAAAAAGAAAACAGTTCCCTTTTCAAGAGAGAAAAGATTTAAACTATAGATTTGCCATAAAATTTACTAATTAGTATGAATATCACCAAAGGACATCAACTGAAGTCTGAATCTCCTGTATACAGAGTATAGATGCATATATACACATATAAATGAAAGTCCTTGTTCAGAATACTTTGCTATCTAAAACTATTTCATAGGAAACTGGAAGAAAGGAAATTGTTATCCCATTTTACAGATGAGAGGCTAAGGCAAAAAAGATATTACATTACTTCCTCCATGTTGTAGATACAGGGTGTAGATAAAGCAGGAAATTAATCCATGTTTCCCGAGTCTCTGTGCAGAGAGAAGTCACAAAACTGTTCTGTTCAGAATATGGTGCGAAAGGTGCTTGAGTGTTTTTATTTTTATTTTTTTGTTGTCCCCCCCCACCCCAGTTGGTATGTCACATATAAGGTATTTCATGGAGAATTAGGTGAGAGGGAAAATGAGATTAAAAATGCCTTTTTTTTTTCCTACCCCAGTCTTAAGGCTTTACAACCATAACCATCTTCCTCAGGTGTTAGTGCAACACCACAGGAGTGTGCTCTTCTGTGGCTGGACATTATAAATATGCTGTGATGGTATCAGTTACAGCATCTTATGCACAGTGGCACCTAGCTTGGCTTGATCTTTTAGGTGTTACCATAATACAAATACTATGTAGGAAAATATGAGTGACTGCTTTCTTGTCTGAAGGTTTTTTTCACTTGAGCAACTTCTCTGTTTGCTATAGTGTTCTAAAATTCTTTATTTTATTGTTTATTCCTGGCAGTTATAGTGAAGTAGGTGAAGTTACAATTCAGGATATCTTCTCTTCAGGTTCCTTTCACTTGTGAGGGCTTTGTGTGGAATGAGCTTTGGTTTTATTGGTGCTGCTTCTATGGAATCCAGAGGTGTTTTTCCTCAGGCTAAGTGCACTTTGTGCAATTCCTGCATCTTGTCAGTGGATGAGAGAGTAGACCCATGTGCCAATACATCAAGCATTTGATGGTAGGGTTGCCATAATTTCTTCCAAGGTGTAATGTCATATTATTTATTAATGACTTATGTAAATTTGTCATTTAAAAGAGCTGCTTTGACAAAACAAAACAGGATACTATCAAGATGTGATTTTATTTTCCATATAATTTTTTTTTAAACCGACTGATCCAGTTTTAACCAATAATACAAGAACAGAAAGTGCCCTAAGTTTCTAGTAACTGTGTAGGAGCAATCATTCACAAATAAGGTTTAGAATGAAAATATTGCAAGACCTGAAAGGGTAGTCAAGCAACTGACACCAATGAAACAATTTTAAGTCCTATTATACAGGTTGTGTGAGATAGTGAGTTTTAGCAGATAACGTTTCATGTCAAGTAGTGTATTAATTAGTATGAGAATAACGGTTATGAACCAGTCGTTTACTGTATGTGTAACCTTTGCTTACTTTCAAAAGCACTTACCATAAAGTAGATAGGGAAAGTGCATCTCAAACTGTTACTTGTTCAAGGGTGTTAGAAAGTATGATATCCATAGGGTGTAACTTTTATTAGTGGAAACTGACTGTAGTCAGACTGGAGTTTCAATACTATTTCAAATGTTAAATCTCTATTTAAGTAATTGTATTTAGATTCCTTTTTTAGTAGTTAAAAACCTTATAGGACTTGATAGCACATAAAGCCTGAAGAGTTTGCCAGTACAGACATACTTAAAACACATGCATTTTCTTGATTTTTTTCCAACAGTAGAATTTAGCAATACTTAATGCTTTTCAGCTCCAAATACTGAAGAGAAGTGAACATCTAGGAATATTTGAAGGTATTCTCTTCTTTGTTTCATAGTGAAATGTCTCAACAATCTTGATAGCAGAAGCTGCTTCATGTAAAGGGATGGTTGTGTAGCAAGATCAGGGATAAAATATCTGGATCTGCAGAGGGTGAGAAGCAAGATGCTAGGAGAGGAAGGTCAGCCTTGATGATCAGGTGAATTTGGAGGTACACTTTGTCCAAGACTGGCGGTTCATCTTGAGAATTTGGCTCCTTAGAAAGATGCATTTTGTGTGTTGTTGTTTTGTTCTAATTCCTGGTGTTGATCATCATTTGACAGAGCTTTTTCTACTTATGTGGCTGCAAAAGGGAAAGCTCCACTTTATTTGCAGAGAGGGGCCAGTATTGTTGAGTACTGTTTCTGTCCAAGTATCCTTCAGGTGGACCAGAAGCATTTGTGCAGCTTTGTGTATATTTCTGACACATTCCAAAAGCAGTTTTTTTTGGCTGCAGATATGATGGCTGTAATCCATATAGGCTAACCAGGAGTGTGTAAATTGCCTGGCAGCTGCAGCTTTCAGTCTGCAGCCACCAAATGTGTCTGCCTGTGTCTCTCGAGTTGAACCATGTGGATCATCTCTACCTAGCAAGCACTGGACCTTCTAATCCTCGCTGCTGATTGTGTTACTGCTTAAGCTGGGAGTAGTTGTCATCTTCTCTGTGGACCAGGACTAGACTGAGGCTCTAAGAAGGAACTTCTTTGCTAAAAGCACACAGTTCATTAATGAGAATCTCCATTTGGATTCTTGGCCCAGACTGGTGGGAGTAGCAATTTATAGCTGTGAAGGAACTGAAGCTCATACCTTTAACACCATTAGAAGGAAGGGCAACGTGGTTGAGACTTGTTTCTCACTCTGCAGGAAGCCAGTTTATACAGCCTGTGCATTTACTTTGTGAAAGGAAGAAAGGGAGGAATACTTGATTACCTTCTAGGGTAGGGGAGGACTTGTAGGGAAAGATAATTAATTTTATTAGCCTCATTGATGTACAAGAACTTTTACTTCCAAGCAAAAGTATTTTTTAGTAATCTTTGCTGACATAATGATAATTCCCTTTTTGGTGTGTGTTTGTTTTTCCATCCAGATTTAAAAAAGGAAAGAAAAACAAAGTTTCTGATATAGCCGTTACACCCATCCTGATCTGAAACTGCAGTGATCTGCCCCTCACTTTTGATGAGGGGATTGTGTAACACAGCAGTATACAGAATAAAAGTAGCGCTCCTTGGTATATTATTTTTTTTAATGTCCCTCATTCTACTGAACTCAATGCCAAAGGTACCTTTGCATTGCTACTGAGTAGATTCCTTCCTAATTTTTTGTTGTCTGAGTCTTGTAAAGTTAGGTAGCTTGCAAGGATGGTAACTTTGAGAATGGATACTTGTATCATTTAAAATGAAATTGTTTTTTACTCCATCTTCTGCAAAACTGACTTTTGCATGAAGTATTAAAAGTACTATTGAGGGAATGCTATTTAAAGCTGGAACACTGGGGGAACTTTAAAGCTGGAACATGGAGGATTTTGGCAAGCAAATAACTGTTTGTTCCTGAAATTGAACCATAGTGCTTGCTAACCCTGAGCTTGAAAATCTTATGGATGAGTACAGTTGTGTGTTTCTAAATCCCCAAGAAAAGGTTTTTATGTTCAAAATAATTGCATTACTTCAAAGGAGGGATTAAGATGGAACAATCCCAAATCTTGTCTACTTTAAAGGTTTTACAAGTTCTGTGGTACTCTGATCAGCAGAGTGTAGTTACTGCTAAATTGCCTTGCTCCACATCCTTCAGAATCAGAACTTTGGTTTGTTTATACATTAGTCCTACAAAAACAACATGCACTAGGTTTCTTTACAGCCTTGAGCTCCTGTGAATATGTAGTACTTTCTATAGTTGTGCCTGTATGCTTCATTCATGCAAGTAAGAATTAAAGTTAAGTTTCTGAGAATATGCAAATATCGAACTGTAAAGCTCTTAAATTTTTTCAGTGAGTTAGAATCATAGAATCATAGAATATCCTGAGTTGGAAGGGACCCATAAGGATCATCAAGTCCAACTCCTGGCACCGTACAGGTCTGCCCAAAAGTTTAGACCATGTGACTCAGTGCACAGTCCAATCTCTTCTTAAATTCAGACAGGCTTGGTGCAGTGACTACTTCCCTGGGGAGCCTGTTCCAGTGTGCAACCACCCTTTCGGTGAAGAACCTCTTCCTGATGTCCAGCCTAAACTTCCCCTGCCTCAGCTTGACACCATTCCCATGGGTCCTATCACTGGTGATTACAGAGAATAGGTCAGCGCCTGCCCCTCCACTCCCCCTCGTGAGGAAGCTGTAGACTGTGATGAGGTCTCCCCTCAGCCTCCTCTTCTCCAGGCTGAACAGGCCCAGTGACCTCAGCTGCTCCTCATAGGTCTTCCCCTCTAGGCCCTTCACCATCTTCGTCGCCCTCCTCTGGACACTCTCCAACAGTTTAATGTCCTTTTTGTACTGTGGTGCCCAGAACTGCACACAGTACTCGAGGTGAGGCCGCACCAGCGCAGAGTAGAGCAGGGCAATCACTTCCCTCGACCGACTAGCAATGCTGTGCTTGATGCACCCCAGGATACGGTTGGCCCTCCTGGCTGCCAGGGCACACTGCTGGCTCATATTCAACTTGCTGTCAACCACAACCCCCAGATCGCTCTCTGCGGGGCTGCTGTCCAGCGTCTCGTCGCCCAGTCTGTACGTATAGCCAGGGTTGCCCCGTCCCAGGTGCAGGATCCGGCACTTGCTTTTGTTAAACTTCATGTGGTTGGTGATCGCCCAGCTCTCCAATCTGTCCAGATCTCTCTGCAAGGCCTTTCCACCCTCATCCGAGTCCACAACTCCTCCAAGTTTGGTGTCGTCGGCAAATTTGCTGAAAACACCTTCTAGTCCTACATCCAAATCATTTATAAAAACATTGAAGAGGACTGGCCCTAAAATGGAGCCTTGAGGGACCCCACTAGTGATCATCCGCCAGCCTCATGTGGCCCCATTTACCACAACCCTTTGAGCCCTGCCCATCAGCCAATTGCTCACCCATCGTATGATGGTTTTGTTTAGCTGTATGCTGGACATTTTGTCCAGTAGGATCCTATGGGAAACCGTGTCAAAAGCTTTGCTGAAGTCCAAAAAAATCACATCAGCTGGTTTCCCTTGATCGACTAGATGGGTGATCTTATCATAAAAGGAAATCAAATTTGTTAGGCAGGACCTACCCCTCATGAACCCATGTTGGCTGGGACCAATGACTGCATTGTCCCCCAGGTGCGCCTCAGTAACTTCAAGGATCATCCTCTCCATAATTTTACCGGGCACTGACGTAAGACTGACAGGCCTGTAATTGCTAGGGTCTTCTTGCCCTTTTTGAAAATTGGCACAACGTTTGCCAGCTTCCAGTCCAATGGGACCTCTCCAGATTCCCAAGATCGTTGAAAAATAATTGAGAGAGGTCCCGTGATGATGTCAGCCAGCTCTTTAAGCACCCTGGGATGAATCCCATCCGGACCCATGGACTTGTGTGGATCCAGGTGGAGCAGCAAATCCCGCACACGTTCAGGGTAGGTTTTTCTCAAAGAATACAGGAAAAGGATTCGGACAGCGGGAGAGGAAATCATATGAACACACACAAAACAAAATTGACATGCTATGTCAAATTTTTTGCATTCCAGCCTTTATGTAATGTTCTGCTTTTAATATTTCCTTGTGAGCAGCTGTTGTTATCATTTTCAAGTTATGAATCAAATAGATAAACTCGCCTTGTATTACAAATGAAGTATTTTCCATCTGCTTGCTCAAAGTTTGTTTGCAATGAACATCTCCAGCAATGCAGTAAATAACAGAATTGTTTTTTTAGGTAGAACAGCTACAGACAAAGCAGTTAATCCACACTCAGTGACAGTTTCATTCAGAATTGTTTTAAGTGTGTTTTTTTGTGCATGTGTGTGGACATGTGTGCACATGCATGCACTTTGTAATGAAATTGAGAAGAGCAAAAAAACAAACAAACAAAAAATCCAGAAATAATCGTAATTGTGAATATAAATGCAAAATAAATGAGAAAGCGTCGATTTTTAAAACACTTGTAGCAAATGATTTCATGCTATGTAACATATCTCCAAATAATGCGTTGGCACCAATTTGTCCTTTCAAACCTGAAATATTTTTACTGGGTTGTTTCTATTTTTAAAAAATACTTTTAAATACTTTAGTGATAATCTTTGACAGGCATAAGCAACTTTCAAGAATTCTGGGGGCAGTGGTGGTGCTAGATGCCATAGGTTATTCCAATGTCAAGATAAGAGAGAGAATGCCTGTAATTATCCAAGAAAATACATGGAAAAGTATGGTTTAATGTGGGAAATTCCAAATTTCCCTCATTGAGTCTAAGGTATTAAGTTCTTTTAATAAAGAAGTATGGGAAATAGCGTGCAGATTGTTGTTCATTGGACCATTTGTTTTGAGATGTACTATTTTCCATTTTTATGAACATTTGAAATTCAGGAACACCATCAAAAACTTATACCCACTTAATAACTAAGAGTTCTCCCTCATATCATTTATTCCATCTTGATACTCATTTTTGAAATATACTAGGAGCAGAATTGTTCCAGTATTCTGGATCTTATGCTTTTATAGGCATCAGTATTTCAATGATGACAATACTTGAGTTTGATCCATGTATGTGTATATCAAGATCATAAAGCTGTTTTCTGAACAAACCTGGTAAGCCCGTACATATTGAATGCTGGACTGTTTATAATGCTAATAACTCATCAGCTATTAGTAAATCTGAAAATTAAATGTATTTGAAAAAACAAGTCACTACTTATATACAGCAAATGCCTTTGTGTCACTTTTCTAGTGAGTAGAACTTAAATATGATAGAGGTACTTTCTGATTGTACACCATTAACATTCTACCTTTAAGCTTAGCCAAGAAGGAGTTCCTAGAAAATTTGTCATCTCAACTCTAAAGACAACAGACATATAATACTTAACCATTGCATGGCAGACTTACTGTCTACTATTAGCAAAATTTTGTCTATTATAGTAGTTGTCCATTACATCTTCATCTGTGTAGAGTACTTGGACTAGCATGCTAACCAATTTGGTTTACGAATTCGGTGTGCCAATTGAGACAGATCATATTGTGTTAGATGATGCATGTAAAAGTAGTGAGAGAGCCCTGATGAGAGAAAACAGAGAGAGAATGGAAAAGATGAAACATGGCCTTCCATTTAAAGATGGGGAATTACGTGTACAGTATTATACAAAAATAAACAAAAAATATTTGGCTGTTATCATTGTAAGTTACACAAAAAGGGCAAAATGGTGACTTTTTTGGCCTTTTTCCACTTCATTTACTTTATGCAGTTAAATATAAGAAGTTAATTTTGCTGTGACCATATAACTGTGTATAGCCAGTTTCTTTACTGTTTGTTTGAGCTGAACAGAAAAACAGCAGAGAGAAAATAATTTATTTTTAAACAGGATATTGTGGTTGTAAAATCACTAAAACAAGAAAGTTCCTACTTCTCAATGTCTGTCATGCATTATCCTTTCATTTATTTTTCCAAATGTCTGTTTGATCAGATTAATTAAAATAACTGTGTTAAAGGTCTGCAGGAAAACAAACAAAAACCAAACAGCTTTTATGCTGTTGTTTGGAGAGCGTTTGTTAACACACAAGCGACATCAGACTGCAAATGATGGCCAGATTTCAGTGCTGCTAACCTCAAATGCTGATGGTACAATCCCTGTATTTTCCAGTATTGAGGAATTATCATAGTGAAGGAAATATGATTGTCTGATACTGAACATTGGAATGAAAGAGAGATGGAGATGGAAAAGGAGACAGAAAAAGAGTGGAGAATGGTCTTAAAAATCCCTTCCCCCACCATCCTCCAGATGTTAATACAGTGGGCCTGGTCAGAATCTTCGTTTCTGTGTCTAAAGGACTGCCTGCTGGAAGTTGGAGCAGCAAACTTTTCAGAGAACCCCTTTTTCCCAATTGTTTTCTTTTGCAATTCACGTACCCTTGCCTCTAGGGTCGCAGTAGATTTTCCATCCCATTTTCTCATGTCCTCTCCATGGTCACGTAGGTAAAACCACAGGGTGGCGTGGTGTGTGTGCCCACCATATTGTCTTCCTTGCACAGATGAACGTTTACCCCTAATAGCTGAGACACTGGTTTGTACAGGTGGGGAGAAAAATAAACTCCCTTTAAGTTGGTGGACCTCTTCAAAAAGTTTCTCCAAAGTATTCTCTTTTAGCTGGTGGACACTGGTTCGTTCAGGTGGAGGGGAAGATAAATTCTCTTTAAGTTGGTGGACCTCTTCAGAGAGTTTCTTCACAGCCGAGACACAGGCCTGTAGGGAAGAGGAGAGATTTCCTTCGTACTGCCGGAGTTGTTTAGCCAATTGATTCATTGTGGGTTCCTCATCCTCTTTCCAGGTTATTATTGCCAATGAGGTGGCATATGATGATGGTGCACTCCGTACAAACTTCCGCCACATGGGTCATGTACACTGGACTTCATCTGGATCTGTGGATGTTTGTGCGTCGTCTAGGTCCTTATAAATTACTTCCCGTACGGCTAATTCCCTCAGGTACTGAATTCCCTTCTCCATGGTGGTCCATTTGCCTGGTAGACATACAAGTTCTTCCTTGAAGGGATACCTTTCCTGCACAGCTGACAGGAGACGCCTCCAGAGGCTGCGAGATTGTGCTCCATCTCCAATTGCTTTGTCAATGCATGCATCCCTAGCAAGGGATCCCAGCCGCCTGGCTTCCTTGCCCTCTAATTCCACACAATTGGCTCCGGTGTCCCAGCACCGGAGCAGCCAGGTGACAAGCTGCTCACCTATACAGCGACCAAAATCTTTTCGCACATCTCGTAGCTCACGCTGGTATAGGGTTCGGGTAGTTACTGTTGATTTTTCGACATCCTCATCTTCATCCTCCTGCACATTTGATGGCCCAGCCTCGTCTTCACTATGCCCAGACCTAGCAGAAGACTGTCTGTGTTCTAAACGACCTGAGTCTCTATACCATTTTTTCACCTTGTCTACAGGGGCAACTTGCACTGCTACAGCTCGTTTCTCTGACCCAGCCACAGGGTCTGCCACAGGGGTTGGAATACCCTCTGCGGGGGCAACTTGCACTGCTACAGCTCGTTTCTCTGACCCAGACACAGGAGTGGGAGCAGCTGCAGGAGCTGGAGCTGCTGCAGGGGCTGGAGTGGCTGTGGGAGCTGGAGCTGGAGTGGCTGCGGGAGCTGGAGCTGGAGCAGCTGCAGGAGCTGGAACTGGAGCGGCTGCAGGAGCTGGAACTGGAGTGGCTGCAGGAGCTGTCACTAGGTTGCTAGTAGCATCAATTGCAGCTCAATAGGCACAAGCCAGACCCCAGCACGCTACAGTGATTTGTGTCACTTTGGAACTGCCAGAGTCATGACACCTTTTTTTCAAGCATTCTGCCAGCTTTTTAGGATTTTGCAGTTGTTCAGGGGTGAATGTCCAAAACACTGGAGGTGACCACTGCTCTAGAAACCTGCCCATATCCTCCCACACTCCCTGCCACTCGCAACTATCCCGCCTCAGGACAGATCTCCGGATGAGATTCCTAAGTAGTTGTTTAACCCTCAACAAAACCTGAAGCGCATTCAGGAGACATAACAACAAGAAAATGCTGGTCTGAGTTTCCCAAGGATATTCAACATCTCGGAGAACCACCGTAACTAGCTCGGGGGATAAGAGGGTGGTGGTGAAGGAGAAAGGGAGAGTGAACAGGTAGGGAAACATGTCTTCCCCTGTCCGCTTCACAGATTGGCTCCCTGACGAAAAAAGGCAATAGGTGTAATTGCTAATAGTTTCCGAGATATGGTTTCCAAAGTATAGAGTCGACGACAGTGCTGAGTACAAATACCAGGTTAGAGTCATGACCAGAAATTTCATCATTTCATAAGCCATTGTTACACCGCACAGTACCATAACAATCTTAAACCAGGGCCCGGAAAGGATAAACAGTGCAACAGGGAGCACATACAGAAAGTAACGTGCTATAAAACTCAATTTGGAAAACAGTCACAGCAGACTGGAGATTAAGGCAATCAACATGGTGACTAGCAACTATTAAGCAGGTCCAATACTTATACCAATTTTAGTTTAACACACTCAGGTCAAATCTGTCGATATCTCAACCCTTTGAGCCCCATGTTGGGCGCCAGAAGGACTGTTGTGGTTTAACCCGGCTGGCAGCTGAACACCACACAGCCGTTCGCTCACCCTCCCCCCTCCCTCTCTGGGATGGGGGAGAGAAACGGGAAAGAGAAGCCTGTGAGTTGAGATAAAGACAGTTTATTAAGACAGAAAAATAATAATAATAATAATAGTGATAATGATAATAGTATTAATAATAATAATGTGTAAGAAACAAGTGATGCACAATGCAATTGCTCACCACCCGCTGACCGATGCCCAGCCGATCCCCGAGCAGCCGGCCCCCCCACCCCGGCCAGCCACCCCTATATATTGTTTAGCATGACGCCAGATGGTATGGAATACCCCTTTGGCCAGTTTGGGTCAGCTGTCCTGGGTCTGTCCCCTCCCAGCTCCTGCTGCACCCCCAGCCTGCTCGCTGGCAGGACAGAGCGAGAAGCCGAAAAGTCCTTGGCCTGGTGTAAACACTGCTCTGCAACAATTAAAACATCAGCATGTTATCAGCGCTCTTCTCATCCTAATCCAAAGCATAGCACCCTACCAGCTACTAGGAGGAAAATTAACTCTGTCCTAACTGGAACCAGGACAATTTTATAGGATGCTATGTAGTAAGTAGTAAGTGTGCATAGCAGGCTTCGTTAATTTCACCTCTTCCGTTATTTCAGAAGTGAGTTATTCTATTTGTTGTTCATAGCACAAGTCGGTGTTTCTCAAACTGAATTGTCTGGGGTCCCTCTGAAAACATCTGTACCTCTGCACCCCATTACTTCCAAGGCCCAGCTACCAGTTGTGCACCTGGATTGGCATTGCTTGTTCTCCCCTTCCGTTTCCCCATTGCCTCATCTCCTCTCCTGTCCCTCCTGCCAGGGATCACATCCCACAAGTAAGGGAGCACTGGTTTAACTACACATTTTTGGCATCTGAGTATCCTCAGCGCATGGGGAACATGCGTGGCTTGAAAATATTCTGATATAATTTTTCAGGGGTTTTTAAAGTTTTTTAGAAGGCTTTTAATTTAACATCATTCACACAAGAAAGTTGGAAAAAATCAAGTGTGACAGGGCAGACTATAGAAGACTTCTTAAGCAATCTAGCAAATTGCCTGAGAGAAATAAGAGCTGGTGCCCTTTTTCTGCCACACTTTGCTGCATTGAATTCCTGGGCTTGACCGAGAGATTTAAAATTTTCACGGTAGGCAGCAAACGGTATGGATTAAACTTGATTCTATTGCCATTAAGTTGTGGCTTTAAGAACTGTCTGTTCCTTAAAGCAAACCAGTTGACATACGTTCAGTGAACAGCTACGTGGAGCCATCTTGCGTACTGAAGAGTCAAGCTGTAAATACTTCTCATATTATTTCTTACTTTATTATGGTTTCCTACCTCTCTATTGGATTGACTGATAAAGTTCAAGCTAACTTTCCACATTGCCTTTTTTAAAAGTAGAGACCGAAATAGCCAGGAATGAGGCAATAATACATTTTTACTGTATTATGTTGTTCGGTTGGTTGGTTCCTTGCTTTTTTTTTTTTGGTAGGATACACTTTAATCAGTGATCTTCAGTCAGCATGTTCCACTTGAAAATCTTACATGACCCCCATGAGACTAGCTGTCACACAAGTATACAAGCGTGTTTTTAGGGTCTACCTCATCCTCTGATAGGATTTAAGTCAACAGCTGCATAATTCAATATCCTTTCATGGCAGGAGGAACTTGAGAAAACTGTACCTAGTAGAAATGCCAGAACAGTATGTTCAGACAAAATGTAATTACTTACGTGGAAGGTCAACCATAAAAACATAGATAATGTCATGATTTCATGAAAAATGACATACTGAGTGATTGTGAAAGGTCAGGACAATTCTCTTCGTCTTATCCAAATGGAGTTTGAGTTTCTTAAATTTGGTTTAGGGAAATAAGTATTATACATTCCTTTTAAAAGAATGTTGCATTTCCCAGATTCTTATGTGAAGCTTTTTTCCGGTTATACCTTGATGTCCGTGGTCACTGGGCCATCTGTATGGTTTCGTTCTGAGTTTTTTTTTTTACTTCTTTAAAGGAATTTGGCTGTTTGTACTAACGTTCGTTAGTACTTCTTTTAAAAAAAAGGCTAGAGTGAATGCTTCATAATGCTTGCTTCAAGTCACAGGGCTTGAACTGCGGTAAAAAAGCTGTATTCTGGGAGATGGAGAAGGAATATGCCAAATGTGAACATGTCCAACGGTTCTAAAATGAAGGGAGGCGAGTTGTGTCCGCACCAGGCCTGCTGCTCCCTGCCGGGCCACGCCGCACTGAGGGGCCTTCGCCTGGAATGGGGCTTCTCCATGTTCAGAGGCTGGGCCTAATCGATCTACCAGACAACCCAATGCTCTGTCTGAAAGGGACAATCGTGTTAATGTGCTGACACCTGGAGACTTACTGTTGAATTTTTGCAAGTAATGTGCAAGGAAAAGCAGGGTCTTTGAACACAACAGGCTGCTCTTGAGGAGGATGTGCAGGGGAAGGGCTGGCCAGAGGCTCCACATACAGGGAGGGTGGGGCAGTGGATGGGGATGGTGGGGTTGCAAATGTTATTGGCAATTTTTGAGGTTTAGTACTGAGTTCTGATATGAGGTTTTATACTAGTTTTTCTGCTAACCTGTTGTTCCTGTGCATGCTTATCTTGGGCCTTTGGCATTGGTTGTAACTAAGTAATTAGTATGTCCTGAACACCAGAGGGTTTTCTTGTTGATCTGAGGAAAACACTGCTTGGCTGTAATTTTTCTTTTTGTTTTTCTTACGAGAGGGATTGAAAGTAAAGGGATGTAAAAGGGTTAGGGACAGAAATAGTCTTGGGGATGATAAAATTAAAGGTTTGCAGTCTCTGCTTCTGTCAACTCAGAGTAATGTTTGCAAATCCCCAGATGCAGAAGTCAGGTGTTCTCAGGGTTGCTGGATCTGGGAATCTACCTCTTGTGATGCTTGAGGACAAGTTCTAACAATTTGAGGCACTGCAGAAAAAGAAACAAAAACGTTGATGGAAAAGACTGCTGGCTAAATCTAGACTTGACTGCAGGAGGTAATTATGCCACTGACTTCATTGGAATTGTACGTGCTGACACCGAGCATGAATGTGTCTCAAAATATGGAAATGGGGAAATCTCCTCAAAGAAGCTGCTTTGTAAATATCAGTTAACAGAAGCCACTTAGTTTTTGCAATTACTTCACACTCAAAAGCATGTTTTCGTACTTTTTTTTTAAAGGCAGAGATTGCTTTGAAGTATTAGAAGGTTCTTTTGAAAAAAAAAAATAATTCCATAGCAACATAACCACCCCATTTTAGAATTTTCACTGTAAGAGTGGCTTTCTAAATAGGATATAGCATTTGGATATTCTTTTTCTCAACCATTCTGCTTATATTTAAAATTAGCATCATCAAGTATGCATCTTTCTGTGTGGTCTTAAAAATGTCTCTTTAATTTTGTTTTGATCTTGACATACTTCCTTTCACCTTTAGAATAACTAACACATTTATTATTTAAATATCCAGCTCCTGCTTGGTTCCACATAAATTCATCTGTGCCTCTGCACCTCTTGTAGGACATCTAGATAGATGGATTTCTGGTCTGTTCCAACACTTTTTGCTCCTCATCTGTGCATGCTTCTAGTTTTTCTGCTTTTACTGGTTTCTTTTTGGACTTTTCTGCTGCTCCAGGAAATTATCATGCGCTTATTTTTGCTCTTGCTACTATTTATTTTCCTTACAACAGTCTCTAGAAGATGGTCACTACTTGCTTTTTTATGACGCCATTGCTCAGAATAGACCAGTCAGTGACTATTTTTTTTTCTGAAGCTTGAACATTACTAATTTAGCTAATGTATGCAACTTAGTAAATTATAGTTAATATTTTCTTTCCTATCTCTCATATTAATGTATTCTTTACATCACTATTTTCAAAGTATGATCCGTGGGATGGGAGTGTACAGTATATACCATATGGTTCCGCAGCACCATTAAATTAAATAATACTTATGCATTTTGAGTGTCTGAACTGTACTAACTGCTGGGATGGGTGGGTTTGATTTTTGAAGTTGCTTCACATTTGTGAATGAGTCTTCCATTTCCCCAATACATAGTTTATAATGAAGTAAAAACAATGCTCTGCTTTTTGTATCTCAGGCCAAATGCAGGATGCAAATGCCACAAAGACACATTCAGCTCCTCTGCAGCTGAACTTACTTGCAGTGGCTCTAAAGATGAAGCAGTCAAACTGTAAATAAATAACAGAACAGACTAAAATCTGGTAATTTCTTATGCAAACAGTGTAATGATTCATGGGAAAGAACATAAAAGAAACTGACTTGTTAGCGGAAGTTGAAAGAGGATATTTTGAGGAATCCAAGTCACAATTTCAAGTCTAAAATAGGCACTGAGAAGCCTATTGATCCATGAATTCACTTTTATTAAAACTTCTCCACTGTAACTGAGCTTTTTATTTTTAAATGTTGTTCCCATAATTTGTGTATGTAATGCAGAAAGATATATATCTAAAGGCAAATATGAGAAACATTTGGAGTTGGAATAAGCAGTTACATCAAGAATATAGTACGAACAGTACAAAGCCATCTATCCAGTGTTTAGAATTCATTCTGCAGTCAGTGGAGTATACACAAATTATATAGCATACATGAGTGTGGATTATGTATTCTGTTATATTCTTTTGGAAGCAGTCCACGATGCAGGCGTATGAATAATAGAGATAATTAATCCTTTCATTGATGGTTGTAGAAATATTTTAACTTGGTTGAAAACGTCAAGAAAGCTTTAAAATGAAAATAGCAGATGTCAAATATAAAGCCCCTAGTTTACTGAGCACTGAGTATAATAAACATTGATTATTCATCTTGATGTTAGAGTTCAAAAACAATTGTCCCTTCAGTTTGCCTTAGGGGAGCATGAAATTAGGACCATGTGTGCGTTGATTAACAACATATGAAAGATGAATCACGATTACTGTTTTGGTCTGGTGCACAAGGCTATGCTTGAGGGGTAGTGATTTCCCACCTCCTTTACCAGATCTCTGTAATTAGTGCTAGCATATATCTCCATTTCCTGGTATTGATCTTAAAGTGGCTGCCTGACAGTGCCTATTCACACGCACAAATTGCCTTTCTTGAATGACAGAGTGTTTGCTCAAAAAAGTTGAATGTTGAAGTGAACTTCAGTATTGTTTGTAAAAATGGTTATTCATAGGACAACTCTGAAATCATCAATTTCATCTCTGGCAGGAAGTGTCAAATAAAAAAAGATATTACTTTCAGCTTGACAAAGAATATGAAACAGTATGTGTTTTAAATGGAAGAGGAAAAAGTTCGACAACAAAAATAAAGCAGATTTAAAAGAAAATTCTTTCCCTTGTATTTAATTTACTTACGGCCTCTGAAGGCAGACATTAGTTAAATTTAACTTTCCTCAGAGGCAAAATTAGTTCCTGTGGTCAAAATTTTCTTTAAGCTTTTTTTTTTTTTTCTGGAAATAGAATCCTAACTTTGTTCCTCTCTGGCCTCATAATGGGGAGAAACAGTTGTTCTAAGCGCATTTCATTAATAAGTAGTTACTGTATATGTAGGGCAGATATTAGAAAACTATAAACAAACAAAGTAGAGGTTACCTTTCAATAATAATAGTCTTTGTCTCTTATGAATAATCTACTTTTTCATGTTGAAAACTGGATGCTTAAAATGAAATGCCCACACATGCCTTGATCATCCAAATGAGTTAGTCATTCGTTCTTCTGGAGATGAAGTGTATTAGTAGTATTCAGAACTCTGCTAATTTAAGATATCTTAGGATCTTAAGTATTCAAGTTGTTGATGTGGATTGAGGAACGGATCCAGCCTTGATCTCTGTGACTTGAGGTACGTGCATTGTGGTGGAAATTCATTCTGACTTGCTTGCCCAACAGAGATGTGGGATTTGGATCTTAGCTTATCGTTTTCTGCAGAGTTCTGTGTTTTGAGCTCACATACTGTGAGACTTAATGTTATTACAGATAACAGCCCCCCACCTCCACTTTTTAACAAACAAGATTATTTGTAATTTAATCTGTGCATTTCAACTTTGATTATCTGTTTAAAGATCAGTGGTCTACAGTTTTTCTTAAAGATGTTTTGACTATTTTCTTTCCTATGTGTTTTTTAGTCCCAGTATGAAGAAGTATGTGGACCAAAGGGATTTTATAGACAAAGCCCCAGGCAATGGAGACTTGCTTTCTAGCAATGATCAGAATAAATTAAAAGCTGCATGTAAATTCAACAAATGGTAGTGGTTAATTAACTAAGAATGTAGTACCCTAAGGCCATAACATTAGTATTTATAGTTGTCAAGTAAGATGCTCTAAACAAATTGTCTTAGCTATAAGCCATTTAAAGAGCACAACTACTTTATGGCTTAAATAGAAGGGAATGCTTCCTGGAAGAATATGTTGTTCAGCTCACAGCAGGAAGTATTTGGAGGATTAGTAGCAAAGTTTAACATGGTAAGTTGTCTGATTAGCATACATGTTGTAACTTACAGCTCATATGGCAATTACCTATTTCAACATTTTAAGGTACACCTAACTCTTCCAAATTTCTACAGCCTTTTTGGACCTTTTAGACAGTTTTTAAATTTAGGGTGTGAAAGACCAAATTAATTAAAATACTTGTGCTGATTTTCAGTGGTGTTTGATAGAATTTGCCTGTCATCCTCAGAACTTCAGCTCTGTAACACAAAAGGAAGACAGGTATTAAGAGAGGTATTAATTTAATGGCTTATCTGCCTTTGCTCATTTATAAATATAAAAAGTTAATAGGTTTCTGTTTTGTCTTTTTTTTTTTGCATGTTTTATCAAACACATAATGTGTCTTTGTTTTGCCCTAGTTAAAGTTAAATGAGATTTTTTTTTTAATAGCGTAAAAGAAACAGAAAATGTTTCAGAAGAGAAAAGAAATTAGTAGAAAAGTTAAGACTGGAAAAAATTGTCACCTTCCTGTTTCAGGAAACCTTTTCGGATAGCAGCTTGCTTAATGGCAAACTAATTGAAAGCTAAACAAATGGAAAGCCACCTAAGAAGAAAGTGAGATTACAAAATTCACTTCCAAGAATAATGTCAAGATCTACTTTGCTTTTATCCCTTATGTGCTATATTTTGCGTCTTTTTCTAAGGTTACTGTACTCTTTTTTTGTTCTTCTTTCTAAACCTATCAAGTGAGAGGCAGTGCATGTTTACACATGATCCTGACAACAGCTGATTACAGTTGGAGTCCTTTTATAGTATTTACTTCTGCTCTTTACATTGTAGTGGTAAAACCAGATATAATTCCTTTTAAAGGGTAGTGTTGTTTTTTTTTTTTTAATGGTAAATAAGATATTTGTTGCCTTTCAGGGAATGATAAGACTCAGTGTTACAGTTTTGAACTTTGTGTCTAGTAAGGGTTAGAGTAACCCTACGTTTTGTGTTTCCAAAGCCATTTCAGCAATTTCTGAAAGGTAAGTCATTGCTACATCTAAGTCCAATGTTCTTCTGTGTAGGTGTAAGAGACACACCAGACTCATCTGCCTGCAAATGCGTTCAGATTCACCCGGGAGAGCAATGGGATAGTTCTCCAATTGGTCCTCAGTTGAGGCGTTGTCTGTTTTGATAATATTTGATAATAGAAAAGGCTGTCTGATATGGCAGAATGGGTTTCTGCAATATGCATTCCTACTGAGAAAGTTACAAAATAAAATTATTGGAATTATTCCAGTTGGAAATTCACGCTATCATTTGTTCCCCTTCAACTCTTTGTTGATTTTAGCCAATAATCAATGGAAAGATTGGAATTTAAATTTCATGTCTGTGTGTTTGTCTAATTAAGCTTTTCTCAGCAAAAATTTCTTTAAAATGCTTACAATACATGTTAAAATGATAGAAGTCTCTAGATGGGGGCCTCTGACATAAATAAACCGTAAGAGTGTCCCAGCGCATAAACCACATCGGACTCAATCAAAGTACATTGAAATGTAAATTCCACAAGAATGATACAGCACAGCAACAGTAATTACTTATAAATGTATCTGTATATAATAAGTTAGTGAGGGACAGGCATGGGCACCTATCTGGAGACAAGGCATTGATGCTCTGCAGTAACCATTTCTCCCATATACAGTCCAGGCACCCTGATGAACCAGGCTGTAGGTATTTTTTTGTCCTGTCTTATTGTACCGCTGCTTATGTTGATCTTCGAGTTCCATGTGAGCATTGAATAATACTAAACTTACAAAAAAAGGATGACTTGATTACAGGTGAATTCTGAGCATGCTGAAAATTTGGTTTCTTAGTTTGCCCAGTGAACAATGAGGTAATAGAGTCCTTCAGACACCTGTTCCAAGGAAGTTAATAAGATGAGGAATGTCTGGGAGGTGATGAATGCTCTTTAATCACTTTATTTACTGTTTTGCTCCTACCTTTTTTTTTTCTTGGAAATGATCTTCACCAAGAAAACAAAGTGCTATAGCCACAGTGCTTAACGGTACATTTTTTCTTCTTTTTGCTTGAACTTCTGATATTCTTTTTCATGACTGTAGACTTGGCATCAGCTTTGCAACAGATTGTCATTTCTCTTCTCTTCTGCACTGTGTATGCCCTAGAGAACCCAGTTTGATGTGTCCTTAAATCTTGATTAAAGGTGGTTTTGTTTTGTACGGGCATCATTAACCTAGATGATGGAAGTTGAGAATATCAGATACCTTTATTTAAAAAATAAACTTCTGTGGTTCACATCTGTTGGGCAGGTCAGACTACTTTCTTTTCTCTTTGTTTTTACATCTTGCGTATTACATTTGGCAAATTGGTGGCAGGTGAGCACATGCAGGTATGCAATCTGTTCTGTCATTGCTTGTATTCAGATTGTCTGACTGATGGTGTACCCAAACAGAAGGAAGAAAACCTCCTCATGAGTTCTGTCATCCTCCAAAAAAATATTTACAAAAAAAAAATATGTTCAAAATAGGTCATTTTATTTAAATTGTTTTCCTGATATTTCTCTACAGGGCCTGTCACCAGCCACCAAGATGAATGCGCTACTCAATATCACCTTTAAATATGACAGTAAGTTGAAAATCTGCAATATAATCACAAAAATCAAGGACTCTGACACTGTTGTCAATGTATACCAGCATCTTTCTTAAAAATGGCTCTAAGAATATTATAAGCTCTTTAGTTTTGAAATAACTTTGAAATCTAGATCTGTTGCAGATGGGTCAGCTGGGTCTTGTCTTTCCTGCGTTTCACTGATTAGAATAATACGGTCTAATCATTTGCAGTAGTATCACTTCCAGATCACTTACTCAGTATTGGTAGGAGAATTATGAAGGATGTTTTTACTCTGTGGAAGAATGCAGTCATTGAAAGGTTTACTACACACCAATTCATTGGAAAGCATTATTTCAAGCCTTATGCATTTTGATATGCAATTTTTTCTGGAAAAAAATCAAGTAGAAAGCCATATTTCATGTAGAAAATATATGTAATTTGTATCTGTATACAGGAAAAGTATTTTTAAAATATATGTCTATAAGGATTAATATGGAATTTTAGCATTGAAGATAAGTAATGTCTCTTCAGCTGGGTGAAATACAAGGAGCTTTAGATTAGCTACAGTCAAAAAAGAGCCCAGGTTAGTGGAAAACTATCCGTATCTCAGTGAAGTCAGGTGGTTTTAGTACTTTAGCAGAGGTGTGATATACATGGTTTATATTGCAGCTAAACCGATAAAGTAATCATAATAATCGTAATAAGCAGATTGCAGCAATAATACCGTGAAACTATTCAAGGATCTGCTAAATGGCTGTATTTTATTGTTCTCTCTCTTTTTTTTTTTAAAGGATTGTGTCACCTGTGTTTTCCATTCAGGGAGGCATGAATATTGAGTGCATTGGAAATTTACCTATTTGGGGGCATTTAGTGGCCATCATCAGTATACATTCAATGTGCATTCAAGAGAAGGTCTTAATTTACAGCAATGTTTGTATTAATGCCAATACAAGTCACTTTTTTTTTTGCCTACTCAAAGAATTAATTCCAATCATCCTTATGCTCTATTTTTATGCTTATTTCTGAGTTTGGAATCTTTCCTCGTGAATTCATTTATTATCTAATCTGCTGTTAATGCTTGAAGAAAATGAGCGAAATTTAAGCATGTCAGATTGTACAAGAGAGAACTTCAAAAAAGTTACAATTTGTTATCTGTATAGAGGAAGACAGGAAAAAATATCAGTGAGAGCAGAGATCCCCGTGTTTAGTTAACACGATAGAGCCTGTTTAAGTCCCAGTATCTGTCATGTTTTTTCCACTAATTCTGGCACCAGGAGCTATGATTAACCAATGACAAGTGTTAATTCAAAGTTCTGCTGGCACTGCACACTTCCTGGCCAAAGGAGTTGTTTGAGTTACACAGTGCTAGGGAAAGAGATCCCTGATATCAAGGCTAAAGAGTTCATGTAATGTGGAAATACAATCTTACACTGAATAAGCTAGCACACAAGAGAATTGGGCTTGCTGGCTGTGATTTAAATGCTTTTATTTTGCCATAAACTCTAATGAGATTCTGGTTTATGTTCTTAAATTAGTTGGGTAGATTATTTATTCAGGTGAAAAACAAATGTTTGTAGGTTTCAGTAGTTCACGTGTAGTCAAGTAAAAAGTGATTTCCTGAAAAGGGTGCATTTTTTCCCAGCTGTTTTCTTCCTAATTCTGTTGATCTTTAAAAAATGTAAATCAATGACTCACAGTCAAACCTCAGATATTTGTGCTATATTGCATTTTGGCAAATTGTCATTTGACCATAATATTTTAGCAGCCAGGATCCAAAATCATGGGCTTTCTATTAATTAGTTCCAGACCTAGCAAAAAGCTGTTACTTCAAAGTTTCCATTGAAAGAAATACTCTATTCTCCTCAGAGGAAGTTCATGCTGTCATTCCCTTCACTCGTAGCAACAGAATTCTACAAACAGCAAAGTAAATACGAATTGCCCAGCTTTTGGAAAAAGCGATGCTGTACAAACCATTCTATTTTTAATTGTGGGGCAGTTACATAAAAGGCCTCTTACCATTGTTGTTCATAGCACAAAGCCATTTTCTAAAACTGCTTTTTAGTTAGCATTTTTTCCTTCCTTTCTTTAAGATCACACCTTATAATAGCACTTAATTTTCATGTTTTAGTTTTACAAACTCTGTATAGACAAATACATAGCATATAGATTATGTGTGGTTTTTAGAATTTATCGTTGGCCAGTTATATATAATCTACTGATTAACTTGTTGGCTTTACTCGTTCAAAAGCGGGATGTTTTTTAATGTGTACATGTTCATGTATGTTATGCTCCAGAACTATTGAATTCCCTAGCCACTACTTCTCTTTGTGCCACAGAATATGAGCCTAAATATTGTAAGGCTTTAAAAGTAATAAAATTTTGTACTACTTTTCTTGTTTAAATCACATACGGATTTACTTTCTGTGATACAGGCTACGCTGGTATTATAAACTGGTAATCTTTGGAGTCCTGCAGATTAGGCTTTTGCAACTGGTGAGTGGTTGTGCTCAATGATTTGGAAAGTTTTTCATTGTCCTAAGACAAAAGGTTCGCCTAAATTTACTATACAGTTTTTTGTTTTTTGTTTTTTTTTAATGAAATAGTGTACATGTACTTTCACTTTGCTTAGTCTTGAAGAAAAGTTAGGAAATTCATTTAATTCTTTATTCACAAGGAGAGATGTGTGTCCTGCTGACACTGAATAATCTTCAGAATTCTTTGGTATGGCACAAGATAATCAGCTAGTATGTTTTCCTTAAAGCGTTTTTTCCTCTGTGTTTTTAGACTGCACTCCTTATCTGAATTCAGTGGGAAAACATGTGATCGGAGATGTGCAGAATATAACAATCAGTCAGTACGCATGTTACGAACAGGTTGCAGTGACAATACTTTGGACAGCAAATGCCATTGGTAAGTAGTAGAGGAAAATGGAGTAAACACAGCTGATGATGCAGTTCCTCCATTTGGAATCTTGTCTCTCTTCTTGAGGTTATTTTTCCAGCTGTGACAGCCATTAAAACCAAGTATCAAAATAAACTGAATTGTAGAACCAGATTTTTGAATTGATGTGTCACAAAATGTTAAAACCAAGATTTTTGAATTTAATGAAGCATGTTCAATCATATAGGTCCCACTAAAAATGCTATTATAACTGATAGATCTTTAAGTGGGAACAAAAAAGTTTTTTCATTGATAAAATAAGTATTTTTTAAAAAGTTTTTGTCTTTATATCAAACTTTTTAATTTCTATTTTTATGTACATTATAAATTCACATGTAGATTATATATATGTGTTAATATTGGCAGTTTGTGCTCCAAGTTTGTTTTACTGGTAGGTATGTATGATCAAAAAAGTTTCGAGACCACTGCAGTAGTGTGTGCTCTCTCTGTACAGCATCTCACCGTTTGTTTTTCTTGCATACTCATTAAGGTGCTGAACAAAGTAATTAATATAAACTCATTTTCTTTAGTGACCATCGTTTAGCAAATGAAAAATCTGGAGTTTCCTTCTTGAATGTTTTTAGTACTTCATTAAAGAATTTCATCTGCAAAGGTGCTTTTCAGTATCAAGTACATCATTACAATTAGAGTCAAGCGCAATACATTTTTCAGAATTAAAACATTTGTTTGTTGCCTATTCTTTTGCTCATAGAGCAGATAAGATCGAATACTTCATGGTTTGTAATTCCTCAAAAAGCTTTTCAGTTATTGTTTTTTCTTACGATTTAATAAGAGCTGAAAGTTCGCATTTATGTGGTAAGATTACACCCTATGTGATGAGATATGGCTGCTAATGAAGATTTGTATTCTTGAACTTGACATGCATTTTTAGAATAGACCTACATTTATTAAATCAAACATTTTAGCTAAGAAAAAAATGTTGGATTTTCTTTGTGACTTCCTGGTATTAATTCATGCCTTCAGAATTTGATAACACATTAAATTTGTAACAGAAAATAATGATTAATTACTGGGGTTTAAGACAGTATGTGGAAACTACACTGCAAAGCTGTGCAGTTGAAACCATTTGGTAATCTTCATCTGCAGACTGGGTGAATCAAGTCTCTATGGCAAACAAAGCTTGGTGTTCTTTCTTGTAGTGATCAGAGGTTAATCCTCTGGAAAGTGTGAGGACAGAACTGCTGTTGAAACATCTCGGGTGACATGGAGACTGGACACTTTCTCTTTCATGGTCTTCATGTAAGCACAAATAGTGCTTTTGTTCCATGGGATATTAAGAACATATTGGGCAATGCATGGTCTTTCTCGTATACATGATTATAAAAATAAATAAATAAATAAATAAATAAATAAATAAAAATCTAATGGAACAGAGGGGGCTTGAAAATCATACTTTTTTTTTAGTTTGCCAAACATAGTATGTAGTCAAATTTATGTTTTGATTCTTGTCACATATAGCTTTACAAAAGCTGTGTCTGTGCCTTTGATAAATATGTATTCTGCCATATGTAATGCTGTTGAACAGATGTAATTAGATGGAGTAATGCTAGTTAGTCTTGAAGAACTGTGCAGTGACGTTGATACCTGAGCCACAAAACTATCACAGCATAACACTGATATTCTCCTGTGACATTTGCATCACCATGACTCTACTTAGTCATGCAATGAAGTAACTCCGTGATGAGAACGTTGTGAAGAAATGCAAAGACCATGCTGAGAGTTGATTATGTTAGAGTAGCTTGAAAAAAAGGGTGTAATTTTGGCATCACTTACAAATAACTGGATGTGTGCACTTACTGGAATAAATTCCATTCCATTTAAGTCAATATTCCTGTTATCCTGTAGTATACTAGAAATAAAGAAGTTGTAACAACTACTATCACTTTAACCTAGTAGTTTATAAATGATAAGAATGTGTTATAAAGTAGTATTATTATAATTTGTTAGCAAACATATTTTATTGCAAATAATCGAAATGTGATGCTACTATAAAGTACTGCTGATGAAGGTACTGATTATTTAGATTGCAGTGATAATTTGGAAGCTCTGTCTGCAATGTGGGCCCCTCTGCTCTAGGCATTACACAAGTATGCGATAATTACAGCCTTCGCCAAAGGCTAAATTCTAAATAGGCAAGATAGAAAATGTTGGAAGAACTGACACACAATGGCAAGTATTAAAACACAAAAGTATTTCATATGAATGTTAGGATTTATTTTTAAAGACAAATGAACTATCTTTGTACTGTATAAAATATCACAGAATACCTTTTGAAATATTAGTTTATTTTAATGTCCTGCTGTTTGCAGGGATTGAATACCTGAAAGGTTTTCGAGTCATCCTCGAGGAGTTAAAATCTGAAGGAAGACAATGTCAGCAGATGGTTTTAAAAGATCCAAAGCAGCTCAGCCCAAGTTTTAAAGGAACAGTAAGTGCTTTGTTTCAAGAAGTATTTTATTGTTACTTGATTGTGTGAAGTCTTGAAAGTATTTATTTGCGGTGTATAAATGTGTATATATTTACCTAGATACACATTTAATATGCTGTTTACTAGGATGCAGATTGCTTCCTAACATTATTTTTCTTTAATGAATAGTTGTCGATCTAGAGACAGATGTAGTCCCCTTCTGTAGAATTTTTCCTGAGGCTGGAAATTGTCATGAAATCTTTTTGGGTGACTGTGGAGTACAGGTGCATGTTTGAAACAGTCCATATCCCGATTCAGTATTATGCTTCTTCATGATGGTGTGTAGCAGAGGGATGAATAAAGGGTTCTTAAATGTATTAGTTTCTGCTCATGTTTGCAGAACTGTGGGCCTATTTGAGAGAAAATGCTTTTAGTTATAATAGTTGCAATCTTGTGTTTTTGTGTAGGGAATGGAATCTCATCCCTTCCTAAATCTGAAGTTTGAAACAGATTACTTTGTAAAGATTGTTCCTTTTCCTTCCATTAAAAATGAAAGTAATTATCACCCATTTTTCTTCCGAACTCGACGTAAGTATTGTGTACAATATAGTATTACGTAACATCTCTTTCTTTACTCCCCTCCCCTCCTTTTTTTTTCTTTTCTTGTCAGAAAAAGCTTTTCTGATGTAAAAGAATAGCTTTTCATGTAGCAGATGATGATGTTAGGGGAGACTGGGTTAAGATAGGTATTGACATAGTCTTTGAAGGAAGGACTGGGTGTTATATGGCAAGAACTTGCATGCCTCTGATAAATCTATGGCATATAAGACATTAGCAAACAACCAGAAGAAGAAACTTGTATTAACTCCTTTCCTTCCCCTCAGTGGACATTGTGAACAAGCTCAGATTGTTTTTGCTTTTGAGATCAATTTCAAGAATGGGTATATAGACATAAATACAGATGAGTACATATCAAACTAGATGGTAACAACTCAAGTAGAATTTCTCAAAATTATTTAGCAATTAGCAATTCTCATTGGAGCTAAAGAGAAGGAACTTAAATAAACTCAGTGCTTAAACAGTCTGATGGCAGTCTAACTCTAAGCACCCTTTTGGGTGTAACGTTTGTATGTATCTTGTGTTTTTTTTTTCTGTATAAAACTTTCTTAAAATATTTTCAAGCCTGTCTGTTGATGTGTACCAAAGTGGCATTTGTGTGCTCAGCATACTTATTTATTTTAAGTAAATGTAATTAAGGCCAGTTTCAACTTCTTCCTCTCCTGCTGAGCTACGCCTGGTGCTATCCCCTTTGTCTCACTAAGGACTACTATTTTCAAATTACTGAACCTATGTTTCTCATATAAAGATGAGAAGGAACTTCAATCATAACATAGAAGCTGGGTTTGCAAAATATATTTACTCCAGGCATGTTATAGACTGGGAAAGGAATGAAGAGTACTGCCCTCCAAATGCTGAAGTAACTCCCTTCTTTCGCCCTTTTTTTTTTCTTTAAATAGCATTTGGATACTGTATCATTAATATTTTTTGTGTGTTTGTAGCATGTGAGTTGTTGCTACAGCCAGAAAACCTTGTCTGCAAACCTTGTAAGTTAAATGTAATTTTTTCTTTATATTTATCTTATAAAAAGTCACTGTCATTGAAGAGTCAGTTGCCAATTCATGAATATCTCCTCTGACAGACTGGAAGCCAAGAAATCTGAGTGTTACTCAGCAGGGTTTTAACATGCAAGTGTCTTTTGATCATGCACCCCACAACTTTGGGTTTAGATACTACTTTCTTCACTACAAACTTAAGCATGAAGGACCATTTAAGCAGAAGACCTGCAAACAGGTTAGTCGCTGCATTTTTCAACTCTTAAAAGCACAGAACCCATTAACATAGATGTTCTAAGGTTTTACAGAAACTTTAAAAACTTACTATAATAGAGAATACTATTGTTTATAAAATTTTAAATTATTTGGTACTATTTCTATAAATAACAATTGCATTGTGATAGAACTCATCAGTCACAACCAGTCTTGAGTGCTCCATCGGTGCTGGATACTATAAGCAAAGGGGAAGAGACCGTTCTCTCTTTTAAAGACCCTGTAACTGATTAGTACTTCAAACTGCAGTTTATTATTTTTGTTAAAAAATATTCTTATCATGTAATATTATCTCTACACTGAATTTTACCACGTAAAAGATTATCCATTTGAGATGGTGTCACAAGATAGCTCTCGTTTCAGTATGCATGGAAGTAGGCTGTGATTTTTTTACAACTGTGTGTATGTCCTCTTATGGGAGCTGCAATTTGCTATATTGTTTCCCTTAACTTTGGTTAGCATTTAATAGCAAATTTGATCTCAATGGTCAACCTTTGATCCTAAGTCTCTGAAAGCTAGGGAGCTTCAGGGCGTAACATAGCTTGTGTTAGACCAAGGTTTTGAGGTTTTTTTTGGATAATCAATCATACTTGATTTCTGCAGAGAGAGGATTGTAGTCCTTGCATATTTGAATAGAGAAACTCAGTTTTTATGGTTTAGGATGTCGTACTTCAGGAGAGCACCATCCATTCCTAAATCAATGTGACTGTATTATGTATTGGGTTTTAAAAGTATGTGAAAGGCTAGCAAAGTGTTTTCTTTCTTTGATGTAGGAGCAAAACACAGATACTACAAGTTGTATTATTCAGAATGTAACTCCAGGGGACTATATAATTGAGGTAACATTTAGAAACTCATTTGTACTACAGCTGAATGAATATATTAATGGGGGGAAAAATGAAACTAAAGTATTTCAAGTCAAACTGTTTGGTAAAATTAGATTCAGGCATCCCTACTGAGGTACCTTGGGCAAGTAAAGGCAGATTGTTCTTGACCTTTCTATAGCTTTGCTTCTCTAAGCACATAGTACTGTCATCTGTGCCTTCAAGTAAAATTGTGGGCCTGCATAATTCTTGGACTTTGATTCTTAATTAGAATCCTGTAGTTTGGTCAATTTCCACTATACTTGAAAGCTGTGTATTTCGTTTGGTGATGACAGTAGGTGAAGTCTAAAAGTTAATATCACAACGGTAAACTATGTATGATCAAAGACGAGTGATTTCATTAGTTACTACTTTAAGGTGCTCTTTAATTTTAACTTTTGAACAGTAAGTTTCACATCTGGTTGTGAAAGTTGGTATAGTTGTTTATATATTGCAGAAAATAAATAAAATGAAACTTCCACAAAATAAAATTCAACTTTTACTTTTCAAAGCTGGTTGATGACACTAACACAACAAGGAAAACAATGCACTATGCACTAAAACCAGGTATGTTTTTTTTTTTAAAGCAGTATACAGTATATATATTATTAACTTAGATTCAGTTTTAATTATTTTGAAAATAAATGTTGATTTGACATGTGTTTGCTGTAATCAAGACTATTGAGGCAAATGTACTGTGATCTTTTGACCTAATGAAAAGAGAGTATACATGCACACTTGCACATAAAAATATGCATCTCTGTACATTTATATTTAGTACAGTTTAGATCAATATATAGTTGGAAATCTTTGTGGTAAAGTCACATTTGTTGTGCATATGGATATGAAAAGTCATAGTCTGTATCTTAATCGCAAACGATGCATGCAGTAGTGTGGAAATAATGTAATGACTATGAGAGCAGCCTAAGAACACTACCTGACTGTGCACTTCAGCCATGAAATGAAATTTAGCAGTGTGAAAAACCTGTCAGGTGAATGCTTGGCATCTCTATGTATTAGACCAGTCATTGAGAAATTAAACAGGGATTTCAAAATATAACTGCAGACCAAAAACATAGATGAAGGCAACAGACAAAATGGTCTGATTGCTAATGCACATTGCTAAAGGTAATCTCTGCAGGAATTCAGTTTTTCCCTAAGTGGCTAGTTCAGCACTCTGGAATGAAAATTTGACAGGCCAAATGACTGGTATGTATAGTATTAAAAACTAAACTCAGGTAAAGTTCCCCTCATGGGGGGCTGAAGTGGGGGGTGACGACACACAGTCTGAGTTGGCATACAGCAGTTGTTTACTTCTTGTTGCTTACATTACTTGCTCTAATGCTGTGGTGATGAGGGCAATCAGCATAAAAACTATTTAAAACGGAGCAGAACATGATGTTTGATTTCTCTGTATATTTGAGAATGATCTGATAATAGTGTGTGCTGCAGCAATTTTTTTCTCAGTGTAAAGATTTGATTAAATAATTATAATAAACCCATGCCTAATTCTGCTTTATTTTTCAAAGTACATTCTCCGTGGGCTGGACCAATAAGAGCTATTGCCATTACAGTCCCTTTAGTTGTCATTTCAGCATTTGCAACACTTTTCACAGTGATGTGCCGCAAGAAGCAGCAAGGTAAGAGTTTGTTCAATACAGAGTTCCATTTAAGATGTACTTTTGCAACTAAAAAGGTCCTAGCTAGTAGATTTATTCCAGAAATACCTTCTTCTGAAGAGCTTGCTTTCTTTTTAACTTGTTTTTCCTTCCCACAGCCTTTTTGTGTGTTGAAACTTGTAGCAAATTCTTAATCCAGTGCTTGATGGTGATATTTTTTTGTCATTAAAAGTACTGTTAACTTTTTAAAAGTTAATAAATTTTACTTTTAAAAAAATATTAATCAGGAGTTCACTGTAGAAAGAAGAGAACAGAAGAGTATCTGGAAATATTTTTGATATAAGGTTTCTTTTTATTCATGAAAATACTGCATGTCAGTATAGAATGGGAACATATCTGTAAATAGTCTTATTTTAAACATTCCTTTATTTCATTCAGAAATGTCTAGTTAATATTTATTTTAAACCGGAAGGAAAGTAAAGCCATGTGATACAAATATAATTCTCAGCACTGTCTGAAATACTACTCGTATCTATTAATGCAGATTTGCTCACTTTCCTGGAAGTTGCCTTTACACTTCATCCTAAGTCTTCTCCCTAAATTTACTCTTCCTAAGACTCGCAGTTTCACACTTTCTGCAGAAGTTGCAGAAACTTCTGTAATTTAGTTTCCATCCCTTTTCACTGACTTCTCTCTCCTCTGCGTCCAGGACCTGGCAAGCTGTGCTTGTTACATTGAGATGTTAAAAATCAATTGATATTTTTTGTGGAATCTAGGGAATCATGCGGTTTCATGAATATGGAAAAAGAGGTTACATTCCCCAAGCCTCACGTATCTGTGTTATCCATCTGAATTTTGGAAATGAGGTATACTGCAAGTGCTATATGCTGTCTGGGTTAAATCCTTTTACCTTCTGGTCTTCTGTGGCTGTGCTTTGCTTGCAGCTAGCACAGTTCCAACAAAAAGACAAATCACTGGGGATTTGTCTACAGAGAGAGGTGTTCCAGATTAGTTATTCCTGATGAAAAATAAAATTGTAGTAAAATAAATCCATAGATGGAAGTTTAACTTTGAGTAAAAAATGAGTATTTCAAAATACAGTTTAACCAACTGTAGAACTAGATTGAATTAGCTTGGTGTGAAGCGCTCATGTTCTGGTGTAAAAGCATCCATACAAGAAAGAAAACACTAATAACTATCTGGATTTAAGTTAATACTATCTTAATTCAAATTAATGTCCATACATAACATACATACCAGAGAGATACTGTATGATGTTCTGAAAGGATCTATATTCTTGGAGTTTAATGTTCTTACCTGGTGTTTTATTAAAAATTTCTGTTTTATTAAAAAAGTAAATAAAAGACTGTTATGCAGGAAGCTCTTGATGATGGTATATCTTTAAAGCCTATGGTGTTTGAACAGTGTGGTGAAACATCATTCTATTTATAAACTAAAACTGTCTTGAGTTTTTTGAGTTGTACAGTAATAATTTCACATTTCACTTCCCAAGTATGTTCCACGTATGTAGCAGGTCCAAAGCTGGTAAATAGTGGGTATGCAATTTTTTAGGCTGGAAATGAATTATCATTTGAAAAAAAGTCTTTACTATGTGTTTTAGTGAAAAGCCTAATAAAGTTTAAAGCAAACAACCAAACACACACTTTGTGTGAACTCTCTTCCTCTCTTCCAATTTAGAAAATATATATTCCCATCTAGATGAGGAGAGCTCAGAGTCTTCAGCATATGCTGCAGGTCTCCCTGTGGAAAGACTTCGTCCCCGGCCAAAAGTGTTCATCTGCTATTCCAGTAAAGATTGCCAGAAACACATCAATGTCATCCAGTGCTTTGCTTATTTTCTTCAGGACTTTTGTGGCTGCGAGGTAAGCTCAACATTTCTTCTGTAAACAGAATTGCTTTAATTAAAACAGTACCCACAAAACTCATAGTGATATGTGCTTGAAGTGGGCTATTTCAATGCCTCCTTTCAACAGATGTAATTTTCATTATTTTTCTACATATTGCCTACATAAGTTTTCTTATCATAGTCTGCATAGAAGACAGAATTGTGGAAAATGTGTACTGCATTGATTCCAGGCCTTTTATTCAGCCATATTTAGTGAGTTTTATGTTAACTGCTTTTTCTGTGTAGAAGGTCATGCATCTTTATAATTGACACCCACACAAGTATTAAAGATATAGTTCAGTATTTCTAAAAATATCTTTCACATCAGAACTCTGAAGTGGTAATACCAAATATGCACACTTGGATATACCAAAAATCCTGTTCATACAGCAAATCTATGTATTCGTTGATATTCTATATTGATTTTTGTGGTTTTACTTCCTTTCTGTTCCGTCGTTGCTGTAAAATCAGCATCTTTTTTTCTTATTTTTGATTTAAAGCTGTAAGACAGACATCAAAATTGCCACTTTAAAATACTAGGCTCAGAATCTGAGAATGTTTTCTAAAATATGATCAATATGCAGCCAGTTATTCACTTTATAATTGTAAGAAAAGTCAAGATAATTACTAGTTTATTTTCGTTGAATTTTAATCCTGCCACTGAATCTAAATGTGTGAATTGGAACTTCTTTTCAGCTATACAGCAGATCTGACCTCTGGTGGCCAAACATATTAAAATAATCGATGCCCCACATGTTTGGGGATGTTCACAATTTATTCACAGGCTTAAAATGTTTCAGACTTTAAGTAATAAATAACCAGCAAAACGGGTTCATGTAGTAACTAGCATTGTAAAACAATCTGGAAGGTTTTCCTTTTTACCTTAGCGGTTCACTGACTTCCTTAGCCCAGTGAAATATTCAGCCTACAGGCAAAGTTTAGGCTGAACATAAGCCCTTGCTTATTTTGGTGAATAATTACTGACATGGTTAATACTGGTGATTCCAGTTTGTCCACTACCAATGCTGTGTTAATTATTACTTAAATCTCTTTTAAAACCTCTTGAGTGTACATCAAGGGCAAGACATAGTTAAACTCATGATTAATTTTCAATTGTTGTATAAATACAAGCTGACTTGCTGAGCATTTATAAAACATTTAGATGTTATTAGTAAATGTATCTAATAACATAATAATAAAAATCAACCAGAATGTTCTTTTTCTTCCAGGTGGCTCTAGATTTGTGGGAAGATCTAAAAATTTGTAAAGAAGGTCAGAAACAGTGGCTTATAAAAAAAATAAATGAGTCTCAGTTTATCATCATCGTGTGTTCCAAGGGAATGAAATACTTTGTTGAAAAAAAGAACTGGAAACACAGAGGGGTAACCAAAGACACAGGACAAGGAGAACTCTTTCTGTTTGCTGTGTTGACTGTTGCAGAGAAGCTTCGTCAGGCAAAGCAGAATTCAAATGACCTCTGCAAGTTCATTGCAGTCTATTTTGATTACTCCTGTGAAGGAGACATCCCTGGTATTCTGGATCTGAGTACAAAATACAAACTCATGGACAATCTCCCTCAGCTTTATTCACATTTACATTCCAGAGACATTAGCGTTCAGGATGCAGAGGTGTTTCCTGTTAATGTTAGTAAAAGGAATTATTTCAGGAGCAAATCTGGTAGGTCCCTTTATGTTGCCATTTGCAATATGCATCAGTTCATTGATCAGGAGCCAGATTGGTTTGAGAAACAATTTATTCCCTTCCTTCCATCTCCTTTACATTACTCGGAGCCTGTCATGGAAAAATTTGACTCAGGCTTGGTTTTAAATGACTTAGTGAATAAACAGGTGACGGATGATGATTTTTACCTGAAAACAGATGTAAATATTATTTCAGCTGGAAATTCAGACTCTCGTTGTATAATTCAGCACTTAAACCTTGGAGAAGATATAGAAACTCAGGACATTCAAGGTGGTGGCAGCTCTGTTCTTCAGCCATTGTTACATTCTGTTAAAACTTCAAATCTGAAAAATATGCCTCGAGATTCTGGAATCTATGATTCGTCTGTTCCTTCATCTGAACTATCTTTACCCTTAATGGAAGGACTACTGACAGACCAAACTGAAACATCTTCTATTACAGAAAGTGTTTCTTCTTCGTCAGGATTAGGTAAGATACAGCAGTGTTTTAAAAAATATATTTGAACATCTCAAAATACTAAGGATACTATGTAAGGAGCCAGATAGAGAGCTGCAGAGGAAGGTAAGGATTATGTGCAGGTGGTCAAAAAAGATAGGTTTTTAATAACATTAGAAGAATTAATCTTTTCCTTTACTTGCTGTGGGGAGAGGATCCTTAGCTTAGTAAGATTTCATTAAAGTTATATTAATAAGCCACTTTTCATTGATTCACCTAATAAGTGGAGAGATTGCATCTTCCTTCCAGAGAGACTCCTTGACAGCTGGCATGCTCAGCTGGCAGCTGTGTGGCTTAATCAGGAGGGTAATATGGTGAAACATTCTTACAGAAAGGCCATAAATCTAAAACTGACATACTATTTTACTCCAGCACATGCTAGAACCTTTAGGGATACACTCTATACTGAGTGGTTAATTCAAGTTTCAGAATCGCATTGGGTTTCTCATCTGTTACGGAGCTGAGACAGATGAGCAAAAAGGTTTCAGTGGAGGAATTTAAATGCTTGGAAGACACTCGCCAAAATAGATATGGAGATTTACATGCATACAGTTAGATGGTATAAATATTGCCTTGGACCATATTAAAAGTTGATCTGACCTTACTAGTTTGAATACATTGAATTGACATCACAGCTACATCAGTATGGAATGTTTCAGCAATTGTATATATTAGGATAAAAATGTTGTTTGAGATTTTCCTGGAGCAGCTACAACAGGCGAACAGCATTTTGATGCTGATATGCTGTTTTGCTTTCTTGAATGAGTCTTGACAATGAGCTAACTTGGTAGACTTTTCTTTTACCTAAATGCATTCTTTTGATTATTCAGATAATTCATGAGCTATCTTTGATGCCAGAATTATGTTAAGGAGGGAATATATAGATACTGATAGACACCGCATTTGTATATATAGTCTTAATAGTCTGTAGAACAAAATAACTAGAACTTGAAAACTTTCCATGGAAAAAATACAGATTTATTGATTTAATTGCATAACCCATAAATAGCCAGTTATTGTTTCAAAATTCATATTATATTCTTTAATTTCCTGCTGTCTTCTAACTCAGCCTTTTCACATATTTGTGGAAAAGCTTACAGACAATATCTATAAAGGTTCTAGTATGTGTTGGACAAAAGTAGGATGCTAGTTTTAGATTTATGCCTCTGTAAGAATGCGTTACCAGTATTCCCCCTCATGGCTCAATCACAGAGCTGTCAGCCGAGTATCTCAGCTGCCAAGTGGTCTCTGAAAGAAAGAAGTAGTCTTTCCAGTAATTGAATCTCAAGTCACATACCTAGTTGTTAACATGTTTCAGCTATAGAGGTTAAACATCATAGCACTGCCTGGTGAAGGTGTATCTTAACACTGATGTTGTAACATCGAAAGAAACCAAAATAACTTCTGCCATTTTCTCATTCTTTATCCCTGTCCAAAAACACTACTGTGACTAGTGCTCAAAATTCCCCTCGCCCAAACCATGGTCCTAATTGGGTGCAAAGAAGATAGTATCTAGAACTGAATATCATCTGCCTACTAAATAGATTGCAACCCATTACATCTTTTTACTGTCCAATACATACAAAATGTTTATAGCTTTAATATTTATATGCCTAGTAATGAGAGAAGTAAATACTACTGTGTAGCTTGTATTCATGTTCTAGTAGTTGGACATGTCCAAATTATTACTCTGAATTCACGGTACCATTTGTGTTCTGGCTGTGGATTTTTATCTGTAACTTGCTCACAACTGAAGTGAATAGCTCTGTCATTCAACAGCAAGTATATGTATCTCAGGGTACTTCCCCCCCTTTCTTCTTTAAAAGACAGTTTTATTTACTCTTTTGAATTAAAACAATAGATCACATAACTTCTAACATTTTCAGTGCAGTTCATGTACAGACAATAGGCTTCACACAAGCACAGAACTGCAAAGAGGAAATTCTCAAAGAGATCATCGCATTAGGTATGATCCACTGACATTTAAACCAAAGTAATGTTGCGGAAGTCCCAACAGCCAGACCTTTAATAGGTCCATTCACTAATAAGGCCTTCTCCAAGAAGCCCTGCCTGAGGAGAAAGTTTGTATTAATTCTTTAGATAAGGAGTTACTGAGCACAATAGTTCAGCCTCATAATTGAGGCATTATGATCCGGCAAGGTTCCTAAGTTTTCTTTGCATTTTTTCTAAAATGTTGAATGAATGCAAAGTCAGTGTTTGAAGTAATAAACCTTTTTCTTTTTCTTTTTTTTTTTCCTTTTTTTTCCTTTTTTTAAAATCTTTTATAGGGGAAGAAGAACCTCCTGTAATCACTTCTGCAAAGTTCTTAGTGCCTGGAATATGTAAAGCAGAACTTCATTGCCATATCCATACTGATGAACTGCAGGCAATTGCCCCTTTGTAATACATCACAACATTGCTATGCATTGCCACTTTAACAGCCTCTGTTTGTGCTTTAACCACCACACTGTTCCAGCACTAAATCTACTTGAAGGAACAAATACTCCCTGAAGATGACCAGCTATTTGTAAGGGATTTTTATGGCCAGTAAACTTGAACCTGTTGGACTTAATATTAAGTTTTTCATGATTTGAAAAACGCAGCAGGAAAAAAACACTTCAGAATTATTCCTATTACTAATTTACATTTCATGATATTACACTGTTTACAGGTGTCATTATCAAGTGACTTTTTTTTTTTTTTTTCTAAACATAATCTTACAGCTGGGCATAAAATGGTTTGGAACATTAAGTCTTAGTAAATCTTGTGGTCCAGCATCCCCCTCTATCTTTAAGGGCTGACATTTGATGGTAGGAGTGTTGTAGTGAATGAGAGCAGGATTTTTTCAGAAGGAAGATGAAAAAACAAAGGTGAGATCAAGAAATTCTTCATCAGGAGAAATCCTTTTCTCTTAAAAATAATTGAACTCCTATCCTCATAGTCTCTTCTCTCTTTCCCAAATGTTAACGTGTCTCAGTACTTATTTTCAGATGAACATGTCTCTCTGTTCTGTGTGATTCTCCTACGTTTTCTCCATGATCTGGATATGGTGACGCACAAATAGTACCATTTTGAGTCTGAAGTATCGTTTTTGTAACAGATACAAATATAAATTCTGCATATGCTGAGTGATACCATGGAAACTATGTTTCCTGTTTTCTTCCTGGAAGGGGTAATATAAAGAATACTTTAAAGAGATGAAGGAAGAAAGATCAAATTTTGTATTTAAGACCTCATTCTGTCTCTGTCCAACCATGTGATAAGTATGCTCTATGGGGAATGTCATATTATCCTTCAAGGACATGCTGCTACAAAATCACCAGGGGTAAAAAAAAAGTTAAAGACAAGCAGTTAGCAAACATGAATAATTGGCTTTGTGTTGAGCCAACCACTAAACAGAAGCCTATGAGTTATTTTGAAGTTTACAGTACTTATCGTTATTTAGTAATTAAGATAGTATAATATTACTAGTATTATATTTTGTTATAATACTATATTATAACAAAAGGCAAAAAATAGAACTGGTCCTGTTTATCTAAAGACATGGAGCGTGCAAGTCCTTTCTTCTGCAGTGACCATGTTATCCAAAGTATCCGTGCTATTTCCAAAGAGAAACTTTTTATCTTCTCATTAGTAAAACACATCTTTGTAACTAACTGCAAGGCTTCCAGGCACCACAATGGTAACAGCAAATAGTAAAGGACACATCCTCAGTGTGCCTGTGCTAATTTTGCTCATGGAAGTCAGAGTCTGTCTTGTTTCATTTGTCTTCATGTTCTACTAACAGGGGGTTATTTTAGGAATACATCAAGGGAGAACTCAAACACCTCAAGTATTCTCTCCATTTTGATATACAAGAATTAGACCTCATGAACTGTTACATTCTTTTACTTCTTGTAGTAGCATGAGATAGAACTACTAAAGAAGTGATTTTGGCTGAGTAGCTTTGAAGCTCTAGTTTTGTTTGTTTTGCCATCAGTTTATATCTAATTGTTTGAAGATCCAACCAGAAGACTCTTGAAATTGCTATCACAGATGTAGTAAGAAAGGTGCTATAATGGATAAAATGTAACAATTATTTGAACCTAACATTGAATTATACCATGATGACTTAACATCACAGTGTGTCAAATTTGTAGGGTCTTGTCCATTAATCCTACTGTACCTTTTTTCTGAATTTGAAAGAGCACTAACTGGAAAACTTCAAACTCACATCTAAGTAAGTTAGGTGGTTTTAAATACGTAATCAATCATCTGCACCTTCAGTTATGTTTTTGTATGCTGTGCCTTGGGCTGTACTGAAAGCAAAATATTTAATGTTTTCCCATTCTTTGAAGTTAAAAAATACCTAGATTGACCTAGGCAGAATAATGTGGAGGTAAATGCTCCTTCACTAGATCCATTTGTGAAAGATCTTGATTCAGTGCAATTTTAGTGGTTTTACCAGATAAAGTGTTTGGATTGATGAAATAAATGTAGAGAGGTTACAGATGATGTGTGCTGAAGAGGTGCTGTGCATAGAAGTGCCAAAGCTGCAATACATAAGGAGGAGCCAATTTCTTAGCAATTGAATAGTGAGGGTAATGCTGCTGTCCCCTGTGGAAAGTCTTAGCTTAACGTACTGTTATTTTATGCTAGGCTAAAGACTGGGAAGATTCTGTGGTTCTTTTAAATTTAGTGTTAATGGAATTATTTTTTCATTTCATTCTTGAAAATGGACAAAAGCAACTGCACAAAGGATCAGTTGTTACTAATGTTTTTCCTTATGTTCCTTCAAAATTTGCTGTACAATCCTGCAAATCTTAATTGTTTTGTAATTATAAAGGGTCTATGCAGAGGCCAATCAAATTGTTGTAGGTGGGAAAAAAAGAATTCCTTTTTAGAGTAAGGTAGAAACAGCGTATTATATGACCTTGGAAGAAAGAGAATATACTTAACTGAAAATTTATGGTAGAACACGCCCATGCTTAAAAAAAATAAAAATATATATATACGCACACAGAATTGAAAAAAGCAATACTTGATCAGATTTAGCAATAATTTTTTATAAAGTCACAGTATTTTATAAAATCAGAAAAATATTATGTATGTTGACATACTAGAAGGACATAGTATTGAATTTGCAAGAATTCTGTATTTTCCCTCCAATGCGAATAACAGCAAAAATCCTTGTAAACTTTTTTTAAAAACAAATATGTTAATACACATATTAGAGATTAGCTTACTACTATTTTCAAGCATTAGTAAACAATATTAATGGTGAAAGAATCCCCTTAATTACTACTAGACCTGAATGTGTGAACATTGGATGTTTTAAAATGTCTTTTTTGGGAGGGTGGATAAAACATTGGCAAGCTAAAGGTTCAAGATATAACTATGTTCAATACTTTGATAAATAGTTATTGTTATAATTTGTCCCTGTACATAAACACAACTGTTGAAAATAGAATGTAGTCGATACTTGGAGAAATAAAATTTTATGATACTATAATTTAGGAGGTAAATATCAGAATAAAACATTTTTTGTTCATTTTCTTTCATTTGGCTTTTCTTAGTAATATAAGAAGACTTAGCTTGACTTAGCAGTTGTTTTATCCAATTATGCAATTATGCACACCATGCAAATAAACAGACTCTAACCACTATTCACACTCCACGTCTAGAAGTTAAACAGATATTTTGATGGGTGTTTAATATAGTCTGTAAGAACTGTAAGACTTTACAACTGTAAGAGTGTTTAATATAGTCAATCAACTGTAAGAAGCAGTAATTGTCTAAAAGTTCTGTATTGGATAGACTGGGCCTGATTTTTTTTTTTAAATAAAACTGCCTGAATATGAATTTATATAATTATTTTCACTATGTCCTCGAAGGTCTTCTAGCAGCACATGGTTCTGCATGTCAAGTGAAACGTATCCACATCGACTACAAAGCTATAATGAACTGAATTGGGTTAATTTTGTCAAAGAAGATAATTATCTAAGATTTATGTGCTTTTTTTTTCTCTTCACATCTGAATGGATTTCGAAGAACTGTTCCAGTCAATGAATCATGCAAACTGTATTTTCAGGGATAAGCCCTGAAACCACTCATATTCCGTATGTTGATCAGGTAAATGAAGGTTTTTATAATGGACTCTTGGTCTGGCGCAATCAAACTTAAAAACTAGAAATATCTGTAATGAGTCTGTAAAACTGTTATTAAAGAATTGAACTGCTTATTTTCCGTTCAGGTTGCATACACATTACTGTCTTGAACTGGTTTTTATTTTTGGATTTACGGGATGGTGTTTAAAAATATTTTAGCTTTCATCTTCACTGGGTCTCCAAATTGTTAATTCTGCTCGTATCAGTACATAAATCAGAGACATTCTGAAGTGTCAATATGTACAATAATAGTTGCATTTATAATTCAAAAAAAGAATTTAAAGTTACTTGTCTGTATCTGAACAGGGATTCTTCAAGGTGTATTATTCATATTCTACAGTCCTAATCTCACTATGATATAGATGCTTGGAGTCCTATACACATGGGAATTTGTGGTTGAAGCAAAATGGAAAGAAGGCACTGCTTTAGTTCTTATGTCTTCAGTTTAAAACATGAGAACCCTCAGAATGCTTTCTGATGTATGGGAGCTGTTGGCCAAAATTCTTCCACTTTGAGGATGTGGAAAGATATTCATTGATATGGGAATGTGCATATGGATAATACATCTCAGGAAACATTTAGAACTTCTCTTTTTTCTTTTATTTTACATTTTAAAACATTTAAATATGGTGGTGACTGGATAGTGAAGTCTCCCACCAAAATAAAAACTAAATCTTTGTTATGTGAGTTATGGTGATAAAATGTGCATTGCACACAACATGTGCGTTCGAATTATAAATGGTCAGACCTGAATTATTTCTAAAAGGTCAGAAGTTAAAAGCTGTGCTATCGATCAGCTCAAGGACTTTTTCCCTCAGTCTTCTATAAATTATTTTACTTGCTAGCATTATCTGTTGCTGTTTCCCAGACCCATAAAAAACAGAACAATGGTCAGTGTATATCATTTATAACAGGATATAATTTCACTCTTTATTCTGTTAGAACAGATTTAATAAAGTCTGATCTACCTATAATGTTAACTTTTATGGGCAGTTACACTGTTGACAATGATTTCATATTTATAGCAGTCCGTGGAAATAGCAGGAATTATCTTACTGTTCACAAAAAGCAAGGAAGAGGAAATGTTCTTTCCTTAGTATCAAATGGTAGCTAAATGACCAGAAAATGAAATGCTTGGCCATACCTACCTCAGTGCTAAAAGCTCAGTTCCGTGAGATTTGGGTGTTTTATTCCAGTGCAGACACTTTGGGACAGCTGGGAGTTTGAAAACATTAATGTGAAAATGATAATATATATAAAGTTTATATCTAATTATAAACAACTGCAAGAAGAAATTAACATCTGAAGAATGTTCTTCATCAATTAATATAAAGACTTCATTTTAATGGTATGGATATGTAACATTCAAGACTGATTTACCACAGAAATCCTACTACCCTTTTTTCCAGGCTCTGCTGGTAGGTTGACAGGCCTTGACAATAGATGGAGGATTGAAGTAGTGAGAGTGAGCACATGGAATGTCGTCCTGTTGGGCTGCTGCCTTACCTGGAATTCTAACTATTTAGTCACTACACTAAAAAGGTCTGTTTGAAGAGAGACAGTCTTGTTGATTATACAAGTCAGGTAAATTTATTGCCTAATATTGTATAATTTGTGGTTTTTCTCCACAGGGGAAGTAATGCACCTGTGGTATCACTTACTTGTAAGCAGTATAACACGTGCACTCTCCCTGTGCAAGTTGTGTACTAACTCTTTGATTGTAAACCAACATCGAATTGTTCATGCAGCTTGCTCTTAACTCCTGTAATAGCCACCCGTATTTATGATGAGATTTTATTCAACCAAAAGTATTTGACAATTAATAATCATAATATAATTTCCTGCAGAACATAACTTCTCTTACTAATAGAATGCAATTATACAGAGGGCATTGGAGACTGATAGTGTTATTCCCATCTTGGAATAAAGCAACCTTTGAGACTTTGCTCTGCCTTTTGCTGGAATAAGGGCTATAACAAACAACTGCAGATGGGTTGTTCTTTATTACCTTTGTCAGTCCCCTAAAAATACAGATAAAAAATAAAAATACAAGTCACTCCTTTCATGGCAGTGAACATTTACTTCTAATCCAGTTACAGAGGACTAAATTTGTCAGAAGACTGGATACCTGGCACAGCAAAAAGGTAAATTAAACACCTAGCGAAAAGACTTGTTAATTTGCTACATTGACACAAAAGAAAATTCTTCTTCAAGGAAAAAGACCCCAACAAGATTTTACATCTGTGCAGCTACAGAGGGTCCACCACATTTTCACTGCAGCTAGCTCCTGGCTGCTGAAAGTAATGTACAGTGCAAATTGCTGAACAATATTCATGATACAAAAATCTTTTTCAGTAGCATTTTCTAAGCCTTTTATGAATGCTGTGGTTGCACCCCTTTTTAATAGTGCTTTATTTCTCGGATGATTCAACCAGTTTCAGTGTGTCTGATTATGAAATCAGATACTAAGAATGTGAGTGGGACACATCAGAGGAGTTGTTTGGTGTGTCACAAGATAGATTTTTTTCCTCACAAGTGCACAACTAGGGATGCAAATGCCATAAGCAAGTGTTGTTATCTTCATTTTACATGAGAAATAGATAGTAACTAGACAGAAAATAGATCTGCTTCAGAACAGGTGAGGCTGGTGTCAGCTGAAGACAGAATAAAGGGATCAATGTCTTAGTGTTGAGCCATAATGCTGCTTCTTTCAACAGCCTGCAGCCAGTCAGTGTATTTGGCTAGATATATTATTGCAGCTTTTGCCATTTTGCAATAATCCACATGATAAAACAGTCAACAGGGCACTGTTTGATGCCCTAGCCAAGTTCTGTGCCTGCCGTACAGCAAGTCATCTGCTGGTGGAACATGGTGGGAACCAGAGGGCTGCACAGGAGAGGTGCAGCAGGAACTGCAAGAGGAGGAGCAGATTCCCTACCTCTGCCCCACATCTGTGGGTTTTATTTCCTCTACAATATCCCACAGAGGCTTCTGGGGGTGAGTTAGGGGCAGCCTTTTGATCTAAAATGGATTCTGCAGGGGCCTGTTTCAGCCCCACAGCACTCCTTGGTACTCCTCTTCTTCCAGAAGTATATTGTTTGATGCAAGCCTGGTTTGCAGAAATAACTCTTGTCATTTTGATGAAAATCAGGAGTGATTTCATTGCTGTCAGTTACATCATCCCGATTTCAAAATAATTAGAAGTGAGAATTAGCGGTAGGCCTCCTTGTCTTTAGTAATGCCTGATACAGGGAACGTTCCCATAAAAGTTGTTAGTCATCAACAGAAAGGAAACCACCTACTCTCTGTTGCAGCTTTGGCAAATGTGCCAAGGTGTGATTTAGGTGTTAGGAAGGAAACCACCATCTCTTTGCAGGATAATAGTTGGACAATGCACAGCTACTGAGGGTGGAGTGAGAATAATAGTTACAGTGAATCAGGAAAGCAGAGCAGGATTCTCATTTCTACACTCAACTGTCTTTGCTTAGTTTGCCTTTATACCTGAGAAATACATTTATCTGAAAATTCCTTAAGTTGGCTTGTTAAAAACAAAGATTATTTTTAAGTATAACTGATAAATATTGCTGTATTTTAGAATAAGGTTTTGGACTGAAGTGATAATTCACTTCAGCGATAAGTGACATTTAACACATTCAGGATTTTGCATACTGAAGAAAATTTCACATTCATTAAGATTTAAAAAGGCTAAACCAACAGCTGGGAGTTGCATTATAGAGTTCATCATCTTAAAAAAAAAAAAAAGAGGAATTACAAATTAGTAACTACTAAAAAGTGCTAAATCCCCCTATACAGCGTTTTTTAGCTTATCTGACTGAGTAGGTTCCACTATGTTACGCAATTATAGAATTTACATTAGCCAATCCTTCACTCACTGTGTACCTAAGTGGAAATTTTGAGGACAGATAGACTAGAAGCTAAAGGTCTCTAAACAGAGCATCTCTTCCCATTTCCTGAGGATGAATACCAAATAAAGCTATAAAACTATCTCCTTCCTTTACAGGCATGGTAAGTCCTGAATAAAAAAAATGGACAGGCACACACTGCCCATTACAGTGCTGCTTTTGTAACGAGCACTACCAAAGTAGGGATGGGATGTTTGCTTTCTAGTTTTCTTGGCATCTGCCAGGATGAAGGCTCAGTGTTTCAGGAACCCATCGCAGACCACCTGACCTAAGCAGCCTCAGAGATTGCTCCATTCCCGTGATCATGTTGATACTGCTGGGAGGCCAGATGTCGCCCATAACATAGTGTTGATTAAAACATAATTCCCCAGGTAATTAACAATGCCATGGGCATAGAGAAGTGCCAGGTCCCCATATACCTGACTAGTTTATGTGAATTGCTGCTTTAGGAGTGAGAAAAAAAGAAGGAATTGCAAAGAATAATTGTTTTTAAATGGTTGATGGTAGCATAGATGAGAAAATAGGCATAGCATTAGCTCTGACACTCAGACAGTGGTCTTACAAAGCTGAGTCAACATGAGCTATGTGTAGTTTATCTCATAATGGCTGTGATTTTTTTTGTCTGTTAAAGGTAAAGGAGAAATTAAGTTCGGTCATTTATTTAGAAGATGCACTAAATTTCTCTAACAAGTAACAAAAAAACAAGTAACAAAACAGCCTGTGTTAAGAAGTATCAAAATATTTGTCAGAGTGACATTCTGTTAAAGAATACTCTGGTATCTTGATGGTTGTTTTCCACTTGAATTGTCTGTAGTTTCAAAAGTGTATTTCATAGCACCTTAAGAACCAACTTCTTTAAATATGACTTTGATTTCCACCTTTGATTCCAAAGTGTTTTTATACTGTTTAAAGTGGAGTTCAGACATTACTTTAGTATCCCAAACTGAAGAAATCTAATGGAACTTAAGGCATTTACTTAAAAATAAACTAGGTCTGATGTCCATATCTTTATGTCCACATAACTAGCCTTACACCATGTTTCTAGCCTCAGCCATTCAAAACAACTGAAAGATTAACTCTCACTGCAGAAGGTTAGGTTCAAAATGGAAAACTTAACCATAGTTCGACCCAGTTAATTATTCTAAAACATTTCAGGTGCCTCTGGGCTACAAAATGTGATGAGCTATTTTTTTTAATCATTTTTTTCCATTGGCTGCTTTACGTTGGCAATACTGGTGCTGATAAAGACCTAGCATCTACATTTCGTTTTAATTTGCATGTATTAATCATAGAATTACAGAATCATTAAGGTTGGAAAAGACCTCCAAGATCATCTGGTCCAACCGTCCCCCTACCACCACTGTCCCCCAACAAACCATGTCCCTAAACACCAGGTCCAGCCTTTCCTTGAAAAGCCCCAGGTGATGCCACCACCTCCCTAGGCAACCCGCCCCAATGCCTGACTGCTCTTTCTGAGAATAAATGTCTCCTCATTTCCAAACTAAACCTCCCCTGACGCAACTAAGTGATGTAATTGTCACTATTTATTATTTACTGTTATACTGAAGTAGTGCCTATAGAGTCTTGTCATTCAAAGCAACTTTACCAGGCAGAGTACAAACACAGAGCAGAAAGGTAGTCCCTGATGTAAAGAGGTCATTACCTGATTGTTTCTATCTTTAGATGCATTCTTATTCTATTTTGGGATCGGTAGGGACTTCTGGTGTATTTTATTTGATACTCCTTCTTTCATCCGAATCAGACCCCCCCGTTTACATCTGCAAATTAGGTGTCTCCTCCTCTCCCAGGCTGCCGGGACCTAATCCCCGTCACTTGCCGGCGGTTCTCGGCGCGGAGCTGTTCCAGCTCGCCTTTTTTGGTCGCTCTGCCCCCGGAGCGTTCGGAGCCCCGAGGGGGCGGTGGATGCCGCGCTCCCAAACCCGGCCCAGCAGCGCCCCTCGCTCCCTCGGGCCTGCCCCGGCCCGGCAGGCGGCGGAGGGTCGAGGGGGGCGAAGCCCCAGGCCGAGGCGGCTGCTGAGGCGGCACCGCGGCGAGGTGGCGGGGAGGAGCGGAAGGGCGGGGCGCACAAACGAGAAGCGGCTGGGCCGGGGGGAAGGCGGGGAGCGGGGCCGAGCCGAGCTCGGGGACTCTGGCGTCTCCTCCCTGACAGCCGCCGGCGCCCTCTGTCGCCCCCCGCCGGCGTCTTGTCAGCCGGGGCTGCCACCGGGTCAAGCAGCTCCAGGAGCCGAGGAGGAGCCCAAGGGTGCCCGGTGAGGTGCGGTGCGGTGCTGTGGGGTGCTGTCCCCGTGTGTCAGCGCTCTGCTTGGCGGGCGGGGAGGCGGCTGCTGCCTGTCAGGGCTCTGGGGCTGGTCACAGAGGTTGCGTTGTGCCCGCGGGGGGACCGGGACGCTTCGCCGCCTCCTCCATCTTCTCATGCCCTCCTCGCTGCTGCTCTTGATAGTCCCCCGAGGAGAGGGAGACGGGGGGATCCCTCACCGGTGGGCTGGGGCGGGCGGGACCTGAGGGACCCGCGGCCGCCCGGAGCCCCGTGAGGGGCCCTGAGGGGGCGGCAGCGGGGTGAGGGGCGCCAGCGGCCGTTGGAGGCAGCGGGCGCTCGGGTCGCTTCCTCCCGGGGCTCAGCGGCCGTTTTAGCCGTACTTAGTTTTTCAAAGATTTTTGTTACTCGTTTAGGGCCGGTTACACGAGTGTCAGTCCAAAAGGAAAGCTCCCAGGAGGAAGGGGCAGAGTCCCAGGTGCCTCTCGCCTGCTTTGAGAAGCGCAGCTGCTGTTACAAGCGAGTCATTCCCTCAGCTCTTAGCCCTGGTCCCTAGCAGGGGGCTCCGCTCCTTGTCGGTTTCCAGCCCAGCCCTCAGCCCAGCTCAGCGGGAGGAAGTGGTCGGGATCCGTGGGCGGCAGAACGGGGGAAAAACCGGCACCGAGCGCCTTTACCTGCGGCCACGGCAGATTTGGGGTACGTGGCGAGGGGGGACAGCATCCTCTGAGAGGGCACGGGTACCTAGCTGAGAGGGGACAGAGGAGGGCTTGGAGGGCTGTGTTGTTGATAACGCCCTGGGGTAGCTCCTGGCCGCCTCCCGTGTCACAGTGCTCACGTTTTGCCTGTCCTGCTCACCAGAGCGTGTGGTTCCCCAAGGAACCTGTTATATTCTCAGGAGAAATCTAGCTTTGCTAACTGATTCCTTTGTTTTTCTTCACGGCTCTTAGATCCTGCGCGTGTGTGTAAACGCTGATGCATATCTTGTCAGTGTTTGCGTACATACACTGATCTGATTTAAATATAAATCTTGGCCTTTAGTACCTTGTGTGTCACGCTTCTTTCTAGTGAAAGGGTGGAGGAAACTCCTCCATCCCCAACTGCTTGTTACGGGATTAATTCAGTTAAATACCCATTTCTGCAGTGCGTACAGAAGTCTGACGAGTGCAACAAGTTGCGAGATGGACACTGTATTTGTACAGAACTTGAATTCAATGCAGGAGAAGCCATGGGGTTTGGAAACAAACAGAGTTAAGGCATTTGCTGCAGAATAGAGGGTTTTGGAGGTGAGGGAGTGTGTGAAGCAGCTGCCCCAGGGTACGTGAAGTGAGGGAATGCACAGGATTATCTTTGGCTCGTCGGGCTGTGGATTTAGCTTTTCTATCTAAAATGTTTATACATATGACTTCTTAGCTGTTCAGTAAATACTTATTACCCATTTTTTACTAAACAAAATACTGTTTTGAACAGCAATCCCTTTTAATTTCCTGTCATAATCATGCCAATCAGTTAGCAGTGTGACAGGGCCTCGTGACCCATGGAGACACTGTAACATTCAGTATCATTCCCTGCACATTTCTCGGACCTCCGCTCTGCTTTGAATAGTGCAGTTCTTCTTCCCGGGACTGCTTTTGTGCAGACAGTTGTTCTGGAGAGATTCCAAGCTGTTGGGAGTCTTCTGTGTGCACGATCTGGAGGTGTATTGTGTGGAGTTGTTTCCAGCAAGTGCCCAGCCATACCATGTGTCCTTAAATAAAAGTCTGTTTTGTTTTCCTGTTTGGGAATTGAAGCGAGCGATACCTGCTCCTGTTCAGGAGTTTGTCTGTAATTCTTAATATTGATACGGGAGATGTATTTTCTCATTTAAGATTTTATCTGTTAAATCTGTTGCTTTAGATGTTAAAGACAGTTAACCTAATCCCTTAAATTCTGTGTATGCTGGAGTATTATTCGTACATCTTCAGTATTTCAAGCATTGCAAGGTTACCTAGGTTTTGTAGATAGGTTGTGTACTTTTAGAAGGTATTCAAGTACTTAATTTGCAAAAGCCTGGACAGAGCAGCACTACATTGAAATAAAAGGTGGAAACATGAAAATACTTGAGCTTGCTGTACAAAGAAAAGTCTTAAATGCAAACACCAAATTTTCATACTTATTCGCTAGGAAAATGTTATCTCCATATATCTAATATTTTCTATGTCCTGTAAGTCCCTTTGATTCTTTACTAAATTGTGCCTTTCAGCTTGTAAGGGTGTGTTGTCCAAGTCGTATGATATTTGAAATAAACAAGTGGCTGTGGCACAAATCTCTAAAAGCATGTAGAACTACTCTAGTGTAGTAGGTAAGTAACTGGAAAATAAAGGACTCACTAAATATACTGCAGTAACCTATGGTAGACAAACACCATGCTTTTTTATGGATTATGATAGCTGCTGTTCTGAAATAAGTAGCTATATAGCATGGAGCTGTGGCAGCTTCAACACACAAATTTAACACAGAGGGTGTAAAAACAAGCAAAAAATGTTTTCCCATCTACCATCAACCAGGGTTGAACATGAAGCGATTTGCTGACAATTATGGAAATGTCAGCAGAGATCAGCTTGCAGGTGCTCAACCCTGTATGGAACCCAGCCACAAAAACAAGCAGTTAGTGTGCTAGTGGATCAGGCTGTTAATATCTAAACACAGGTACATGCATATTTATTTATCATGTGCTTGATGAGTAGCCTAAGGATTCCAAAGCTGAGTAAGCATGCTACCAGAGGTCTGTGAGCTGCTTCAAGGTGCTTTGTGTCCCATACAGGCCACTGCTGGGAGGGGTACTTAAAGGCACGGCCAGTAGTGACATCCAGCTGCCCCTTCACAAAAATCTGTTTAAATTGGACAAGAAGCAGAAGCTTTATGTTTTTTCAAGTAAAAGAGAGGGTTTTTTTTTTAATTTTATTTTTTATTTTCATGTCAAACTATTACATATACAAACAGAAATAGTAACTTTATGTGAATGGACAGGTGCCCTATACTGTTACTGATTTTGCTTTCTACCTAGGATTAACAATCCTCACAGTGTTACAGTTCTCCTTGTCACACTGCAGGTGTAATCAGTGTGTGGTACAGCTTGTATTCAAAAAGATTTACTGGCTTTTATACCACTGAAGCTTGCATAAACTTGGAAAGTTGGCAGGCGTTATCTTGTGTGCTTTCTGTAGAGAAAGAACAGCTGCCGTGCTGGTATCATCTCTCAAATATCTTAGTTGTTGAATTAATGAAAGCTGTACTTCTATTTATTTTAAACACTTCTGCATTTTTCCGAGATAAATTTTTAGGATTATAACTAGGAGAAGAGTATGCCCATTGCACTATCTGCACTGTATCAGGAATCCTATTTATTTAATTTTAAATATTACAGTGTGTCCAGGTAGTGTTCTCCCAGAAGGTTCTGTCTTGACTGTCACCTTTGTTTTGGAGAAGATGGCAAAGCCCAACCATTTGGACAGTGCATGTTTTGGGGGTGACTGACAGCTTTTTCTAGTACATGGCCTTAACTGATGGATCCAGATACTCTATAGCTGGGAGAGGTAAGAGGCGTACATGAATTGCAGTCCAGCACCAAAAGCTGCCACGTTTGTGTGATACAGCCTCTGATGGCTGTATCCTAAACCTGGTATCACCTTGTAGATGGCAAGGTTCTTGTCTGAGTATGAGCCTTGAAATACTTCGCCTACCAAAATAGTTACTGTCAAAATTAGCTTATTGTTGATGCTCCACAGATAAATAATGAATATCATAGAACAAATTATTTCAAGCAAGTTGATTGGTATTTGGAGAGAGAATCTTGCAAGCTCTCCCATGTAGGTTTGGATTCCAGGTGTGCTTAGCAATTGCAGATGAAAATCTTCTAAAGACTGAGGAGGTAATTTTAGAGCAATACAGCTTCTGTTGGCCATTCAAGTCTGTTAAGTAGTCTAGAAAAATAAATGCAGAAACAACTTGACAAACTTAAATGCAATGAAACTGCAGTAATTTTGAATTAAATAACCATGATTATTAAGATAATAGGCTGAACAGATGATAATTTTAATGTCGATGAGAAAATCTGATGCCTGTTCCAGGCAGATAGATTTTTGAACCTGCTACAGTTCCCTGGCAATGATAGTTTTGATAAAGGGGAAAATGGGTTGTGCTTGTATCAGCTGTTGTAGAATTTTTCTTAGTTTTCATTTATTTTCAATTATTTATTTATTTTTTTAATTGGGGGAAGCTGAAATATACTGAAAGGAAGAGAAGAATGTGAAAAAGTGTAGCAGGAGTTGCATTACTTTTATACTAGACTACTGCATACTGATTTTTTCCTTTTTTTTTGAACTTGTAATTGGCATGAAAAATACTTTACTTAAATGCAAATTTCAGATAACTTTTTTTTTTTTTTAATATAAGAAATTGTCCCTTAAATTTGTTTAGCTTCGCACAGAGCTTGCTTTCAAATTCAGAAGTTTGAGGTGGATAGAGTTAAATTAATCTCAGAAATTGCTAGCAGTATGAGTCACTCAATTGGGAACATAAATACTCCTAATCTTTGGAAAGAACTTTTCAAAATTGTTTTGCTTCATAGTGTCAACTGCAAAACACAAAGCAGTATGTTTAGCGTAAAAGTAGTTAGATTTGTATTTGAAATCAGAGTGTATGAACAAAATCAGTGTAACTTTTTTTCCCGCTTTTTTCTTTGCAAACTGGCTAAAGGCTAGCGATAAATCTGCAATAGAAGCTGGATTATGATTACTGTGTTGTTTTGTTTGTTTGCTTTGTTGAAAAGAAATAAAAGCTTGGAGAGGGGAAAAGTGTAAAGTGTAAAATGGTTAGCACTGGAGAATTATTCTTGCACGCTGATGGGATGGATAGGTTGTTTTGTTTACTGTCTGGTGCTGAAGCCAGGTACTTTGGAAATATTAGGAACATCTGGATCTTTTGGTCCAGAGAAAAACAGATTTATCTCAGAATGACATAAGTAATCAGTGTCACATATCAGTGACACGTAATTCCTTGATATGTTTGTTGACTAGAATACAGCACTTAGTGTTTTGTGTATTCTTCTAAACAGTACTTTTAACTTTGTGTGCGCCTTCTGCATTTTAAACACTCTGTGTAAAATGTTCTGCTCAAGTATCTGCTAGCATTTCCTAATGTTAGCTTTTTCCTAATCATATAAGAGAGGTTTGGCTGTGTGTTACTAAGACACTAAGCACTGGAACACTAAATAATTCCTTTTCTTTATTGATACAGCAATCAGCTACCATCCCTAGAAGTGACAACAGAGCCCCAAACATTCCCCCTTTCCCCCTGTGCTGCTAAAATTTCTCAATTGAAACCACTAAAAGACTCAAAGCTCCTGATAGCTTTGTAGATCAGGCAGTGCAGGTGAGTCCTTGCTCTTCTGTTCTTTATCCCACTGAAAGACACTGTTACAAAATCTGCTGATATGCAGAATAAATTAAACCGGTAGTCTGAATTATGGTAAATTTCTCCATGTGCTTTCCTTGAAGGTGATCGGAGATGATTTGTACCATAATCGGTTGTTTTTCTTTTCTTTTGGCTTGTTTTGGGGAAAAGAGCTAAACGTTGGTAAAATAAAAGGCTAGAGAATAGTGTCTCACAGAAGGTTATATTTCTCCAGCATAGAGCACTATTCCATGTCAATGCTCTGGCTTCAGCCTGATATGAATTTGTATTTGCGTGACTGTTGTCTTTTACCTTTCATCTACTTTGTGCTGAGAATAAATATAACATTTATGCTATTTCCAAAGTAAACATTACCTTTTGTGTAAGACTGGATAGACCATCTCCATGCCTATAGCAGGTGGGTATATAAGGGCGAAGGAGCCAAGCTTGATACTTGCTGTGAGTCAAAGAATAATGATATTATGTTAAAACTTCTTTTCTATGATTTTGGAGAATTCTGATGGAATCGCCAATTATAGAGTGAAGAGTTACATGCCATGCATGTAGTTCTCTGAACTACTTCCACCACATATTTTAATCTTCCACATATACATATGCTTGTTTAAAGCACTTATATAAAGTACTTAGATAAAAACTTACCTGCTCTTCTGAAAACAGTATTTAATGAGATGTCTCAAGGAGAGTAATAAAAACCTTTTCAAAAATATGTGTTTAAAAAGGACCTCCAAAACCTCATTCTTCAGTGCATCACGTGCATTTTTGAATGACTTAAAGATGATAAGTACTGACATACAATGCGTTCACTGAGGTCAAAATTTACTTGAAATAACCATAGTGTGTGTTAAAGAAACTTTATGGTATGCCAGGCTTGGCCTGAAGTGGTTATGCAATGTGAAGGTTCTCAGTACTGCCTGCTACTTGGAGTTGTAATCAGGAGAAATATTCTTTAAGTGCTTCTTGAGTTCTCACTGATTTTACTGGAGTATGTGTTAGTGGTAGAAAGATGTTTGGCAATTGCAATATCTGAGAACATCAGAAAAACAATTTGGATAAAAGATTGTTTTGGTTCTTGTTGTTAAGCAGTTAAACAATGAAGTTCATTTTAAAGTTTAATTTTGGCCTTCAACAAGCTATTTGCCTAAGGCAGCCTCCTGGATAGCAGCTGAGTGCTATCAAGATGTGATAATATGTGCCTGGAAATGTGACTTCGCAGAAAACAATGCAAGAGTAAATGTGCTTGTTACAGGAAATTAGACTTCTGCGCAGCTTGTAAGGAATTGGAACATCAGCTCTTTAAAATTAAAGATGCTATGATACTATGATGCTATGGTAGTGTTTTTACTGCCGCCTTTTTCATTAAAAGGAATAATTACTGTTTCTGCACTGAGAAGTCTTAGGTATCAGTAAAACTTTCTTCAGAGTTTTTCTCAACCAAGTATTACAAGATACAATGTCAACAATGCAAAGTATTTTGGTGAAGGTGAGGAGCTGTGTGAACATGTTTTATCAGAATACTTTGGTTAGTTTTACTTTAACTGTTGTGAATAGCAGTTGAATGATACTTTAATTTTTAACTACCACTTCTGTAGTGTCTTACTTGTCCAGAGATACAAGTAGGGAATGAAGGGAAAGACAAAAAAGACTTTTGGTTGTGGTCACAGATATACTTTGTAACAAAAGCAAAAAAAGAAAATGGTCTTTGTGTAGGGGAATGGGATTAGAAAGATTGGCTAATATTTTCCTCATTTTGCTACATAGAAATTACAGGTTGCTTTGAGCCCATGGGGTGAGGGGGCTTCAACTCCTTTTTTGAATCTTTTCATCTTTTCTGCTCAAATGGTCCTGAAGTGGTGGTCTTTGTAGGTGTCTGGAAGCTTGAGTGTTGTGCTATACTAGATCCTTTTTTGGCCACATAAGGAAAATGCAAAACTTCCAGAATAAAATTTAAACATAAATGTAAAAATATATTTAAATATAATACTTTTCAGTTCTTGAGCCAATGGCTCACCGCTACTAGGCTTTTCTCTAAAATTATGTGTCATAAGAATCTACTATGAGGCAGATGGACTGCAAATGCATCAGACCTTCAAAGCTGGCGTTTTCAATGAAAATGCTTTTTTTTGTGGACATAGCTCCTAAGAGAAGTTGTGGGTGCATGCTTCCTTCTGGTAGCCTGGCATAGTCACAGAAGAGTAGCTATGCTAAATTTCTGGTGTCTCTTCAAAAGCAGCATGGATGTTTCTTCAAGGCTGTTGCCTCAAAAAGATAGTGACAGTAGTGTTAAACATAGCCGCTATAAATAAAGTCTGTGACATTGTTTTCCTATGTTTTTGTCCTGGAGCTGCCTTTTGCCCACTTTCTCCTGTGAAAGCAGAGCATGATCTCTTGAGCAACACCTAATTCGAGTGCGTGCATCTTATCTAGAACAGTCAAGGCTCAGTATGCAAACAGAGGGTGAGGAACAGAATATGTTTTAAGCAGTCTCTTAAACTGATATTTACTGACTTGCCTTGGCATCTGTCTTGAAGCTCTTAAGAGGAAAGATGATAGATTTATTTTCCTCCTTCAAGTTTCATCATGTACAGTGCCTATGTCATAAAGTTCAAGTACAAACAAGATTTGGATGGTGATATAGAACGAAGCACCTGTGAATAGTCTATATTTTATTTTTTCCTGAACTTTGTTCCTTTGTTTCTTGAGTTGTTTCATTTTTTAAGATGTTGCTATTACTGGATGTTCGTTTTTGGACATAGTTTTAATATTCTGGCTGAAAAATAAACCAGCATATTCCAAACAAAATTGTATTTTGCCAGTTTTATCTTTAATTTTGCTTGGTTCACTTTAGATATTCTTAGTGCTTGAAAAAATGTATCCCCCTCTCCATCCTAAAATAGAAAAGATAGTTTTTATTTTAGAAATAATTATTTATTCTGAAGGAAGAGGCGAAGAACTGTTTGTGGCACAACAGTGAGTTGGGATAGAATCTGCAGGCTGAGAATTTTTCATAGAAATGACTTCCAAGTAAGAGAAGTAGTGGTGATATTTGATATCCATGGCCTTGGAAATTGTAGATAGATACCAATTTTCCATTTGTCATTTAGAACCTAAGAATCTTCTGGTATTTTGACAAGGCCATAAAACTTGTCAGTGATGTGGGTATCAGCTGCTTAATTACCTGTCTCTCCTGGTAAAGAGCAAACTAGGACCTGCGTAGACCTGTCTTTGGGAAGAGGCTGACTTGAGTATCCCTGATGGTTTTCCAGAAGCTTGTCTGACTCACTGCTGGCCAGCCTCAGGAGTGGGAGTGATGGATGTCATGCGCTGGTGGCAGCGTGAGCAAGTGCCTGATCCCAAGGCTGTGAGAAGCCCTTCCATTTCTGAAGGGTAGGATTGGAAAGCTGAACAGACAGAAGTCATTCAAGATGCTGGGAGTTTGTGCTACAACAGGCAGGGATTATGTTGTGGGCATTGCAGGAGCATTGTTTGTTCTTTGGAGTGGGTGGGAAGTTGAAGGGATGCTTTGTGGTACCTGCTCCCATCTTGCAGAAGCGTGCTGCTGCAGCGCAGGGCTGAGAGAGGGCCAGGCATACTGGAGGTTCCCATCCTCATTTCTGTTAGTGCCAGCTGAGGAAGGATGTTTGACTGCTGCTATATGGGCTGGCTGCTACACCCACCTCCTCTGTGTGTTTAAGTCAGGAGCACATTTGGGTAGCACTTCGTTGTGTGACTGGGCCAACCTATCCTACTACTGGAAACTGAGCAGTGGAGGCTGTAAGAGCAGGAGCTGTGTATGACTCGTGGTATCCAGTTTGTCAGAAAGCCCACTGTTTTATCCAGCATATAGGTATCTCTCTGGAGGTTGTGGATGAGACCTTGCTATTCAAATGAATAGATGCTGGCCTCTTGCTGCCCTCCTCTTATGTTACAGAAAACACCAGAAGCAGATTTTTGTTAGATCCCGAGGCTGTGGACGTGAAGGAGTATGATGTTAGTGACAATTTCAGAGACTAGACTGGGAATGTCAGGGAGCTGAGCAGTTTGACAAGATGTATTCCGCTCTATATTACTTCAGCTCATTTTCTTTGTGGAACGTAAGCGAACAGAAACTGTGTTTATGGCATGTGTCATTTATTTTCTGTTAGGTAAGCGTCAGCCCTTATTATCAATTGTTCAGAGGAAAACTTTGTAACATGGTAACTGGTATCATTTTTTCTGTCCTCTGCTGTTGCTCTAGTTTCAGCATGGGAATCTCAGTGCAGTTCTGTCTGGAGTGTTTTCTTCAGTGTTTCTTCTGGTGGGGAGGGGAGTGATGAATACTTTTTTAGTCATAGATTAAACAATCTGTACTCTAATAGTACCGTACTAGTTCATAAGCAAACAGTAGATTTATTTATTGTTTTTCTTCTGGAATGGCAACCTTGTGGTTTTGTAACTTCATTCTTTTGGGTTGCAACTTTGTGAATTAATAGGCTACTTTTAACTTTCCTTTGAACCTTCAATCCTAGTAGTCTGAGTGACTGTAAGAGGAGGTAAAACCCTTGCTTGTGCAACTGTTGTGATCACTGAAACATCTGGGCTTTCCCAAGGTAGAGCAGAAATTGGCTGTAATTTGCCTTGTTGGGAAATTGCTCCCTGAAATAGGGGACTTTGCAGAAGATGTCTGGACTCCTTCATTGTTCCTTCAAAATATCTGTAAGAACATCTCCCCTCCTCCTGCATTACTGCACACTGAAGAGGCAAGCAATAATTTAATATTAAACACCTGCTGCTGAGCCACTTCTAGCAGTATTACATTTCTGATTTTTTTTTTTTTTGAGTTTATCTCAGTGATCCAGCTGCAGAATAAGGAGTGAATTTGAGGTCAGGCACTGATCCAAGACAAGGCCAGTGGCTACCAGGCTCTGTTCTTGCCCTCGCAGAGTCGAGGCTTTCATTGTCTTCCCTTTCAGAATAGTTTTCCGATCTTTGAAACAAGATCTCAGGAAACAAATTTGCTCAGAAACTGCCTGTGCAGAATTTATATCCCTTTCTAGTACAAGGGATGTAAAAGATGCAAACCGGAGCTGTTGTCTCGTCAGTCCATTTGTTGTTCCTCAGAGTGGCAGTGCTGCCTGCTCTGCTGACTGTGAATGGGAGGTAAAAAGAGGACACTGAGTCCTGTCAGGGCTGAATTTACATTGCTGCTTTTTGGGACCTCTTTCTGAGAAACATGCTTGCTAGGGCTACTTATACAGCCCTGCTTGGCCATGATTTTGGATCCAAGGTTGGCATTCTCTTCACAGGAGTTGTTCTGTGAAACTGGGCCTCACCTGCCCACCAGTGACAGGCTGCAGGCCTTGCAGTCGGCTCCAGTTGCTGCCCACGGCTCTCAGGGCTGACCGTGACCCTGGTTCTGCAAAGCTTTAAACAGCTCCTCAATGTTTCTTTATACCTTCCTGCAAAAAGTGAGGGGTTATTATCTTAGCAAGCATAGCCTCTTTTCTGGTTATGTTCTAGTAGATTAGTATATAGGTGGGCCTGTTCTCTGGTAATGCATTGCGGTTTTGGGTTGATCGTAATAGAAACCAGGCATGAGTCTGATTAGGAATCTCAAGATCAGGAAGATTGCTTTTGATCTGGTGGCTGTTTGTTTTCTTTGTTTTAAAATTAAAAAAAAAAAAAAAGTGTAAGACATTTCATGTTAGCAGTGTTTCAATGTGAAATTAACTTGCCTTATCTAGAGATCTGGTTTGTTCTTATCATGCGAGTCATTTGCTGGAAGCATGTTTGGCCATACAGACCTTTTAGAAGCACTATAGCTTGGGGATTGCTATTGCCAGGATTGCACTGTCTGTGCTGTTTGTGAGAATGACTTCAGCCCTGAGTGAATTGTGTTTTTCTGCAAATCTGTGAAGTATGATCTTAAATTACTAGAATATAAATTGTAAGTTATTAAAATATGCTGAAAAGATCTTTAAATATCAGAAGTCGAAATTTTCTCTCTAGCGTTGCGTGGATCCTTCCACAGCAACACCAGCCCTGAGTGCTGCTCTGAATTAACATAACTGACACTATGCATAGCCCTGGATAGGGGCTTGCTGACATCAACTCTTCTGGCACCTATTCAGAAAAATAAACAAAAGACAATCAGTGTTGAGTTTGGCACAGCTAGCAAGTCCACAAAACTGCCAAATCCTTCTCAGTGTATTTATCCAATTAATCCCATTGATTTAGGAGATTTACTTAAGTGAGTAAAATGTACTGTATTTGGTCTTAAAGGTGCTTGGCCTAAAAGGTGGGTTTTCTAGTGAATTAGTAAACACGTTTTTCACTTATATTATGGTCTTCATGTTTTTGTTGTTGTTCCTTTGTAGAAAAAAGATGAATTCTGAAAGCTCAGCACTTACCATGAATAGTCCTGCCGTAATAAACCAATGTGCCAAAGGAGGAATGGAAGAAGAAAAAGTTTGGTAAGGAAGCTTTATTTCTAATTTTCTGTGAGGTTAGTAGACAGCTATCTTGAGAGACTTAGGTTTTGGTTTTTTTTTAAAGAAGTACAAGAGTTGTTTATGTTGGAAATATTTACATTAATTTTGCATTATTTAAATAGAATGAAAATGAGAAAGGAAGTTTTTATTGAGTTTTTTGAGTTTTTAGCAGATGACCATGGGGCTGTGGTGTCATGGGGGATGGGAAATGGAAAAAGTCCTGTTCACTTCAACAGTACACCAGTTGTACTCATGGAATCTTTCACATATGGCAAATGTCTTAATCTCTCAATGCTGTTGCTATGCTTGTGCTGTGCTATTACTAGTAGCCTTCAAAGTGCTGCACAGTTGAGAAGTCAGGCTTGTGGTTTCCTGAAGTTTGTGCCCTAGGAGACATTAAAAAGTCAATAGTTTATACTTGTTATAAAAAAGACTTTATACTGCAGGAAAATAAATGCAGTTCAGTCGTAGCTGAGGCAAATTCTTATACTTCAGGACAATTTATTTGTGAAAACTGTCTCTGACCATGCAGTTTTTAGCACCTTGTTTGGTGTTTAGCACCATGTTTGGTGCATGAAGGGAACTGGGTGTTGGGAAGGCACTGAGGCATTTCAGCGGTGTTAGTGGGGACCCTTTATTGAGACCCTGCTGATTTCGCTTGCTGTTTTTCGCTAGGGTTTAGCTAGGATTTTGTTACGTTGTTTTCTACATGGTAAATAAGCATACAAATTTATGCTGCAGGGAAAAAAAAAAAAAAAAAGAGACCTACATGGACAAAAAGCTAAAGTACACTGTTTTTCTAGTCAAGGAAATGATCATTAAAAGCTCTTTATGCTAATGAAGCAAATAAATACTAGCAAATGAATGTTATATTTCCTGCTGGATGCTTGTCAGAAAATCATGTAGAATTTTATCATTGTGTGTGTTTTGTGGTTTTTTTTTTTTTTTTTTTTTAATGTGATATTCAAAGAAGTGTCATGATACCTGGACAGTAATTTTATTTTTTATAACTTCTCCCACTGTTCTACTACCATTTCTGGAACATCCTCAAAGCTAGAAACAGTCTTCAGATGAAGGAGAGGGATGTGGAAGACTTAGGGACTTCTTTCCGCAGCCTACAATGAGGGGTGGAGACTTGACACATACTGTTCCTATGTCTCATATCATTTTCTGTCCTACTTGTGGTATTGAGCAATAAAATTTTATTTTTGTCATGGCATTTCTTTGTAATGCTTAGTAACAATACTTAGTAATGCTGACTAAAATAGCTGGAGAGTACAATTTATGTTACCGAGTATTTGAGTATCTCGAATGAATGAATGGTACGGTGTGTTACATGTTTAATTGACCTTAAAGAAAGTGGTGGAAAATACGAGAATTTAGTTGTCTATTATGTCATGTGAGTGGTATAAAAACCCAGGTTATCACTTAGTGTGAATTGCAGGGCCTGTGCTGAACTACGAGGAGATAAAAATATTTAAGCTAACTCTGCCTTGTATCTTAAAAAATAAATAAAGAAATAAATAAAAAATCATTTGAGCCTATATGTCAGCCAACAATATCACTTTTATTTTTGCTAGCTTCTTATTGTATAAATAAAGATCCTATTTATTAAAAAGGTCATCATGTTTGCAGTCTGTGGATTTTGTTTGGTTAAGCTTTTGATTTGGGAAGCTGAATAGCAGTCTGATGTGCGTGTCTGGTATAACTGAATGCAGGATGTCACTGACTTCTTGACTGTCTGTGACTCAGCAGCTAGATGGTGGGTGCAATAAATTGTGAAAATTTCATGTATGTATATGCAGAATATATTTGAAATTTTCTAAAATCTTACTTTTTTTTTTTCTTGGTATCGACAGGATTTTTGAGAACTAGGGCTGAATAAAGACTGTTTTCCCCAGCCTAATGAAGTATAATGTTGTATCATTGCTGCATTGTGCATTTATTATTTTTTCATTGTCTAGTTCTTCAAACAGTCTAAATGATTTAATTGAGTCAAAAATCTTCAGAGTAAAAGCCCTGAGAAAGATCTCTTCTAGCATTTAAACCTGACTTACGATGCATGTAATAGGCTTTGATTTTGCATAAGGTGTTCTACTCAGGATGCCTAGAAACAAAGGAAAGAATAAATAATTGGCTGATAATGATTTTTTCACTTGTGGCCAGTGACACAGATTATATGCAACAAATTTGTGGTGGAAATATCCAAATTACTTGGTATTTTGTGAAGTTTCTTAAGTGCTGTAACTACATGTACATGTGTTGTGTGGATTTTATTGTATAGTTTGTTCACTGAAAGCATAAAGTTGATAAAATGTCATTCTGCCCTTTTATCGAGGCTAGTGTAACAATAGAAGATGAAGTATAACTGGTCACACAGTATGAGCTAGCTAGAATTTTGAAGTTCTTGGAAAGGAGTACAAGAAGGAACAACTCAACTTCAGTCTCACAAAACTGATTATGGGTGTTGGGAATTCTTCAGTTTAACTACTTTGCTGAATGGAAACAGGATATTGGAAATCTTATCTGCTTTCTTTCTTTAGAAATGATATCAGGTTATAGTCTTTTCTGGTATGTGGTGAAAAAGTTTCTGAAAAAACAAAGATAAGAAACTTAGTTACTATGGGATATTTGAATTCAAGAAGCATCTGCTTCTATATTTGCATGTTCTAACTATAAATATTTACATATAAATAAGAATAAAAAAGGAAGCATCACAGACTGAATGAAAGAAGCATAAGGGGAATATTTACATCTTAATTTCCTATTCAAGTAATTGCTAATGAAGAGATAAGGGAAAATGGCTTCTTGATAGTATGCCAGAAGTAGCAAGCTCTGTGAGCAAAATCTGTACAGGTACTACTTGTTCCTTTAATTTACTTAAATATATTTGAATATTTTGCTTTCAGTATCTATCTGCCCATGCCCAATGATGCCTTCCAATAACAGTAGCATTCCAAATTTGAAAATACTCTTTGCTTCAGCATCTGTGTATGTATGTCAAGCTGTGTAACTTCTGTTATGCAATTGAATACTTACCTCAGTAAAATACTGTCTAGGCATCCTCATATTGTTTTTCAGTGGATTTCTATGGATTTAGCTGAATTGTTATTATGAGGTAAGTAGCTCATTTTTGGGAGCATGGGAATGCAGAGGGGAAAGGAAGTTCTGCTTTTCTTCCCGATGAAGAAGAGTAGCTTTGACCCTCAGAGGTGCTGGCCTAGCCCAGCCTGCTGCTGTTAGAGGTGAGATGCAAATGGGAGCGCTTTCCACTTTCTGGTCACTCCCATGTTCTTGCTTCTACTGAAGTTTCGGCTCAACATTCTTTCCAGTCATCCTCCTCCTTTCTCTATAATACCCAACAAATGATCACTTGTAAATAGGAATATAAATAGAGTCTAGCCTCTTTCTTCCAACAATCAATCCCACAGGGTTATCATCTTTTTTTTCCAGCCTTTGGGTGGCTGAGTCCTGTCTTCTGGTCTTTCCTACTGGCAATGGGAGTTCTTTTCCATATTCCAGAAAATACGGTTTTCCTTAGCATGGCTGCTGACTTGTTACTTTTTGTCGCTTCAGCACCTCATTGTAATCCTTGATGCTTTTCTCCTGTGTCAATTGTAGGATTACAAAAGTTAGAATTTTTGACTACCATTTTTTTTCAGCTTTAGATAAACACAAGAAAAGAAACTTACTTAGAACTTACCTAGCAGGTTCTTGCTTTTTAACTTTAACTTATAATAGATGTGTTGCAGAATCTCTTGCATTTACAGCTGCCTAGAAGCAGTTTGTTGGCATAAAGCTGAACCACAAAACTAGTTTGTGAAAATGCCACCTATACCTGACTCCTGAACAGTGTTTAGTTAAGGCTGATACTGGGTGGAGGGGGTAGTCTGTAGAACAGCCTGGACTTTTTTTTTTTTTTTTCCAACAGATGGTATGGATTGGTATCCTCAATGGTTCAGTTGCTTGCTTTTGTTTGAAGGAAGACGAAAGTCATTTTTCTATTTCTTCATAATTTTGGATTAGGCTGTTATTGAGTAGAAATAGTGCATTTTGATTGCAAAAGGACTGCAAGGCTCCACTTTTATCAGTGTAAGTTGGGTACTTTTCTGTCGTTATCAGTGCCAAGTACAAAAGAGTTGGCAGAACAAGGGGTGGAAATACTCTTTATCTGCTTCGTTTCAAAGTCACCTAGGTTAACTAAAACAGCTTTTAACAGTAGTTTGAACTATCAAGGCTGATGTTATATTGTGGCAGATGAAAACTTCATGAGAGTAAGTGGTAACGACACTTTAAACCGTCCTGGTTATTTTTGTGAGGATCTTTCTCCCCCCTTATATTGCATAGCCATTTACAAAATTGGCTGCTCTGTTTCATCGGTGTTTTGTATCTGCTTAGTTTGGTACCTCTGCAAGATAAAGGTCCTTGAATTCTCAAACTTGCACTGCTTCATTCGGTTCTATGGCTTTCTTCCCCCCCAGCATATGTAGCCAAGATTATAGCAGCAAAACATGCTGTTAGTAGGAATAATGTGACTGCTGTAATTTTCTGATAACTAGAGGGCACCACAGCAGAGTTCATGCATAAGCCAAATTCAGCTGTTCTTGATAAGCAGAAATACTGATAAATTCAGCTGATACTGTTGATGTTATGACCATTCATTATCTGAGCCAGTATGGAGCAATACTTGAGCAACTGAAGGCCTGAGAGCCTTGAAATTTTAGATGCTACTGATTTGGCAGATTCTCAGTTTCTTAATGTTGAAAATTGCAAGAAAGGAACTAAAGATAAGGGAGCAAGTGGGAACTGTGTCAATTAATCTACGCTTAGTATGAAACTAGCTGGATGGCATGTTGTTTTCAAAACAAATGTGCAGGGGAATTGGAAATCTTCTAGTTTTTGTTATTGTGTGTGGATTTATGATGTGCTTCCTCTAGGCTGGAAGAAGTCTTGCTGGTCACTTTGTCTTTTTGCACAAAACTAAATCAGGAACTATTTCAGCTGTTTAAAACTAATAATTGAAATTTGGGGTTCTGGATCTCTCCCATCATTGAGTTTGGGATGCCTTGTTTTTCCTTTTCTAAACCATCTGCCATGTTGCTTATTGAATATGCAGCACTCTCCTATTTCTATGACAGTCACCATCATTTTTAAAGCAAGTCTCTGAAAACTGCCTCTGACATCTGGCTTTGCTGACAAAAAGGGCTTGGCTGTCCCTTTCCCTAGGCAAGGGATGTGGTATGTTGCGGAAAATAATTAGAAGCAAAGTTGTTACTTTTACTGTTGTGATTTTTATTTTTATTTTTTTATTCAGGACCATAGATAAGCAAATAGAAAATTGTAAAACAGAAAATAATTCAATGAAACATCAGAAATATTTATTTCTCTTTTAAAGGAGGAAAACATCAGGGAATGAGGCTTTGCAATATCTGGCTTTTGTGGTGAAGCTGATTTAAGCCTCTTATTTGCTTGTTCCTCTTCCTGCCATTGTTAGCCATCACTGCTGTTGTGCCAATAGAGTAGTGAGCTGCTCTGTGAATTAAATGAAAACAATTTTGGTTAAAATAGATCTCCTTTTGGGAAAGTCAGTTTTTATTTCAGTAAATTCATGTAGCACAGCCCTACAATTAGCTGTTTGGCACAACTCAGAGGGTAAAACTGCAGTAAGTATGGGGTAGGGCACATAGTGATCAAGGAACTGGGGACTTGTGGGGTTTGCTCACTTTACTAGGACTTCCTTTCCAAAGCTGATGGGTTTTATCCTAAAATAGATGGTCAACAGAGTTACAAAATATGTATGGAAAGAGTAATCTCAATTAAATTGACTAAATTTCATACTTATATTCTGTAGATAATTATTCATTATTAAAAAACATTAGCTCAGTGAATAAAAATATCCTTCTCATCTTTATTTCTGGTGCTGTTTCATAACTGGATACGGTATCTGGAATGCTTGTTTTCTAGGATTTGTAGGAGCTTCATAGGTGAACATTACTATTTTAAAAGTGAAAAATATTTCTGGCTTCAAAAATATACATGCAGTTTCTAGCTGTGTGGTCAAAGAAAGGAGGTAGGCCCATGTAGTGATTCAGATTGGGCTCATTATCTGAGTTTGACTTCAGTGAAGCAATATGAATCCATTCATAAGAATTTATAAAGCCAGCTCAAGAATGATGTAGGCCTACTTTAAAGACATTTTTCTTCTTATAACTGAATCGCTGTTGTCAATTCTTAATATTGTATACAATGTGTCACAGAAAAGCTAAACTTCATATAGTGAAAACACCCGGTTTTTTTAATAGTGTGAACAGCATGCAGTTCTGTTGACTTTACTGGCACTAATTCTCTGTAAAATTAACTCATGAGTGAATTTTTAAGCCAAGCTTTTAAGAACAAAACTTAAAAGCCTTTTCACTGAGAAGAAGACCAGAGTGCTGAAGGCTGAGAATTTCATCACCCTACTTAAAACAGCACGTTTTCTTTGGGAGGGTGGCCATTTTTACAAAGGAATATAATAAAGGAAATACTGAGTGGCAAAAAGACAAGTACAAGTTACTATTTAAAACAGAAAAGTGTGCAGGGTGAGAGGAGGGGAAAGTAAGATATATATTTACGTAAGACTTCAATTGCAATGTAGTCCACTCTATCCATAGTGGTTTGTTGTTCTGTGCTTGAGCTCTGAGCTCAGTTGTGAAGCACTTTCTTTCTCACTTCTGTAACACTAAGTTCTTAACAGCTGTTGCTGAGCTAAGCCTGTTTTTAGTCATTGATTTATTTAGGACCCACCAGGTTTACAATTACACAGCTAGCTTTTAATGTGATTTTATCTAATACGGAAAAATGGTTCTACAGTGTAGTTCTGCCCAGTGGCTAGGTATCAGATCACTCCAGGAACACGTGGGTTATGTTAATGTCTGTTGATAATTGTTTTATCTGAGCTTTAAAATTTGGAAGCTCTTTGATATAGCAAGAGTTATTCTGAGGTAGTGTGGAAACCAAAATTGAAGCATAATACTTAAAAATTCATCTGCTGTTTTAAAGTAAAATAGAAATAAGAGTCAATTGAGATTTAAAAAGATGCTGGAACTGACATGTTTATGACTTGCAATGTAACAGTAAGATAGGAAGACACTGGTGAGCAGCCGAAAATCTGAATTTTCATGATGAGGTAGCGTGTAAATACCTCATGGTAGACGCTTACCTTAATGCATATGGTTTCAATCACATCGCACTTCTTCCCTAAAGAGGATCAGAATAGTGTAGCTAAATTATTGCATACTATAGCTCAGAGAAAGACAAGTACTCAAGCTGACTTGTAGCTTGTGTGGGAAGTGAGGTTTCATGACATAAATCGTAATAATTCTGTTGCAGCTTTTGCCAGCTGCTAACTAATGGAGAAAGAGTTATGTGTCTGGAATTAGAGTAAGGAACTAAAACGAGTTTTACAACTTTCACTGTTTCTTCTGTATCTTTGTTCCGTCAGTAAAAATGAGTCATCCTGAAGAACTGAATTAAAATGACTCTAGTCAAGTGCAGTTGAGCTGTAGATGGTTGTGATTACAAGAGGCGCATACATGTTTGGAGAATACAAGGTTACAGTGTTTGCAAAAAGGAAGTCCCATAAATTGCAGGTTGGCACTTTAGGTAGTCAAAATTAATTTTATTTCGAGAAGCCCTGAATTAGCTGATTTCTAGTAACATCTCAGTGTGAAGACAGGAAATACTCTTCTTGGAAAGTTTAAGAATATTCAGGATAATTAGCATAACCTAATAATTATGCCAGGCTATTTTAATAAAGCAGATACATATTTCTAAAATAGATTTGGGTGATTTTAGTAACAGATATATATTTTAAATTACTGCTTTCTAAACTATTTTTTCTAGTTTATTTAATGTACTTCTCTTCCCATAAAATGATTAGTACAACAATTGAAAATTGTTATGAAGGAATCTCTCAAACTGGGACTTGCAGCCTGAGAGCTAGTCCCTTAAAGGAAGTGGGTGAAGATCCAGGAGACCAACAGAAAACATGAAGAGGATGACTCATATCAGCTTCCGTAGCACACCCAGAAATGGTGAGAGATGAGAAATGTTGAAATGGTTAAAGTAAGAGCAGTTGCCAACTGCTGACTTAAGTCTCATGCAAACATGAAATGGGCTTTGTAACAGAAGAAAATATTTCCCAGAGGCAAATACAAGTTTAAGCATACATTTAGTCATCATGTCTTAAAAAAACATGTTCTGGATTTTATTTCTTCATCCTGGATGGGATCAAAAAATCTTGACTGCTGCCTTAAGAAAGGAAGAAGAGTTCAGCGTGCATGCTGGCCTGAATCTGAATCCCACAAGATGGCAGGCTTGATCTGAAATTGAGGAGACAGGCTGTTTCCTCTACCAGGCAGAGGAACAAGTAGCAGTCTCTGTTGGGAACTCACTGGTGTCCCTGTGGTTTGTGATACTCCACTCTCCCCCCAACTGCACCCCCCCCCCCCCCCCAGCAGCTTTATTCTGGGACTGGATAAAGAGAGAAAAGTAGAGGTGAGGTGAGGCAGTTATAAATTGCTTGTTTCAAATGCAGTCTTACCGGGATATGGCTAAGGCTGTTGTTTGTAGGTAATTAGTGTTTTTTTTTCTTTTTTTTTTTCCAAGAGCTTTATTTCTTGTTTTCTTTTTTTTCTTGGTGAAAGATGATCACTCCCCAGACTCTTGGAGAAAACTGTCATCTGTATTTTGTACATGTGGTTATATTGTCTCTAGGTCACACTTCAAATCATGCCTGTTTGTATTATATCACGCAAAACACTTGCTATGTGCTCAGTTATTATTTTATTATATTCTACCTGCATTTTCATGGATATGTCTCTATTTTTTATTATAGCTGTTAGTCTAGGGAGTTAGAACAAACATTTCTGAAATCCCAAATTGGTTCCAATTCAACGTCAAGAAATTTTTACCCAATTAAAGGTAACACCATCTTTAGGTTGCCCTCAGTGGTATTTTGTTTATGAATGCATATTAGTGACCAGTGACATTGCTTTTATATTCTGACATACAAGTAAATGGAATGTTCACAAAGAGTGCATCAAGAGAGTGAGATATATTTAGTTTTTAAAGCTGAAGAGTGTTGAAAAACTGTAGGTTTGGTTACTTGGATTTAGGAAAGGAGTAAAAAAATCTATCAGTCTATCTATTACTAGAAGTTTCTGCATGACTTACTGAAGGGACGTATTGGTAAAATCTAGAAAAAGTATTTAATAAAAAAGTGTGTCACTGAACTTTGTTGTTTGTCACCCTCTCGGTACAATAATCATTGAAAATGTGAAGGCAAATCCATATGGCTTAAAGAACCAGACTTCCTCATTTTTTGACATGTTAAGATTTCCCCACTACCACCTGTGGGTGAGAGAAATGCATGCTGACAGGTTGAGGCATAACACAGGCGTGGTTAGGCTTGGATCACCAATGTCTATAATTAATAAATATCACCGTGGAAGGGAAGCCTCAGCATCTCTGACCAATGTTTTGGTCATCTGCAAGTTGAAGTTGTGATTATAGCAGATCAGAAATTTTGCAGTCTTGCAAATTTAAAATAAATCAGTTTGTGTAGTTTATAACAGATGAAATTTGTCATCAGTTTTGATTTTTTTTTTTTCTCATGCTATTGAAGGTTGTCTCATTCACACTGCATTTTGGTACATTTTCTTTCTCTAATACTATGTGGAAAAAAAAAAACAGAATTGCAGAAATAATAATACTTACTCTTTGCAAAATGTGAAGCATGTTAAGGAAGGTAAAGAAGACTTCCTCCTCTCTCCTTTATAACATTCCAATAACGTTAAAAATAGCTTGTGGCAATAGCAAATTAACAGTGATGAAAATTGTGATGTTTTTAGGTTGACTTAATGCCCTTAATTTCCATTTATCTCCCGAAGATGTTTAACTAAGACCAAATTAAATATCTGATGATGTGATACTTGAATCTTAAACAGTTTTTGTTGGATTCTGTTTTAACAAAATTGTGAATTTAAAGAGTTGGTCTTGCAAGTGAAGGACAAAAAGCTTCTTAATAATCTGATCCATATACCTGAAACTACCTTCCATAAAGTTTCTAGACTTAGATCTCAGAATCTCTGTATTCTGATACAAGAATTTCACCTCCTTGTCATTTATTTCCCATCTGATAGCAGGCCATTGTAATCCTGACCCAGCTGATGGCAGCAGAGGGGATGTTTAATTATCTTTTGCATATATGCTTCATTTTGTTAATAAAGTGACATTTGGTGGGTCTTGCTGGAGAACAGAAATGGGTGAATGAGAAGCAAGTTTTATTTGTAAACAAATGTTTTCTGCATGGAATCAGATATTGGAACAAACAGATACGTTTCTGGACTATGTGAGACTGGAGTGATTCTAGGTGTTAACTGAATATTTTCAGTTTGCATTTAATGGTGCAACATTTTCATTTTGTTTCATGGAGATATTTGAATTAAGGAGAGTATTTTGCTCATCAAAGCTTCTTTTGTGAATCATGTTATAAATGAAAGGCCACGGTTATTAGGGACAGTGGCTCAAGCAAAACACTGAGTTACTACTTCCAGTTTTCACTAAATCCGACATCAGCAGTTAGGCATATCAATGTAAACTTCAGTTTAAGTAAAAAGAAACACGCAGCATTTCCTGTACTGCAGTAATACAAAAGTGTGAAATCTTATGGAAGGGGAAGGAGATATGTGTTTAAAAAAATTATCTTTAAGCAGGTAGATTTTATCCACTTAGACTTGTTCCCTCATAATTGTAATTCCCTCGTGGTTTCATGCCCACATAGTGGCAAGCACTGAGATGGCAGGGGTGTTACACTGCAGCCTTCTAGCTTGCACTTCTGTTGGTCAATCATAAGGTCTTCAGTAATGAGTCATTTGTGCTGTAACCTTTATGACAGTGAAAGTATTTTAGGTCTGACAGCAACACTACGTTCATCCATTTGATGACCTTGCAAATGGTAGTGCTTATTGATACAGTCCACCATTGTAATTGTTGTTCAAGTCCTGCATTATCTTCTGGTGCTTTTTCTCTGTCTTTTACATTAACCTGTTCTGCCCCACTGTGCTCACATTTCCATTCATACCAGGATTAGTATTTTTGTTACAGGTACCTGTAATACGAAGTTAATCCTGGTAAGAAAGAAACCATTCCAAAGTATTCAGAAAGCATAGCTCAGAATCTTTAATAATTAACTACCCTGATCTTTAAAGCTGCCTCTGAAACCACTGTAGTGGACGAATGTAATTTCTATTTCACCAGAGAAAAATCGCTATTTTTTTCCCAAAAGTGATTATGTACTTTAATTCTCTTTCTGTAGAGGGAGCTGGTGATAAAGTTTGCATTGAAAACACAAATGACGTTTCTATGAGAATATTTGAACATCGCAGTATTTGGAAACAAACGATCAGAAACAAAAGGCTGAGTGTAACTTAATCTTTCCTTTTTGTGGGGTGAGAGAAAGGCTGGAGAATATGCATTGGTTAAATTTGGTACGCTTTCCTGTGGGGTCCTGAACATTTCTAGAGATAAGAGTTTTAAGAGAGGATAATTTGAATACATTGCTTTCAAGCTGGATATCTTTGGTCACCTGCAAAACTCTTATATTCAAAAGATAGCTTTTCTGTCATGTAGTGTCATTACATTGCCTGAAAATTGTACAAGGAAATCTCCAACTAAATCTGTAGATTTGTTTCTTCTAATGTGGAAAAGAAAACCTGGACTAATAGTAAGTATTGAAAACTACTTATAAATGTTACAGAATATCCGCTAATATTTGTTAGATGTAAATGTGCAGATACATATATATTTATATGTATGGATATCATCAGCACTCTGCAGTATGAAAGCCTGTATGTAACAATTTAGAGATGCATAGGAGGCAGTGAAATCCACCTGCTTTCTAGATAGATTTTATTTTATATTTCTGACACTAAATACTTAAATAACTGACTTCAAGTTTACCTTTTAATGCGGAGACTTCTTTAAAAAAAAAAAAAAAAAAACAATATTCTGGTAAATTCATTGGGAAACAGAAAGCGGCTGACTTTCCTAAGAACACATGCTTTTTCCACCCCGAATTTGAACATAAATAGCATTGTAAGAAGCATAAATTAAAATTCAGAGAAGTTAACGTGATCTGTAGGCAGGTATGTAGGTACTCTGTTTCCTGCTGTATCAGTCTACTGTGTTGTAGTCACTGTGGTGATGGTCGGAAGCTAACTATTTTACTCGCTGTCCACTTAGTTATGACTTTGTTTAAAAAAATGGTTAGTAAAACTATATTTAAAACTGGGGATTCAATTACTGCTATACTTATGAGTGTGGAAGAAGTTTTGTTTGAATAAGGCTCTTGTTTAGCCTGGAAAATTACATCATAAAGCAGGTGCTATCAATTTATTTCTTGCTGTCTTCTCTCCCACCCCCAAACACTAAGATTAAGATGGTTTTATTTTGAAAGCTGTATAATGTTTTTATATTTCATGCACCAAAATATAAGTTGTATGTGATCAGATCATTTAAAATAAATCACACTACATTTTTTTAAAAATGGGAATCTTTTAAATATACTGTTATAACAATTTTATTGCTGCGATTTCATTAGATACATTCACATCAGAAACCTTGCATTGTTTTATTTATTACCACAGCAGAACACAAAAGATTTATTGAATCAGAACTGGTCCCATTTAGGCATATTTCCATCACGGTCACATCTGTTATTTGTGTAACTTATTGTTTTAAGTGAAAGCACAGTCAGCCAACTACAAATCAATAAGTAATTTGTATCAAAGTGCAGACAGAAAATTATGACATGCATTTACTGCACCCTGGATTACAGAACTGTCTGTCACATCAAATTTGTTAACGTGTTTTTTTTTTCTGACCCCAGATATCCTCCTTTTCCCAGATTGATCACTGAATTAGGGAATCCATTCGTCTTTCTCCCCTGTGCTGTGTTGGTGTGGGGCATTCCGTGGTGAAAAGTAAAATGGTGGGAAAGCTCTATTTCCATACAAGTGGAAGAAAAAATAGCAGAAGTTTAAAGGCTAAACTATAGTTTATCCTTAAACATTGAATTCTATTTGCTAAGCTTCTTCTTCTTCTTCTTGTTATTATTATTCCTGAAATAACAGAATGATGATAAAACCCTCCAACTCTTTTCTTTCAAACTGTCAGAATATGATCTGGTGAAACTTCTACAATGATGTTGCCAATTGACTGTGATGCCTGCTTTGCAACATCTTCCCGATCAATTCTTGTGGGAGATAAAGCAATCTAAAACTTTTTGGACATCATATGGTAAATCCAGAGTTTAAATACTATTTATATATATATTTATTTATTTTGTGTGGACTTTATATTCGATGATTTAAAAATTATTTTCCCACTTTCATGTTTCTTTTTTAATCTGCAACTCATCTGGCACAAGCCAATGCTTTTCTGGTTGGGTACTCTGTAATGGGAAACTTAATTGATTTTTCAGCAATTCGTTTCAAGACAGGTTTGAAATGAATCATTAACTTTTTCTCGTGCTGATTTATATTTCATTATATTTGGAAGATCTTTTATATACATGTGTATTCATCATTTACACTTTGATTATATACAAGGCAACAACAACAAAACCCACCAGCTTTAATCAGTATGATTAAACCCAGGGGGAGAGGAATTTAGAGGGAAGGTTCTCATCTGTTATGATAGATAGGCTGCTTAATACCTGTCCATTTGGGATCTTTTTGCTTTCAGTTTACTGAAGTAGGAGCCTTTCCAGGAAATTTGAATTTTTCTGTATCTTGCTATGAGGATTTTGTATGTAAATGGAAGGGGAGTTTCAAAGAATAATCAGTGAAAAGATCATAGAGCATAGTGACAGAAAGGTGACTGCATTACAGCTCTTATATTTTGCTCAGCAAGGGGATGCATTTACCAGTGGTATATGAATAGATATTTATTCTTTTCTTTTTCTGTGGTAACCATGAGTGAATTTAAGAAATTTATAATGTTTTAGTTTTAGTTCAGGCTTAGCCAAACTTCTTTGATTTACTAATGTTTGTTCTTTGGTTTGAATGACTTAATAGTCTTACAGTACTTGGTTTTATGGTAGGTTTTTTTTTTAGTATCTGTGTCAAGATATTCTTCTTTTCCTCCTCGAAGGTTATGTATGTAGGCTATGCATGTGAGGTTGGACTTTTTTGACCAGCAGTGTCCTTCTGGTGTGTGTTTGCAGTTTGCAGAGTTCTCTTCTGTCATCCTGAGGATGCAGAGTAGAGCATCACTACCATATCTCATTTCCGTTTTACAGCTCCTAAGTAGCCTATTTTCAACAAGAAAACTGTCAACTCTCTATGCTGTACTTTACAGAACTGTATACAGTAGGTTTGTTGCCATAAACAAAATAGATATTTCTTAGATTCCTCTGTTAATGTGGCAGCTTCATGCCACTAGAGCAGCTGTCCCTGCCTCCCTGAAGGCCACTGTTCTTGAATGTTAATGCTGTTCATTTTTTCTTATAAACAGTACTGGCAGGACATAGGACATGGTCAGTTCTTCTGCTACCATTTTCCTGTTTCAAGCCTTTCAGCAATGGAGTCTACCTAAAGAAACAGCTAATTGTCACAGACGGTGGGTAGGAAGATTGACAAAGGACTCTAGAACTGACAAATGCTTGTTTTGGACTCTAAAACCCTGGTGTCCATATGTAAAGAAATTGGATTTGTGTTGTCAAGTTCCATCAAAGCTCTTGAGTATTACTTTGCTGACCATTTCAACCTGAGCTGTTTTAGTGACCCAAATAATACTTTTTGCCCAGCAAGCAAAACCTTTGCCCAAGGTTTTTTAATGTACCTCTATTTATTTGAAAGTCAAGTATCTAGAATTTCAGATTATTTACATAGTGACTCATGCTCTTTGAGATTGTCATAACACCCATTTTAAACTGTATATTGTCAGTTAGACCTTGTAAACTTGGGTGCAAAGACCAACACTCATGATATCAGAGTATGCTTAAAATAAATATTTTCTATAATAATTTAGTGCCTTAATATTATTTTAGCAATTAGTTAATACTCAAATGCACTATCAATACAATTTTTTTGTTTGCTGAGCCATTTGATAACAGTAGATGTTATTCATTATAAGTGTATTGCAACTCTATACTTTCCAGCAGAGCAAAGATGCAACTTTTGATCAGGATTCCTTCTAAAGACAGTTTGAAAATACTGTATTGTTTCCATTCTGAATCTTGTTTTCAAACCATGCTCAAATTTAAAACTAGCATCTTAAAGCTTACTGATTCCCAGCTAGTCTTTATGAGACTTTTGAATAAAGCCCTTAATAACATTTTTAAAATTTTGGTTAGTGTTGAGGTAGGTGGTTGGGCTGTTGGACCTGAGCTTTGTGGGTCCCTTCCAGCTGAACTATTTTATTTTGTGTCATGTGTCTTCTATCTGCATCAGACAGTGTTAATATGTTTCTTCTGTGTTTTATATTTAATGCTTAATATTTTTCACTTGCTAGTAATTTAAAACTTTTCTCTCTTGAGATCAGTCATGTGACTTTATGGACTTTGGGAAAAATCATTGTACTTTTTTTTAATTAGCCCTTCTCAGTAGGACATAAGGGGGATTAGGAGTTGGAAGACATGAAACCAGTTACTTTGCTTTTCAAAGTACTCAGAAAAGTCAGATGTGCAAAAGGGTGTACGTGTGTGGTTTAAAGAACATGGTTTCCTCAGGAAATGGTATGTGACTTTGCTATCTGTCTCTTGCTAGTAACTTTTCTACCTATAGTCCAGTTTCATTTTTAAAAAGAAAATTAAAAAAAAAAAAAAGAAAATCAGAGACAATAAGGATAAACTCAACTCAAGTTTTAACATAATGGTGTATGGGTGGAGGTGAGATGCACGAATTAGCACAGCTCTGGTGAGGAAGGCTGCCAGAGCATAGCTAGTTCATGTTCTTTTGGCAGGAGGCTAACAGTGCATGTGTTGCTCTGAAGTAACCACAGCCTTTTCATGGCAAGAGCGTCACTGAGGCAATGAGGGACATAAGAGAGTACAGAGTGCAGGACACAGTGCAGGGCCTGCTTTCACAGGAAGCCAATCTTCATCTGACTCTTGCAGAGTCTCATGAGCTTGTGTATGTGGCTATGAGGTGGTGTCTGTGTGCAACAAGATGATGCCTCCACTGTCATTATGCATGCTCAGAGCTATACGTATTCTTTATGTTCTGATTCAGGCCATGTCTAAAGCGAGTAGTTTCTGCATGTCAGAGTGAATCTTCAACTATATTATAAAGTTGTTACAAATCATTAAGTATTTTCATGGCAAAAAATGGATCCTGTACTAGTGTATATGGATGAGAATATGCTAATACGTGCAAGGGCTTGGGTAAGATGTGTTTGTGCCATACACACCAAAACATTAACACAAATGTTCTGGTTTTTTTGTTCATTATTTTTTGGAAGAACAGGTAGTCCAGAATCACAGCAGTGCGATTTTTAGTGATGTTGATATATTAAAATCATTCATTATTTGGTCTGTTTATTTTTTTCCTACAGCATAAATGTTCTTAAAATAATGTAGAAGTACTGTTCTCTTACTGGCAGTAATTTTTGCTTTAAAATGTTTAAAAGTAATGTTTCTTACAAGATTTTTCTGCTTTCAGCCTTCACTCATCACTACTTTTTGACCCTTAAGTGCTTTCATTGCATTTATTTTGGGGGACATCTTAAAGCAGGTAACCTGCAGCCATAGGCCTGAAGCTTTGTTTGACTTGGTCTTCTGTCGATAGCAATGTACAGTCATACATTTGGAACAGATGCTGAGAATGCATGTTACGAGGCAAAGAAAAAATAGTTAATTCTTGGTCTTGCTGCCCTGACATTGTACTTCAGGCAGATGCAAAGCAATTAAATCCGTATATTAGTTATGAGATTTGTTATCAATTACCTTAAATAGGATAAAATAAGAAGGTTATAGGCCTTATTGCTTCCAGACACTGACAGACAGCCTTTCCTTGAAAAAAAATTATCAAAACTTTCTGTATGATCTTATAAAGTGATGTTGGGCTGAAATTGCTGTCATGTTGTTGGTGTTTTAACATGCTAGAGGCTAGAAAACAACTTTGTTTTGCTGGTAGTGGTTACTGAACATTTTCTGTCGTGAATTAATATTTTGAATGGAGCTTTCATGGCATGATAGTTTCAACAGGTTTTACTCCACTGCATTCAGGGGTTTCTATAGTAATTGCTACGGCAACAATGATGCAAAAAATGTTCCCACAGGAACCTAGCTGTGAGTAATAATGAACAACTGAAAGCATTTTGCTTTTGCATCTCAAGTTAAATATTCCTCGTGGAAATAGTGAGGCTGCTTTTTTGCTTAATCAATAGGAAGTCATTCTACTAGATAAAAGTTGAGATGATATTTATGGTTTCAGAGTGCCAATGTCATTTGAGCGTATTGCCCAATTATCATTCCTGAGAAGAACGAAGAGTGTTAGAAACATCAGGTGTAAAATCTGGCACTGGCTTCAAATGCCTCAAGTTGTAAAGAAACTTCCAATATCAAATACAAAGTACAAAATCTTCCAGTCAGAAATTATAACTTCCCAGCTATTAACAGTGTTACTTGTTATGTAAATGGGTTTACATAATTCGTGAAGATCAAACTCTTGGTAGTTTTCTGACTTCACTGTGCAATGAAGATCAAGATCAAAAGGGTCATAGCAGGGGACAGTATTTGTTGACTTCAGCGTCTATTTATAAGTTGCCTTAAAAACATTACTTGTTTTTTTGCAGAAATGAATTTGTCAGTGTTTGTACTAACTAAATGGAATATCCTGATGTCAGAGGATGCAATATTTATTCAAACTGTTTGTTATTAGCAAACAGTTAAGGCTCTCCCTGTGCATGTAAACTGGCCTTTGTGCATATAGTTGCCTTGTTTGTATTTGTTTCGCTTCCAATCTGAACAAAAGGGGAACCAAGCCGGTGTTTATGATATGAATAAGCTTTTTAACTTGACAGCATTTTAGGGCTTCATATGGATTTTTTTTACTCTCATGTTGTACGACAAAACACTCACGGAGTGTTAGTGTATGGATACAAGAAAAAGTCTTGCTGAGTTAAAACAAATAATGGAAAGATGTAAAAAAAATCAGTTGAAGCAGAAGAAGAATTATGAAGATCATTTAGTGAAATATGAGGAGAAAAATGTTTTGTAAGCCCAGGGTGCTGATAGCTGCTGTTACAGGTATTTAGGCAACTTAATTGGAATTACTGTGGAAACAGACATGAAGATGAAATGGAAATGAAGTTGTTGTTTCTTTTATTGGGGTTCCTGCACTGTGCATTCTGCTGATAATGCCAGTGAAAATCTTACAAGTGAAAATGTCATGGTGAATCTAAAAGTTGCATGGTTTGATCTTGATCAATTGTATGTCTACATTATGTATTGCTTTCCACTTTCATTCAAGGCCCCCCTGTAGTTCATTTTGGAGCACATGACATAACTCAGTTCAAAAAAAAAATATATATATATACACCAGTGGTTTACTAAAGAAAACTGGTTGTGTTGGGTACATAATTACTAAAAAGGCTTGCTTGTCTACAAATATTTCAGCTGTGAGTATCCTAAATATTTTGTTGAGCATAGATTCATTTGTTGTACTTGGTTTGTTGTGCTCTTAGTGAACTGAAAGTATCCTCTTCCAGGTTTCTTATTAACCAAAGAGAAAAATAGCATATTTCAGTGGGTGCTAATCTTTAAAACAGCACCAAAGCCAACAGTTTTGGGGGGGGGGGGGGGGGTGGAAAGTGGAGCTTTTCCATCAGAGTTGGTATAAATATTAAAACCTATTCCCATGGAAGGTTTCCTTATCAGTAAGTTAGTTAATTCTTTTTTTTTTTTCTTCCACTTCTTAATACTCTGTTCTTTTTTTAATTGGCAGCTTTAAGTGTGGGAGAAGTTCTGTTGCCTGTGTTTCGGTTATGTCATTGGAAAACAGATGCTTGTGTCCTGAGCAGAGCCCCAGAGTGCTGCAGGTTTAACATTTAGTGAGATTTGTACATATACTCTATTGAACTCTATATGACAAAGTAGCTAAATTGGATTTGACCTGACAATCTGCAATCCTTTAGTCACTGCAGAGGACTGAACTGGCATAAACATGAAGGTGTATGGTATAATTTCACTTTTCAAGTGATTGGTTACTACACAGTGAAGTTATGTCATGGCCATGGTTGCATGCCCTTGGAAAAGTTAATTAGCTCCAGTGGTGATAGGCTTGTTCAAATCTCAAGATAAGATGGCCTGGTCTGTCTTTGCCTGCATAAAAAGTACAGGAGTAGTTCTTGTCAACCCTTTTATAACACTTCTTCATGCAAGAATAATCTTTCTCAATAAAGCAGCATTCTGAAAGTTACAACCCAGGAGGTTCATGAAGCACCTAGATGATAACTTCTTGGTGCAGGTGCTAAGGGAGCCAACTAGGAAAGGTGCCCTCCTAGATCTGTTGCTGGAGAACAGAGAGGGTCTTGTGGGGGACTTGGCAATTGGCGGCCGTCTTGGTCATAGTGACCATGAAGTGACTGAGTTTAAAATTTATGGTGACAGAAGGAAAACTGCCACCAAAACTTCAGCCCTGGATATGGGGAAAGCAGACTTCAGGCTGCTCAGGGAACTAGTCAGCAAGGTCCCCTGGGAAACTGCTTTTGAAGGCATTGGTGTCCATCAGTGCTGGGCAGTCTTAAAGCACTGCCTCCTAAACACACAAGATCAGGAGATTCCAAAATATCGGAAGTCAAGCAGGTGGGGCAGAAGGCTGGCCTGGCTGACCAGGGATCTTCTACTGGAGCTTAGGTGATAAAAGAAAGTGTACGGCTGCTGGAAGGAGGGTCAGGCGACATGGAAGGAATACAGGGATGCTGTTTGTGTTTGTAGGGGGAAAATTCGTGTGGCAAAAGCCCAACTACAGTTGAAGCTGGCCATGTCTGTGGGAGACAATAAAAAAGGTTTTTATAGGTATGTGAACAGAAAAAGGAGAACCAAAGAAAATATAGGTCCGCTACTTGATGGGGAAGGTCTCCTCACAGACAATGATATAGGCAAAACAGAGATGTTTAATGCCTTCTTCACCTCTGTCTTCAACACTGATGATGGGCTTCAGGACCCAGGGTGCCCTGAGCTGGAGGACCATGAAGGTGGGAATGACGAACTCCCAACCAACTCTGAACATGTTTGGGATTTGCTGCTCCACCTGGATCCATACAAGTCCATGGGTCCGGATGGGATTCATCCCAGGGTGCTTAAAGAGCTGGCTGACATCATCACAGGACCTCTCTCAATTATTTTTCAACGATCTTGGGAATCTGGAGAGGTCCCATTGGACTGGAAGCTGGCAAACGTTGTGCCAATTTTCAAAAAGGGCAAGAAGACCCTAGCAATTACAGGCCTGTCAGTCTTACGTCAGTGCCCGGTAAAATTATGGAGAGGATGATCCTTGAAGTTACTGAGGCGCACCTGGGGGACAATGCAGTCATTGGTCCCAGCCAACATGGGTTCATGAGGGGTAGGTCCTGCCTAACAAATTTGATTTCCTTTTATGATAAGATCACCCATCTAGTCGATCAAGGGAAACCAGCTGATGTGATTTTTTTGGACTTCAGCAAAGCTTTTGACACGGTTTCCCATAGGATCCTACTGGACAAAATGTCCAGCATACAGCTAAACAAAACCATCATACAATGGGTGAGCAATTGGCTGATGGGCAGGGCTCAAAGGGTTGTGGTAAATGGGGCCACATGAGGCTGGCGGATGATCACTAGTGGGGTCCCTCAAGGCTCCATTTTAGGGCCAGTCCTCTTCAATGTTTTTATAAATGATTTGGATGTAGGACTAGAAGGTGTTTTCAGCAAATTTGCCGACGACACCAAACTTGGAGGAGTTGTGGACTCGGATGAGGGTGGAAAGGCCTTGCAGAGAGATCTGGACAGATTGGAGAGCTGGGCGATCACCAACCACATGAAGTTTAACAAAAGCAAGTGCCGGGTCCTGCACCTGGGACGGGGCAACCCTGGCTATACGTACAGACTGGGCGACGAGACGCTGGACAGCAGCCCCGCAGAGAGCGATCTGGGGGTTGTGGTTGACAGCAAGTTGAATATGAGCCAGCAGTGTGCCCTGGCAGCCAGGAGGGCCAACCGTATCCTGGGGTGCATCAAGCACAGCATTGCTAGTCGGTCGAGGGAAGTGATTGCCCTGCTCTACTCTGCGCTGGTGCGGCCTCACCTCGAGTACTGTGTGCAGTTTTGGGCACCACAGTATAAAAAGGACATTAAACTGTTGGAGAGTGTCCAGAGGAGGGCAACGAAGATGGTGAAGGGCCTAGAGGGGAAGACGTATGAGGAGCGGCTGAGGTCACTTGGCCTGTTCAGCCTGGAGAAGAGGAGGCTGAGGGGAGACCTCATCACAGTCTACAGCTTCCTCACGAGGGGGAGTGGAGGGGCAGGCGCTGACCTATTCTCTGTAATCACCAGTGATAGGACCCATGGGAAAGGTGTCAAGCTGAGGCAGGGGAAGTTTAGGCTGGACATCAGGAAGAGGTTCTTCACCGAAAGGGTGGTTGCACACTGGAACAGGCTCCCCAGGGAAGTAGTCACTGCACCAAGCCTGTCTGAATTTAAGAAGAGATTGGACTGTGCACTGAGTCACATGGTCTAAAATTTTGGGTAGACCTGTACGGTACCAGGAGTTGGACTTGATGATCCTTATGGGTCCCTTCCAACTCCGGATATTCCATGATTCTATGAACCCTTGATAATGGATTGCATTTAATAAAAGGAGTCTTCCTTCCTTGACTGATTGGCTTAATGCCACATCCTTGAGAAGCAGGTGTGAAGAATATCATGCAGCACTCTTTAAAAGGTATGCAGCAATCTTTAAAAGGTATGCAGGAGTGCTTTTCACTGTTCAGTACAAAGGAAGCTCTAAGTTGACTATAGGCTTAACAACATAACAACTTCATCTGACCTTTTTGATAGAAATCAAATTTTTGGGGGTCATTTTTACTTGAAATATAAGCTACAATGCAGAAAAAGATAAAAGTGCAAATGAGGGCATAAGGAAACAGTAGTATGGGAGTTTTAAAATCTTGTACTGGATTGACTTGCGCCCAAACGTTGTTTGTTTTAAATAGCATTGCCCTCTCTATTCAGTCCTTCTGACCCTTCAAGCTGTCTGTTAGTGAACCACAGCTTCACAGGAATTCATGTTTACCTTCAGAAAGAGAGCTAGACTATATGACTCCAAACAAAAAAGGCTTTCCACTCATTTTTGTTGTCAAGAACGTGATGTGATGGCACTTGAATGATTATTTTGAGGATGTTAGTAGCTTCTGTATAGCTTGACAGGGAAAATGCTGTTTGGTTGGATATCACAAAGCTCGAAATCCCTTGTCTGCTTTCTCTCGCTGACTGCTTTTGCTTCTAACTTATGAACAAATGTCCAATCTTGCTAAATTAAGTGGATTTCCCAACATTAGGTTCTCGATGAGAACTTTCTGTTTTGAAAACAAAATGGAATAAGCTTTTTCTGTTTCCTTGAACATGAACGTTGTTGTGAGTTTTTGCCTGGAGGCTTGATTCTTCTGGCATTCTCACGATGGGGACTGTTCAGATGCTGCCACTGGAGGTTTTTCTTCCCATGGACCGGAGGATCTTATCTGTACAGCTGGGTGGAGATGAACAAACATTTCTTTCTAATGAGTTGTTCTCTTTGTAAAGAATTCAGTGTATATCTGTGTTACAGTGGGGTGGTGTAATGAGTGAAAATTAACAAACATGTTATTGATGGTCTTCTTCGTGGTATGATTGAAATACTGTAGGAATAATTTGAGCATCCACATGCAAAGCCAGCCAGTGAATAATCTTTCTTATGTTTTACAATATTAATGAAATGGTGATATTTTCTTATAATACAGGATGCCCTTCTCATTATCCCTGGCATTAATTCAGCTATACCTTGTCAAACAGAAAAAAAAAAAAAACACTAACACTGTGTCCTTCTGTTGGCTGGTAGCCAGGGCTATTTCAGCTGTGAATACGGTTCATATATGTCAAGGGGATGCATTTATAGTGGTATATCTCAAATGCAATTCATTACATTAACCTGCAGTAGTTAAAAATGAAGAAATAACGTATGTTTACAGCTTAGCTCCAAGCCTGTGTTTCCCTAGAAGCTGAAATAGTACATCACTAGGACTTTTTTTTTATCAAAATTTAGAACTTTACTTGATCTTCAGAGGTTTTTTTTTTTTTTTTTCTGTTTCATAAAATTAGTATTAATCTTTAAAGAAAATAAATCAAATGCAGAAATGGAAAGATATGTTATGTAGCTCCTTTGGGTTTTAGTAGTGATGGGATATTTTGCAGTGCTGTGAATCGGTTCACTGTATAAACAAACATGTCCCACACCTACTCTTTTCCCATGCTTTCTTTGGAACAACTCACTGGTATTTGTACCTGCTTCAGTGGTGCAGGCTTTTGTCTGCATACACCCAGATTCACAAGGGCTGTTTTTCTTTTATACTGTTTATGACACTCAATTCATGATGATAGGACAGTAGAAGATAGTCAGTATTCAGGAAGTTAGCACACCAACTAAAAATCCTTCATCTGCTTTTTTTCTTGGTGGATATCTTACGTTTCTCTGCAGGTAGTAACTGTCTGATCTTGTTTACCTAAGTGGATATTTTTTTCCAGTTATCTGGCTGTGGACTCTATGTAGAGTAGCTCTTAAAGAGCTCATGTCTGCAGAATCAAACTTTGGTAAATTAAGCATAAACACAATCATTTTGAGATACTTTGCCTTTCAGAAGTGTAGCAAGTAAAATCTTCATAAGAACTTAAAACTTCTCAGTCAAATTCTACTCAAAGTCAACTTCTCCCCCTTGGAAAATAGACGAAGTTTTACACGTTCTCCTTTTGGTGCTAAAGTGCGCAGGCTTTGTATAGAAAAGGAATGACATTCAACGTTTCAGGTGAAGGAGTCAGTGTTTTTATTAAAACACATTTTTTCTCTGCTTTTAAAATCAGTGCCAAAGGTACTCAAACTTATTGTTATCTGTAACTTAAAACATCCAAGAGAATCAGTATTGTTCAAAACCATTGTTCAAAGCTAAAAGAGCTCTTGTAAATCTTTGGCTTCACCAGGTAAACTGTTTTGGAATATTTTGCAATTCATTAGCAGAAATATACCCTAGTATGTTAAAATAAATATGTTTTTATTAACAGTGTATTATTGTACACTTTTGGGAGGTTGAGCTGATATTACAAAGAATAGTTCTGAGCAGTAAGCACTATTTGTTATTTAACTGTATCTTGCTAAAATATTCACAGCTGTAGTAACAACCTTTTATTTTTGCAGTTTGAAAAGAATTTTTACTTCGTCTCTAAGTGGTTTGAGCTTTCCATTTTTTAATTTGAGTATTCATGTAGATTTCTGAAATACACTTTTTTTTTTTTCCAAATAGATGCAGCAGTTGAGTATTTTAAGCACATAGCTTGGATATTCATATCTAAAAAAAATTGATAGTGCTGTGTGTGCAGAGAGACTGCTGAAGGACCAGCTGAAGATGCAAGTTACATGAGCTTAACATAAAGTAATGTAAATCCTTCATTTATCTCATTGTGCCTCAACATAGATAAGTCTTTTCCTCTTGGAAATGTTATAAAAACTTTACAACAGTCGATGGATGTTTTGGTTTTTAGATTCCTTTATATTCTACTTATTGTCAGTTACCTACAGCGCAGCACAGGTTGCACAAAAAATGCACTGATTTATTCTGGGAGGCATGTTGATTTGGTGTCTATCTAAAAATTTCAGTAAGGGTATCTTTGTCCAACAGATATTTTTATTATTTGTTATTATTTGTATTATTTATTATCTGTTTGTAGTGTGTGTGTGTGAACCTAAACAGAAAATCCCACATGTTTTAAGGACAAAGGTCTTATTTTATGACTTCTAGTTTTTGTAGTTATTTTTGTTTTTTTACCCTTTGTCAACAAATTTTGGGGGACATGGCTGGGTTCTGTCCAGAGTTTTATGCAGAAAGAATAGTTGTGGGTCGTGTTCAATTTTTGTTGAAACTCTACAGTTTTCCTAATCTGCCCTGTAAATGTTACTGCTACTGGCGATAGGCAAGAAGCAAAGAATTCAAGCTTTGGTCTAAGTTCCAAGGCAGTATTGGAACACACTAGGTATATAGTTACTGAGCTCAGTAAATATAAAACATAGTGGACATTTTTTGCAAAACCTTTTTAAGAAAGATCAATGTTTTGTTTCCGGACAAGCAGTTATGATGATGCTGGTTTACTGTGAATTTTTTTTTTTTTCCTGAATGAAAGCAGCAGATGGGACAATATAAACATACTGAACATACTTTAAGCCAAATAACATTTCCTTCTGTCCTGGTGGAAATGCATCTTTATTTTCAATTCAGTGTTCCAGTCTTTCATTCTTAAAACTCCAGTACTAGGGAGAAAAGGTTTTGGTAACTTTTAGTTAAATGAAAAGGCATATCCATCTGTAAGAAAGATTGGGTATGGCAGCCTTGAGATTACTGTTATAAGTAATTCCAGGAAGCAACTTTTCTCTTTCTGTCACCTGGCATGTAATTCCTTTTGTCCCAGCCATCATCTAGTCTCTGAGCATATATTGTATATTCACAGAATCACAGAATCGTCTAGGTTGGAAGAGACCTCCAAGATCATCTAGTACAACCTCTGTCCTAACACTAACAAGTCCTACACTAAACCATAAGTTCATGAGTGTATATTCAAGAGTGTCAGTCACATTCCATGTAGTTATAAGAAGCATCCCTGTCTTGTTCTTGACATCTCAAAAATCCTTACTAGAGTGTCTGAGTGTTGTTTGTTTTAGACATCTGAGTCTCTCAGGATCAGATGTGTTCATCACTGCTTATGCCCATTAATTTGTCTCCTCTTTCCATCTTTGCGTGAATATTTTAAATTTGTTGTCTCTGCTACCTACTTATGCCAGTGATTATTTTAATTATTGGTCTGGTCAGTAAATTGTTTTATTTCCAAAGCAAGGGGCTTTAATACACCTATTGATGCAGTATCCCTATTATCAAAGCATAAGATTTAATGGCTATTCTGTTAGCTTTATGTTTTTGTATTTAAAATATCAAATACTATTTCAATAACGTTTTGATAATGCAGTCAGACTGTTTCTTAATTAGCTTTCATTCTGTTGCAAATCAGGGAAGATTTATCCAGTAAACAGAATATTCTTTGTAGCAGTGCCCTGTAGAAAAAAAGTAAGACAGTAATTTTAAATGTCTTTGCCAAAACCTGCAGTACTCTAATTATTTTCCAGTATGATTCTCACCAATATTTATAGACTGTTGGGAAGACAGAGAATAAAATAGCTTGAAGATAGTGAAGGACCAAACTGAGAACTGCAAATGAGGTCATGTTTTTACTACAACTATGCTTTGTTGAAGTGTAGTTGAGAATCAGAGTTTGCATTTTACCTTGCTCTGGTTTAGGGGCGCGTTCAGCTGAAAAATGCTGGTTTGTAGTGCTGGCCATGGCACATGAATACACTTAGTCTAGATGGTTTCTAGGTATGATAATAGTAAGATTTCTAGAACAGTCTTTCGGTAAGATAAGAGGACAGTGCTTTTGTAGTTTTAAGGTCTTGATAAGCTTGAGGTGGGCTATACGAAATGGTTGTTTGTGATGGGAAATTGGAGTTGATGTATTTACTGTTGTTCCCACATCTTAGAATTTGAATGCCTCTGGTGAAGTTTTCCTGGTCCATTGTATGGGCCCAAGAGAGCAATTGTTTCAAACTGCCATCCTGCATTTTGAAAGGCTCTCTTCTGTTAATCTTAGTAACGATACAAAGCTTTATTAAAGGTTCTCCCCAAACTGATTTTGTTGCTTTCTGTTTCATTGAAAGTGACTTCTTTGTATGATTTATGGGCATCTCTTTTCTGAATGAGTTTTGGATAGAATAGAAAATAGGGAAGTAGCAGGTTAGATATATATCATGTGAAAGTTTTTGAAGAAATGGTTTAACATAGCCTTTATGGTGGTAAATGAGTATAATTCTTAAGCCTAATTTCTGTTCACTAGATGAGAGCTGCACGCATTAGGTGAAAAAAGAATTTGCAGAGAATTTGGTTACATCCCATAGATATCAGCCCAGTAAGTATTGGAAAGGCGTACAGTGACTTTGATAAGTTTTACTAGCTCGTTAATTAAGCACTCCTTTTGTTAAAACTGTCTTGGTTTTCCTGCATTTAGGGCTCTTTAATAGTGATACTATTAAAAAGAAAGGAATTAGCATACCATTCTGAATAATAAAGAGGTTTGTTCTCACCAAAATAAAGTAAGGTCCCTAACTGATAAGACAAGCAAGGAGGACAAACATGATGAAAACAGGCAAATTGTAGATGTAATATTAAGTATCTTCTCTGTGAAGACTTAGTGACTGTTGCCGTGAGATCTGGGATGCTTTCACTGAATGGGAAGGTTACAGATAAATTGTTAGTCATCAGACTTCTTTTAAGGGATGGCCTTCAGTTTACAATATGTAGTAATAAATTGGCTAATTTATTACTTAGCATAGTCCCTGGCTCCTGTTAAAAGATTGTGGAGAGCAATAATTTGTTATGAAACTTTCATTTACCTTGTTTTTTCCCTGTTTTGTAAGCTATCGTCAATCCTCTCATACTTATTCAAGTTGAAATATCTTTGTTTCCCCTATATTCAGCTTAATTAAAATACAACTAGTGCTGGTGGTCTTAATAAACTGGGAAAATATATGCATGAATAGTGTTAAAATATCAAAGAAAATGCAGAAATATAAGTTTAAGTGTGACATTTCTTGAAAAATTACTAAGGAGCACAACTCTATAGAAAGCACACAAAGCATCTTGGAGAACCTGACTCTGGTTCTTGTTGGAGATGATTTGTGCATGCCACTGAACAAAAAGGATGTAAAACAGTGTTAGGATAATGGAAATCTGTGTAAATTGTTGATCACGTTTTTTTTTTTTCATAATGCAGTTACAGTTCCACTGAGGATCTTGTGTTAGACATTCAATTTCTCAATATCTGAACTCGGAAAACTGTTGTATGAGAACTTCTTCATGGATAGTCTATAAAATCTGTGCTGTATGCTCTTTGTGGTTTTTAATGACTTCATCACAGTGCTTGAAATATTGATATCCTTTATGGTTGGCTGGCTACTAGAATGAAAAACTGAAAATATTAACACCAAGGTTTGAGTTGTAACAACAACTAGTTGTCATGATATTTTATTATTTGTGTTATGTTAACATGTAAAAATGGCTATTGTGATCTTAGCTCTGACATCTTTCAATGTACATAATATGAAAATGTCCATGTGCAACATATTTTACACCAAATAGGGAAGACAGAAGACTAAGACAGATAATTATTGCTATCCTGACTACACAAGAGAAACTGGGACACAGTGTGCTGAAGTCCCTCAGGAATTCTACACAGCAGGAGCTACTCCCAAATCCTTCATGCTAGACTAGTGCTTTAACTGCAAAAACATCTGTTCTGTTATTGTTGGATGAAGAGGAGGTTTGACAGGCAGCTATTTAATTTGCTGGTTTTTAACCAAGTTTTTATGTTCCTGTAATCTCTGTAATTGCATGGCTTGAGTTGCAGTGTGCACAACACTTAGGTCCTGCCACAAAATTATTTGTTGGTTTGGTCAACTTCAGCAGGTCAGTCAAGCTTTGATCTGACTTCATGTGTCAAATCTCAGCAATGTTTGCCTACCTTTGCAAAGCAATTTAAGATCTTACTTCAAGATCTTAATGAATGAAAAGCACTCATTAAGAGCGAAGCGGATAACATTATGGTTACCTTTCAGAAATAATTGTACAGTGATAATTACAGGGTAAGAAGAAGGTTTTGGAATGAGTATAAACTGTAGTCAGCTTCTCCAGGTGTTAGCATAAAGGTATGGTTAGCTTGCTTTACGTTGGTGCCTTGCGTAGTGTCAGCATTCGGGCTGAGAGCTCCTTGGTGAGCTGCCCAGCCCAGCTGTCACACTGCACCACTGCGCAGCGCATGGCACAACTGCAGCTTCACAGACCCACACTGTTCAGGTCAGGGTCATCTCTTCTGGCTGAAAATCAGTAGGAGTAATGAGAAGTTACTGCCAGACATCAAGCCAGTCCATCTCTGAAGGCTTTTGAGGCTGCCATGTCCCTTAGCACTCAATCTAAATTGAAATGTTTTTCTAAACTGAAGAGAAAAACCTGTCAGAATTACAGCCAAGGAAATCTAAGGTGTCTTAGTACTTGAAATCTGTGTTTCTCTTTTCTCTCTTCTGTTGTCACTCTGTTGTTGATGTAGAAAATAATGATGGCTGAAAATGTAATGATAAATGATTTTGTAATGGTAAATGATTTTCCTTGTTTCATCTTGCAGGCCGAAACAACAGCAACAGAACAATTTTTCCTTGTTTCCTTCTACTAAGGGCTGGAATTTCAGAGGGGTAAGTTTGGTGTTGTTTTAATATTCCCTCCTGCTTTATCCTGTTGCAGTATGACTTTGTAGTTAAAACATGATCTGTGAGTGCTCAAATCACAGCAAAACAAATATGGAATGGAAACTTTAATTTTGTAATTTCCTAAAAGGCCTTGTGTGTATAAAAACAAACAAACAAAAACACACAACTTTTGTTCAGGTGATTGGCTGACTTCCTATTGGCTAGGGAGACAATTTAGCATAATCAGTTTAACATACAGTGTGATTTTAAAAAATGGAGTAAAATTGGTGTGCTTTCATATCTAAAAGTAAATTAGCAAGACTGAGGTGATTTACACTTTTTTTTTTGCTGTAATATAGATATTTATAGAGTTGTTGAAAACTTCTATATCTGAATTTTGCAGAAGTACAGATGGAGAGTGAGTTTGTATTAAGGAGATTGTATAAATGTGTTGTCTCAGAGTTTCTTCAACAAAGGATTTAAGTAGAAAAGATGTTACTTAAATGCTTTGTTGAAAGGGTAAATGACATCAATAAGTTGAATGATCAGCGGTGGTCATAGTACCATAAACATTAAAACTAAAAATATTTTTCACAATATCTGATACTGACTTTTGTACTCTACTTCATATTTTGAATAGAGCCTCCACTATTGCTTACTGTGAACTTCTTATTTTCCCCATTTATTTCTTTCATTGCACCACAAAGCTATAGGGATGAAATCCTCGGTGTTACTGAGAAAATAGTTTCCTCACCAATGCTTCATCAAGAAATCAGGAAAAACAAACAAACAAAAAACAACATCTTCTGAGCTGTTGATTAATTCTAAATTTTGGAGTCAGTTTAAAAATAAAATTAATGTTAGTATTTTGTCAAGTCTTCAGCTGTGCTGGAAAATTATATAAGGAAGCTCATATAGAAAGAATATTGTAGGTATGAGCTAAAGCTGGTGAGACAGTGATGCAGTGGCTCGCTGGGACTATAAAGGCCTGGAGCTGGTAAGTGTGGTGGTGTGATATCAGTGATCCAGGCTGTGTGGCAGAGGTGGACTGGGCTAATACACTAAGAATAGAGAACTGGCAAGGTGGTTTTTTTTTGTTTGTTTGTTTGTTTTTAAACGCATGCACACACACAAAAAACATCTTCAGAATTAAGAGGAGAAATCAAGAACCTAAAAGGAGATAGCAGTGTGTTCTATTTATAGCCTGAATAAGAGAAAAAGGGCACTAAAATAGATAAAAGGATCTTCAGACTGCTTCCTTCATGTACAGAAATGAAGATATGTGGGAGTTGTCTGCCCCTGTATTTCTAAGGAAGCTTATGGGACACTAACAAAGAGGTCCATTTCTATAGTTGTAATATTTCATGAAATGAATGGTGATTGGCAGTTGAAGTGAATTGTTTGGAATAAACTACTGTGTTGGGGAAGAACCTGTGCCAGCTGTTCACTCGATCTGTTCAGATGCTGAAGCCAAGCCAAGTGAGCACTGGACAAGAAAGCTAAGTCCCTGCTGACATTTGCAATTTGTCAGCATCGACTTTGTTTTGGTGGATGGAAAAAACGTGTTCTGGGAAGTCCGATGAGCAGACTTCAGGTCACAAAGGCTTTGATACAGATGGTTAATGATAAAAGATTAACTTTGATGTCTTTTCTCAAACAGGCATAAAATCTTACTGGGTAAAAGAACTAAGTTAATGTTGACAGTGGAATAACCGAAATGCTTGAGGTGATGTACTCATAGCTATGCTTTTTAAAAATGTATCTGTTATTTCTATACTACAGACTATAATACAGGGTCATTTAAAGTCACAAACAATAAAACAGGAGAAAGTTGTTAAGCATAAAATTACAATGTTGTATACCTGTCCTCACTTTGCACTCAGATCACTGGTTTAAAATGTCTGTATCTCATGCTGATCAAGTGGGCTTGTTAAAGTGTCAGTGAGCAAACACCAATGTAAACCTCAAAGAAAGATAAGGAAGGCCCAGATGCTAAACACTTCACGAGGGGAAACTCCTCCATACTTCTAGCTTCCTCTCCTTTCTTAAATTCATTTTATCAGAAGAAGCTTTTTTCCATTCTGAGGTGTTCATTTTGAGCCTCATGGTTAGAGATCATATTTAATTTCCTCTATGGGGATTTCCATGTCAAGATGATATCATTTATGTGTTTTTCTGTCAAAGCTGTCAGTTTTAGATAATAGTAGCAATTACTTCCAGAACTTTGGGTAGTGTTCTAGGTATCAGTGGAGAGCTGATTTTGGGGAAAAACAAATAATCCTGGCAAAATCCTGTTCTAGATGAAATTTAGGCTTCAAGTTACAGAGAGATGCAATCTCTCTGCTACATGCTGCTTCTGCATGCATCATAATTTAGACTTTGAAGAGATTGTACAGTCAGATGTCCAGCAAACAGCGTTTCAGTGGGAAGGTATTTACAGAACTGTAGTTTCGGAGAGGAACAGAACCTGTGGAGGGAGATAAGAATATCACAAACCGGGGGCAGGTTTAATTAGAAAACCAGAACACAGGAGGTGGTAGATGTGTTATCTGGAGAAGAGGAGGAATAAAGTAAAGGAAGATACTGGGTATAGGATTATAGCCATATATTTATCCCATATATATATTTCCCTCTATTACCTGTATTGTGTTTATAAGGGGGAAAGAGGAAGAAGGTGCAGCTTAGGAAGAGGGATAATCAGGATGAAGAAAGCACTGTAAGATGTAGTGATAGTGTGAGAGAGTGGAGAGGGACGAAGTAGGGAAATGGAGGAAAGCTAGAGGGTGTGAAAGCAAAGAAGCAGAAGTGCGGAAGGGAGGTAGAAATCTCCTATAAAACTATGTGCTCATCAGTTCCACATTTTGCAAATGTTGATTCTGAGAAGGTAAAGATGCTATGTGTAGGGGGAAAAATTTGTGGCAAGGCCTTGGTAATGGAGAAGAGTTGTGAATATCTGATGAGAAGGGGCAACTCAGGAGCAGGTCAATACTGAAATAAAGAAAAGAACAGGATAGATCTTAGCACAGAGATTGGTATTAACCCTATTTTTCTCTCTCTTGCGGTTGTGATTAACTCACCTTCTCATCTCCATGCCGCCTTTCCACCAAAACCTTTATGCAGGTAGAAGGCTTTCCCTAGCACCACTGTTTGTTGCTTTTCTATATGATATAGCAGTTTAATATGCTGTTCCTAATGTATATATGGCAATAATGTGTTAAGTTGCCATGTAGTGTGGGAAACATTTCTATTTATTATGGGGAAAAAAAAATCCTGTCAAATGGGGATTACATTTATCCAGTCATGCACCTACAGGTAGAAGATGCTAGCATTAAAGCTTCTTTAGTTGCTTGCTAGTTATGATACAGCCTTGAGTTACATGCCTCTGTGCTGTTTTATCCATAGTAAGTATAGTCAGACTTATTTACAAGAAAGTTCTGAACTGAAGCAGCGTAAGAATCTCTCCTGAGAAATTTCAGATTTCAGCTTCTTTGTCCCCCTTCCTGTTTCCTCAAAATCACCACCTTGTTCTCACCAGCAGATAATTTTCTGCTGCAGAGTGCCTTAATTATATGAATGGCAGGCTCAGGTTACTAAAGGCCTTTAAATTATATTTTTTCTATAATGGCGTATTTAGATATGTTTACAAGAGCAATGGTACATAGCAGTCCCGCAGATATGATGATGCTTCAGGTGGCAATGAAGAAACTGCCAGACCATCTAAAGAAAAGCAGTTACCCGGTTAATGAAGAGTGCTGGGATTGCAGGCATAACTGAAGAGGATGCTGGTTTTGTCTGTGCTTATTGTTGATATTTCTCTATACTGTTCCACAAAGAGCTAGCATCACTTCCTGCATATTTTAAACAAACATCTGAACCATTATGATTGTTTCTCTTCTTTTCTTTCCCCTCCAGTAACTTTAGTGCTAGAAATAAATCAATAGCGAAATCTAAACCAACATTTTCTATTTGAACTATTTTGAGACATTTGGTGTGCAGTTGTCTAAAGATTCAAGATAATTTATTGCAACTGTGCTTCTTCCTATTTCCTCCTTTTTGTTTCCTTTTTAGTTTTGCAAAAGCTTTTAACTAACCAAGCTGCAGATGTGGTCACCAGTGAGGAAGGCTGATCTAATTTATGAGAAGCCTGACATAAAAATATGCTAAACTTGCTGAAGGTCAGTTTTAGATGTGTAAATGGTTTCCTTGCAAATTTTACTTCAAGTGTAAAAAAAAAAAAAAAAAAAAAGTGTCCTTTGTGCCAAATGGGAAGAGTTCCACACTCTTCAGACAGTATTTACAAAGCAATGTGTTTCTTTTCTGCAGGCTGGCAGACTTCAATTATGCCTGTTAGGGTGCATGAATCAAAACAACATAAAGGTTGCTAAGAGGGAAAGTTTTTTGCTAGCTTTAACTTGATAACTAATAACATAATTACGTACTGCTGCAGAGAGCACCTCTATTAGCTCTGGGTTCTGACTGATTCTACTTGATGCCTGTACCCACTGATACTCATTTGCTTAAGCAATGATATTACCCATAACAGCGGTATCAGGCAGGACTTTATTTGTACTTGTTGAAGTAAATTATGAAATCATATCGATAGTTTAAAAGTGTTGAAATATGATTCTCTTGTAGGTAAGTATGAACATAAGACCAATACGATTTTTTAAACACAAGTTTATCATATACAGGAAAAAGCACAATGTGGCTTTCTTTTTCTTTTTAATGTACTTGTGTTTTGTAGACACAACTTCAGTAGTTTCCTCCATGGAGAAGAAAAAATAGTTTGCACGGACAGTATAATTTTGGGTGTAATAACCATGCTCGTTATCAGGAACAGTTCCTTCAGGCGTAATAGGAGGACTCCTCCACCTGGGGGAGTGCTGTTGGCATCCCAGCTCTCCCGTGCCTGTTCACTTGCTGGACGCTCATGCATTTCCTTCTATGGGCAGTCCTTTGATTTCTTTCTAACCTCTTCCAGCTTGTTTAGGAGCTAAGTAGATTCTTGCTCCCTGATCCATCTCATCCGTCTTTGAAAAGAAAAAGTACAAATTCCATATTTCTTTTTCTCCTTTCTAGAAATGATGTGTACTTGTGCTCCACTTGCTCTTTTTACACCTCTTCCTCTTTCTTCTTCCAGTGGGTTGCAAGCTCCTGTGAAGTGCTTGCACTTCACAGTTGAATTGCCCCAGCACTTCCTCCTCTTTTAGTCCTGGTGCAGGCTTTCTTTTTGTCTTGCTTTCATGGGGGTGCTGTTGTGCCTCTGTCCAGCATTGACCTTTCTTGGGCCAGAATGTGTCTGATGTCTGGTATTAGCAGTGGTTAGAAGCAAATCTGTAAGTCTTTCTGGGTTAATGTACTCGAGGATGGATGCTGCAAATATAGTGCTTGTCTACAGGTTTAGTAGAAGCTGAGTTTTTCTGTAGTCTTGAAGTTTGTTCTTTGTAGCATTGCAGGATTGGGGAAACTTCAGACTGTTGATAGCAGCAATGTAGAGCGCAATAGGAACATTAAAAATAATTATTAAAATTCATTATTTGTTAATTTTTAAAAAATAATTATTTCAGTGATATACTATTTGCAGCTCAGAAGACTAGAGCTCATAAATTGGTGCAAGCAGGCAGCCTGGATGCTGATTTTTATTTGTCAAAGCTGTTTTTGATGTATCCCTGCTTAATCTATGGGCAGAGTTTGAAATATTTTAACTTATTATTGGTTTTGTTTTTGAACAATCCATTGGAACTGTTGTCGATTAGTCACAAGACTATTTTTTCTTGGAACAGCAAGGTTTATGTTGGCAAAAAAATAGAGATGCAATCAAAAATTCATTGTGTGGTATTTGTGTAACTGGATAACAGTCTACTTCATCTGCAGTTCCAAACACACGTCAGAATTATTCTGTTTTTAATGTATACACTGAACTTAAAACTTTTAATGAATTTAAGAATGTATTATTCCAAAATGATGCATGGTTTAATTACCACGATAATCAAGTTTTATCCACAACGTATGAGGGAAATAGTTGTGTCATGTCAGAATGCTCAAATCATAAAACATGATTTGTAAATATGTGTGTTCTTAGGGCCATGATAAATGGCTCTATCCTTTTGAAGTATCGGGGGTAGTGTACATTGCAAGGTTCTTCTCATACAGCAGTGCCGCAAAGATCTTGGATGTGCTGGAGAGACATCTATAGGTTGTTTGGAACGGAGTAGTTAACCACTACTTCTCACCACTGACATACAGTACTCTCAGGTATGGACCCGTTACTTACATACAACGCATCTTAGGAGGAAGAGAAAACATATCGTGACTATGCTCTTTGCATAGTGGTTTTATTTAAGGAAGAAAAAACGGCGTTACTATATGGTTAGATGAGATGAATGATGCAGCCTGGCCTTTGCTAGGTTTCTACTAGTTTGGGACTCAGGTAGAGAAACCTGTGCACGTTGTATGAGCTGTTATTGCTCATGCTATCCAGAGTATTCTGTAATGCTTAGGATTTTGCAGTGTTTTCATTAATTCAAATCAGTAGCCATTTTATTAATGTTTTGGCAGTCTTTACAACTAAAGTCATCCTTGAGTTAAGCACCTAATTTAGTTTATAGCGCTACTTTCAGGTTAATTTTATGCATGTAACATAAAATATACTTTAGGTGATATATTTCTTGGGGCAATAATTTTGGAGGCATGCTCACAGAGCACTTTACTAAATGCATTCTTGAAATGAAGAGACTCTCATAGGCTTTTACATCAGCAAGACTTTTCCATTGTTATTTGTATTGTAAAAGGTAGGCATTCCATTTATTACATCTCAGATATTCAATTAGTATTTTTTAATAGCAAAAATAGTGTGGTATCTCCCATTTCTAAGGATTTCTTATGATTTGATGTTACCTTTTCACAGAATAGGTATTTTATTGGAACATGTCGTATGCAGGCATTCTGTTGACCCTGTGGAGCTTTATTTTATGAATCTTCGTCAGTGCTTTGTAACACGTTTATTTTTGTTCTGGGTGTGGTTTGTTATTTATAGTAGAAATATTCTGTGTGCTATAAACCTGTCACACCAGCTCTTTTATGCATACAAACAATTCTGAGCTAGAAGCAACATGTGATAAAGCAGATAGGTCCAACTGTCATTCTCTTAGGCCAAGTTTGGTGTTCTGTTATAGAGCAGATTTCCTGTCTTTAATCATAGGTTGGGTGTTACCTTGTATTCCTGCTGTCATTTACTGTTCTTCTCTTTGTTCAACATCAGATGAACTTGACCCGTGTTCAATTTGACTCACACTAAACTCTGCCCGTTTCTTTGTATTTGTTTCTCCCCCACCCCCAAGCAGTGGCTGCTCATGGAGAAAACATGATGTGAAATTAGTATTTCCTATGACTTTGTTTCAGAAACTTGTGTTGTAATGGTTAACAGCGTGGTACCGTTGTCCTGCTGAACTTGATGCCATTTGGTCTGAGAAAACAACCTTACAGTAATAATTTTGGAATATTTATCAACATTTTATTGATGTTACCCTATTTCTGAACAGAAATCTTAGTGTAAAACAAATACTGGACAAGAATGGTGGTACTCATGGACTCTAAGTGCTTTTTTGTTTGTTTTTCATGATGCTTTCAGTAAAATGTGGTGTTATTGCAACCTGTTACAGAGTTGTTTTTAACATCACAACTTCCTTTTTTTTTTTTTAAGCAAACCATTGTGAAGGTCTTTTGTCTAATTTCTCAGTGCTTGTAACTGTAAAAATTGTCACCAATCAGTTCAAGTTTGCTGTACAAATTTCCAAATTGTCAGTGCTTATGTTAGTACTATTTAAAACTGTGAAGTAAGTTCTAATTTAAAAGTAAATAAATAGGTTATGCATTTGGAAATGGTTGCAAGAGCATCACTTGCAAAAACAGCTGTGAAATCCTCTGTGCTGCAGTAGAAGTTCTGCTCAAGCATCTGGCTCTCACCGACAGTCCCACAGGTTCTGGTTGAGGTTGTCAAGTTGTACCTGTGGCAGAAAGCTAAACCAAGTCTTCTAAGGAGCAGGTGAGAAGGAAAGTCAAAGGGAGGACTGGAAGGGAATATTAAGAACACAGGAGCTGAAGGGGGAAAGAATTTGAGTTCCTTCTGTTGCTTTCAATTGGAAACAGCACTTTGAGTGGCTTTTGTTGACAGTCTCTATGAGAGAGGGAAGGAACTGCAGGCTTTTTGGATGCTGGCTGCATGCGATCCCACGTATGCTAACTGGCTTAGGCTTCTGGAAGGCAAAAAGGGAACATTACTTGTCTTCATACCACACAGTACTTCAGCAGTGCACGTTCACTTTAATCATACCTTTCAAAATCTTAGTTGCAGCAGCAGGATACTGCTGTGAAAAATTATTGAAGTGTTGTTTTTTTTTTTCCCCCTTATATGATAACGAGCTATAGAGAAGATAGCAGCAGTGAAACTGCTATATATTGGTTTTGCTTGCTATTTTGCTATTATCATTTTGTTAAGGTCTGGGCAGCAGAAGATGCTTGGAAATGGATAACCTGAATAAAGACTGAGCACCTGCTTGTTACAGACATTTGCCAGACTTGAAATTTATGCCACCCCTGTAGTATGGGTATTTTGTAAGTGAGAATATTAAGGCAGGAAAATTTCTCTGAAGTGTTGTCAGACATCTTTTGAGTTTAAATCATTAATATTCAGGGATCATTGTCTCCATGCAAGCCAGAGTTACAGTAATGCTCAACTTTTTACCCATGTTTCTGGCTTTTTGATTCTGTGTTAGCAGTGCTGTTTTGTTGCTCTATCAGAATCAGCAGCGGTGCTAGAGCTACACAGATACCAAATGAAAAGTTTTCATGTATTTATGTATTTTGAGCTTGTTAATTATGATTTCTTCATCTCAATCTTCTGAGGCAGTTGCTGTCTGGAATCTCTAGATCTAGTGTCTTAGATTTCCTTCCTTGTTACTTGTGTGGGTGTTTGCATTGTACGTAAATCCAAGCTGCGCTTCTTTCAAGTGGGTGCTGTTGATGTTGCTGGCAACAAAAAGTGCAGACACCTTGGGGGCTGACTGAAGTACAGCTGCAAGAAAACATATATTTTGTTTTATTTACGTGGAGGTTAGAGAGCAGTTTTTGCCATGCTATCAATCAGGATCGATTGAGACAGGTAAGAGTGGCAGTCTGTTTTCAATGCTGTTTACAAGGTTGATGGGAAGTCTGGTTGGCCAGTCTCGTGCCTGATGCTGGGCAGAAAACTCACGCTTGCCAACGTACTTCTAAAATGCTGTTGGCTCCTGAGACAGAAGGCTATTGGTGACCTAAGAAGTAGTGTGAGTGTCAGTGTAAAGAAGCAAAGCAAGTTGAAGTGTTTGTATGTTGTGGTCTCTAGGAAATGGAATATGGAAATCTCAGTGTTATCATGAAACCTGACTGAAAAATGCCTGCCAGCCTAACCTCATCCTTGTTGCAGTTTAAGACCCATAAAATTGCATCCCTAGGCCAGGAGCTGGCGGGGCTCATAGAGAGAGCTTTAAACTAGGTAAGAAGGGGGACGGGGCTCAAACAAGGCTTGTTGGAGCTGTGCCGGGGGAAACAATGGCTAGGCCGGGGAAGAAGGCGATGGCCCAGCTGAAGTGCATCTACACTAATGCACACAGCATGGGTAACAAACAGGAGGAGCTGGAAGCCATTGTGCAGCAGGCAGGCTACGACTTGGTTGCCATCACGGAGACGTGGTGGGACCGCTCCCACAACTGGAGTGCTGCAATGCCTGGCTATCGGCTCTTCAGGAGGGACAGGCAGCACAGAAGGGGTGGTGGCGTGGCTCTCTACATTAGAGAATCTTTTGATGTTGTGGAACTCCAGGCTGGGAATGATAAGGTTGAATCCCTGTGGGTTAGGATCCGCGGGAAGGCCGGCAAGGCTAGCATCCTGGTGGGGGTCTGTTATAGACCGCCGAACCAGGATGAGGAGACGGATGAGGAGTTTTATAGGCAACTGACAGAAGTTGCAAAATCGTCGGCGCTTGTCCTCGTGGGGGACTTCAACTTCCCGGACATATCCTGGAAACACAACACGGCACAGAGAAAGCAGTCTAGGAGGTTTCTGGAGAGCGTGGGAGATAGCTTCCTGACGCAGCTGGTCAGTGAACCTACCAGGGGTGGTGCCCCGCTAGACCTTCTCTTCACAAACAGAGAAGGACTGGTGGGAGATGTGGTGGTCGGAAGCTGTCTGGGGCAGAGTGACCACGAAATGGTAGAGTTCTCTATTCTTGGCGAGGCCAGGAAGGGGACCAGTAAAACTGCTGTCTTGGACTTCCGGAGGGCTGACTTTGAGCTGCTCAGGACGCTGGTTGGCCGAGTCCCTTGGGAGGCGGTTCTGAAGGGCAGAGGAGTCCAGGAAGGCTGGGCGCTCCTCAAGAAGGAAATCGTGATGGCACAGGAGCGGTCCGTCCCCACGTGCCCAAAGATGAGCCGGCGTGGAAGAAGACCGGCCTGGCTCAACAGAGAGTTGCGGCTGGAGCTTAGCAGAAAAAAGAGGGTTTATAATCTTTGGAAAAAAGGGCGGGCCACTGAGGAGGACTACAAGGATGTAGCGAGGCTGTGCAGGGAGAAAATTAGAAAGGCCAAAGCTCATCTGGAGCTCAATCTGGCTACTGCCGTTAAAGACAACAAAAAATCCTTTTACAAATACATCAACGCGAAACGGAGGACTAGGGAGAATCTCCATCCTTTACTGGATGCGAGGGGAAACCTAGTTACTAAGGATGAGGAAAAGGCTGAGGTGCTTAATGCCGCCTTTGCCTCAGTCTTTAGCGGCAATACCGGTTGTTCTCCGGACACCCAGTGCCCTGAGCTGGTGGAAGGGGATGGGGAGCAGGATGTGGCCTTCGCTATCCATGAGGAAATGGTTGGCGACCTACTATGGAGCTTGGATGTGCGCAAGTCGATGGGGCCAGATGGGATCCACCCAAGGGTACTGAGAGAACTGGCGGAGGAGCTGGCCGAGCCGCTTTCCATCATTTATCGGCAGTCCTGGCTATCGGGGGAGGTCCCGGTTGACTGGCGGCTAGCCAATGTGACGCCCATCTATAAGAAGGGCCGGAGGGCAGACCCGGGGAACTATAGGCCTGTCAGTTTGACCTCAGTGCCGGGGAAGCTCATGGAGCAGATTATCTTGAGGGTCATCACGCGGCGCTTGCAGGGCAACCAGGCGATCAGGCCCAGTCAGCATGGGTTTATGAAAGGCAGGTCCTGCTTGACGAACCTGATCTCCTTCTATGACCAAGTGACGCGCTTGGTGGATGAGGGAAAGGCTGTGGACGTGGTCTACCTTGACCTCAGTAAGGCTTTTGACACCGTTCCCCACAACATTCTCCTCAAGAAACTGGCTGCTCGGGGCTTGGACTGGCGTACGCTTCGCTGGGTTAGAAACTGGCTGGATGGCCGGGCCCAGAGAGTTGTGGTGAATGGAGTCAAATCTGGTTGGAGGCCGGTCACTAGTGGAGTCCCCCAGGGCTCGGTACTGGGGCCGGTCCTCTTTAATATCTTTATTGATGATCTGGATGAGGGCGTCCAGTGCACCCTCAGTAAGTTTGCAGATGACACCAAGCTAAGTGCGTGTGTCGATCTGCTCGAGGGCAGGAAGGCTCTGCAGGAGGATCTGGATAGGCTGGAGCGATGGGCTGAGGTCAACTGCATGAAGTTCAACAAGGCCAAGTGCCGGGTCCTGCACCTGGGGCGCAACAACCCCAAGCAGAGCTACAGGCTGGGAGATGAGTGGCTGGAAAGCTGCCTGGCCGAGAAGGACCTGGGAGTATTGGTGGATAGTCGGCTGAATATGAGCCAGCAGTGTGCCCAGGTGGCCAAGAAGGCCAACAGCATCCTGGCCTGCATAAGAAGCAGTGTGGCCAGCAGGTCTAGGGAAGTGATTGTGCCCCTGTACTCGGCTCTGGTGAGGCCGCACCTCGAGTACTGTGTTCAGTTTTGGGCCCCTCGCTACAGGAAGGACATGGACGTGCTCGAGCGAGTCCAGAGAAGGGCGACCAAGCTTGTGAGGGGTCTGGAGAACAAGTCTTATGAGGAGCGGCTGAGGGAGCTGGGCTTGTTCAGCCTGGAGAAGAGGAGGCTCAGGGGCGACCTCATCGCTCTCTACAGTTACCTGAAAGGAGGCTGTAGAGAGGTGGGGGTTGGTCTATTCTCCTACGTGCCTAGTGACAGGACGAGGGGGAATGGGCTAAAGTTGCGACAGGGGAGTTTTAGGTTGGATGTTAGGAAGTACTTCTTTACCGAAAGGGTTATTAAGCATTGGAACGGGCTGCCCAGGGAGGTGGTGGAGTCACCATCCCTGGAGGTCTTTAAAAGACGTTTAGATGTAGAGCTTAGGGATATGGTTTAGTGGAGTACTTAGTGTTAGGTCGGAGGTTGGACTCGATGATCTTGAGGTCTCTTCCAACCTAGAGAAATCTGTGAATTATTACTATTTTAATTAGTTTTCCTAATTACTTTGTTAGTAATTATTCTTTCCATTTTGAGGACAAGCTTTAATAGTCATAAACAGAACAAAATGGAGAAAAGATTAATTTGAATGCTCCCCATCACTTTAACAGGAAAATCTTACCTCTTCCTTAATTGTGTCACTCATGATCACAATTTATGAGAATTAAATGATCTGTTTGTAAGAAATCTAGATATTTTCAGTATCTTTCCTTTTTGTTGTTCTGGGCCTTTCAGATCTTGGTTCTGTGCCTTTTTGTTTTTGTGCAGCCACCTTGCAGTGAAAACCAAACAGCGTTACTTTCTTCCTCTGAGAACAGGCTTCTCTTATGAGTTTACTGCTACAGGTAACAATTAGGATCCTTAAGCTGTGGTTTGCCTGAACCTGTATAAGAGGAATCCACTATTTCTTAACTCTACAGGCATCTGAAAAGTTTCACATTTTCCTTTTGAATCAGCTTTTATACATAAAAACAAGAACATACTTCTTGTTAAAATGTTACCTAATGGTGTCTCTTTTCCATCTCCATTCTAATAATTCTTTTATTAAATAGAATCAATGGACTGGTTCCAGCTTGTCCCTCCATGTAAGGACCAGGGTCCAGAACTTCTCTGGAAAACGTGTCCTGCAGACTCTCTTGGAAATTGATCTAGGACTAGGACAACACAAATCTTTCTTTGTAAAATAGGTTAGGAGATGCTAATAAACCTTGCATCCTTATGTATGCCTAGTGATGAAAGCAGTGTTTAAAAAAAAAAATATTTTTTTTTTGATTTAGGGCTGCCTCCATAGAGATTGAGGTGTCAAGCCTGTCAGGCTTCTTCAGAGTGCTGGTGTATGCTGTTTTATAGGAGTGGGCTCTAATATCACGTAGGCTCCAATATCTGGCACCTGATCCTGTAAGTATGTTATGCCTTTTCTTAAAAGACTTGTCAGAATTGCCCTAGTTTCTGAATCATATTTGGAAATATGTATGAAATAGTGAAAGTTCAGTGTGGTCAGTGCTGAGATCACTGATTATGAGCAGAATTAGAAATTTGGGCAAGCATAAGGGAAAAATATGAGCTGCCCATGGAATTTAGATTTCTGCAACAGCTGAGGCTAAATTTTCAGGAATGCAGTTCTGAACTTCAACATCTAATATTTAATCCTAATTTCTGGATCTGGCATAGAGCTTTCTACAGTTATTTATTTGTATTTATTTTTAAGTGCAAATATTCAAGCCTGGGCAAGGAATTACCAATTCCTAATGGCAAAGCATTAAAATTTCCTGTGATGGGGTGAAAGATTGTTTAAGAAAGAACTTAGATGTCATGACAGTCTAAAGACAAGTTAAGAAAGAAAAAGGAAAAGGAATCTTGAGAAAAAATCCTGGCCTGTATATTGTTTAAATATAGAATTTATGTGGATTTCCTTTGAAAATAAACTGTTCTTTGCTGAAAGGCACTGAAGAGAAGATGGCTAGATATGGTTCTAGCACTTTGTTAGGCAGGGAAGACAGACCAACAACATTTACCATTCACCAAAAAGGAAATGTTTCAGTAATTTTTGAAAGTTTTGGCAGAAAATATCTGCTTCCTGAGGATTTTTTTTTTTTTTTTTAGTATTTTCTGTCTGCTGGGAAGTGTGATGGCTCTTGTTTTTAAAGGAATTAGTTGCTAACTGGTATCAGTTTCACCTTTTATTTTCTGCCTCCAAGCTCAGCAGAAACTTTTTGTGCTGAGTTTCATACCGACAAAAGACTGCACCAACTCATTAAGTATGTGCTTTCTTAATTTAGAATTATTGTTTGCTTGCCACTCAAATTCAGATGTATCTTGACATTCTTGCCTACTAAAGCATTCAGGATTCTGCAGAACAATCTAGTATTTGTCAAGTCACAAAAGATTTGACAGATCAAGAGAGAAATGTAAGAATGTAGGGTCTAGACTGTCTTTGTCTTGCATTTATTATGCTGACAACTTGATTTTTAGTATGTTAAAATGAATGATTTGACTAATACTTTCAACCATTTCTCTTTTATTATGGATGCTTGCTTGAATTTCTCTCTTCATACAATTAAGTCCTGGAAAAAAAAAAAAAAAGAATCTTTGGAATAGGAGTAGGAACGTATTTAGTCTTCTGATATTTTATTAATCAATGAGTCTTCTAAAACCGAGGATGTACTATCTTAGAAATGTATAGAAAATATGTCAAACAGTAAGCCTACAAGAAATAATCTACCACGTATATGCAACATGTGTAGAAGGGATCAGAAGTGTCAGGATTTTTCTTTTCTCTGTATTTGCACTTGTTCTTTACGCTACAGTCAACGTAGGCCTTAAAATAGAACCAAACCTCATATTTCTCCCCAAAGTCCCTTTTAGTTAGTTCCTTTTACTTAAACCATATCTTAGTGATATGGTTTAGTGGAGGACTTGTTAGTGTTAGGTCATAGGTTGGTCTAGGTGATCTTGGAGGTCTCTTCCAACCTAAATGATTCTGTGATACTACTTTGAGGACAAGTTTTTCTGACCCAAAAGAGTTAATGCTGTTTGTGATGCAGGAAAGATGATGGAAAGATGGATAAGCTCCATCATTTTTTATATAAAGCACTGTGTTTCAGTAACTCGTAATATTTACAGATTCCATTATTTTTTGTAACTATTCTGCGTTGATTTCTAGTTTACTTTGGGTAAGGGAAGTTTACGTCTATGCATGTTTAGATTTTGAAGAGGGCTGCTCAAATGGACATTGAAATTGCATGAAGCATATACAATTATAAAGTTTCAGGTAATATATGGAAAATTGCATAATTTGATACCTTGCAGATGAGCACCTTGTGGAAGCTAGCTTTTCTTACCCTGAAGTAATACAAGTTAATTTGATGGCCAAGTGAGGCAGTTAACTGGGTGTATAATCACGGAAAACAAATATGTGCTAGTGACCTAGCTGGCAGTTTGAGAGAAGACTCTTGTTATCAGCAGGTCAGTCTGACTCACTTGTTCTCTTCCCAGTCATAATGTCTTTGTCATGCAAATATAAGACCTCTTAAGGAAGCATTCTATTTTGTGGTTTGGATTATGAAACTGGAACCTAATCCTGTAACTTTCCTGACTGCAAGTTCTTGATCATATTAATGGCCAAACATGTATGTGGCCATGGAATTCTTTCAGGATGAGCTTCTCAGTTTTGAAATTACAGATGGCCTGGCGATTCTTATGCTGGTGGGGTAGCACCAGTCATATCCAATATTTTTAAGGCAGCAGTAAATTCAAAGTGAATGGTTTTTTGATGCTTAAGGTATATAGTTTTCCCAACTCGAGTGAAATGAAGAATCACTGGGTTCGTTCCATGGAAGGCAGTTGCTACAGGTTTGCTTACCAAGAGTGGTGAAGAATCAGCAAAAATGGAGTTTCCTTCATCTGTTATACAGAACTCTCACAGATAAAATCAAGCTTTGCACTTCCTTGACATGTCCTCAAATGCAAAACGTGGGCCCTCTGCCGAGTATATCTTTGCACCTCGGTTCTGGGCCATTTCTAAAATATGCTGTGCTTGCCCTCATGCCTCTTACTATAAGAACTGCTTAGCAGATCCCTTAACTTCTGGAATACTGATTTTTTTCCGTGAACTGAATGTTTAAAAGTTTCACCCAGTATATACCAGGTGTTTTGTCTTCTGGCTGAGGCATCTGCGTTTGGAGATAGCTGTCCACTTTCAAGGTTAAAGCCCATTGCTATGATTTGAGACTGAGAAGTGCACACGTAGGCGGCAGGCAGTGTTTCAGTTACTGACTCTCAAAGCTCCCCAAATACCTACCTATTACTTGAAAAACACTTTAAACATGTCTTTACCTTCACCATACCACTGCCATTCTCTTTACACTTGTTAGCAATTTTTAAAACACTTCTGTATGCCTAAAGTGTTATTTGAAGCAGTGTGTGAGAAAATCCAAAGCTGAGATAGAGAGGACAATGTGTATCACTCGGCTTCTGACACTTCTAGCACACTGCATGACAGGAAGCGAGAGCAAACTGTGTGACTGCATGGGGAGGAGTTCCTGCTGAAAACTGAAGGAGAAACATAGGGACTTCTTTGTAGCAGAGTTTTCACTGTCACGCTGAAGATTAAGAAACCTCCTCAAATCTGAGTACAATACAAAGTGCCTCATGGTGTGGTGCTGTTTTTTTGTGCATCATCAGGTGAGTATGCGTTCAGGGTTATGTTACTTTTCAGTGTTTGCTTGTGTGGCATTGTAGTAAGTTGAAATTGCACAGATCATCCTTCCAAGCATGGCAAGACTTGAAATTCTGTCTTAATGAAACCAAAATGGTGCTTAGCAGGAGTGTTTCCTTCTGTAAGGAAATAAACTTCTTAAAAATGTAGATAACATATTCCAATATTTGATATTGGGATGGATGATGGTTTATTTTTTTTTTCTGTGTATTGGTAGTTCATTGTTGCAGGATGATAGTTCTTGGTTTTGTTTTCTTTCTTGTTTGATTGTTTTACCATGAGTGTGTAAACATCTCTGCCTCTGTCTCCTAGCATAAAAATGATAATTCAGTCTGATACTGGGGTTTATATTAGAACATTCTGGCAGTGGATAGACTTTGTGCATATAAGTGAAAGCTATAACAGATCCCATATACAGCATATTTACAGAGCATAATTACTCTGCTGCTGCTGTACAATGTGTGTATGAAGTAGCACCTGGAAAACTGGCTGCAGTTTTAGGTATTGCACCTTCAAAAGTAGCAAGATTGATAATAAATGTAGGAAATGTCACCTATGAAGAAAGTTTAAAAGATTTAGTACTTGTCACATGTACAAAAATAAGACTCAATTTGTGGTAAAAGTGTGCACACATCTCTTGAGTGTGTGGGAGTAATTGTAAAGGTGGCATTTGTTCTCTCTATTTGCTAAGCTAGCACAGGAATAAGAGGACTTACAAAATCAGTCTATCTTGTGACAAGGGAGACTAAGGTTAAATATTTTTGGGGAGAACGCTTCCTAACCGCAAAGTTAACTTAGCAGTGGAACTGAATACACAATTATATTGTACAATCTGTCATTTTAAACTTTTCAGTATAATTTAGAAATTTTGTTCACGTGGGCATGTTTTACATGTTGCAATGGCTAGCATTTAATTCTGGACTATTCTTAATGACTTGTGGGATTTTGTTTTGGGGCTATTGATTGTGAATGAGAGTAGCACGTCAGTGTCAGACATGGACAAATCTGATCTCTGACTTTGCAGCTCTAATCCCAGATCCATAGCATCCTGTCAGTGGCTGGAAAACTAGAGAGCTTCCTCTTATTCAAGAAGCAAAGTTATTTCAAAATATTTGTGTATGTGTTGAATAAAACCGTACTTTGAAATCCTTAGAAATGTGATAAAGGTGAGGAATTGCAGTGTGAGGCAAGTAAGTCAGGGCTGTGTTCAAGGCCTGTATACTCTTGGATTTGCTCTGGAGAATATGGCTTAAGTACATTGAAGTTTAAGAGTGAATTGTTAACTGGATATATTTTGTTTTACGTCGCCTTTAACAGTAGTGAGAGAGAGAGTCTATGACAAATTTATGGCACAGAATATTTTTAAGATGTTATGTGGAGTGCTTTATGCAGTTCAGACTTAAAACATGTTTAAGAAAGCTAAATCAAAATTGCAACAGCCCTGGAAGTTTATCAAGATGGTCAGAGAAATGAAGAACTAACTTGTGAAATTTGCTTTAATAAATGTTATGCATTCGATTTCTCTGTTTTTATTAAATAGCTTAAGAATGAGACTGCTGATTACTAACTGCTGTGCTGTGTAATGGTTGTAGTGTTTTTGGATGTACTTAATATTTATATTTGCCGTGGGTGTGTATTTTACACATTGTTTACTTGAAAATTTATAGTAGAAGAAATCTACTAAATACTACAGTTTTACAGTTTTCATGGAACACCAGGGAGATGCACGCCTGCCAGTGACATAAAATCATGTGGATTCTCTAGTGTATATTAATATTGCTGAGCTCACATTAAAATTTTTGGTTGAAACTGGGCTTAAAAAAAAATCAAGAATAATTCCAGAATGAAGAGCCATAGGGATACCCACCAGTATTATATAAGCCTTGTTTCCTGAGAAATGGAGCTCAAGTGTGTTGTTTATTTTCCCCACATATATTTAATCCTAAAATAGACACAGCAGCATGTAATTTTAGTGAAAGCATAATTAATTTTAATCTATGCTGAAAAATCCATTTTAGGTGCAGCCATTTTATCTATTCTGTGTGAAGCTGAAGAGCAGCACTTCAGGCACTAGATCAAAAGCCATCTACAGGAACCCATCTGTGGTTTTAAAGGTAGAGCAGCGTAACGATGCTAAATGAAGAGACTGAAGGAAAGCAGACTAACAGCAGAGTACTAGAACAATAAGGGATGACTGCAGTTTTTGCTAATGAAGCCAACTGAAAGCCACGTAGAGACCTAGTTTATGGAAATTATTTCATTCTGCTGTATGTGGTTCTGGTGCTGTGCACAGCATCAGCAAGTCAAGCTCTTTCGCAATGAGATTTGTGTTCTTAAAAAAAATAATTCATGATTTGAATGAATCTGCCTTTCAAGTGAGCAAGTTTCATTGTGGTTTTCGTTCCAAGAACAAAAGCCATCCACTGATGTAACAGGTTGGGAAGCAGAAGTGGTGGCTGACAGCTGTGATTAAAAGGGCAGCTGAAGCAAGTGCAGTTTGTTGCTGTCCAGATAGAGGAAGAGCACAACGCCTTCCTTAAATGCACATGTCTTTAAGAGCACAATGCCTTTAAGGGTAGAGTTGGAGCATTAAAATAGCCTCAATTTAATTTATTCTTGCTTTTACAACTGGGGCCTGTAATAAGCTCTCTCAATATAAATGTATAAGGCTGGGAACTGCAACCTCACCAGGTCAGCTGGCCAGGAGCAAAGGAATCCGAGAATTAATTGCACGTGACTGATTGTGTTACCTAGGGGCACTGGGAACTGGGCATGACAGGTTGTAGCTGAAAAGTGGTTGTGGGAAGAAGAGAGGAATCTGAATAGTGCACGGACTCTTCTATACTGCATCTTAGTTTTTGTTTATATGCTAGGCCAATTTAGAATCCCTAGACATTGATTGTAAGTGTTAACTAAACCATAATTAATGTAGCACTCCTGAAGTCTTTGTCTTGAAGTCCTGACTGAGAAAGGATCCTGTACTAATAATTGCTGCTCAATCACGTAGCAAGGAACTTTTAAGGAGAATGAAGTAAAAGTGTATCTAACTTATTTATCTGAATTTGTCTCTGCTTTTGTAGCAACCTGAAAAAGGTTCAGCATATGCAGCTCTCTGCTAGATTCCAGTGCCTGATACTCTCCCCTGTCTTCCGAAAAGGGGAAGGAAAAAGGTTAAATAAAGACAGAATAAATACCAGTCCTCAAACAAAGCTCTGCTGATCCTTGTCCTTACAGTATCCTGTACATGCACACCCATTTCCTGTTGTTACTGTTGAACGCATTGCACATAATTTTCATTTCATTGTTGACTTCAGTGTTCATTTCATATTACAGTGACCAGAAAATCTCAAGTCCATCATGATAGCACTGTAGAAGTAAAACTTAATTCTGTGCTTAAAGAAAGGTGGAAGGAGCTGCCATTTTGTCTGGCAGCAATGTGAAAGGCTCCTCAGAAGTGCTTGGCTACCTGCGGCTCTGTGGCAGCCTTAGTGCCATGTAGGAGTTTTCTGCTGTGCTGCAACAGACCTAGGCTGGTGGTTTTTGGTTTTGTTTTGCCTGGGACATTGACAGCAAGCACTTCTGTTGCTAATACTGACATCTAAACAGCCTGACAGCTGAGCACGTGCAGGGTGGGACACAGGACCTGCAAATCTGTGTAGCAGGCTCGGGGCCAACTGGGCAATCTCTCCCTCAATAGGAATAAAGCTTTTGATTAGGTTTGTGTGGCAGTTTTGAGAAAAAGAGACAGGTAATGTCTCTGATGCTCAGAACAGTAGAGGGCAGCGGACATATACACAGAAACAAGTTTGATAATTAACCTTTACCGGATTTTTGGTTCTCTTTATAGTTGAAACAAATTTTTTTGCCAAGGTATGATAAAAAACTGATATTGAAACATAGGGTAAATAGTTCTTTTCTTTTTTAAAATCTTCTATTAGAATCAATATTCTGAAGTTGTGGTCCCCGAATGCATGTTATGATGCATCATTCAGATGAAAAGGCACTATGCTCTGGGAAGATGTGCTCTGAGATCCTTTGGTCTTCCCGTGCCTTCAAGCTGTCAGAACTGTCAGTGGCACAGGCAGGAAAGTCAGAGCTCACCGGGGTGGGGCACTGGTACTGACATAAAGGGGAGTTGCATGTTAGAGTGAAGTAAAAAAGAGATGCGTTTCTCTCTAAGCTTAAACTAGGTGTGAATTTTTAATCAGTTATCTCTGAACCAAGCTTAGCAGTAAATTCAGAGGTGCCTGGCTGCTTGTCGCAAGCAGAGATGCTTGTGATTAATATGACATGGCCTCCCTCTATACAGGCTTCTTTTAAGAACTTTATGTCAAAGTGGTGTGTCTTCTTATTTTTTTAAAGCATTATTTATTTCTTCTTAAAATTGAATGTCAATGCAACAGTAATGTGATAACGTGGAAAACAAGTAATCCTAGGTAGGGTTTATTCTTGTTTCAGTGTTGTGAGCATTCTGGCTTTAAGCTGGGTAATGCAACAACACTGCTGCCTCTTCTAGCTCACTTCTGAGGTCTGCCTTGTGATATCCCACCACCTGCAGCAGGAAATGTTAAATTAGTGATTATTCAACTAACCCTAAGACAGAAAGTTATTAATCTTTTGCCTAGTAATATTATGTTGGATCCAAGGCATATGTTGTTAACTGAGTGATAACTGCTGGGGACAAAAACATTGAAGCCTTTAGTCAGAATCTCCTCTTGCGTTACAACAACTGAATCGTTTATTTTCTAATCTGAAATATTTGTTGTTATTACTATTTTTATGCCTGTGTCATCTGTGAAACTTCTAGAAACAAATTAGTCCGGAGAGTTCAGATTTGGTCTGCTTTCCTCCCAGTCCAGTTTGTCATCTAGAAATACTTGAGATTTGTCACCTAGGAATCCTTTTGAAGAAACTTTGAATTATTGTTGGTAGGAAAACTGTTTATGTCACTTAGACTCAATAATCTTTACTTGCATAGTTTTCGGTATGTCACAAGTGCCACCAAGAAAAATGTTAACAGGATGTTCAAAGGATCCGCAGTAGAACATGTTGTGGCATGTTTACCTTCCTTTTCCTGAAAAGAAAGACGTGTATACATTCATAAACTATAAAATATACATGTGCATACAAAAACGTGTGCATATGTACACAGCCCTACCTACTTATATTTATTTAAATCATATGTTAGAACTGTGAGGTGTGGTTTTGTTTTGTTTCTTACAATATTGCTTTTTTTCTAGTGGCACTGTTGAAGTGTGCCCAAATGTGTATTCTGGAAAAACCAAGTTTTTCAGATATTTTTCTACAGAAACAATTTTAAATATGGAATGATTAATCAGTTATTTTTTCTTTATTTTGGACTTTTTGTTTTGAGAGGGAAGGGAAAGTCTGTTTTGGTGAAATGAATGAATCCTTCATTTAAATAGATTTCTGCATGGAAAAAAAAGGCTTAAAAAGTAAGTTGTGTGCTTTGTTTTAAAATGCACAGGCCTATGACTTAGAAGGTTTAAAGACCTGGCTATTTTAATACATTGTCTTATTTTTTTATTTTTTATTATTTTTTTTTATTTTGAAGCACATCTGTGTGAAGACACTTCTGTGAAATTAGAATAGACATGATTTAGGAAAAGTCAGCAATTCTTCTGACAAGTGTTTCCTTCCATGTCACAGGATGGGCTTTATAAATCAAATTATATTTTACCACCTGGGAGATGAAATGCAAAAATGCACAAAAGTAAATCTCCAGTATGGATAACTAAAACCCTGTGATGGAGAGAGGATGTTAATCCAGCCTTCCTATAACAATGTGTTATTACTCTAATTCCTTTAATTAAATCATTGCTCTAATATATAATTGGATATCTTACTTTCTCATCTCCTGTGAGATAATAATTGAGAACAACTCTTTCCTGAGATGTTAAGACCAGGAAGTGTTCTGTCTCTATAGCTGTGGCTGTATCCACCAGTACCAAACACAGATAAAGATTCAAACTTGGTGTATGCCCAGTCATCACAGTCCAGTAATTCAGATTTTTGTGTATTTCTAAAGACAAACGTGCTTTCAAGTGTGATGGAAAATATCCTTCTGTCTGGAGGTGCACATTTCAAATGTGTGTAATGTGTAAATGTGTGGTCAGTCAGAAAACACAGACCTGTCTGCATTCAGAATAGATGTGTTATGGGTATACTTTATTTCACCTTTTCTTAAGGTCTACAAATATTGTGCAGGAAAGGAGAGTTACTGAAGCATTGCAAATGGTCCTTCTTTCCCAGCAAGGCAAGCAGCTTCATAACAATTTTCAATTCAGTTTGTGTCAAGTAAATACAAATTCTAATAAGTAATTACTCTGCAGTGAGATAGCAGATGATATTTGTCTATTTCTCATAGAGTAATATGGAGTAATCACACTATTTTACATTTAATGTATTTAGTACAGTGCTGCAGCATGGCATTACTCACATAGTTTATATACACCAGAACTGATGTGTGATCCTTTCTAGTTTAAGGATTACATAATACCTTTAAAATGGATTATTTTTAATAACATTACTCTGATTTTAGAATACATAGGGGTTCTGGTTGGAATGTTCAGTTTAGAATTTGAGGAATATTCATGTCAGTAGCTTTAGTTTGCTTCCCAAGTACAAAGATAGGGTGCACTAATGGTTGTGTGTCTTACTTTATCCCTTTTCATAATATTCATAATGTTTTGGGACTTCTTACTGGATTTTAATTAAAACAAACACTGATACAATCGCTAATTGGGCATGATTCTGTTAAAACAGCATACATACATAGTATGTTATAATGCGGTTATGTATTGTGCATGTAAGGAACATAACTTGTAATTCAGGCACACTCAGATTTCCATAAGGGCCTCATCTTTTCTATCCCATAACAAATCTGTGGTTAAATCTGTAAAATTTCTGTAAGATCTCTGTATGAGTAAGCTCATGACACCATTAGTTTCTGTCCTCATAGTACAGCACACTCAGCATGGACTTTTCTCCTCCCACCCGCAGATGCTTCTTCAGGCCATATAGTCCTAAAAAGCTATTAATTTGTGTTAAAACTGGTGATTGACATGGCCATAGATAATTGTAAGCAATATTAACGAGAACTAGTGAATACTTCATGTGCAAGGTAAGGAAATGGAACTAAGAAATCAGTCCCTCTCTGTCATGCTGTGCCTGGGCCAGTACAGGTGATGCGTTGAGTAAAGTTTCACACATTGTGGTTTTTGGCCTAAAGTAGTATTGCTTGATATAAGCTGGTATGACAAATCTGCCATAATCTCATATGATGTAATTATGATTTGTTAGCCTAAATGACAAATAAACACATCAATGCGTGCAATAAGTATTGGAGCCCATAGAGAGCCTGGCTTACTTAAATTCTGTCAGAAAGTTCAACTTTTTCATTAATGTGCCACTTAGCTGATTTTTGGTATTTGGGCTATAAATCCACTTCAGTGTCAAGGATCCTTGGCTTTGCAGATAAGCTTGTTCCACTTCAGATGTGTGCGATATGTACAATGCTTATTCACATAACCCTTGTGGGCCCAGCCTAAAGCTTTGACGCTGTACTTGTAGGATCTTTTTGTGAAAGGAACATACACCAAATTGTTGAGATAAAATGACGTGCCAGGTGACTTAGAACATAAGATGGAGGGTAACATTTAGGGGCAACTTTAAGGAGCATGAGAAATGCAGAGGTCAGCTGTGTGGAGCTATGGCAAATGAGCCTTCAGTTGGAACTCCTTTGGGTAAAAGATGCTCACAATGAGCAGGGATTAATGTAATGAGCACCTTATGCTCCCTGCACAATATTGGCTGCAATCTTTGCTTCTAATCCACTTATTATGGGCAAAGAAATTTATCTGGTAGCTCAGTTATTGGAATAAACTTTGCTATGATGTTTTTTCTTTTTTTTTTTTCTCCCACTGATATAATGACAATAACCCTTGAAACACTTAGAAAATGAAAACATCCATCTTGCCTGCAGTGGTTGATATTTGACAATTTCTGTACCAAATGACATGGCTAACAAAGTCACTGGGACAGACTTCAAGATGACATAAGTAGTATTTTTTGTTTATTTGTTATTGGTTTGTTTGATTGTTTTGTTACTTTTCAGGAAGTAGAATAGCTAAAATAAAGTGGAGAGAGTGATCCTTTGATTAGCACAATAAGGCTGGGTGAGCTTCACCTACTTTGTGTGGGCCTGAAGATGTTTGTGCCTCTTGTAGTCTCAGTCAGCTTTCATTACAGCTCTGCCTGGGTTGGAAGTGCCACCGCGTTCGTTGCTGACCTGTAGCCCTGTGACTGTCAGCACATGTCTGTTAATGCCTTATTTAACAAAGTAGCTCCCCGCTTGTGAGAGCACCCATTCTTCACACTATGTTATCAATAAAATTGCATCTTTTCCGTTACAGGAGGCATTTATACTTCCACAATGCATAGAATTTATTTTAAAAACAGGTGATATCACTTATTTTCCTTCAAATTTTACCTGTCTATACAGTTCTGGGAACACATACTTAAGCATTTGAATGTCTTTATAGTTTCTTACTACTTTTGTTTTTGTATTTTAAGGAAAAAAAAAGTTGATATTCTCTTATTTTTGAATGGTGGATCTGCCTTCTTTTGTTTTATTATTATGTTGACTCCTTTGGAATTAACTCTTCTAATATTTTTGCAGAGTGAAGTTTAGGTTTACAGCATTTTTATACTTCTGTAACTTACACAAATACAAACCCAAGCTGTGGATGAAGTTGCATCACGTCCGTCTATGCACACCAATCCAAAATCTATACTATAACAGTAAGAGGGATTTGACTGTTCCTAGTCTTAGGGCAAAGAATTACTTTTTATAGAACACTTCCCATTGTGTAGTGTGGTTGGAGAACTCACAAATCAGTTTGTTTCTAAATTAAGTAATAATAATGGTGTTAAAATACCAGTGGTTGTTGACTTTAAAATTATCATTGTCAGGAAAAAAGTGAGACAGGTCAAATTTCATGAAAGAAACAGCAAAATTGTAATAAAACATTGTGCAAGTCAAACATCTGCTTAAAATTATTGGGTAAATATAAAAATATTGGGTAAATATAAAAAGTTTCAACACCTCTAGCTTCATTTTAAAACAGCATGAAATAAGAACTTCTGGATTTTATAATAAATATTCTTTATGTTTGTTCATCAAAGAAATGGTTATCAGAAGCCTTATGCTTGACTTAGTAGATGCAGTGGTTATTTTACTGGCTAGAGTAAAACCTCCATGCTTCAGAAGAGCCTGCGGCATGAGTAATAGGGAGGAGGAGGTGGGGGGATGGACTAGAGCTTTTTTTTTTTTTCCTTCTCCCATTACTAATTACAACTTTCTCTCAGGAGCAATTATTTAGTGTAATATTACTGAAGTTACTGTAGTCTAAAGTGACACAGGTATAGTCTGTGTTCATGCAGTGCTTCTGTATTTCACACACACACACACACACACACACACATATATATATATTCTTATATAAACCCTTTCTTGACTGTTTTAAGATATATTTAGTACTTCTGTGAGATTCAGAAAATATAAAAAGATAGGAGATCTGGATAGCATGTGGTTTTTTTTTTTTTTTTTCCTTTTAATGCTCATCTTTTGACTTCTGTAGACTGGAAACTAAATCCCAGCTGTTATCTGTGAATGCTTATCTCTACTTGACAGTGGAAGACAAAACAGCTGGATAAATAGGGATCATATATTCTGTGACTTCTCTTGTTTCTTAAATATTCCTGGTCTGTTAGAAAATGCAGAGCTCTGTTAAATGAAGTTTCATGCTTCTTATTTGAAAGGCACAAAGATTAATCTTGTGATCAACCTGTAAAATGACATCAGTGAGGGCTCTTCCTTTTCCAACACAAAAACTGAACTAAATTCCTGCAGTATATTTCACCTGCAGTATATTTAAGAATCATAGAATCATATAGGTTGGAAAGGACCTCTAAGGTCAACAAGTCCTACCATTAACCAAGTACTGCTGGGTCTACCACTAAGCCATGTCCCTACCTCCAGGGATGGTGACTCAACCACTTCCCTGTGCAACTTACAATATGCAATAATTCCTCATGTTTTTAGTTAAAAATAAAGGTATGTTAATTTAAGTGAAACTAACTCACTGTGAGCAGAAAAAGAACCAACATTTTAACTAACTTATATGCAGATAGGTGGGTTTTGAACACAAAAATAGAGCTTGTATTCACATGCATGATATAATTATAATGACTAATGATGATGAGAGAAAGATATTAACTATGTATATCTGTGTATGACTTCATTATGTATACCTGTTTTGGGATCAGGCTGATTGTAGTTGGTGGTATTCTTTAAGCTTTTCATTTTCTTTTGTAGAAGAAACGAAAACAGAGTACTCAGGATGAAGATACAATCAGTATTTGCAGCCTGGATACATGTGTGAGTAACTTCTTTATTTTCCCTTTTTTGCCTTTTCTTCCCCTCCTTGTAAAATAAAATCTGGTTATTATATGTACTATGAAATAAACCCATTTATCTTTTTAGCTGGATTGTTTGCATGTGTAGCATTAGTAATTTGTTTTGCTTATTATTAAAAATTTTAATTTTATTCATATCACTGCTTTGCATTTTTCTGTACTAGTATTTATAAAGAGAAAAATGGAAGTTAGAATGACAGTAAAGCAGTGAATCTCTTGTTAGTAAATAATTAGCAGGACAAAAAGGCATTGTGAATACGGGACTTAAAAACAGACCTATCCTATTGCTTGGCTATATGAGAGGGTTTATTTCAGTTATGTCACTGATGTTGTGAAGCTGTGTAATGTGATATTAATGCAATTATGAGATCTACACGCATCATTTTAAAGTGATGTGCTGAAAATACACCTATGATTTTCTATCACACTTCAGATGTGATGAAAACATCCAAAACCCCATTCTATAAATTGTGCAGTTTTAACATACTTTTTAAAAACATACTTTAATGTGTATATAGTTTCCACCTTCTGAGTATTGATTTTATTTTACAAACAACAACAAAACAAGTTATTGCAGTGACAACTATCTGCTTACTTTAAAAATAAGCTTTAGGGACCAAAATCTTTCTGCTGAGTTTGGTGGATGTCAAATCAAAGCGTGTGTGTGTGTGTGGTGGTTATGCAGTACACTGCAGTGCATGCTGTTTTCCATGTAAAGCTGTGACTTAAGGGTACTCTTGGTCTGGCAACTCTCTTATGTCTTTGAAAAGATGGGCCAAGTAGCTTATATGTATATCCTCAGTGAAAGCATTTATTTTCCCAGGCAGTGGCTAAGGGCACCAAAATTGAATGCATGCGTTCCTTATTAAGAATTTAGATTCTAACTCGGGTAATTATATATTATTAAAGTTTTCAGGTAATAAATCTCTCAGGCTCTGTAATAAAATTGATATATATATGTATTTAACAAATAAGCATAGTAGCCTTTCCTGTACAGCATGCTTCCTGGCTTACATAATTAGCTGAACGACTCCCACTCACTTCTCGCAGCTCACCTCAGCGAGCTGCTGAGGCAGTGAAGCGCTGCCAGCAGTGTGGCACACTTACTGCTGCCCTGCCTCAGCGCCTCACCTCCAGAACGTACCTCATGCTTTGTTCTTGTTCTTGAGGGTTTTCTTCACTGCTTGCCTTTGGTGCTTGACAATGGAAAGATGTGGCAATTTTTGACTCTGTCTGAAGTTTCCAGTTTGTGTAAATGCATCTGTTCAACACCTTTGTCCAGGAGAGGTGGGGGACAGGAAAGAGAGAGGGTGTTAACTGTTTAAAGGCTGGAGTTGCTCCATGCCTTGGAAAGCAACATACATGTTGAGATGGCTAGGTCTCCTGCCAATTTACCTCATCATCGGGCTGCAATCTTTTTATAAAAATAGATATGAAATGTTTTTATGACTGACCATGGCCAGGCACACCTGTCTTTTCAAGAGGAATCAGTCATGACAGAATTTCACAGGAAATGCTGGTTGGAGCTTTGCTGACTCAGGACCAGGACTGGTAACCTAAGCACATTAAATAATCTTTGTATTTGCTTAGTGGTCTGGACTCATATTGATGCCTTGGGAGTTTATCAACTGGCTTATTAAACTGGCTGGTTGGTCTTGGCTCATTTTATTGCCAGTTTAAAGACTTGGATTTGTAAATCCCCTCGATGTCAAACAGTTAGTGATAACTTGTGACAGATGTGGCCAGCAGACTGTGAGGGCTGTCAAATGCATGAATGTATGAATGTAGCACAGTCTGAAGTCTGTTTTTAAAGGAAAAGGTGAAAAAAGGAAAAGGAAAAAAAACCAATGTGGTTTTGTTCGTGTTGACTGCCACAGACAGGCTTACTTTGTATTCAGCCTACACAGTTGACTCAACCTGTAGTGTTGCATGCTGTGCTCTTAAAGTAGTGATATGTTCTAGAGTGATTTGCATATGTGTATTGATTTACAGATATATAGTTAATATCTCTTATGCAAATTTTAAATTTTATAGATAATCTATGATAGCTTGGAGTGACAGATAAAGTGAAACAGTTTTCAAGGTCATACACAGCTAAGTATTTTTTCATCTTTAAAACAGCCAACTACAGCTCCTCAATTCTCTGTATTTCTCCTTGTGCTGGTAGGATGTCTCTCCTTACTTAAATTTAGAGATTCAATTTCCAGATTTTTCTGTCTGTGCTTTCAATCCTTGTTGCTGCTGTAATTTTTATTCTTTTCTAAGACCCAGCCTTTGAAACAAAGGTCTTCAGTCTGTGCAATCCTCTTCTGAGCCAGGTCTGTTGCTGAAGGAGCGTAAATCCTTACGTTCCTCAGTCAGGATCAGGCAGCCAGTTCTTCTGCGTCTTACATGGAAGCAGCTTGACTATTTACTTCCTGTACCTGAGTGCTCTTTGGGAAAACAAATTTTGGACTGCTGCATGTAGTTGGTACGTTATACTAAGTGAAGCAGTGATGAACGTTGTTGTCTGGAGGTTTTTATGTAGAACACTCAGCAAGATGGCTAAAAGCAATATATTTTTAATTGCTGTTGCAAAGTGGATAACTGTGAAGAAGATGAAATTTTGTAATGATGATAGATGATACCATGAGTCTCAACTCCATAAAGCCACAAGTAACTCAGGAGGTATCTAGGGAAATAAGCTGGTAAAAACCTAATGCAGCACTTGCACTTTTCCAAATAAAATTGTACCTACTTAAGCAAAATGCCATTCAGGAGAAGAAAAAGGGCAATGTTGTGCAGTATTCTGCTATTAATTGTATGCAGAATTTGTTGTAAGCTCAAGGAAGTCGCTTCTGTTTTCTTGTCATATCAAGAAGGAACACACAACAGATGCATGATGAACTAGATAAGTAAAACATTTTCATATAAAGCCTCAGAAGAGTTAGTTATTTTGGTTATATATAACAGTTATCATTACTGAAAATAAAATTCTTTCAAATGTTAACTTAGTGTATTTGGAACAGGAGAAATATTAATGCTCATCTGTCAATTTGCAAGTTAATAAAATATGCTCCAATATAAACTATGAACAAAAACATACCCAGATTTAAGCACAATTTACGTACATTAGATCAGAGTTCATTAATTTTGATTGCTTTTAGTGCTGAGTGAAGATTTGTTATGTATTTGAGTCAATATAACTAAAACATTCTTTGACCTAATTAAACTTAATTATAAACTCAATAATATTTGATTGCTAAGGTATGGTAAGATAGCTTTGAAAAGCTTAAAGGGGATTACATTTGCATCAGCTTATCAAAGTTGAGATAATTAAAATATATATTGTATCAGGGTCTTTTTATTTCCATTAAACTGCTGTGTTGTATGTTTACAGTATAAAAGGCATTCAGCTTGCCCAGTAAGATGTATACAATGGGCTTGAATTATGCATGACTTTTAATATTGCTCTATTGCATAGGCGGTCAGTGTTCCATCTGTGTTCAGACTTCATAATAAAGTGACTGGTCTTAATCCATTATTAATCCATCATATGATTGGTATGGGCTAGACTCTGTCTGCTGTTGGTATTATTTGGAGTACTTGTAATGTCATTTATCTTAAGGCCATGTTTCCTTATCCTCTTGCTATTTCTCATTAACCGCGGCCTTCAAGTGCTCTGTTGGAAAAATGTATAAAATGCCAGTTATGCTGCATTCTTTTTTTTTTCTCCATTCTGGAATGATCTCAGACTTCCTGCGTAGTGTTGCAATATGGTTACTCTTTATTTATGTGAACAACTTCTCAGAGTTTGGGTAATTGTTCCAGTAAACCTTTCAGATAATTCTAGTGAAGATAACCAATGTGTGGCGAAGTTAGACATCTTCAGTGCAAATCTGTCAATGTAATGTGCCACATACTGTATGAACATGGAGCAAACTGTCTTTATGGGAACTGTGTAAAAAATGACCTCTTGTACAAAATCACCCAGATTCTAAAAATCAAAGCTGATCTATATTTATCTTAAATGAAGTACTACCTTTCTTTAAGGTTTAACTCAAATCATAATATCTTACTGTGACTAAAATCTATTTGTCTATTTCTATTTAAATTTATGTACAAGATGTACACTGAATACAAACAGCCTTACCTACAGTGCAGAGGCCCCACTGGGGTAATTGTCCCTGCTGACCCTAGGGAAATTGTTCTCTCATATGCATTTTTTTCCACCACAAAAAAATAGACATTAGCTTTGGCTAATTAACATATTTGGCAAATTCAGTACGACTCTGCCCTACTTCAGTCATAAATGGTTGGGACTTTAGTGGTAGGATCCATCCTGCCCAAATTTTGGCAGCTCCATCTGTGAGTTATTTTGATCGCCTTTTATACTTTTGTGATGTGGATCCTCTTTTGAAGAGAAAACATGATGAGAGGTCAGCTGAATCTTGCACTGATACTTTGTGAAACATGTTTTTTTGCAAAGGGAAGATATTGCAGAAGGAAAGTACAGGTATAGGCTTCAAGGAGGTTGCTGAGAGATGTGTACCTTATTCTTTTTGTTGTTGTTGTTCCAGCAGTTGTGCAAGAATGCATAAATTTGTGCTTCTGACCTCATGGTACAGTTAAAGGACTTCTGGTATCCTTTCCTAATATTTCCTTTTTAGTTCTTTCTCTCCTCTTCTTGCAAAATCTTTGAAAGTTAGAAGCTGCATTAAGCTGCATATCTACCTAAACTGCAGCCCAGCATTTCTTGAGCTACAGTGGCTACTCTGAAGGTGATACACAGACAGTGAGTTTGTGATTAATATTCTTTAATATCTTTAGTATCCTAGGTCATCTACAGTACAGTGACTATATAGGCAGAAGGTGGTTAGTAGGGTTGTACAATTTGCCAGTATCGTTCATATTTCATTGCAGTGTAGTAATTTGATAAATTGTTATTTTCTTGAATGATGCTGTTTTCTTTTATGATATTCCTCTGTAATGGAAACCGGCAATTGAAGTTTGAATTGAATTTAAGTTACTTTCAGGTTACAGAACCAGACTTGACATTTGCTTGTTTTCAACATGGCAAAATCAGGAGCATTTGTGAACAGAAATTAGCCAGATGTTATTGACAGCTATGAAGTTGGGTATCTGTTATGAAATGAATTGCGTGTGTGTTGATTGACTTGATGCAGATTTGCAGAGGTGTAGTTACATTTTCATAATGAAATTGAATCAAGAAAACAGAGTTGTTGTAGTTTGGTGGCGGTTATCTGGCGGTCAAAATAAAAAATTATGTTGGTTCCATAGTGATAAATATAATCCAATATATATTTTTTAAATTATTTTTTTTAATTTTTTAAATTAAATTTTATGTATCATCAATGGTAACTGTATTTTATTCTGCATATATAATATGGACCACGTAGACAGAATTTGTAAGAAAAAGAAAGGCTCTGTATAAATGGTGCGTTGTGTATGACCTTCAACCAGCGCTGAGCATTTCCAAGTTGTGTTATACTTCTGACTGTAACAGCCTACCTGTACTTACCGCATTCCTCAAACAGCTGCTGGAAGTGTTTGAAATTGTGATGTAGCCCGGAGCTTATTGAAGTCTTGAATAGAGGTCAGGTGAGGATTTCATTAAATCAGTGTGGCTGTGTATCTTAGTCCGCAGCTTTCTGTAATGCCAACTACATTTTGGCTGTGATTTTAAGCTACCAACTACAATATGAAATTACATTTGTACATAAATCTACAGCGATGCCCCTATAAAATCCTAGGGCTAGGGTAGACCTCATGAGGCCATTTGCCCCATCCTTCCTTCTCAATTGATGAATTAAATGACAGTGAAGCTCTTCATGGCAGGTATTCCTCTTGGTTTGTTAGAAGCTTCTACAGCTTCTGCAGGCAGCCTAATGTAGAGCTTCACTATCTTTGTTAATATGACTCTCCTCATAACTAACCCAAATGTTTCTTTTTCTAACTTAAGCTCTTTTGCTCTTTTCATCTCGTGTTGGTACAAAGTAAGGACTTCTCTGTATTTTAAGACTGAAAATCCCAACTCCCCACTCCAGTTCCTCATCCATAGGCTCAGCAGCCTCACTTCCTTCCTTGTGAACTGTCACTGATCTTTTCTGCATTCAGTGTCTTTTTCAACTTCATTACTCAGATCTGCACAGTCTGTTACAATTATGTTCTTTACTAGCATAGTGATCATTTTATGTCACTTAAGCTATAGTCCTGTATGTGTCAGGTATGATAGTCGCACTTCCCCCACAAAATAATGATTTTAGTGTTTGTTCAGCTTATCTGTTATGATTCCAAGTCCATCACTGCAGAACTAGTATGTAAACGATTGCTAATAACGGTCTTTATGTGCTTACATGATACAATCTGTATTGCCAGCATTACTTTAACATTGATAAATGTAAACAAAGACCCTGGTTAAAAAAAAAGTTTGAAATACAAAGCACTCGCTGAAATTTTTATTCCAGAATTCATGTTTTTCATCAATGACCTTTTTAGCCCTTTGTCAACACTAATGTCAAATATACTTAAGGATCTCAGACCTCAGGAAAAAAATTCTAATTGCAGAGTATTGGTAAAATTCCCACTAATGTGTGTGTGTGTGCGTGTGCGTGCACGAAACAGAGGATGGTGCGGAATATAGTTTGTTGGCTTGAGCAGAGGCATCTTATGAGGTCTATCTTTTCCATAAAGTGTTTGTTTTCCAAAGCTGCTTTGAGACCAAGATACAAAAATTTCTTGAGCAGCGTTCTGTATTGCCATTGCTTATTATTACAATTGAAAGGGATATATCAGTGTAAGCTATTAACCGAAGTTCATTTCAATACAGAATCACGTAGAGAGATATAAGCAAGTGAATCTTAAAGTTTATTGTTGAGAAGTGTAACATGCTTTTTCATAAAATTTCATTATTTTTCTCTGGGGATATCTTTGAACATCGTGGTAATCTTAGAATATTATCTATGCATAGCAGCAATTTCTAAATTCATTTGGTAGCCCTTAGGATCTCTTATCTCTTGGAAATTTTTTTTTTTTGATTACTTCTCCCATTCCAATATTACTATAGCTATGTAATCTGGACAGCTGAAGGATATCTGCTTGCAGCCGCCGACTCACTTTGTTATGCAACTCAACCCTGTTTCCTTAGCTACAGGATGGAAAGCAGCAAGGAGGGGGAAAGCTCCCAGCAAATAGAAGCCCAAGTGTTTGGAAATGCTCCAAGAGTATTTAACAAAAAATAAAGTTACTGTTTAGAACTGTGTGAATGTGTTTCTCAATAAAATATTAGTGTGTCAGCTCCACTGATGAATGAAAATGAAGAAAAAAGGAGAATGAAAACACACAGTGTGTATACATACCTGCATACATACTTACATATACATACACACAGCAATACTCCTGATTGTTGAGCAACAGCCACTGACATACGGGAAGGTGAGTAAGATAATTTAGTCAGTTTTAGACCTAACCCGCAGTGAACCTATCATGTACATGACATGTCAGGTCCCTACAAGTCTGCCTTAAAATGGGAAAAGAAACAAACAAAGATTTTAAGATTAGACTGAATTTTCAAGCTTATTCTGAGCACCGGTCTGCCATAAAATCATCCTGCCTGTACTGGGACAGAACATCTCCAGTGGTAGTTTCTAAGATCTTTACAGTTACTTGAACTTGTTCATTTAGATAGCTATGAAAATAATCAGTAGAAAATACAGTAACTTTAACACGAACCTGCAAGGTTCATACAAGTGGTCTTCATTCGGTTCTAAATTTGATTTGCAAGGTCAAATCCAGATCTACTGCTACATTGGAAGACTGTTTCATTTGCTTTCTCTACACTCTCCTATCTGAACTGCTAAGCCTGTCATTAGTTGGCTTAGAAGGTCTATACTTTTAGTTACTCTGTTAATTGTGAAGGCAATGGTTGTGTAAGAGCCTAGGTGGTATTTTTGACAGCTGCTCAGAAGCAAACCAATACCGCAAGGATTTGACTTTGTCTTAAGAAATGCTAAGACACCTGCTATTTTTGTACATTAAAAATATTATTTAAATTGCATACATTTGCTTTCCACTGATGTTAGAGATTGCCCTGTCAGTTTTGTGTGCCTCTTATAGCTTAATCCCTTAATGGAGGACAGATTCACCTGATTTGTCTCAGGTACCTCACTTCTTTAGTGACCACTTGATAGAACTGGGAACCGAATTGCAGTCTCTTTAAAGATCACTTTCCTGGGCTGCAAGCAGGTTAACAGTCAAAGGTATTCCTTTGCACTCTATAGAACTCTATGCCATTTTTTAAAAAAGATCTTAGGTACTGATGGATGCATGTATCTGTATGTAATTTGCAACAGGTGCTGAAGCATTTAATTTCCAAATGTGACTGTTGGTAACTTAATATATTTAAATAACTGGTTCTGTATGCTCAGTGGTTCTACTTAATTTTAACTTGACTTCTGTCAAGTAATTGACTTCTGATTTGGTTTTCTAAAAATGTAATTCAGTAAATAACATTCAATATCCAATATTCAGAAGGCAATATTCCACTAGTTTTTTTTCTTAAGTATATTGTTAAAAACAAGGATTTTTCTGTATTTCCTCAAAAACTGTTATAATTTTATAATTTTCCTTTCCACATTACCTTACCATATTTATAAAAAAAAAAAAAAAAAGTGTCATCGTCATGTATTTAGAACAAACTTAATTTTAATATATGTAGGGCTTGAACTATATTACAGCATAACTGGCTTATTTACCTTCCTGATTAATAAACAGAATAAAACACTAGGATGTTGTTTTGAATATTTAGCTTATTCTGTACCAGCTGCATATTACTGAAAAGTTGAGGCAATTTATAATGGCTTACTGTTGTTATTTGGGTATGTAACTGATTCAAGAATTTGTATTAAATAAAACCGGAATTGTTGGTATTGCTGTAACTGTAAGCTATGTAGATACCCTGATAAATACAAAGAGTATATATAACATTATTAGAATTACAATTGAACTGTTTAAAATTCTATTTAACTGCACAATTTTGCTTTTGCTGTGTGATAAGCTAGTTCTTCAAGGAAATGGGAAAACTGCAAGTTCTTTGTGGCCTTTTTTGAGTAAGTTCCCTTTCAGCAGATCTCATTTACTTATCTCTGGTAGCTTTGAATTATGAGATGTGCAAATGGAAAGGTCTGGTAATTGGAGCTTAAATATAAAACCTCGGTAAAGAGTGCCAGTGTTCTTTGCATAGTTGTGACTGTTCTGTAAACATTAGTGAAGAGCTTTGAAGGTAAATGAAATTAATTACAGTCCTCCGGAAGTGCAGTAATTAACAAAACAAATACAGGCCCTTTAGCTGTAAATTTCTTCTTCCCATGAATTTAATAGAATTTCTGTCAGAAACCTTTAATTTCATTCAAAGTACGGGGGCCCTGACTGTGTGAGAATATTAACAAGTTGCAAGTTTTAATAACCATACACTCTTACTTATTACTTACAGATCTCTGTGTCAAATCTGTCAGTGTATATCTGACAGTGTGTGTACATAGATATCTATATATCGGATTTTTTCGTCTGAAGTGTCGGTTGTTGGTGTGAAAGGTGGTCAGTGATGTGTTTGGGATGGGCTGTAAGCAGGGTGTGGCTTAGCAGGGGGCAAAGTGTGACTGGATTTTTTCTGAAAGCTGAAGCATTCTGTGACAGTATGCACTAGTATTGGTTATAAATAATAGTGAGTTATTAATGGGTTAGTTAAGTTCTGAAAGTATTTGTAAGTAATGCAGAGTAGCTGGATGAAGTTTATCATCTCTTATATGAAAGTTCCCATGGTTGATGCCTAATTAAGGCAATTGTGTTAATTCTGGGGCATAAATCTGAGAGCTTTCTGAGCATTGTTGTATGCAGGTTGGTAATTATTGTATGCATTGTGTTATTTCAGTGAGTTATTGTTCTCATTCTGTTGTTTCTTAATTAACAGGTTTCAAATGCAAGTATGTTCCCCCTGTGACTTTTTTTTGGTACCATGTCTTAGAATAACACGAGGGCTTCCTGCGTGCTGTGTGAAATTTGCTCTGAATTCAGGCAGCTTGTGTGTTTTCATGTTTGAAGACGTTTTTTCAATTAGGGTAGAACCTCTTACCAGGAATAGCATCATTTTATGCTCATTTTTTCTGTCCACGTGAACTTGCTGACTACATCTGTGTGAAATTGGCCAACGAACTGACTTGGAGGATGGGTTTGTGTCTATCTGGAGTTACAAGGCGTTTCTTGTAAGAACAGGGTTTGTCACTTACCCATTCTGTGGCTTCGTTTCACTGATTATAGAATGCTGGTGGGTTTATTTTAACCTAGCGATGCTAAGAAATTAGAGATTTTTCAAGGAATTTAGTGCCCTAATTCCTGGTAAAAGTTAGCTTGGGGATTCTGAGCTTTCTCACTTGTGAGTTTGGGCAACTTCAGTTGCAGCTCCTGGAGATGGTGGCAGCCCTGCAGCCTTGAGCTGTCCTGAGGAGCTTCTGCCAGGGTGGCACGAGCCACAAACTGAGCTTGTGCTGGCTCCTCAGCTGCCACTGCTCACAGCAGAAACCCTCCCGGTGAATCCCTGAGTGCCAGTCCCTGCATTCTCTTATGTCACCCTGTAGTCATTGCAAATGGGTAAAATAAGCACAACTGGGAAGGAAATGGGAAGAGGCAAAAATAATTCTAGCTGATCAGAACCCCACTGTAGGGTATCGGCAGTCCTGGCTATCAGGGGAGGTCCCAGTCAACTGGCGGCTAGCAAACGTGACGCCCATCTACAAGAAGGGTCGGAGGGTAGACCCGGGGAACTATAGGCCTGTTAGTTTGACCTCAGTGCCAGGGAAGCTCATGGAGCAGATTATCTTGAGTGTCATCACACGGCATTTGCAGGGCAACCAGGCGATCAGGCCCAGTCAGCATGGGTTTATGAAAGGCAGGTCCTGCTTGACGAACCTGATCTCCTTCTATGACCAAGTGACGCGCTTGGTGGATGAGGGGAAGGCTGTGGATGTGATTTACCTTGACTTCAGTAAGGCTTTTGACACCGTTCCCCACAACATTCTCCTCAAGAAATTGGCTGCTCGTGGCTTGGACTGGCGTACGCTTTGTTGGGTTAAAAACTGGCTGGATGGCCAGGCCCAAAGAGTTGTGGTGAATGGAGCCAAATCCAGTTGGAGGCCGGTTACTAGTGGAGTCCCCCGGGGCTCAGTGCTGGGGCCGGTCCTCTTTAATATCTTTATCCATGACCTGGATGAGGGGATTGAGTGCACCCTCAGTAAGTTTGCAGATGACACCAAGTTAGGTGCGTGTCGATCTGCTCGAGGGAAGGAAGGCTCTGCAGGAGGATCTGGATAGGCTGGACCGATGGGCTGAGGTCAACTGCATGAAGTTCAACAAGGCCAAGTGCCGGGTCCTGCATCTGGGGCGTAATAACCCCAAGCAGTGCTACAGGCTGGGAGATGAGTGGCTGGAAAGCTGCCTGGCAGAGAAGGACCTGGGAATACTGGTTGATAGGCAGCTGAATATGAGCCAGCAGTGTGCTCAGGTGGCCAAGAAGGCCAACAGCATCCTGGCTTGTATAAGAAGCAGTGTGGCCAGCAGGCCTAGGGAGGTGATTGTCCCCCTGTACTCGGCTCTGGTGAGGCCGCACCTCGAGTATTGTGTTCAGTTTTGGGCCCCTCACTACAAGAAGGACACGAGGTGCTTGAGAGAGTCCAGAGAAGGGCGATGAAGCTGGTGAGGGGTCTGGAGAACAAGTCTTAGGAGGAGCGGCTGAGGGAGCTGGGGTTGTTTAGCCTGGAGAAGAGGAGGCTCAGGGGAGACCTCATCGCTCTCTATAGGTACCTTAAAGGAGGCTGTAGAGAGGTGGGGGTTGGTCTATTCTCCCACGTGCCTGGTGACAGGATGAGGGGGAATGGGCTAAAGTTGCGCCAGGGGAGGTTTAGGTTGGATGTTAGGAAGAACTTCTTTACCGAAAGGGTTGTTAGGCATTGGAATGGGCTGCCCAGGGAGGTGGTTGAGTCACCATCCCTGGAGGTCTTTAAAAGACGTTTAGATGTAGCCCTTAGTGATATGATTTAGTGGAGGACTTGTTAGTGTTAGGACAGAGGTTGGACTAGATGATCTTGGAGGTCTCTTCCAACCTAGACAATTCTGTGATTCTGTGATAATCCTAAGAAAATGCTCAGTACATGAGCATTTTTCAGAGACGTGAGTTTGGACATTTTCATAGTATTGAAAATAATTTTCTATTTTTTCTTGATTAAAAATAAGACAAGCCTTATATGTTCATGCAATCTTTGTTATTCACCAGTTATAACATGATTAGCACCCTTAAATCTGATGTAAAAGGGAGTATCTCATAGATTTTCTTTGCTCCAATTATTTCTGAAAAAGTGGCATCAAGGTATGGCATTCACATTGTCAGTGTTCACAAAATCAGGAGCATTTAATTTGTCAAGATCTTTGTCTTATAAAGTGTCTTTTTGCAAGCTGTTGATCATTTTTGCAGAGGAGTTTTGTAACATGATCTCATCTTATTAACCTGGTTAATTCTTATGCAACTTCTCCAGCTTTGTTCAGCACAGATTAATTTGCAGTGATGGATCTAACTTTCCTATTATTGCTTATTGTCATGAAACAATTAGGCTCGGGAAAAATGCCTTTCTTCTGCCTTTCTTGCTATTAAGTGTAGAGGCAAAAATGTTAGCAGTTGGACTTTATAATCTATTTGTTCTATTTTGCCTTTCTATTTGAGTTCACAGATAGCCTAGTATATACGTAGATACTGTACATGTGGTAAAACTGTCAAATACTAAGTAATTTCACATTAAATCAATATATATTTTTCTTATTGTAAGTATAAAAAATTATTTAAATGATATTCAATATTGTAACTGTTTATTAATGCAGGTTCTTTCAGGTAGAGCATTTAAGTTATGTGATTTTTTTTTTTTTAATGGAAAAATAAGACCAATAAAGTAGGATGCTACCTGCATCTTGGGTCAAAAATGGAGTTAGATGCATAACTGGCAGGTCTTATCTAAATTCTCAGGAATTTATGATACATCTTGGGAAAAATGTTATTTATTTCTTTATTATAGTTTCCAAAGTAATCCCTTTAGTAGCAAATAGCGTAGCTATACTCTGGTTCTTACTGTCATTATCTATCTTTAATGGTCTTTATTTACATTAGTAGAAAACATAACTAGTGTCAACATTTTAATAATTTTTCTACCATTAGTTAAGCAATGATACATCTCTTGCTAGATGTATTTGCTCACGTTTATCATGTCTTGTGTTCTTTATAATAACTTCCTCTCTGTGGTGTTCACTCTCTTAAGTAGGCTAAAAAGCTATAGATGAAAGATGCGGATGAGGGCATCTTAAAAAAAACAGTTCTCAACATTAAGCAGACCACAAAGGTTTAAATATACAAATGCTGGATGGATTTACTGGTAAACCTCATCTTCCAGTTTCCTCTTAGTGACCTTAGTTTAAGAAGCAAAGAATTGATGCATTCAGCAGTGTTTGGATTTTTCTTTTAATCTGGTGCTTGAGGTTATGCCAAAATGCAAAGCTATGTGTAAGTGAGAAAGGAAGGATGGGTAGATCCTGTACCTTTGTACAGCAGCAGTTCATCTGGTATCTGCAGGTCGTCGCACAGGTAATGAAGCAAAGCCATATTTTATTATTGCTTGCATAACTTCCCAGTTCTTAAAAGTAACTCGAAAGAAGTGTTAAAATTTCCCATTGGGTAAAGAAATAGGAAACGGAAGTGGGAAGGAATCATCATTAATAGCAACACAATCCTTTAACAGGAGAAAGATCAGTCAGAAAAGCCAAAATGTTATAGCTCTTCCATGTGGCATTTTCTATGTGGAACAGCTAGGTCTTTTCTTGGAGACTGTCAAGGTAACAAAGGAACCATTTATTGTTCTCAGTTTACTGTCATTGCCTAATAGAGAAAGGAGGTTGAGCCAGCAAAGCTTGCACCAATGATTTTGGAGTGGCATCACCTGAAAATACTTCTATGACTTCTTCCCTGTTGATGAGGAGATTGAGTGCCCCCTCAGTAAGTTTGCAGCTGACACCAGGTTGGGCTGTTCTGTTATCTGCTGAGGGCAGGAGGGCTCTGCAGGGAGGTCTGGACTGGCTGGTCTGATGGGTCGCATCCAGTAGCATGACAGTCAACAGGGCTGAATGCTGGGTGCTGCACTTGGGTCATTGCAACCACTTGCAGCATTATGGGCTTGGGGAAGAGTGTCTAGAAAGTTGCCCAGAAGAAAAGGACCTGGGGGTGCTGGTTGACAGCTGGCTGAATTTGAGCCAGCAGTGTGTCTGGCTGGCCAAGAAGGCCAATGGCACCCTAGTCTGTATCAGAACTGGTGTGGCCAGCTGGGCTGGGGAAGTGCTCATCCCCCTGTGGTTGGCACTGGTGAGGCCACATCTTGAGTTCTGTGTTTGGTTTTGGGCTCCTCGCTACAAGCAGGACATGGGGATTCTGGAACATGTTCAGAGAAGGGCAAGAAAGCTGGTGAAGGGAATAGAAAACAGGACACATGAGGAGCAGCTGAGGGAACGGGATTTGATCAGTCTGGAGAAAAGGAGGCTGAGGGGAGACCTCATTGCTCTCTGCAATTGTGAGAAAGGAGGTTGTGGCAGGGAGGGTGTTGGTCTCTTTTCTCAGATGACAAGTGACGGGACATGAGGCAACAGCCTCAAGTTGCACCAGGGGAGGCTTAGATTGGATAGCGGGAAGAATTTTTTCATGGATAGGGTTGTTAGGTATTTGAACAGGCTGCCCAGAGAGGTGGTGGAGTCCTCATCCCTGGAGGTATTCAAGAGATATATGGGCACAGACTTGGCTCTGTTAGGCTGATCTTAAGGGTCTTTTCCAACCTAAATGATTTTATGATTCTATAACATGGTAAAACTGAATCAATGACAACTCTGTGAAACTTCAAATCAGCGCAAGTTCCGCTGTAAGTAGCAATCACTAGCACACGGGTTCTGATAGCTGTTTCTGTGATGTAGCTATAAATTTACAAAAGTAATTTGCACTAATCTTTTTTAAATGTATATCATTTGTGAAGGAATTCTCCACTGCTTTGCAGTAGATATTCAGAAGTGTATATTTAAGAGCTCCCAGATAGAGAGGCAAAAAGATGCAGGCCATGCTGGGAGAACAGGAGCCATTTGGATGGTGTTTGTGATGGACATCTCATTAAGCTGCTGATAAGGTAAATCTTCCACCGTTTGATTTTTTAGGAACAAAAAAACACTCAAGCATCTGGAACAGAAAACTCAAAACCAGGAATGCCCAAATTCTAATATTTATTCCAGATATTACTTCTATCCTGAACTCATCGTTTTTTACTTGGTTTGAAATTATCCTTGCCCAAAGTAGGAGACATGCTTTACTGCTTTATAGGAATAATATAAGAAGTTTGTAGAGAACGTGGAAGAGGAAAATAGTTTTTGGAAATAGTATTTGTTCACTTTGTCTAGAAAAGAAGCTTAATTCAAGAGAAACAATCTAAATGATACAGCAGAAGTTCTCTATCTATTGAATTAAGATGAGGAAAAAAAGGAAGGAAAGAAAAAGGGATGCCTTGCATTGAGACTCTTTCCAGGATACTAGAAATATTCTTATAAGATCTGCTGTTATTTAAAACAAAAATAAATGGAAGAAAATGCTGCAAAACTATTTTTTTTTGTCTGTACTCCAAGATTGTTCTTTAAAATACAGCAGTCAAATATCTTGCCTCACCCACAGAAAGGTGGCTCATGCTGAATGTGAATTGCTGATCAGGCAGAAGGGTTACAGCAATGACATTCCTGTCGGGGGTCGGTGAGTATACAGGGCTGGCTGGATTCCTGCCCTGGTTGTCCAGCTAGATCAGGAGTGAGATGCTGATGCTGTGTTCTGACAGCTTCCATCTGAGACTGCTTGTAGCAGCCCTGTGAATCTGGCTTTAGATGGGTTATTTAAAATAAGACCGAAATGACTAAAAATGTCAAAGACTGATAAATGTCTTTATGAGGTTGGGTAACTATTCTTACTGTACCTGTTTGTTCAAGTAATAGCTTAGCAGCTGATTGAAAGACCCAAATGGTACAAATAACTACTGCAGGCATTGCTTACGTTTGTTAGGTTTGCGCTTGGCTTTACCGTTTTACCTTTCTACTTTTTGTAGCAGTAAAGGAGTATTGAAAAAGCAGCAGGTTTTTTTTTTTTCTATACTGCTTGCCACGTTTAATTTCATGCTGCATTCAAGTTTGTGCCAGTTCCACTTCATTAATTAATTCCAGGCTGCCAATTACAGGTGGCAGCTGAAATATGAACCTATTCTGTGTTGATGCGTCCCCTGCCCCCAGTCAGGTGTGGTATGCCAAAGCCATTCATGACTAAGTTGAACAGGAAGAAGTAACACTTTTAGATTTAATTAAGACAAGGTGTCTTTAAAGTTTTTTCCCCCACCCCCCTCATCCTCTAGTTATTTCCTGATATATTTTTGGGGCCAACTTTAGCAAGTTTAGGAAGGAACAGGTTTAAAAAACAGATGCGTGCTTACTGAAATGCACTGTTAAAAATTTCCGCCTAGTTTCACAAACAAGGCATAATCCTCATCCTGTAAGAACTGAATACAGTAGAAAAAAACTGTAGTCATAAATATTCAGAATTGCTTCACATATGGACACAAACATTTAACAAAATGCTTGCAGCAGAATTTCAACTGCAACTATATTATTTCTGAGGAGCTTCTTTTGCATTTGCTTTTTTTTTTTTTTACACTAGAGTCACTGGTGAATACTGTAGGTGTTTTTTCTTTCTTTTGTTCTTTTTTTTTTTTTCCTTCCTCTCAATACCAAATGAACTGTTCAATTACTTTGGCTAGTAGTGATCTCTAAATACCAGAAATGGAATCAGGAAAGGTTCGTTAGAGTTTAAGACTTTCTGCTTTCTCTTTTTGCTAGGAATATTTATTTCCCTCTGTAGTAATGTATTCATTGGGTTTCTCTTTATTACCGTTATTTCTGGAAAATTGGCAACATCACACTCAAAACTTCTTTCTAATAGTCTGGGTATAAATGTAAAAACTGACCTAAGTGTGATGTATTGATTGCATTGCACCTTCCTGAGGCCTCTTGGATACGGCAGTTCTGATTGAAATGTGAGATGAGAGACTAATTGAGAGCATTGTAGCTCAAATGTTGCAGCTGCTGAGAGAGAGTGTGATTAGAAGAGAGAAGCAATGATTAGAAACCAAACAAAACAAAATAAAACAAAACCACAAACAAACCAACCAAACAAACAAAAAAACAACAGCCGACCATCTAGTCATTAAGACTACTTGGAACTACTGTAAAACCTGTTGAATCTTAGGGAAATACTGGAATCATAATTGCCTTCAATATATATATTGCAGATTTCTAAATATACAGCAAAGGAAACCAGTAGAGTAGGTAGCAGTTGTGAAACAAGTGGACTGTTACAAGGCATGAGACTAGAAGCACATCTACTACCTGGTTACTGTATCTTTCCCATATGTGTAAGTAATATCAGACAGGTGATTTAGTTTCATAGAGATTAGGGAGACTGCTCATGTTCAGAAAGGTCTTTGTAGCTTCTTATTTCAGCTGTTTGGCTTCTTCCTGTGATGTGGTCAATATATCCTGCAGCGGCACATTTTAATGCACATCTGCTGTTAGATAGCAGGTACTAAAAGAAATGTAACTTCCTGACCCAACAAAATTGATAGATTCTTACTGTGGTAAAGCTCCAATCATTTGGGGAGGGATAGATATGCTTTATTTTAATACAAAGACCAGATTTAGAGGAAGCAATTACAAACAGAAGCAGGTAGTCTAAATGTTTGCGCAAAAACAACCCCATCAAATTCCAGAGAACCATATCTAATAACATACCTGCTCTTCTATTCCAGATATGAAGTGCATTCCGATCTTTATTGTAGAGCTATACTTTTATGAAGCTGTTCTTTCAGCCTTTCAATGTTGATTCATCAATGCAATGGCTGGACATTTTGGCTGGTGTTTTCATTGAGGATTTTCATTGTAAGTGCCTTAGGTCAGTTTGAGTACCCAGTCTGTGCTCTCCTCTCCTTGTTCGAAGGAAGAATGGAGCAGAGGATTCAAGGAGGGTTCATAGACCACCCTGAGAACACCTGTACCAGACACTGCTTGAAATAGGACAGCAGGATTAGTAGTTCTTCTCCTACTTCATTGCAATAAGTTGGCATGGCAGCACTCTGTTTGCTCTTGCTTTTTCTCCTAATTGTTTGGCATTTCATTTATACATTTCATTATTTAACTATCATACCTGGGATAAGGAAAATATGAGGGCAATGAAATGATATCATGTTTCTAATCAAAAATTATCATTGGAAATAAAAATAAAGGCCTGGTATCCCTCAGCCTGGAAAAAAATATATATATTCTGTTTGGTTTTACCCCTCCGGTACCTTTTACTTCCCTATAATTCTTTCAGCTTTTATGTGCAACACGATATTTTTGCTTCGTTTTTCATTACCATTTCTGGATGATTACAAGTCGTATTTTTTCCCCTCTTCTTGTGCAATGTTTATTATTATTATTATTATTACTTCTAACAGGAATTTAGCTTGTTTTAAGTCAATAAGATGGCTTCTGTTGATATTCTGATATTCTAATTTAGAGATATTCATATTCTGGTATCAATATCTCTACCTCAGTTTAAGTTGCTTCTACTCAAATTACCTTAAATTGTATCAATGAAGTGTTTTTCTGATATGGGTGAACTATCTCCTGCTTGGAGCTCTGGGAATATATTTCCTTGGATTTCAGTGTGGGCAGGGTTTCTTTTTCATGGTTTGCCCCTCTCCTGTCCCTCTCTTTAGGTCTTAAAATACGTAACAAAATCAAAATATTTTTTTCTCTTGTCTGGACATAAATACATATATATATTTTTATTGTCTTTTAAGGTAACAAGACCCAAAAAAGAGTTTGTTGTTTAAGTGCTTGCAAGCCATTACAACTACAGCAAATTATGTTATTGAAAAATGCTGCATGGTCTTGTTCTATTCTGTAGTAGTCTGGAACTCATACATGATGGCATAATAACTTCCTCCTACAATATCTTATTTCAAGATCACATGCAGCTCTACTTAGACTGCTGCTTTTGTATAAGACCGAAGACTGAGGTTTTGTAAAAAGAATGTCTCTGGGAACTCTGCTGTGCTCAGTGCTCTGTGTTGTTTGCTAGTGTGATATTCTTAAGGCGTAGCCTTCAAAACAAAATTTTCTACCCATCTATTACTTGTTATCTATTACTACACATAAAATTCAGATGCAAGAATTCATCTAATGCCACAATACCATCTCTTCTAAAATTATTTTGCTGTGTTCTTTAATGAAATTGGCATCATACTCAACACAAAGGAAGTGGGTCTTTTTATCTGCCCTATGTCTAATCTTACACTTTATTTCTACATGTCATTGGTTTCTGGCCTTTGCTTTTTACAAAGCTAAAATTCTCCTTCAGGATTCTCCTATGTTGCATTCTGATTATTGCAACAATATTTTTCCTGGCTTTAACAAAAAACAGTTTTGCATTCCACATATACAGGCAAATGTTACTGCAAAAGTCATTTTCCTAGGTGGTCACTTTGATCATCCTATGCTTCTCTTTGCATTGCTCTAGTGACTTCTGTTTTGCATCAAACAGAAACTAAAAAGGCTTTTGAAAGGTCAGGTAAATGATTTATCCCAATCCCACAAATCGTTCTGTCGCTGAAGTGGGTCACTCTTGCTCCTCTCTTGGCTAGGATGCCAGCTCATATCCTTAGCTTGCTATCACTTTATCAGTGGTGGTTGGAATTACTTTCAATATTGCTTTCCATTTTTAATTATTGACTCTCACTGCTATATCAGGGGCTGAGTTAATTACAGTGGTCAGGGGCCTGTCCAAAACTCACAGCTATTGGCAAGTGGCACACCTCACGGCGGCTCATGGCTGCAGGTTGGGTAATGGAGGTCACTTAAAAGTAGAATGCATTTGATCTTTTGCCAGATGGCACTTTGGGAATAACAAGTTGACCAGAGGGGAGATAGCCTTCAGAAATTATAAACAGGGTTCTGGAGCTAAGGATGAAGTATTCAGTGTAACTATTTGTCTTATTTCTGTGTTTCAACTGAGAGTATTTATAGTAACTTTTGATCAGTGCAGATGACTTCATCATATTTTCCTTTGGGAAGATAGCACTTTGCCACCTTAAGAAAAGCCTTGTTGTAACCCCAAAAAAAAAACGTGCCTGAAAATGGCTTCTTCACTCCCTGATTCTTGGTTAAGGGCTATGAACAAAGAAGTTCTGTCCTGGCCTGAGTTGTTGGTGTCTCAGATGTTATGCCCTATTTCAAGCATCTTTTAAATATGAGTCACATTGTTGCTAACACCGCATCATGGCCAAGGCCACGCAGTTTTGCAGCAGTTGGTGCTGGCAGTAGGCTGCTTCCATTCTTTGCTGATGCATTATCAGGTTTGCAAGGATGTTTCTTTTTGAAGTTATGCCATAGTTTTGCTCCCCCCTCATACAGAGAGGATGAGGGTGAGAGATGTTTTGTATGTGTGTATGTTCATCTTTTACTGTTTTATTTTTTGTATATTGGGTCATAGCAGATGAAAATGGAACATTCTAGAAATGATCAATGGACACCAGTAGTAGAACACACATTTTGGGTAATCACTGATAATTGGAATGGTAAGGCATTGTGTGAAACTCTTCAGGACCAAGTGTGGAGGTTTTCCCTACTGAATTGTCATGGAGTATTACACTGTGGCAGATGGCAGGTTCAAGATTGCTCTGTTGCAGTTATCAGGCTGTTCGTAAAGCACTTGATAGTCTCCCTGTTTTGCTTGACCAACATAATTCTTTCCCTTGGATGTCTTATAATCTGTATCAAAGAATTATAAGTTGCTTAACTTTCAGTCTAAAAATGTTGCTAGCATCTCCTTGGCTATGATCTAGAAAAGGGTACATCATGCTCAGGAGAACATGAAGTCAGCCTTACGGGTGGTCTTTGAAAGTTGTATTCAAGAAACACAGATGTTCTCTTAATTTCATGGTACACAAATTGGCAAAAATAACTGAGTAGAAGATGAGTAACCATGCACAGTTGTTATGGAAATTAGTAGGTGGGTCTGTTTAAAAAATATTAAAAAAGAAAAAAGCTTCTGATCCAAAACTTTGGTCCAAAAATGGAAACACTGACAGTATTGGTTGGGTATGACTTCATGAAACAATGTAAGCTGAGCTAATAGTTCACTGCTACTAGGAGGAGAAAAATTAGCTTTTTCCCTGTCCTGTCCCCATTGGCATCTGTGCACTTTCCCTCCATTCGCCTTTAGTGGCGTTCTGGTGCTTTTCTCATGGCACAGGAACCCATGCTTGCTAAATCAACAGCAAAGAAACCTGGCAAACGAAAGTCAGTGTTTCTTGTTGCTGCAAGTCACTAATTGTTAATTAATCTCATTCGTGCTGTAAAATCATGTCTGTTGTCAGCACTTTCAGAGTTTGCATCTTGAGTACTGCCCTTCCCAAAGCAAAAACGTATTCCAAAAGTCATGGAAATCAAAATCTTTATGAAGATGGCTAACTCAGATAACTTCTGAGGAATGGGGAGAATCATACTAACATGTCAGTGTGGCAAAGCGTGTGTCAAACTGAATGGTACAATTGGGTTTAACGTTTGTGCTCCTAGACAAGTAAATGGATAGGAGAGGAGGACTTAAAAGGGTCTTACGTTTTGCTGCCTTTATTTCTGACCTGTAGGTCATGAATACATGAAAGCTCTTCTGATTTTTTTTTCCAATTGTTATGCAATTTGGTCTAATATACTGTATTAACCCCAGACTTTGCTTTACATCTTGCAGTTGGAGGGACATAGTAAGTAGCATTTGGCCAGTATTACATGTGAAACCAATTAGAGCGGGGAAAATTGCTGTTATTCTTAATAGCTAATACTTTCTTCATTTTCTTCTTGTCCATATCTAAAGTACACAAACACACATACAGAGAAATATTAGAAAATGCTTTCTTCCCTGAAGATAAATATTGAGTTATTTATATAATATAAATGTTGTTGTAATAAAATTTAATGAAGCAAGCAAAAAAGACCACTACTCTGATGTCTTGATAAATACTTTGTATTAGGAACAATGGTGTCCTTTGAAGAAATTTTTTGCTTAATTCTCCAGTCAGCAGGGTGCTCTGGAGAGATTTCAGCTCCCCCAGTGCCTGTAATTTAAACAAAATATTAAAATTACATTTAATCCCATTTAAACACCATAAAAGTGGTTCCCAGTAATTTCTTCCTTGTATAATGCCTCTTTTTTTGTAAAATTTCAGGAAAGGACACTTCCACTCAGGGCCACTTCTACAGAACTTGTCTGGCTCTTTAAAAATCCCCACTGACAGCCAGTGCGATCCTTTCCATCTCCTCCCTTGCTCTCCCAAGGGCAGTGTAGGAAGACAAGCTCAACCAAGTGCCTCCTTACAAGTGTAACTCATGAAGGGTCATTTTATCCAGCCTCGCCACACCCTCTGCGTTCCCTCCAGAGGGCCTGCGTGGTTAGGAATTAGTTTGTGCTTTGGGTGTGGTAGCGGGGTGGAGAGGCATGAGTGAGTCCTTCCTCGTTGTCTCGGTGGGCCATCGTCAGCCTTGAGCTGCAGGAGGCAGGCACCCTAACAGTCTGGGATATGAAACCGAGGCAGCTTTAAAAATGACTTACAATCTTCCTAGGGAAAAATTCTGTTTCCATGAAGTTTTGTTTCAGTGCAAATGCAATTGTTAGAAGGCATCCTTTAACTGCGCAATAATTTCTGTCATAAGCAAATTACATGAAGTTAGTGGGGGGAAAGAACAAACCAAAAAAAAAAGTCCAAAATCGGCAGATCTTCATGTTCGTCTCCCAGTGCTGAATTGTTCTGTATTAATAAGAAAAAGCTCCAACAATGTATGCATGTTTTACTTCGAAAGCGTGCAGATGGCTGACCAAACGTGTTTATACAACAATGCATCCATGATGTTCTGTATGAGAATCATGTCTCTCTATTCATCAGTTCCACATGAATGTACTTAAACATAAAGATGGTACTTTTTCAAAGTAGCAATCATCCACCATGGAGGACAATGAAGACTCCTATTTTTCACTTCATTTGACAAAACTCAGAGGGAATAGTTCAGGACCTCTTGGCTGCAAATCCCAAAGCAGAAGCCACAATAACAGTGAGGAAACGTAAGTGTTTAACTTCTTCCTCCTCTTGTTATTCCATAAGCTGCACAAATAAGGGTCATATGAAAGATAATCTTCAAACGGAGAGTCTAGACAGAATAGAAATTTGGGCTTCAATTTTGTAATGTCAGATGTTCCCCTGAGACATGTTTCTTTGTTCTGCATTGATCTTTGCAGGATTAAGTCTCTACCTGGAAAAATTACAGCTGTGTTTTTGAGAGGACATTTTTAATGGTAATCATTTATCCTGTAATCATATCTTTATTGGAATTTCTTAGAACCGATGTGCTTAATCAAGTGGTCTCTTTCTAGTATTTATTACCTAGTAAATTTTTGCTCTCACTGCTGTGTGTACAATCTGTATTTGCAATGAGGAAATTGCAGTTTCATGAACAGCTGTGCAACTGCCTGATAAGTACCCTTTATCTTGCAGTTTATATGCTTTCTAACTACTACATCACAGTTGTTCGAGCTCCTAAGCAGAGTTAAACCCATGATGTTCGGTGAAAATGACTACTTAAAAAAATTGCCTTTTTTTTCCTGGATGTTTTTTTTTCCTGGGTGTGGTTGTTTGTTGTTTTCTTTCTGAAAGATTCCTAATGATCGCTCTGAAGTTACATTAGAGTACATTGAAGAGAGGCTTCAGAAACGTTCAGTAAGTGCAGAACTCTGTGTGCAGCATTAGCCTGGCTTACTTTCACTGGTTGTTTTATGGAATAGTAACTTTTATCTGAATATTCTTAGTGAAATTTTACCTCTTGTAAGCAGTGGCTTTTTTTTTGTTGTTGTTGAAAACACATACTAATGGTGGGTGCACATATGCAAGATAGCCATACTCAAAGAATATTCCATGGAGTGCAAGCTACTGAGATTTCTTTTCTTGAAATGTGCATACAATATTTGACTTAATTCAGGCTTTTACAGTGGGTAAAACTTTCAGAAACAATACAAGCCAAGTAGTCTGCACACTTAGCCAAAATTGTGTTGAGATGATAGCCCTCTGCAACAGACTTTATATTAAATCTCTTACTCCCACCATAAGCCTGGAGTAACATAGCAAGAAAGCTGAGCTGCTGTATTTAGGATGACTCAGAGACTACTGGATACTTCATATTCATACAGAAATTCATCTGTTTTGAAAACAAAACAATGAACTGTTTATTGTTCTTTATTAAAAACCAAAACAAAACAGAAACAACACCAAGAGTTGAGAATATAGTGTATCTGAAGATGACAGTGATAATAGTTTTATTTTTCAAAGCATTATACCTTTGATTAAATTTTTGTCTTGTTACTTAGACCTGCTGGGAACTTGTCACAGAGCTGCGTTCTTGGTGAAATGTATGTCTAGGTGCATAATGTATATTTCAAAATCATCCAAAATGGGTGAAAAAAGCTCCCACAAATATGAATCACAGGAGAAATACAGTTAGTAGTGTTTCTCTTTTAGCATTGATAGTTGTAATTAAAAAAAAAAAAGAAATAGAATTAATTGTTGCAACTAAGGCTAGGCTATTTTTTAGGCTTGACAGTCAAATGCAGACCAAAAAAAAAAAAAAAAAGAGCAGATGGTTGTGTTAAGTTGGGTGAGGGAAGAAAAGCAGAGACAGATAGACAGGCATTGAGTCTTTTACTTATTGGAATATGAATATTTTATCAAAAATTGATTGCATTTATCTAATCTTTTTTTAACAGCTCAACAAAACAGATTTTGACTTTTAATAGGGAAAGCAGTCACATTAGCATATCAAGAGGAAGACGGTAATTGAGATCTGGGTGTAGACATCTCAAAATATTTCTGTTTAGTTACAGATTCTGCATTTCTGCCCAAAGGCAGTTGGAATGTGTTGGCAAAGATCATGTTGAAACAAAACTTAAACAAGACAACAAAAACACCAACCCTGAACTTTAAACAATCTATTTGTGTGTTTTCTTCCTTAGGCTGTGTTCAGCTTTCATTAATGATTTTCTGTTCCACTGAACTCCTTAAAGCCCATGACTTCCATGGTTAAAGATGCTTTGCTCCATTTGGATTTTCCTTATATAAATGTTTAGATTAGATTAAATATTTTAGTTACGTTTGCTGCTGCTTAGCATAATGGCTTCTTAACCATTGTCTAGAAGGAACCAGTATTTTTTTTTCTCTTTTGCCATTGTATTTTGGATCATTTGTGTTCTAAAACTTATATGTTTCAAAGGACTTTGTCATACAGACAGATGCTTTTGCAATAGTTACTTCAATATTTGGTTTCGTATGTATGAGCAAACTGATTAAAAGCATTGGTGTGAACCAGACGATCACAAAACAACCTCACCAGTGAACTTTAGTCCTGAACCAGGTCAACAGTGGTGGGTACCTTACTTGAGCAGGGATTACCAGAAGTACCAAACAGCTTGGTTCCTAAGTAATAAATAAATAAATATTATATATATGTATATTATATATATATATATATATATATGTATCGGAAAACAAACAATCTCACAAGCCTGTTCTGGACATTCTGTGAGAGAATTTTTTGAAATTGCACTGTTGTGTAATTCCATCAGATAATATGATACTTATAAAGTTAGGTGCATCAATGAACCAATGAATCCAAACTTTAGTTCTAAAACAGTATTTATGCTCCTCTAGTAGAGTAGACAAACATGCAAAGTCTCTAATGAATCCTATTTTAGATGTTTACAGAAGCTATAGTCTTTTAGGTGTAAGTTACTCTGAAATTTATCAGTACTGCTTATTTCTAGCAGTTAAAGAATCATATTCCTCTTAAAATAGTCTTTTCTCTTGTTTCTCGAGAATGCTTAGTTAAGCTGAAGTGCACTGGCCTGATTAATTGGAAAAAAGGCAGAATTTTTCTCTGCACTTCCATTTATATACTTATAAACTCAAGTTCATTGAGTCTCCAAACCAGTACACTCTTGTCCTGTGTGAAGTACTCTTTATGCTGTGAAGCATGTTACAGGACTAACGTGGTTCGAGGGCATGCCCTGAAGGCACTTTTCCTCATCTAAATGAAGCTGATTTTTAAAATGGTTTTAGCATATGCATACATGAACAAACATACACAGATGGTATTTGAAATCAAGGCTTCTTGGGCTTCAGTGATTAGACAGCAGCTGCAGTGTTCTCAGGATGTTCTGACCATTTTAACCTGTGTGTATGTATTGGTGTTTTGATGTGCTTGAAATGTAAGGAGAAACTGTCCACCAGTAGCAGACTGTGTACAAAAGAGGTATGTCCTCTGAACATCATACCAAAGAGTTGCAAAAAAGAATGTACATTCATATGAATGAAATAGCTGTGTGTAGCTTCAGAAACGTTCAACTGAGACAAGTAATCCTCTGGAAAAAAAAAAAAAGATTTATTTTCATATCTTATGAAAAATGGAGAGTAAGAGGTCCACAGAAATGATCAGTCTAGCCTAGTATCAAATCTCTAGTGGAGGTCAACAGTGGGTTGCTGGGGAGGAGTACAAAACGGAAAGAGCCTGTCATGGTTTTTCCCGAAATACTGTTCCAGTAGCCCGAAACTTGTGTCTGAGAAACTTTCTTAGCAGCAGCGTCTTGTAGCAAATATTTCCATTGTGTATAACTTGAAAATTGTACATAACATGAAGAATTAGCTCCACTTTTCTCTCTAAATCTGCCACCATGCAGTTTAATGTGATGGTCCTCTTTTCTGTAGTTGAATGCAGTGGAAAACCATTCTCTATTTTTCTGTCTCTCATGGTTTTGTACATCTCTATCACATCTGTCCTGAGTTCTCTTGCTGTCTGAAATGTCCTGTCTGCTTGCTGTTCTCTATGTGAAAGCTGTTCAGTGCCTCATGTCAACACTTGTGCTTCCATTGAACCTTGGCCAGTCCTCCTGTGGCCCTTTGGAGATGGGGAGAGCAGCACAGCCCGTATCACTCCAAAGGTTCAAATTTTACTTCTTCTTCTAAAAAACAAAACAAAACAAAAAAAAGTACTGGTATTTTTCTTCTAGCTTTTTCTCCAGGAACTGGGGGCTTGGGAGACTGGTGTGTGTTGTGGATTGGTTTTGGTTTTTGTTTGTTTTTATGAGCAGATGACTATAAAATAGAGAGGCAGCAGGAGACCATCTCAGCTACTGTGACTGCTGTTGAATAGGCCTGAGAGAAAAGGTGTGTGAGACATTGTATGTTTGGGGTGTTGGTGAAGTCAAAGGAAGTACCCAAATGAGGACTAAGTCTCCCATTTGAATAAGCTTATTCTAAAGGCATCACTATCTGATTAATAACCTTTAGCAAAACAAATTCTTGTGAATCAACATCCATGCAACCTGCCTTTAAAAATTTTAAAAATAGCATTAGTTCTGTCGGGCTCTGTGAAGTTATTCTTGGTTGTGCTGCTTCCCTTTGCCTGAAAATATCCTTCCCTGCTGCCCCTATCCAGCTTCCTACTCAGTTTCCTTTTCCTTGTCTCCTATATTCTCTTTCTGTCTCATCAGACCCCTACTGCAGACAAGGCCCCTGCTACTCCCTCTCTCTTTTCAGGAAAGTTTCGCTACCTTTGTCCGAAGGTAGACACCAGCTCCTCTGCCTGGCGGTCCTGGCCCAGCAGTGCACCCTGTGCTATGCCTATCGGAGGTGTTTTTCCACACCCTCAGCTCGTTACAATGAGGGGTGCGGGCAGGGGAGCTCTTGGACTAAACAATAGCAACAGCAGTGTAACTTTAAAAAAACACAGGAAACAAACTCCTGCTTGCCAGACGGGAAGAAGTAACAATATGGGTGAACAAAATACCCAGAGAGTGAGCAATGCTGAATGTTGTGGCAGCATAGCATGATGCAGCACTCCCTCTCTGGTGGGCTGGAGCACTTGTATACAGGATGCAGATGCCACTGACATCCATAGGAATGGGAATGGTGTTTGGGCCTTGGCTGCTGTGCTCTTTGGGACCGCTGGTGATGGATGGCCATGAAACCCTGCATTTGCCAGGTGCTTAGGCGGCCCGACAGCCCAACCAAAAGGCAATAACTGAACGGTGTTGACCCTCTGAGAAGCAAGCATAAAGGCTGGGTGAAATTCTCCGCTTGTGGTACTGGTTGAGAAGGGCTGCGTGGGAACCAAACTTGACGAGTCCCCTCGCGGCCAGCCCCCACTCCCCGCCTTTCCGCTGAGGCGGCGGCGTCGACACCGCCCCCCCGGGGCGGGCCTGCTGCGGGGCCGCGCTGTGAGGCCGCCTCCAGGCTCCTCGGGCTGCCTCCAGCCTACTGCCGCCGCCTCCAGTCGCTCCCTGCCCGCAGCCCCGCACTCCCCGGCGGCCCCTCGGAGCGCCGGGCAGCCGCAGGCCCTACGCTTGGAGCCTCCAGGGGGACGCTGCTGCTGCCGCTGCTGCCGGGCGCCCGGGAGGCTCGGCTCGGCTCCGTCCTCACGGCTTGCTCTCGGAGCGGATCAGCTGTGACACCCGAAACTGACGCTCCCGCCGCCGCGATGGTGGCCAAGGATTACCCTTTTTACCTTACGGTCAAGAGGGCGAATTGTGCCTTGGACGTGCAGGCAGCGAGCGGACCAGCTAAAGAGACGGAGGTAGCTCAGTTACGGGTGGCGGGTCACAACTTTGTTCCTTTGTAGCTCTGTGGTGCTCGGGGAGAAGTGATTCGCTTGGAAAGGGGGCTTCTGGGCATAGATCCCTGGTCTGTTTGGGCATCCCGTAGTGCTTTCCTTGGTGATGAACTTCTTTTTGGAATAAAGGAACGAGGAATCTTGTCATCTGGCATTTTAAGGAATTAATTTTATAAGTGGTTAATGAAATGTCTGTTTTAGATATGTAGTTTAATGTCATTTATTTTATTCTAGTGCTAAGCATTACTTACTAATCGTTAAACTGATGCAGGAGCCAGTTAAGTGCTTTGCTGACAGTGGAGGCAATCTGGAAGACGGTGCCTTAAAGCTCCATGTCACTCTCTTGTCCTCATCAGTGCTAAAACAAGAAATTAATGTGATAGTGCAGTTAACTGGAAGCTGTCAGGTCAGCAGGTTGACTACTGTCTTTCTTAAAATGGATGAAATCTTTTAATGTGACATTAAGGAATAAGATTTTTAACCAAAACTCAATTTACTCGTTTGCAAAACTCTCATAAATGGTGGAAACTTTCAAGGAGTGGGGTTTGTTAAAGACTTGAATATTTGGTACTTTAGGTTAGTGTTTAGTCTGCTCTGTGTAGTTCTGTGGAAAGCAAAGTGACCTCAAGGAGGCTGTTCAGCTGTGCTGGAGAAAAGATTAAGCTTCTTTCTGAAAGTTTTTATCATTTCAAGTATATAGATTCTTTATTAGTCTTCATTACTGAGTAACTTGAAGACAAATTACTAAATTGTATGAATTTAATCCAACTACATAGAAGTTTAATTACTTCCAGCAGTTGAAGGTAACATGAGCCAAGTGTCCCTGTTTAAACTAAGAAGAAGATTCTGCCTTCTTGCTTTTTGGTGTACTTGTGCATAAAGGGTTTTAATTACTGCAGTTAACAAACCTGAAATTTTGTCAACTGTGTTTTTGAAAGCTAACACCCTGAATATGTGTGTGTGCTTATACATAAAGCACATGTTGTTAATCACTGAATAGTTCATTTAAGGGTACTGGTTTTACAGGTAATAACATCTAAGAAATATGCATTTAGTCTTTTAGTGCATTAAGATTTAATTTTTTTTGTGTGTGTGTGAATTAATAGAATTGGCAAATCTGAAGAGTTCAAGCATTATTCTGCTACACTTAGGAAGGGCAGTTTAATTATATTCAAATTTCAAAGTAAAAGTCTCAGTGAAATTGTAGAGCATGAGGAAGTCTCTAATAACAGATGTGATCAATCAGAATTACAGAGTGCAAACATTGACTTGGATTTATAATCTTTAATTTTGTATCTTATATAATTAAGAAAATTCACCTTGTGCTTTCAGGCTGATTTCTGAGAGTAGGATGGACCACTATTTCTTCCGAAAAATAAACTTTTAAGCATTCTTCTGTTTGTCTCCATCTACCACTCAAAAATTTTGGCAAAGGAAGCAGAAAAAGGCATTGTAAGGATAGACATACGCAGCCTGATTCTTAAAAATCTATCAATATGGGGGAAAATCCCCATTTCTTCTCCAGATCAAATGTTAAGCTGTTTCTCCACCCTTTAGTAATTAAAACAAAGCTATTGAGCGCCTTCTACCACGATTTTGTGTTACTACACCAGAAAGCTAGTTTGCTGTGTGTGGGTTCTGAACTTCTGGCTTGGTGAACCTTTTGAAAACTATTTTAATTATTGATATGGGAAGTTGGTTGATTTACTTACCTAATGTGCATAGATTTTGTCATATGTGGAACAGAACATATTTTCTGCTATGTGGCTGTTGTTTTTTGGTTTTAAGCCAAAATTTGTGATTATTAAATATTTCATCTGAAATTCAGCAAAAATCTTGAGTATATACTTAATTTAACCCCACTGATTTCAACTGAGACTAGCAAAAAATGTGTATCCTTATCAGTACTGTTGAAATTTCCCCATGTTTCAGGTGGAAGTCTTTGGGTAGCCAGCTGAAGCTTACTGACAATAGATTATTTTTTCCTTATTCTCTGACTTCAAGTGCAGAGCAGCAGTAGAAAACCACTGCTGTTTCTGAGGAACAAGTCAGTGGCACAAAAGAGAACAGAGGTTTCCTGCTTATGGTTCATTCTGTAAGCCACGCTTGAACTTCTTCAGCATAAATCTGGTAGAAGTAGCACAGTCACGAAACAATGACTAATAAAATGTTCAAAATGTATGTGAATAGTTCAGACCTGGAACATGAGAAAAGGTACCTATGGTCAAAGTACAACTGTCACAGTGCTTTCTAAATACAATTTAAGGGTAGCAAAACACTGCAGTGTCTGAAGAATGAGTTAATATAGGATATAGAGCAAGGCCTTTGCCTACATCATTGCATGCCCCACATAAAATATTGTAGTACAATTCTAAGTGTAAATGGTACAGAGGTGTTGGGCTCTTTCTGGCTTTTTTGTAAGACAGAAATAGAGATAATCAGCAAAACTGCTTGCTTCAAGGTATTAAACAAACAAACACCCACATCCTTTCCTGTAATGTACTAAGTGCTATGCTTCACTTGCTATAGCAAGCTTATCAGCCCCTCTAAAGGAAACTGAAAAAAATGTGTGACTAGAATATATGGAGCTATTTTTAGTCTGACAAGTTTGACAAAAACTGAAGTGTATTTAATAGCATGAGGTATTTAGCAGTACCTATAACATTGCGTGACACACAGCTTCCACGTCTCCCTCTGAAATTGAAATGTTAGAAGATGAGACTTGTGCACAGCGTGGCACACAAACAACTATTGCTTCCAGGTTAGTGGGCTGAAGAACAGAAGGGCTACAGGTAAGCTGCTGTTGCTCATCGTTAATAGAAGGCCCAAGACAGGTCTTTCGCTCTCTCTCCCTCTCTCTCCTTTTTTTTTCCTTTTTTTTTCTCTATTTTTTTTAATAGCTGCTGTAAGAGACTCTTTACCATGCTGAATTTTGCAACCATTTTCTTCTGGTACTGGATAATAGAGTGCTAATGATTTGGATTATTAAATATACCAGCTGTAGTTCAACAAGATGAAATTAGTACCAAGTATATGGTAAAAATGTATAGTTATAATAACTGTAAAAATACATAGTTATAATTACTGAAGGTTCTAATAGCTATTCTCTTGCACGTGTTAATATGACAAAGTTTCTTTATGCAGACACAACCCAGAGAGGTCTGTGATGTAGGTATGTTGTGAACATAGGAAGCATGAGTAGAGCCTGCTTTGCAATCTTCCCTTGATGCTCTGGGAAGCTTATTTTATCGTGTTCCATGAAAGAGGTTTAAGTGACTATAGGTGATTATTCCATTTCTGTTTGGATCTGCCTAAAGAAGTGGGAGCAGAGATGACCCACTAAGGCTAAAAGATTCACAGACAGGAAAATCCAGCATTAAGTGCTTAAATTCCCACTTAGTCCATGATCAGGGATATAAGATCTTCTGGAAGGCTGACTTTTGGTTCTTCCATGAAAATGCAAATCAGTAGAAATATATTTCTGTGCTCTACATTGTCAAATGCAATGATTACTACTTTATCAATAGTTTTATCGTCCATATAAAAATCATTAGCAGTAGTTAAAAATCATTAGCTATAGTTTTTAACAGCTGACTCTGTGACCCAAGGATTTAACTGCACAGAAACAGACTTGATATGCTGATGTTGACCAAAAGAATTAATTATTACAGGTAATTTTGATTAACAGCATCATAAGATCAGAGGCATTTTTTACCAAGGTTAACTTCCTGTAATTAAATTATACTTTTTGTTTTAATAGGCAAGTGCAGATACAAATAAATTTATCTGACTTTGGTTAAAAAATAACAGGAAAAACAAAGTAAAAAAAAAAAAAAACAAAGTGTTAATTTGAAGAGAAGTCTGTTGTGACCATCAGTGTTTGGCATGTTGCGTTTCCTTTTTTATCCTTTTTGATCTTAAAAGTTATATGGTATTTGCCTCGGTAAACAACAAAACCTTTTACTTAGCAAAGGTAAACAAAATGAATAAAGCAAAGTGCCTGGTCCTGGGATTGCTGTAGAAGTTAGTGTATCTCATGAATTAATCCTCTTTTATGTATTTACGTATTTTAAATCTGTAGTAGTATTCTGTTTTACTGTTTTTTACTGTTTCCATTTAACCTTTCTTGATCACAAGAAATCCAGCTATAGAAGTTGGGAGAAGTCTTTGAGATACTGAACTTTTCCTTCTCAAAATTCTTAAGCTCACCTCTTTTTATATGTAAAAATGTTTACGCAGTTAACATACTTTAAGTTCTGGAAAAAAATAGTTGTTATGAAACACTATGTTTGCTTGGAATTGTGTAGTTTATGAATGGAAAGATCAGTCTGGTTAAGATGAAATTTAACGTCCCTAATAGGGCCATGAAAGTTTTTGAGCATCTTGAGCAACATCAAAGTCAATGGGGCTTGTGGTTAAGGACAGAAAAAGTGCAGCTCAAGGGAAGCAGAGGAAGTTCAAGAGCTGTTCAAGATGTACTTTCAGTATTTTGACAAGGAGCTCCCTCAAAAATGCCCTCCTTAACTCATAATAAATCTCATATCCCTTGAGGCTTGTCTGTGTGCAGCGAATGGACTTCCATGATTGGGATTCATTTTCTCATTTAAACACAAATGTTTTTCATAACCACAAATGAGGGGAGGAGACAGCTGTGCTCAGCTATCCAAGTGCTGCTAAATATCCTTACTAGAAAATATTCTTCCGTCTTCAAGCTCCTGGTGTAAGAATTGCACAGTTTTGTGTCAATAGAAAGGAGCAGATGGAGATTCAGGAGTAAAATGAGGTAGGTGTTTCTCAGATGTTTAACAACTGAATATTTTGCACTATTTTTAGCCATTCCAAAAGTGTTTTCTTCCTCACGCTTTTTAAATTTTCCACTCCATGCCCTTTTCCCCCTCAAAAAATGCACAAACAAAACAAAACAAACCCAAGAAACTAAACAAACAAATTGACTTGAAGTCCCGGGAACAAAGACATGAATTCCTCAGGGCAAGGATGTTTTCCTGCCTCTCTGTGCAGGATCTAACATAATGCCTAGGCTTAGGCTGTAAAAACTACCACAATGGCACAGGATTCCTGTGCGTCTCCAGGACATTCTGGTTCATCCAGTGTCTGCTTACGTCTCCTACACTGCAGAAATGGTAGCGTTAGGAATTACGGCCATTTGCAACCTGTCTTTTGGTGTTTCCTCAATATACTGCTGTCCAGGAGAAGCTCTAGGCTGCCTTTAGCTCAGGACCATGTTTAACTCAGCCAGGGGAGTGCAGGAAGGGTAAACCCACTCTGCTGAGTGGCATTTTGCAGCAAGCACCTTGCTGGTGTGCTGCCATGCAGGAACCTACGGTGCCATGTCTGCTCGTTCATTGGCAGCCCAGCTTCAGGTCCAGTTTCTTCCAGCAGGGAAAAGGTCTAGGGTAGTCTGCACAAGCAGCTTTAAATGAGAGGAAATTCAGAATTTAATCAACTCTATGCTAGTTGTCTGGGTTTTTCAGCATTTCTGTTACTTGTGTTAATTCACCTCAGTGTGAGGTTTTTCTGTCAATTTGCCGTCATTTCCTAACTGCTGGTAGACATCGATTTCTGGATATTGCAGACAAATGAATTATCAGTCAAGAGAGCTGGACACAACTCGTACCTGTGCTGCTGGCGCCGCAGTGCTTCTGTCTGGCATATGGCAGAGGCAGTGAGGTGGTGCCAGCTGGGGGCAGCCTGTTCGCGGGACAGCGCCGATGTCCGATGAAGCATGTGGTGCCATACCCTGATGCACATTTCAGCTCGCTTTCTTCAACTGAGAGTGCTTTACCGCTTCTCTGCATGGCTTTTCCTTCTACCCGAAGTATCATTTCATGACCTCTTCTTTATAACACTGATTAAAACAAAACGTCTCTGGATTTTGCTTTATTTGCTGGCTGCTTTTGTGGAGACCAGCCGAGGAGGAATAACAAACCTTTTCCTGCTCCCATCAGAGAGTGCAGGTGGTGGAGCCTTGTGGATTTGGAAGAAACATTAGAAGTTTTACCACTGATATACAAAATTATTGGCAGATCAAGTTGCAGATATGCATCATTTACTTAACTTGCTTAATAATCTATTGTGATGCCGGTGTTGTACTAGTGTGATGCCTTTCCCAGGTTTTAGGATGGATTTGTGTGGGTGATTATAGCTCAGCATTGCACAAAGGTAGCTGTACTTAGAGCTACTGGAGAGTTGCCTGCTTCGTTATTCTTGACCACACTAATTTTTGGAGAGCTGTACGTGAACATACATTCACAGCTCTAGAAGTCTGGATGTTTGAGGATTTCCTGACCGGAGTATTTCTAACATACTATTAAATATGAAAGAAAGGCAAATTTTCTGTGGTTTCGTGCATTAAAAAAGATGGTCTCTGTTAGCTTCAATAACCATTGAGAATGTTGTTCTAGTTTTAGATTTGCCTCTCTCTGAAGGGACATGCAATTGCATGGCATGCTTTATTTTTTAGGCTGTTTGCTGTAGTAAGAGGCTGTTGTAATGTGGGTTGCTTTTTCTTTCTTAACCTTTTTGTTTGCATCTTTTTTTTTTAATCCTGCTGAAGTTTAAATATTGATAACATCCTGTGGAACAGAGCTTGAAAGTGTGTGTGGGGGGGGTTGTTTTTTAAATTAAACTCCAAGTTTTGGGAGCATTTATTAGAACTGTTTAATCTTAGGCCAATTTAACTAGTAGCAGACTAATAAAAATAATAATGTTGGGCTTCCTGCCATGACAAATGTTGACTTATCCTTATAAAGTTGACTAAAAACTAATAACCTTTAAGTTATAGAAGTATAGGAGTTTAGCCAGTAATATGAAGTCTGAAACAGAGTGCTTTTGTTTCAGGTTGCTGGCACTGCTTGTGAGTTATGTCTGAAACAAAAGTTACTGGGCTGTTTCACTTTACAGGGTTTTCCAATTATGATACCGTTAACTCCTTTGAGACTAATTTCTAATAAAATGTTTGCAGTAATGAGTGCTCCCAAACACAGAATTAATGCCTTGGATACCTGTCTGTCTAGGTTCACGAATAGAAAGTGTATTAAAAGGCAAAAACATCCCCAGCATATCTTTGGGATAATGTCAAGAAAGGTAGCAAACCCAAGTCAGGGACTCCTGCTGTAAGGAGTTACCTGAGAATTTGTTGGTTCTGGCAGTCCTTGAACTCCAGTAACGTCGGCACTTATAAGCTGTTTTGAATGAGCGTTGCCAATATCAGCTGTTTTTGGGGGGGGTGAAGGGAAGGCTAGTTTGCCTTTGAAGGTAAAAGGAGCAAGTCCTTATGTTCTGAAACGCTGAGTTCCCGTGCGAGGTTTCACTTAGCCCTTGTTTTCTGGGTTGACTTACAAATCTCTGTAGATCCCCTTTGTTGAGTGTATTTGTTTTTAATTACAATCAGAAAAATCAACACAAAGTGATGGCAGCACTGCTGCCCGTGGGCTGAGGATGGAGTATAATGACCCCTGAGGGAAATGCTTTCCCTTGTTTGTCCAATTCAGCAGCAGCTCTCTGACATGCAGACTGTTGTTGAAGTCGCTGATAAGCGATGGGAGAGTCAGGTGGAAAAACAATCATACTAGCAGTGAACATGCATTTGCTTTTACCGTTCGCTGGGAGGAAATCAGGGGCTAGCTGCTCAGGAGCATGGAGTGAAGGAATTTTGGAATGAGGTACTGCAGCAAGTGAAGACCTATTGTATGGCACCTAGACTACTGCTGCGTGCTCTGCATTGTGTGTTATCCAGGTCATTGGTTCGGCTGTCCTGCGGACAATGTAAAGGGAATCTGGGCTACTTCTTTTTGTTGCCTTTCCTTCTGTTTGTTAGAAAATGAAAATCAATCTTGTGCTGGAGTCATTTAACCATCAAAGTGTAATTATTAAGCTGTGGGTGGCCTTGTTGAATGACAATGTATAGAAAACTAATCTATATTATTAAATATATTTAACTCACTCTTACAGGAAGGCACTTACTGTGAACTTTGGGAAAATTCCATTCTTTACATGTACTGCTGAAAGAGTCACTTACTTTGTAGACGAAGAGCATGAGAAATGCTAGTTTCTTCCCCTGAATTCTCCCTCTAAAAGCTTTTCCTATCTTTGCAGTTAGGATACAACACAGCCAGTTGTTATGTGCTAGTTTCACTGATTAAGAAACAGTAACATCAGCTTTATAAATATGAACAACTATAAATAGCTGTCAGTACATTGCAACTGATGTAAGTACCTAATTGTTCAAAGGATCTTGTGTTTTAACGTGCCACTGTGGATATTGAAAGTTTAACCTGCCCCTCTAACAGGTGCTGTATGCAAAGCCTGGGACTTTGCAGTGATAAGCTGTGTGTTAGAGCCAGAAGTAATGATACAAAAGTTCTTTCTTTGCTAAGATGATGTTGTTTTGAAATTACCACGTTACAGTTTTAAAAAGAAGCACTTCATTCAGCTACACGTGGAAAAAAGACTTAAATTGTACTGAGGAGGGAGTTGGCAGAAGTTACTCAGAAAAATACGGCTTCCTGGTAGCACTGTAGCTGCAAGTCCTTGCTGTACACATCTCCCAGCTGTCCAGCAGCAGAATACTAAGCTTTGGAGAGCTGTACCTTAAAAGATACAGCTTCTCTTTCTTATTCAGCAGTCTAAACTATTAGGTTACAGCTTAATATGTAGAAAATACCACAAGTGCAAGTGTACATAGGGGTTCAACAGAGTGACCTACAGAATAAATGACAATGAAGAAGCAATCTACACTAGTGTCCTTCATGCCACATTAGGAGAATGGTGAGGCATGGCATCTTTGAAACTTCTTATCTGATATTTTTCTGCCTTAAATATTTGGTAATTGATTATGCTGTTGTGACTAATCTTTCTTCCTGGGAATTCCAAAGAAAAGTATAGGATAAAAATGTACATTTTCAGAAGTACAGGGTAGTTGTTTGAAATGTCCACTTCATGGTTTCCAGAACCATCCAGATCTTGTACACAAATTTGCTTCTTTATCTGTTTGTTCAGTTTCAAGAGTTCATTTTGAGGGTGCATATATATGTGGTATTTCCAGTTCTAATTCTTTGCTTTCTGAATTCCAGTATTCACATGTTACCAAAGTCATCTTGAGTTCAAATATACAGCTCCCTCCAAAAGCCAGCTGCTCTTTGTTCTAGCTTAGTCAGGTATTAATTTGACTTCACTTGGACTGTGCAGCCTTTGAAGTTTCTGCACTCATGTTTCCCTCAGCTTTATTTAGCCTTATATCAAATTTAAAGTGCTGTCAGATGAACATTACTTGTTCACATATACCAGCTCCACATTTTGGAAACCTTGCCAAACTGTAGTCTGGATCTTTTGTTTTCCAACTTCCCGTATTGTTTGAGCAAGCCTTCGTGACTCTGACAATGCAGTCTTAACATTTAGTTCAGAACTCTGAAGTGATTTTTTTTTTTTTTTTAATATCAATAATGACTTCAAAAGGTCAAACAAAGAATTCTAACTGCTGAATTTTTTGTCCTGACTTGGCCCAGTTTCCAGTTTGGACAGGTAATAGTTGTTGCAAGCGGATCCAGCTGCTAAATCCTATCTGCTTCTAAATTCCCTGGACTGGGAGGGCGAGCAGGAGGGAAGGACAAGTGATGACTGGGTAGCTCCGAGTCTTTTGAGCACACTCAGAGATACTGACCTGGAACCTCATGTTCATTCTTCTTGGATAGTATGTCCTTTCTGCAGCCTCTCCATGCTGGTTAGACACAGGAATCGCATGATTCTGAGTTCCTGTGTGCTTAGATTCGTGTCCCCAAATATTTTATGATTGTAGGACCACTCCCCAGTTAACTGGAAAACCAGAGGTTTTCATAGACAATATAGTAGTAAAATAACGACCACATGTACAAAGAATTCCTAACCACAAGCAGTTAATTCTTTTATTATTATTATTATTATTATTTAAAAAAAAAAAAAGGAAAGAAAAAAATAGGAACAACTGAAGTGGTTTGGGAAGCAGCATCTGGAATGCAACCCCCTGGTCTTATTGGACTGATGTGCAAGTTCAGACTCTGGTCAGTATCTCTGGGTAAAGCAGAACAGTTCATACACTATGTTTCCCATTTCGTCTGTTGGCTGTGAAGAGCAGAGACCTTGATTAGGAAAACAACTATGTGTTCAAAACTCACTTTTTCATACACTAGGCTGCGGAATTTTTCCCTGCCCAGATTATTGGCATCAGTAGTTCATCATCTCTGTGTCACTGGTTTGGAGAGGCCACGCAGATAGCCTGAGAGTAATTAAAGGGAGGGAGAGGTAGAGATGAAATGAACGTAGACCATGCAACAGGAAAAGTGTGACCCTGGCAAGGGTGTCTAAGAGTTTGAGTGTTACTATCCTACAGTTTTAGAATTGCTCCAGTAGTGTTATTTTTTCATTGCACAATCAAAACCTTTCCTATACGAGCTTTATTATTCCACAGCGGAAGGGGTGACTCAGTGTTGATTGTTGTTGTGGTTAGATATTTCTGAGGGAGGGGACACCTGGAAGGTTTGGTGAGTTTTTACTTCCAGCTGGGTGTCGTAGCCTACCAGACCATTTATAATGTAGGGTGAAAGTCACAAATTAGTAGAAAGCTTTCTGCATAATGAAGAACTTCTGCTTAACAATATACACTTTCAGACCTGATTGGCAGTGTGAAGACATCTGAAATTATTGAGTCATTATTTTAAATAATCATATTAGAATCCTGTAATAATGCTGATCTCTCATAACTGAAACATCCAATTCCTAATTGGTACTACATATTTTAGCTCTTTTGAATTCTGATCAAATTTTTCTGTGTGAGATCAGCACATGATACCTAACACGAGGAAGACAAAAGGGGATGCTGACACAGAAGAGGTAGGACCTTTGCAGACAGACCTTCACACAACCGTTTAGCTGACTTTCCTTTTGGCTGCTGGGAGAGGTGCTGACCTCTGGCGGCTTACAGCAAGAGGCTGTAGAAGAGCTTATTCTTTTTCAACAGTGGCTGAAACTCTGTTTGGAGTTTCTTCTCTTTAACATCAACTTCCGTACCCAGTAAGGTTTAGCAGCACAAACTTTAGTAAAGAAAATTATACTGCCCAAGTAACTTTCACCTTGAAATGGATTGGGGAGTTTTAAAGGAGGGGCTGTATCGTGTTCCCCTGGAACTGTAGGCATTGCTGGCTAGGAGACAGCGCAGGAAGGAGAAATCAGAGATTTTTTTTTCCCTCCCCACTTCCTCTCTCTCTCCAGGAGAAAGAAGGTGATTTTCCCTCCTTTTTACTCAGACTAAGTAAGGTTATTTGATGCTTTGCATCAGTTTTCACAGCTGCCTGAGGTTTATTGTGCCCCACACGGCAGAGCAAATTAGGTCCCAGCCTGAGCTCATAGCCAGCAGGCGAAGTGTAGTGATTAAAAAACTTTAGCTGCTGTTGTGCACACAGATGTGGAAATATTCACGTACGAGTAGACTGGCTTGTCTTCTCGTACTTAAACACTGCTCAGTAAGATTCATTCAGAGTTTTTACATCACTCCAATGGTGCTGCAGAAATGCAGTGAAGAACAGTTTTACTTATTTTGTCAGCTCATTTGCTGGCAGTAGATTCCAAAGAAAATTATTCAAGGGTTTCTGGGCTTAGTTTGGTTAAATTTAAGACTGAAAGACTGTGCAATCACAATGTATGTGTAAAAGGTCTGTTAGACTATGGGAAGCATTTAACTTCCAAGCAGGATATGGATATCTGTGTTGTAGTGAAGATCAAACTTTTTTTTCCCCCATCAGTTTTGTCTTTGGACCAAAGAAGATACACTTAGCAGCAAAGCTATAGCATTACCGAAGGCATATAGCAGAAAAGGAGGATAAATCTTTTCCCTTAATCCTAACCCCCCTCTGTCTTCTTTAATGTCCACACATGCTTGATTTTGAGATTTTGCTTTAGGGATGTGATATTTATGCCTAGGCAAGTCCTTGACTCAGTGTAAGCACTGCTGAGCAACAGCTGAAACAGTGTGTTATCAAAATTATTCTCATCCGAAATCAAAACACAGCACCATGCCAGCCACTAGAAAGAAAATTAACTCTGTCCCAGCTGAAAGCAGGGCAGCATCCTTGCACTGCAGTGCAGCACAAGTGATATCAGGCAGGCTCTGCCATGGGATATTATTTGTGCTGCAGGATTGGCATTCTGAGTAATCACAGGAAACAACTGCTGATGGCTGAGACACCAGTTAGAGGAGAATTACAGTGGAATCTCAAAGACTTTTTATTTTTATTTTTTCAGGAGCAGGGAGGTGTGTAGATCAGCATGCCAGTGGTGCTGCAGTGACGTAAAAAAAAAACTCTGACAAAAACCTGTGTCAAAGACGTGACTGCTGAAAAGGAAGGAATAGGAATAGCAGTGCAGCGGTGAAGATAAAGAAGTAGATCGATTTAGGTTGCTAAAATGTTTTAATACTGGGTTTCATGAGTGGAGGAATACGTTATTTTTCCTAGAGGGTTTAACATTTTGTCCCTCGTTTCAGCATTTACAGATTTCTGGGTTTGCCTGCTGAGAAGTAAATTAAATATGTAGCTGCTTCTCACCTTTCCTCTGTTGCTGTGCTAATGGAAGAGACTTTTTCTTGCCAGTAATACAGATGATGATCATTGCTGCATTTTTTTCTCCTTCTAACGGGAAAGATGATAAATCTGCATTATTTCCAGAAGGATTTGGCTCTCTGAACAAAAGGCTAATAGGCATGCTTCATTTTCCTAAAGATATGTCTAGGAAATTGGAGGCATAGGAAACCTACACAAACTCCATAACCGTGGCTGAAAAAGAAAGATGAACTGCTTTAGGATGTCCTTGAAATATGATGTTGGATGGGTTTTTTAATGTCACTTGGAAGGTTTGCCTCTTTTTCTGTCAAAAGTTGCCTTTTGCATGTGCTGTTCAAGATCCATTAAATGTCAGGTGGAGGTTAGAAAACCAAGGGTAACTGTTTTATTTTTATGCTTTTACAACACTTTTTTCTTGTATTATCATTTCTGTTTACTTTTTTTAAAATCTGCGAGAGAGTTGTCATATTACATTGATGTGGTTATATATTACTTAAACGGGGCATAAGAGCTGTTAAAAGTATATATGAAAAGAAGAATATTTAGTTGAATGCTTTATGGTAGATTTTTATTTTTTCTATTTTATGCAAAAAAAAAGTATGTAAACATTATTTGCCTGTATGTGGAGGTATTTCTATATGAACATGCACTCACCGGACGCTTTAAGTTAGAAGTTGGTCTGAATTATATTTTCTAGAGTGAAATACTTTTCACTGAATAAAATCACATGCTGACAGTGCCAGAAGGCAAAGAAACAAACTGAATTGGTTTTATTTTAAAGTATTCCTTTCAATGACAACGCTGTCATAAGATGCATTAGCTGCAGAGCACTGTTAAAGATGTCTGTCTTCTTTTAAGAATAAGTTAATGTAATAACATATTTTTGTCTCTTCACCCTTCTCCCTCCCCTGCCACCAGCCATGCCAACTTCTCCATGATGATATATTTCAACTGTTTCCAGGATCTCTATGGTACCAGCCAAGAGTAATCTGTCGTTGTCAGCTTTTAAAACTGCTTTTGTTTATATACTACTCTAATTATATACCAGGCTTACAAACGTCTATTTTATAAATGCTTCCTTACGAGAACCAGCGAAACTGCCAGCAGCATTTAACTGATTATGCTCACATTTCCCCCATTTTTCCCCCCTTACAGGAGCCCAGTAACAAGCGGGTCAAGCCTCTTTCCAGAGTTACATCGCTAGCAAGTCTCATCCCTCCTGTAAAGGCCACTCCATTGAAGCGGTTCAGCCAGACACTTCAGGTAATAACAGTAGATGCATTACTGCATTAAACTGTGTGTCTAAAAGAGGAAAACACAGACACACACAATTTCTTCTAGGGTTAGTACAGGAATGGGAAGTCCATGTACTTGTGTGCATTTGAGTGCACACACCATTGGAATGTGACAAACAGGTTTAAGCAATTTATGACTATAAAGTCACTCAATTTAAAAACTCAGAACTCTTACTTCAAAAACAATGTATCTGTTCAGATAGTGGATGTTTTTTAATTACTAGGAAAACTATTACCCCTGTAGCATATAAAAGTTTCTATATTAAAGTATAACAGTTGCTTTCTAAATTTAATGAAGAACAGAGTTTTCCATGACACTTCCTGTTAACTTTGATGTGTTTCTTTGAAAACATTATTTTTGGTATAGCTAGTCATACAGGACTGCTAAATTTCCTTCTGTGTAGTGAACTTTGAACTTCCCTAGACAAAAGAGGTAGCGAACAATTGGGGAAAAAAAAAAGTCATTTTCCAAAGCTGCTGATAAAAATTATTCAAGAGCAAGCATATTTTAAATGCAATTTAGAAAGTAAATCATTTTGTAGTTGCAGTTTCCATACAACAGATTATGTGCATGATATCTAACATAGTTAGAGACAAATGTTACTTGAATTTATGAAGTATTTGTGCCTTCAGACCTGGAGACTTCAAACATTTGGGTGCTCAACTCCTAATGATTATCATGAGTGAGAAACAGTTGGGGACTGAAATACTGCTATGGGTCTGGCCTAGAAAACTTTGGAAAATAGCACTGCTTCCTCTTTAAAATAGTTTATGTAAGAAAGCATGTGTGCAATCTAAAGAAAATTACTTAAAAATGCTAATTTCTTCAAAGAGGAGAAATATAAAAATATCTTGAATGTATTAAAACTGTTACCTAATAAAAAGTAGCTTAGAACATTATTGAAATTATCTGTTAAATAAAAAGACATGGGGAAAGAAACCAAACAATGTTTCTGTAGCAGTAGTATCTCAAAACCAGATATTACAGCACTTCTTTAACATTGGTTTTCCTGTGTGCTATTCCTGCTATTCTGAAAGCACAGACATCTGCATACCATAGCTGCATTTATGGGGTTGGAGGAGAGGCAAAATGGCTGAACTCCCTTCAGTCTGGGCTGGATCCAGAAGGTATATTGTAGTGTGACTAGAGCAGAGATTCCCTGTATTCCCTGGGGTGTATAAATCTCCTCTGCAGTCTGCCTGTAGGAAAAACTTGGCCTGACTCTGAAAGGACTATATTAGTTCCAGTTGTGAGGCGTGTGGAAAGTGAATTAATTTTTGGCTAAACTGCTTCTGAGTATGGCACTCCCCTTTTCACAGCCTTCCGCAGCTGTTGTCCTCGTTTAAGTACCTGTGCTGTCATTCTGTAGTGAATGGCTGTGAGATGGGGCTTCCCAATACAATATTGTATTTAATAAGGGCTGATTTAGGCTATTGAAACAACCTGTTCTTTCATGCACATACTAGCAGCCTCCCTAGATCCTAGTGAGAGCTACAGAAATGTGGTTTGGGGCAAATTTTTACAAAAGTAGTGAAAATGGTGAGTTTGTTACAAGTCCTACTGTTGTGAACATTTCTGCCTTCGTCTGTTCTTGGTGGTTATTAGAAAATATTTTAATTAACCGTCTGCCTCTAAGCAGATTAAGCAGTGATGTTGATACCTTCTCCTCTAAGTAACTGTGTTTGAAAGAGCTGCAGTGTGAAATCGACCTGTATTATGTTCTCCAACTCTTTGGTCTGAGTCTATTTCCAGGTGATGAATGCTGACGAAGTCTCTCAAAACTGCCTTCATGGCTGGCTGTAAATTGACTTTTTGTCTGATTTCTGTCAACAGCAGTAGGACAGGGGAAAAAAATGGCTGACCTTCTGTACTCAGGTGCCTCAGTGGAAATTAGTTGGAAACGTTCTGGGGAGCATGTAGAGCCCCTGGGTTAATGTTTTGCTTTTATTTTTAACTTTACTGTGTATTGATGGAGCTGTCACTGTGTCTTGTGGAATAGTACAGAACAGGATTTTTTTTTAATTTTATAATACTTGTAAAGGAAAAAGTATTAATTTTTCTCATTGGATGAATTTTCATGTATCTTTATTGTTAAGTTTTTTTTCAGACTAAAAAAAGAAAAAAAAACATATTTCTTCTTGCATTGCTGTTCTGTGTCTGTAAAATGAGGAAAACTGCTATCACCACCACAAAATCCAAAACAAACTAATTGTTTCTCTGGGGAGAAAAAAGCAAACAAACAAACAAATATAAAGCCAATAAAACATCCATACAAAAAGACCACACCAACAGCATCAGTGAAAAGAATTAGAAAATTCTGAATTTCCTTTATGAAATTTCAAACAAACCTTCTTACATAATTCTTTCTGAATGAAAGGTATGTGCATAATTTTCCTTACTGAACTGGATTTTCTGTGTGCAGGTTGAAGAGAAACACCCCTGTACCTGAGATATGTGTAGTGTCTTTTAAGATATTCTTAGCAACTTTTGCTGTTTTGCATATTAATTATAGAGGTATATGATTTTTGTGTGCCTTATGTTTTCAGCTTTATTACCATTTTGCACATTATTGTCAATACTTTCCACAAGAATATCAAGTAACAAACCACATAAAGTCTTTACAGACCATTTTTTTTGACTATTTGTAGTTACTATGTTTCTGTCACATAGAGCACTGTAGGTTAACAGATAATTGTTAGCTTCATCCCTGACAGTGTCTGTCTGTATATCTGCAGGTTACCAGATGCTAAGCAGGTATTCTTACTTGCTTATCCACCTGGAAAAACACTTTATTTCATAGTAGTATTTTCAGTCTGTATCGAGCAAGACTAATGATTATGGTGATCTGCTTGTTTCTGTTTGGTCTTATTCACAGCTGTGCTGTTAGGCTTAAAAGCTGAAAATCGGATCAGAAAACGAACTCCAGCTGATGAGAAAAATTAAGTCTGGGTAGCTTCCTCTGCAACTTCAATTTTCATCAGTGTGTCTTGAATTTAAATAGGGAGTCCAAATTATTTCTATCTTGCCTAGACACACCACAAATTTCTAAAAATTCTTAAGAAAATACATTCGACATCAGTTCTGAATGCTGTGACTTTGATCTGTAGTCCACCTCTCCCAGTACATAAAGCTGTTTGCTTTAGTGCAGCTGAAATTAAGATTCGTTAACCGTAGGAGTTGAACATCAGTAACACATAGACCCTTCATAGTAATCATCTGGTAATAGCAGTGGAAGTTACTGCAGTCAGATAAATACAGTAAATAAAACCAGGAGTTGTGGCCTGATTCTTCCCCATCTTCTCTAATTTTTGGAATTATATGAAAATTTTAATGATCCTAGACTCTAATGGGCATCATTTTTAACCACTATGCTGGGCATGTTGGTTGTTGTCTGTTTGTTTGACATTTCTACAATTCCTTCGTAGGATTCTATCATGGGACTTTTTTTAATCCCTCAAGGCAACTGCAAACAAAAGATTACCACCACAGTACCTTTAAATTTGTTTTTAAAAATTGCTAGCTGAACTTAAATTTAGGTCTGAAGACCACTAAATTGGTATGCATCTGTTTATTTGGAAAAAAAAATGGGTGAAGTATTAGAAACGAGATGGTTACAATGATGTCGTACATTTGTCTTAACATATCAGTATTTTATTGTATAATTTATTTGGTGGATTTTTTAAATGAGGCTTATACAACAGCTTTACATCTTCTTTCTATTGTCAGTTACAGCCTTGGAGATTCAGATCTGTTTGACTTTTGAGTGACAAAGCATTAATTTTACCATTAAATAGTATTTCCCTGGTGATGCATTAGTTTCTCTTCCTAGCTTTACGAGTCAATTTCTAGAACATCTATGAAAAGCAGTGGAAGATGTTAAAATAAGTTTGTTGAAGTGTGTGACTCCCTTCCTAACTAGATTTCAATGTACGAAGTTAAGTCAGTAAGTCAGGCAACAAGACAAAGAGACCACAGCCTCTTGATGTGAAATTTTTCCTTGTTGTTAAAAACATCTCCAAACGTTTCTGTCCTTTTCCACTAATAAATATTCTTAATCCAATGTATCTTACTAATATAAAGCAAGGTACATTTTGTGTGGTAATTGAAAGGCTCAAGTATGAGAGAAATCAATCAAATATAGGATATTTACTGTGCCCAGGTAACAGAGATGATAGGTAAGCAAGCAGGACTTTGGGGAGTTTGGTTTTCTGCCAAGTCTCAGCCCTTTTTTTCACCTTCTGTGCAAAGGAACACAATATAGTGCTGTGCAGAATGGTATCGAGCATTCTCATGCAGTGTAGAGAAATATTACTTTCAGTGGATGTGAGAGCTTACTTTTCTCAACACACTCTATGGAGTTTGTTTGCTATTATGGGGTGCATACCATTTTATAACATGATGTATGACATTTTGTTAAAAGGTTTCAAGATCAAGGCATTTATTTTAAAGATCAGTCTGTCTGGTGCCTTCTCATTATAATTATTTTCTTCATTCAACATGAAATATTCCTTTAAAAATCACTAGCACAAAAAAGCAGCTATATACTGGAGGATATATATGGGAATGCATGGAGAAGGGCACTCCACCTTGGTCATGCAATGACAACTGTTCTGCTTGGCTGCATTTTCACGGTTGGTGATTTGTGGATGGACATCTGGCTCTTTCTCCCTAATCTTTCCATTTGCGTGTGAAAATAACGGCTTCCATGATTCTTCATTATAACAAGTATAAATTAAGCATGCAATTTTCATGTGTGTTTCTTTATCTTCTTAAATCTTGAAGGGGGGAGACTAACACCTGATTTGCAAAGTTCTGGAAGGTTGGTATATATATATGTGTGTGTGTGTGTGCGCGCTTCTTTTTTAGCAGTTTTGTCAATTCCAAGCTCAAAATCACTTCTGTTATGTTTTTTTTTTAAAGGCATAATTTTTATTTATATCATGTCTTCAGATAATTTAAAAACACTGTATTTTTAGGCATTGCTAGCATTTCACTGGCTGTTATCTTCAGAGGAGAATTTCAAATACTGTGCTTACAACCTGGAAATGAAGAGAATTTATTTTGTTTTAAATATTCTTGCCCATGGCAATTGAAAGATGACTGTGTTACATAAGGCAGGTTTTAAATAACATCAAAAATGTAGAGTATTTCAACAATTTGGAATACTTCAGATATTTCAGAGCTAAGACCTCAAAAAAAAAGTCCCTAATTTTAACAAAACAAGAAAGGAATCTTTTAAAAATAACACAGTGAGAGCATAAAGTATTCATCCATAGCCTGAACTTTTTCTAAGAGTCTGCAGGCAAATGCAAATTAAACACTCAGATGTCTCACTTAAAATCACTTTGTTTTTAATGAAGATTACGACCAACCACATAACAGATAAAGAGATGCTAGTACGCGTCATCTCAATTGAGGCTCCAAAAATATTAATAAATATGCTACCATAGTTTCAGTACTAGTATTTCATAGTTTGCTCTCTGCACTGATGGAATTTAAAGAAAATATGTCAAATACAAAGAAATAAAGAGGAGGAAATGGTATGAAAGGAATCTGGCTTGCCATTCATCACAAACATTAAAATCTGAATATTAGCATACTTTTTCCTTAAAGATAATGTGATTGTTCTTTTCTTTTCAGTCAGATACCCATTTCACACCTTTCCATGTGAGTTAGTTTCTTGGTCTTACGATTCATCTGAGGAGGCAGGAAGTGACCGGTTTAAAGGTTTCCTTCATGTATGAAAATCAGTTTGGTCAGGTAGAGCATCAAAGCACTAAAATTTGTATCCTGCTTATATACATATCTGGAATGGTGATACCAATTGAATCTTTCATGATTCTGACAGACTACAAAAAAATTAAAATATTACCATCAAGTAGCAAGATACTAAGGTATGTACTAACAACAGCCTCACTTTATGACCCTTCTTTCTGCCCAACTGAGAAATCATTTATTTTTTAAATTGTTAATTAGTCTTTGATGTAATATATCTTTTAATCTGATGTCCTTGAGGTAAGACCTATTGCATCTCAGTCCAACCATCTTTGAGCAATCCCATCCCCCCAAAAACAAACAAACCCAACAATACTGTGATAAAAACAGGTTGGACTTCCAGTTGAAACACGAGATGATGGGTTTATCCAGCAATTTATGCTGTCGTAGCTTTTGGGAGCTTCTGTGTAAAAGTTTTCTTTCTTTCACAACAAGCAAAAAAATATTCACACTAATTTTTGTCTCTAAAAATTGCGTTCTAAATTTTCTAAGAATTAGGGATCTAATGAGATGAATCTGTGTTATGCATGAATAATTCATGTCTGACTGTTTACTGAATTGAAACTTCGTTTGATCGGTCATGTTGATATGTTGTACCATTCTGCCATTATCCCTATAGTTCATTCTTGTTGCATGGTATATGAATGTATTGTGTAGTTTTAACCATGTTGAGAACAGGATATGGACAGAGTTCACTGCAGGAATGGAAATATTGGCATTACAGAAAGATGTATTAAAACAACCTCTTACATTCCCAGTACTAAACATTGCTGTTAAGTCACAGTAACAATTTAGAAATGGTTGAACTTTGTATATAACTCTTTCTGAAAAAACACATAGTGTGAATCCGATGTAACAACAGAAAATATTTTTCTTTGTATTTCCAGCGTTCTATAAGTTTCCGTAGTGACAGTCGCCCAGATCTGTTCAGTCCACGGCCATGGTCTCGAAGTATGCCGCCTGCTAACACAAAGCGGAGAGACAGCAAACTGTGGAGTGAGACCTTTGATGTTTGTGTCAATCACATGCTTACATCTAAAGAAATCAAGCGTCAAGAGGTATATTTCTTAACATAAGTCTTATGGTCAAAAGTCTCTGTTAAAGCATGGAGTGAGAAATAATGGTAGACGTAAAAATAGCACTTGAAGCTTTCTTGAAATTAAAGAGAAGACCACCATCTCCACTAGAAGCAGAATTCCGTCCGTATGAATTATAATTCAGCCTTAATTAGACTGATACATTCTTTCTTAAAACCAGCCCATCACATTTCCGGAATAAAGTTACTGAGATATATGATACTCTGGCTGCTTACGTGTACGTGCTTTTTATGACAGTTTCTGCAGGAATGGTTGATACTTTGTTGTTCATTTTGTTGTTCTGATGATGATTATGAGTATGCTATTTCAAGTACAGGTATTTATCATGTGATACCTACACTCAGAATAGCATAATAATTTTCCCTGTAGGAAAATACTGTTTTTTGAGGTAATCTTCAGTGCTAGAACGATAAAATACTAATCAACAATGTATCTTGCAAGCAAAAAAAGGTGTTAGTCTAAATGTATTGCACAAGACGAAATCTAAATAGTCTATGTTATAGCCAATGACAAAGCTCCCACTGAAATCAGCAGAAGGAAAAGTACATTGTAATGACTAGGTTGAACTGTTTTGTCTTGACAGAAACCCTATGGCCAAGTGAGGTAGCCAAGAAGTGGAAATTCTGAATCATAAGCTTATTGGTACATTATAGATCCGTTTGCACAGAAATACTGCAGGGTCTTGCTATGTTAGATATATTATCAATGATGAAGGGCTACTGCCTTTAAACTACTGGAAGCTTATGTATCAAGGGTTTATTATTAAGTTCTACGCAAATTTATAGTGCATATAGTGCAATTTATCAGAAAAGTTTGTAACATCCTCTCCCAAAATATTTCAGGGACTGAAAGTCATAAACCAAATAATAGTAACATCAGGCATTTCTTTCACAGATTTTAACGCTGTATAAATATTCATCAGAAATAACTTTGAAAATTGACTGCTTCAAAAGCAGCTTATTGAAAAATAAACTGTAGGAACTGTTTACATAGCCTAACATTCATTACTGTCTTGGGGCAGAAGCCGGGACCTTCCATAGAACCCAGATAAATGAGCTGTATTCAAGGGAGTTTCTGTGCAAGGGTTCCGCTTTGTATTCTGCATGCCTCAGCACAGTATCTGAACCACTTCCAGGCATGCGCTGTCAGTTACCTCACACTATGGCAAGCCTTCCATGCATGCATATTACCAAGCTAGGAGAATCTGCAGTAGCTGAAGATGTTCTTCCATGATTTATGAGGGTTTAAAGCCTTAACTGTAATGTTAATTCTAACTGACCAAAATGCTGTTAACTTTTCATGTACCCCAGTTTAGAAAGAAATCGTGTAATAAGTAAATACAATACTGTTCTGGTAAACTAGTGAGTTAGTGTGGTTATTTTTAATCTACCAGCTTTAAAGTCTTAACTCTGCTTCGAGAGCAGTATGTAACAGCAGACAGTTAAGTATAGCTCAGCATTCATAACAAAATAATGAACCGCTATCAAAATAAAAGTGCTCACAACCAAAAAAATGTTTTAAAGATCTATCTTTTGACCTACTAGACTACCCAGAACTTTCACTACTGATGTGTTACACAAAACTCAACAAAGTCCTATGCCACCAGTTGCGCGAATGGTATTTTTTAAACTAAAGACATAGTTGAGTCATAATATCATGCTGAAGATAGCCCCCCCATCTAGAAGCACATCTGTTTGAAAAAAAATTACTTCTGTGGCTATTTCAGATAAGCTTTTTATGAGCAATCTGATACAGCTATTTTTAAAGATTCTGCATGTGATTATGTAGCTATGGAATTAAGGCTTATTTTCTTTCTGCAACTAGATTTAGCAGATATTCTGCTACATGGTATCAAGACAGCTGTTCAGAATATAATATCAATTTTTAAAGTTGAGTAAAGATTAAATAAAGATTATTTATATTTGTTTATTTTTATAGGCTATCTTTGAACTCTCCCAGGGAGAGGAAGACTTGATAGAAGATCTGAAGTTAGCAAAAAAGGTTTGCTTTAAAAGAAAAGGGGGGGAGGGAGGGGAGGGTTGGGGAGGCAAGGTTAGGGTTATGAGGCAAAATAGCAGTATTCAGTTGTTTGTCTCTTTTAAAATAATCCCTGCTTTTTACAATGCTGAAATGGTAAGAGGAGAAAAAAACACTCAAAACATACTTCTGTTTCCCTGTTCTTTCTGAAAAACTTAAATGTGGTGCTTTAATTATTCAAAAAATGTTAAATGGCTAGCTTAAGATATGCTTCTGAAACTTTAAAATATTCTCAGCAGTAGGTCTATTTTTACTTATGGGGAGCTTTAAGTGCTATCACTAATTTTACAGTTGCCAGTCATATATTAATTACAGAGCTCTCCTTTTTTTTTTTTATCTTCAGGCTTATCATGACCCAATGCTTAAACTTTCCATAATGACAGAACAAGAGCTGAACCAAATTTTTGGAACACTGGACTCCCTAATTCCTCTACATGAAGGTAAAACTCAGTCTTTGCTGTGTTATTACAAGTAGTTTTATATTTATCTGGTTCATGAAATGATGTTTCTCTTTTATTTTTAATCATGATCAGATCTTCTTAGGCGGCTTCAAGAAGTCAGGAAATCTGATGGATCAACAGAACACGTTGGCCATATCCTTGTGGGTTGGGTAAGACAGATTTTAAATCAATCTTGGGACTTAGTTTGGATCTGCAACATAGTATTAACTATTATTTATTTAAAATTTACAGTAGTATTTACAATTTCCATATCTAAAATAACATTTCAAGAATATATTCTCAAAGTATTTTTGAAAGGTAAAGGCAACTGTTTAGAGACACAATGAAACATTTTCTCTTTTGGGGGATTTTCTCTGAAAGATTTAGGCTAGGATGTGATTTTAAAAGCTCTTGCTATTCAGGATATGAACGCTACTTAACATTCTTCAAATAAAAATCAAGAGTCAGGCTCTATTTATCTGATGTAGATCACTTAAGAATCTGCCCTGATTTGTACCCTTATTTTCAAGGGAAATGAAGTTTGAACAGTCACATTGTGTAAAGGCCCGATACAGTCATTTTTGAATATCTTTCTGTTCCAGTCAAGGTGATAGATAGTCATTAGTGCTGTCAAAGATATTAATTTCCTAGAAGTTTGTTAAAATAAGGCAGACAGAAGAAAAAGTTGGTAGGTTTGTCTGTCACTATATAACAGAGACACTGAAAAACAGGTTTTGTTAGTTTTGCTGATACAATTGCTCATTATATGAATAAAGAGCTCTTATTTAAGATATTATTACTTAAAATTAGTAGAAAAAGAGGCTGAAAATTTTTGTGGGATTAGGTAATAATGTTTAGCAGCTCTGTGTGAAACACTGGTGTATTGTAAACATGAGCAACATGATCTCTACAATAGTTAATGGTAAACTGTTAAGTATCAGATATGATCTCTAGTTTCCTTTGCATAAGTTAATTTTATTTTTGTTATGTTTGAACACCAGTGAACTTCTCTCGGTCCAAATATCTGAGATTATTTTCCTTTGTAGAAGATTTTACATATAATTGCATGTAAATACACCAGTATATGTAAATAGCTATATTGTTTTAACCAACATTAAGCTAGCTTTTTTTTTTTTCCCTTTTCTCACGTTTAAGGCACAGTTCTGTCATCTTAGTTTGGTCAAGATTTTTGAGGGCAATATAGAGAAGTATGACAATAAAGATTACAAGGTCATCTCAATCAGATACCAGATATTCAGTTAGCTATTCCTTTAACAAATAAAGCTTGTGTAAGTTAGTAGGAATAAACGCTATGTTGCTCATTGCCCTATACAATTGCTGTTTTTCTTAGGAGTTGTACAAGTCACTGCTTTGTTTACAAGCCCATGTTAATTGTATTTTAATCACAAAATGTCCTGCAGGGAGATGGAAGAAACATACTTGTCTTAGAGAGTAAATCCAATTGCATAGAGATGCTTCCATACTATGTTCCAGTCAAACAGCAAGATCTGTATCAGATCACCTTATTGTTTATCTAAAACAGACCAGGTTTGCGGGTGCTCATTTCTAAGCTTTTGCTACAATTAGTAGTTAAAATCAGACTTCTGTGTTCTACTACTGTCTGTAATAAGTAGTTCTCAATCATTCAGTCACAGATATAGTTAATGTTTTGGAATAATGTAGGGGATCTCTAGGAACTGAGGGATTAGCTAGACCTTCTGAATAATTTAGAGAAGGAACAAGGCCATCGGAGGATCACTGGAAACCTTATATATGTTGGAAGCATTGTCATCAATAAACTGTGGATGAACCTCCAGATACTGACTCTCAGTATCAGTTTTGACATTCTGAATCACTTGGAAATTTCTGTATAGCAAATGGCTTCTTTTCAGTTGTTGAATAATTTATTCCTTCCCTCAGCTCCCATGCCTAAACTCCTATGATAGCTACTGCAGCAATCAAGTAGCAGCCAAAGCCTTACTGGATCACAAGAAACAAGATCACAGAGTGCAAGATTTCCTGCAACGCTGCTTAGAGTCTCCTTTTAGTCGCAAACTGGACCTTTGGAATTTCCTTGACATCCCAAGAAGCCGTTTGGTTAAATACCCATTACTTCTCAGAGAGATTTTGAGACACACACCAAATGATCATCCAGATCAACAGTACCTTGAAGAAGCTGTGAGTTGCTGGATTTTTTTTTCATTATTATTTTTTAGATGTACAGCACTTTATGCATATTAATTATGGTATACTTTATAAACTATGGAAATGTTAAGACATGAACAACTGCAACTAGTATATGAAACCTCTAGTTCTCCTCCCCAGTTAAATCCTGTTTCAGTAGAAAAGTAATATGAAAAAAACAAGAGGGTAGTGGTGGTATTGTGTGGCATGTTGTGTCCACAGCTCTTGTCTGATTCTTGTCCATTTTATATTTATTTCTTTCGATGTTGCTTTCCATTCTAATCTAAGTTGGGTAATGTAGAGATTTCTTCTAGGTTTTAGGTGATTTAGATGAGTTAACTCCCTGGCTTGAGTGCTTACATAACCTTTGAATCCAGATTAGCTATCATCTGCTGAAATTGGTTTCATTTTTATTTTAAAATTCTGAATAGGGTTGTATTGCCTGAAGTAAAACCAGAGTATTAAATCCAAAGCTTTAAAACTTATTAATGGAAATGGACCTGTTTCAGATACTTTGAATGGTTTTTGAATTTTCTGTTCTTTCCCATATATAGATATAATCCTGTAATACATAAACAAGTGCACACATGCAAACATCCATCTGGGAGTAAATGAGTTTACTGTAGCTGATTTGTTTGAAATGCACTTCTAAATTAATGAATAAATGAATATCATCAGTAGCCTTTTGAATGGTGTTTGAAGACAAGTAAATTCCATGAATGTTTTGAGGACAAAATTTATGATTTGCCTAGACTTGCATATTTTGTAGATTTTCTGCTGAGAAATGATAGCCTTGCTTTTTTTTTTTTTTTGGAAAATGTATATTTTGAAACACATGTACCTGACCACTGTTGGTTGGCTATTACTTCCCCAAATTTCTTGCCTGCAGTGTAAATTCAAAGCTTGGATACTCACGTTTCCATGTAATTTATAAAGTGTATTTTTCGCCGTGAGTATTCTTTTAAGCACCCCCCCAAAACAACAACAACAACAAAAAAAAACAACAAAAAAACCCAACCAAACAAACAAAAACAAACAAAAAATACTTGTAAATAGCTCAGAGTTTTTCTGCTTATTTCTAAGGTTTGTTTTTCTACACAATGTCTGGTAAGAAAGCATTTGAAATATTTTTAAGATCTTGTGGTATTTGTAATGGGTAATTGTTTAATAAAATATAATTGGGATATTTCTTGTGATATCTCAATAGTGTTATATAGCTTTGTGGTACTCCGTTTCAGTAGAATGCTATTTATCTTTGAAATGATGCATTTCATAAATCATATGTTAAGAAACAGAAATTACTATTTACACACTGTAGTCTGCTTAATTCTGTTGCTAATATTAATTCTCTTACAGACTGGTGTGCATAAAATTCAGGAAAAACTTACTCAGGAAAAATTCAGGAAAAATTATTTTGTTGCAGCTACAATTCAAGTTATGAAGAAATACCTCCGAATGTCAGACTGTACAATTAAAGTTCACGTCTTCATTGTTTTTCTGTAGATAAACATAATTCAGGGTATAGTGGCTGAAATTAACGTAAAGACTGGTGAATCTGAATGCCAATACTACAAAGAAAGACTTATTTATCTTGAAGAAGGCCAAAGGGATTCATTGATTGATAATTCACGTGTTCTATGTTGTCACGGTGAACTGAAGAACAACAGGGGAGTGGTAAGGAAAACTATTTTGTTATAAATAGCTTTTCAAGATACCTTCATGTTGCATAATGGCAAAAAGTTGTGTAAAGAAATATCACTCTAACTTTTCTTTTTACTTAGCTTTAGAAAGCACAAGGTTATAACATACTAGAGATTAAATAAATCTGGTTTAATGATATTCTTAAAAAAAAGAATAATGCTTTATTTTATATATATATATATATTTTTAACAGAAACTGCACGTCTTTCTCTTCCAAGAAGTCTTGGTGATTACTCGAACTATCACCCATAATGAACAGCTCTGCTACCAACTGTATCGACAGCCAATTCCAGTAAGGGATCTTCTGCTAGAGGAATTGCAAGATGGAGAGGTGCGATTGGGTGGATCCATACGTGGTGCATTTAGCAACAATGAGAGAAGTATGAAAACATCTTTATTTTTATTTGCTCATATGGGATCGTTATAACTTTAAGATACCTGCTAATGAGAAATGTTTATTGCCATCTTTTCTCTAAAATCCACATCATCTACATCCAAAATCTTGATTCTTATTTTAAACTGGTTTATGATATTGTAACTTACTTCTTTTAGATTTTTTCTCAAAGTCCACTATATTGATAATGGGATTTCTCCCCACAACTGCTTCTGTACTGAATTGGGAAGGGAAGAAGTATGTAGAATGTAGTACCAAAACCACAAAGTTATAAGCAAGTCTGTTTTGAAATGTTAAGATAAGCTTTAGTCTTTATGACTTCTCTTTTATTACAGAGACACTTATTGCTACTCCGTAACGAAATCTTTCAACTGGCAGATAATTAATGTAGTGCTCATTGTAAAGACTGCAGCTATTCTCATTAATGCCAAGAGGTTAAAGTTAATGGCCTCCTAAGTAAGCATGTCATGGAGATACTTGTTTCATTGCAAGAGTCCTTTGAATTTCACCAATCTTGTGAAAACTTCAGATTTTTTTTGGTGTGTATTCACTTTATTCGTGAACTGAATTGGAAGAGATGAGGTAGTCTCCAGCTGACGCAGGGCACAATATTCAGTGAAGGCTCTGGATATCTGCTTTGCAGAGAAGTAGGAGGAGAGACTTTGAAGTGTGGGAGGAACTTCATCTTGCTGATTCACTTAAAGGTTTACGGGTAGTTTAATGCATGGCAGAACCAAAATTGTTTAATCCAGCAATAAGAAATTATTAGAAGTGCTTGTGTTGTTCTGTGTTCTTGCCCCACAGAAGATGGAGATACCCAGACTCTTCTCTCTGGTCTCACGTAGTATTGGCAAGAAATCCAAACTTTGACCATAAGTCAAACATTTTGCTGATTTGTTATTTTAATATACTATAATCTATTACAAAATCCATTCAACCAAGGCATTCAGCATTTTGCTATATATTGTTTCTTTCAGTCAAAAACTTCTTTAGAGTCAGCTTCAAACATGGATCTCAAAGCCAGTCTCACTCACTGCAAGCCAATGACTCCTTCAACAAACAGCAGTGGCTTAATTGTATCCGGCAGGCCAAAGAAAAAGTCACGTGTGCAGGAAAAGCTGGAGTGCTGAACTCAGAAGCACATTTTATTTTGTCACCAAATGGAAGCAGGGTATCCCAGGGAGAAACCACGCTTGAGCAAATGGACCAATCAGACAGTGAGTCAGACTGTAGTATGGACACCAGTGAGATCAGCATCGACTGTGACCGTATGGAACAGACAAACTCTTGTGAAAATGAAAAACAAATAGAAACCAATGTTTGACAAAAACTTACAGTTCATGGAACAAAACTTGTGTCTTACCTGTACAGTATTTGCATTCCATACATGGAACCATTTGGAGAAGCACTTTTCAAATATTTTTTGTGACAATGTCAATGCAGCCCTTCTTGTATAGTACTTGTCTAAGTGTAGTACTGTAACTGCCGATTTATGTAAGCTGGAATCTTCTGCAACTCGCACCCTGTGGTTATATTCCATAAACATGATGAAAGAGGTACTTGACCAGTTATTCTCAATGTCCTGCTGTGAGCAGAATCTCTCAACTACTGTTTGTATGTGCATTATGTAAAGAATCTTGCATAATTTTTAAGTACTGTATTTGTCCTTTAAGGGGGCAGCTGAAGATACGTACTTAATATGGAGTTTCAGGATGGTATTGAGATCATAAGTTTTCACAAAGGCATAGAAGAAGGAAAAAATAGCTTCTTGGACAAAAGAGAAAACAGTCTTGCAATAGCCATTCTGAGCTCTTGTGGCTTTAAATCAATAAGAACTAAAAAGAGTGAGCCATGTGACTCTTTAGGGACTAATTTTTCAAAATGAAGCACTCTATTAAGATTCATCAACTAAACATAAAAATCTGGTAAGTCGAAGTGGTCAGCGTAGTGCTATGGTTTACTTATCAAAGCACATCATGCTAAAAAAAAAAAGTCAACTGAAAAGCAAACAAACAAAAAATTCCACCACAACACAACCTCCACAGCCAGCACTGAATCAAATGAAATGCTGAGAATACTGGGTATTTGTAAATAAGCTGGTAGTTTGCTTTCAGTGCCATACATATATATGTATCTATTATCCCAAATAGGATACGAGTGGAAAAAAGCTTCTGCTTGTGAATAGGCCCTCTTCAGCATTTTGCACTCCACTGACCTCCACTGTTGGTTCTAAACACCACTTAAACTAATGCTAAAAACATTTAAGTTTCTGTAAATGTCTGTTTACGTTTTTTTTTTAAAGTAAGTAACAATTTTATATAAATGGTGCTCTACAAATACCCTATGGGATTATGTAGAGAAAGTTTAAACAAAAAGGGAATTACTTTTCCTTTAGGATATATTCTGTCCCCTATATTTTTGTCAAATTTTATTTTTGTTGCATTTAATTTCATGCTGTAATTGGAAATGTTACTGTTTTCTGGTGGCTGATTTAGTCTACTCATCATGATGAGAAGCAGATGAGTCACTTAAAAATGCAGTCTAAAACACTCAGTTGAACATCCTCTAACTATTCAGAAATCCATGGGTAATATTTTATTTCGTTGTATAAGAAATAATGCCCATGATGAATGATAACATGACAAGCTATGAAACTGATACATTAATAAATTTAAATGATCTTTGCTATTACACAAAGTACCTGTGCAAAATATTCATACCAACAAAAGTAGAACTAAGTTATTGCCAAAAACGTTTGTTCTGCAAGTTTACAGAAAATAGTAAATATCAAGTATCTTACATATATATACTGATGTACAGCACAGAAGTCAGTGTGGCAAGATTATAAGCAATATAAAACAAGGTATTTTTATTTTTTAAAAAGTCACTTTTACCCTGTAGAAAATATTTCTGTATTTATAGTTTTTCAAAAAAGATATTTTTTTCTGTTTCAGGCTTTGTAATTTATTTCAACTGCTTCATTTTTAGAGCTGAATGAGTATGCCAGTGAAGGGAAGAGAAAGGGAAGATTTACAGAAGAAAAGGAGTAGGGAAGATGATAAACCATTTTCATAAAACCTGTTCAGAAAAATGTTTAAAAAGAGAGAAAAAGCATGGAAAGTGTTCAAATACAGAAAGAAAGAACTGAATGTGTGTATTGACTTTTTTTTTTTGTGGTTGTTAAAATAATAGCCTTAAGCTTTTCTGGAAGCATTTCAAATAAATTACTTTAAAGCATTTTGATTTTTATTTGGTTTGGTTGTTTTTGCAAGGAGACAACAAAAAGATTTCAACAGTAAGCACAGTGAATATTAACATATGTGACCAAGATTTGCATCTGTTTCTGGTGGAAGTGTTATATATTTGGATCTTATTTGCTAGACACAAAATTGTAATAACTAAGTAAGTCACTGCACTCAATAATCCAGCACATCTCCCAAAGTTTTGTATTATTTAATCAAATTAGTAAGTAGGTGGAGCAAAAAGTTAATAGCCCACCATAAGTTTTTCTCTCTTGATTCCTTTTGGATCAAATGTTTACTAAATGCATATTCTTTGAAAACATTGAGATGATGCATTTTGGGGCATGTAAAAACCTAACAACCAGCCAGTGAATCTCAAAGTATTAACTTGCATTTGTGTACTGACTATCGTTTAGCAACCCACTGAGCATCATGTTCAACACACTGTATTGTAGATGGTTCAGTTTTGCTTTATAGATACTGATTTGATGTAATAAAGTTTAATGAAAGTTTTTCCAAATCACTGTGAAGAATAAGCTTTTCAGTTTAAGAGTACCAGTATCATTCTAGATTTAGTTAGATTTGTTTTTTTTCGGTTCTAGTACTTCTAAAAGGCCACTACTTTTGAAAGAATGACAGGACTGTGGCATGGGATGGACAGACAATAAAAATACTAAAAAGGATGCATAAAATATAAAATGCTCAATGTAAAGTGTGTGTGTGTGTATTAGTAAAGGCATCAAATTGTCAGTACTCACAATCATTAGTAACCCTGCTTATCAGCACCGTGGGGTCTGAGAAGTTGCAGTGGTAAGCCCGCATCCGTGCTGCAGCCATTCAGTAAGCACCGGCCTCTGCTTGATTCTTGTGAAGAGAACTGCTGATGATTTCTCAAGACACCCACCGCTGCACATGCAATGCTTCTGCTAACGAGGTAGTTCAAAGCTGTGTCAATTGAGATGAGATTTCTTAAGGTCACTTGCTTCTCAGGTGGAAGAATATTGCCAAGGTGAGAAGGTGAAAAAGAACAAGTGGAGTGTGTAAAAAAGGCAAGAGTCAGTGAAGAACCAGAGGGGTCTAGGGCTTCTGAGATCACCGTGAGGGGATGGCAAAATAAGGAGATGAACGTGGATGCTGGATGAGTTGCAGCTCCTCTACATCTGAGGTATTAGTACTCTGGATCTTACAGTCTGGGAGAATAACGAGTGATGAGTCATCTTGCTCTTATGAGCAAGGGAAAAGCATAGATTGCCCAAACTGAGAAAGAAAGGTGAGCAAAGAAAATATCTTTGGAGTTCTTTGAAATGTAAGGACCTTCTGAGACTGCAAAAGAAAATGTAACTCCGGTGTTTGATTCCCTAGATGTGATCTGCAGCACTGAAAAGAGCAATGCAAGGATGAAGATGACCTATGTCCTGGAACACAAAGTTCTGCAGCGAGACAACAGGAGCAGTTAGTTTCAAGTCTGTGAAACTCAGTACCAGGGAACCACTTGCCAGAGTCTGGGTAAAAGATGGGCCCAAAGCTGAGCTCCAAGGTAGAGAACGTGTTTCTCAGAGGCAACTCCTATTCAGTATGACCCACCTGAACCAGGGATGCTGCCTGAAGGAATGCTCTGAAATAGTTGAAACCAGGTCTCTTGAGGCTTCACAGAAATTTCTGTTTGAAAGATTGATATCAGAGCTCTTTGATGTTAATTTAATAGATTGACCTTATTTGAAAGTTGGTATTTTACTGTGATGCTGTCTGGCACTTAGTAGGCAGTCTTGATTCCCAGGATCTGTAACAGAGACAGGAAGAGAGTTCTGTGTATATGAAAACTTGCTCCATTTAAATATGGGGTTCCAGTTCTTCCATATTTAACACTACTAATGAATACTCATTTTAAAATACTGTGATCAGTTCTACAGGTTGATGCTGCCACCTACTGGAAATTATTTTTTTAGAGCTGATTTGATTATTTATAACATTAAAATAATTAAAATTTAAAACACATTAAATGCATAAAAGGAAAGCCAGTAGATCTTTTCAGGCTGTCACCTCAGGATCACAAACTTGTTAGAAAAAAGTACTAGCTGGGTTTCCTCTACCAATTCCTGACTTTAAGGAGGCAAGCACGGACTACTCCCCCAGTTTGTCTCATCCTTTACTATCATAGGCATGTATTTTTCCCACGACTGGCAAATAACACTGGCTCTTTCCAAATATGTAGATTAGGTTTTATCTCTGAATTTTATGAAGGTGCTTCTGTCTGCGTGGTCTATGAAGGAAATTTAATGATGCCATTCTCCTACCTTTGATCGCCTGGCAACTAAAATTAGTCAGCAGGAATACTGTTGCTCAAAACTAGCACATAACCTTTTGAAGAAGTTAGACATGTTTTGCATCATCAGTCATTTCTGAAAAGTAAAATAATTTCTATTTATTTAAAATTATTAAAGTTAATAATAAATAATAAAGTTAATTAGACATAATTAATTATTAAAGTTAAATTAGACATATTTTGCATTTCTGAATATGCTTTCATAAAAGAATACAGAGGTAATTTCTGGAGCAAGCACCATGAGCATCCCTTATAAAAATCTTGTATTTTATGGCTATTAATCTGATTTTAGTCTGTGTTACTAATGTACAACATATGATCTGATTTCAGAATCAAAGGGATCTGCAGCTGCTTTGTACTTGGGTAGGAAACCACTCAGTATGAGCCAGGGAGTCATGGCTGAATGCTTGGCAAATACCAGAAACCACAGAACCCAGAAAATAGAAAGACTCTTTAAGGTGACAGATTTTATAACTTCAGTGGGGTGTTTTCTGTGTGATTTTCTTTTTGGTTTGTTTTTGAGTTTAAATGTCAGAGTGTTCATGATCTCTTCCTATGGTAATTTATCACTCTGACTTTGTGAATTGGGATGCTTACTGCCTATTTTATATCAGACTTTAAGACTCATAGTGGTACCGTGATCTAGAATTGTTACATCATTCGTTAAGCAGTACTCATAGTTTTGTGATAAAGTCTCAGTTAAATCCCCAGGGTTATGTTAATACATAAAATAATTTGTACATCTGTAAAGAAGTAAGAAGTATCTTTTTTTAAAGCAAGTGGTAAATATGGGAACTTTGCATGTTGTTATGCAGTAAATGAGGAAAATTTCTTCATACATTTGGCTTTGCTAAGATACACCCTTATAATGTTCATATTTTCTACTTATTGAACATGTACTGAACATTGAAAACGTATGCTTTAGTTCATTTTCTGGTATTTGTTGTGAGAGAAAGCAATAGTAAGCATACTTTCAGTTACAAGGTAATTTTAGTTGACAGTAGTTTCCTACCCTGTTGCCTTTTTTTGTAGTAGTTTAACTCTTGTCAAAGTTATTGCATTGGATCTATAGTTGATCCATACAAAGTAGATACATTCCTGAATTACTGGAATACAGCAAAATATGTGATTTAGACTCAATGTTTGTTCTAAAGTCTTTGAAATCTTACTGTCCGTATGTCCCACTATCTATGGGTAGGTGTTTATCTGATGTAAACAGTATATCAATTGAGCTATGGTAATTCAAAAAAGCCGGGAAATAAATGTCATATACGTATATACCTGCTAAAATTATGGTTTCCCAAAGAAAAAAAAAATACTACTTCTACACATATTAACTTAATGGCTACTGGAATACCTTCTTTTCTTTTGAAAATTCTTTTACCTTCCCCAAAGCATAGACGTGTGTTTCAGGATTTCTTTTGGAAATAGAATAAACAGTATAGTTGGAAGGACTATTAAATAAATGTGAATCCATCCCTGAAAAAAAATGTCTTACCTAACTTTAAAACACTAATTAAAGAAATCCTGCAGTGTCCCCAAATAATTTCTTGTTGTATATAACTTCTATTGGTGGACAGCTTTTCCTAAATCTCCTTTGATAGTCTCAGTAACACTAGATAACACTAGATTTGTATTTTATTTATTTATTTATTTATTTATTCTTTTCTTTTTCTTTCTTGTATATGGAATTTTTAGTTGAACTAGGTGAAATACAGGAAAATTACTCTGATACTACAATTGATTTATAATATGCTCTTCACCTCCATTAAATCCTTACAGAGACAGGACATCAAATTCTCAGGGGGACCTTCTTAATTTATCTATGGGTTTAAACCCGCAAATGCAGTGTGCATTACCTCCGGATAATTGAACAGCATGTTTCTGCAATTAGATTAATGTTTGGTGCTATGTTTGTGTAATTTGTGTAAATTATAACTATAGACTCTAATTACCCTGTTTAAACTTGGCTGGCTCTCCAAAGACTTCTAAGAAGAAACTAATAATTATTAGCTTATCTTCTTGTAACACCCTGAAGGATACTATTAGTACTAGACCATTTGTGAGTTGTGAAGTTACTTTTATTTTCTAACTTACAGGTGATCTAAACAGAGATCAATAAAATAAAAGGGCTAGGTCAAAATATAGAAAAACTTTGCATTTAAGTTTGACAGCTTCTTTTGAATATATACAGCCACAGTTAGTAGGATTTAAGATAATTGGTATGAAGAATGAATATATACAACTACAGAACCAGTATACTTTTAAGAAAGAAAATAAATCTTGGACTTCTAATATTTTTGCTAATTATTTGTAAAACTAAACATTAGGTATTGCATCCTGTGCACTGCAAGAATGGTTTATTTTCAGTAGATGGTTTTCAATTCAGTGCATTCCTCAGAGCTGCCAAAGAAAGGTCTTTGCTATCCTTAGTAAAAGAACTAAAATTCTATCATATTTCAGATATAAAATATCTGTGTAGCTTTACTCTGAGTTATGCAGCTACTGAACTTGTGCTTGCTGATAATTTACACAGCAAAGAGTTCATTCTCACACGCTAGGTAACCAACGGCAATAAATCTAAACTCAAAGCTAAGAAAGTGCACAGAATATTCAAAAAACTCTGTAAGAGTGTTTTCCTTAGACTAGATTGTTTGGAATTTCTATATTTGAAATTAAAGTTATGTGATTTTAAATCCATGAATTACTTCACCAATTTAGGGAAGCACTGGACTGAGTGTGCACAGTAGATGCTACGATGAATAGAGAAGGTGTAACATTGAGCTCTCTCCAGCCATAGCAAGAAGGTAACTGACATGCTGAGCTCTGAAGTGCTAGGCACTATGGGTTTTTAAAATTAGACAATTAATCATTTCAATGCTCTGGCATGATTTTAGCAGAAATGTGTACCGAATATAAACTCAGGGTTTCAGATCATGTCTTCCAAACTGCAAGTCTCACTCTTCACACACAAATTAAGACGTATCACCATTGAAAGATGGTATATGAGTAAAACAAATAAAAACTCATCTGGTTGGAATTACTTAGACAATTTTATTATATGAGATTAACAGAACTACTGCAACTTGGTTCAAACCCCACATTTAACATCACTATTACTGTGAAAAAAATTGAATTTGTATGCCTGCTTTAGAGAGTCCATTCTTCAAGTTCTTCCATTATCATGGATGACCTAGGTAATACCATTGTACCCAGATCTAAATAACTCCTAAAACAGATTGCCCTATATTTATTAAAGCTCCAAACCAAACCTTCATAGTAGGTGTAACATCATGTATCAGCTAGTTTGTGAGATAACAGGATTCAGCTGTTCTGAATAGAACAGGATTGTCTAACAAATATTTTCATAACTAAGACCCACAAATAAATTGCATATTTCAAATGGAGTAAATATACTAATGTTTTATTTAGATGTCTATTTTAGAATTTTATGCTCTTACCATGTTTAATTCTGCTTCCCATCAATAATTATATCAAATTGTTCAGCTGTTTTGGGTTTCACATATTAATATCTTTTATGTGAAGTTACAAGCATTGCAGCAGGAGTGAGAGTGGTGAGTAAATATTAGCTTTATGATTCAATACTGGCCTTCAAACAGGTGTAGGACAAATGACATGAGCTAGCGAAGTCTTACAATACTGCAAAGGAATCCAACAAAGCTCATCTCTAGCAGTGGAAAAACTAACTGTATATGTGATGGTGTTACATTATTTACTGCTTTGAAATACCAGTTACCAGCATTATATTTAAAGTCTTGAGTTTCCTTATTTAAGTTGGCACCTTTCCATGTTTTGCTACAGCACACTCAGGTCTGTACCTATAGTATTGTTTTCTTTGTAGGTAAACAAAACTTTCATTGTAACAGTTTCACTTTATTATTCAGCTGTCACTGAATGAAAAAAAATGTTGTGCATAACCAGCCCAGCACACTACCTCTTTAGTTTCCTGCCTAGCCGGAAACTCAAAAAGTTTCTGACCTAGCTTTGATAGTACCAAGTAGTACCAAAACCTGGTTTCACTGCATTTGAAAAAAAATGGAACTCTTTGGTATATGAATAATTGATTATGTTGCCTTTGATTAATCTGTAGTTCTTTATGCTACTGATGAGACATTATAGTTGGTTTACTTTTGAGAAAAGATTGCATAGTTCATTACTTGCACATGCAGTTTTTTTCTTGTTGAAGCTTGTTTGCAATTTGCAATTTTACAAGCCACGGAACACAAACAGGTATTCTCACTTAAGCATCCTTACTGTAGAATCTCTTCTGTCATGATCTTAGAAGGCTGTGTACATGTATTTAATTAAACACAAAAGAGGATTAAAGCCAGTGAAGTGTCATGGTTGAACGCACAAAACTCTACACAACAATGCATTTCCTTTGCAGTTAACTCTGCCCCCAAAAAGCATTAATAGATTGTATTATTTGCACTTTTAACTGATTCAGTAAGAATTTTATCACTGATACTGTTTGTCCTTGTTGTACAAAGCTGTCATTGCTGTTTTAATTGGTATTACTTTAGGCAGAAGCCCTATTAGCCCAAAAGCATAAAAAAATGTGTTTGTAGTTACTCTTTGTAATTAAGACAGGAGGAGGTGAATTGCAAGGAGGACCTGGAAGCCATTTTGTCTATTAAGAATAGTTTTGAGGGGGTGAGTCAGTGCAGGCCCTTTTGCTGCTTTTTGTTCTTGGAGTTCAGGTTCTTTTGCCAGGTGCTTGGCTGCTGTCCGGGATGCGACACGAGTGTTCATCCCTGTGAGGCCAGATGGGTACCTGTGGAGACACCCTCCTGCAAGAGGTAGATGGTGAGAAGTTACTAGTGTGGGGTCCAGCATCAGGCCAACACCACTTCCAGTAATATACTGGTGTGCTTCCAGTACAAACTGGCCTAGCCCAGTGTGCCCATAGCTGCCTCCCACGGATCACGGGTGCGTTTGACCACCTGGCCGTGGCTCTAAGGGCTCTGCCTCCGGCTTTGCGTCCTCCTTAGGGGCTCTGTCCCCGGTTCAGTCTCCCAGGGCTCCGTCCCTTCAGCCCCAGGGGCGCTGCGGCCGGCCCCACACCCTCACATTCACCCGCCCGCAGCCTGCGGTACCAGCCGCCGCTCCCCGCGCCGGCACGGATGAAGCGGGCCGGGGCCCCGTCGTAGACACCTCCGGGGGCTCAGGCCTGGGGGTGCCGCCCCCGCTCTGCTCATGGGTCTGCGGCCGGAGCCCCCGAGGCGCCACCAGCCCCGCCGGTCACCCTCCGCCGACCGCTCTCGTGACGACGTGCCGGCAGCAGCGCCCCCACCGCAGGCAGCCCGGCGCCTGTCCTGTCTTTATAACGCTCACCGCCAGCGGATTGGCGGAGCCGGGGCGGGCTCCGGCTCCGCCCGCCCCGTGCCGTCGCGACCGCCATGTTAGAGAGCGGGGAGGGGGTGGTGGGGCTGCCATAAAGCGAGCGGGTGGGGGGGGGGAGCGCTGGCGGCGGGCGGCGCATGGCGGTGGGCAGGGGCAGGCTGGCGGGGGAGGAAGAGACGGCGCGGGTAGTCGCGCTGGCTTGTCGGCCATAGGAGCGAATGGCGGATGCCGCGATCCCCGGCGGTGGCGAGATGGAGCTGGAGCAGCAGCAGCGGCCGGAGAAGAGCGGCGCGGGCCTCCTCGGGGCGGAGAGTAACAGAGCGGGAGCCGCCGAGGACGCCACACAAAATGGCGGACGCTCTGAGGGCAGTGGCGCTGGGGAGACGCTGCTGGTGGCTGCTGTCGCTGCAGAGGACAAGGGCCCCCCAAACCTCAGCATCACTAGCGGCAGCCAGCGCAGGAGCAGCGTCTCGGCGGCACCCGAGCAGCAGCCGCCGCCGCCCAGCGATGCGTTGGGGGGGCCGCCCCCTCTCCCTAAGCCCCCAGAAGACGTGCCTGTTAGGAGGAACTTTCAGATCCCCAGGAAGAGCAGAGAAAAGAAAGGTTGTGCCTTCCCTTTCCCTCCCTTCTCTCCCTCACTCCTCTCTTCATCATATTCATTAGGCAGGATCTTTATGCGCCTCACACAGCTGCATGCAAAATCCTGCGGGTGTGTAGAGGCTGTGGCATGGCTCGGACTAGCGAGGCTGCTGGGGATACGATTTCTGGTATCAGAGAGGCTTCTACATTCTTCCTTCTCCCTACCCCTCCCTCCTTTCTTTTCCATTTTTATTTTGTCACGAGGAGGAACAAACCAAACCAACTTGGCTTGAATTTCAGACTGATGCTTAAAAAAGGCAGAAAAGCTGGATGCGATCAGGGTGGGCTTTGAGCGTTGAGCCTGGCTCTGCTTCTGGTGATGCACACAGAGAAGATGGTTCTCTGGGACATGGACATGCAGAGAAGATGGTTTTCTTTCTCTTCGCCCTGCCCTCCTCACGGCAGGAGGGGGGTGTAACCCTCTGTAGGGTAGACTAGCAAACACTAAGCAGTTTCACTTCAGTGATGAGGTGCAGAAGATGGTTCTTGTCTAGTGAGAGTTCCTCTCTTTGCAAGCAGGAAACAAGCATCCCATGTTCATGTGCCTCCTGTTGGAAGTTCCTCTTCCCAGCGTCCTCGGTTTGTTTTTTGTTTGTTAACTCTTCATCTAAAAGCCTGTGGTGTTTCATGCTTTTCATGAGATTCCATTGGCCCCTGCTTATCTTTGGTTTCGTTCAGTGGCACTGAAGATGTGTCTTCCTGAAACCTATCTCAGTTCTTGACCCGTTGCAGCTTGGGGTCAGTAACTTAGTACGTAAGTATTAAAAAATACCTGTTCGCATAGGCTTCTAGTTCTTCAGTGAAGAGTCTATCTTCTTGAAATACTTTCTTCTGTAAGGAAGAGATGAAGGTAGGTTTGTTTCGTTACCCAGTCTTTTCGTGTCCCCCCTTCCATTTTTGGCAATAACTTCCCCTTTCTCCTTTTCTTTCCATCTTTACCATTCTCATCTCTTGAGGGGGTATAACAGGCTGGCAGAGGTTCATTGCAGAAAGAATTGGTTTGATTTGGAGGAGGAAAAAAAAAAGCTGCTTAATATTCATCTGATGGGGAAATGTCTGGAAAAAACATGGTGCCTCTTACACTTTGTTATCTCAAAACTAAGTGTGATTACGTTTGAATACTTTTAATTAAAACTCAGAAGTGTTTATTACTTAACCACAGACATATGAAGTTCTTGTCTAGCACTTGGTTCCAATGTGAGTGAAAGTCCATGAAATACCTTGTTACATCAAATAGTTCATCATTTGCCTCTGCAGAGGTATCTCTGAAGTTTTAAAGTATGTAGTTCAAGCATCAGACTCCTTGTTAGGGTAGAAGAGGAAACCATTCTTATTCTAAGTACACTTGCAGATACCAAGGTTGTTTGACCCGTTTTTAGGGGTTTACTTTTTAGTAGACTGGAGTCCTCTTTCTTTCCAGCATACTGAAGATTCTTGGATGTTTATTCTTAAGTCATATTGGTGACTTAGAGTTTCCAAAATACTCAAAACAGACTTTACATTCTGTTTACAGTGCTTGTGGGCTTGTAATTATTTATGGTTGCTTGACTGTTTGGTCTTGCACCGTGTCGTACCATAATACAAAGTGCTGTGAGAGAGCGTTTCCTATGCAAGACTATCAGAAGTGGGCAAGCATAAAAATTGCCAACGTGATTTTTGAGGAGAACTGAAGTGTTGTTGATACTGGCATTTGAGAAATGATACAATTAAATCAGCTCTGGAATTAAATGAGAAGACTAACAGTGCACTGATCATCTGACCTTATATTGGCAGACACTTAAAAGGTACATGGTTCCAGTGTTCAAGTACATCTTGTTAAATAAGAAGTACAGACATAACATCTGTCCCTCTCAAAAGAGCTGCTTTGGCTAGATTCCTTCCAGCGTGAAGCGATATGTGGAAGCTTCTTCTGTCCTTGTTTTTGGAATTGCCCTTGTTTTGCTTTCCAAAATTCAATGTTTATTCCTGGACCTACCGTACTGTTAGGTACCTGCTGTCTTGTTTGCACATGACAGGTTAGTCTTCATAACCTATAAATTCTATTCAGGATAAAGTAACTTCCTTTTTTTTTTTTCTTTCTTTTTTTTTTTTTTCCAAAATGTACTTCTGGAATAACTTTTCATTGTGAAGCTATGAAGTTCACACAATCAAATCTGTGAAAAATGTAAAGGAAAAGCTATAGAAAGCTGCAGTTCCTTATTCAGCTCTTCTGGGATTTATCTGCAAACCTATTCGGAGGCTAATGAGGGACCAAAAGTTGATGGAAAGAACCTTGCCATTGTGGACGAATGCATCTGGAGGTTGCATACTTTTTAGAACTAGCTTTGGTTAGCTGTCACAGAATCTTCTTCTTTTTTCCTAGTGGAAGAATTCTGGAAGCCAAACCTTATGGAAGGTTGGCTTGTGGTGGAGGTTTTGTTTGTTTGTTTGTTTGTTTTTGCAAGTGTGCATGCATTTTTTGTCTAGTTAAAAGCAAGCTGTCTTGAAGTTGTTTTCTGTTCTTCTTGGTACATACAGTTTAGTAACAGGTTTGTTACGCTCTCCTGAGTTGCTTAGCTCTTTTTCATGTTAGTACTGTAGCCTATTGCCATGGCTTCTTCTGATTTTATTGTCAGATTTCAGATGTCCAAATCTGCCTGAGACTTCAAAGAGCCTTTTTGAATAAGACGAGGAAGAATTATTCTCAAGATAAATCATTGGAAGCATGCTTTTGCTTACTGAACTAACTTCAGCATAGCGGTGCTTTTATCAGAAGGCAGTTCCAAAAGACGTGCTTAAGTAGCTGCCATTGACTGAAGGGATTGCTTGCTGGTAAACATTGGGCTCTTACTTCCATGGCTGATAAAATTAACAAATGAATGCAGTTTCTCAGTCATAGTGGGGAGAGAAAGATCTTATGTCTTTGCAATTCTTAACAAGTACTTGCTTGGAAGACTTGGTAACTTAAAAGCATTTGATGTTTCATTTTTTTGTCTTTTGTCTTCTAATCTTCCCTGTCTTTAGTTGGATTGTGTATCTGCTATTTGCCACCTTATGTTTCTACATAAGAATTTTTTTTTTAAGCCATCCTTGTGGTAACTGCTTTTGAGAGCAAAAGACATTTTGGGCTGAGAAAGATCATGCAACTCTGTCCTTATGCTTCATTCACAGCACTGATTCTTGGTCTTAGTCTTAAAAAAAAAAAAATGACATGAAAAATGCTCTCTTTTTTATAGCAGGAGCAGTTGTTTATGAAGAGGTTAACATTCTGCCAACTTATCTGATAATAAAATAAGTAATTTGCATTTCTTCAATTAAGGGGTAGTTCAGGATTCCTTAATGAGAATGCATCTCTCATCCTTTTCTTCGTATTCTGACTTAAAACCTGCTAGCTCCAAATTCCGTTTACTCAAGTTGAATCAGCAAACAATTGGGAATGTGAAACTTAGAGCAGCTAGGGAGCTCCATGCATCCAAACACACAGCCTCGTGTTGGTCCCAAGGCTAGGGACTATATTAGTTAATCATATTTTCTACCTAAAAAATGCATACCTATTTGCCAGTACACAAGGTAGAAACTAAGTAGCAGTACTATTTATTCTTACTTCCGCAGAGCAAATTGGCAAAACCTACAGGAACTGAATGTGTTGTAAGGACTAGCATGCAATATCCTTACATAAATTACTGCCTGATTTACATGGGTCGATAAAGGTGCAGCAAATCCATGCTAGGTTTGTACAGTGAAAAATAAATAACACATACACTCCTTTCAAGTGATGTAGGACTGGAGATAACCATGACAATCTTAACCTTTTGTTATAAGCACAAGATTTGGTGACTGCTATAGATGGACTGATTTAGGACTTAGTTTTTATTTCTTGTTTCTGAACTCTTCTGTGTGGTATAGACCCTCACATAGTGACCGTAACCCTTTAGGTAATAGCTAGCTGCCCTTTAGCATCAATGCACAGACAACAGATCAAGAAGCACTGCCTTGCTTCTTAACTCAGTAGGTCATGTTTCAGGTTTTTCTGTCCTTGTGTTTTGGCATGTGCATCATTTTTTAAAGAGGGCACAGAGTACATTGTCTTCACTTGGTTAGTGTCTTACCAAGTCCAAATCCTGCAGTGCTGCCAGTTCTGGAAGGATGGACGAAGTAGATTTGAGTCTTCCATGAAGCATATGATTAGTGCACTCAAAGACTTGTGCTTGGATGAGGAAAAGCAACTTCATACCATTCACTGTACCTTTTGTTTGTATACCTGCTGTATATGGTAGTTTATCTGAAATTCAAACCTAAGTTACCTGTTTTTTTGTTTTGTGGTTACAGTACTGTCCAGTGGTCAGTATACTAGATTTTCCATGCTCTGTCCATCATTTGGCACCTCAGAAGACAATAGAAAGAAAAATTAATAGGCTGCTCTTGAGGAAGAAATGGATGGTTGGTGCAAAGTTCTCAAACTTAGTGTAGATTGGCTGTTTCTACTGTGTATGAAAAGATAGCAAGCAGACAGTAGGTTTTGGTAATAAAATCTGGTGTTTATAAATACTCTGAAACACAAAAAGTAGCAGGTTAGTTCTGTAAGGATTTTACATTCAACTGATTTCATTCATGTTCCTTTTCTCTTGGTCAGTGGATGACATCTGATCATGAAGCCAGTCAGTCAAACTAATTAATGTGTGAAGTGACGCAAGGTTATTTACCTGTGTGATGATTGCTGTTCTTGTTCACTTTGTGTTACCGTGGGCAGTGAGCATCAGAGGAACAAATGCCTTTACTGTGCAAGTTTTGGGTTTATTAAGCATTTTCTTACTAAAAGGTGGATCTAAGTTCTCATTCTTGGACTGGTTAGATCAGTTAGGAATCAGTCTTGTTTTAATGTTCTGTAGCTAAATACATTGAAAAGTTAAAATCTCAGGAGTGACCTGTGCCCCAAGTATTTTAAAATATTTCTGTTTTCATCCGTCTTTTCTGCAAAGGTAACAAAAGCACTTCCAGTTTCATTAGTACCTCTGGTGACTTTATGATAGATAATGTTTATTTAGGGTGTACGTTTGGAGAAGCACAGGAGCATACAGATATTACTGAATAAGTAACAACAGCAATAAAACCTACTTTCAGTCCTCTGCTTAGACACTGAAGAATTGCTATATTAAAAAAAAGCTCCAAAGTACTGTACTCCATAATGAAAGGGATAATGTAGAGCCCTCCCCGGCAGCTTATGTAGGGCCTTCCTGGCTGAAGAGCAGGGCACTGGCTGTTCTCCAGTGAGTCTGTCTCGGCTCACTCTCTAGAGCTTTACACAAAGCGGGGAATATTTAAACACATGGGAACAGCAGCAGTATTGGAATGAATGGCGGGATCTCCACCAATGTCATCATGTGCCTCTGCCTAGATTTGAGCCAGGGCAGTAGGCGCGGCGTCACGTAGTCACGGGTCACCAGCAGGTCCTGGGGAGTCTGCTATTGCTTGGGCTCAATGGTAAGAGATGGCCTGGGTTTGACAGAGCTTGCATTTCTAGGGAATAGGGCTCTATGTGGGGAGGACACGCACAGTAATTGTCCAGGAAACATGAAATGTGGGCAAGCAGTTGCCATTGGAAGTCTGTTTTACTGGTATTTTAAGCAGAAGAGGACTTAGCAGTACCTGAAGCCCATTCCCTACCATACTGCGGTTTGATAACTCAGAGCTGAGAGGGGCTTGGGGGCATGAGTTGGGTCAGGCAGTGCTCTTCAGTGTATTTCATTAATTAATAGTTTTTTTAATAGTTATGTATCTAGCTAATAGTTTATTTCAATACAAGTGCGTTCAATCTTACAATATTACACTAAGTTTAGAATCTCTTCTGCTTCTGATTATCTGTACTCCCAAATTGCTGTCAGCCTTTTTGAGAATGGAGTTGTTATTGCAAAAAGAGCTGTTAAATAAGAACCATTTCTTAATCGCTTTCAGAATTCTTTTAAAATCACTTGTGCAGTGTTGCTACTGTTGGAACGATTGCTTTATTTTAGTTGGTGGATGGGATACTACATCATAAAGTGTGCATAAATACAGCTTTTGCTAGATAACTCAAGTAACTTCAGTTTCTGTTGAGAAAATTTGTTTTATGCTCAGGTTAATGCAGTAAATATTTCCTGTTAAAATAAGACATAGATTACTATCTAAATGTACTCTCATTTCAATTAATGGAATTGGAGATAAGCTGTAAAGAAGCAATTCAACTCTATTTGCTGCTAGAATGATGGTAGAGCATCCTGTGTTATGAGACAAGTGCTACTGTAGTTCATTCCCAACTATTGTAACTCCTAGACATTTCAGCTGGTGGTGGTTTGAGGGTTGTTTTGGAGGAAGATAAGTGCTCCTACCCCTACAAAAAGAGCAGAAGCAGTCTCAGATGTAGTAGGAATGCATCCTGCCTGAAATTTGTAGTGTTGCAGGATGCTGCACTTCTCAGCCTTGTGAAAGGTATTGCACAGAGAAACCAGTTGCTGTTCAGAGCTGGTTCAGTTCCCCCAGGTCTATTATTTTCCTAGATGTAGTCTCACAATTGTCACTCACATTCTTTGCTGGTACACACTCTGGTTTCTCTTCTGATCAATTTGTCACTTGCGGTACTCAGAAGCTTGGGGACATGAAAACTTTTCCGTATGAACTTAGGCGAGTTTCCCCAGAAGGTAAATTTGTACAACAGTTGAAGAGCTTTCATTTTGAATTCATGTAAAGGATAAGATCATAGAGCATGAACGTGTGCAGTGTAGTTTTTCAGCATTAAGAGCTTATTGGACTTTTTAATTTATACAATACAATATTATTAATATTTAGCATAATTACCATATGCAACAGAGAAAAAAACCTTAATAGTTCTAAAGAGATGGCTGAGCTATGAAATTGTTTTTAATGTTTTAATTAGAACAATTTGTTCCTGGTTTTTAATTAAAAGAGCTAATTATAAAATTTTAATTAAATTAAGTTTAATGACAGTGTTTTACAGTACTTATCAGATGTTTTCAAATGGTAAATTGAAACATACTGGGGTGCTTCCCTTATAAGCTTCTGAGAACTAGCTGTTCAAAAGGAATATTAAAAAAGCATAAAGTAATGTGACTCTTTTTTTTCTGAAAGATGCTGTAATTATATGAAACTGTCTTGCCTAAATTCCACCTTAGAAAAATAATTTAGAATAAAAAATATCTAAAATGGATCATGAACATGTCTTTATGTATAAACTGTCAATGAGCTGGAAAACTTAGGGTTGTTTTTTTTTTCAGACCAACATTGGTGCTTATTATTTTATTTCTTCTTTTTTATAGCACTCTTTCAGCCAGTAGCTGTGGGCTCTCGAGAGTTTGAGGATGTCGTGAAGATTCTGCATTCATCTTACTTGGAACCCAGTTCAGTGTCTAATTTTAATTACAAGAGAGCCAGCTTAGTGCACAGTGAACTGTTGGAAAAGGAAGTGAGTATGTTTGTGGCTTCTCTTTATGGATAAGGTACAGATCAAATCAAATGAACTTTAGTGTTTTTTTTGGAGTTCAGAGGCAAAGACCCAGACAGTATTTTCTACTTGTGTGCTTGATGATTAATTGCAAAACCACATTCCTGAGAATGTAAGCAAATATTTTTCAGGCAAGTTTGCTACTACATAGGTATAAAATAATACCTGAGATACTCGAAGACTAAAGGAAAAATTGTATTGGGTACCCTTTTGCTTTGTGTATTTTCTGTTTTCAAAAATGTTCTTGATGTATTTTATGCTTTTTATACATTTTTAATAACCTGTAAAGAGGTTATAGGGTCTCTTTTGAATGGCCTCATGCTTCCTGTGAAATTTAAGATTAAAATACCTTTCTGATACTAAGTTTACATAATCTCTGTAATTGTCATTGTCCAAGAAGTAAACTTGTAGCACTTCTGCTGTACCTTATCTCCTGTCTCTTAAATCCAGTCTTAGCTTTCTTTCACAACTGTGAAATAAGTTTCAAGTCCCGGTGCCAAAAAACTTCAAGTACAGAGTGACAGTGTATGTAACTGGTAAACTCTGAAGCATATTTTTTTCTGCTACTATATGATTTGTGGTTTATGGTTGCAGCTTGGGTATACTGCAGCCACCTCAGCAGTGAGGTGCAACTGCTAAAGTACATGCACTGTGTAAGAGAGAAGTGAACGTAAGGACAGTTCTATGGAATTTCAAACATGATATGGAAGGCATTGAGCTGGATGCTTCTTCTTGACAGGCATGCTACTAATAACACTAAAACATTACTGCACTTACTGGCGCACATTACTGGTTTAAAGAGTGTTTTCCTTTAGTCCGGTGATATTTTCCGTGTGTATGATTTTTCTTTTAATTGAATTGTAGTGTAATGTAATGTCATTCAAATTAGCTTTTGATTGTTTTTCTGCAGTTGGAACTGCTAACTTAGAAGGGGTCTTAAAGCATTGACACTTGAATGTGACTGCAGTAATCTGTCTATACATGTTAAGAACTTATTGTAACAGTTCACAGAAAAACGCAGGGAGCTGAAGTTTGATGGTCGCCTAGATAAAGAGCTTTCTGAAACCTATGCGTTTCTAATGGTTGATCGATCTCAGGTAAGAAAACAAAACTGCGTATAAAATGTTTTTTCTGTTTTAATTCACAAGTGTTTTCTTAAACTGAATGATTTTGTTGACACGCTTTACATTTTTTTATTGACATCTTTAAATAATTTCTGCAAAATTCAGCCATGGAAGGCTTAGAAGGAGTGGAAAGTGATGATACTATGTCACAGTTAAAATCCTGTATTCTCTGTGATTTAGGATGTACCATTTACATATCTCTGTAAAAGTATATTTTCTGTTTTAGACTCTGACTTATAGATAGAAAGGTAGATTTCTCTGGACTGTGTGTGGGTTTCTGTTGTGTTTTTTTTTTTTTTGTGGTGGCGGTGGCTTTTTGTTCTTTTTTTTAAATAAATGTTGCATGTTTTCATTACAGTTCTTTTTTTTTGAGTAAGGAAGAGGTTACCTTAAAGAGAATTGCTTAAAAGTTACTTGTATGATGAAAACAAGCATCGTTCTCATCCTGCTTTTCTAAAAGCTGGCTGAACAAAGATGCTCATGCTGTTTTTCTGTGTATGCATGTCAGATTTATTTTCTGTTTAGTAGGCAAGAAATACAACTTAGTGTATAGATAAGACTCTAAGATATATGTCACGTGTATAGATATGTGGATGCATTCTTAGTGTATTTGTGTGCTCCAAATGTGCATTTGTCCTATATAACCTTCAGTAATAGTAGAAAATGCACCTCATATTTTGGGTTTCCAATGATATTTTTTAAATGAAAGTGATAGAAAAGGAAGTTCTTTGCTTTATCTACAATTAGAGAGCCAGGATTTCTTAAGTATTCAATTATATGGCAGGTCTACTTCTGTATTGTGTTATAAAAATGTATTAAAAGCAAGTAATGTTCATGAAGTGTGTGTAAAATTTAGGATACAGAGAAGCTGTTGCATTTGTTTGGGGGTTGTTTTATTTTTTATTGTTGTTTTTTAGCCCAATCAGAATGATGTTTATTGCTGTGTTCGTATTCTGGCTTTCCTGATAGACTTTTTTAAAAAAACGCCTGTTTTCCACAGATCCAAAGCATATGTGAAAAGGGGCTGCAGGTGGGCCACTCCAAAATAACAATTCTTGGCAGCCCTTCCATGGGTAACTATCTTTTGATTGTATGTGCTGATATCAGTCAGTGTGACTTAGCAGAGAATGTGATGCAATTGTGTAAACTCTCAGTGCCTTTCCTAGCACTTACCTGCAGGAATATCACATCTAGGTATTTTTAGCAAAGTAAACTGACATCAAGGCTTTATTTCATAACTCTGTTTTTGACTAGATTATTTTAAATTCCCTTTTCAGAGTAATTTGATACCTAATTCTCATTTTGTCTCAAGTCCCACCGATACAACATGTATTTGAGTTCAGTTGCAGTTATTTAATCAGAGGTAGTCAGTTCCAACAAGTAAGTGTTTGTCTGAGGCCTTAAAATCTATGAAATTATGTTTGAAGTCTTGAAAAGCAAGAAATTACTTTGCCTTTCTCTTCTGCATTTGAGTGTCGCTTCACAATTCAAAACCAGTGTACTCTTGTCAACAGTGTAGGATGAAAGATTGCTGATGATGCTAGTGCTTTACTGACTTACTTGACCGTCATATCTTCCATTGCTTATACCCGTGTTTTGCAATAGGACACAGTACAGAAGGACTCCAGGAGTTTTGAAAAAAAGCAAAAACTGAAAGCAGTATCTGTATAGCATTTGGGCAGAGCTTGTGCTCTTGGTCACAATGCTATTAGTAATGTGGTTGTACTCCTTTCAAACTGAGTTAATGTCCATGTTCTACTGCGATATTTAATGCCATGCTTGGTGTGAGTAGACAGTTATTCTGCTGTCTAGAATGTGGAAGTTGTGAACATGCCATTACACTTTTCGCTGATGCAGTTATGAAAATTTTGATAAATCTTTATTGATTGGAAGACATTGAGCTTTAGTCCTATGCAATGCTTCTTCTACTAACATTTTAACATTCAGCATAACATAGTGTTTTTTCTGTTTTTAATATTCTTCTCAGGTGTGTATATCTCCAGGTATGCTGATTTATTGCAACCTAATCCTCTAGAAGCTGGAGCAACCGGAGATATAATTGTTTTTAAAATAATAAAGGTAAATTCTTCTTGCTTTCTCTTGAACGCCTATATTGCTTAGTGATACAATAAAAGTGGTTTTAACCTTACTTCTTGAACTTCCATTCATACAATTGTCTTCTTACAGAGAATCTAGAAACCTACCGGTTTTAAAATCCAGTGTTGACATTGAGATTAAATACAGAATAAGAAATTTTTATAAAAGGCATATGTTTTCTTCAGAAAAAGAAAATATGTTTTCTTCAGAAATAGTTTTTTTTCATATTTTCATAAACATTTTTCCAAAACTTGTTTTCTTTTACTACTTACTTCCTCTTGTACTTGATGCAGTTTGCCAGTTTTCAGGGAAAAGCTTGTTTACAATTCTTCCGCTTTATTACAGGGAAAAATGAAAAGCATATATGACCACATAGGTATGAAAACAATGGAATCAACAGTGAAGAGTGCATTAGATCCAACACCCAAGCATGAGTGTCATGTTTCAAAGAATGCAAATAAAGTAACCTCCTTGTTGGCTTACCGAGCATACGAACTTACTCAGGTAGTAGAAGGCTGAGAGCGTGTTAACTTAAATAAAAACCTTATTAAGCAAAACAAAAACAAAAAACAACAAACAATCAACCAATTGATAATTGTGGAGGCAAATTGCCTGAAGATGTAACTAATACTGAACGTGTCCTGTAATGCTGCAGCTGTCTGGTGTACGTTAAGCAGTAGCTCACAGAAGCCTGTATTAGGAATTAGAGAACAACATGTCAGCCTCTCCCGTTTCCCTTACGTACATATACACCCTAAAGTAGTGCCTGTCCTGTCAGCGTTAGGTAAAGCAGGGAGAAGAATGTGGAAAAAATTACGGTAATTGGTCATATTATGACATACATATGAGAATGGCATTTAAAACCTTACTTTGGGTATCAGCTCTTGCAGAATTAGGTTGTTGGTGGTAAGAGGACCATAAATATGATTTATTATAGTAATTTATAACTTGATAGATGTACCAGTTAATATTTGGCATAATAGGTTTCAAACTATTAAACTCTTTTTCCATTAGTTTGCATAAGTAGTTAATCATGAGGTATATTTTGTAAGCTGTTGCTGTGAAACAGTGCACCTTTCCGGGGACAAAGGTCAGGGGCTGTTATTGTATTTGCAAAATACAGTTTACCAGTTTTTAATTTAATGCTATGTTCTTTTTCTAGTACTATTTCTATGAATATGGCTTTGATGAGATAAGACGAAGACCAAGGCATGTTTGTCCCTATGCTGTCGTTTCATTTACTTACAAAGATGAAATGGTGCAAACACCAAAATTCCTGCCCCCATCAAGGTAAGCTAGGAAGTGAATTTTGGCAAGACTGCATTCAACGTGAATTCATAGCTCTTAGTTATAGCTTCACATCGGTTTAGATGAATAGTGCTGAAATGGATGGATGTGTCACAGGGGTGTGGTATAATAAATGTTTCTAATGTAAAGCAAGAGGTGACAGAATTGGTTTTACAGGCTGCCCCTGTAGGAAGCAGTTCTATTGCTCTTCTCATCTACCTCACCTTCTACCCTAGGTGGAATCCAGACAAAGCTTCGTAGAATAAATTTAGTCATGCAAATGTTCACAGCAGTACCTTGTTTGGTATTCCAAAAAAATGTTCTGTATACTTAGTCACCGGACTGTTTGCTGGTGTTTCTTATGGCTTGTAGAGCGACTATCTATGTTGATGACAGATACAATATGATACCTGTGCTGATAGGAAGGCATCCAAATGTGGGGACTGTACCTAGTGCTAACAACAGTTACTGGATGTCAAAATCAGACAAGTTGCTGTAATGATAGCTTGAGGCTAGAGAGTGTAATCAGTGTTGCTATTACTAGATTGATAAAGTATCCTTAATATAAGATTTCAGTAGCCACGAGCTTCTGTCTCAAGCAAGTAATCATCTCCTTTCTTTTTGTTAGATCAAACAGCTTCAACACAGAGAGAAGTACAGGTAAGAATGAATTGAAACTTAGTACTTCTATGATTATAGGCTTGGAAGGTGTTGGACATTTTTCCCCATGTAGTTTGATTTGTCTTTAACTAGAATGATTGCTTGGTTATGTTGACTGTCTACCAAACTTTTATTCTGTACATACTGATTGCAGTGATTTCTTTCTGATATTGGATTATCTAACAGACACCTTCAGGTGTATCTTCTTCCCTTACCAGAACAAACCAGAACTGAATAAAATCAAGTTGTCTTTTCCCTCCACTTCTATTTATAGCATAGTAGGAACATACCTTCTGCAAATCTGCTGTTCAATGCCACTTCAAATAATATGATCCTCTCCCACTTTTCTTTTGAACATCATTCAAGCAAAATATTCTTATGTGTAAAAGTAGCTAGCAGTTAAGTTATGAGGATGTCGTTGCGCAGATGTTGGCAATGAGGACGTGCTTATATAGACGACATGTACAGGTAACATACCAACTCCTTTACTCTGCTCAGAGCAGGTCAAAACAAGATAGGATTGCAAATACTCTTTTTGTTACCTTAAATAATAGGTGAAAAGGTATTATTGTCTGGTGTGTTATTAGTAGGAAATTTCCTCAAAATAGCTTTTGGAGGTTCAGCAATCTGTTTACTACCATTTCCTTTCAGTCCCTCCTAACAAGTGGTTTCACTCTATTTCTGTCTCCATCTTAATATAGATAAATTTAACTATACGTTATGGAGGGGACAGCTCTGGAATAAAGGCAAACTCCTGTGCCATGTTTCCTTGAAGTCAGCAGCACGTCCTTTCCTTCCATGCAAGCTGTGAGTACTACTGTTTAAAGAATAAGTTGAAAATACTGCTGAGTCAAAACTCTTTCTATTAGACTAGTGAATTAAAACATATTCAGATGAAAGTCTAAAATGTACATTGACCAGACACTTTAAATACCAGACTAGACTGTTAAATCATGAGTGTCCAGAGCTGCTTTTAGTTTACGCTCACAACTTGTCAGCCTTCGGTGTTGGTGGTGGTTTTTTTCCTGTTCTGTTTTTTATTCTTTGTTTTTCTGAAGTGACACACACTCCTTTGAAGCAATAAACATCATTGTCTCACAGGATAGCTCAAGGAACTGATGTTTTATGAGAATGTATTTGATAATTCTTTTTTGGTCAATGAGGATCAGACTATGAAGGTCAAAGAAGAGAGGCCTTTTATTTTTTTTCTTTACCTCTCCCTCCTGCGCCCTTTGTCTCTAGTCCTGAGAAGCTTGATGTTGAAAAAGTTGTGAGCATTGACCAACTGAAGAAGAAAATTTCACCAGCGTTGTTGTATAAAGAAACCTACCTAGGAGCAAAAGAAGGTAAATGGTGCTAGCTTATTTTATTTATTTATTTATTTAAGAATGTTTAGAAGTTTACTGAGTTACAATTTTATTTTTTTCTTCTAAACTTCTCTTTCTACCCTCGTACCACATCAGTGTTGAAGAACGGAATGTACTGTAGTCTTTATGAAGTTGTGGAGAAGTCCCGTTCTGGTAGTCACTTGGAGGGATTACTTCAAAAGCTAGAGAAAGAGAAACTTGTGAGTGTTACAGCTTTGACTATTCCCTTTTCAAAATGATTTTAGTAACTAGAAATTGAGACGTGCAAAAAGATGCATGATCTCACTGGAATTACAAAGCTAGCATATTCCAAAATAGTATATCATAGCACTTCCCTCACTTCCCTACCTTGACTGGAAATTTAGCTTACAGGAAGTAACAGTATTCATACTGAAAAAATGTCTGTTTGAAGCAGTGTGCTTTTTTTTCTTTTTTTTTTCTCCTCCTTCAAAACAGGTTCTCGTTAAACCACTTCTGGACAGAGGATTTCTTTTTCTTCTTTCTCCTTGGCAAATGACATCCCCTTATGGTATGCATATTCTGTGTTTGGTACTGTGGTGGTGGTGGTATTTTTGTTGTTCGGTTTATAGGGGTTGTCTTTTGAAGCATAGGGGGTCTTCTCCTTCCCAACCATCTTTATTTTCTTGTTGTAGACCACCAAACTGGACGGTCCCGCATGTTAAATGCATTATTTCTGTTTCCCGAACCTAGAGGTATAATGAGCTCAAGTAAGTTTGTTCACTTCTGTGTGTGTTATGCAGTCAGTTAAATGATGTTTATATTCTACTGAAGACAACAGTAGAACAGTGTTACAACCTGACACTGTAAACCAGGAATAATAGAGTTTGTTATAGCAATGGTGATGGTGTTCAAAAAGTGTTCATTTCTTCATGGAACTAAGGCATTTATTCATGGCACTAAGTATTTTAGGCTCACTTGTTCCTATTTTTAAAACTAAAATGACTTCAAATTTCTTGGTTGTGCATAGTAGTAGAACTGAGCATCAGTGTTCCCAGAGATCTGTGTGTTAAGAATGTTACTGCACTTTTAGAATGGGGGGCTTTCTTTAACCATCACAATGTGAAGGACAAAACATCTGCAAGTTTGTTGTTGTTTTGATTTAGGATATGCACAAAAACCTGACCATATAATAAAGATGACTGAAAGGACTTGGCTTTAGTGTTGGGATGAGACTTAGAAGTTAATCTTTGACAGCTGAAATTTACAATCAGTAGAATGCAGTTCTATTTTGGCCTGCTGTGAGTTAGTTAGAAGTGATGTTGTCAAAGTGTAGCTCTCTTCAGGAAGTTCTTGTCTGAAGTCTTGGCTGCTTCCAAGATACTTATCTCTATGTTTCTTATTTTAATTTTTCTACTTTAAGTGATGGTTGATAAAATCTAATCACTTGTAGTTTGGGTAAGAGGAGATAAGACACAGGAAGACATTTCAAGTGTATGTATGCCAATTCCTTAAAAATATTACAGCTTTTGCTGCCGTGACATTTCAAAGACTTGTGAGCTGTAGTTTCTGTCAAACACAAGGTTAATCACTGTTTTAAGGCCTCAGGAATTTTTTAAAAGGGTTGAATCGAGGAAAGTTTGACTGGGGGGGAAGGCAGGGGACAGAAATAATTGAATAAAAAGGAGATAACTTGGATCTTCCTTTAACTGCTATTTCAAGGATGCAGTAAGAGGTTCTAATAGCATCCCAAGACCGGGAAATCCTGTTCTTATCAAATGTTCCTATTGCATCTTGTCGAGTTGTATTGGTTTGCAAAGGAACAAAAAAGCTGTATAGCTTTCTGCTGGGCTACTAAGCCCAGAACTCAATAAGAACCTCCTTTTTAGAGTTCTATGTCACAAGGATCCCAGTGAGCTTAGAATCAGTACAACGAATGGGGCAGGATTCCATGGGAAGGAGTAATGCTTCCCCCATTTCTTGCAGAGAGCTGTTTTTCAGTAAACCTAAAGTCTTAAGTGACATTCTAGGAGGGCCAGTAAGGTGATTTGAATTGGAAATTATGTGTACGTAGGATATAGGTTACCACAAAATGATGAAAGCGAACAGTTCATCATGACTATGAATAGGTTGACTTTTAAGTAGGCTTTAAAGCTGGTTATTTCACACTCACACAAAGAAAAAAAACCCTGGCATTTGGGTTATTTCTCCAGTCATTCCAAACTGTGTTTCACCAAATATGTATAATACAGAATATTGCTAACTAGTCATCATTTATTTATAGCTTTATGATTTGATTTTAATTGTGAATTCCCTTTTCTCCTATGGCAGCACAAAAAAGTGTTCCATTTGGAACACAGAAAAATTCAACTACCATGGTGTTGCACGAAAATCAGGAGATCATTCCAGAATTCACAAAGTTTATTCAGTCTCTACATTTTGCTTTAATCCAGTCTCGTAAAGACGCTACTGCAGATTTCAATACTGTTGTGGAAAAGTATATAAATGAGTATTTGAAAAGATGCTATAGTGGCTCTGGAAAATATAGAGAATTTGTATTATATCGGTATGAATCACGGTTGGATGACAAAAAATTTCTTTATTCTGCTCCAAAAAATAAATCTCATATTGACAGCTCCTTGCAAAACTATATTTTTGGTTGTGAGGCATATCAACTACCTGTTTCTAGAGCTAAGGAATTGATGGAGGGAAATCGGAAACTTCAACAGTTCAGTCCCATCTCAGATTATGAAGCTACAGAAGAAGACTCTGATTTTGCCAATGCAAAAAGTGGGAAAAGAATCCGTGCAAAATATGAAGCAACTGCTGCCAAGCGAAAATTCCCTCATCATGGAGATTATGATCCTGATAGACTGAAAGAACTTATTAACTTAATCCAGTGTAGGAAAAAAAATGTAGGTGGAGATTCTGATTCCGAAGACCTTAGAAATAAGAGTGGACTGAAAAGGAAGCTGGAAAAACAGTCTGAAAATCTGCGGAAACACTTAAAAATGAGTGAAGCCTCAGAGAATAGTTGTCAGTACGAAGGTAAGAACCTTTTTATTTAGAGTTCCTCGTTAAGTATTGTAATTCGCAGCATACTTTAATTTTAACCTTAATAGATTGAATTTTTTTTGTGTATTTTAATGCTTGGTGGCTCATTTAAAGATTGGCCTGAGATCTGTTAATAGAGATGTAGTTTATGTAGGTTTTCTCTTTCTAGAAGACAAGTTAACAGGGAAGGCTGACTTCCAGAGAGTTTGCTTAGCTGTAGAACTGTCCAAAGACTTTCTAGTATAGGGTACTAAGCAGATTGTGATACTGTAATGTCTTTGACTTCAGGTTTTGCTCTAATTCCTTATGGCTGCAATACCCTATATTAATAATTAGTAAATGTACATCGAAGATGAGAATTAAACATCTAAGTATGAGCAAAGTAAAATCAGAGCAGCCAGTAATATGTGTAATGTGACAAAGGAAACAGCTTTACAGTTTTAAGATTGAATTAATTTTGTACATGAAATTATCTATATCCAAACCTTAGGTAATTACCTTGGATCTTATCTTAATATCTGCCAAAGAAACGCTTTGATTTCTGTTTCACTGACAGGGTAATGATATAGGTCTCATTCAGAAGGGGAAAACCGGGGAGAATGGGGAGAAGGGTAGCACAAAGAAGAGTGGGGGGGATGTACATCAAGCTTCAGTGGTTCCAATGCATCAAATCAGTTTAGAAGATGAAAAGCCTCAGTTTAGAAACCAGTTTCCCTTTGGAGGGATGCAGCTGGCATGCGTGGATGGAAGAAACAGAGGGTAGGCTCCACGATCAATCGTGGGATTCTGACTTGGAAGTTTATGGAACTTGAGAGTCTTTTTACGTTGATTATTAATGTAAAATATCTGACTGCATTTCCACCTGGCTGTAATCAAAACAGTATCTGTTTGAAACTAAATTTTGACTTAACACTGTCAGGGGTTCCCAAACAGCAACATCTATCAGGGGTTTGAATTTCCACATTTATATATAGCTTTAGAAACTGTTCTGTTAGCTTTAGAAACTTTAATCAACATCTTCCTGTTTAAAAATTTTTACTAAGAAAATAAATGTATGTGTAATGTATGAATTGATGCTAAAGAGCGACACTGTGGGTATGTGGAAGGTGTTTGGTGTGTGTATGTGTCTGTTTTTGCTTTTGTTTTAAAACTTAGTAATGGATTACTTTTCCCCTTCTCCCCCTACCCGAAGGGGGCAGAACCTCGGACTCGCCACACTCAGTTTTCTCAATTATTACTGGTCTTGGTGGACATGATACTGACTTGAGGCAGCAAGATGTTTCCGACCCTGCTGTTACTGACACGCACGGCCTCATTAAACTGCTTTTAGAAACACTAGCTAGTTCAGGACACGTGGATTCGTCGTTGGCACGGTCTGTAAATCAAGCTTTAGGATTAAACGCTGATGAAATTGAAGAGGATATGAGACAAAAATATGAATATGAATCCATTCCAGCACAGGACAGAGATGATCATGAGCTTCCTAATGCTGTTCAGGCTGAAAATGTTAACTTTAAGGACCCACAGAGCCCTGTGATGCTGGAAACTGACGCAGCTTGCTTACCCTACCCTATTGATGTTGACCTACGGTTTTCAGCTAATGAAGTAGGCCTTGAACACACACTTCATTTAAAAGTAAGTGAAACTGGCTGATAGGCTGATGCTAGTAACAGAAGTACTATTTTTGTAAACATTATGAGAATTAATAAAAAGACCTTGTAATTTTTAAATAGGTAAGTACTAACTTTTCTCTGAAGAAGACTTTCTGTTTTGTAGGAGAGTATATAGAAGATTCTAACTTTAAGATGTTTGTTTCTCATTCTTTGTCTATTCTTTCTGTAATAAAATTGTAATTAAGAATATCTGGAAGATGGAAAGCAACCATGGGCAGTCAGTCTTCCTCACTCTAGCTTTCCAGTAAGTGTAATATGCTGCTTTTCCACAAATAGGCAGCAAAACTTCTGTCATTCTTTTGCTGACTGCTGTATACCCAAGTGTTTTTTCTTGTTTTCTGAAACAGAAGCCTTGCAATTGTTTTCTGTATCTTGTAGAAAACAGACTATTCTATTCTGTCTCTCACCTTGATTATGGTGGTGGTTTTTAGCAAGCTGAAGTTGCATGGAACAGATGTAGTGTTACTGTAACAGAGCTTGCATACTGCCTTCCACCTTCCTCCTCCTCTGAGGGGTGAGTCTTGATCTGGCTGGGGTATTGATATTTTCTGAAACTGTAACAAAGTACGGAGACATTTGAGAGTTCTTCACAGTTAACTGCCTAACTGTTACTCTTCCTGAAGACAAATAATGATGCAGGAGCAGTTGCTGTTGCATATGGACTCCCTGCAGCAATAGTAGCAGGGCAGGCTGTTAGTGACTGTGTACTGTCTGGTTGTGGGGCACCCCAGGATGGTTCAGTTTTCTTTGCTATCCTCTGCTTTTACTATTTTCCTGTATTTTCCTTAACCTTACAGACCTGATAGGTGGTTTGGATATGACAACTTGTCATGATTATGAAGTCCAATCTCAGGCACAAAGAAGCTTTTTCTGACCAGGCTCCTCCCAGATCTAAGCTCTTTCAAAGCTTATCCTTTGATTTCTTTTGCCCTTCTCCCCCCAGAAGCAAACCAAAAATAAATAGATTGGCATCAAGACTTTTTTCAGCTTACTGCTTTCTTGTCATAGCCAAGAAACTCTAAGTTGAACTGCAGCAACTCTTATCTGTGCTCTCTTGCTTTTAACCATTTGGAATGCCAGGTGAATTTGGTTTCCTCAAGGATTTAATACTAGTTGCAGGTGGTTCCTCAGCAATGCTAACATGTCATGGCTTTAGTTGGCTATCAAGACTACAGCCTAAAAATGGCTAAGGAGCAGACTTTTTTTTCTTTCTCCTCCACTTCTCTCCCCTAGCCTCCTTGCCCCCCCCACCTTCTGTGCTCTAAGGCATGTGCTTAGGACTGCCTTATTTAGTGACAGACCATCAGCAAAGATGCTTGTCGCAGAAGTAATCAGGTGAATGAAATGCAGAAGTACATGATGTAAACTTTTTTAACTTTGACTTGACCAATTGGAAAATTTCCCATCTTGGTGAACTTGGGGGCATTCTTACTGTAAGCTGTTCAGTATGTAGTTTAATGAAACAGTTCCAAACTGAGAATTTTTATCATTTTTTTCAGGAAGCAAGCACTGGAAGTGTAAGTAGCTTTGAAGACTACAGTCCCTGTCCTAGTACACCTATAGAACACGTTTATCGCAGGCAACATTCCAACTCAAATAACATAGGAGAAGTTGGAATGCACTGGAGACTGATTCCAATTACAGGTAAGATGGGTTTAACGTATTTTGCAGCACATAGTGAATGAAAGCATATTCCAAAGGTTTGTATCTTTCATAGATTCCATTCTTGGGTCACATGTTGGTACACAAGCATGTGTATATCCATGCAATTATTTCTCATTTTTGAACAATACACACATCTATTGGATGAAAACATGGGCGGAGAAGTACTGCTTCGGGTACAGAGTGATATAGGTTAGAAATGCAAGTGCTTGAGTATTTATTTGGTGAAGTACATAACTGCTATGAATTCAGCATTTAAATTCACTAGGCTCTGCTGGTTCGGTGGATAATTGCAGCTTCTAATTTAGAAAAGTCATGATAAATGTGTTAACCTCATAGAAAGCTGTCTACTTTTTATTGCATCAAGCTCTTCTACTAATAGTGCTTCAAAGTCTTGATATCTAAACATTTAAAACTTAGAAGCTTCTTCTGTAAGCTTATTTTGTTCTACTTCTTGATAAGTCAAAAGTGTCAAGTCTTGGGAGCACTTAAAAGCATGGATTTGAAGGATGTGGAAGTGAACTGTGGAGTAGTCATGAGGAGGTTTAAATTCAAGGCTAGGAATTGAGGCATCTTATGAGTAAACCCATGTGGACTGTGTTAACTGCATTCTCTGAGTAAATACATACCGATTTCTGATTGTGTTCTAACAATGTGGGAATCTCTCTCCTTGACACTTCTAATATTCATCCAGTTGTGTAGTACTGCAGCTCTTCTGTTTGCTTGGCCAAGGGAGGAAGGCAGGGAAAAGGGGTTTCCTTCTGCATTATTGATAAGCCTTTCAAAGAATTGATAGGGTGATCTTAAATTATGTTTTCTATGCTTTCTTTAAGAGCCAAACATCAAAAATCTATTCTGGTATTTTGCCAAGTAACATCTCTCACTGTGTGTATAGGCAGATGTGGTTATAGTTGCTGAAATAACTAGCAAGTGGATGCAGGGTAAGGGAGTTCATACGAAGGTTTTTCAGCTGACCTGTTGTGCAGTCACCTGTGAGACTACAAATTTTGCTAGAAGAAATTTTCTTTGAGAGGGAAAAGTGCTGTTCTCCAGAGATGAAAGAGGTTGTCTTGAGCATCACTGGATTTCTTGAGTTTCTTCAAATTAGCTCTTGCTGCAATAAGTGTTCACTAGCTCTGTAATGTGAGCTTGTAAAAGGTGCAATATATGTAGAAAGAAAACCCTATAAATTCTAACCACTGCCCTCCTTCAGGAGGGACGGGAAGTGTTCAAGAGGATCATTTGGAAAGAATGTGTGTTGGAAGGGTTCCATGTGTCATTATGGCCTGAGCACCTTTTATTCTTACCTGGTATTGAGTTTTCATCAGAAAACAAGAACAATAATACGTTGTTCAACAAGTGGACTCATTTTATTGAAGTACATCAGGAAGGCTGTAGGAGAGTCAAAAGAGCCTCAAATGTTTTGGGTTACAGGCACTCCTCATTGGACATATCTTTCTATTTAGCATCTTCTGGAGGGTTTTGAATTTTTATTCTAGGGAATTAAGATCAATTCAGTAGCATAACTTAAAGGAAGCTTTGAGCCTTCTTGAAACTGATGGCTTTCTAAATTCAGTGTCTTGCCCACATCTCTTTTTTTGTTTGGTTGTTTTTGTAGCAACGTAGCTGTAGAAAGGAATTCCAAGAACATCAATCTTTCTTTTTCTTCTTTGCACAATTGCAGAAAGGCAAATTAGTGATCTCTTGGTTTTCTCCTCAAACAGAAATGTCTTATTCCTGATAACAGAGGTCATTGTTCAGCTGTACATATTTCAAGAGCTCTTCATAGTTTGTGACTATGGAGCTTGTGAGGAGTGGGGGGTTTGTCTTGCATCTGCCCTGACCAATATCAGTGTCAAGAGGAGAGTTTTCATAGGTTCCCAACTCACTGGACTACTTCTGTATCATGTTATTGTTATTTCTTCATGATTACATAATCTAAACTCCTGATAATTGTAAGCAAACTTGCAAAATCCATCCTAACTTGATTTTGATTTGAATTTGGGACTGTTCTTTGGCTTTAGACGTTCAGCTAAAAATGGTATTTGTTCTTGCTTGTTCCTTCTCTTGTAAGAGGAGAATAATGCATCAATAAACGTTCTTAAAAGTGATGGCTTTTGACGACGTTCATCTTAAATACAAAGAAGCAGAATGTTCTATGCTTTCTTTGGTGGTGGTGTTTGAATTTATGATTTCAAAACTAAACCCTTTTGCTGGAGTCACTGTAGAAAGACCTCTCTTAAGTAGTGAAGAATTCTATTCTTAATCTGCAATAATAACAATTCAGGCAGATCTTAAACAGCTCTTCTTTCTAAGATTGTTTTCTGGCAGTCATTGTGGTTTTTTTTTTTAAAGTTTCTTTGACCTAAGCAGTTACGAGGTATTACTAAGGAAGAATATGTTTGAAATCACAAATCATTCTTGAATAGCTGTTGAATTCTGTATTCATGGTTTACTACTTGCTGATCCTTTTTTTTTTTTTTTTTAATTTTTTTGCAAAGACTTGTGACCCAAAGGTGTAGATCTATGAAGGACGCCACCTTCAGGGAGTTCTATTTCAGTAGGGGGAACCCTAGTTTAAATTTTTTTAAAACTTTTTTTTACATGCTAGAAAACATTTTGGATTGGTATCTGTATTCAGCAATATATATTTCTGTTTAAATTTCTTTATACTTCTTTACTACAGGCCTTAATTGCTTGTCCTCTCTTTCCCCTCCACACTTCTTTTTTAAAGCACTGTTTGTTTCTTTCTGGAAAACTTTAAATAATAACCTTTGAAGAATAACCTAATCAGTCTAGTATATGTATTATGTATTATGAAGTCTTTTTCGTAATGTAATTGTTACAGAAACTTTCTCTTAAATCAGCATGAATGGATTGGCTATTGCTTCTTTCATTGCTAAAATTGTTATGTAACAGGCTGTATTAAAATGTAAGAAGTTATCTAAAAATAGCCCTAAATTTCAAGCTACAGTGTATTTTTACATTTCCTGCTAAGAGTTTCTTGTAGTACAATATTTCTTGATTACAGTAATGTAGCTTATAAGTGTTAGGCAGCTCAAGAAAAATGAGATATATAGCCTCAAGTACCTCACATCTCAGGCTTGAAATGAATTTATTCTGTTAACATCATGATTTGGTATTGAGTTCTTCCAGGTCTTCTAAAACAAAAATAATGTGCTTAAGTATGCAAAAGGCATAGATCAATGCTGAAGGCACAGGGTAACAGAAAAACAGGTTCAAATAAAATTGAACAAATCAGAATCACCTGATTTATATCTGCTTGTAGTGCTTTTAAAGAAAGCAAGAAATTTGGTTTGACTAGATGGATGTGCTTTGAAGGATGAAGAACAAACATCTAGTTTTATTAAGCAAATAAAATGGAACCACTTTAATGGTTTCTCTGAACCAGTCTAAGTGGTGTAAAGTACCTACGAGGTGATTACAAAATGAAAAAGGGATCCTTTTAGTGGCAGATTTTTTCCTTTTAGTCCTTTTAGAAATGGATGTTATCAAATAAGTGATGGCACATGACTTAAACCGATCACAAAAACAACTGCATTTCAAAAGAACACAGTTGTTTAAAATTAGTCTGTGCTATTTTGGTTACTGCTTCTGTTGCAGAGATCTTCTGGTTTTCTGCTTACAAGTCTATTAGCTGTAACAATAACACATTTTTTTTTAAAAAAAAAAAAGCACCTTCTTTGAAGTGTTGAAATGCTTATGGAACGGATACATACTGAAACACTTGTATGTATTTAGATATCTGAAATATCTGTGTTAAATTTTGGTTTAAAGCTAACAAAACCAGTTTTGAATGTGGATGGTGAATAAAGTGACCGTTGCAGAAATGATCTCTGAGGTTTGGGTTTGGGAGGCTTTCAGCACTCCTTACAGCATAACTGATTCTGTGGATCAATAATTATAATAAAACTTATGTTCTACCCTTTTAAGCAAAAATAAATAAAAAAAATCAATTGGGAGATCAGATTTACAGCTTGCAATTTGCAGTTTAACTCCACAAGGTAGTATGTGGCTAAAATACGCATTTTGAAAGTCTGGAGATTATAACCCAGTAGTGAAATAAAACGTCTGAATAATTTGTCACCCTGCTCAATTTTCTAATTTGTGTGTGTTTTGTAATTAAGGCAGCTACTGTTGTGTTTAATTAGATGTTATCTCTGGGAAAATTATTTGGGTTCTGGCTTTCCAAGCGAACTTTGATGTTGTACAGTCTTAGGAGCAATTACATTTTCTGTGCTTCTGCACATCAGAGTCACGCTACATTCTGGATTTAAGGTGATTGGGGGGCGGCACAACAGTAATACTTTCTTGAAACTGCATTTTGAAGGTTTTACTATATCAGTTCTGTATCACTTTAAAACATAAGATGATGATGATTAACTCTTCCTATATAGGTCTGAAATCACCAGAAGAACCACTGGTGTTTTTACCACCAAAGGATGCCTTCCCTAATGACCCCCGGGTAATAAATAGGCAGAGAAGTTCTGATTATCAGTTTCCATACTCTCCATTTTCAGACACACAAAAGGGGACAGCAGAAGATGGACTTTATACAAGACAAGTGGAGAAACTTGAAGATCAGTGTGGGCTAGCAGATCAACCTTTTACAACTAAGCATTCCATAAGTGCAATAATAGAGACTACACTAGTAGAAGAATATAATCTTTTTGCAAAAAAGATTCAGGAAATTTTGCAGCAAAAGAATATCACTTATGTTAGTGGTATGTCCACACCAGTCTTCTCAGCCCGAGAGAGGATAATGAGACTTTCTGAATACATTTGTTTACAGGCATCAGAGATTTCTGTGCAAGAATATATAGAGACACTGAGTGAAAAACTGCATAGTGTTATTTTGTCCTCTTCAAACACTAGGCATACTCCACCAATTTATTGTAGTCCTGAATCAGCAGAAATAGTTCGTAACGCTGCACTGAATCCTTCACCCGAGGTGTTACCTGCTTGCAGGGACTCTAAGCCAGCATTGCTATCAGAGCCATTGTGTAATAATGTAATGGAAGATGTTGAATCTAAGGAGAAGCATTCAGCAAGCTTGCCCTTAGTGAAGGAGGAAATAGATCATGTGAATGCTAAAACAGAAGATATACTGACATCTGATCAGACATCTTCCAGTGGTGATCTGATGGGGCAGCCAGAAAAGACACAGAAATCCCCAGAGAGCTTAAATATTTCAAGCCAACCAGCTCTTTCTGATTTTATAAGCCAATTAAAACCTGAAGTATTTAACAGTTTGGTCAAAATTATTAAAGATGTACAGAAAAACACGGTGAAATTTTATATTCATGAAGAGGAAGAAAGCATTCTCTGCAAAGAAATCAAGGTAAATATGTTTCATTTCAACCTCTCTTTCATGGTAAAATAGATTGTTGTGCCTTTCAAACCAGAATGTATACAAACAGGACTTGCAAACATAAGGGAGGCTAAAACTTCCTTCAAAAAAGTTTGAATTGGGACAGTGAATGGTGAAAACAGGCTGTCCTGCCACATTTCTTGTTTGAGGTTGTCTTACATTTAGCTTTTACAGAAGTCTCTTAGTTGGAAAGCAAAACTGGCTGTAGTTTGGGTCCTTCTGAAGGTACTGCCAGAGGGGTTAGGCTTATGGAAGGTTTTCTGGGAAAAAGATAACAAGGGCAAACGTGTGATGGCATTTTAGCAAGTACACATGAAAAGTTTGTGTGGTGGTGTGTTCTTTTTTGTTTGAGGTTGTCCTATTTTTTTTTCCCTCTGTTTAATAGTACAGGTAAGTTTAGAGACTGCTGTCCTTCTGTATTTACATGTGTAAGATGAAATTTGAAAGTGAAATAATAAAGCTTCTGTTTTCTTGAGAAGTTGTGCAGTTAATAGACTGCCACTTGTCCATTTATGTGCTATTCTGTAAGAATGACTGAGTTGCTAAAATAACCTATTTCTGTGTTGCTACATCCTTCTGGTTAATGTATTGGAAAGATTAAAAAAAAAAAAAAAAAAGGCAGTTCCACCCTCTGAGATTCATTTGAATGGAAAACTTACTTAAATGTGGTCATGTTCTGGGGATTGTTTTGGCCTAACTACCTTTTTGCTTTTTCTTTACCATCTTTTCTTTCTGTGGTGTTAGGAATATCTTACAAAGTTAGGTAATACAGAGTGCCATCCAGAACAGTTCCTTAAAAGAAGAGCTGATTTAGATAAACTGTTGATAATTATTCAAAATGAAGACATCGCCAACCTCATCCATAAGGTACTTCACATAAGTAAATGCATACTACAGAAATGTACTGTTAAAGCATAGTGAGAAGAGCTCATTTCAATTAAGGCTACTCTCATAACATTTAAATGACGACCTGGGTTTAGGTGCCTTCTGAAGAAATAAGAATGGCTGTGGTAATACCTAGGGTTCTTGCATCATACACCTCTAATAACTTCTACCTGCACGTACTTGCTAATGTATACTTAGTAGTTGTAAAGCTCTGCTGAGGCCTGAGTAAGTTCTGCTTTTAGTTCTGTGATGCTCTAACAGCAAGCAAAGGCAGCTGTCAGATTGCCTTAGGTGTTCCTGACAGCTATGGCTTATGAGCCTGTAGTGGACAGAAAATAAAATCATTCTAAGTACTCAGCTTCCACTGTCTCACTCCTATAAAGCACCTCCCAAAGCAAGAGGAAAAAAGTAGTTGTTTTACATTGTGTTTTCAAGTTTGATTTTCGGTATTAATAGGTAGGTGAGAGAAGTTCTTTAGCTCCTTTTTTAACTGTGATCTTTTAAGTTTTATTTTCCCTCATATACATCTCTGATTTTTAAACAGATACCTGGCTTAGTAACTTTGAAGAGGCTTTCTTGTGTCAGCTTTGCGGGTGTCGATAGTTTGGATGATGTGAAAAATCACACTTACAATGAACTCTTTGTGTCTGGTGGTTTTGTTGTGTCAGATGAATCTGTCCTTAATCCAGAGGGCATCACAATAGGTAAGTGTGATGCTTTCTGAAGCTTTAAAACAGTCAAAAAAGCCTAATGTTTTAGGGTAAAAGATAAGTGCCATATTCAAGAGCAGTGACCAATCAAGTCTCCTAATTTACAGAGATGATATTGTGAGGGGTTTTTTTTGTTTGTTTGTTTTTTGGAGAACTTCAGCTAATTCAGTCTCTCACATCACTGGCCTGTCTGGAGAACGTGAACATGGATATCTTGTCTTTAAATTTGTCTTACATTGTGTAGTTATGTGTACAGAAACTTTTATTCCTTACTTCTCAATCCACAAAAAATGTAGTAAAAAATACTTGAAAAAATACGTTCTTTCAATTTTGCTCTATTTGAAATTGAATAGTTATCTAAGTTACCAGTTCTCAGAGATATTTTAGCAAGGCAGATCATGCTGACTGAATACCACTGTTAGGTATCTGTTTGTTTTATCTATTCCATTGTTTACCTTTACTTTAAAAAACAAAACAACACAAAACCCCCTCAGTTTTGGAGTATCATTGTTGGTTAATCTGTTAGGAACTAAACCTAAAGTACTAGCTAGGGTAAAGTTGCTTAAGTACTTTGAAGATTGGGAAAAAAAAAAAAAAAAACACTTCTATGTATATATTGAAGCAGTGTTTATAGTTTGCATACCATAAAATTTAACTTCTGTTCAATATCTCCAAAACAGATAAATTAAAACAATTCTTAAAATTTTTGGAGGATCTCAATACACCAGATGGGAAATGGCAGTGGAAAGTCCACTGCAAAATACAAAAAAAACTTAAAGAGCTGGGGAGGTAAGCAGTCATCATTTATATACCAGTTGTTAACATGATTCAGCTTTAAATTATGTTCTCAAAAACCCAATTAAGTACAACTTAGTGTTATGTTCATTTTTTGACTTAATATTTAGACTGACCTTAAATGTCTAATAGTGTTTTTTTTTCCCATCACAGGCTGAATACTAATGCCTTGAGTCTGCTGACCCTGCTGAATACCTACCAGAAGAAGCACTTGGTTGAAATTCTGTCCTACCACCATTGTGATTCTCAAACTCGAAATGCACCAGAATTAGACTGTCTTATCAGGCTTCAGGCTCAAAACATACAACAGAGGCATGTTGTCTTCTTAACAGGTAAAACCAAAATATAAGATTACCTCTCTTCCTCTTTTGATAACAGGTGCTGTATCTTAATACAAAATCTCCTTTTATGTATTTAGAAAAGAATCTCAAAATGCTTTCAAATTATGCTGAAAATGGAATAGTGGTTGCTACTGTTGATGACTTTATGCAAAATTTTAAAAGTCTTGTTGGGTATCACAACTCTGTTACTGAAGAAAACAGCCTGCCTTCCTCTGATGCTCAGAAAAGACAATCAGGTAATATATTACACATATTTATAGTTTTTTTTTTTTCCAGCTAATTAGACGTGTGGGGTGGAGGTTCTTGAAATAGTGTGTCTTTACTCTTCATGTAAGTGAATGCTACAGATGGCAAGGAAAACCCAACTCTCAAGCTACTTTATTTTAAGTGATGGGGAAAAAGCAGCTGGGATGGAGCACCAAGAAGATGTTAAATACAGAATTATAGGCTGACATGGTATCCAAGAAAGCAGATGTATGCTAAAAAGGTATAACCGTCTGTTTCCAGGAAAAGTATAAACGTAACAATAGCTTTTAGAAATTGTAAACAAAGGATTAAGATGTCAGTAATTGTACTCCTTTAATTGTCTGATTAAATACTGACCTACTGTATAACTTTAGATGCTGTTTTGACATTAACCCCTTTGGAGCTGGGAGTTGGGATTTCCCAACACTAGACATGAACACAATGCGCAGAAGCTTTTAGCATCGGAGTAACTGGACATTCACACAGAGGGTTAAGTGTGTATGTTGAGTAAGTGAACAAGAGTGGCAGAAGACCAAGACTTAAGTGATAATGGACTTACAGACCTGAAGCATAACACTCTGTGAGTAGTGTATAGCTTTTCTAACAAAAGTTTGTATTTCAATAGAATAGGACTTTCTTTTTTTTTTTTTTTTAATGTAGTTCTTGTAGAAAACGATGAAAAGGATGAGGAGGACATGTCTCTGGATTCAGGGGATGAAGCATCACAAATAGAAATCTGCAATGATGCCTCTAAGTATGATACATGTCGCTTGGAAGCTTTGCAGACAGAGGCCAAGGGCTCACATGGAGTAGATACAAAAGAAAGCTGTGTATCAGCTACAGAGTTATCTCCTGAAGCACAAGTTGGTTTGATGGAAAAGACTTCTAAAACTGACTTGGAAGAGATACAGCCAATTACTCCAGTTTCTACAACGTGTTCTGCTGAAGGAGAAAAACAGAACTCAGTTGAACAAGCTCCTTTTAATAACTTCCAAGTTTACAGCAGACAATTAAACATGTCCCATCAATTCAGTCAGTTTAATGTACTCACTCATCAGACTTTTCTGGGAACAACATATCCGATCTCTGCAAATCAAAACCAAGAAGGGGGCAATTATTTTCTATCTGCTTACAGTCAGAGCATGGATACAGAAATGTCATCATCGCCTGGTGGCTGGGATATAAATTGTGATTCTTCCAGGCCATATTCAAAACAGAAATAAACTTGTAAGTCTTTTTTATAAGTTGCTGTGGACTTTTCTGTTTCTAGAATGGTGGATTAACAATTTCTATTTTATTCTGCAACAAAATGTTTCTTGTCCTTTACCTTAAATGTTTTCTTGTCTTATTTAAACCATGATGGCCTGTACCTGTTGGAAGCATCTGAAAATTGAAATAAATATATATATTTTTAACATTTATTGTACTTGAATTATCTTGTTTGTTGGCACTTTTAAGTTTCTACATTTGTATTTGACTTGTACATAGGCTTCAGTTTGAAGTCTGTTTTAATGTAAAACTGAATGTTTGCCTAAAATATGTGAAACGGCAAGTTTTTTTAACTGTAAGAGTATCCAAATCACTTTTCTTTACATAAATATCAACACTTATGTATTTATTTGACACAATTTTGTACAAATGTTTTTACATAGCTATAAGGCAGCGTAGTTATTTTAATGACTGGATTTTGGCAAAATACCTCAATTAGATTAATGGTGCAGTTCCATTACAAAATAAAATAAACTCTTAATGCACAAGGGACTTGCTAACACATTGCATTGTCTGTGGTTTTTATACTGTTTTCAAAGTACACAAAAAAGTACCCAAATTTTATTTCATAACTAGCAATTATCTTTGTCTAATTTTGATGCTGCGTGCTTATTAGAACAACATAAGAATGATCTTACAACTTTTATTTCCCATTGTAGTTCTAGAGTAACGAGAAGAACAAAGCTAGTCTTAATGATGGTGGCAGTTCAGCTTCGCACTGGAAAATCCTCGCTTCTCTCACACTTCAGCAGTGATCACTGTGCTTTTCTACTTTTTAAAACTAATATTGTCATAAACATGGAGTGCTGTCTGTTTCTTAATGCTGTCCTTTTTAGTTTTCCATGTGCTAAGTTAACCTTGCATTTTCTATAGCGATTCTGTAATTGACTCATGTCATGCAGCATTTTCTGACTCAAAGGCTTCTGGAGAACAGTAGCCGATAGTAAAATAGCTGTGGTGTCTCAGAATTACCTGTTTAGTTACATTGATGTCTTTACATACGCTAATACCCTGACTCTTACGTTTACTGTTCTTGTTTTCAAGTTGGCCACAGTCTTTTTTTTCTTCCTGTTTGTAATTTGGTATTAGTGCTTTTATATAGGATGTGTGGTTTGGTACTGGATTATTAGTGTTTGAAACTACATGACTGTAAACTCACAAAGTTAGCTGGGACAATTACAATTCGTTAAAAATGGTAGATTAACAAAAAGAAGTACACTTTTCCCTGAAGTTGAATATCTTCCCTTCTATTAATTGTTTGATTCACTTATTTAAATTAGGAACAAACCATGACCAAAGTAGTTTAGCAGTTATCTTACCAGGCAAGTAATCTATCAAAAAACCTCCCTTGTACCAATAAACTGTTAATGAATTTTGTGGAAAAACTGTTCTACCAAGTATAATGTCAACTGTAGATTCTCACCTATTACATGACTTGGCATACAAAGGGAGAGGAAAGAGCGCACATTTATTCCCTCAGCTACTGCTGTAAGGTACCTTCATAGTCAGGTTATTTCTAAAAACAGTTGTTCCTAGAAGGAATCTTGGGTTGGAGGTCCAGTGGTTTTTACTGCATATCAACTAAAATTAACTCAGGTTAGGCATCTTCTGCAGAGATCTAGAAGAAAAACAGTTTTACTCCAAACTATCCTTTCTCTTGAATGCTAAAATATGTATTTTAAATGCATTTGCTCTTATTCTGGCTGGAAGCATTGAATGCTGTCCTGTTCAGACTTTACTTATAAGTTGACTTCCTTAAACTGAACTCTGTTATTTTGGACTCAGCCATTACAATATTAACTGCTGCTATCCTGTTTTAATGGGAGGTATGTGTGCATGTTACAGTCAACATTGCTGTGGTGTTAAAATCTGAGATTAAGTTAATATACCATTAATTTGTCTAAGCCTAAAACCTGTCTGAGTAAGTACAAGCAGTTTTATGTAGTTAAAAATACCTACCCAGTCCCAAAGCCATTCAGAATCATTCTTTAATCTTTTTATTTATCAAAAAATGCATAAACTCAGTACCATACACATCCATTTTTGTACAGTCTTGGTGGTTTATATTAAACGGACATGTCTTCATGTAGTATGAGGACCATTCTAAATACCATCATTAGTTTAATGTATCTTCAATCTGAAAAGCAACATAACCCTGTAATCCTATCAAAATTTGCATAATAAAATGGTTCACAATTAATTACATTAGCAACGTGCTCTGCCTTTACATTTTTAAGAACTCAGTACAGTTACATGTACCTTTTAAAAGGGTGAAATAAAATTCTCTTCCTGAGTTATGGTGGGAATTAGTCCAGACTCCAACTCCTTTTGCTTCTGTAGGAGGCCCTGAAATAAATGGAATATAAACGTGAATGCTCTGCCTGCCTTAGGCAGTCTGAACTAATAAATGTGCCAGTGAGGTGCAATGCTTTTTAAATACACAACTTAAAGCAGTACAACATAACGCATTCATGAGGGAGGGAACTCAGACTTTCCTGATTCATGCAAAAGACGTGCTGAAGTGTGACTGAAGTGGTAGCCTATCCTAATGTTTCCAGGGATGCCTACGCAGCAGAGACATGGCATTTTCATTGTATTAACTTACTGTCTTGTGCGCCATCACTATATTTGTAGTATTCTAGCATGTTCTTTTATGAAGCCAAACCCCAAAACTTGATGGGTACCAGCTTGTAGTGTTAGCATTAATTATTCTCTAAGACAAAGGAGAGTGTTACCTTTTGACCTAGAACAGTGACAGAAGTATGAGGATGTGCATATTTATGCTCAAATGTAAAAGGTTCCTGCTCTGGTACTAGAAAATGGAGAAAACCTGTAACAAAAACCCTTAGGATTGTATCCTTGGCTATGTGCTTAAGTAATACATGACAGATGTGTCAGGTACAGTCATAAATTTGAAATAGTCTTTTTACTTTTTAGTCAGTTAGCCATTACAGGCTACAACCTGCTAGCAAGTATTTTTATTATGTTTTTATTGGCCTAGTAAAATAAGATGCTCTGGTATGTACTGACTGTAACTGTTTTGTTGTTCTTGTCTTTTAAAAAAGAGACCACAGTGTTGACTCTCCACTTTTCTTCACAAATACTTAGTCCACTTTGCTGGATGAAGAAACTCAGGCTTATTCCACCGCCTACTTTGATTTAAGCAAGAAAACTAAAGTCTGCCGATAATTCTTATTACTGCCATCGCCTGAAATACAGAAGACTTCACTGAGCAACTAAGACAAAGGGAGACTTGCTGAGCTGTAACAAAAGCAACTACAGACTCACCCTCTCCTGGGCAGAGGAGGGCCCTCATGGCCCTTCATTTTTCACTGGTGTATCCAGGGTCCAGTGAGTTCAGCTACACTGTTACTGAAACATCCTGATCATATTTTCCTATATACTCTGTATGGGTTTTAAAGGCTAAAGACTGGCCAAATATGTTGTAAATATATATATATATATTCTGAAACTATTAATTGGATATATATATATACATAAAATTGTGTATATTATCATTTTAAAAAACAAGACTAGATTATCTCCTGAAATAGAAAAACGAAACTCTGCTCTTTGTCTTACTTATATTTCATACAAAATATTGCGCTATTCAGTCTTTCTCAATGAAATAACCAACGCAAAACAGATAGAGCACCTCAGTTCAACAGGTAGTGTCCTAAATGTGGCTGCTAGGTTATTTTAAAAAGAACTTAAAAAACTTTAACTCTTTTCGAGACCCAACCTTCACTGAAAGACTACCCTTAATGTTACTTTTTAGATACTGTTAGGGCCTGAACACTCACTGTGCAGCAAAAATGTTCCCAAGCCTGTGTCTCCTACATTTGCCAACACTGATATTACCGCTTTAAACCTTGTTAAATATTCATGGCTTTTGTTCACCTCAGCAAGCACAAAGTTCAAATTGTGCTTTGAAGACAACAGCTTCATTCTTAACTGAAATACCATTGGCAAATGAAGCCTGAATACAAAACACTTGGAAGTTGTGGCTATTTAACAAAAATATTAATGGGCATTGGGAAAGACCTGTTCTAGTCATGAAGAAAGTCATCTATCTAGGCAAATCTACCTGGAAGTCATGAGAAACTGACAACCTTTCAGTGTTCTTGTGTCACATCTTTTCTTTTCTAAAATTACAGGTTAAGTATGTCGTGGCTGACCTCTCATTTGTGCAAGGGATTGACTTGCTACTGAAGCACTAGGTACACATGTGTGTTTTTCTAAAGCAGACCAGGAGCTAACTAATGGTACTCTATTGTACTTAAGTCTGTCAGAGTTTCCTTCTTTCATTTGGATTGTTTACACAATTTTCTCCTTTAATCTAAAGGAAAATGAATAGCACTGCTATTTGCATACTTTATGTTTTTCTTATACATTTATTTACTTTTTAGCTATATATAATTATTCTAAAAGTACTTTATCTAATAATAAAGTCACTAATATCACTATGGAGTCATTCAAAAAAAAGGATGATACCAATACACACATATCTTTAATAGTCCTCAAAGAAGAATTGCAAACCTAAAGGAAAATTTTCTTTTTTGTCTTGCAGTCCTCAATCAGGCCATTTAGAAGTATGAAAGAAAACTGTTCCTGTGATTGTCCAGGCCTGAGGTTTGAACCTACTGTGGACCACAGTTCATTGCTAGCAGGTGGAGTTATCAAATTCACTCATGTTTTAATAACTTAAAGCTCGACAGTATCTTTTTTTTGGTATTCTGACTCCAAACAGAAAAATACGTAACTTCACAGTTACCAGCTATAACCCAGCTATAGCCTTTGTGCTTTAATTTACTGCAATGTGTGCATCCTTAAAGACACTCTTGCCTTGTTCAAAATCCCTTGGGCAATCCTGAAGACCTAATTGTTACCAGTGACTTACTACAAATTGAACAATGTATACAAACATAGACAGACTTTTGCCTCTGGTAGCTCTTGGGTGTGTTATTCCACCAAATTACATTTTTCTTTTCACTCACAACACCTGGCTGATTGACAAATCCAGAATTTTAGACATTAGCAAAAGAATAGCTATCTTGGAAAGATTTTATAAGGATTTTCACACATCATATTTACAGATTGGAATATTTTTCCAGGCCTGATACTTGATTACCACCCCTCTAACTGTCTGTGCCATCTACATACCTCTGGCATGACTGGCTTACCAGTCATATAACAAAGGTTCGGGTGTTCTGTTAAAATACTGTTCTTTTTTTTCCCCTTGATATTGAAACATTTTTACTATAGGTAATCCTATATCAATACCTGGACAGTAATAAAGTCATTCCTCTTGTTTTCAAGTTTTCTCAGGTATTCCACCTTATCATAGTAAATCTAAGGACGTTCGTAGTCCTTAAGAAGAGTCCAAGGATGGAAGTAATGCATTTACTAAAGCAAAATTAATGAGGAAAGGTAGAGCTTAAGGCCTAAAACTTATATGATGGAAAAAAATGAATTAAAGACTGACACGACTATGTAATAGTTTGCAATGTTCATTTTGACTTCAGTGTGTAGACATACATGTTTATCCAATGACTATTTGCTTACCTGGCGTAATTCTGACAGTCCCTTGAGAATTGCTTGTTGTCTCTCTCTGATTTTAACTCCATCAGGATTTAGAAGAGGATCTCTAGTGTGATCACAGCTAAAAATCTGTCGTGGTGTTGGGTAAGAATCTAAAAATAAATACATATCAAATCAGTTAACAATACTACTATAAATTTTATTCTAATTTTGTAGTAGATTTTCACAGCTTGTGAAAATCAGGTTTTGGTTGCTATTAGATTGTGATCACTTTAAGTCAAATACAACTTAGGTTCCTAAGACCAAAATCTGTATGTAATAATGCCAGAGAAGTGCAATTGTCGTTCAGTAAAGATAAACAGAAAAGGACAGATAAAAGAATTAAAAATGTTGTTGCTTTTTTTTTTTTAATAGAAAGTATAAATTTGGTTGCATAGGCTTTCTGTACAGTGCTCTGACAAACATGGGTTACAGCAGAATTCAGTAAAAACAGATACCAAATTGAACAAAATGTAGCACTTTGAACTAAATCACTGCAACATCTTTTCTACATGAATCAGATCATAATACATTTCAGTACCATTAAACTGTTGATATTGTGGGTCATGTGTTGAAGGTCTAGTCACTGGTGCTTCTGGATAAAGATAATACACTTCATTTGTTCGAACATACGGAATAAACTGTGAAGACGGAGGTCTTCCAGCTTCTGTAACTAGGGGAGGGGAGCTCCTCTGCTGTGCATCTGTCTTGATATTTTTCTCTCTTCTACTATTGTTGTTGTGCACCAGGAAATGAGAAGTATGTGTCTGTTTTTGTTGTACTTGGTGTAACCTGTTCTTAACTGCTGGAACAGGTGGTGAGTCAGACCTGTATGAAACAATTTCAGTTAACATATAAAAAACACAAAAGTAACATGATAAAGTTTCTTAAACAGTAGAGACAAAAACGCTCAGAGGCCTGCACTTTTGCTCCGTTAGTCTGCCTTTATACCAGCTATTTATTATTTACGACTAGCTTGTTTTGTCTTCTCTTATGTCTTTTTAATAGTAGAAAACTAGATGCATGTAAATTATTTAAAACAGTTAAAAATCAGGAAAGAAAAGCATGCATATTTTACTATTTATATATTTATACTTTGCATTAATGCAGAATATTGACATTACCTTTCTTCATTCAAATTATTCTTATGTAATTGTTCTTCCTAGGAGAAAACCAAGAAAGTCAAAAGTAAAATAAAACCCTCCGTATTTTTATATTAAACACTTTCATTTCTCAAAACAAGTTTGTTCTGAAATTCCAAAAGGACTACATGATCTGAGTTCAGGAGAAGGGTATCATCAAAGACTTGTATTAAGGAAAATTGTAGTATCTATGAACTCTAATTAATCTGACTCTAATTAAACTAATTCTAGAAGGACTTATTCCAGTTTTCTATGATAGCTTTAAGAGAAGTAAAATATACTACATATACGTTTTCTTGGAAAGCTTATAAACCTGAAAAGTTTAGTCCAAGGCAATGATTATTAAAGGAAAGGTCTTATTGTTATATACAGTCAGTAGAAGTTTTCTAATTAAATTAAAATGTATTAACGTATCCCATGCTTCTTATGGTATCATACACAGCTTAATTAACTTAAAAATCTGCTTAAAATACATTACCCCTTTTTTCAGGAAAAGAATTTTTGAAAATTTAGCTTTCAACAACATACATGCAAAACTTATTTGCCATTAATCATAAGATTTACTACTAATCTGATAAAAAACAACAAACTTGGTTTAACAGATGAATAAATCTTCAAAGGCACCTATGTGAACAGCTATCTAGCTATGTAATTTCATAAACCTTTTTTTTTTAATACCCACAGCTTCTAAAATATGTGTATGTAGCCATAATAAGCAAATGACTAAACAGAATTAAGGTGGCCACCTTTTCAACACCAGCATATTTTCTACTGGCAGGTGAGAGAAATGTAGGTGTTTATGTATAGACATACATACATACAGAGAGAGAGAGAGCAGGCAGGAATATATTTAATAGTATTTTCTTTATATGAGAATTATTTTTTCCCAGCCACATGCTACACATGCTTACTGCAAATGGGGAAGAAAAAAACCCAACTCCACTAAGTATACATTTTTATGACATTAGAGTACGTCTTCAGTAGCACAGATTCTTTGCAGAAATAAGAACTGGACAGGTACTCCTAATCTATTAACCGGCACCACTACACGATGGACAGAAATGCACAAGTCAGTGATACCATTCTGTCCCCCACACTGCTTTCAATCCAGCTCCCTTTTTACATAATGAAACCATGATTATAAACTACATCAAATACATGCTTTGGCAGACTGAAATAACAATAAATGACAAAAATCAAGATGTTCTGATCATAACAAACAAAACACTGCTGTAGTACTGTTCTTTACGCAAAGGGTAGGTGAAAATTCTCAGAGCTTGAGTTACATAGAAGAAGTGAGTGAAGTAAGTCTTAAAAATACTCATCATTCATGCTAGAGAAAATGTAGTTACCTTTCTGATCCTATGTCCTTTATTCTTCATGTTCATTTCTTCATGAGGTGAAGGAGACCTGTTTTTTGGGCAGAGATTCCCAGGGGTATTTCTTTCTACTAACTGAAGCAGCTCCATTTGCCGTCTTACTTTGTTTTCTTCCCTTTGTTTTTGTAGCTGTTTAGGGTATCTTTCTGATGCTGGAATATATCTTTTCCCAGGCTTGTTTATGTTCCAGTCAGGTCTTTTAGTATGTTTTTCTGAAGGTTTAACTTGTCTTTCTTTTCTTGCATATTGTTCGTATAGCTCACTGTAGATGCCACCATTCTCTTGTCCTGAAATTTTATTTTCATCTGTATACTGCATTTCTTTCTGATATTTTTTGCTGTTGGAGGTTTCCTTATATTCTATGGAAATATCAGGTGATCCACAACACATAGTTCTTCCCTCAGTTGAATCAATACATGCTGAAGTATTACAGTCATCTGAAAAAAAATGTATTTTAATTTCAAGTGTAAGCTATTCAAATAACTTGTTTGAATGTTGTCTGCACATCTATCTACCATTACTGATTTTATTCAAAAAACAGTTGCTACAGTTTTATGATGATTTTTATCCTTTTTGATGTAGAAAAAATATAAGACCAATACAAGCAATTTCAATAAGGAGGAAAAAAAAAGATTAGAGAACAAAATCAAGTCACTACAAAATTAAAATGTAAGTAAAATGAAACTACATTATCTTAAAATGCCAAATTCAGTTTTATTCCTGGTACCCACTGGTAAAGAGCAAAATACAGCTCCTGTTTAGTATTTTAGAATGCTGATGGTTTGGTCATAATCATAGTGCTACTGTCAGAAACTTACTTTCCTAATCTTTGTCTTCTAATGGAAATATTTTGTTCAATTTTTAAAGTACTAAAAATCCAGCCTCTTTCTTTACTAATTAGCATATACAAAAATATTAATTATTTTGTAAATGTTCTGAATTTCTTGTAAAATTTCTACCAGCATTATCAAAACCAAAATTATTAATTTTTTTTTATGCAAATACAAATAAATTAAAGCTTTCTCTTCTCAAGTGCTAAGAAGTTAATAATTTTCTAAATACAAGGTATAAAGCAACTATATGTTTCCACTCAATCTGCTCATTGAGGCCTCACCTACAACATGAATAAATGTAGACTAAGTTCATAGAATCATAGACTTAGAATCATAGTTCTTTTTTGGTTTGTTTGTTTGTTTTAATAGTGTGATACATAATCAAGATAAAGACTGGCAGGTATTCCATCTACATAGACCCACAATTTTGTCTGGATATTTAGCAGGAATTATAAAAAGTTTTACTAAATGGTTGAATATAACCTTTCATTTTCTAATTAGTCTAGTTTTCAAATTCCAGGATTATTGACAGTATTTCTGCTAGCATCTTCAAGGATTCATTAAGGACCCAGCCAGCTTAATACCAAAGCATGTTATATAAGCCTGTGAATATTCACACTGAAGAGTACTAAAATATATGCCTAAATGCCTTAATAAATTTAGTCCTGCAGGGCTTGTGACCATGACTCTAAGCCAAAACCATACTTCAGACTGGCTGATTTGACTTTGTAATTGGCAGGTAACAACTATATAGGCATATCGTTTATTTAGAAGAATACAGTGATATATGGTAATATTATAATATGCCTGTGTCTGTCCAAGTATTTCTTGCTAGCTTTATTTCATTCCGAATGACAGTGATTTGGCCCTGTTGCTCAGTTACACCAATATGCTGTTCCACTGCCTGTATTTCGGTACACCAGGGTAATTAAGTGGAAGGGCTGCGTACCTGTCTGTACAGCGGTGTCTTTCCGAGGAGAAGTCTGCCGATCAATATTACTGCTAATGTCATCAGAAAAGTTATGACTTTGATATGAAATGTCAGTACTACAATTTTCAAATTCAGTGTCACCTAAAAAGAATCAAGGCATTTTTTTTTAATGTAGCAATATATGTTCCATTTAAACTATGCTATCAAGTTATCAGACTATTATGGCTTAGAACTCAAAGCAAAAGGTTGAGAACTATGATTCAGATCCGAATACTCTGCCTGTTTCACTGAAAATCAAGTTGACCATTTATAGGTCTGAATATTCCATATGCCTTCCTGGTGACAGCCTTATATTTCTTCCTTTATGCAATGTAGCATTTGAAGTTATATAATAATAGTAATATACTAAAATACAGTACTCACAGTATTAGTTAACGACACTTGTTTGGAAGGCTCGTTAAATAAACTGAAATGAAATTTGATTCCTGAGGCAAAGGAGCAATTTCTGACCTTATTACAAATGCAGACTGGCAAAGAAAGAACACTAGCACCTCGCATGCAAACACCACAGGAACAAGCAAACTGAATATGAAAAGATTGGTACTTGCCACCAAGATTCTTCTTAAGTTTTGAAATGTCATGTCCCTTCTGAGCCAAATCTCGAATACGCTGTTCTTGTTTTAATCTCAGTGCTAATTCTTGAGCTTTCTGCATTGTCTGATAGATCTCATTTGTTTTAAGAGTCAAAAGTTCCTTTAGAAAAAAAAAAGTAAATATGTGATCATTTGAGAATAAAATAGGATTATTTAATCTCCATATAATCCCCAACGTTTACAGAAATCATGTCAACATACATTCTTGTTTTGAGTAAAGCATTTAAAACAAAACCAAAAAAAACAACAAAAACTAGTTGAGTAGATGCAATACCTAACATTTAACTTTTTAATAGTAAAATCAGAAGCTCTGCATTCTGCTGTGCTGATGAAAGGTGTTCAATCCAAGCATTAAAAAGCCAGCATCTAGATCCTCAAACTTATTTGGATATTTAACTCCTTTCTGATAAATGCATCCTTTCATAAATGTCATCTGATTTCAGCTATCTATCATCAATGTGGTTTAATGAAATAAAAGAAGCCCAAATAAAAATAAGAATCCTTCCTCCTAGTTCCACAAAAGGGAGGGATTAGAAACCTCCCTAACAAAGGCAGAACATCCCTAAATCTGAGGCTTATATTTCTAGACCCAGTGGGTTCAAGACGACTGGGCCAAGGAACAACTCCTATCCAAACTGATACTACCATCTCATACTCCCCCTTCCACTGCATTTGCCAGTGAAAGCAAAACTGAGAGCATGACATGTTTGGAAGGAGCTGAGCTATTACATAGAAATATGACTTTTCCTAATTTTTAGCAGTTTGTTCTAGCATCTACAGGCAGATCCTATACCTTTCCCTCCAGAAAATGCAGAGCAATCAGGCATCCATATTTCTGCAGGTTCTCGAGGAGGCTATGCTTTTGAAAACAGTCTGTTATATGACATCGCAGAATTCTGCTAACACTTATAGCTGCTACTGTGCCAAAAGAAAAGAGTATGGCTTTAACCTTCTACAGATTCTTCTGTAAGAGGTTAAGAATATATAAAAATGTGAAATTTGTGTACACCAAAGGTCAAAATGTTACTTTCAGTTTAATTTTTAAATGAAACAAGCTTGAAAGCTCAGCAGTAGTTACTGAGGTGAAAGTTCTAGAACATCAACAACTTTTTAAACAACTTTTCCAAATTATATTCTGGAAATTCTTTAATCCAGAGTAAAAGCACATCCAGTTAGATAAAGTTCATGATACTGAAGCATCTTAAAAGCACCAACTTATCAACAACAATAATTGGATCACAGACTTTGAGGTATTTTTTTTATTTAAAATTTACGTTTAAAATATATCTTTCTACATTATTTAAAACTACAAGTGCATTTTTGCCAGTTTCATTCATCTTTCTGAAAAGGCCCTTGTCCAAAAAAACAAACTTGCCTTAAACCTATATTGTACTATATTTATTGAGGAAACAAATTTTGGTTTCAAATGTAGAAATTTCAGGTAGTTTTAATTTTCAAAATGAGGAGGCAGCACCATTTTGAAGGTGAGGAACTGTTTTCTTCAAAAAATAGTATTATTACAGACTCTGAATTTGGTAGGCAGAAGTCTGTTTACCATTTTGAAACTCTGAAGGAGTTTTGTTCATGCTTTAGAGCAGTTATTGTCATGTTAATGGAGATGTGGCAAAATCCCTTGCACAGTTTCAAAATATATCCTGTCATCTTTTACTGTACTTAAAAATAGTATATCAAAGTAATATACTATAATAATCAAAACATAGTCTTCCCTCTAGATTCATAGCATCTAAGTTTAGTATATACAGATAAATCAGTAAAAAATTTCCATTTATCTGCACTAAACAAAATACAGAAAACCACCTCTTTTTGTTTTTGTTTAAGCATATCTTCTTCAAACTGTTTCTGCATCAGTTCTTTTTCTCGTGCTAGGCGCTGTTCTTCCTCTTGTTCTTCCCATTTTCTCTTCTCTTCATCCAGTTGTTTCTTCTTCCGCTTTTCTTCTACCTGAGCCATTATTGCTTTCTGGTAATATCATAAAAAAGTAGAATTAAAAGGTATAAAATTGAAGGTATTACAATCTATTTACTCATATACTTCCATGTATGTGTATAATATTTGGATTTGGAAGCATTAAAAAAGAGACAATTTATTCAAGACAATTTATTAGTTTATGTGACAGTACTAGGGAAAATAGCTGTCTAACAGTTCATTCCTAACGAAAAAATATTTCAAACACTTCTTTTGTTCTAATTTCTCAAAAGATATGTAGTTGCCTTCCCATTTTTTTTAGAACTACCAGCCCAGCAAAGCGGTTTGAAGACAAAATGCTCAAAGATAAACAAAAGTCTCTTTTTATATTTTCAAAATGGTTTTGTACATTGCTTGTGAAGAAATAGTGGTCTGATTTTTATCTAATATACTTTGATCTAGCAAGAATAACAGTTTGAGCAGACAGAATCATTACATTTACACTAAGATTTATTTACATTGTGCTATAGACATCTTCATGAAGATGTATGTTCAGTTAAGAGTGCAGCAGAAGTAATAGGAATGGCGGCAGTACAGTAGATAAAATTTTAAAATTCATGGAAGGGGTATATGCAAATATCAGTCCTCCTGATGACAGTGGAGACTAAAAAAAATGTACGCAAAACCTATTAGAGCTCTAAAGTCTGTGTTGTGTCTTTTTGAGGTGAGAATTCTGTCACAGAAATGCAAACAACTCCACACAGATATTAAAAAACCGTAGACTCTGAGAGGAATAATGTTAAACAATTGTAAACGTGACTTGAAGCATAAGAGTCAACTGCCTCACTATTATTAAATATCATGCTTTATTCATATGACAAAACTACCTTTCATCCACTCATTAAAATGTCATTAAACTTTAAAACAGAAATCTACCTGATGTTCTAACTGTTTCTGCCGCCGTCTGTCTCGCTCTTCAATCTGTGCAGGATCCAGGAGAGCTGTCATTGAACGAAGGAAACTACAAACAAGGAAATGTGTATATGTTTTTAATCATAAAAAGGAAATCCTAAAGCCTTTCTTAATTAGAAGTCTCAGTTAGATTTCAAATAATATTTTCATATTGAGGCTATCACATTGCATTAATTAATTAATACAATTCATTGTAATGAGTAAGGAAGAAAGTAAGCTTGCAGTAAATTTTATTAATGAACAACAGAGGCACTTGTGTCTTACAAAGCTGAAACAACATGTAATTCTGAAAAAAAGCAAAAGCTAGATGAGATAGATCTTATGATCAGCTTTAAAGGATCTTATTCAAGTATTTTTTTTTAATTTCTGAGGAGGTGACAGAAATGAGTTAGCTGGGAAGATGATTACCCTTTCAAAGCTCACTCACCTGACTTTCTGACTGTGATCCAAAGCACTGCTTTTAGCACCTTTTTCTGCATTTTCCACCTTTGAGGGCATGAGGTTGCCTAAAGCTGCAGGTGAAAAAGGGTGAACAAAAGCAGTCAGCTCCTTAGGGTCAGGTGACAGGCAAAGACTTTCAGGCTGCTTTTTGTACATTCCATTTAAAGGGTGTTGTGCATTAGTATTAAGGTAGTTCTTTAAAGTATCAAAATGCATTGCCCATCTGTCATGCTCTTCAGCCTAAATAAATATGAAGCAACAAAAAACGGAAATGCGCTCAATTACACTGTTTCTATAAAGCATGGTTAACAAAAGAGTTAGACAATACATATTTTGTACAACAGGAACATCTGAAAATCTTTGTTATGGAAGTACAATACACAGAGCAGTTAATTTCCTAGAACTATTTCTGTTGTGTACAAGTCAGATCAGAAATTACACTGCTGATCAATACACTTGGTCAGCACCAACGTATTTCTATTATATTGACAGCAAAGACAAACAAACGAACAAACCAGAAAGTTCAAAACAAACAAACAAAACGACATTAAAAGTAAAAGAAAAAAAAAGTAAGCTAAAATGAAATTAGGCTTTTTGATACGGCTTTTTCAATTTATATTACTATTCCATCCCATATTTTTTCAAATAGTACTGCAAAACTGCTTGATGTCAGTACTCTGTGCACTCTGCCATACTTTTCTCCTTTTGTGCATATATTCTCTCCCTGATAACATGAACAAGTGGCATGTTTTACACTGGCCCACATTTACCACCTCTGCTTTAATGCTGGACACTAGCAGAATTACTGTGCATTGGGCAGAGATGTTACTCTATAACTTCCTATTTTCAGCTTGACAGACCCATTGTAAAATAAGCCTTCTTTCCCACCCACACCATCTGTCATTTTCAATTAAACACAAGAATCCTAGCAAAGTACCTGAAACTTCTTTAGAGGTGACATATTGGCTTTTTAAGTCTCCGTTCTGTACTACCTGAGCTTATTTTTTGGCGCCACGTTGGGAACTGAATATTTTAATATTTCATTAATAGAAGATTTTTACCTAAGGGACCTTTGTTTTTGCTGTAGGTACTGAGATTGTTTTTTTCTTCTCAATAAAAGAAGATTTGTTTCTCTGGAAGGACTGGAGAACGGCTCCCTCAAATTTTGCATTCTGCAGAAAAGAAACTAACATAATCCACTTAAAGCCTTCTGGGAGTCACTTCCTTGAACAAAAAGCCACCCTCTTTAAGAAAAGTTTTATACCTATTAAAAAAGACACAAGAAACTCTTAGTCCAAATAATAATAAGAATCCAAATAATTCTTTCTCCTGTTTCCTAAGTTTTGCCTATCCTTTGTACACATTGATGTGGAACCACACAAGAGCAGTTAAAAAAAATCTATTTTATTCTTATGTAAATCTGTAGTGAAATATGTAGAAAGGTTGAGAGTGTAACACAAGACCTGAAAAATAAAATGTTGAAGAAAACAAGATTAAGTGCATGTAGCTTTCTTTCAAAAGGGGCTGGAAGTGAGATTACTGTAAGGTGAGTAACTACATCCATCTCCCCAGGGCACAGCTATCAAATTAAAAAAATGAGGCAGCTGATGCTGGGACCTTTCACAGCTGTGTTGCTTTCACAATATAAAGCTCAGTTTGCAAAGGAAATTCAATTCCTTCAACAGCTCAGGAAATGAAAAAAAATTGTGTCACATGTAAGTATGTGACCAGCCTTAGCAAGAAGGTGTTTTTTTTTTTTTGGAGGTGGGTAGGAAAGCTCTTTTCTAGCATTATGAAGTACGGAATTGGAATGATGAGTTTCTGTCCAGGGATTGTGTAATTGCTGTATTAAATGCTTTAGTTGAAAGTAAAAGCTGCAGCCTTTTAATACAGAAGTTTGTAGGTTATGAATGCTCATATCAGGCAAGTTTTGGTAATTGGGATTCTTGTTCACTAATAATACAGAGAATAGTGAATATACCTGATACATAGCAAGAGGATTGTTTGATCCCGGGTTAAAGCTACACACAGCAATTTGGAAATCTGGATTCTAGCTATAGTACAATGTTTCTTCATTTCAAAAGACAAGAGACTTTAGAAAAGCATGTCAATATTGGTCTGCATAAGAATAGAGAATGTTTCACTGAACTTAAAATCAGTAATAAGATAGAAATAATAACATAGTAAAGGAAACAAGTCTTCTTCCATATAAAGAGCTTACAGGGTGTAAGACATCTTGCCCAAACCAGCCAATAGTATTAGATCTCCACATATCTGACCTGCAAAGCAATTATATTGGCCACAGTTTCCTTTGAGATCCAGTGTAAGAGACCTATGTTCAACAGCCTGAAAAAACTGAAGGATAAAAAAGGTAGGGCTACTTTTTTCAATCCTTTTTGGAGTAGAAATGTTTAAAAAGCTTCATTAATGTGTACATGTGTGCATATGTATGTCTTGAAGTAGTATTTCCAGAAACAAGATCTGAACACCACTGTGACACATTGTGATTGTCTTTAACTTTACTTGTTTTTTTTTCTCATCTTCTTTGGTAGTCTACAGGAAGTTTCTTTTTGCACAGTGTCTGGCTATTGTCTCTACAAAACCTTCCAGCCCCTGGTGCTTTCACACTATGATGGGGGGGAGGGGGGAAGAGTTGGAGGTAATACCACTGTTCTCATCAAACTAGACACAGTTTTCTGCCACCAAAATACTGGAATGCCTACTGGCTAAGTGGGCAGCTCTCTTGAGTTTATGATTGAAAAACTGGATGTGCTGCATTCAATTACATCTTTGTCACTAGTTCATTAGGTCTAAGATTTTATCTCTTATTTCTTAGAACAAAAGTTGAAATAAAAGCTTTTCTTATTCCAAAAAGTACCTCTAAACCACAGATACCTTTGATAAATTCAGTTTTTCTTCTATTTTTTGTAGCTTAGCTTCTTCCTTCTGTTTGTCCAGCTCTTCAAGCCACTTCTTCCGTTGCTCATGCTTTGAAGGTTGTTCCTGTGGCACAGCTTCCTGAAATAAGATAAACGCCAATCTATTACTTGTAGCAACTACTAATATGTATTGAGTACATAAGTGTGTGTGTACATGTTATGTACAAGCTCTTATGGGGGCATGGTGATAACACTTTCTAGGAATGCTGAGTATGCCACAAAAAAGACATTCGTTTTTACTGTAATAACTGACAACAGATACAAACCTATACTGTTTGAAAGCAATCACTGTAGAGGCAGTCCCCCTAAGAATGTGTTTATCTGACACAGCATTCTTAGAGTGACAGCTGACTTTCTGAAAGGCAGGTTAGAGTAAAAGTCAAAAGGCTATGCTTATTATTCTGTAAGCAGAGCTAATGAACAATGCAAATAATTACATAACCATTGAGATTATTCCTCAAAACAGAGCTGGAAAAGATTCATACCTTTTAGTTAGTAATCAACGTGGAAAGACAAAAACAGGTTGTTCATGACATAAATATACTAATTTGTAAAACTACAAATCGGAGCAACAGGTAAGTTTGATATAGGGAGTTGGCAGCACTTCAGAGAGCTTAAACTAATCACTGAAATTTGATTCTGCTTCCAGTTAATGCTGGATCCGTACAAAAAAGAAAATCTTGTATGAATTAAAAATTGAACAGTTCCGGAACAGTGCAGTGGAAACTTTGCTCTTCAGTGTTTTTACTGATAGCTTTACCTTATCTGGGTTAGCTGTTTCCCTTTTCTCTGTATGTGTTTTTTCATTGCCAGATTTTGCCCAGAAACAACCCACCTCTCCTTCCAAAGTCTCTTTCAGCTTCTTCTTCAGTGCTACTTGTTCATCTTCAGGAGGAAGGGTGGGGAGGGAAGTGCACAAAACTTTGGTGAGAATTCCTACTACAGGCAGGTAGATGCATTTATTAAAATAAATAATTAAAAAGGCACACCGACTCTACAAGCTCTACAGTTTTGATTGTAAAAAGGGCTACAAGATGAAGTAACTACTGTGTGAGCTATCAGTTTAAATGTGATTTTGCTCTTAAAGAGGATGGCTGCTGAGTCTCTGCCCAGAGATGTGGAGGTAACAGGAATCTCTGAGAAGACTACAAAACACTGAAGGCTTAAGAATAACTGAGGAGAGGGAAAACTAAGAGAAATAATTAATAAAAATTGAGATAATTGATTTTTTTATACTAATGATATAAGATTACTCTGTAGCTGCACTGGATTAATAATATTAAATGCAAGCTACTGACAGTGCAGAATCAAACTGAAACTAGATAGTCTACATCCAAGCTGAAAACAAAACACTCCTGTATATCAATCATGTAAAGCCTGTGACAAATTAAGTTTTTTTACTGTGTTAAACACTCCCAATTTTCTGCAGGTTCCCCTTGGTTAGGGATAAGGCAAGACGGCAAACTATTTCAAGGTCAAATTGCAACTTGTATTCAGTCACAATGGTAGATAAGGCAACACTTTTCCCTTTAAAGAAACAAACTCATTTGTTAATGATAATGGCTATCACAGAGTGAAAGAATGTGACCAAATCAGTAGCCAGTAACTCCTACAATATGAAGTATAAACAAATGTGCTTGTTTGCCTGCTTCTGAACAAAATATTCTTGCAATATGTTACAGGTTTTTCTTTATACAGATTTTTTTGAAACTCATAAATGTCAATCTTTCCTAGAGACAAACGAAAGTACATAACTTCCAAATTTGTAGCAATTGCATTGATACAAGTAAATCTATAAAAGCATAAGGAATGCAAGGTTTCTTGGCATCTTGAGCATAATAAACTGATAAAATATAAATAGTCTGTATTATAATTACCTAATTCTTTCTTCCATTGTGTCTTTTTAAATTCTAATAAGGCTTTCTCCCCTTCTCTTTCACCCAAGGTAGTAAATATGTCAGCTGGTTTCCATGACTCCTTTCTAGAGAAGAGGAGGATAGAAGAAAAATAATACCAAAAAAGCTTATCTGTTAACTTTTAAATTAGTATTTAAAATTACCTTTAGATATATTCTTACTGTGATTAAGAATGTTAATTCTTACTGTAATAAGAAGATTAACAATATTAATCATTAATGGAGACACTTTTTTTGTAGACAATAACACAGATTTACATACATAACTTGCTGTCCTTGTTGCGGATATGACTCTTGTTTCCTGCTCGAGTTAGAATTAGCTTCATCTGGAACAGATGAAACTTCATTGTAACACTTTTCCAAAAAGCTTGTGTTTTCCTCTGATGACTCATTAGCGGCTGTAGAAGGATACAAACACATGTAAATATATATATATATATCTCCACACACAAGTAAATAAAGCATGTGCGCCCACTAAATACTTCTCAACATTTACTGCTTTAAAAACAAGAAACCTGCAAACTCGACATTCTTTAATAGAACTGTTTTTAGCTCTGCTTGTATGTCTAAGGCATGTAAGTTAAAACTTTACAGGGTATTTTTAGAATGCTAGACTTATAATAAATGCTTATACTTGACAAACAGCTCAGATTTTTGTACTTAGTAAAAGTAATTTCTTTTTTGTAATTACTTAATTTCAATGTGTCTTGTTTGTGGTGACCAAGAGCTGACTTCTTTCATAGGTCTACAAACAGGAGTAAAGATGTAATACAAGAACATACACAATAGTTCTCACACGTGGCAGTATAAGGACTGCAAAACAAATAATACTCAACAGTAATATTACAGCTAGGCAAAAAGATGCATGTATATCTTGGGGCCAGAGGAAAATGTCACTGCTGCTCTTGAGATGCACAGCAATACCTGAACTCTTCATACAACCATAAAGTCCTAACTCTGTGTTTTTTTTCAAACTTATAATGGTAATAGTACAGTGCCGTTCTACTATGTATCTTTTTCCCCAATGTAAAATACTTAATTTCAGCACAAAACATTGGCAGTTGCTTGCTTTCTTACTCTGCAAAGTATTAGAATACTATTAAGCAATTCCTAATTTTTACTGTTAGCATTAACTTGTTTGGTTCCTAAACAGTAACAGGCAATTTCATATCTATAGTAGCAAACAGTATTTTGTCAGAGAGCATTGGAGTAACATCTCTGCAGCATGAAAATAACCTTAAATTATGAATTCAAAATTAAACTTTTCACATTCAGCTCCATTTCCATGAAACAAACTTCAACTATCTGTATGGAAACTGTACTTTTGCAGCAGGATGCATCTTACCCATTTCTTCGTGCTTTTCATTATGAGTCTCAAAGATGCTTCTAGTTCCTTCTTTTACAGTCATCAAAATCTGTTGAAGCTGTTCTTGTGTTAAACACACCAAATTTCCTAGGTCTTCAGCTGATATATGTGGATTTTGAGGTCTCTGTTTACTTTTTTTAACATCAAGATTCTCTGAATCAGGCTTCCCGTTTGTCTTATCTCTTTGAAAAATCAAAGAGTGATCTTTAGCTGTGGCTTCATTTGAGGAAGGTTTAGTTACATGCATTTTTTCACCTTTTGTCATTGATAAGCTTGATTCACTCCTTGGTTTTGCTAAGTTTTCCTGCTTGATACAGGCATTCTGTGTTGACCTCAGAATATGTCTAGTACGCCTTATTCTCAACGCCTGTTTAGGGACTCTGGCTTTATTGCCCATCTGTTTAAAAAAAAGTTAGACCAGATATTAAATAAGCTAAGGAAATAAATTCTCATAAGTAACAAACAAAAAGATTTAAGCAACAGGTAAAAGTGTCATTTTTCCTCTCTGTTCCATCAATAGAAACTACGTATAAACTAGTGAAATATCTCTGAGTGCTAGGAATACCTTAAATGAGGATACAGCACCTAAATTTGAATATTTAAAGATGACATGAAAAATTACTTGATACACCATAACATTTAAAAGAATCCACAAATATTCCTTCATTCTTCTTTGGTATTTCTGAAGCATGGCTTCAAACAGGTATATGTCTTCATAAAAAGCCACTACTATTTCAGTCTTGACTCTTCCATTCTGTAATAACATTACCCTTTCCAGGCTTCCTGATATACACTTGTGTTTATCTCACAGGAACAGGCTTGCTCTGGTTCCCCTGCTCACTGCATTCCAGTTCACTAAGACAGGGACAACCTATACAACTACACTGGGACTAAAACACATTTCAGATCATATTTACCAGAATCCCTTTAGGGTTTCTGAAAGTCCCAATCTGGATGACTTCCTGTTTGGCAAACTAAAGCATTTTGCAAAGGTAAAAGTAGTCATATAACTTAAAATTCAACCTTGTGTTGATGATGTTGTTGTTGTTGCTGAACTCTTTTTAAATTCAGATTGGATACAGGAAAAGGTTCTATACTGAGAGGGTGGTCACGCACTGAACAGGCTCCCCAGGGCAGTGGTCACAGCACCGAGCTGCTGGAGTTCAAGAACTGTCTGGATAACACTCCCAGCCATAGGGTCTAATTTTTATGTGGTTCAGTGTGGAGCCAGGAGTTGGACTCAATGATCCCTGTGGGTCCATTTCAACTCGGGACATTGTATGATTCTTTTTTACAGCTATTACGAACCTGTGAAATGCATTTTCATAAACATAACTGATTACAAATACTGAGACACTTCAAATGTGTTTTCAAGCATCTGTTAACAAATTGAAGAGTATAATGTATGAAGTAATTGAAAAGTAATTTCTTCACTTACCTTCACTGAAAGCCTTGATTTATCTTTTGGGAAACAAACATAAACATATGAGAGCAGTATTTAATAGCAACTTCCTCCTGAAAAACAGATCTTAAGAAATTCAGGAACTATTGTAGTCATCTGATGTTTTGTAAGGTGGGGCAAGTACTTTCCCTGTAACATCTGCCTCTATTATTTTACTTTTTAAAAAAAAAAATCAGAATGTACACTTCAAAAGTATGTTGGAAAACAAAACAAACGTCTAGATATATTTCAGTTGTCTATAGAACTACTGTACCAGTCTGATCTTCCCCTGCTACTCATTCTCAGAGAGCCCAGAGGTAATGGCTAATTTTTAATTGTTTATTTATTGTGCTTTTTTGGTTTGCTTTCTGTGTCCCATTCTTCCAGGACAGTCCATGCATCCATCCCCATCTGCTACATGATGTTATGTCTCCATCACTTACAGCCTAAAGAAACAACACTTTCATAATCACACCACCCTTCACTGTTCCCCCTACCGCTGCCCTGAAGTATACATACTCTTCAGTATTTTAAGCCAAATTCTGCACAGAGCTGGTGGTTGCAAAAATATTATGTTTAACATAATACTTAATAATAAAGAATATTATAATATTGATTAATAGAGAGGATGTGATACTCAACACGAGAAATCTTGTACACATGGGTAAGGGAAAAGGGAGAGAAAACAGTTGGGATGATACTTTAGTGGAACAAATCTGTGAAGATAAGGCTGCTTCAGCTGCACTGTGCAATCATGGCTCTGACAGTGGTTGTCATATATTTTGCACTGGTAGCTCCTGTATTTTTTTTGCATTGGAGAATACTAACTGTTCAGACTGTCTGCAAAACACCCTATTAATAGTCTTCCATTTAGATGAACATTTTAAAACTTGGGAGTATGCTAAATCTCTCCTGGAGAGCTACGCATTAAATTGTGAACCATCTTGCAGTTTCCATAGTAAGAGTGTTTTGGGACTGTGTTTCCTCACTAGGTTCATTCACCAGTTTGAATACTGAAACAATTTAATTTAAGGAAGAGCTGTGTAAAGGTAACTTGTTAATTCCTGGAGAAGACTGCTTCTTTGAGGCTAGCTCAGAGTCCAAGGCAAGGCTTTATCTCAGAGACCTCTGAATAGGGTCAGTGAATGTTCCATAAATGATGCGAGGTAAGTTTGAGGTAAGTGAAAGCTGTAGCGCTGCTGTTCCAGAGGTGTTGCAAGGTTTTGTCTCCAGTAGATGTATTCCTTGTTGACTCTTATATAATGTCTCCTTCGACAGCAAAAAGTGGAATATAATTTGGAGGGCATTAAATGGAGAATTCCTGTACCCTGAATGCCAACAGTTAGAAAATGTGGTTTTATGCTTGTATATATTTGATGTTTATGTTCGATAAATCAAAAACCTAGATTTTAATAAAGTTTAATTATTAACATATGAGATAGTTTTTTCTAGTGTGGTAGCAATGATATCTGGCCTAAATAAACAAATTATTGAAAATGATAAACCTCAATTGCCAGATACTAAAATTACTTTAAATTCAGAAGCGTGGTATGATAGATTTCTAAATTAAGCAGGGAGTTACTAAGCTGCTTTTTCCTTGTTAATGAGGTGCTACTAAGTTGCAGGCATTCTCTAGTTATGACAATCTATATATAATAGTACTTAACATTTTGTGAAGGCAGACAAGCTGTAAACTGTCAAGACAATTTGCCAGTTGTTTGCCTGTGGACAGGCTACTCAGATGTTCACTATCAACCTAGACCAGTGGCAAGTTGGTTAAGAGGGCCAAGTAATAGCATTGTACAATTACTCTTCCTAATCTGAATATTTCAATAAAGCTGTGGTTCATATTGCTTGGAGGTTAAACTTTAAGAGGCTTTAAAAATTACTTCAGATAAATGACTGAAAAAATACCAGAAGAAGCTAAAATTAGCTTAGGCTTTCCATCCAACACTTCAGTTTCAAGCTTCAGTCCATCTCTGCAAAAGGAGAGAGAGAGAGAGAGAGAGGGAGAGAAATCAGAACTATTAAGTAATATGGTAATGGTTAAGATCTTTACATTAATAACAAAGACAACTGTACTCCATTATAACATGGTATTTACTGTAGGTCAAGGTGGACTTTCACTCTCCAACTTTATATGTTTGTGAGAAGTTCTTCAATACAAAGAAAACAGGTCACAAAAAGGATACATTTTTATTAATGATACTGGAAAGTTTGGATTAGCCTGTTACAAGGTATGTCTTTTAGAGTGAAGGTGCCACTGTATATATGCTGTATTCTACAAAAAATACTACACAATCTCCGTGAAATTCCTGCGCTGTTCATTACAAAGCGTTGTATTCTAAAGTCTTGAATTATGCTTCCATGCAAAATAGTACAATTTGTTTTAAGTAGAACAAATGCTACTATAAAGGTTTATGAAAACAAACAAAAAGCAAACAACAACAACAAAAACACGCACAACAAACAAACAAAAACAAACAGTGGGAAGGCCTCGCTACGAGCACAAAGTGCCCAACGCCTTTTCTTCTTCCACGTAATTAAGAAAATCTGTCCGATTCATTCTCGGGGTGCTCAAAATAGGGCTTACGCTCAAGCTGCCTTTCATTGAAAACCCCAAACGCTCGTAGCTTTCTAATGAGCACCGTTCTAATTAACATGGCGAAGGTGCCCGAGGCTGCCAGCGGGGTGCGGCAGCCCCGCAGAGCTCCCGGCCGGCCGAGGGCCCTGAGGGACGGGGCGAGGCGAGGCTCGGGGCCTCCCAGGGCTCGCCAGCAGCGTCCCGGGCGGGGGCGGTCTCCACAGGCGGCCGTGGGGAGGGTCCCGCTCCTTACCCCAGGTTCATGGCGCGGCCGGGCCGGTGATCCTGAGTGATGCCTGGGGCCGCCTCGGTGCCTCCTCGGCCGCCCGCGCTCTGTGTACGGCCGTTGCCAGCCCCGCGTAAGGAGGCGGGAGGCGATAGGTTTCCCGCGGAGCCAATGGGCTCCTCGCACACTGCGGGGGCCGGCGGAGCCGGGGCTTGTGGGGAATGGAGTCCTGCTGGCGGGGGAGGGGAGGGGGGCTCGGCTTAGCGCCTGCCGGGGCGTCCCCCCTGGGGCGCTGTTGTGACGCCGTGTGGGAGCTGAGGGTTCCCTTTGCAGGGACGGGCGGCTGCCTGAGTGTTTTTTTTCCAAATATTACTTCCTAGTTCTTCACAGGGCATTTATTGAGTGGTAACGTTAGCGAGTGAGTCTCGGGGACTTTGATTTAGGGCCTAGAGGAAAGGCAGAGATAAGAGAGGCAGACATTTTTCTCAGTAATCCACCTCCTGTGAAGTCCCGAGAAGCTAGGGGCATACAGAATACTGTGATGATGAAAGTGCTGCCCGTCTGGGCTTTCTTACAGCAGTCTCTCTTGTGGGAATAAAAATGGTTTTTTTGCAGAATTACATTGTTTAGAGGGAAGGAATGTGGTATTGAGATATGCTTGCAGTGATAAGAAAGCTTAGCAGGCGACCTTGTAAAATGCAGACAACCAGACTCCTTAGAGCAATTCGGTGAAAATCACGGTGTCAAGTCAGATAAGTGAAGAAACATTACCACTTCAAACAGTAAAAAAGTAAAAAGAAATTTGAAATTTAACAGGCCGGCAACTGAAGGCCGTGCATTGTCTGTGAAGCATCAGATAGATTGTGAACCTAGATTACCCACTCAGTGGGGAAACAGGGGAGGGTCCTGGTCATCGAAAAAGTATATAAACTGTGTTATGGAACTAGTAGGTGCGCTCCTGCTTGTGGGACGCCTGCCATTGCTATTGCAAATAAATTACTACTTCACTGAAATCCTCGCCTGAGCCTAAGTTATTGGCTACAGAGTGTTTCTCACACTCTGAATCTCCCTGAGATGCTATCAAGAATAACTTTTAAACACTAATTTGTTTAGCTGATAATTTTTTAGGATCATCAAGTCCAGGACAGAAAACTGGATAGAAATGAGACAAAACAGGCGATGGTTGCACCAGATGATCTTGAAGGTCTTCTCCAACCTTTACAGTTCTATGAAAACCAAACCAAATAATTCATGCTTCTGATTAAATCCCACTGAACAATGCTCTCCCACAGCATTGCAATAGGATTTGTACATCAAGAAAGACATTACACGCTTAATTTGGATCGAAAATATTTCAGACAGGCACCGTGTTTGTTTGTGTGCTGTTTAAAGAATAGCAGTTTTAGTAGTGCTCCACATAGCACCTTTTATTTTCTTTTATTTCTAATCATGACCCATAAATACTGCTTTAAGCTGCAATCTTTAAATTAATTATCTTAATATTTTCATTCTCTTATTTAAAGAACTACGACTGGTTTGTTTGCTGTTTTTTTTTTTTTTTTTCTTCCAGACAATTGAGTTAGTTTTCATGTCTTTAACATTTCAGTGTACATCTTTTAATATTTCTGTTTTGGGGATCTCTTTTGGTATTAACAGTCCCTTCTAATTAATTTAACAGTGTTTATATACCTTATGTTCTGTTTTGCTTTCTCAAAACGCTCAATATAAGGTGTTAAATAAAACTTAGTCTTACTCCTCTTCTTGCACCATCCTACTCCTCCCAAAACCTAATTCACTGAAACATAGCATCACTGTAGAGATGAAATCCTAGCTTTCTGTAGACAACCACCTCTTTGCTAAAGGAGAAAAAGAAGACTGAAGTATTGATTTCTTCCTAGTCAGCTTTGAGATCCACAATCATGCTTAAAACATTGCATCTGTAATAAGTGTTTTTTCACTTTAATGACTTGTATCTCCCTGATTTCATCCCAGCTGTGTATCACCATGTGGTGAGAAATGCAAGAGAATGTTGTTTTCTGATGAGCAGGGCTGATAGCTGTACAGTCTTTGCTGGTAGTTACCTTGTTTCTCATCTCATTTTTTTTCCTCGACCATTCATAGCCAAGTGAAAGAACGGGAGACTACTTTCTAAGTAATTCTTCATGATTTTAAAATGTATTTTTTCTTCTACTTACGTGCTTTACACCCGATTTTCCACATTAATGGATTTCTATTCTACATGTAGCATTTTAAATAATACAGCCAAACAGAATTGCCTCCTGATTTCTGTTTGAGACAGCAGGTGGCGTTACAGTTTCAAGCATCTCAGCAAAAGTTTATCTTTGTCATACAGAAAATCACCTTACAAGGACTCAGAACCACTTTTTTTTTGTTCCTGAAATAACAATGAGTTTCACAGTCCTTTAAGATTTTTTAAACATTTTATAAATAAAACAGTGTTTTGGTAGTCAAGTGTGAAAACAGATTATTTCAAAAAGCTTGCAGTCCAAAGCTCTAAACATAGTTGATCTATGCTGCTATTTGAAGCTGTACCTAAAATTAGTTTCTAAATTATGTATCTACCAATCTACTTTATAACCAGCTCTTAAACCCACACTATTGGCAGTAGCATTATGGGGGAAGGGAGTGCTTTCAAAGTAACAGAATAAACTTCTCTAAGTTCTGTATTTAATACTGTTTGTAAATGAATATACTTGAACTATGACAAAGAATTCGTACAGTATAGTAGATTATAGGAAGAGTATAATACAATAGTATTATTATAGTACTACTATTCAGTTTTGATTGCTGCAGAAAACTGTAAACATCACCTTTTTGTTTAGGTCATGTCAGTTTTGCAGTAAACATACAGAATCAAGAGTTAATCAAATGCTGAACTTCAACAAAACTTGGTTTGGTAAAACTACATGTATTTGTTTAAACAAAAAAGTCTGAATGACGGGAGTTGAAACAAAGTCACCTCTAGCCTTGTCTGAATTCATCCTTCCTTCCCAATTACACTGACGGTATGCCAAATCATTCCTCATTTTCAGAACTCTTACCTCCCTGCATGGGAACATCTGCATTACTTGTATTCATTGAGATTATTGTTACCATTTCTGACACATGGAGAAATCAAAACTTTTGCTGTGCTATATCTGAAGGTCTGGCTAAAAGTTACTAAACTTCAAATTTTAAACCATTTTCTTGTCCAAATATTATATTTATATATATATTTGCACAAAAATTATGTCTAAGGGCAGCAGAGGTTTGAGGCTGAAAAAAGTAAGGGTTGGTTAGTCTAAGTGAAGAAATTTAGTCATCCATTTACTTGCTTAAAAACGAAAGTACCATATATTTGATCCTGTTTTAGAGAAAGGAATTTAGCAAATGGCCTCTTGACTCACCCAAATCATACCCTCAAGAGACATATTTACATTCTGCCCTTGGATACACATTTAATTCTGAAATGAATGTGCATCATGAGACAAAAATGGGGTTCCCATTTTTTTCCTCATTATAGAGAACTTGAACACATATACTGTTCTGTAAGACCCAAATGGGAAAAAAAAAAAAAAGTAAAACAGAGTATGACTAACTTCTGTAATTTTATTTACTGTTTCTTATCTGCAAAATTTCAGGTGAATATTAGAATCCAGCATAATGGGCATGACAGGAGTTGATGTGAAATATCTGAAGAAATTTAAAGAGTACCTTTCCTGTTACTGCTTGTCCCCAAACATTATTTAAAGTGTGTATGTTTTTAGGAAGGAGAATAGAGGAGATAATACAAGTTTCTATAATGCAAGGTCTGTTGGAATGTGTGTGGGAAAAGAGTTACCAGACTCTATTTCATTGCCTGATAAATTAATTATCAGCATTCCCAAGTCCTTGATTTACCATTCAGGAGGTCTGGACGAAAATGCTTTCGGGCTACATGCATCTCTCTGAAGGCTCATGGAATACTACACAAAACACTTCAATCACTCATTAATTAAACTTTCTAATAGCCCATCTAAGCAAGGTAAGAGGATGAGATTTCAGTAGGAGGTAGGTGTTGTCAGAGTCCCATCAGGTGTCTGTCTTGATCTCCAGGCACATAAATACCATTAATATCTGGTCTTAAAGGACTTAAGAGAACAAGTCCCATTGATTTTTTTTCAATCACATACTCATGTAAACCCCACTCAGAATCGTTGTTCTTGTTTTCTAGGTGAATAAATGGATTGACACAATGATTAAATTCAGCGTTGTTAGTGGTAGCTTTTGGAAGCTAGAAATAAAGGGGTTTGGCCTGGGATTAGGGCTAGTGAATGCAATTACAATACAAATACTGCTGAGACGGTTCCCCAAGAATACATTTCCTTGGAGCTTGCATACAGAACGTAGCCAGATTTGTATTTGGTATTGTTGCTGCATGGGAGAATACTTTCAAAATAGTTGAATTTAAGTACGAGTATTTAAGTATATGTGTGGCTTGAATCCATTAGTCTGTGTTTCTTTTAACTCCAGGGGGAAGGGATTCTCAAACCTTTTCAGAATAGGAGCTGTAATATTCATAGAAAGTGTATTCTTTTACCCTACAGTGACCAACAGAGATCACCCTCCTTCTTCCTAATACTTGTATGTAGTTTCTCTGGGATATCCATCCAGCCATTGCTGATTCAGTAAAGTAAATTAGGAAAGTCTTTAAGGTGTATTTAATTATTCTTAATGAAATTTAGCAGCTTAAACTACAGAAAAGCTGTGTGCACACGTGAGCAACAAATCCTCATCAAGTGCTCTGCAGATTATCATTGAAACTAAGATCGCTGCTGAAGAGCAGCAGCCCTCAAGGTATGAAGATGTTTTACATGCTATTGGACAGGTTCAAATTCACATTTAGTCTTCAGAAGTTAAATAGAAAATACAAACAGTTTTGGCCTTGCTTCCAGTACACTGTTGGGAACATAAATGCAAATTTTTAGACTTGTTTCCTTAATTGCTTCTTGCAAAAGAAAAAAAAAGATTATCAACTTTCTGCAATCAAATGCCAGCATGAGATGGTGTTAGTCTTTAGCTAGCATACTTGACAAGTAATGAAGTGAATGTAAGAACTGTATGCCAAATAATCTGGCTGCTGAAATCAAACAAAATCTTTCAAGAAAATCAGTTACTTCCTGGTGCTGCAATTGGTAGCAGGACTCCATGTTCTGATTTTAAAATAGTATTCTAAACAGGAGCTAACGTGGTGTCCATAAATTAGAGTAGATATTTGATGTAATCAGCTACTACACGCTAAGAAGTTTTTGAAACCTTGTTTCAATGTTTATGTGACTAAAAGGGGCCTATGTGTAGTGTTAACACTTATGACAGAATTGGTACAAAGTATAGAAATGGAAAATACTGCGCGGTAAGGCAAAAGATTATCAAACAAAGAATGGATTATGATCACAGTTAAGTACTTGAGTGGCTGCTGACTTTACCAAGTTTACTTTCTACATTCTTACTAGCAAAGAAGCAAAACCTCAGCATTCCCTATGTAATACACGGTGATTGTCAAAACATAAAAAAAATTGACAGTCATATTTCTCAGATATATATTCCCCATCAGCTGTTAGGGAAGAATAAATCTTGCATCAAAACTGCAGTATTTTCTAGTAATGACATTAGAATGTTAATTATATAACACTAATATTTAGCATCAAGTTTGGATTTTTTCTTATAAATGAATTTACTAATGATCATCATATTAAGTGAGGATGGGCCAGTGTTCCTTCTGAAAGATGTAGCATCTTTTTTTCCTAAAAGTATGTTTTGATATAGTTTATAGTAAAACACTGTAAAAGCAAAGATTACCACTTAACATTTCATGCTTGTAGGGAAATCATTTCCTGCAAAATGCTTACAAATGAGCCTCTTACTTCGCAAGTCTTGACTGAAATGCATTATGCAGAAATCTGACAACTGCTCAGTACAATTTGCAAGCTGCAGAAAATTCAAAATAGTCCTACATGGCTAGGCAGAAATTCACTTACAGCAGGGAGGTTAGGTAGATTTTTGTATTGTATCAGCCCATGTTGTGTTTCATTAAGATATGGTGAGCATCACAGGATTATCCTTTGACGGCTAAGACTTTTTGCTCCAGGTCTAACATATTTGCAGTTAATGAGCCTGATTTTTTTTTTTAACTCTCCCTTTGTTGCCTTTCATAAAAATCCAGTAGGCTGTCAAATATTTTATTACTTTTTGTAAAGGAGCCTTCTCTTGGACAGATATAATCTTGATATTGATGCATTCATCAACTTCATGCATAGTAACTCACCCAGGTAAACTGAGTAGGTTCTACTACATAGCAGAAGAACTTAATGTAATAAAATTAATCTCATAGCAGATATGAAATTAATATCTGATGTGACGACAGCAGAAAATGTTCTCACAAGAAATTGATCAACAGGTATTTGAACAGACAGAAATGAAAGCTAAATTAAAACAGCCAAGACCTTAACAAGAAAAAGCACCAAAAAAAAATAAATAATTGAAATGGTAATGATGTTTATTTGTACTTGCTATTAAACATGAATGATTTTCATAAACTAAGGAAAAGCTGTAGTAAATCAAATACTAATAAAGTAAAGCTATATTGTGTTACAAAAATTCAAAATGTCATCTTAAACTCACAGTGAAGTGGCCAAAAGAAACAGTGGAGAAAAAGGGGAGAAAATAAAATGCTGCACTCGCTATACCAAAAAATAGATCAAGCCAATATCTGAGTTTTTCAATGCAAGCATTTGATTAGGTGCTGTTCAGATACCTTTCTTCCCTCCTTTATTTTTCTTCTATATCCATACACTTTTAAAGTGCAATTTCTCTTAAGACAAAAATGTCCGCAAATTGTTTAAAAAAAAAAAAAAGATAAAACCATCTATATTGATTATAAATGTTCAACAGAGCTTGGACAAATCATCGTGCAGGGGATATACTAGGAGAAAGCACTGAAGCAATCAGACTTAAACCAGCTGCATAGACACAAAGGAAAATGATAGGTTTAGCAAATGAATGCTAGTGATTATATTTCCATCACTCTGTGTTATATTGTTTGTCTTATCAGGACAAGATTGAACTTATTCAGAATCTTAACTATTCTGATTTCTAGGTACTATTCAGGGACTTCTTGGAAGAACCCCTGAGGGAAAGAAAATGCATATGTTCACGTTGTAATGGATCATATCTGAAAAGTGAAAGGTACATTCTGAGCTCCTGGGGCTTCTGTCCAATATTTAAAACCAGATCTTCAGGGATTTTAGAATAAACTTAAAACTGAGTTGCAAAACTTCCTCACTTGGGAAGGAAAGGAAAAGGAAGGGAGGTGTAAGGTGCTTCTTTCTTTACAGGAAATAAACAGAGCTCTGTAGTATCAGAAAAATAGTAGACATAATAATAAATATAACAAATCCCAAATAGCAGAAATTAGTTAGAAATCAGCTATGAGTTGATTTTTACTGTAAAATGAAATAGTGGAAGCATAAACAGGAGAGGGGATGACTATCATTTACCTTGCTTTAAGATAAATATACTCATTTATGTAGGTGGATATCCTATATTTCAATTTATTATTAAGTGTTAGTAAAGGAGACCTTGTCTTCCTTTGTGACATGACTATTTCAGTATGACAGCATGATATATATATATATATTTTTTTTCAAAGCTGTTAATGTTTTGTACAGTTTTTCCAATTGTTTCTGATTGGACAGGGTAAACTGTAGAAATGTTACATATGTTAAAATAGTTGGTGAGAACATAGTAAATGCAAATATTACAATTTAATGTAGCATGGCTTAGAAATAATAATTAGATCTTAGAAGTTTAGTAAGATGAACAACCTAGATCATATCATTTCTGTGTGAAAAGGGAAGAGAAGCACATTTCCTGGCCAGAGGCAGATACAAACAAGCAGAATAAGCAACATCTCTGCATCCATTTTCAAGATGCTTTTGTATTTCTGCTAATCTGATTAGGAAAAATCTGAGTAGAAGATCAGCAGACTGAATATAAACGTATTTGTTCTGAGGGATAAAAGAGTAGGATTTTTTAATGAATTCCCTCATCTGCCCTTTTCTGTACGCAATGCCATTTCCCTAGGCATTTCCATAGTCTCTTGTCCTTCCCTTCATCAGTATCTGCTTTCTTCACAAAACTTCAGCACGTTCTCTTTTCCTTCACCCTTGAGCTGTAACAGTGTTTGGATTCAGGTTTATGTTTGGGGGAAGGTTATAAATTGCTGCAAACTTCACTTTCTGTACTACCTAGAGCAAGGAGAACATGAAGTAAAAACTTAAATGGTTAGTACCATTTTCTGTTTGGTCCCATGGATTTTCATTTGGTTGATCATTCATTTCTTTATAGGCATTGTTTAAAAAAAAAAAAAAAGTATTTTTCCTTGACATTTTTCGTTGTCCCTGTAGCATTTTTGGTCGTCCCTGTAACTGTATGAAGAATTCTATTGGACAACTAGAATTTTATATGCGTTTTCCAAAGATATTGTTAATATTACAGGTAATATATGATGGTGAATCTCACTCCCTCAATTCATACAATATCATAAATGCTCCCAAATAGAAAGTTTTATTTTAATTTTGGCTTCCCACATTCAGAAGCCCACAGCTGTAATTAAGGTTGACAATAGGTGAAACTTCATAGATTTCACTGGATTTCTAAACCCTACCTTAACAGTTTAATCTTACAGAAATTCCTAGAATTTCTTTCATATTGTGTGCAGTACCTTGTAAATCTTTGACTGACTAAATGGTGTGTAGAAAAGTTAAACAAAGCAGTAATAGCAGATGCAGTTTTGACTAAAATAAATAATTGCAGAAAATGATTTGTCTTAAAAACTTTCAATTAAACCATTTTTTCCCCCTAGAAATTTAACAATAAAGAGGCTTTTTGAATTGAAAATGTTTGCTTCTATCTTTGTCTTGTTTTTAACCTTTCCAGACCTGGGGTATAGCTGAAACATAAATTTCAGCATTATGGCCGAAGTTTTAACAAACAAGAGAATGATGGGCTATGCTGATGCAATGCATTCTCCCATCTTCGTTCTGAGTCTCTCTTTTTGTCAAGTTTTCTGAGCAAAGCTCTTTAATCATTACTTGCTTGTTTGGGTTGAACTTCATTATATTTCAAAATAATTTTAACAGATCTCAACAAATGCTACTTGCTGCATACTACCATCTTCATACGTGCTTTAGAATTTTTGAAGATGCAAATTCATTTGGAAATAATCCTTACCATCTTTGAACGGAGTGTTTATTATATTTAGCAGTAATTGTTTTGCAGAAAATTAGGAAACCAGCCTGAATCTCTTGAATGATTTATGATTCAATCCCACTTCATGAGTAAGCTTTGCCAACTGTTTTGTTTCTACCATGAAAGCTTTATATATATATGGGTGTGTGTACACATATACATACATTATATATATATATATATATGGGATTGTGCTTCTAAGTGTACATACGCAAAAAAATATGTAAGTATATGTGGTATTTCTTCCCACTTGGTTCTGAAAGCTTTGTTCTGTTGAATTAGATAAGCTTGAATAGAAGCACACTGGGACACTGGCAATTCAGGATATTCCCTTTTTGAACAGCCAAAGGAGCTTTATTAATAAAAGGAGATAAAAATGTCATGTCAGAGCTTTCAGAAATGTTCTATGCTTCAGAAGACAATACACTTATCTGACTACTACAAGATGAGACTGAACTTGTGATGACAACCATGACAACAAATCATCATGTTGCTTGCTGTGGCTCAGGTCAGTCTAGTCTTCCTTCTGCAATGATTTTTCTATAGTACTGCAATGCAAATATACATCTGATAGTGTTATTGTATTATACTCTGGAACAAATGAAATCTGCCAGCGATTATACTTGTGTAAATTTTTACAGGTTACCAAAAACTATCAGTTTTTGAAAGGGAGTTCTACAATATTTGAATAAGTATGCTTTTACAATACAAATAATAACAACTGTGATAATTAAGAAGCATACATTATTAGATCACAGTAGTAAGAATGAGCCAAGTTCTGTCACTCTTCTTCACGCTAGATAGAAAATAACTTCTTTTTAACAGAATTGCCAGAGCAATGGAAGTTTCTAAGTAGTATTAGTGAAGCTGCATAGGAAAAGGCTGCAACACCAACATGGTAATGACCGTGTTGGTTTCTAATAGCAATTAAAAATATGTTTGCTGAATGCTTGTGTGATTCTTCTCAGTGAGTGTATGTGTATGTGCCTTTTGACTTGATTTAGGGATTTAAAATACAGAAGTAGATAGGTGGTGTGCTCTACTGTACTGCCTGAGATGCCCACAGAGAATGTCCAAAGACAGTCTGTAAAACAGCCATATGGCCAGGAGCTGAAACACATTAATCGCTGTTCCAGAATAATAGGGGTGTAATCTTTTCCCTCTCTACTTGGTTTTGCAGAATAGGGCAGTATTATTAAACCACTTGATTGAATTTTTCTTCAGATATCTTAGATTTTGTTCTAACAAGCTTCTCATTTTCACAGCATGTACGTTGCTCTTTTTCCAGTAACACAGAAAAATGCAGTTTCATCTCATCTCTATGGCTACATGGCTTTATGCAACACGACTTTTGGAAAATTGTGAGAGTTTTTTGTTGTTGTTGTTTTGTTTCTTTCATTCTATCAAGGTTAATAAATCTATTTCTTCAGTATCAGAGGAAGCAAATACTGAAAATAGTGATATCAGAAAGGCTACATGGGTGTTTGTGTGTATAATATACAATATTTCATAAATGACTTACCTAACAGGCAACTTGGAAAGGGATTCCTTACCCAGGCTCTACTATGCATGCAATACCCTTGATAGCTACCATATGGACAGAGTTAACACCTATTATCTGTATATACTTTTTCACTTCCATTTCTTCTTTCCTAAAATAGAGAATTATTTACTTTATTCCTCACTGTTGTTTCCTTCTTTCATGCTAAAGAAATTAATAACTTAGAGCAGTTAAGATCTTATTAAATGACATTTGTATACTTGTGAAGTTTGAGTAAAGCAAATAATGTCACCGTGGAATTAAACTAAATTTTTAAGGCCACTTGAAAGGTTGTAGTTATCATAAAATGCGTACATATTTTAATCTTGGTTTGGTGAATGAAGAGAAGATGATGTCCATGACTCTCAGAACTGATTGTCCTGGGTGATAAATAAAATCAAAAGGAGAAGAATAGGGGCAACTGGAAGGTTTGCTGCCTCAAGGGCAGAAGTTGCCAAGCAATAATTCAGCAACTTGTTTGTGAGAGTTCCAAGCTCCAGAAGCATCGTGTTTGGTGCTACAGAAATTCATCTATTTTTAATTCATAACAAGTATGATATGGATTGTGACAATGAAAGCTTTCTACTCCCTCCTTCCATCTGTGTTCTACATCCATCTGTCATATTTATCCCTGTTTAGATTGAAAATGTTCTGAATTTGTGGCAGTGTTTGTGTTTACAATACAATCAACCAATAGGCTGAATGTGACAGAAGCTGTGAGACCTACAGATATTATCACTTGCCAACAGGAGCTCAGCTACAGGACATTTCTGTTATTGGAGTTCCTAAATTCTGACATATGCTTATCATGTTACAGGTAAGGAAAAAACACAGTTGCTTTCTACTGTCCTTAGGGCATACCACTTCTGAAAAATAACAGATCAGCCAAAGGATGGCTGGAAACAACTGGCATCTGAGTGAATGAAATGGTAATACTGCCTAAAATACAAGACTCAGGCTAATCAATAAATAGATTTTTTTTTTTCTCTCAGATGATGAAATCAAATGCCTAATTGTTACTTTATGTACAAGATCTATAGTTTTTGCTGAGTCTTTAATTTGTTACAAATAAAATGTACAGAAGGAAGAAAAAAGGGGAAATGATTTAAAAACAACTAGTTCAACTTTTTTTTATTCAGTACCATCTTGAATGTTATCACAGAGGTCAGGTAAGAACAATGGTTTTACTTCTCTGAGATTTTTTTTCCAACATATTTAAGGATTTTTTAACTAAAATTACATAATTGTTTTTTAGATTTAAAAATATTATTCCACAGTATACTGTTAATTTATCCAATTAAGCATATGATAATACTTTCTAGATTTCCTTTTTCCTTTTTCCCTGAGAAAGCTGCATTTAATATGAACAGTAATTTGGATATATCCTTACACAAATTATGACTTCTGAACAGGTTAGTAGTGAAAATAAATTAGGAAATTTAAGAACAGTTCAGAAGTATTTTTTTTGTGTTTGTGGAAAGACTATGATTATGTTGGTAGAGCAGCAGAGGGTAACAAGCTTATTACATGAATCTGCACTCTGAAATGGCACTTAAAAAAAAAAAAAGTTGTGGTTTCTAGTATTTCAACTGAAATGAGTGCACCCAGATACTATAGGACATCAGAAGCTTTCTCAAACAACTAAGCCCACATTTTTCACCATGCTGAAGGAAAGAAGTTCCTTGGCTATGATAAAAGATTCATTCACTGCTATTCGATTCTGTATGGTGGTACAAGTGTTTTATGCAGTCACATGTTGAGCTGGACCGAGAACTGATCTGAAAAAATTCTTCATGAAGAGAAAAATGGAGGGGGAAATAGGGGTTAATTTTCATTGGATCATTTTCTTGATTTTCACCATGTAACCATACAAGTAGCTCTGCTGTCATAATGGAGAGAATTGTGGTGGAGCACCATATGTGAATTGGTAGGACACTAAGTAGATTGATAACAAGGAATACTAAACCTGGCATCGCTCCTAAAGTAATACATATCAGATTATGCCCTCATTTCTGTCATTGTGACAGAATTATTATTTTTTTAAAGTGTGATAAGATGGACTCCGCCAATGTCCCATAAAGCAGGATTTAAAATAAAGACCAGGCAGAACAAATACCAGCTAATTATACTATTGGGAGAGCAAGATGAGACAGCTTCAAAATTTGATCTGCAGCATCACCCCACATTATATGAAAAAGCAGCTCCTCAAAAGGAGTAGCTACTTTCCTGCTGATCCTATCATCTGATAACAGAAGAATAGTGTCTGAACATTAAGAAAAAAAAAGGGGGTGGGAAATGAGAGTATAACTTAGAAAAAAGGTAAATACTTATCTATTTATTTAGAAATGAATGAAATTATTCCTGTTGAAACTTATCACTTTTTAAAAAGAGTTCCACTTAATAAAAAAAAATGAGATCCACTTAAAAAAAATATGCATTTTTTGCTTAGTAAATTATGTGTCAATGTACTTCTCAATTCATAGAAATGTCACACTAATTTCAGAGCATAATCTTCATTTATTTATTTCAAAATTTGTATTAATTTTATCATGGCAAAATAAGCAATCTCCAGCCATGCTATTCATCCAATCTGAATGGCATGGAATTTAATTCCTAATAGGCTGTATGTGACGCACATGTATTTCCTCCCTAACAATCTGCATTCTGCACATTGACTCCACCAAAAGTAACACCTTTCAATAATTTAATGGCTGAGATTCACTTAATTTATATTTTTTATAATAAAAATGTACAACAGTATAAAAAACAGAAATAATGTTTTGGACAATTTAGAATTTTAGGATAGCTTATCTTCAAATTTAGAGCATAAAAAGGATGTGTCCTATGGGAAAAAAAGGAAAGTAGAGAAATTTGGAATTTTAAAGCAACTGAATCATCAGTTTGTTTCTGTAATAACAAATAGCACTGATAGTGCTAGAATAGATAGAACCAGTTAATCTTGTTTTGGAGTACAGGAAATGTGCAGCCATGGGGATACTGCTCTGCCTTGAGTTCTACTGTAAGAAGTAAACAGCAATCTCAGGGATAATACCGTACCCTAAATTCCATTAAAAGCTGAATACCAGAGATGATAGGTATAGGCATCGTCTTTGTACTTAAAGAGCTGACCATTGCTGGAATTGGACTAACGAGGAGTAGTACTTCATCAGTAACTCAGCAGCTTTCACTTGTTCTTCCAGCATCTATTTCATAACCAATACCATAATTCCATTGTAATATATGTTTTTTCCTTCTACAAATAAAAATTCTAATTATTGCAGTACTTTATCCTGGTCTTTTCCTTACCTCTCTCATAGAATCATATGAATCACAGAATGGTTTGCGTTGGAAAGGATCTTAAAGATCATCTATCATCTCTCATTTTTTCCTTACTTTATTTTGTTCTACTTACATGCATGCATCTTAGTTATTTCTGTGTCTCTGAAAGTGTCCTAGTTTTCAAGCTGATCTCCAGAAAAGCATCTCTAAGATGCGAGACAAATAATATGGATAATATGGGTGGATTTGGTGACCAGAGCTTAAATTTCAAATAACAACATGCAGGTCTTCACTATTTTCTGTTCTGTAAAAGAACTATTTGATTTTGGAACACCTCAGTTTGAGCTTCAGTAGCATAAGTAATTTGTCTTTTAATAACTTAGTGTAGGAGAACTGCAGTACTCCAACCGTCTGCTTTATGCTGAACTTTTTGAAGCAGCCAATTTTGTCTTCCAGAATGTGGCTGTTGCGCATGCTGGGTGCTGATTGCAAGTATTATCTTAAGAGAATCACTTCTCAATATTTAAGAAAATTACTCTTCTTTTAAAGGCATTCTTTTATGCTTTTATACTCCTGCTGGCTTAATCGCACCAGGAGGTAACTGATAAATAGCATCATTCAGTTCCATGGCTGCTGTTGCAGCTGCATTGTATTTATCAAATGAATTGGGAGGAGGAAGAAGACAATAAAAAATCAACAACCTGCAGCTTCTTGAGAGAAAACAACAACAACACAGCACCTCAAAAAATGTCTACTCTAGAGTAAAGAATGTAGCTTGACAACAAAAGGAAAATCTGTACTCTTAGTGCAACCAGAGTGGTTTATCTGTATAACAAGATGGGAGCAGTGTTTGAGAAGGACCTGAAAGAGATCCATAGCCTGTGGATACCCTGAAGTCCTGCTTTACAAAGAAGTCATAAAAAATTGAATACAGGTAGGAGCCCTGAAAGATAGACTAAAACAAGAATTATCTGCCAATGAACATTTTTGCTTACTTTTTTGTATTAGTAGGCTTATGGAAAGAAAGTTCAATAATGAGTGTGCTAAACAGTCAAAATTAGAGGTCTTGAAGATCTAGCGTTTTTATGTGTAAACAACCTGAACTCACCTTACATTCCTGAGTACCTGCTGCCATGCCAAACTAAATCCTTGTTAAGTCTGATCCTCTTTCTCCTCTTCTATTCCTTATACTACAGTGTGGATCACTGCTCTGTAACAAAACCACAGAAGTAAAGAGCCATTTAATTCAACAGTTTGACATCTTTTCAATAATTGCTTTGTTTTCTGTGGAAAACAAAGTTGGGGAGAAGAAACAAACCTTTTCTTTCAATATGTTGCATCCTCCTGTAGCTTACCACCATCTGGAATTACTATTTACCATGAATTCTTATCCAGGGATTAAGATCAAGTTTATAAATGTTATAGTTTTTCATATAAAACTAGTTTTGCCTACATTCAGATCTAGTGTAACACTGAAGTGTTCTAATCTGAGTGTAATTTAGGTAACAGTAACACTAAAGGCCATATGTGTGACCTTCTGAAAGTGAATTTGGATATGGAGTTGGAAAGCCTTATGTCTGATATACATCATCATCTACTTTAGTCAAGTGCTTATGCAAAGCATTTGGATTAATTAAATCATAGGATTCAATTACAGTATTTCATCATTCCAGTGGTACTGAAAAAAATGTGTATAAAAAATTGAAAATCTTTATGAAACTCCAAGGATCATAGAAGGTTTAATTTTCTTTGTCTATATAGCCAAATTCTGGTATTAAATTTCACTAAGTGCACAGTGTGTTAACTGAATGCAGCTTACAGAATCCTATCAAAAAGATCAGGTTTTCTACAACTAGAGCCATAAATTCAGAACAGTCAGTATGCTGCTAACCTCAAAAACCTTGTTCTTATTTGAGCATCTAAATAGAAGAAGAACTCCTATAAATGTAATACGTGGTATTCAAAGCAGATTTGCTCTCCTTTGAAAGAATATCTCCTGAAATGTCACTCCCAGTGCAGAGAAGAGAAATGGAAAGAAACAAAATCAAAAAAACAAAGTAGCTCTTGCTAACAAGTATTAATACAAACAAGACTCTTTACCATGATACAAATGACCACTTTTTTGCTACATAAAAAAGAGCTATGAATGAATCATTATAACCTCTGAATCCACAAGTGCTGTCTGAAGAAACAGTTAAGCTCCTGACATGGCAGACATGATACAGTATCACCAGATAAGAATTTTCTTTTTTCCAGTGGGTCTGGAAAATACCGTTTCAATTCAGATGAATAAAAAGTGAGCTGATTAAATACACTGTTATCTTTTGGTATCATTGAAAGATTGAAATATTTTACCAGCTTTTCTGACCATTTTTCATAATCTGACAGAACTAGACACATTTCAAAAACACTGATACACTCAAGCAAGCTACACAGTTCTAAAACTACCACCTCTTTTGTATTTTTATATGACTGTGTTATATCTTTATGCATGCTCGTTTTAAAGGAGAAGAGAGATGACACAACTTTGGCTTCCAAGAAATTTTAGTCAAAGCCATTTTTAATGCTTTTCAAGGGAGAGAGGAGAGAGGAGGGAGAGAGAGAGGGAGAGAGAGAGGGAGAAGACAGAAAGTGACCCCCTAAATATCTGTTAGCTATAAAATGACCAATGGGGGGATGGCCATAATAAGTGTTCTATTATGCTGTGTTAATATCACATATCAAAATTTCCTCAAACAAGCCTCACTAGACCAGAGGTTCATTCATTAATAAATTCCACCAAATAGTACATAGTACAGCTATGACAGATCATTTTCTGTTTGGCTTACTAACTTCAAAAGCCTTTTCTGTCTATTCTTATCTACTTATTGCTAGTGTTTGAGTCTTTTTGGAAAAAGTAGTCATGATAAATTATATAAATTTAGGAAAAAATCACTAAAGAAGTCTCTAGAATGAAGCACTTAATTTGTTTTATAGTTCTTTGTTTGCAAAAACATAGTGACACTGTTTTTACTTTTAGATATCAAGTATTTCTGTTGCAAATATCATAAACTATTATAAATTAAATATTTGTCAACATCCAGAATACTTTGTTTTCTGTGCATTCCCATCTTTTTCCCTCTTTACATACATCGAAGTAAGTTTGCTCAGATTCCTTTATTTTGAAATTAACCCTTCTGTCTGTCAAGTATAGGCTGTAGAGCTATTTAGGTTTCTAAAACTGCAACTCCACTTAAATACCAAAAACATGAATCCCATTAGCAGCATGAAAGAAAACAGGCAAATATTTCCAGTGAGATAAGGTTTGTGCAGAGAGGCAATCCCTTTTCTTATGCCAATTGCTGTAGCTCTAAAATATTTCTGCTCATTTTCAGACGTACTACTCTCCACAGATGCCTGGTCAAGGTGTTAAAAAAAGGAAACGCAGGGAAGAAAAACATATTTTGGAAAATCCAAGGTACGTTTAAATAAGGAGCAGGGAAACGTTATTAAAAAGACGGCTGTTTTTGCTACTGCCTCCTGTTTTATCCCAGTATTTTTCTGTTTCCTCCATTTGTTTTAAAGATAGTCATATACTGTTGTCATACAAGACTAGTAGCACAGTCTATGCAGGGATCAAGAAGCCATGCTCCGTATTGTAGCCTAATTTTTCATGGCTTATAAAAATCTTTTTAATTGAGCGATATTTCAGCGATTGAGCGATTAATGCATATATCCTTTCCTTTATCATAGCTGCTGCTGTAACATATGGTTTGCCTGTCTGCTTTTTGCTATATATATTTGCTTTCCAATTGCCCTGAAGATTCCTGAATAAATTCAGTACTGCATGGCAAACTACTCCCTTGACCCAACATGAAAAACCTTGTGATTTATAGTTTACACTTTTATATCCTGAAGGAACAAGAAATTGTTTTAATACAATGGAATTAAGTTTTGTTTTTGAGGTTTTCTGTTTACCTCTCTCGGTGGCTAATAAATTTACAGAAATTTTGCACTGGTATTTTTTCCTCTAGCTAGTATTTTCACTAGAGAGTTTGTACCTGTACTTCTATTTGTTTCTATCAACCTGTTTTTTCTAGTTCTGAATTTACTCCTCGACATTGCTTTGTGGTTTCACCATTGATAATGGTTTTCTCTTCTGCCTTTTTTTTTCTTTTTTTTTTTTTTTTTTTTTTACATCTGTAAGAACACTGTGCTATTCAATGCTAACAGATTGACAGGAACATATATGTTTCTTTCTTCTCAAAATTGGGAGAATGACAACATAACATGTGTTTATAGGCTTCATTTTTTGCTCCCCATGTTTTGAGGTTTCTGCTGTTTTTCAGCAGCTTTGTATAAGTTTTCTTCCTAAGATTAAGTCTAAATATAAAGAAGAAAAATAATATGAAAATTAAAGTTACTATCGTGTATTTCATACTTAATGAGAATTGGTAATTGGTTAGAAGAATTAAAATTAATGATTTCCACTAAGCTTTGAAGTTTGATTTTTTTCCTTTCCTTTTTTTTTTTTTTTTCTTGAGCTTTTTAATTGATTCTCCCCAGCAAAGTCAATTAAACAATGAAAATGTCCACAAAGTGGGCAATGGAAATTAGGTATAGTCACATGTAGAGATTATTTTCCCCTCTGAACAATGGTTTATCGAGTGACAACACCACTGACAAAAACGATTCCTTGAATTTGCAAGAACTGTTTTCCCTCATTGCACAGTCACACCTCAGATATATTCATGCTCACAAAATGCATATGCTTAGATTTACAATCCACTAGAAATAGATGTGCCAGACTGACTAAGAGGAATTCCTGTACAGAAGCTGCCATTTTGTACCTGTTTGTAAGGAAATGTTATCTAATGTCAGGTTGACAATTAGAAAATATTTTTCCCCCTTTATTTTAATTTATGAGTGCTTGCTGTCTTTTTTTTCTTTTCAAACACAAATTGTGATTTTAATCTTTGTTAGCACTATGCTAACATGTGCACTGTAACTACATAAAAGGAGTTGCACTGAACACTTAACCAAAGCAATACCATGGAACAGCTGGGCATTGGTTTACTTGAGTTTGTATGTAACCTAAGAAAGGCAGTGATTCTCTCCAGGCTGTGTTGTTGTGTGATCTTTATATTGGTATGTATGACAACAAACAGCTTTTAAAAACATCTCTATAATATTCTGTAATAATATGTAAACAAAGCATATCATGTTTTATCACTTCAATATATAGCTTAGTAAAGAAATACAAAAGTAATAATAAATTCAATTTAATGTAGACCTTCATTATTGTTATATATACCAATTCTTCTATTACAAAATATGGTCATATTTCCATTGCAGAAGTCACAAAACTGCTCTCAGTCAGAAAGACCAACAAACTAAATAAGTGGAATGGGATGTAAAAGTGAGATTGGAGCAATTAAGAAACCAGAAACTCCTAGGGGAGGAATGCAAAACCACAGAAAACCGAGTAAATCACTGGATCTAAATGCTTCCCTTAAACTAAGGAAATGCTTCATATGAAATCATCAATATTAGTGTTTTAAATATCAGTATTTTAAAGCATGCTTCAGGTTCTGATGAGGATTTATTCTTTAGATGCTTCTGAAGAAAGAGGAGAAGAATCTTTTTAGAATAAACTAGATTTCACTTACAGTTACACTAATAAATTAAACAGGCTCAGGAAGTACTTCTTGGCACTGGATCTTCCTTGCCTGTACTGTTAAACTGTAAAAACAGCACCTATCATGTTTTGGACATGCCCTTTCTCTCGGTTCTCAGGCATGTTTTGGAAGTTGGCACAGGTTAGAGTGTTCCCAATAGGCAATCTACATGGGAGTGCCCTATTTTTGGGAGCTAAGAGAGTCTATCAACATGAATCCAAACCATTCTAAGACATTTACTCTGCCAGAGAGCGTCTCTAGATAAATTTAAATGTTCTAGCACACATGTAGCTTACAGGGCTGGTTGTAAATTGTTTAAATGAGAAATAATAAATAAGAAAAAGACCATTATCTTTCTAGTTCTAGAATTTGTAGAATAAGTGTACATAATCACCTGAAGTTAGATCCTCAAATAGTGGCCATATTTTAACCAAATTTGGGAGAAGTCCTGATACTTCATAAAGTCAGGGTAACAGATGATTGTCATAGAAATACAGATAGATATTTAATTATAGCAACACAAATGATACTTCTGATCCTATGTTTAACTTCCTTTAATTTTTGAAAGACCAGAATATAAATGCAGTAGTCAGAATGGCATGGACTCTTAGCTTTTCTATGTTACAGCACTGACAAGAATCTCGATGGCAAAAGTGAAATCCAAAAGGTTCCAGGATCCTTTTGGAAGTTACCACTAAAACAGTAAGAAAATTGGACAGTGAAGTTTAGACTTCTCCAATGAAAACTAGAATTTATCACAACTGTCCAGTTACTGAAATGGAGGACTGATAGAAAGCTAACAATCTTGTGTTCTCTAGATGGTATCTTACAGAGTATAACTCTGTGTATTAAAAATAAAGATAAAAATAAATTTTAAAATATTGGGATGGCATAACATACTCCCTAACATGAAACATGAAAGCAGGAAAAGAAAAATGATACTTCAGCTAGAGTCAAGTATTTTTTTTTTTTTTTTCCCATGCAGTGACTCAGGCTTCAGTACCCAGCTCTTTAAAACTGGAGAGGATGATCTTGCCATTAAAAGGATATCTTATTGAATAACAGTCCTGGTATATCTGCTGAGAAAAGATGGTGTGCCTGGGGGTAAACAGTCCTACAGTTCTGATTTTGTTTGTAACTCCCAACTTCACTGTAGTGGTCAAGATCATATGTAGGGAAGGAGATCTTCAATTGACTTCAGATGAAGTGTGCTGATGCTTGTAAGTAAAATACCTAGGCTTACTTTTCAGGAATAAAGCAGACTTAAAACCTTAAGCCTTGCTGAAAAATCAGTTGGACTTTAGATTTAAATAATCTAAACTGATAAAAAAAGAAAAGGATCTTTGAGTTTACTAATCAGTTCTCATTTAGCAACAGCTCTAGTATAGTCCCTGAGTACACCACATGTACAATAACATTGTAATATTGTGTTTCCAGAAAACAGATCCACACAAGTAAATAAAGGGCCATTGATAAAAATTTTTCATCTTAAAATATTAAATCTAATTCAGGTGTTTGAAACTAGATTTACTAGATACCAGTTAAGATAACACTTGAGTTTGAATTTTTCTAAGAAACATTTTTAGGTTTCTGAAACATACAGTACAGTTGATGTAAAAACCTATTAATATCCCTATTTTGAGATGCAGCAGCTGAAGGACTTGTGAGAACTGGGTATTTTTACAATAAAAAAATTCTACTATTTTTGCTCTTTTGCAACAATGAAATTAACAGCACATGCTGGAGTGGATATATTTCTATCCTGAATAGATTAGCAGTGCAGTACATAATAAATTGCTTATATTATGCAATTGCCAAAAAGAATATACTTTCCTCGTTTGGTTTTCATAATAATACATTACAATGAATTCCACAATAGCTTGTTATGCTTGCTTTCACGTATATCCAAGTAATTCTTCCATCCTCTCTAAAGCATGTGTCACTGTTAGACAGATAAATAATACTAACGATTTAGAAAACCAACAGATTTTGATTGGTGATCTGTCATGAGGAAAGTAAAGAAAGAAAATAACAATTGGTGGAAACCATGAGTCAATTTGGCAGATATCTGTAGGTGGATATCTGAACTGATAAAGAACAGAGCAGTCCTACACACTAGTGGCTAGCAAGTGCTACACCTCCATGGACTAGGTTAAGATGACCTCACCCTGAAATCAAGAGAACAGTTTTTTTGGCTTTTTTTTTTTTGTGTGTGTGTATGCAGGTGGTGGGGAGGGACACAATGGCTGGTCAGGTGCTTACCCCAAGTCTGATCACCACATCAGGGTAGATGCAGCATCTGTTCTGTAACCTTCGGTGTAAGATTTTATGTTTCTTTTCTTCTAGAGATATCAGTATACTCCAATTGAAAGTAGTTTTCTTGCACAGTTCTATTAATTTTCTTCTGTCATGATCTTACCAGTTGGGAAATTATGAGAGTAATTCTACAAAAGTAAAAATAAAAAAGTGGGGAATCAGCTATTAATACAAATAAAGAGGACCAACATCCCTCATGACTTATTTTATTTTCATCAAAATAAGTATATCACTTAGATCCTTTTCATTGAATATTAATTAAAGAGCATATTTTGGTAATATGTTGTAATAATACTGTGATAATAGTACTACGCGTTTATAACTTGAATAGTTTCTCGGGAATGCAATAAACAGTTAAATCTTGTCTATAGATTATTTTCTCATTTATTTGCTCTGTAATGTGATATAGGGTAAGCAGACTTACTGTTTCCTCTTCTAGTCTAATGTAGTACAACCTTATGTATTTCTATTTTTTACCATCAAAACGCAAGGGTTGACCCTTTGACATCTAGTATTTCTGCTTCAAAAGCTTGCATGCTTGTAATCATTTTAATGTCTTTGTGTTGGTTCTACTCCTGCTGTACTTTTTTTTTTTGAGAATGTAATTCAGTTTTTCATACATTAATATAAGGTCAGAATTGTTTTTCCGATTCTTTTCTAATTTTTAATTTTCAGTTAAAGAACTAGAATGTTATATTATGCTCTTAACTTGGCTTTTGTAATATTAAATGAAGGCTGAAGGCAACTCTACCACTAGGGAAGCACAGATGAATACATCAGGGCCAGGCTCAATGGAATAAAGCTGAAATGCATTTTCCTCAATTTTTAAAGCACATGCCTGTTGTTACTTGCTGATGACTATGCAGCAGTAGTGACTGAGCTCCATTTCTGATTGCATTTCTGTTTTTAGAAAATGAAGCACTAAACAGCATACATTTTCACCAAACTGTGAAAGGGAGATGTAGCTGCTGCTGAAGCATTATAAACGCAGGTAAGAAGAGAAGAGAGCTGGGAAGGATGAAGAGAGGCCCTGGAATGGAAGTCAATCTGTAACATTTATATGTTTTCTAATGTTATTTTGAATGACTTATATTTGGAGTAACTAAACAGAAAAATTAGAGTATGTTTTACACTTTCCTGTTTCCCAAATCAGTATAGGCTCAGCATAGGCCAAGGAAAATAGCAAGCTTCAAAATCCGTATTTCATATGTGCATTATTTAAGGCCTAACTTACTCTTCTTTAATTAAAAAAAAAAATTGTCATTAATTTCAGTGGGCTTTCCACAGATCCTGATGTAAATAGCACAATATGCTGTTTTTAAGGCAGAAAACTTTTCAGAAAACAAACAAAAATAGGCTAGCCAAAAATGTATCTGAAGGTAGAAACTGTTGAAAAGTGTGAACATTAGGTATAGCATCACATGACATTTACATATAAATATATAAAGTTTAGATATTAAACTTTACAAGAGTGCTTCTCTGTAACAGTTGGCTAAAAAGTATGTCTATTAGTCAGTGCATGAGAACCTGTTATAATAATAATAGTAATAAAGTGCTCTTTAATTCACAAGATTTAGCTTTCTTCTTTTTATGCTCAATGCCACCCATCTGCCTGTGTTGACACTGAAGACAACACAGATGTTCCTGTGATTAAATTGAAATGAGAACTTTCATCAGCTGCAAAGAAGTCTGTTTTAAGTGTATACTATTGTTATTACTCTGCCATTTGAGTTGGGATTCCAGTATTGTCTGGAGTGTAAAGTATTAATATCATGGAAGGGTTCGGATTAAATGACTGTTAAGTTGTTTGCATGGATGTTCAGACTACTAATATGACAAATAGAACAGCTGTAAAATTCTGTTCTCCCCTCTTTTACTTGAACTGCACATTTTTCCATCAACTCCCTTCTAATACAATTTGGCAAAATACATATATATATATATAATATATATATATATTTTTTTTTGCTAAGCTCTTCACCAAGTCGCCTTGTCCGTACTGGGTATATTCTGTTCTTTGGCATTAGTAATACTACCAGTTTCCCTAGAGATGGTCTACTACTCCAAGACAGTCTATAATTAATTCCACTACTAACTTTATTGAATGATAGCAAACCTAATTCATTGCAATATTGTTGCGACCTTATGGTAGCTCTGTGGTATCTTCCCACAATGATCAGTCCTTGGAAAGGGGAATCTTAAGCTACTGGTCTTCTGTTAGAGTTAGCCTGGCTCTTGCAGGCTATCACAAGGCCCATAGCCTTTGCTAGTGATGAGTCACAAAAAGATAAAGCAGAACCTGATGTTCTTGTCTTTTCATATACACAGTGATGGGGTGATATATTGTTTAAAAAACTGTCAGCAGCTGACACTACTTCTAACAAGAGTCCCGTCATCATTACAGGACTGAGACAGAATTGGTATTAGCAATACAGAGACAGCTCTGTAAGATATTCTTATCACACACCAAATCCAAATTAAGCAATGAATTTTGAAAACAGATACTTGTGCTGTGAAGCGTTCAGTGCGGTGGCCCATATTTTATAGCATTTATCCATTTTCTTACAGCTGCAGACTTGCTAACTCTTCAAGAGCACAAAAGAGTACTTCCTATTTGCTTTTTAGACCAAGTGAAATTATTTGTATACAGAACCATGTCCCTTCTTGTCAAGTATCTCCAGAACTTTCTCTCTGTCCATCATTTCTGTCCACGTTTTTGTAACTATCTTAACAGAAATTTCTTCAATAGGTGGCTTTGAAAAGCAACTGAAGTTTGTATTTTAGTTTGCCCCAGTACTTTGAGTTCACAAAAAATACGTGCTTCATATTGTAATAAAATAAAATTAAATTTAAAAGCTACTATATTTTTACCGTGATTTAGATTCTAGCATTGTTTTGAACAGTTGCATCTTCGAATAAATATTCATGATGGCGAAGTATTTAAGCTAGTTTTGGATAATGCAAATACAGCAATGAAGTGATTTTTAGTTTGAAATACGATTAGTTGAAATCAACTGCATTTGTCATAGTTTTTAATTGAAATTCCACATAAGCTGTTCTTCTCACTAATGTTCTCATTAATGCGCCTATAGGTCCGTATGTAGGCAAGAGAGTTAAGATACAGATTACAGTAAGATAACCATGGATTTGCAGTGCTCCTTAAAAAGTGTCACAGCAGTGAGGTTAAGAAAAGGCAGATAAAATATAATTGTGAAATTCTGTGTAGAGTAAGATATGAAGCTATATTGGAACTAAGGACTGAGGCTGATCAATTATAATGGTATCAAGACCAATTAAACCCATAGAAAATACAATATGGAGAAGGAAAAATAGAAGAGGGGAAAGAAAATCTTACACCAAGAAGACAGTGATGATTTTACAAAGGTTTCCCTCACTCTTCTTAATACAAAACTAAAAATGTCAGGAGTAATTTTAACGCAGTTTGCAGTTTTCTGATGAAAAAACTTTCAAGCTTCATATAGCAGCTAATCTGTGCAGGTTTTTTTTAATGGATTTTTTTAACAGAAATTATAATGGATATCTTCTTAATTACTTTCAGACATAAGCCAAAATACGGATTCAGGTTTTTCATATCTGTCTAGGTATAATGGATTTTGGATACCATGTTCTGAAGCACCTGGCTTTGAGTATTTCCAGCCTTCGGTGAACAAGAAAGCATTTTTTCCTCTGCAGCTTTACGCAGACACCGGTGTATTTTTAGGCTGTTTCACAATGAATAACACACTTCCAGACATCTACAGGGTGCGGACTGGAACCCAAGGGTGTGCAGTGAATGGGCAGGGACAAATCCTCGGAGAAAGCCGCGGGCTTCCAGTACGTGAGCTAGCGCTGGCACAGCCCCGGCTGCTGGCGGAGCTTGCTGCTGCCCCCGGCGGCAGGCTGCTCGGCGCTGCTCCTCCCCAGCTCCTCGGGAATGCTGGGAATGTTGAGTCAGGGACTAGCAAACCAGGCAGCCGCGCTCGCAGCTGACAGGGAGACTCGCCGAGGGACAAAAAGACTAGGGACAGGAGCGCACAAGCCTCCCCCGACTGCAGCAGGTTCCCTCTCTTCCTTGCCTCGTAGGTGTTCGTCTTCTCCGGCTCTACTGCTGTCTCCTTCCTCCCAGCAAACGAGATGTCAGCTCAACGTGATGTTGTAAAATCCATGTGAGGACGAAAGACAGATGCAATGATTTGAAAGGTGAGAGGCTTAAACGAGAATATGGCTATCATGCACTGCTGTGAATCTGTTGCGATAAAGGAATTTGCTACATATTGCTTTCTACAACTGTCTGATGGTTGAAACTGGAAATGAAATCGCAGAAGAGGCTTTTTATATTGCCTTAGAAATACACCGTAATAAATGGGACCAAGTCCACATCTCCTGGTAAGAGTGCCTCTCCCTGCAGAATCGTCAGCCAGAAACCTTTCTTGCAATTTCTCCTTAAAGCAGCCATAGGAGTCATTTTCTGTGCCCAATGTTTAAAAATATTATTATCGTTGTTAAACTCTTCTAGAATATAATTGATGAGCTTCAGAAATTCTTTGCTTTATATCTAGAAACTGGATAATGCTTGGTGTTTTAAAAATTGTGTTAGGAAAAAAAGATATTTCTGTTCCCTTTTAGTGTCTCACGAAGGGAAACCAGAAATTAGCAGGATAGTATTTTGTAGTTATATAATTAATGAATACTTACTGCATTTGCTCATTTAGGATGCTGTGTGATTTTTATTTTTAAAGATCATTTTAGGTAGGACAAGAGCGATGCAAACGACAAAATCCATGCATACATTCATCAAGTATGCATCTATATCTTGCTGAGAGCGCTATTTAGTAATACGATGGAGAAATAATATATATTTTTATTAGTGTGTGATTGATTTCTAGGCAGCTACCTGCTAAGCCCCGTGATGATGGATGGGAATGTACTCCCTTAGCGGCGAACTGATCATTTTCCCCTTGATGGACACTGCAGCCGGCCACTTGCATTGGCAGACACAAGCTCGCTGCAAATAAGCACGGCCAATAAGTGCAGCGAAGAGGAGGGAAAAGCCCACTTGTCAGGGTTAGTTTGCTGGTTGGCTTTTTAAATCAGGGGTTTCACTTAACTGTTTGTTTGTTTGTTTGGGATTTGGGTGGGTTTTTTCTCCCCCTCATATCCCCCGTGTGTATACGCAGGGAGGCCGCCTCACACCCCGGCCCCTTCAGGCCCTTCTCCCGCTCCCTCCTTTCAAGGGCGGGGAAGGTTCCCCCCCTCCGTTCCGTCGCTTCTCCGCTGCCACTTGCCTTCCCTGTGGCGACGTCGAGGACGGCAAATATCCTCTCCGCCTCGGCCCGGCCCTGCCGGCCTCCTGCCGCCCTGCCCTGAGGGCAGCGGCCGCGCTGCTCCCGCCTCGGGGGCTGGGCGCTGCCTCCATCCCCTGCCGAGGGGGAGCCCTCCCGCAGCCCGAGGGGCAGGGGGACGCTGCTGGAGTCCTCTCCTGTCAGGCAGGCAGGCACGCAGGGGAGGGAGGGAGGGAGGGAGGGAGGGAGGGAAGGAGCCCGGCCACCTTCCCAGCTGTGAGAGCGCCGCGCCCCGCCCGCCCGCCCGCCTCCAACGCACCCCTGTGGCGATCTCGCTGCCGGCGGAGAGGCTCCCTCTGTCCACCTTGGTGCGGAACGACCCTCACTGCCTTGCCAGCCGCCTGCGAGAAGAAGGAAGAGGAGGAGGAGAAGGGCGGGCTCGGCTCTCCCCAGCACCCCAAGCAGGGCTGCAGGCAGCGCCCCTTCCAGAGGGCGGAGGCCGGGCGGTTGCCGCGCGCCCGCTCCCCTCACGCCGCACGCTCCCCTCAGCGCCCCATCGCTGCGGTCGTTTCGCGGGGCCAGGCAGCTCCCCTGGCGAGCTGGAGTTTCCTTCGCCTGCCCAGGGGGAGAGCGAAGGCTTTTGTAGCTCCCATCTCCTCACGGTCTCATCCGCTTGAGCGGTGCTTGTCCTGATTTCTTAGTTTTCTGTGTCTGAAGGAGAAAAGAGGCTTTTTTAGGATCTGTTTTTGCACGCGGGGAGCGTGTAATGGTAAGTGCCTACGGTTCTCTTAAGGAATATGTGTATGTGGTGAAAGGTTTGTTATTCTTGGTGTGAGGAACTTGTAAACCTTGGCTTCCTGTGAAGTGACTGTGCTAGGATGTGTGTAGTCTTTCCAAATCTCTTCAGTGCTTTAGAGAAATCTTTCTATTACCGTTATTTTAGTTTGGAAGCCCTATATAAAACACTATTCAGCAGTGTCAAGGTGAGGTAGCTATTCCTCTTCTAGAGGAAACTGAGGAAAACATAGGAGTGACTTTCAGTCCTGTAAGCAAAGGGAACATCGTTTCTTCTTCAGAAGGATTAGTGGAGAAGCTGTGTGCTGCATCTCCAGCAAGAGCCCTCAGAGTGGGGAAGATAACTCCAGTTAAGAACTGACGTTTATTTTTTGTACTAAACTCATTTAGTACTAAGTCTTCAGATAAACATCACAAGCTGAAACTTCAACTGCAAGGGGAATGAGATAATGTTATGCTAGCGAGGGAAAGTGAGGGTGCAGGCTGTGCTGCTGTTGTCCTCTCCCAAATGCTTTTTGTTTTCCTGAGCGAGTGGGTGGTAAAAGTACTGACTGCAAAAACAGTTGGAATAAATAACTTTGAAGGGTAGTGCTGAGGACAGAAAGGTTGCTTGTGTGTTGGGGAAAGTGTGACAGGTGTGTAGGAGACTTGGCTGCAGTTACCTTTGAATAGGTCCTGTTTTAACCGTGCTCAGGTGGTTGGGTAAGTGGGTTGGTAGGCTGCCTTCCTGACTGTGGACAATGATACTTTTATTTTCTTTCCTTACTCTAGCATTGAAATCAAGTGCTTTGGTTTTCTAACTGTCTTTGCTTTTCTTTTTTCGTATAGTATAAAGATAGGTTTATGAATGGAAAGTGTCTTCTGTCTTGAAATAAGATGCATTTTTTTTTTGGTCCCAATAGGTAGATGATTCAGCTACTGTAATGTTTTCCCTTCCTTCCAAGAATGAAGGACAAAGTTGGCATGCTGAGGCATCTTTTTGTCTTTTCCATTCCTACTGAGGAAAACTGAGTTCCTTGCCTTAGAAATTGCCCCTCCCTTTGGTCTTCACGAGCATAGATCTTCTTTTACCTTCTGCTGGGTAGTGTTTGAACTCACTGTTAAGTTAACATACTGTCTCAGCTCCATTTGGAGGAGACCCATCTCACCACTTCTCTGATCTATGGGCTCTTCTTCAGCTCTACTAACAGACAAATGCTGGGTCAAATCCCGATGAACAACAGCATGAGGTATATTTACTCATGCCCATAGTCCCCCCATCTTTTGCATGTTCTGAGGGCTATAGAAAGGTGGGAATGGAAGGGAACAGCCAATAATTTTAGTAGCAAACTGAGTTCAAGTGAACTCATTCAGCCATTTTAGAATGTGGAATATACCTGATTTTTAGAGAATGAGCTATTTGGCATGTGTGCTTTTGTAAGAGATTGCTCGGAGTGATTTTCTTGCTTTAGGAAGATGGTCCTTATAGACCTTTGAGGGATGACTAGCATTAAGGAGTGGATTCACAGTATCACAGATTTCTAGGTTGGAAGAGACCTCAAGATCATCGAGTCCAACCTCCGACCTAACACTAAGTACTCCACTAAACCATATCGCTAAGCTCTACATCTAAACGTCTTTTAAAGACCTCCAGGGATGGTGACTCCACCACGTCCCTGGGCAGCCCGTTCCAATGCTTAATAACCCTTTCGGTAAAGAAGTACTTCCTAACATCCAACCTAAAACTCCCCTGTCGCAACTTTCGCCCATTCCCCCTCGTCCTGTCACCAGGCACGTAGGAGAACAGACCAACCCCCACCTCTCTACAGCCTCCTTTAAGGTACCTGTAGAGAGCGATAAGGTCGCCTCTGAGCCTCCTCTTCTCCAGGCTGAACAAGCCCAGCTCCCCCAGCCGCTCCTCGTAAGACTTGTTCTCCAGACCCCTCACCAGCTTGGTCGCCCTTCTCTGGACTCTCTCGAGCACGTCCATGTCCTTCCTGTAGCGAGGGGCCCAAAACTGAACACAGTACTCGAGGTGCGGCCTCACCAGAGCCGAGTACAGGGGCACAATCACTTCCCTAGACCTGCTGGCCACACTGCTTCTTATGCAAGCCAGGATGCCGTTGGCCTTCTTGGCCACCTGGGCACACTGCTGGCTCATATTCAGCCGACTATCAACCAATACTCCCAGGTCCTTCTCGGCCAGGCAGCTTTCCAGCCACTCATCTCCCAGCCTGTAGCTCTGCTTGGGGTTGTTGCGCCCCAGGTGCAGGACCCGGCACTTGGCCTTGTTGAACTTCATGCAGTTGACCTCAGCCCATCGCTCCAGCCTATCCAGATCCTCCTGCAGAGCCTTCCTGCCCTCGAGCAGATCGGCACACGCACTTAGCTTGGTGTCATCTGCAAACTTACTGAGGGTGCACTGGACGCCCTCATCCAGATCATCAATAAAGATATTAAAGAGGACCGGCCCCAGTACCGAGCCCTGGGGGACACCACTAGTGACCGGCCTCCAACCAGATTTGACTCCATTCACCACAACTCTCTGGGCCCGGCCACCCAGCCAGTTTCTAACCCAGCGAAGCGTACACCAGTCCAAGCCCCGAGCAGCCAGTTTCTTGAGGAGAATGTTGTGGGGAACGGTGTCAAAAGCCTTACTGAGGTCAAGGTAGACCACATCCACAGCCTTTCCCTCATCCACCAAGCGCGTCACTTGGTCATAGAAGGTTGTTTCATAGAAGATTGTTTCACCCTCAGAGAGGGTGAGGCAACCAGCCAGTGTATGACTTCCAAAGACAACATATGCTCTCCCACCTGTATCTCTTATGGTGTTTACTATGTTTTTATCCAGTATGATGCATTTGTTATCTTTTCAGTTCAATTTAGTTTGAAAGATGCCAGGGGTATAATATGGAGATGCTTATTCAGATTCACATTGGGAATACTACTATGGTACTGAAATACATTTTGTAATGTGACCGCTTATTTGTGATGTATTTTCTTCAGGTTTGTGATTGCTTTAAAATATTTTTGCAATATAAGTTGTGTATTTTGAGTAGTCTTAGCAATGATGAAGCTTTCTCAACTTATTTTGCAACAGCTATACTAGCTTATTTCCTATGAAGTCCAGGAAAAACGGCAAGAATTACTTTAAAACAAAATGAGGTTATATCTTCCTTTTTTAGGGATCATAGTTGATCAAGGGAAAGCTGAGAAATGGAAAAATAAGCTGTAAACATAAGGAATTCTCTAAATGAACTGGATTGTGCTTTTTCTTCTGTGTGAAACTGAGAAAAAATGCAAATGCAGGCCAGCAGAAGCATCAATTAAATCTTTTTCCAGAACATTTGATTTTTAATTGTTTTTTTTTTGTGTGTGTGTGTAATGATTTTTATATTAAAAAAAATCATTTTGAAATAGAGATTTAGGACGGTTTGTCACTTCTCATGTGCAAGATGTGATATATCTTCCCCTCCGCCAAAAAAAAGTCATTTTTGTTATTTTCTTGGTGTATGGTTGTGGATTATTTGTGTGGGCCGAGAAAGCTTATAAGCATAGATATCCAGTGCTCATTTTTAAAGGAAAATGTAAATGTCTTTCATGAATTAATGCTGGTAGTATAGTATTTAAGTTTTGATGTTGCTTTCTTAGCTGTTAATCTCAGGGAATTGTTGTGATTTGTTTAGTGATAGCAGTTTTAAAATGTTCTGATTTGGAATGTCTTAAATAGCCACCTTTTGTTTGGGAGTAGCTGTAACCATCAGGAAGACCAACCTCCTCCCCTTCCAGTCTGTTGGGTGCTGAGCTCTGGCCAAGAAGAGAACCGTAGCAAAGGTGTCTTAGCACTTCTCTGGATAATGTTCCGTTACTGCCATACCATTTTTGTCCACAGGAACCTGGAATTCCTTCATGATATTATAAGTGTAGGCTTTGAGGTGGACAGTTTACATGTTCAGAAAGCTGAATATGATCTCTTTAATTTACAATAGGAATGATGAGAGATCTGTGGTGTCAGGATTTCTTTTTTGAGAATTGCGGCTGCAATGCATCTAAGAATTTGAGGCACACTTCAGAATGTCAAGTTGTGTTTGGATGTGAGGGAAACTTTGATAATTTGGTTGTTCAGCAAGGCTTACGTTTTTCTGAGAAGTTTTAGGATCAGATTTTTAAAAAGGGACATCAGCTTTCTAGATTATCATGAAATTAGCTTAGAAACTCATTTTTACAGACTGGCCTTTAGTGGAAATAAAGCTTCAGACAAGTTAACATGTGGCTTCTTTAAAGAGCAAAGGATTTCAAATAAAATCTCACTTTAAATAAACATTTTTTTAAGCTTCTCCTTGCATGTCATGTGTTAGCATGCATTATCCTATCCTTATAAAGTCCCAGTGCAGAAGTAGCATCTAGCAGCTAAATTCTACATAAATGGGAAATAAATGACTTTGGTAGGGAAAAGTATGAGAAACTTCTAGAATTAAATCACTTAAAAGAATCACAAATTGTTTGAGAAATGCTGGGAGTGGAAACTTCAGAGAAAGATAAAGGATGCAGGTACACATGAAAATGATATGCTGTAGTTACTGGGATAACCATGGACTTGAGGGAGGAAGTCACTGGAGAAAGCAATGTATGCAAACTTGGACTAATGACTGCCTAGCTGGGTGTAACGTGCAATTTATTTCTAAGAATGTGAAAGAAGTATAAGAACAACAGTTTCTGCTGTTCCTAAATTTAGTCCAACAGATCACAAATTGCACAGATGATTGGTAAAATGTGGGATAACCTCCTACCAAGTAAATAGTTCAGGCTGCTTGGAGTGAAAGCTGCCTTATTGGCCATACTATTCTACCAACTTTGAGAGGCTAAGAGAACACTCTGGTGATTTCATTCCAATTTCTAATGGAGGTTTATTGTGTCTGGACTCACAGCTACACTGTTTGGCATCTGTTTGGCTTGTCTCATCACAAAAATAGCAAATTAAATGAACTTGGAGACTATAGTACTCTAATTTCCAGAAACAGATTCCTGCTTGTTAAATAGGGGTTGAATCCTGTTGGAGATTGTGCTGCTGCTTCAGTTTTCAGTATCATTAACTGAGCACTTCTCATGGTCAGTAAAATTAATTTACAGGTAAGCTGCTAAGAAGAATATTTCATTACATCTGTATGTGCGCTGGCTGAATCCTTCATTTGTTTATAAAATGTTATAGTTTGTATTATTTCTATAGCAATGTGAACTTTTCCTTAAACGTTTTTCCTTTTTTTTTTTTTTTGTAATGCATTCTTTTCCTCAAAATATATTGCTGTTGAAATAGAGCTCTTCTGTCTTTGAACAACTCAGATTAGCGGGCAAATGAGAACAATTTGCTTTACCATGTCCTTTTGTTGACCAGTGCCAAGTAATAGTGCAAGAAACTGTTACTGTCAGACGCTTCTCTGGAAGAAAGGCTCTGCTTTGTAAAGCATGCTGATTTTTGGTGGCTAAGTATTTGCAGTCACAGTGTACCTTGGCTTTCATTTATATATCTTTTTCACAGGCCTCATTTAAAATCTTCTTAGACAATTTGTTTTTCCTTAAGAAAAACAGTTACGATAGCATCTGTTATGAATGTCAAATGTTCACATCAAAAGCCTTGAATGACTTCTAACTTGCACTTGTCAATTGGCATGGTTATGCTCAACTGAGATGGGTTCAGTGCCAGTGCAAATGTGGAAGATAGCGTCATGCTCTGAAGTTGTTGATAACCAGAAGTGGTTGGTGAACTCCTGTTGGCATTTTCTGGGAAAAAATAAAGAAAGCTGCAGAAGTGGAATGCCTTCTAACAGTTCCAGGGTGCTGATTTTATGCTGAATGAGGGGTAACCTACTAAATCACCTCTATCACCTGCAGAGCCTGCACTCCTTGGAGGACTTTGATCTGATGTGGCTGAGGCACAGCCAGTGTGTTTTGTTTTTTTTTTTTTTTGGCACGTTTCTCAAATGTGTGAACCCTTATATCCTAGCGAGGAGAACAGAGGTGACAAGTTCAGCATGTTTTTGAATTCTGTTAGCTTCAAAGCAAGCTGAATGTGCAAATGTATGCTTTTTAATTTATACTTGAATTACGTATATATGTTGCTACTTTTGAATCCAATAAATGTAAAATGCTGAGTGCATAATTAGCATTGTGTGCTAAAGCTTATGTATCTCCCAATATTTAAGAATTGAGTTTTATCTAATCCAATTTTGTTGAAAATGTAGGAAGTTATGCAGGTAGCCTTGTTAGCTGATCCTATGGCTGTTTGTTTTTCTTCTTAAAAAGGAAATTTTGTAGCAAAAAAAGAAAAATGTAGCTTTATCCTGTAAACATGTAAGCCTGTGTTTAATAACATTCAGGTGGGTAGCCTTAGTGAATTCAATAGAAAAGAATCCATTGCGTAGAAGTACCTCTTATTTCTAAGACATGAGTTTGAAATACATCTTAAAACGAAAATTATTATATTACCGTAAATGACAGAATATGAATAAACATATCTAATATGAAAGTAGACAAACCTGCAAGTCTAATTATAAATTCAGTCAATTTCCCTGTAAATTATTTTTAGTTCTTAGGTTTTATTCCTAAAACAAATTAATTGCTGACTTTAATGTGTTTAATATATGCATATGTTAAAAGATAAATGGCCTTACGTTTCAAAGAGTATTGGTATGAGTGTTGACGTATAGATGTTGGCTGTTGCATGACCATGCTTAACAAGTTTTTGGGGTATTCTACCATTGTTGCCTTAGTTACTTTACTTTTTCTTAAATGTGTATTTTGACATTGTTAATATTCCTGATCCATCCCAAGTGACTCTTCCTGTTGCTTTTGTAAGGAATTTGTAAGGAAATATTTAATATCATGACATTGTTCTAGTGGTTCATTCTGTGTCTTTTGTTGTTAATTGCTTATAACCTCGTCTGCCCTCATGTATAGCAAAGGGAAAGATAGATAATAGGTGATGCTTTATGTCTTAGCGTTTACAAAAGCTTTTGGCTTGAAGCAATATCTTCAACATAAACACATTTATTAAAAATGTTAAGACATTTTTTAAAAAGTGTAACTTTAATGAAACTGTTATTTGTACCACTTTTGAAGATCAAACACAGACTTTTTATCACCTTAATTCTGCAAGCTCTTGGAGCAAGGTCTAGAGCATCACAGCAGCTCTCCACACTGGTTCTTCCTTCCAAAACCTTTGTAATGATCCTTAGCCTATCTTCCTTTCTTGCATGATGACATAAGCTAATGTTGCACACATCTGCAATAATGCTTGTCTTCATAAGTAGGTGTTGTTTATGCTCCTGGTGGGCTCCAGTAGTCCAGAGTATGTGAATGAGAAAAATGAATGCACAAGACTATACAAAAAAAATTAAAGACTTCTGTCAGAATCACAACTTGGTGTCATTAGCATGCCTACAATTTGAAGAGTTGACTTTTAAATGATACCCTTACCTCCATCACATTTGATAGAACCCTTGACAAAGCAAAAAATATCCCAAACATTTCAAATTTGCTTGCTCACAAACAAAGCAGAAATGCGGACTAGATAATAAGTTAGCAATATGAAGTTGCAATGTGAATTGACCTACTTGCAGCACTTTGGATGCTCTAAGGCAAATGAGACTTCAGTTGAGAAAAAGCTTGGCTGTTCAAGTCATAATATAAATACATTATTTCTGACTTAAAACTTTTTTCCCTTACCCTACTATTTTCTTTACTTTTTTTAAACATAATTATAAAAATGGAAATTTGAGCTGAAATAAGTCTTAAATTGATTCTTTGCCTATGTTAATAATGAAAAATGTTGTATTGCTTTAAAAAAAACACAACTTTATCTGCATTTCTCATGTCCTTGAAGTTACAGGTGCTCTGCTAAAGAAGCTTTAAAAATCAGTCTTTTGTCCTTAATAAGTATAACTGCTAATGTATTGGTTAAAAGGAAGGGAAAAAAAAGGTGGATTTCTTGTCATTCTCTATTTAGAAATAATAGAACAAGACTGGTCTTCTAGTTTTTGTTATAAAACTTTCATGCTGTCTCAGATTGTTCTTATTTTTAAGCTCTAACTTCTCAATTGTAATAGATAATTAAATCTGTAACAAAGATAATATTTCTGTAAACTGTTAAATAGTCACTCAAGCTGGGTAGACTTTGGCAAAAATAAAGCAAAATTGTGCTGGTCAGTAGGCCTGATTTTTAAGGTACTCTGAAAAATGATATCTGCTTTTATGTGTTTTTTTTTCTTCCCCAGAAGAGACCATTTTAGTTATTTTTTTTTAAGACACCTAACTTTTATGTTAATTAGTAGACACTAAACTAAAAATACTGTTTGTCTGGATAACCAGGTGCCTTAAAATAATCCCACATAAAAGACCTGAGTTCATAAATGCAGTCTTGCGTTGATAAATGAGATTTGTTAGGGAGAAAGAAGTAAGAGTAGAGGTGAGGTAGAGTAAGAGGCAAGTGACAAACGCTTGCAGGAGCCTTTGGAAGGCACAGTGAATATAAGCGAGGATACAGAATCTAGCACAGAAGACACCTGCACACTAAAATGTTAAGAACTCTTTCTCTGAAAGACAAATGCTTGCCTAACCTTTAGGAGTATCTGTATATCCCGAGAATGTCATTATGGTGCAGGAAAGCTGAGAAGAGTCAAACTGTAAAGATGCTTCCAGTGGTCTGGAACATACGTTTTTCTTTTAATAATTGTGATTTTTTTTTTCCAACAAAAATAGGAGCTTAACAGTAGAAGCTGAAGAGAGAGCAGACAGGTAACAAATCATTGACACTGAAGTCAGGACTGTGCTTTGATAAACTAAATCAAGCATTTTTGCCTTTTATATTCAAAACTTTACTTTTAACAATGCTTTGTTAATTTCAGTGCTTAATATGTTAAACAAAGGATGAGGCCAAACATTCTTGCTTCTTTTGATTGACAATTGAATTAGAATAAACTTGGATAGTGATAGCTCCCAGCTCTTAGCTGGGAGATAACTTGCTGTGCAGACTCTAGGGGCTTCCATCACCAAGAACTGGCGGATATGTGTAGCCCTTTAGCTTTTATAAAGATACAGTGTGTTATCTGGCAAACCAGTGAAAATTAGCCCTGATCATTCTGACATTACTTGACTGAAGAAGCCTTTTTTTTTTTTTTAATACTGTGACCTATCTTCAGGTCTTTAGTATTTGACACAATTAAAAAAAGTCTTAAAATACTATCTTCTCTTAAGCATTTTAGAAACTCTAGGGAGGCGTTTTTGGCACATGCAGGAGCGCAGGAAAGATTTCTTTGAGTGGAAGCGTTAGAGAGAAAGTGTTAGGAATTAGTGTTCCAGCAAGGAGGTGGCCTAATCTAAAGTTACAAAGTAATGCAGGTGTGAGTTGAAGTTTAAATATTACTTATATTTAAAGCCCATTTCTAATTAATATTTAGCTTTCAATTTGATTGAAAACAGTTGCAATGTCTCTAACATTGTAATAGAGAGAAGCTGATGCATTGCAAAGTGTTGTACCTCTAATGAACACCAGCCTTACTTTAAAATTGTGAAACTCCTATAAAAGGGAATTGAAAAGGTATTGTTGACTCTTCACTTAAGTATACTCAAGAGTAATATAATTGACAATCCTGCTAATTCAGTCAGAACTGCTTGCTCCTCAAGATTTTTAATACTGCATTTTGAGCAAATATTTCAATTGCTGCAGTTTCCACTTTCTGATTGCATGATGAGTGTTAATTGCTGTTGCTGCACCTGACAACATTAGATTGCATGACAGTCTTTCCATGTATTTGTGTATTTGGCAGCCATTTCTTTCTTCGTGCACTATTTCTTTTGTGTGAAATAGAAACAAAAGCCAGGTAGGTGTGATGAGCTATTGCTGTGATGTGATAAATGCCGAGTCTTTCATTTAGCATCAGTGGGAGTTGAGGGACATCACCAACTTGCAAGATCAAAACAGACTTTGTAACTAACTTTGTACACAACTACATAGGCACTAGTTGTGTAATTACCTACAAAAAAAAAAGTAGTGAAATTAATGCTTATTGACAATTAAATATAAAACAACTGCAGGAGACTATAGTAAAATTTGCATTTACTTTAGAAATTCAGACTCGGGGCACTCAAAGGAACCTAAATAAAGACGATACTGCTTTTAACGTCATGTATCTTTTGTTTTTCAATGTTCTCAGAATAGTAGACTAATAGGAAGAATTGGTTGGGATTTTTTCTCGTGGTTAAAAAATGGGGGGAAAAACAAGCCATTTGATTTGCTTGGTAATGGTAAAATAGCAAAAAAGAAAAAAAAACATTGCCCTTTTTAATAAAAACAATGTAGGGCTTGTAGTAATTCCCATATGAACCAACATTTTGTTCATTATCTTTTTGTTACTTTATTAAAAGAAAACATGCTGTGCTGCTCAGATTGAATAAAGGAAGCATACTGTATAGGAGCTTTTGGTTCTCCATACATAGTTTGCATCATGTTGATGTTTGTTTTTTTTTTTTAAGCAGCACAGATGACAAAAAAAATGTAAAGAAAGTATTCTTTTTTTTAAAACAATTAAATACCAAGGTAAATGAAAAAGATGTGCCAGAAATATCTCTGGCTCTCAATCACTACTTTAAATACACCTGCATATCCTGGCTTTTGTGTACAGTGCTGTTTTTCTGTTAAGAGTATGTACATAATTATTTCTTATATATATGCATACACACACACATGCTCTTTGCCAGGACTTTTGATTTATGGAGCCGAATTTTTTCTGAGAATCTTCTTCCTTAGGGGTGTTTCTGAGTGTAAGGTAGGGAAGATGAGTTCTAGTGGAGAATATATCTTCTGCATCATCTCTTAGTTTTTCTATTTTGTTGCTTTCACTTTATATTTTGGGAGCTTTATAGTACTGAACAGTTTTAGACAGTTTGGAAGCCACAGAGTATATTAAATATCTGATAACTTCTGCACTTAGCTGTCTCTGTATATTATCTGGGGAGGATAGCTGTAAGGGAAGGGCTCTCTTAAAGCTTTCATCAGTATTACAAATGTTTGAGCTCTTGGCTGAATGTGAGTGTTGGGGAGTAGTCCTACAGAGCTATTAAGTATTTGGCTAATATCCAAACTTACTGCTGACCAGGTGCCTCTGGCCAGAGGGGAGACAGAAACTCTAAATTGGGTCTGAGCTTTCTAAGCATAATTGTCAGGATATTTTAGTCTACATGATCTGCCTTTTGGTGATCTGTTCTGCTCCTGCGTTGCCTGCCCTTGAGGATGGTGTAAACAGCCCTCATGGGAGATAACATTGATGCAAAGTCAGAAGGTGTCTCCATGTTCAAATACTGCTTATTGGCTCATGATAAGGAAACAGGAACACTGACCTTATGAGATGAATAGCATACCCCTGTCTAAGCAAGAAAACACACATAAAAAGCCAACAACCAAAACCAAATCCGATAACAGCAAAAAAAACAAAAACAAAAACACACCCCTCTTTATCCTTTGTTAAAAACGCTTGGGTGCTGTTAATACTAGGAAGAATGATTTCTGTACAGTTGAGATGATTTACATTTAGCAGTCAGTGTATTTCTTGAGTGCAGTGTGAATATTTGATCATATTATGTTTTCTATCATGGGAATATCTCACGAGGAGAAGTTTGCCATGTTTTATCTCCAGTCCCATATCTAGTTATTGAAAACTTTCCATGCTTCTTGGTGTTTTCCAGCATAGTGTTCTCTGATAATGTTTTTCAATAAAATTGTTAAATCTGTGGAATAGCTAGACTGCATGCTGTCTGGCACCTGCCTGTTTGTGAAGCCTTTCATGAGAAACTGGTGAGAACTGTGTGTGCTGTGGCTATGTGCAGCAAAGCTCAAAAGCCTTAGCCTGGAGTATCTAATCTGAGAAGGCTGTGCTATTTAGGCCTAATATTTTACAGGAGAGACATGCAGTGTAACAACATATTGTGACTTTTCTGAACTGAATGAAGAAGAAATTTCATTTCATGAAAAAAATCTGTTCAGATACCATGAGCTTTCGTCCTGCAAGATCTGGTTTCCATTTTTCAGCTGAACCATCGTGATTCACAGAGTTTAGGAAATAAGTAAAATAGCTCCCAATCCATTCTGAGGCTCAATTACAATGCCTCTATGCATTTATTTTTATTTATTATGATATCAGAGATTGACAGATGCAATGCAGAAAACTGTCACTTTGAACTTGGTGGCACTGATTTGTTTAAACAGCTTTTTGATGAAATTACTTCTTGTCTGGAGAAGGGCTGGTGGAAAAAATCAGTGAAAAATTATTGGGTTATGTGAAGACAGTATTTTGAGGAAACTGTAATTATACAAAATTTAAAAGTAATGCATTGGAGAAGCAAGTGAAGTGAGACAACTTGTTTAATATTGTATTGGAATTCTGTGTTTTAAGTCTATATTAAAAAAAAGATAGTTAAAAGGCAAGTAAAACACAGTGTCTGAGTTGTAAACGATGTGGATAATGTTGAACCCGTGTTGTTTTTGCCTGTAGAATGCAGGTGATGAGATGAGAGAGAAATGTGAAAAATAAGCTGAATTTAGAACAGCCACCACAAAGTATTCTAGCCTGAAATAGACTTTCTTATTTGCTGGGATTTTCAAGGCTGATGAGAGCATAAGGGGTGGGGTAGTGGGAGAGGTTTTTTCCATGAGAACATATGCTTAATTTTCTGAATACTTTTATGTAGTTATATTCACAGTTGTGTTCTGAAATATTAAAGTCACAATAATAATGGCTATCTTAAGTCATACAGGTATACATTAAAAAGCAATTTCTGAAGTAAGAAAATGTTGAGACAGGCAATTGGGTGTCTGCTTTTTTCTAGTACTATTATATCATATTTTAAAACCCAAAAGAACCTTTTCATTCATGGGAAAACACATTCAGTAGGTCTGCTGTCTATCCCAGAGCAGACTGAATGAATTTGAGTGACTTTTCCTTTCCAGAGAAATTTTGAGGGAGATGCAGTCTTCATGAGTTGTATGGGAGCTCCTTTGTGCTCTGGTATGTGTACTGCAAGACCTGTACCTTCTGGGCTTCTCCCAAGAGGAAGGGTTGTCTCTGTAGTCGTGGGTACAGTGTATACGTAGGTCTATACAGCTCTCCCGTCCTTCCCATTGTGAGGCTGAAATTCCAGTTTCTACTTGATTCCATTTGTCTTTTTTTTCCACCCCTCGTATTATGGCATGGAAAGGTTTTGCTTTAGTTTAACATCCTTGAAATACTGGGGGGAAAAAAAGATTGCTCTACAGCATTTCTTTATTTTTATTTATTTATTTATTTTGCCCATAAGTTAAAATGCTGATATAAAAGCAATACAGTTTTCAAGATAGAATCATTTGTGTCTTTCCTGTCCACCCTGGGCTCAAACAGACCAGTTCTTTTCCAGCCAGTCCTGAAGGAAGAGGAGGGTAAAGTGGATCTTTTCTCTTACTCTCTCTTTTCTTCCAGTGAGTAGATAATGATCTCTGCAGCAATTGTTGAGGCCCTGAGGCTGATATTGCCTATTCTTATCTCAAATTCCTGATGCACTGAGACACACCATAAATTTTCCTAAAGCCAGGCTCACTGTATAAGCAATAAGGAGTACAGAATGGTGTAGATGCCTTTCTTCTGTCTTCCACAAAGCAATGGTAGATGGCTTCTCCTGTATGTGAGACTCTTCACAGCCACAAAGGAATGCTCAAGGTTTATCCTTAACTTCAGGTGTATGTACTTCCAGGCGAAGGCCCACTTTTACATGCTTTCCTTTTTTGTTGTTTCCAAGACAGATGGTCTGTACAATCAGATTGTAATAGGCAATGAATTGCTAATGAAATAGATAAATACCTACAGATTATTCCTAAACCAGGACTTTCAACTTTCTGTCTGTGAGCTATCCTTAGTGGCCAGTGAAAGTTAGTAATGTTTGTATTGGAGTAAATTTTAATGGAGCAGCCTGGGTGCAGTACAAAGAGTTCAGAGTTCCCAAATTATTAATATTGAATGAATGCCACTCTCATATTTTTCCCAGCACCCACAGTGGCGTTGTTGAAAACATTTCAGTGTAGTGCAGTGCCTTCCACTGATGAATTTCATGGCTTTTGATGCACCTTGGGAAAGAGGTGAAAATTCACAGGAATGGCCACTGATGTATTATAGTAGTTTAAACAAATTGAACAAGGTGAAACACTTCAGCTGGTTCAGACGCATAATTATAGGTAAAAAATGCTGGCTATTAAATGTGATGAAAACGTAGTGCATACAAAGCAATTCTTAGAATTCGTGTAAGCCATGTGGTACGTGTATGTGTGCGATAACGGGGGGGTCAGTGGAGAACTCAGTGTGTTTCTTGTTTGCTGACACTGTTAGTATCTGTAATGTTTCATGCTGAAATTGTTGGTGAGTATTTAGTACACTACAGATTACTAAAAAAAAAAAAATTAAAACTTCCTTCTGCCTGTCTCAACACTTTATGGTGTGGATTTTTTTTCAGATATTTAGGAAATAATCTATAGATAATGAGGACGCTGTGAGGGAATGGTTAAAGATTACAGGATTTAATGGAATCCATCTTTTGCTCTTCCTCCAATTACCTCTGAATTAAATGGTACTAGATCTGATTAATGAGCACCAATTTAATTAATACCATTGATTTTTTTGAGACAGATTAGTTTTAAAAAAATCAGTAGACCTACCATATCCTGAAGTCTTATTTGTATATTGATATTTATGCTATATAAAGCTAATAAACTTATTCAAAACTTTGTAAATATGTAATAGTAGTATAGTATTTTATAACAGTAAGAACATCTGATCCACATCGGTCTGTTTGGTTAAATAAGTTGTGAAGATAGTTCTATCTCAGTAATATGCATGGGGGGAGGCGGGGATGGAACTCCTTTTATGAATGAAAACCTAGATTATTGTCGTGTAACCTTTACTTGAGAAGCTGATTAACAACAAATGTTAGCAAATCAGTACTTCATTTAACAAATAATGTGTTGTAATATTGCATTGTATTGTTTAGGAGGAAATAGTCACTCAAATCAGCTTGTATTTTTTAAATTTTTATTCATAAAATGGTTCTACTGGGTAAAGCTGAGCTATTTGAATGTTGCTTTCTTCCTCCTTTTTCTTATCCAAAGTCTGTTTATTAATCCAAACACAAAATAGAACCCCTGCCTATTTCCTTGTTTTCATCTAATGTTAGTAGAGAAAACACAGAGTCACTGAATTCCTATTTTTATACTATCTTTTGAAAATGTAATACTGTGTTTTGGGTGGTTCTTAATGCCAGCAACAACTATTGTTTCTCTCCTTTATGTAATTCCTATGGTCAGTCACTTAAGTCCATTAACTTACCAACTCATATGCATTTTTGGGTCCATGGTGTTTATTGCAACATAAAGCTTATTAAACTAAGTCAAAATGTCAAGGTATTCTAACAAGAAAGAAATCAGCATTTTTTTTCTCTGAATGGAACTAGTTTTAAAATGCATTTTATCCAGTCATCCTAAATACAGAATGTATTAAAAATTTTAAAAGTAATCACTCTAGGAGAAATGATATGTGCTCATTACTTTCCTCGTTGTAAACTTATTTGCCAAATGGGGGGAGCTTACTTATTTTGTAATATCTTTTTTCCCTTCTAGGTATCTGATTTTGGAGGAATAGCTTTTTGCCTACTGGAAGAATGCAGTGAAACTGCCAATATTTCTAGCTGGAATTATAAGTTTAATATTCACCTTTAGTGTTACTAATTTCTTACTAAATAGTACCTCAAAGTAGAATAAAGATGTATGGAAGTGCAAGAACAATCAGCAACTTAGAAGGAAGTCCCTCCAGGTCTCCTCGTTTGCCAAGATCTCCTCGCCTAGGCCACAGGCGAACAAGTAGCGGAGGAGGAGGAGGAACGGGTAAGACATTATCAATGGAGAACATCCAGTCCCTTAATGCAGCCTATGCAACATCTGGACCAATGTATCTGAGTGACCATGAAGGTGTAGCTTCTACTACTTTCCCAAAGGGCACGATGACTCTTGGAAGGGCTACAAATCGAGCTGTGTATGGTGGTCGAGTCACAGCTATGGGGAGCAGTCCTAATATTGCTTCAGCTGGACTGTCCCACACAGACGTCCTTTCTTACACTGATCAGCATGGAGGACTGACCACATCTTCACACCATCATCACCATCAGGTTCCTTCTATGCTGAGGCAGGTTAGAGATAGTACCATGTTAGACCTGCAGGCTCAGCTTAAGGATCTACAGAGGGAGAATGATCTTCTCAGAAAAGAACTAGACATTAAAGACAGCAAGCTGGGATCCTCCATGAACAGCATCAAAACTTTCTGGAGTCCTGAATTAAAGAAAGAAAGAATATTGAGAAAGGAAGAAGCAGCCAGAATGTCAGTTCTTAAAGAGCAAATGAGAGTTTCCCATGAAGAAAATCAGGTAAGTAATTCTGTAAGTTTCTTCCTGTTGATTCATGGCTAAGTACTAGATATTTTACTTATAATATTGCATCCTACACTGGAACACATTTGACAATAGTAAGAATTTTGTTTTATCTGCATTGGGCTGTTAATAGAAAAGGACACTAATAAGAACCTGAATGCAGGTTATAGTTTTCTCCATGCAGCATTCTTTCACATTGTAGCTGAAGACAATGATTGTTTATCACCAGCTTATTTTATTATTTTTGAGACTTCCTGTAGTGTATTTTTTAGCAACAGTCTAAATATACTCGGCAACCTTTTCTGAAGAGATGCATGAAGCATTTATACAAAAGTATAAACAAACATCCAGAAGCATATTTTGCATGAACTGTATAGGGATTTAGCTGTTTAGCTTTTTTAAGTTAAAAGATGAAGTGATATTAAATTCCAAAATGGAATCTTCTATAGTTCTGCATGTTGCAGAATGATGTTCCAGTGGTGTTACCAGCAATAATTCAGAGACCTGTCTTAGAAAAAGACCGTCTTGTAAATATGTACTTCGAACACTTGTATTTGCAACACAACAATCTTTTCCCAAAGCTATAAAAAGACTAAAGCTATAATGTCACACTTCATGAGACTATTTTATTTCACAAAGTTATATAAAATAGTGGCATTGAGTAGATCAAAAAATTATCATATTGCTGTCTCCACGCACTTCTTGGCTGCTGATCTTATTTAAAACTGCTCCTTTTCAGACCATCTGTTAACTTCCCCCAGACAAAAACACAATCCTGTGTTTCTCTCACTTCCAGATTCCCAATCTAAACTTCTTTACTGGCTGGCAAACAGCAATAACTGAAATTTTTAATTTACTTCTGAGTTTCTGATGATCATTACTTTTCACCAAACTTTCTGATTCCTAGATATTTAGATACATGGCATGCCCATGGAACTAATGAGCTTGGTCTTGACTGACACCAGTCATACTGACTGGTTCTTGATCAGGAATTCAGTACTGTGGATGTGAATCCTTACTATGTAAGGAAATAACATAAAACTTCTGAGGTCAGCCCAAAAGTCTTTCTAGCCCACTGTGACATTGCTAGCAACGTCTAAAAGTTCATAGGCTTGAGCAAGTGTATGATGAGAACTCCACCAAGTGCTCTTTGATCCAGGTACAGTTTGTGTGCCTAACTCTCAGGGGACTTTTTGAATTAAGCCAGTCTGCTTTTGGACCTACATAAAATTCTAGTGTCCACAGCCTCTTATGAGAGCAGATCCTATAGCCTCACATGAAAAACCACTGTCTTGCATTGGATGTGGCACTAGATTTTGGCTACTTTTACTGACTGCATTTTCCTAGCCCCAGAAGAAACATTGAGTTTCAGATCAGAGATCTCAAACAGAGATCCCTCTCTGGTGCTCGTCTCCTTGCCACCTGTGGTTTTATAGCAGCCCATCATCACACTGCTCTCACAATTCATTTTCACAGAGGAGAATGTTATTCCTTTCATATATAATTTCTTTGATTTTTCTCTGGATCTTTTTCAGACTTACTATACAGTTTTTTGAGGTGTGGAGACCAGAAGTGCTCATGTTTTTCATAATACAGGAGAAAAATAGTTTATGCGCTGATGATAGTGTTTGTCCTGTTATTCTGTATGTCTCTTCCAACATTTCCCAACACTGTTTTTTCTGGTTTTGGATGGTGTTACTGTTTTTTTCTTTTTTTTTTTTTTTTGCTAGTGAGTACTCAGCTAATGGATTTCAATTAAATTAATATTTTAATGGACTTATAGCTGCAGGATCTCATCAGTAGCTATACTCAGTTCAGATTCCATCTTGTTATGCATGAAGGTAATTTTATTTCATTTGTCTATAATTTCACATGCATCTCCCTAAATAGAATCTTTCAGTCCTGTGAAATAAAAGGAACATTGGGGAAAATATCAGAAAATGAGCAACATTTGATATGGATTTGTCAAAAATCACATCAAACAAGTCTGGTTTTGTTGTATGACAGGAGAACAGGCTTTATGCGTAACCAAAAAGCACTAGTAACATTGATGTTATGGAAACTTTTTACACCATCTCTGTTCGTCAGTGAGATTAAATTGTTATTGTAAGGATGCCTATCTTGTTGGAAGACTGAGTCAGTGTAATCATCAGTGATTCATGGTAAAATTTGAAAGACAATATCTAGTAGGATCAGGCAGGGATCTGTCATGTTTCAGGTTTTCATCAGTGACGTGAGTAATGAATATGTCACTCTACCAGATAATGTCAAACAAGGAAGGGCTAAAAACATCCTGGAAAATAGGTTTATAACTGAAAACATTTTTTTTTCCCAATAGAAGATTAGTTAGAATCAGAGCCTTCTTCTAAAAGTGACAAGAGCTGCCAAAAAATCTATGCAAAGATTTGTGGACGCTGACTAGGAGACTTCTGATTTTCTTTTCAAGATAATTTTACATTTGAAGATATGTGCACCTGGTCTTTGATATTACAACCCAAAGACAAGTTAACTGTCTTGTCTTGTTGTTCTTCTCTATCATTCATTATGTTCTCTCTGAGCACAATTAGTACTCTCTATGAGCACGGTTGGTATTATTCCCTATATGGTTCAATTAGATACAGAAGAGCAGGAAGTACTCTAAACGTTTTAAACAATTAAAAGTGGTTCTTCGTCTTGGAATCAACCATTTGAAGTGTCTCAATTGGACATTGCACTTTTTTCAGGTAGGTTATTATTTGTAGAAATCTTACTTGAATATATTATACAGAAGAGTTAATGTCGAAGGTTTCTCTGGAGAGCAGACTGCTAGGAGGTGGAAAGAACTGGAAGGACACAAATCTTCTGCAATGTTAGTTCCTACAATTGCTACCTGTCCCTCAGAAATTTTTTTCTTCTAGGAAACCACATAATTTTAATTTGCTTAATATGTTCTTTGAAAACATATTATAAATTTTGATCTGCCTTTGAAGTTTAATTCCTGCCCTGATACTGCAGGAGTTCTTTGGATTAAAATGAAGATCAAGGATAAAAAGGATAGTGAACAGTTCCTCTGAGAGGCTTGTAGGTTTGAATACAAAATTGTTCCTTGCAATAATTTCAGGCATCTGTATCAGTATGAATAACTTTCAGATACTGCAGTTAAGACAATAGAGCTGATAAAATATAATAATTTAACCAGCAGATAAGAGTATGCATGTTCATAAAATAAGAACTGCAAGTTTAACCACTCAATGTTATTTTACATGCTTACATTATTAACACATTTCATTTTAACTTTGATTTGTGGCAAATATTTAAGTAGAAAACTAAAAGAATTAGAATCATAGAATGGTTTGGGTTAGAAGGGACCTTAAAGACCACCTAGTTCCAAACCCCTGCCATGGGCAGGGATGCCTTCCACTAGACCATGGAATCATCACAGAATCATAGAACGGCTTAGGTTGGAGGGGACCTCAAAGACTCTCTATTTCCAACCCCTGCTATAGGCAGGGACGCCACCCACTAGATCAGGCTGCCCAGGGCCTCATGCAGCCTGGTCTTGAACACCTCCAGGGATGGGGCAGCCACAGCTTCTCTGGGCAGCCTGTGCCAGTGCCTCACCGCCCGCTGAGTGAAAGAATTTCCTCCTATCTAATCTAAATCCACCCTCTTGGTTTAAAGCATTACTTGTCCTTATTACTGCATGCCTTGACAAAGAGTCCCTCTCCTGCTTTCCTGTAAGGCCCCCTTTAGATACTGGAGGGCTGCAATGAGGTCTACCTGGACCCTTCTATTCTCCAGGCTGAACAATCTGAACTCCCTCGCCCTGTCCTCATAGGAGAGGAGCTCCAGCCCTCTGATCATCCTCGTGTTCCTCCTCTGGACTTACCCTAACAGGTCCACGTCCATCTTACACTGGGGACTCCAGAGCTGAACGCAGGGCTCCGGATGATGTCTCATGAGAATTGAGCAAAGGGGGAGAATCGCCTCCTTCAGCCCGCTAGCTACACTTTTGATGCAGTCCAGGATACAGCTGGCTTTATGGGCTGCAGGTGCACATTGCCAGCTCTTGTTGAGCTGCTTGTCCACCAACACACCCAAGTCCCTCTCCTCAGAGCTGCTCTCAAAAGAAAATATACTAAGAAATATTCTGAAATGTTTCCCTTCCATGTATTAGTTGTATTAGTAAACTGTATTCCTAATTAAACCTTGATTGGACTGGTGTATACAGTCTAATGAAAATTATATACCATTCACTTTGTTTTCTGATGCAATACATGTTATACAAACTGTGCTCTTTTACTTATTTAGCTGCCTTGTAAAAGAGAAGGCAGGAAGCAAGGAATACAGTTTAATTTGTTATTAATTTGCTAACTTATCTGGGAACTAGTCAGTAGATTTAAACACATTTATATATCTATAGATTTTAATGTTATCTGTATTATGATTTAGTCTGTATTTTTTTCTAATTGTGTGTGTATATATATATATATATATATATATATTAAAAACAATAAAACAAAAACCAACCACTCACCCCTTCTTAACTTCCTAGTTGTTTCCATGGCTGGGATCAACCCTACCTAGTTTCAAACTGGAGAATCCATTGCTTAGACCTTGCTGGCATCCTCTAAAAGCAAGTCAAAGGAAGCTGAAGATCTGTTATCTCCTCCCACACTAAACTTCTGAGACTATGTTCTTCAGCATTTTTTGAGGAAATTTTGTTTATTCCCATTGGAATCCTTGAATCCTGATCCCAGTGAAATGCTCAAGAATGTGATGGTAATTGAACCATAATTTTGAGTTACCAGGTATTTTCTTTAATGTGCATCGAAGTGTACACTTTATTACTAGTTTAAAAGGTGGGGTTGTTCCTAGATTGTTCCCCATTGTTCCTAGATAGCCAAGGTAGTTAAAGGAGTTTTTTGGGATAAAAATTCCTTTCAGGTAGTCTCATTGTTTCTATATAAATGTGTGCAGCACCACAAAGTTTGAATCTTTTTGTGATTATTCATGATGTATGGGGCTATATCCAGAAAGAAAGCTAGTAACCTCAGAAATGGAAATTCTCAGTTCATATTTTACTCTGCTTCCTGAGGAGTCGTATGTTAAACTATTTTAATACAAATCAGAAAGAAAACATTACCTGATCCTTCTTACTAAATATGTCTTTCTTCAAGACAAAGTTACCACTTTAAATATTTTCAGCTCAAATCTGTGTTATGGTATTTATGACCAATGGAAGTATACTTCAAGGTATCTTTAAAGCCAGTAGTTTCAGCATGTTCATTCACGCTATTTTCTGTTTTTCGCTATACTGTTGTTTCCTGCTTTCTTCAGCTTGTTTTTTTCAATACTCTCTGTTAAAGACTGAATGCATGTTTGTTTAGTTTTTTAAACTTTATTTTTACTTTATTTTTGATGTTATCTTCACTGTTTCCCTCATTTAAATTAATTTACACTGATGGCAATTTAGGTAAGTGCAAAATATTTCCATTTTTTTAAAACAAGACAAAGTGTTTAAGTTTGTGTAATGGATTAAACAATTATAGAGCAAAAGTTTATTATCTGAAGATGAAAGCAGAGTGAAACAGAAGTACATCGGTATTTCTTTTTATGAATTTGAAAATCAGAACACGTTTCTGTCAATTGGAGAGGAGCTAAAATAGCAGGGCTGCTCTGATGAGGAATGAGAATACACAGGCAGAGCATTGCAGAATGAGTCAGCTGCACCAGAAGTGTGTGTCTTGGCTTTTGTGCTACTGCTGCTGACAATGATGAAAGGGCTATTAGCTTGGTGGTGGGAGGGGATAAGGGGGTTATCATAGTACTGTAGATGTCTGAGGAACTTTTGAGGAAGCAGCAACCTAAAAGAGGCTAAGGACTAATTGGGAATGTTTTTTTAAACCGTATTAAAATGTCTTTATTTTTTATTTTTATTTATTTTTTTAATACCTCAAAAAGCTTAGGAAGAACTGAGCGATAAAAAGAATAAGGGAAATTTGTCTCGGGGTGTGTAAGTGCTTGCTTTGGTCTTGACTGAAGCCTTTTGGTATTATTCTGGCTTAGAAAATAGTGCACGTGTATACGTTATATAGTAGAAACCAGTACTTTCAGTTTTATGAAAATTAGCACGCTGTAATGGTTGTTTGAAGGGGACAGTAATAAGTTATATCCTTTCTGTGTGTCTTTGAGATATAAAGAGATCTGAGGAAAGCAAGTGTTATCTTGTTCTGTTCCCCTCATTGTATAAGGAGTATGAATTTTATTTCTACCTGTGTTAGTCAGTTAGGTCACCTTTTTTGTTGCCTTTTTTTTTTTAATGCAAAATGTAACTCACTCACAATTATGCCAGCGCCAAGGTGCTAGCATGGAAAAAGCTTTTTCCAATTGCATCCTGAAGTTTTAGAATGAGTGTCAAATGATGAGTGTTGGTGAGTGTTCCTTATGAAGAAGTATAAACAAGGCTAGTCATGTTTTAAGGAGAGATAAATTGACCGTGGAGCTGAAACAGCATTTCAGTAAAAGATGTTTGGAACTGTATAATGCTATGTGACTCAGAATTGTTCTCTCATCAGTTTTGAACACACTCACATCCTATGTTCATTTCTTATATGTTGTTATATTTGGTGCTACATCCCTGAGATACTACCAACTGTTGCTGCTTCTGTGTATTGTGTGTGTGTTGTTTTTTTTGTGTGTGTGTCCTGTAATAGTGATGATCATCTGCTGCTGAATTTAGTAATTGCATCCTGCTAAATTTCCCTTGCAGATTCAGGTGGAAACTGCATTCTGTGTCCCCCATCCTGACATGTTCCAGAGTCTGGCTCTGCTGCTCAGCAGTGGTTGTTTGGTGTGTTGCTGTGTGGGTAAAACTCTTTGTACAGAAGCCAGGATTCTGATGGGGTCTCAGAGGATGACCACTTTAAGAAATATAGATCTAGCAGGAAGTAGGTTGGGATAAAACTACAGTTATCCCTGCACTAGGCTTGTAACACTGCTTGAAGGCATTTCTTCAGTAGATACTAATAAAGCATACATCAAGCATGGCAGCTGCTGCATTTTGCCTCCTCCTGCCTTAAATTAGGATGAGTCCTGAGCAACTATTCAAGTAGAGTACTTTAAGCTGTCAGAATCCCTTAAAGGAGATGGGGAGAGAGGTAACTATCGTGTCGATAAACCAGTTCGAGTTTTATTATTGTGAGTAGTGTTGGATACATCACATAACTAATAAACTACTTGATAACACAGGAATTCATTTTTAAAGTAAGGTTTATAAAAGATAAAGTCTCCTGAAATAGCTAACCAAACATTTAATCTCATGAATGATACAATGGCTTACAGAGATCATAGATAATACATCAAACGTTATCCTTGGTAAATTTCTTTTCTATTGATTCTGATGGAGCCTGTGGTTTTGTGCTTTTAAAATTTTATTTCTTTTAGCTTCTGTAAACTGGCTTCCTTCCAGACTTTAAAACTTTAAATCAAAAAAAAAAATGCTCTGGATGACTCTCCTCAGAATTTTCTGCCATTTGAAGTGGGGGAGAGAAAGAGGAGGGGGAAGTAGTGAAAAAGTGAGTCACTCTTTTTTCGTTATGCATTTTTAGTCTTTACTATTTCAGATACTGTTCCTCACTTTGAATTTTCAGATTTCATTTTCAATTTTCTGGGAATTGTCCCCAACAGCTGCTAGGCAGTTGGCGATGCCACGTTCAATTAGTCTGCAATAGGGAACTCCATCCTCTAGGTTATCTTGGAAAAGCATGAGCCTTTTGCTTGTGCTGCAGATCATTATTTTTGTATATGCATATAATTTAAAGATAAACCTGCATGCCGCTTCCTAACCTTTCTGTTTCGTTATGCTTCTGAATTCAGAAGATGCACTTCAGACTGGTGGCTCTGTTTGGATTGGTGGGAGGGCAGTATGGGGAATAAAAGCATTGCAGTGACTTAATCTGTTGGTTGCTGATTTAAAAAAATCCAAATATCTGCATGTTCTGGAGTTGTGTTAACAGTATACAGGTCCAAATTCTGATTTTTACCTGTTTGCTCTGTTTAAGGTGTCTAACGCAGTACCTGACTATAATACTATGTATTTCCCTGGTGCCAGAGAGTCAGTCGTAAAAAGCTGTCAGTTTCAAGATAGAACCTGCTACTTGAATTTATTGCTGGAATATATCTCAGTTGAGTTAGCAAGGAAACCAACGTTCAGGAGCTCTTTGTATATTTTGTGGGAGATAACTTTTGTGTCTAGTGGGAGCAAATAACTCTTTTGAATTCAGTAATTTGGAAATATTTGGCCTGTAGGGGGGAGAAATTGTACTTATATTTTGAATTTCCCTAGGCATCTGTCACAATGTAGTTATTGTTCTTGGCGTTTGAAGATGATATACAAAGCTAACAAAACACATGAAAAGAAGGCTGTTGATTTCATGTGAAGGTCTCTTTGAACCCTAAAGGGAAAGGAATAAATGGTGTTTTTGCCAAAAGGAAAATCCTAAGGCAATTCAATGTAAATGTTTCAGTGTTTGAGACTCAAAGAGCACTGAGGTCTTGTAAGGTAATCTCTGTTCCAGTTCCATCTATAGTTGAATGTGTGAGAGTTCTCCAGCACATCACTTTTCTGTCCAAGAAAAACAAAGGTCAGCAGAAACTAGAGAGAAAACAGCACACGTTAAGATATAGCTTCAGAGGAGCTACAGTAAACCATGAAATAACGTCTGATTTTTGCACAGACCCAAATTTTCCATTAAACTGACTACAGTATTAATTGTAGAGGATACAATTCTCATTACAAAATGTCTTTATCAAAGAAAAATGGCATTGAAAGAGGCAATGGGTTGTGCTTTGAAAATTAAATACTAAGTATAAATATTTTCTATGTATTTTGTTTTAAATCATGTAAACTGATGCTACAAATCTTTTTCAATTTGTAGGGAAAAAGACTGAAAGAATAGTCCTGTTAGTGAGGTTATTTTTGAGACTTTCCTTTGTGTGATATTAACTTCAGATAGTTAATAATTACCATTAAAGCAGAACAAATGACTTACTGAAAAAAAATGCCCTAAATTCATGCTATTGTATTTCTACTCAATACAGTTCATAGAGTCACAGAATGGGTTGGGTTGGAAGGGACCTTAAAGACCACCTAATTCCAACCCCCCGCTGTGGGCAGGGACACTTTCCACTGGAGTTGGAGATCTCATCTCCACCTTCCACAGTTGCAGGTGGAGATGAAATAGTGCCATACCAAAACATGAATCAAAAGTTTTAATACAAACTTGAACATAATTTGGAGTCCATAGGTGTGTGACAAAAGTCTACTTGTTTATTAAGTAAGAGTACCTATAACTGTGTGTACAGAATTATACATATGCTGCTACTCAGAATGTTTTCTGCTCACGGAGAATACTATATTCCTTTACTGTATGGGAACAATAATTAATGTTATTTAATATGTTTGTATTTAATATATAGCTTGCATATTCTGGGTTTACTTGAAATGTGGATATACATTTCATACACTTGAAGTGTGGACAGCTGCATAACTGTTAAACCGTGTGAATAATGTAGTACGTTTAGTTTATTAGACTTCTGTCTTCAGATTCCCTAGTGGAGTTAAGGAGGGGAGGAGGGAACTACAGGGAAAAAAGCACAAAAGTTGCTTAAGAAAGCATTCTTTATCCTGTTCAGGCAGTTCATTCCCTGAAGAGGCAAAGCTGTCAAAATGAGAATTTGAACAGTTAGACGAGAATACTCATGATAGTCTTTTCCACCTGACTACACTGCATTTATGACTGACTTCAGAACTGCAAAATGAGCAAGTAGTGCCAGTTTGGTCAAGTCCAAGAAATAATATTTCTATATAATATTTCAGAGAAGAGTTTTTCTTGAGTGTATAACCATAAAACAGTAATGGAAGCCACCAGTACTAAAAATTCTAGGTTAAATAGGCTGTTATCCTTTTCAGAACTCAGGCCATGTGTAATGCAGTGCTTCACTGTGAAGAGAGCTGCTGCTATCTATGGCTAAGCATGCAACAGAATATCAGAAGGAAGGTTCTGCAAGTTTATAGTAAAATAAAATGATCTTTAAGAACGTATTTTTCCATACTTGTTTCAACTAGTAAGTCCTCTTCATTTCACAATAGCTTCATAACAAAGTGGTAAGAGTTGATCCAGCTGAAAACTGTATTTGAAAAATTACAGTTCCAAAAACTTTGTTTCCCAGATGTGTTCAGTTAAATTTGTTTCCAGATGTCTGAGGTAGAATCTACTCGTTATTGTCTATTCCTTGAACTATGCGTTTGTGATAAATCTGGGAATAAAATTTGCATGTGTATACAATTTAATCCCATATTTATTAACTTTGGAACTCTATGGCAAATTGTGATACATGGTGGGGTGTTTTTAATATTTCAGATGTTGTACCATATCTCAATTTAAAAAAAAAGAAAATACAGGTAGTAGTTAGATAAAGCATCTTTGCCTTGCACCAAGTTGGTCCTGACTTGTATTATCATTCGGTATGGGTGTGTTTCCTTCCCTCTCCTCTCCCTCCCCCTGCTGCCACATACACACATTCATTCTCTACGTTTTTGTATGTATCCACCAGTGTTGGAGAATGGCATCCTTGCCCAGTTGGCATTATTTCAGGTTCACTTTCTCAGTCCACTGGGGATTGAGAAAATTTAAAATTTGTGATCTTAAGAAATTTATCACTGTACATAGTGCCTGCCTGTAGAAAGTCCAGTCATGCTTTATGGGTTTCATGGAATCATAGAATCATTAAGGTTGGAAAAGACCTCTGAGATAACGTAGTCCAACCATCGCCCTCCTACCAATGTCCCCCACTAAACCATGTCCCTAAGCACCAGGTCCAACCTTTCCTTGAACACCCCCAGGGACAGTGACACCACCACCTCCCTGCGCAACCTGTTCCAATGCCTGACTACTCTTTCTGAGAAGAAATGTTTCCTAATTTCCAACCTAAACCTTCCTGGCTCAACTTGAGGCTATTCCCTCTTGTCCTATCACTAGGAATTTCATTGCTTTCCTTTAGCTTTTGGTCATCCGTTAGGAATGCATAATTCAGCATATGGAGTTTTGTTTAAAGAATGCTTCATTTTATCTCAAATTCTCCTTCCTGTATTTGCCCCCTTTTTTTTTTTTAATAATCAAACCCAAAAGCTTACTTGCTTTGATACATGTGTGGTTTAATATCATCTGATCTTTGCTGTCATTATTTTTCTGCAGGTCTTTGGATTTTAGTGAGAGGCTCACAGACATTTACAAAGCCACTTGATCTTTGAACAAACCAGCAGTCTTGCATTTTGTTCTCCTGCTGCTTTTCCCAGTATTTGGTCGGAGTTCGTATGTCAGCCTAATGTGCTACATTAATGTGCTGGGTTAATTTTCCGCTGGATGACTTCATTGACTGGTCACGTGTAGTGGTGCTGGTGTAAAGCAGGTAGAGTGTTGAGTGGCCAAGAGTCGGAGATAATGATGGGGTCTCAAATTCTGGCAGCAGCTCCAGTTCTACATTTAAACCTCCATGCTACTGAGTGCCTTTTGCACTTAAGCAGTTTTTTGAAAGGAAAAAGGAATATTATACAGCAGTCTTTTTTTTTTTTCCCCAGACATACCTCAGTGTGTACAGAGAATAGTACTTGAATTTATTTTTTTTCTTGCATATTTGCCTTATGAGAAAATACTGAAATCAGTTTTAAATATGTACTGAAGTTGTTGCCTGACTGGGGTGTACAAACCTTGTAACTGAATTACATTTTCTTTGGCAGGTCAATGACACTTTTTAGCTCTTGTGTTGCTTTTTGTTTGCTGTGGACACTTAATTTCCAAATCTCTATAAATGTTTTTATTCTATCTTGATATAATCTGAAGGTTTTTTTTTAGTGACTTGAGGAAGATCATTCTTTCTCTACTGCAGTGGTAAAATCTGTTTTTTTTTTTTTTTCTTTAATCCTGGCTTAATAGTGTTTACAACAAATTTTAATTCTTTCCGCTTTGAAGGTTTCCCATATATTTTTTTTCTAGAACTAAGCAATCATTTCATTTTAATAAAGAATTATCTTAACAGATGAGGAATTCTAAAATGTGCAGGAACAAACTTTTTTATATGCGAAAGTCTAGTAAATATATTTTGTCACGAAGTATGTATCTTCTTCATCTTATTTATTCATTGATTCATTTTTACCAGATGGTAGAAGATTCTGGAAAGCACATAGCAGGGTTTGCTGCTGTTTTTCAGCTCAGCTAGCAGAAGGCCACTGGGAGGATTGCGTGTGATCAAGAAGAGTGAATCAGTCTGTATAAACTCCTTATTTATACCATTTACACATCTCACACTCTCAGTATTATCCTGCCTTTTTCTGTTGCACTGTTCAGCTGTGACTGTGCATTTTCTTTGCTTTTTAATTTTAAGTCTTGAAGGTCTGTGTTACCTTGAGGTAGTAATTCTGCACGCTCAAGCATGGCTACTCGTTTTTTGTCAGTTTTACAAACTCAAGCATTTAATTACAAAAAAATAAAGTAAAAAAAAAAAAGTAGTTTCCTCTACAGCAATGCTTTGAATACTGTGGCTGTTATGAGCAATGTTTCCTTCTGTTTAACTGGAGTTTCTTTCAGTAGGAGGAAATAAGGTGCCCTCTATTGTGGTAAAGGTATTTAAGAAAGAAATAATTCTCTAGTCCTTAAGCATACTCTCAAACCCACTTCTACTTTTGCGACAGAATTAATAACCAGTTTCCAATTCAGAAAAAAATAAAATAGGAAAATGTGAGTTGCTTTTACCTTCCTACCAGAGGTTTTGTTTGTCAAATCACATGAACTGTACTAGGTACGAGTCATTCCAGTTTGCTCTTGGGCTTAAGTGGCTCTGTCCCATACCTGACCAAACCCATACCTGTGGGTTGTAAATGGCTATGCTGAATTCATGGCTGCCAAATTTTGTGGAGTAAGGTTGTTTGCAGGGAGGCTGTGAAAAAGCTATACTTAAATCATCAATAATGTAGTGAGGAAACCAAGCAAAGATCTTTCTGTGGTGCAGGGGGTGGGGAGGGAATTCTGCAAGGAAAACCTGACCTGGAAGAATTTTGGGGAAAAAAAACCTGGGGAAACTACATATCAGAACTGGAACTATGGTTACTGATGCATACGGTGCTTAAATGTTAGACAATACTCTGTCCTCTTTTTCTTTGTGTCAGAATCCAACTGTTCTCAGGATAAGGTGATGTTATACTGCTCAGTAGACCAGAAGTTTCTGCTCAGTTTTTTTTTTCTTGTTATTTTATTTCCTACTGTTGCAGATTTCTGCTTTTGAGCAGCTTAGTCTAAAGATATAATGACTGAAACAAAGTGTTATGACAGAATAATTATATGCTGTTTTGAAAATATGTTTCTGCTGAACCATGGTAGATGCTCTTTCTTAATATAGGTTTTAAATACACTTTATAGCTTACACTCTCACAAGATACCACTATTACATTATAACTCTGGGAGATATCAGTGTCTTCTCTTAGGTCAGGAAAAATGATTTTCTGTTGAAGAATTAGTAGTATAAGAAAGATGAACATAAATAGCTATTAGGAGAAGAAAAACACTTTGAAAGAAAGCTGCAGCAGAAGATTGGGTTGAAGGAAAGCGCTGCATTTTATGGAAAATGTGCATACATCTTGTTATATCTCACAAACAACCTGCCATTGTGGTTTTGGTGTGAAACAGTGCTCATGCTTTTTAAAATACAAGATATAGTTTTGTCTAAAAGCAGTTTAAACCAAGAAGCTGACCACCTATAAATAACTGGGAAGTCTCTGACACCCTTTTAGGCTGCATTTTTATTAGTTTGTTGTTTTACATGTGCCATGTTTCTCCAAGTGATTTCAAGTGGTGTGGGTTACAAATGCAAGAGGGAATCAAAGGATGTGTGTGACTTGTTTTTTACTGAAGTTATCATACTCAGCTATTACTTAAATGCTATATCTCACTCCTATGAGAGCTTTTTCAAAGAATTTGTAGGACTATTCTTATTGGTAGATGTAAAGAAAGTAATTTGCCCTTGTTAAAGTGACTTCATCGTGACACAATAATGCTCTTACTCCAAAATCCTTACTTGAACAAAATGGTCAATTTATTTATTGAATTGGTTGATGACATCTTAGAAGTGTACCAGATCCTCATGCCCAATTATCTGTACCTTATTAATGATTTCTGATGGGATCATGTTATATGGAAGGATTGCTTTAGTGGTACTGTTTTCAAAGGAATATTCTCTGCTCCACTCTCATGGCTTTATTACAAAACGTGTGGACGTTTTCAGTAGAGCCTAAGCATCTCAGTCTACTTGTGTTTAAGTTGAAAGATGCGTTTAGTTAGCCTGTTGGGAGCTACATGTTGTCTATTAGCTCACGCAGTTCTCTCTGTTAAACTTCTTTCTAAACTTCTTTGTATATTCCTTCCCCGATTTAATGGTATTACAGATGTTACTGTCATAAGAAATTTTGAAATGCTGAATGATTAATGAACTTCACTTTTGTATGCTGAGTGGAAATTTTGAAACACGATATATCTGGGAATACAGAAGTTGCTGAAAAAATATGGGAAGATGTCCTTTTTCTATTTATGGGGTTTATGTTCTTTAAACCTCTCTATTCTGATTTTTTTCTTCCTCGCTTTTTTTCTTTTTATTCTTAATTTTTCTAATTCAATTCTTTTAATATTAGATTTTGTAGTATATTTTAAGATGATAAATTTCAACATTTCTGTATAAAACACAGTAAGATGTGTAGCTTATTGAAACTATAAGAACATCTTCTTCAGAACTGATTTTTGTGTGTGGATCAACGGACTGACTGCTATAGTTCCTCGCTTATTTTAATTGGTATTGTGTCACCTGTAGTCTAGAAGACTTGGCTTGCTTTTGCAAGTTTTATGTGGCAGTTTGAGGAATCATTTTGTGTGTGTGCAACTGGTGGATTGTGGTACTTTTTTTTTTTTTTTAAGAGTTCTAGCTCTGGTGGGAATTTCAAATTTTGAAAAGACTGAAACCTCAATATTTAGTATTGTACTTCCAGACCTTCTGTGCTGTCCTTTGCACTTGTTTTAAGATGAGATGTATCTGAGGCAACAAGAAGTTCCTGCCAGTTATACAAGGTTAGAAGTTGTGATTGTTAACTTTCATTTGCTGATATTGAGCATCCTTGGAGGTGGCTCTCACTAGGCATTGCATTCCTATTTAGTTATTAGCTCATCCGATGAGTCCGATTCCAGTGTTTACTGACAATTAAGATCAGAAATTATAAAAAGAGTTGTGTTAAGGCAAACCCAATACTCAAGTCAAGATGGTATTTGCAGAAGGGAGTTGATTCTATAGTTTAGAGATGAGACTGTAACTTCCAGTTAAGTCCTAGAAGTCAAGCTAAGATAAGCTAAGTTTTTCTGAATTTCAAGAAATTATATGAAAAAAAAAAACCCAACAACTTATAATTCCATGAACTCATACAAAACAAATAAAAGAAGCAAAAAAGCGGGAATTCATGAGAATCCAGCTGTGTCATTGTCAGATTACATAGGAAGGCTCACAGATTCTAGTATCCCTCATATTCGCATGCTAGAGTGAGTAACTACACACTTCTGTGATTCACAATCCCATTTACCAATTCATCAGATAAGAATCTTGGGGTTAATAGAGCAGTTGGTGATAAATGCTGTAAGTAACAAAGCTGCATGATTGCAGTTAGTAGTTGTTGGTCTTCTGGGCCTTGTTGAACTGTTACTGCAACATGGAAGGAAATGAATTACAAGTTAACAAGATACTTAAACACATGACTTGAGCAGGAGTAGGTGTATTTTAGAATTTGACTGTGCCTAATTATACTCTTGAGCTTTGTATTTCAGATAATAGTTCTTGTATATGAAGCAATTCTCCTGAACTGCTTAAATTGAGAGTTCATCGTTTTTAACATTGTTCAATTTTCTGAGACTTTTCTGGTGGTTTCTTTTGCTTCAGTGGTCTGCTCCTCAAATAGAATAGTTTCCAGGCAATGAGTTAAGCAATTCTGGACAGTCTTACAGGCTCCTGAAGTGCTATTCAATTTTAGTTTGTTTTTCTTTTAGTTTCCTGCATCATTCAGTTTGATGACCTCAGTAATGTTTCCTAATGAAAGTGTAGTGTCTCAATTTTTTGTACTGAAATGTTAAAAATAATTCAGCTATTGTTACGCTGAGTATATTAAGGAACAAATGAATTAGGTAATTTCTGAATTTCTGGAATTAAGGCACCACAGTTCTCAGAAACAGAAAACCCTGTACAGCAGCTAAAGAAATTCATGCTCTGGTACTTATGGGCAGATGGAAGTGATCACTGAATAAACATACTCTTTTTGTTTTTAGCTTCTTGGATCTATGTTAAATCTTGAAGTTCAGAAATTCTATTGTCAAAAGTTTCATAGCTTCTAAGCTATACGAATTTCATTTCTACATTGTTTTTAAGTCTGGATCTCTGCCATCAGATCACTTAGATGTGGTTTCATAAGTCACAGAAGTATTTTTATTCTTTGGAGACCTAGACTTTGATTTTTCTTATAGTGTGAAATAGCACATCAGCTTACCATCAGCTCAGAGGATGATTCCCATGATTTTAGTTGTATGGCTTCTTGCTGTGCCATAAGGGATTTCATGATTAAATATCAGCAAAAATGAACCAAAATCTGACCTTCAAAGCTACTATACATTTTACTAAATAAATATTCACATTAGTCTTTTACTAATATTATCCTGTATTTATCCAAAATTTAACTCTTGATTACACAAGAATATCAACCAAGAGGATATATCAGTTGAAAACAAATACTTTTCTTGGTGTACCTGGTTCCTTACTATTTCTATTTGTTTCATATATATATATATATATATATATATATATATATATATGATGACTTGGAATCATGCTGTAGGATACTTCAATGCCTTCAAAATGAAACTCTGAGAAGATGCATTTCTAGGCTTCCTTGTTCAGAGTAGAGTTCCAAACTCTGTGCACTTAATGGTGAACCTGATACATTTTTTAATGATCTCTATTGGCAATTCTGAACCAGTAATAAAATTGAGGGATGCCATCTGGCAGGGGGAAAAAATGTAAACTGAGACAAACAGCCCAGCAGCTTCTCTTGCAGAGAGCAGCATGCGCAAAGGCAAAAAGTTTCCTTTGAGGAATTGCAATCAGAATTCATAATCAGAATTACAGTAATCTCTTTCCTCTTGAGGAAGGAGGGGATCATTTTTAAATAGGTAAGAAAGTCTGGCTATTACCTAAATATCTATACTTCAGAGGCAACATGCCCTACTTGGCATCGTAGCTATAGTCTAAATATTAGTTTCAACCTGGATGTCATTTGACCTGCTTTGTTTTAGTTGTCTGGCTAGACTATGGATACATTGGTTGATTCTGTATTTGATAAGCTGTCTGCCACTTTCCCAAGTTATTATTTAAATCTAATTAACCAGATTGACTTAGAACAGATGTGGATTTGCTCTGAGATGTGGGTTGTCCCTTTTCATTTTGTGCAGGGAACACAGAACAGAAGAGCAGCTTAATTTTGCTGCAACCTCAAAAGCTTATTTAACTTTTAGTTCGCATTTTAGTGAACTAAAAAAAACATTAAACGAGTAGGTTTCTTTTTCAGAACTTTGGCCCAATCATTTTCTCATAACTGAGGGTGAAAAACAAAGATGCGAAAGGGAAATTTTGGTAAAAAGGTACAGTACAATCTCCTGCAAACCTTTAATGCAATAGAACAATATTAATGTCTACCAACAGAAGCACTAAAAAATTTGCATTTGAGTCCATAATGCGTGCTGATAAAGCAATTAACAACTGAAAAATGCAATGTTAATCACTAATTTGATTTTTTAAATGACTTTCATCATTATCAGACTTGCATTTTCATAGAATAATGAAAGAAGCAATGGAAAAATGTGTTTAGGATTCCTAAATATTCCTATTATATCCTACTATACTGTATAATCTCAGATAGCTATAGGTCAGATTTGCCTTAATTGTAGGGGGCATTTTTAACTTTAGGATTATAAACTGTGACAAAGATCGTCTTGCACTAGTACAATCTTAAAGCCTGTTAGTTAACCAATAAAGTCACTCCTGTATTAAAATGTGGTTTTCTGTCCAAGGAAGCCTAATTTTGTCTAATAATGTCTAATTTTGTTTCTTGCACCAAACCAGACACTGAAACCTAACAGTTTAAAAATGGTGGAAAGAACAGGACAGGAGTTAGTCTTCAATAGGAAAGGAACGTTTTATTTCAGCTTTTTAAATCTTAATCAGATAAAGACTATTATTTGACCAAATTTCTAGTTATGTCTGAGCTTGTTTTCCCCTTGATAATAAATTCCATTGATATCAATAAATACACAAAAGGTCTACAGTAGCTGCTGGTTGAGCATATTGGATGTCTTTTCACATTCCTTGCAGCGTATCTGTCCTTTATGGTGAGCTGCTGCATTCTGTAAGCTGAAATGCAGCTACGTTAATAAAGTATGAGTGATGTATCATGGTTTGCAATTAAATGGATCAAAATAATAAGATACATTTTCTGACATCAAAATATCACAGAAATATGGAGGCACTTTTCAGATATCTCTTAGCTGAAACCCTCTTTTACACTGTCTGCTTTGACTCTTAGGTATCTCTGCTCTTTGCTTCCATTAGATGGTTTGCAGCCTTTGGCAATTCCAGTCTCCTCCTTTGTGAGACTAAAAATATCTTGTCTCACAAAAGTAGTTTGAAGACTGACTGATGCTTTGTTTACTGTGAGTCTGTTTTGTTGCTTTTTTAAGACATCTTAGTTTGTTTTTTCTTCTAGTCTTGTGTAACATACCTTTTCCATTCTCTGAACTGTTTAGAGTTGTAAGATCTCATTTTGTTGAAATTTCTGAGACCTTCAATTTCTGTGTTAAAATTCTAAGCAATAATTTGTACTTAGGTGGCTGCTGTATCAAACAACTGCAAAAAGTGAGGAAAGTCCTAAGGTGTGCTCTTTTTTATTTTTTTAAGAAAATACAGATCTTTGGTCTCTGGAGCTGAGCAAGTGTACAACGCAGTATCCACAGTATGAAATGTGCAGACCTAAAATCATCTTCATTAGGAGAGACCTGTGGCCAGTCTGGGACAGCAAAGACACTGAATATGTAGTCATGCCAAGACATCTTCTAAAGGAGCCTGCAAAATGAACAGTTTCTCTGTAATTAAACTTGTTAGGAACAGCAGTATCTGTAGAAGTTTTGTAGGTCTCTAAACAGCGTATAATCTGATATCTTTCATCCTAGAAAGCGTGTCCTGAGGCTAGGAAATAATGTAGTCCAAAGTCGTCCTGCCTTTTCTTTGAAGGTTTACATTCAGAAGTAACTGAAAGTTTCTGGAATGTGTTAAATCTGCCTTTTTTTTTTTTTAAGTTAAAATAAAAGTTAAGTACTTTTTGTAAAGATAAATCAGATTTCTATTTTTATCCATCTGAAGCAATTATCTTAAGGTATTAGTTTTTTAAAAAATAAACTCTAACCACGCTTTTATTTTTATTTTTTTTCAACAAACAGTAATTTAGGGGATTTTATTCTGTTTTTCTCCTTTTTGAATATTGGATGATTTTTCTAAGAAAACCCAGAGTTAATTTACTAAAGCAAAATCTGTTGGCTTTAAAATTAAACACTTTGGTATTTTCCACATGGTTAATTTAAAAGAGCAACTAAGGATTTGGAATTAGTTCCTTGTTAGTACAACTTTCTACCTGTGTGTACAGTTATACAGTTTTGTACACAGCGAGAGTACGCTAATGTAACAAATTTAAAACCTGAGGAAAAAAATTGTCCACGTTTTCCTATGGTACATTCATCAATAACATAACTGAGAAACATAAGACTATTTCTGAAGCCTAATTAAACTGTTATTTAGGAGAGAAAGACCAAAAACTCATAGGGAAAGTGAGCTTTATTCCCCAGCATTTGAAACAGGAACTTCTTGGCCTACCGACTGATGGAGGTTGGAATTGTAAAAATTAAAACAACAAAAAGCCCCCATATTTTAAAAAGCTACTGCTAATGCTTTGTCAGTGGGCAAAGGGATAATAAGGCATTTAAAGGGAGGAAAAATGTAGCTGGCATAGAGAATCAGCCAGAATTACCTTTTCAGGATTTGGTACAAGCTCAGAGGTTTTCCTTAGCTTTTAGATATTTTAAGTGTTGTATGTGTAAGGCATTTCTTTCTTGTACTATCAGATTTTACTGAATCTGTCTCTTGGCAAATCTGTTAAGTAGTCCGATTCTTGAAGCGATTAGCTCAAATCATGTTGTTAATGACTTTTTATATGTTGTGGATTATATGGGGCCCACTGAGGCTTATTTAGATAAAATGCTGGCTGCAAGTAAGCAAAGCTCCATGTCCTGGCTTCAGTACTAGTGCAGGGAAAGCTGGTGAGGGCACACCCAGATGAAAACAAATGTGATCCTAAATGCCTATCTGGTAATTTCAGAGACATGCCAAGTTACCTGGATTAATACCAGCCTCAGGTGTACTGGAGACACAAGGAAACTGTGCTCACCTGAGAGGAATATTAATTAGCACTAGCACACCTACTTTTCTGTCTTGAGTACTTAATTGTGTTAGCCCAGATGAGAACAGTGATTCATAAAATAAAATTTAATGACTGTATTGGAAGAATGGTTGTGAATATGTACACAAATCAATCCCTGGAGTAATTTCCCCAACACAAAACAGGGAGAACTTCTGCAGATTTAGCTTTATATCTTACTTACTAATTAAAGTTTTTCCTTTACAGCACATTGTGCAGTTTGTTTTATTTAATTTTAACTACATGACTGACTTCTTGTAACAAACCAAAGCAATATATTTCATTCGGTCATTTCATTGGGTGGAGATAGAGGAGCATATTCAATGGGTCAAATCCTGTGGTCCCAGCTGGTTTCTATTGGGTGAGGTCACATCTACCACTATGGAATTTTATCACCCAAACTTTTGTCACCTTCCAGCTGCCAGCTTTGCTGTTCTGCTGGAGCAAACGCGCACTTGGCTGCTTCTGTTGCTGTGGCTGCTCACAGAGAGCCGCCGCGTTGGCGAAGGCGCTGTGCAGGGTGGGTGAGAGGGCAGAGCTTCCAGCTGCAGATGCTGCTGTATTGCTGGCGTATGCTCAGGCTGGCCTTCTGCCAGAAGCTGAATGTCAGCTGAGGGCTTATGTTGTTTGTGAAGGTGATTTTGGTGAGAGGAAAAAAGTCTGGGTTTTGTCTGCTTCATTTTGAGATGTTCTGGCTGTTATGGAAAGGTGGCAAAAAGGAGGCAATATCTGAACATAATTGGCAGTATATAATCCATTTGTAATCCAAAAATATTAAGTGATTATTTTGAGCAGTTACCTTATTTTAAAAGAATGTACAACATGATGGAAGAAATATTTTTAAAATTTAAGTAATCAATGAAATTGTTTCATTAGAAATACTGTGCTATGCTAGATGTGCACCTATAACTGATTTTACTGTACCCTGAGACTACTTATATCATTCTTAGTACGCACTGAAGTTATGTGATGTAAAGCCATGTCTGTTGTTATTGCATGACTGTGCCTTCAGAAATGAGGGCTATGGTTTAAAAATATTTATGAAGCTATTATTGTTATGAAAATGGGAGTGAGTTGAAAATAGGAGTGAGTTGAAAAATTGTGATTTTTTTTTGGTAATTTCTAAGCATTTTTTAACTGCTGCTTCTACCTTGGTGAAGGTAAAAACTAATCTAAGAGCAGGCAGTGAGGGAACTGCTGAGTACGTCTGCAATATGAACCCAGTCACGATATGAAGTACTATGAGAATGGAGGGGTGTATGGAAGATGAAAGCCCTGGCTTCTCATTTCTTGAACTGGGGTGAATTCTAATTGTACCATGACACTGTTTGATATATCTTATTTTGAGATAGAGAAGGATGTTCATTTTAAAATTAGTTTGTGCAAGCTTGTGCTTACTGCTTTGAAGGGGAATTGTGGAAAATGCCAAAGGAAACTGGGAGCAGATCTGTCTGACTTGAATTAGTGAATTTGTGCTGTGAAAGTCTACTTAGGTCTTGCAAAATTCCATCCTAAAATAAAACAAATTTTGAAGAAGTAATTAATAGCTGCGGTGCATACTCTGTGGCATTTAACCTTTCACAGTCATGAAAGCGTACCAGTGTAGTAACCTGGTGGAAGAAGGCTGCTGATTGATTACATGTTATGTATCAGGCATGCCCTGTCCATTTGCTCTTAAAATAATACTAAGAAAGTCTGACCTAACTATTCTGTTATCAATATAAATGAAGCCCTTCTGGAAAGTTATCTGTATGAGACCTGAATATTTATTGGAGCTTTTCTTTATGGATATCTCTTTAAAAGCTTCTTCTACTGACATCCTTCCTAGCAATATTTTGAATCAACCTATGGAAACAATTTTATAGAACTCTGTATTTTCTATTTAAAGATAAAAAATACATATGGTTTCTTTATATATAAAGAACTTTCCATACAGCAAGCAAGTATAGTGATATTTTTGTTTTCGTTTATGGGAAATTGCATTAAAATTTTAGTTTAGTGTAGTGCCGATGGCATATGTGGAAAGCTTTTTCGTTGTCAACAGTTCAGTTCATAAAATAGTCTACTTAAAGCCGTGTGGTTTAGTTCTATCAAAACATGAGGTATGATATGTCACATCACAGCAGTGCTTTATAAATTGAATTAATGAATCAATCTGAAAAACCTTTTTCTGTGAATACTGTATTCTCTCAATAAGTACCTAAAAATCCTATCCTGATAAGAATATGTATATATATTTTTCTGTGTATGTTTCCTTTTTATTTCAATGCAGTTATTTTGGTGGTTGTGCAGAGAGAAAAGAGAAGAAATAGTGAGACTCCCTCAGAAGTTAGATTGAGTTGTTTATTAATTTATTGTCTGCAGCATGCTGCAAAATATGTTTAATAATATATATACCTAGAGGAAGCTATTCAGACTCTGTAATGGTGAAGTGGCCAGAGAGTTAAGTGCTTCTCTGTCTTCTACTTCATAGATTATGGTTGAATTCATAGATTTATCTTTGTGATAAAATTGAAAATAAAAAATTTTCAGCTTCTGGTGCCAGTTTTCAATATACCAAAGCTAACTACTTTCAGTCATTCTTTTTCCAGCAAAACTTCCGTCTGTTTCACAAAGAAATGAAAAGGGTTGAAGTCTTGCAATTAAAATTGGCATTTCAACAATAGTACAGTATTATTTTTATTTAATATTTATTCAACAAAGTGACGGTCAGATTTGCCAATCAGTGCCCCATTGTGTAATGTGATATAAAACCCATAGCAGAAGACAGCTGCTGCCTATGAAGTATTCAGATTTTCTTGGACAGATCGGGGAAAAAATACTTTTGGCACATTCAGGTGTTTTAGTTACATTTATTGCTGCATTTTTGATGTGATGACATCAACTTCCAAAGTCAGACTTACAAAAGGCTATTACTGGTTGGTTCCTCTTTCTGCTTTCTTTTGCCCAAGCTGTTCTTAATGCTGTGTGTTTGCAGGTGTAGAATTTGGGTTTCTTTTACATTTGTGCTCACTTTGATAACTGCATTATCTTTTTATTTTGATCATTTATTCATGTACTCGCTACACTTTCAGGTCCCATCTTTCTTCCTCAGTTGTATCGTTGTGCCATTTTCTAGGTCAGACTTTTCCACACCTGCAATGTTATTTCCCTCTAGGCTTGTTATTTCTTGGGGACCTCTTGTTATATGCTTTTCTATATCTCATTTCAGTGTTGCTTGTACACCCCATAGTTAGTATCTCTTCCTGTCTACTCCTTATTCCCACCTTGTGTACTTTTGCCAGGTATTGACATTTCTCTGGCTTCAGTTAATTACTATTCTTTCATTCTACAGTGCTTTCTTCCAGCTCACTTGTAATGCTTGTTGCCTCACAGAACTTTCAGCATGTTTTTAGAGCCTGAGGTTGCCTACAGAGGTGGAGAATGTCTTTGTGCAAATCTGAACGCAGCATTAGTTTGCTTAAAGGAGATGTAACTGTTGGGTCTGTTGGTTTCAGAAATATCGCCATCACTTTCCCTGTGAATTACAGAGTAGAAACATATGTAAAAGCAAGCTTCTGGAAGTGAAGAATTGTAAAATATTTGATAAGAGGACTCCTGGTGTATCTTTCTGCCTTTAGTCTTGCTCAGTTAATATTTCTCTCTGTATCTGTATGTGGAAGAAGAAAGGAGTGTCGTGTTCTTGAACATGGTGGAGGTAGACTGTCTCATATACAGCTTAAAATAATTATTATGAGCCAACAGAACTGTATTAATGTTGTGAGTAGTAGTATGGCAGTAGAAAGGGAAAATACAAAACAGATGTACCATATGTTACTGTGTTTGTTTTCTATAATAAAACCATGGGGCACTCAAAAATGTATTATTCATTGAAATACATTTTACTTCTTTTTGCAAGGGTTGGGGAAAGCTGCAATTTTTTATTTCAGATTCATTCAGAAGACTCTCTTTGTGCCTTACTGTAGTGTCTACTGCATTGTACTGACTCTTGGTAACCTTTTGCATACTTTTCTGTGTACTTTTTGGTGGTTAGGAAGGGCCTTCCCTGCTGCCGTCCCCCTCCCCCCCCCCCCCCCCCCGAAGGGCTGTAATATTCTTCAAATAAGAAGGACTGTGCATTTACGTGCACAAATGTGGCTGGTGAAATAATAGACTATAGGAGGCCTATTGGGCTACTGTGTACTGGAAATTTGCTGAACTTCCCTGTTATTTCTGGCATGCTCCAATTATTTTGTCTTAGCGTAGGGTAGACAATGGGTGTGAACGTTACCCTTTAAAGAGTTTTATTTGTCAAAATTATGTGAATTAGCATGTGTTTATTTTAAAAGTATCTTATCTAATACCTGATTTTTTTGAAAACTATTCTAGTATTTTATGCAAACCACACTAGTGAAGAATAATGGCTTTTTTTTCCTTTGAAGGGAAAGGTTACGTTTTGTTGAACATTGGCACCTGCAATTTCACTTTGGTTTAAGAGTGGTTGTACACGTTTTTCTCAGTCCAAATAGTATGACAGTTTAATTGGTTCACAACTGTTTATGTGAAGCTCAGCTGTATATTTATTAATCCGCACAGTTTTACTTTATGTGGAGCTTTGGGAATTGTAAGTCTTATACTTGGAAAGGAAGTAATGAATTCTGTGCAAGGGCCTGATTTCCCCCTTGTGTTTATTTACTTATTTATTTTTGGTATCATCATTCTGTAGGCTTCAGTGAAGTTAATCCAAATTTGCACCTTAATGACTGGGAGAAGACTTAGGGTCCAGTATTGTAATTTTTTAACCTATAAATGTCACAATTTCAGTTAGCTTTGATGGGATGTTGTAAACGTATCTTGTTTGATTATTCAGTTATCTACTGGAACAAATTTGGAATTAACAAGGCAAACAACCCAAAACTCTTAAATATAGGCAGACATAACTTCTGTTTAACATTAGTTATTATTTTAAAAAGGGTTGACGAGCAAATTGAAAAATAGGTAACTCATTCTTATGTCTTGATTTTTAACTGTCGTTAATACTCTAAATCTTGCGTTAAGTATGATTGTTTGATCAGTACAGCACAATTCTACTTCTATGACCTTAAATTTATCAGAATAGTTTAGATTTTTTTTCAAGCACTGACACAAGTTCTTAAAAAAAAAAAAAAAAAAGGAAAAAAAAGAAAAATCAGGTTCAGACAAAACAATATAGACTACTTATAAATAAACCAGTATTTTATGTTTTGCTGGGAGTCAAAACTTAAAATTTTAAGTTAAAACTCTAATGTGGGGCTTCCTGTAAGTAGGAAACAGAGCTATATAATCTTTTGTTTTCTCTCTTTTTTTTTTTGGGGGGTGGTGGTGGTGGAGGGCAAGGGGGAAAGGGGGCTCCCAGCATCTGGGTTTCTGCAGACAAGAAATGATGATTATTTTTAAGACAGCTGCAGTGAGGTGTGGGCTGGTCATCCTCCCCATCTCTTGACTCCACAGAAAACTTTACGTTTCTGTGGGTTTAAGATTCCAGAATGTAAAAATACTGGGATATTGGCAATAGGATTAAGTGCTGTATATTCATAGAATTTTAATCTTATTCTAGATTGAGACTGAAGCTATTTTGCTATGCTGTTGGGGTACCTGGGCTAGACAGTCTTCGGCAGCTAGGTTTGATTATGGTCCACATCACTTTTTTTCAGGCTGGCTCTTTGAAGGTGGTGTTTAGTATAGCTCCTTTTTAGCTAACTTGCTAATTGCTATAGAAATGTTGCATTAAAATGAAGGCTTGGCTCTTTGAGGGCGTCTGAAAATGAAAATAACAATCTTCTATGGACTTAAGGACATTTTTGTCTGAAAGTGCAGGAAAACTCCATTGCTTTCTCTATGGCACTATTGCTCCTGGAAAGTTCCACAGTCTTGAATAATTTCTACAGAGTTTAATATTCTGTGTCTTGGAAATTTAATATGTATTGAAATAGCAGATGAAAAACATGTTAGGTAGTGTCACCATAATATCATTTTTGTTCTGTCATCTTAATTTTATGCTCTGTCACTTACAGTAATTTGTTAAACACCCACATGACTCCCTTTATGTTTGAATAAAATCTCTTGTTCAACGTGTGCTTCACAATTTCATACACGCTAGAGATTGTTTCTGTAATTTTAATTGCAATACTATTAGAAGAGCTTTGCTTATTTAATGCTCATACTGGAATTGCAGCTAAACATCCCAATGTGCAATGATCTTCAAGTTCATTTAGTGTTTAGCTTGATAGCCAAGAGAAATTCACTCTGAAATAAAACTAAAAAAAAATTATCTGAAACAATTTTCAAAGTACATGTAAATATGAGGTAATAGGATTGATACCACTATAACTACAAGAATTTACTATATGGATATGTTAAATTCAGTGGCTAGATTTGATGATGTGAGTTTATTTTAGCAAATGTAATCAAGCTTTCACTGCTTGCTTGAGATCATATGAACTTTGCAACTATTACTTTTTGGATGCTTGATTTTTGTGGATGAATTCAGATTGACAGGACCATGCATTTAATCAGAATGATCCATTAAGGAATTATGTTATTCCTATTAATGTAATTTTGATGCCATTTCCATAGTTACTTTAGTACTGTGGAAGTAACTGAAACGACTGCAGGGAATTCGGTTAATGGCTCTTCTCAACCTTTCTTCTAGTTGTATGGAATCTTAGTTTTTATGACCTTATTAAAAAAAAAAAAAGTAGTTTTTGGCAATTCACTCAATCTATGACACATTCTATCTTCGTGTTATTGTCACTACTATTTATTTCTGTATGCCATTTATATTTTCCAGTTAAAAGAAATGTTTCAACTTTGAGTTGAACAAATGAGTAAAATTCAACTTTGATTTTTTTGAACATAGGAAGCTTGAGCGAGAGTCTTACTGTAGGTACTCCATGACCTTCAGGTCATAGATTGTCACAGAAAGTCAGCAAAAAGGAGTCCATTTTTTTTGTTAAGGACATTACTAAAAAAGTAGTCAAAGCCTCTATATTGAATAGAAATAAAATGTCAGCCTTAGATACACATTTTGATGGGTAAAAATGAGGCCATTCTAGGAACCCCCTTAGGAGCTGCAAGAGGCTGCTCATTTGTTATCCTAGGAGAGTTGAATTTTGATGTGCTGAAAAGATTTTCATTGTTTGTACTTGTGTGCGTATATATACACACATTGTCTATCTGCTGTGCTGATTGGCACAATAAAAATAAGTGAAACCAAAACTTTGTTTTCTATAATGCCTTTTTTTTCTTTGTGTGTGTGTGTTTCATCTTTAGCATGATTCCTTTTCCTATATTGCTTCTGGTCCACTTTTGTATAAGATCTGTTGAGATTTCTTCTCTAAACCTCACATTTTGTTGGGTCCATGTGCTTTTTTGAAGTCTGTATTGTGAGATGTAATGACTTATAATTTTACTAGTTATCCTCTTAAAAGTTTATGTGAAGATAATGCCATGAAAACTCTACAGGTGTCATGGAAGGAGTGGTATGATGTACATCTCATACCTGCAAGGCTACACTATTCCAAGTTTGTAAACTGGATGTCATGACATTCAGAGAGCTTTCATTAGAGTTACTTATTAAGATCCTTTAGTCAGATGTTTCTGGAGAACAAATTCAATTATAATTGTACAGAGGATATTTTTCAGATGCCAGAAACTTGCCTTAAGGCTTCAGTTGACTTACGTAAAACTGTTAGAAGTTTTCTCTAGGTAGTTATCAAATAACACATTACACTTAGCAATTGTATCTAATGTTTATACTCTTTATGGAAGAATACATAGCTGTAGTAAAGGTAAAATGTAACTTAAGTTCAAGTGCATCAAGAAGCGTTGTTAGCACTGTATGCATCCATACATATATTTTTTGAGGTTCTTGTATAGACTATGACAGATACTAAAGATGATTAGTTCTCTCTGCTATGTGGAGATAAGGTACTCATCTACATTTACATTTCAACTGCAGAAGAAATGTTCATATGAGATTGGGATAGGAAAGAGTTGGGTACTGTTCAAAGCTTGTCAGGCCACGATAATTTCCTGGAGAGTTTCATCAGTGTTGACTTCGGGTGTTGGCTGTGTAAGAAAATACTTCTGTAGTTAGAAACAGGCTTGAAGAAATATGTCCAAAAGGCATTCTACTTGAATATTTTTGTTTCAGATTTGCTGTTAATCCCACCAGTAATCTTTCTGTTAGAATCTTTTTTGTATTGCTGTTACACAGGAAGTTATCTTTTAGGTTTCTGGTTCAAGCCTGTGGGCAGTAATGAAGTCCTGATCACCTCTTGGCACCCTTCTGTGGCACAAGGCACAAGCTTCTCTGAGCTATACTTGATTAAATCTAGAAGATGGGTACATTGTGACATGTAAACAATTGTAATATGCCACATTTTAAGCAACAGACTTGCAGCGTGGGCTGCAAGAAGAGAATCACATGTGACATCACTGAGACATCCCCATTAAAATTGGGGTTTGCTTGTGGGAGTAGCTGGGCAAAGGAGTTTAAGCTAGGTCTAGTTCTTAGGTGTCACATATGAAAATAGACTGCTGTTGAACTCAGTAAATTGTAGGTGGCAGAAGGGTTGACAAAAACATCTACATATTGTAAAAAGTTGTCTTTAACAACAAGTTATTCGCTGTTTCTGTAGCAGCCTGAGCATTGCAAATTATTATAACGTGGTCAAAAGAAACTGTCTCATTTCTCATGCTGGAGACATGGAGGATTACCTGTTGTGGTGAGCCAACACATTGTAAATTCTTGGCATCATCTTCAGGGGTCACTGTTATACTAAATTTTGAAACCAATGGTTGAGAGAGATTTAGAAACATTTTTTTTTCATGTTACAATATGAAAAATGTTCCATGGCAAAAATTCTACTAAATATGGGAAACTGTGAGTAACTTAATAAGCTAACAACTATTGTTCCATCAGGTTGAGTGTAGGGGTAACTATACTCTCCTACACTAGAGGGGAGTCATTAGAGCCCAAACCTGTTAGAAATAAATTAGCTCATGCTTATTTGTCTCATATTATTGAATCACTCTTGTGTTTGGGTATACTAAGGAGTCACTGATTACCTGCATAATGATGGCATAGAATAGGATAGTTCAGTTGGACTTGATGACCTTTTTAGGTCCCTTTCAACTACCTGACCTCTTCAGGGCTACTCAAAAGTTAAAGCAGATTAGTGAGGACATTATCCAAACACCTCTTGAACACTGACTGGCCTGGGCCATCAGCCACCCATGTAGGAAGCCTATTCCAGTGTCTGACCACCCTCCTGGTGAAGGAAGTTTTTCCTAATGTCCAGTCTGAACCTTCCCCGACGCAGCTTTGTTCTGTTCCACCACGAACTGCCATTGGTTCCCAGGGAGGAGAGACCGGCACCTCTCCCTCTGCTTCCCCTCCTCAGGAAGCTGCGGAGAGCAAAGAGGCTGCCTCGGAGCCTTATTTTCTCCATTCTCCAGACTATACAACCCAAGTGGCCTTCCAGCCCTTTTACCAGCGTTCTTGCCCTCCTCTGGACACTGTCAAGCACCTTAACACCCTTTTTATGTTGTGAATCCCAGAACTGCACACAGTATTCAAGGTCAGGTCGCAGCAATACTAAATCTAGTGGGAGAATCACCTTTTTTGACCCACTAGCTATGATGTGTTTAATGCACACCAGTATTGGCGTGGATTTTTTAAAGCTTTTCCAATGTCACTTATCAGAGGCTCTCAACTAATCTGACATGAAACAAGAGTTTCCGTCACGTACATTAATCACTTGTAGATTAACTCTTATGGAATAACTGGCTGCAAGGAATCAGGGAGCTCACTTAGAGTAAGGTAAAGGTATCTCCTCTGTTGAACATACTCATTAATTACTTGAAAAAGGGGGTATGTAGGACGGTGTCAGCTTCTGCTGATGTTCTTAATGAGGATAATGACAGTGAGTATGGACAGAAGAGTTGCAGAGGATATTGAATGAATGTGTGATAAAACTGCAAATCAAGTTCAACACTGAAGTGATGCATCTGAAGGAGAGAGAACTAATCCTAAATGTACATAGATAATGATGGTCTCTGGATTATTTGCACATTAAAAAGAGGTCTTGGGGTTATCACAGAATTTCTTAAAAAAAGAAAAAAGTTCTCATGCTCAGAACAGTCAAAGAAATTTCACTGATGAATAGAGATAATTGGGAAAGGAATGACAAGCAAGCTATGGAACATTATAGTGACACTGCTTGGTAGCTTAGCTTATGTCCTGAATTCTGTGCAAGTTCAGATGTCCTTCATCTCAAAAAGGATATGGTAGAATTAGAGAAGGTACAACTGAGAAAGGAAGGAAAGTTGAACAAAAATATCAAAAGGCTTCTATAAGAGTAAAACTAAATAGGTCTACTAAAGGTGGAAAAGAGATCACAGAAGTGGGATATAGTAGAAGTCTGAAAGAGTCTGAGCAGTATTTAAAAAAAAATAACGTTAGGAATAACTGGTACTGCTCCTAAAATGATAATCAAGAAATACCAAATGAAGGAAGCATGTTCAGTGTTAGTAAAATGTTTTTAAACAAAAGGCTTGGAATGAAGCTGGTAGTTCACTGCTGCAGGACTTTGCCACAAATGCAAAAAGTCATTAGATTTATAAAAAAAATCTTTCAAGGACTGTTAAGCACATAGATCTAGAACTCCTTGAGCTGAAGATGACTGGAAACTGTACCCTGCTCAGCCTATGCCTCTTAAAGGCTTTCCTGAGCATCCAGTGCAGGTCAGTTTTTGAATCCAGTACAAAAACATCCTGTAGTGTCTGACTGATGAGCCCTACTGTTTTTTGCCCTCATTCAAATGGGGTTTCAAAGGTCCTTTTCTTTCATTGGATAATATATAAGTAGTTTTATCACCAGATGATACAGTCAGAACCCTTTCTATAAAAGCACATAAAAAGAAGACATTTAAATTGTATTTGAGCTATATTTAAACTGCAGTTACCCCTCCCTGTGTGTAAGTTGAAAAGATGAATCACCTGTGTGGACTGTGTTCCATACCTCTTGGTGATCTTAAAGAACAGAGTGATCATAGTCATAAATAACATAAGGTCATCAATGAATGGTGACATCTTCTGGGTTTGTCCATTAGTTTGTGCTCCAGACATTCTTTCATTCTGGTTCTCTCAACCAGGGATTTCTGTCTCCAAATTAAGATGGAAAAGTGCCAGAAGGACATCTCTATCTGGAATCATGCTCACAATGAAGCTAAATTTACTGTCAGCAAACTTACAGAAGATACTCTTGTTCATAAGTAGATTGTATTAACTCACTTCATCAAAGCTGTTCAAACAGCAAAAGGATAATACGTATATATTCTGATCTCTAACCAAGAGTTGCATTTATCAAATATGTTTAATAGCAACATTGGCAAGTAGATCAGTTACAGAATATTTCAGGGAAAAATACATCAGATTCAATAAAGTTAGGTTTTTATTAGGGAAAATAAAAATGTTGAGGTATACCATCTGGTCAGGATGACTTTGACCTTTATGGAGAAAGCATTGTTTAAGTGGGTACAAGTTATCTGACAAAACACTTACAATCCAAGGCAACAGATATAAAGCACCAGAAGTGGCTCAGATTTATTTTATGACTTTGAATCAAGAAACAATATCCTGTTCAGAGGAACTGTTAAATTTAAAAACAAAGACTAAAAATGCCTTCTCTTTCTGCAACTTTATAAATAAGCACACTTTGTTTCTTTTTTTATTTCATGTAAATATAGGAGCAAAAACCCAAATGTCTTATGCCAGCAAAAACATCAGTGTTCTGAACAGTCTAACTGGCTTAAGCTATTGCAAATGTTCACATTACTTCTACTGAAAAAAAATGTGAACACTGCCTGTTTAAAGTATGTTATATTTGGGTGATATTTATAGCCAGCAACAGTGCATTGATTTATTTTTTGAATAGTTTTGTCAGATGCTGGCAGTGAATCAGGTTTGGGGTCCAGGAAAAGCACATCTGTGCATCAGTAATAACATAGCTTTCTGATTTAATCTCATACAATCAAATTCTAACCTAATGAAAACTACACATGCTTTCTTCAGTAGGTAGGTATGTAGCTATCAAACTTTGGTCACTGGGGTCACTTCCAGCACTGTTTTGTTCTGAGCAACCTTTTAAAAATGGATTTGATGTAGAAGAACACACAAATGAAGCCGCAAAAGAATTAGGAGTAGAGCTGTTTGATTATGGTGGTTTGTTCTTAAATTCTAGGTTAGACTTAACGAATTTAGCTGAACAGAGCTCCAAATTTTAACACCAGATTCCAGAGATGTCTTGGGTATTATTGTGTCAGACTACTCTAGTGAAAAATTGTCAGCTTGTTTCCCTGAGCTTATAATGACTGATGCTTTTTCTTTACAGACTATTGCTTTTTTATATTAAAAGGAAAAGAGATGATAAAATATTCTACAGAAAAATATTAACGTAATATCCGTTCGATTACCAAGTATCAAATTAATCATTTTTTTCTTTGGTTTCTGAAGTGTCTGGAGCAATTTTCTCCTTTATTCTATTTAGTGATAATTAAGAATAAATCAAGCAGCTGGCCAAAGACTTTTCACTTGGCAGGTAAACACTTGCTGTTACTCTCCACGGAGGTCAGGATATTTTGCATTTCAGCATTCCTGGAATTCATCTTCTATGATCTAGCTCAATTAAACCGCCTGTGGCACTGAACGGGAAGGGGTGTGGAGGTGAAGGTCTTAAAGCAAGAAAAGTATCAACTAATTAGAATTTAGGACTACACAAATGTAAGGTTTTCTGCTATGTCTTCCCCACCTCCACCCTTGTTTCTTGTGAAAAATAGAATATGGATTAATCAGAGGAATAATTGCTTGGAAAAATTCTTCATTGATCATTTTATTATTGTATTTGGCAGTTTTTACTTTTTACAGAGGAAAAAGGTCTAAAGAGAGCTGTAAGCTCATAGACAACAAAGCATGAACTTGATGTGGGTGTGAAAGCTGCAAAAATACTTGTTTTCTTTAAGAGGGTTGTTTTTCTTTCTCTTTGCTATTGAAGAGAACCAGCAGAGCCCTACAGTGGTGACAGCACCTCATGTTACTCTTTCCAAGGGAATTTTTTTGACCAGTGGGCTATGTGGCTATCCTTTTATTTTGTCTTGGAAACGACTTCCAGTTCTTCCTCATGCAAATACAAGAAATCTGAATAGATTGCACTGTAGCATATAGGCAGCTTCTAGGACTTCAATAGCCTGCGAGATGGAAAAGAGTGCAGCTAACATAAATGCATGTTCACGTTTTATGAGGACTAACAACTTTCATATATACATGTGTATACTTACAGAGAGAAGGTGTGTGTTTCGGAATGGTCACCCTTTACTTTTATATGTAATCAATTCTTTTAAAAAGTGCTTAAGACATTGCCTGGAATTTGCTTTTTCAGTGAGTATTCGTTTTAACGAACAGTTTTTAGAACAAATAGGAAAATGGAGTGGTTATTCACATCATCATACCTAGATATGATTCATATTGGGTATTGGTAATGCTTAGGATTGTTATGGGCTCTTCTAGAGTGTTTGTCAAAGGAAAAAGAAAAGCTAAAATATATAACGTGTTACTAAGGGTTGTGGCAGGAGAAATGAGAGCACTGTTTGGAGGTACACTTTTCTATAGAGACTTTTTTCCTAGAGTTTGAGTAAAAGTGGCTGAGACTTTGCTTTCTCGGAGCAGACAAAAATCAATTTCCAAAACTGAACTTGAGTTACCAATGCAGTCAGGAGCGTTAAAGAGTCTGTGTGACAGACGAATCGTGGAAGCTGCTCAAGTTATTTCCATAAGAAGACAGTTTGGAGAGAAGAAAAGAATCCATGGGGCACCTTTAATAGGGCCTGAGTACTAAGAAGGTGCAATTTTTGTTGGAGGTGGTAGCAAGTGGTTCGTTATTCCACTGAATTTTGAAATATGAGTACCGTTATAAAAATTGTGTGAAATAAGCCTTAGAGCTGCAGTTCTTTGGTTCACCAATGGAGATGTGAATGAGGCCAGTGCCATGTAAGTAAAACTAGGGTTTTAAAACTGTAATCTTTTTTTTTTTTTTTTTAATTTGAGTAGGGTAAATTAATGATAACGCAGAGGGACTATATAAAATAGTAGAATAAAGTAGGAAATAGTAGAATAAAGCAGGAAAAGAAGTCAAAGAATTGTAGAATTATGTCCTGTTTTGTTGGAGATAATGATTTAAGGCTTGACAAAAGGACAGCGTTTCATTGACTTCCTCTGTTCCCTTCTGTGATCATTTAACATCTCTAGCAGCTACAGGAATTGATCAGATGGAGCAAAAAAATAATAAAGCCTGCAATGCAGTTTTCACTGCCAACATTCTGGCAAGTGTTCCTGTTAGAGATAAAAGGTAGTGTAACGCCTTTTACACTCCATTTTATTTTGACTTCTATGACTTCTCTTTCCTCAATTCTTTGATCATGCTTTTTCATGCCGAGTCCTTTTCTTCTCTTTGAACACACTGGCTGTTCTGATTTTTGCACCTCACCCTTATTAGTTGACGGTTCCATACCACTAAGTGGCATCATCCCTGAAGAACAGGTCCTAATTCATTTTTTCCTGTGTAGAAACACCTTCTAACAAATGTGCATAATACAGCTTACTCTTGTTTCCAGCAACTTTATCTTTTCTCCATAGATCCAATTGGAAATAAATAAATCAGCCTGTGATCATCAGTCTGTTTGATGGTTTCAGCAGCAGCTTGATCCACAGGTGGAAAATTTAGATCAGTCTACTCCAAAGCACAAAAGAGCAATGTCACTTTTTTAACATTGTTTTTTCTATGCATCTCTAATAAAACGTGTCAGCTAATTGGATTGTTTAGTTATCTAACTCTTCTGTTGTTTCGGTTTTAAAATTAGGAATATGTACAAGCTTGCTTTCTTGGGCTAATAAAATCCTGACTGTAAAGAGAATTAGACAATACTAACAGAATTAAAAGAACGCTTTTTTGATTTTTCAGTTGAAAAAAAACTGCAGTTTCCTTCAGAAGGATTGTTCCCTTGCACCATGTTAAATAATTTAAGGTGCAGATTTATTTTTGATTTGTAGTGACTGATGCAAGTTCTCACTCATGGTAGATTGTGTCCTCTAAAACTTCCTTTGGATGGGCTTTTTGGTCATCTTAGTAGCATAACTGTTTAATCTAGAGATTTCTGGCACAGTTTTGCACCTCGAGGAGCATCCCCATAGCTGTACAACTGTTGGAAGGTGGCATAAATGCATTTACTTCTTTACAGATAGAGAAGGAAATGATAGGAGCTGTAGCATGTGGTGTAATGGATAGTAGTTACCTTGTGATTAACACTTCGCTGCCGTTAGTGATCCCATCTGCACAGTATCAGAGTATATCAGAGCCAGACTGCGTCCGATTCTTAGTGTGGTTAGGTGGTGCTACATTTGAGAACTACAGTGCATCATTTTCTAGAATCCAACTCTGTTCAGATGTTAAGGACATTGAGATAGGTGTCTGTGAGTCCAGTAACCCGCTGCAGGGTTGTTATTGCTTCTGGCAGTTGATTGCAAAGAACAGTTAATATTTCTAACATTTCAATCAGTGCATATGATTCTGTTCCAGAACAGTGAAGCATATTACTTCTGCCACCAGGAACATGCTGTGAGATTCACTTTGTAGAGCGGTGATTCTCTCGGTTATTATAGAAGGAATTTCAAATGGAGGGCTTGGAATCAGCTTTTATGGATTTGAATTGAGAATGCTAAGGAATGCTGGCAGCTGAGCTAAAAGAAGACATTATATTATAAAGACTAGTTTGCAATATGGGGAAAAGGGCTAATGTGCTCATCTTTCATTGTCAGTGCTCTTCTTTTTATCACTGTATAGGCTATGGGGCTGTTAAGGGGAAGAAGAGTGCTTGTAATTTCAGTTGACTTCCAGCTCCTTTGCACTTAAGGATCAGCAGATACCTGTGCAGGAGCAATATTAAGCTTTGTCTCAGCCATTATATAGGAATGTATATCCCTTAACCCTTATATGGAAACTTACCTTTGATTATTTTCATTTATATTTTCAATAGTGTCTTTATTTTGCCAGTTTATTATGCAAGTCATTTGTGCTGAAAAAAAGTGTGTTTTTTTTTCCTAGAGCTCCCCATAAATTCTAACTTGGAGTCTGAATGATGTCTGATATAGGAATAATTTACTATTGCTAAACAATATAAAAATGCGATTGAAAGTGGTGCTGAAAACACTTTAATTAAAACGTAGGTAGTCTGGCTTTTGAGAGATGTTAAATAACTGCAGCAATGTGTGCATTATGAGTTTGCTAGTCGATTTTCAGTCTTTTATGAAAGTTGGGATTAAAAGTTATCAGTGTTGTAAAATGGAACTCACAAAACATTCACTGTAATCCATCAAAAGAAGAAAAACGTTCTCTTTTCTTCAAGTACTGTTTTGCAAGGGCACACCTGTCTCACTAAATAAGGATTGCCAGTGCACACCTGGAACACATGCAGTATAAACATTATAACTTGAATATCTTTGCAACGCCCCAAAGCAAACTTAGTGAAGGATCGTGAAACTCTATTTAAATCAAATATTCTTGTAATGAAAGTTGGTAGTTTGAGTGCATTCGGTCATAAAGTTTAGTTCACTTTTAAACAGTTATTCTGTTTTATCTCAGAAATGAAGTTAAAAGCGTGTGTAGTGCAGTAGAGAAGACTCTGTCTCTGCTTTCAGCCTAATGGTCTCAGTGGAGTTTCTCCCTCTAGAGGTTATGCCCTGAAACAGGCGTGGTTTTACGTCCCCATGCTGCGATATTGTTACATGTCTACGGTGGTGCACTGCAAAGCAATGACAATGCATCCCATCACTTAAGGGCTTTTCCAAAGTGAATTTAGTGATATTTCTTTCAATACTGAATAATATGTGCCTTCATCCTTCAGACTGTGCAAGACTTTCTACGTACACTGGGATGCATTATGCAGTATATTCTGCCTGTCAGATGACATTTATTGTACATTTAAATTGCCTCCAATATGGCTATATATATATATATTATAATTTCATGATGATGGAAAATTGTTTGTTCTGCTTACGTTGGTTTTGGTTTTATTTTTTATTTATTTTTTTAATAGTCGTCTTGTCAGTGTGAACTTGGAAGTAGCCCCTCTGCCCCCAGAAACAGATAATCTTGCCCAAGGTTTTGCTACCATGTGAGTCCTACTCCGGTTATAACACTACTTGGAAAATGCTAGAGCCAAAGGAAAGCTGCAATGGAAAATCTGTATTGAGGAAAATAAAACAGGTATGAGTGACATTTTGTGGCAAATGTATAGAGAAAACATGGACAAGGGAAGAAAGGGGAGGAATCAGATGTAAATGAGCAGAATAGAGAGCTGTAAAGGAATTTCACGTGGTTAATATGCTCCATCTCCTCTATGCTGCCCATGAGTAAGATAAAACAACCCAGATAAAGATGGATCTGAGCATGAATTAAAAAAGTAGAAAGATACAAGATTACATCATTTCTTAAAAAGAAAATAGTTGAAAGAGCCCATATTTTTAATTAAATTATTGATGGAAACTGAGCAGGCTGCGTAGAGAGTTCCGGATGACATGTATTGATTTTATATAGTCACCTCCTATTATACAGTATAGAACAAATCGTCTCTAAACATACAGTAGAAAAACCGGGGATTAGGGGAGGATATGTTCATGGGGATACTCATTCCGATCACAAATCTGTACTTAAACTGCAGTGGGTTTGCAGTACATAGCCAACAGATGTGTAAACATGTGATTGAGGGGAAAAATATGGCAGTTATAGTAAATAAATCTTTTGCTGAATAAGCTTTTGGTACTTTAAGGTGGCTCTAAATGCCTTACCCATCCCACGGATTTTGCGATGTTCTTATCTGTGGTGTGGGACCAATAGTAGTGCTCTGCACTACAAGTACAGCTTGTGTTGCTTTTTGTGAAAATGAGGCGCAGCCCTGATTCTGAAGTCACTTACATTTTCTTGCCTTAATCACATTTTGTTTTGCTTTCCAGCTGAAAAGTCATTGCAGAACTTTAACAATTCCTTTGTTTTGTTGTAGATATATAAATAGAATAGTCTCGCAGCATGCATACTTGGATACGAGAGCTGTTTGAGAAACAAGGAAGAAGTACGATACAGGAGACTGTTGGCAGAAAAGTTAGTGCTATCAATTGAAAATTCAGCTCTGTGGAATGCAGTTGGCCCCAAATGTCCCTTAGTACCTCTTTGTTTAATTGCAGTTGGCACTGAGTGGCTCCCTGGAGGCTTCCAGGGACTTCATGTGTTTGAACCACTACCAGATAGAAGACATAAGGATACAATAATATTCCAGCATTCTAGTAATTAAGACTTGAGGTAAAAATAATCCACCAACATACAATGAGAGAAAAGATAATTAAAAAAATCATAGCTGTAAATTATCTTTTGGTAGTTTAAAACTGGGTATTACTGCCTTCAGATGGCCCCCTGTAGTGGTTTAATATGAGATCTGTAGTCTTAGCAGTAAATTTTCTTCTTGTGGACTAGTTTCAAAAATCATAGCATTAATTTGGTATTTTTTTCCTGCAGATACACGCAACAAGTCTTATAGCCATGTTTAAATACTGTAAGTCAGTAGTGCTTAGGACTTAAATTCCTGCATATTTAATTGGCTTTTAATTAGGTAGTCATTTGTGCAGTACTGTATATTGAATGATGATTAGGAAAAGACGGATATAATTGTTTTTTGATGTATGTGGCTGTGTTTTATTTGCCATTCTTACTTCAGACCGAATGCTGTCCCATATTAAACATACAAGGATAAACCATGCATCTGACTGTTGGTGTTTGCAGTGTTAACAGTCTGCTCACACTCAGCATGGACTGCCCAGCGGTAGAATAACCAGGGGAGTGAGAAAATTTGTAGCTGACAAATATTGTGGTTCTGGATCAGAACGTGGAACAAAGAGCCAGGGTTAGCTTGATTAGTTGGTAAGTGCTAACTGTAGGTCAGCAATTGGCGGGTCTTAAAAAATTTCCATGGGGATGAAAAAAAAACAACCACATTCTTTCGCTGAAAACCTTATGAATCATGGTTTTGAGGGGAAAGTAGTAGTTATATTATATTAGTGAAGGTGCCTCAGCCTATGCATTAAATGCTTTAAACCTAAAGCAAAGTTCCAGAATAGTGATGCTCTGATGTGAGTTTGAACAGTACTGCGGGAATCCGCTTGCATGCATGCATACGTACCCTCCCCCAGTCATCTACTCTTGAATTATGGGGGGAAAATTCCTTTCTCCTTCAAGAAAAGAAGACTTGGTTAGACTGTTAATTTTATTTTGCCATACTTACAGCTTTGTATTCTTATATAACGGCAAATTATTGGTGTTGTTTTTTCTGTTAGGAACAATCGCTATCGTTTTCCTTCGTGTTTTCGTGCTCGTCAGTCGCGCTCTGCCATAACCCGTAAGTGTGCTCTTTTTGCCATCTTGTGGCCAAATCTCGCAAGTGCAGGTCTCTAGTTAGGAATGTACTGGATTCGTTTAGGCCATAAATGAGAGAACCATGCTAATAAATCTGACAAGACTATAGATTTAACAAAGCTAATTGCAAAATCACTCTTCTGACTTCTGAAAGCCTACTTTTGTGAACTGCATAGACCTGTTGAACCTAAAGTGTTGTCTCCTTAATGATTTCACATTCCTGCTGATCTGCGCTTCTTCAGTAACTCAGGACAAGATGTCTTTCCAGATGATTGTCTTCCCTTGTGATGCATCATTTTTCTCTGTTGGATCGACTGAAAACTGTTTTGATTGGAGCTACTCAAAATCTGTATATGGATTTTTTATTTTTTCCCCTTAACTGTAGCAGAACACACAGTACTAAATCTCCTTTTCAAATTGTTTCAGTGGGATTTGATTAAGTATTATGGTTAATCTACTCTCAGTACTATTCCTGATAGAGAAAATAGCAGTGAGGGGTTGAAATTGGAACCTGATTTATTGCTTTTGTTAAAAACAAATATTTTTATTTCTAGCTTACCAGAAGCTGAGCTTGAAATTGAAATTGTCATGTGAATAACTTATATTCATATGATTTTTCTAATGTGTGCATTAACAATAAGGAGTTAGAAAGTTTCCAAATCAAAAGGTAGAGAAGATAGGAAGGTTGTACGTGATGTTAAGGTGCCCTGTTTCCTACAGCTTTCTGTTATGATGCGTTTGTCTTTTATGTCAATGAAAGTTTCCTACCTAGAAACTTTAAGCATAAATTTCACACACACATTAAAAATGTGTTTGCATTTGAGTGCTGAGACTTTGACTAGTCTTTATGCTCTTGCAGTCTGTGTTTTTGTTCTGACTTTCAACCTGGTGTAAGTTACTGGAATCTGTTTTTGAGGAATCGACAACCTATAGCAGGCTGTTGCATTTCCCTGTATTTTTTTGGTCAGTTATTGTATGCAGAATATTGATTTACAGTATGTATTGCATTAATAACCTGAAAAACAAACATGCTGTATATTACAGAACTTATTCGTCAGATGTAATGTAACTCACATCACATCACTCAATGTTTTGTCCATTACTACATACTGACAATGGCAACCACCTCTATTTCAGTCTGTTATGACCATATTGTTGGAAACACCCATTAATTAGACATGTAAATATTTTTTTCTATGCCTTTTTCTCTTAAATAACTTTAGTAGAACCTGTGCTGCAGCCACAGAGATTCCTGCCCTCAGGACATGGGTTTTTTTCTTTGTTTGTTTTAGAAGTGAAATATTTACTGCTATGGAGACAGATTGCAAAATAAGGAGAGGGAGCCCAGTTCACTTGATTTTAACTAGGAAAAAGATTCTTTTTATTTTTTCATAGGTAACAGTAAGCATTCTGCCAGAAGCCCCTAAACTTAATAGCAAAAGATCAGGCAGATAAAAGCAGGAACTGAAGATCAAGTAACACAGGTTTTTTAGTTTTTTGCAACGTGAGCTTGTTTATTATCAAAACTTTTCCTTTGTAAGTGATTTCTTGACTCAGTGCCTGAAAAAGGTCCTTTAATGTAGCTCTTCTTGAGAAATAAGGAAGTAGTGGTCCTTTTTAGCATCCAAGATGTTTTCTGTGCTCTTTTTTTGAGTGAGTTAGCAAGCTGGACAATGAGTTCCACTGGAAAACTAGAGAGAGGAAGTTAGTTACTTGCCAAATGATTTTTGGCTTATATATATATATATATATATTTTTTTTTTTTTTTTAAAGCTGCGAGTCAAAAGACAATGAATTCTTGACTTACTATGCCCCATTAAGTGAAGTTTGTGCAATCTGTTTGTATTGAACCTGTATTCCTGTATTAGTGAATATAATTTAATGGCTGTATCAGAAAGAAGGCAAGTACATTACCCAGATTTTCAGATAGGTGCATTTCAGTTGTACAGGACCACAGGAAAAAAGAATAGACTCAACTCCCTGTAAAAGTCCAATTCTAATTTCACTCCTGCCTTTCAAGTGAATATTCTCAATGCATGTTTTTGGTTTTAATTTCTGGCACCACTGTGATTATTGCTAAACCTAATTTCTTCTCAAGCAGCCATAACAGCAAATTATACTATTGACTGTTCTTTTATTTTCTAAATTATCTTTCATTATTTCTTCTGTAACACACTGCTCCACTTTCAGTCTTCAGCGTGTGAGGCTCAATCATAGAAATGTGACAAACTACTTAAATGTTTTTATGAACTGCATCTAAACCAATTTGTATGTTAACTTTAGTCATATTACTGAAACAAGTATGAGTATTAGGCTTGCAAATATACCTAAACATTGTTGAAGGCAACCATGCAAATCTGCAGTTTCTTCTGTGAGAGAAAAACAATAAGAGAATCGGAGATATTTTCCTCATCAATATAAATAAAGAAATTGATTCTCCTATGCATTTGCACATCCATTGAATGTTTGGATGCTGGAATGTTAAATATCGCTGAAGGTTCAATTAACAAGAATTTTGCTTGAATGACGCACCACTGACAAAAACAGACCAAAGGAGAAGAAAGATGCAATGTCTGAAGAATCACAGATTCAGATCACATACAAAAAAGCACTTTTAGCATTAAAATTTCTGGAGGTGAGACAAACGTGAGACAACTTCTGCACAATGCAGTTTGCTGGTACCATGTATTTCAAAAGGGCAAATTTTTGTTTACTAGCTTTCCTTAGTTTTTCTTTCTTCATGCTTTTAAATTTGGTTTCTTGTGAAATTTGATAAAGCTTGCCCTTAATACTGTACCTTGTGGGCTAAATAAGGATACTTGTCGTGTACGTTAGACATCAGCATTTCTTCATACAGATGTTATATTTAATCTGTCTTAAACTATCAGGCTTCATGACTATTCAGTCAGCTTCTCTGGTCATCTCCTGCAAATACTTCTGTGAAAAATTAGACAGGAATGAAAGAATTACCAAAGAACTTGAGATTATTATACAAAACTCATCTCCACGTATAACTAAGGGGTAACTGTAGGCTAAAATGTTTTAGTATTGCAAATTTCAGAATAGGTTTGCACTTAAGGCACAATCTGTAAGTATTTATTTCTCCTTTCCTTTGCTTGCTATGGGCTGTGTTGTCATTTTTCTTTTATTTCCTTTGCTTTGCTGTTTGGCTTAAGTAGTCCTGTCATTACGGTTATACTTTGCCATTCTGCAAAATGTTAATTCTGCAAAAGAAAAATATTTCATCATTATAGATATCAACTGTGCTACAATCCATCTGTAAAGTATCAAAAAATCACTTGTTAATTTGGAGAAAAACTAACCGCATATCCAAAATTTCTTGCCCTAAAATCTTTTTCTCCTTTCTTCCACTACATTTCTCCATCATAGCCAATGCTGTCTGTGGTGAGTGATTTTTATTTCAGATCTTTCAAGTTCCCCTTGCCCCTAAAATCCAACTTACTTCCCCCCCCCGAAAGCTAGCTGAATACCATTTGTTAAATAATTTATTCAGTGTAGGATTTCTAATATTTATCAAATACTGCTATCAGGTTTCCAACCACCTTAAACCAACGTCCAAACAGTCTTATCTTTGTGCAGATATAGCACGTTTTACACTTATCAGTGGAAATTCAGTTATGTTGTACTTTGTTTAAAGTAGTCAATATTTCAAAAGCAAAAGTTCAGTACAACTTTTGCTCAATCCTTTTATCCAAGAAAATTTGAATTAATGTGTATGTTTTCTCCTATTGATAAAATTCCCTTCAATGGCCAAATCCTGTAGCCTGTAATCATAAGAACCAGAAGGCCGAGAGAAAGGGGCTTTTAAAAATGTAAGAAGCCAAGCAAAGCCTTGAGAATAATCTGCAAAGATACATGTTCTCAAAAATCCTTGTGTTAATTTATATAGTTACTACAAAGAGCTTTTTAAAAGCATGTACGTTATTAGTATCAGAGCTAAATGCGAAGTCTGGTATTTGGATGATCATTATTGGTACTACTGCAACTTTTAAACAGTCCCGTTACATTGTCATGACAAGAGTGTGTCCTCCTCTTTTCCACCTTCTTCCCTTTGGGAAAATAATGAGGGGTGGTGAGAGAAGAGGGGCGATTAAGGTGAAGAAAAGCACCCAAGTCCAGTAAGGTACCTGTAGCTCTTTTTAGATGGAGCACCAAAATAGCAACTCATCCTGGATGGCTACAGAAATAGCTGTTCCACCTGCACTGGATGTTGTTGACATTGCCCCCTTTAGCCCTAGTGCCAGAATCATTTGGAGGAGAAGCTGGCAAAGAGCACCCTCAGACGTTTCCAAACATCAGTGATTCCTGTCTGAGGAATAAACTTGTTAGATTATGCAATGTTACAGGAAATCACTAGCAAATTGTGAATGGTACACTTGAAATCCAGCCCTTGATGAAAACCTGTGACTGCTTCCTTGCTGCCCCAAACCCTTCAGGCTGGCCTTCCCACTCAGGACAGCCCCAGCTACAATTCCTTTTTTACTTGACCTTACACAGGGTTTGTTGTTCCCTTCCAAGTTAGGAGCAGGCATTTTTTGTTAAACAACAGTAGACTTCACTCTTCAACATGTACTTTGCTTTGGGTGACAGGGTGGTGGTGTAAATAGGAGAAACCATGCACTTCTATAGGTGGACTAATAATTTTACTTCAATATCCTTATGGTATCCTTCTCCTTCAATGTTCACCACATACCTAAGGCTTTGGGGTGCTCTGGAAATGCTGCTGTGCTCTGACCCAAGGCGGGCTGTGGCAGGGCAGTTCTCTGCAGGCAATTTGTTGGTGAATAGCCAGGTGGCAGAGACCAGAGGAACTTCCATGGGTACAGAATGAGCCGGAAGCCAGGTGGGGCCATTAATTCCTCTTCCCTTTATAGTTCTGTTTCAATTTCGGGGGGGTCAGTTTGAAAACCTGCACTGTGCCTAGTTCACAAAGTTGTGGGAACCTCCTGGGCAGTGCCATGGATTGCCTCTCGGAGCCGGGCTATAGGGAGAGGCTGCCGAAGTTCTGAGAGAACTTTTTATATATTCCCTGGAAATTGGCATGGAAATCATTCTGTAAGTTCTGGTCAGCTGGTCTGTTTTTAATAGAAAATATGAAAAAAAAAAAAAAAAAAAAAAAAGAAAAAGATTTTGTGTGTCTTTTTAAATCCCACTAAGTTCTGTCTGTGTAATCGAAGCAGCGTGACAGAGATTCGCAGCACTCCCACATTCCTCCCCTGCTACAATTAATATGCAGCTTCTTGCCACCCTCACAGCATGTGTTCTTGCCTTTTCCGAGCTAGCTGCTGCTATGGGAAGCTGTGCCAGCACAAGTCTAAATCTGGTCCATCATGTTCAAAGAGTTCTAAGTCTTGGAGGGGTACAAAAATGGATTATGTCAAGGTAGCAGCAGCAGCCTGCCACAGTTGAGGCTGTTAGTTTCATGTATTTGCATCCATAATTAGTGTTGTCCTCAGCAGCAAACATGTTTGTGGGTAGAATGTGAGAGCCCTGTACATAGGTGGCTGTGGGACAGAGGGAGGCTGTGACTGGCTTGTCTTGCCAGAATTGCTGTTTGAGTTGGGCGTTCTCATCATTTGTGGGTTGATCTAACACTTTGGCCTTTTAGAGTTTGCATTCAGAAGGGCTGTCTGTTAGCAATGTGCATGTTAAGTTTGCTTTTGTTTCTGTTTTAAAGTATTTTAAATATTTTACAAATGAGTTATTTGCTTAGCTAAATTCTTCTAGATATTGTATAGACACTGCTTGACTTCAGGAAAATATTTATAAATAGTGTTTAGCATCAAGTAATAAGTATTGTCTAACTTGTTTGAAAGACCTATTTTAAATCATTCAGATTGGAGGAAAAAATATCTTTTAGTGAATATTTCTAGACTATACTAGTAGCTACTAAATATTTCTGTTGCTTAGTAGCGAAATAATTTTGGAGTGCAGAGGATTTATTCCACGATGCTTATGCAAAGTCTGGGATCTTTCCTCAGGTTTTTATGCGCATGTTACTTCAGGCAGTTTTTCTTTTGGAAAAAATGGGAAGATATAAGCTTCAATCTTCAGATAAATGCCTCGGGGCTGAAAGTCTAGCTGATACGGTGACCAACTGAAAACTAAGTAAAAGGGAAGTTTCTTTTAAAATGTTGAATTATATTTTGTTTGATCAAAAGGAAAAATTTAACTTAAAAAAAAATCTAGCTCAGTTTAATTTTAAATTACTTAAAAAATATGAAAAAGTTTAAAAGCTGAAATATTCAATTTGAAAAAGCCAACAAAAATATTTATTTTTCTCTCATTTGGAGCGCGTCAAAGGGGCTGTTTGTCAAGCTTGAAGCCAATTTATGAGTAGCTTAAATGACTATAAGTTTATTTTTTTCTAGAATTATTAACCTAAAAATTTTATTCCATTCCAACTATCAGTTTTACAAAGCTACAAAGGAATTGGATCAGAATGTCTGTATTCTCTAAAGTGAAATTTCCTTTAGTTTGGAGTCATTGCATAACCACTGTGTTGACTGGTGGAGGTCATCGACAAAAAATATGACTTAATACGGGGATAAAGGACTTGAAAAAAATGTTTTTGGTTTTGTTTACTTTGCAGCATCTGTCTCTCTGTCATTGCCTTGTTGTTGGCTTTGTTAATTCACTCATTCATAGTAATCATTGAACATTATTTCCATACTTTTTGGATTCATTTGCATTTATACACTGAATTTATGTGCTAAAATTGTCATAACGGGGTCATAAGTTGTACATTAGTAGGTTTAAAAATTGCTACATCGAGAGGAGTTTTGAAAGTAAGCTTATTGGGAGATTTTATATAAATAATTAAAAAGATGCTGAGACTTGAAGAAATTGAAAGAATTAAGTATCATTACCATTTAGTAAAAGCAGGGCAGTAAGTGAGTAGCCTACATTTGAATGCTCCTAACTGAGTGTGTGTCTAATGAGATGCAAATATTAAGAGGTGTAAGCTCTCAACACTTATAAAAATATTGTCATTTAATGAAAGAACAGATTCAAAGTAGAGAATTCCACTACAGGTAATGCTTCTTCTCCATTTGAAATAACTGATAAAAAACATGATTTCAAAATGTTATTTTATTTTAAGTTTTACATTTTTCTTTCAGCTTAAATTCAGGTTTTTGTTACATACTGGCAGCTCTAGATAAAATCGTGCTAAATGTGAAGGTAGCATCAAATGAACTAAAGAAGCCTCCCATACTGAGTTAATGTGTTAATGAATTATTAATTGTTTTATTGGAGTGAGGAGCTGAAGAATATTCATTAATGCCAAGAAGTCTGGTGCCGTGCGTTAAGTCAACTAAATCATACTGACAGAATTCCTACATGTAAGGGTCTTCTGGCAGAGCACACTTGGCTATTGGGGAACTCGTATTTCTGTATATTCAATATGCTGGGTAGGCAGTGAATAGAGGAAAAAATAAGAAAAACATTTTCAGACAAGCAACATGATATTCTAATAATTTAGGATAATTATCTATACTCCAGTCTTAATATAGGAAAAATCATTTTCAATTTTGGTTGAAACATTGATTAAGGATTGCAAGATTTATCACTCTGTACTCAGATGTAATACAAATATTTTAGGACAAGTTATTGTGTTTTGAAAAAGCTTAGTGTAAAAGAATAGTAAGTTGAAATAGGAATATTATTTGTTGTGGGATTAATTATTTTTGACACTTTTCTTTGTCACATCTATTTAAATGAAGTCTGCCTTTAGCTTAGGTTTGTATATTGTGAGGTTGTTGGTGCTGTTTTGTATAACTCAATAAAATTATCTTTTCTGTTGAAGGTACTTTTTGTTGAATTCAGTTCTTTCTGTTGAATCTCCTTTGCTTGCATCTGACCTTTATGTTGATTTTGCTTCATTTTTTCATTTACCATGCTGTTCAGTTTTTGGATGCCAGGAGAACAAAGGTTTGTCTACTATTTGCAGTCAATTTTTTTCAATATTCAGTATTTATTGTGTATTTTTGTTTGCTTGTTAGAGATGCAGTAATCCTGTTTACTAAACATGTTCATAGCTTTAGTTGCCAAAAAGAAAAAAACAACACCAACCAAATGCCCTCCCTCCCCTTGCTCCCTGCCAAACTCCCTTCAATTATAGTGAGTGCTTTGATTGACTTCATAACTCAACTGCTGAGCACCCTGCAGGGCAGAACCACCTTTAGTCTATGAAGTAATTTAGAAAACATGGAATACTGAGTCTTCCAGCTTTATAGGTACATCTTGACTGTACTAATGGATGTGTCACTGCCTAGTGTTTGGGTTTGTTGTTTTGCCTTCTTTGCTCTTCATTTTATCTGTAGCTGACACTGTGTGTGTGTTGTCATTTTTCACTTGAAAAAATATAACTATAAACATAGTCACATGCATTTGCTATTTTTATAAGGTCATTTATTATAGTTCCATCCTCGGTTCTAATGAATTTTTGTAACAGCATACGACAAAAGTTTAATCAAAGACTAATCCCGCATTTGGATCATAAATTGATTTCTTTTTTTTTTCCTTTATTGCAGCATCTGCAAATGACAATCCAGGCACTTCAAGATGAGCTTAGAACCCAGAGAGACCTTAATCATCTTCTGCAGCAAGAAAGTGGAAACCGAGGGGCTGAGCATTTTACCATTGAGCTCACAGAGGAGAATTTTCGAAGACTTCAAGCAGAACACGACAGACAAGCTAAAGAGCTTTTCCTATTAAGAAAAACTCTAGAAGAAATGGAGCTTAGGATTGAAACACAAAAGCAAACACTAAATGCTAGAGATGAATCAATAAAAAAGCTTCTGGAAATGTTGCAAAGTAAAGGTTTGCCATCTAAAGGAATGGAAGATGACAATGAGAGAACTCGAAGGATTGCAGAAGCTGAATCTCAGGTTAATCATTTAGAAGTGATATTAGACCAAAAGGAGAAGGAAAACATACATCTTAGAGAGGTAAGGAAAACTCATTATTTGTTCATTTAAAAGATACTGCCAAAGTGCTTGCTGCAGTTTTAGAAATATATTTTCAAGTGTCTGAGTATCTTCTGCTTTCAGTGTTTCTTTTAAAAAAAGAAAGATACATTTGTTTTAAATCAAAAATAAACACACAGCAGGACTAAGAGATTGTGGAAGAAAAGTGTCACTTGAGGCTTATTGTCTTTGTTGCTCTTTGCATACATACTGGATTATTGCATTTTGACAAATCAATATTTGACAAATCAAGATGATTAGAACTACTGAAGAGAGAATGAACACCTCTTACTGTTATAAACTAAATAGTCAAAGGTGCATGCTACTTTTTTGTTTTATACCCATTGTATTTGAAATCAGTGTTTTAAAATGTTTTGCCTTCCATAGTCAGAAGCCTTTGTTTATTTCTAATGTATTTTCATGTGTGGTATACAATTTTGGGGGATATATGTTGCATAACGTTGCCGTATTAAAAAACTGGGGTGATGGCTGTTCTGTGCTTTGACAGATTTGGGCCCAAGCCCTCCTGCACCAGCTGCCCACATTACTTGCTGATGAATTCTGGGACTGGATTTGTGACAATTGAATTAGTACAACTGAAGGGAATTTGGCCTGCTGTCAAGCCCATGTGCCCTTCTACATCCCAACAGCTTACATGACCAATGTCAGGGAAACGAGGCCGTGAGTCTTTTTCGGAGAGAGATCCTGATGCTTCCTGCTGAGAAGGGCGATGGTTTCAGGGAGACTGAGTACAAGCTACCCACAGTAAAGGGGAATCAGGACCTACAGCTCTGTTTCCTTAGGAGTTCAGAACAGTGTAGCCTGATGTGAACTTCTAGTCTGGTAAAAAAATACTAATTTGCCTGATATATCAAAACATGAATAAAATTAGTACAAGAACATAGAAAGCTCTTATTGACTCTTGTATAATGCTAAAGATTAAGAACAGCTATTTACATCTACAGAATGTTGACAAAATATTTTCTTTCCTATGGATGAATTGTTATATATTTAACTTACAGCTACTATGGTAGCGAAAAGGAATTCTTCAAATGCAGTAAAATGTTTGCTTTCTTTTTTCTTTTTTTTTTTTTCTTTCCCATTTTTATTTTGTTTGACGTGGAAAATGAGGACTCAATGGTATCTGGAGCCCATCTAAAACTTGGAAACACTGGAAAATTTGCAAGGCGCAATCATATATTTCAATAAAGTTTTCTGGTGAAGGTGTGGATCCTTGTGAATCTCTGCTCATGCAGAACTTTCACTGATAAGTAAGGTCACCAGTTAGTGAGGTCTGAAAGTCAGGGCCCTGAAAGGACTTGCACGAGGAATTAATGATACTGAATCTATGATAAGAGTGTATGTGGGAGGAGTTCTTTAACTAGCAGAGAAGTTTTTGGAATTTGCATAGCAGTCAAGTTCTGGAATAACCTTCCAAGAGTAGTAAAAGAAATAGAACTAAGTAGAGCTTGAAAAGTAGATAAAATATTTCAGAGTTCCCTCTGGGTTACTCTCAGGGCCTGGGAAAAAAAATCTCTGAATTTATATGAGAATAAAGAGGTTATCTTTCTTGGGGAGCACTGCAAGTATACAGAGGGGTTCGCTGCAGTTTCTGCTTATGACATGCTGATATGCATTGGTCAAAGCTTAAAAATTTACTAGGTTTGCTGAGCAGAATCTGTGTCAGATTGGCAGGAACTATCTGTTGACTCGAGGATTTTAGCAAAGAACTTCCTTGCTGCTGTAAGAATCCAAGGCTTTGGGTGAAATCCTCTTTCTCTCCAGCTCTGTTCCTATAGCATATATTTATGGCTTTTGATTGATTGATTGATTTTTCCCAGCAGATCTGAAGTTTGCTGTAGGGAGCTTGGAAGCATGACGTGTAGGGCATATGAACTCCTTTGAAACTAAATGTTTATATATATTTTTTTAAGGTAGCTGATTTTTATTGTTATTTTCTGGAAGAAAACGATATATGGTGTCTGCTTTGGTAAGGAGATCATGTGTCCTGTAGGTAACAAACTGGTTTTTTTGGAAGTACCCATGTGCAAAAGGATATTCTTGGGTCTGGCAGTCTCCATGTTAGTAGGTTAAAATTTGGAAGTCTGTCTTCAGGCCATGATGTCATACCATTGCATCCTTATGTTCAGAATTAAGTATCGTGAAGATCACTAAATATACATTCCTGTCATAAAACACAAGATGCCTGCCTTCTAGTTTTAAATTGGTTATCGCATGTCTTTTCTAGAATTTAAAACAAACATTTTTTTCCTCTATAATTTTGGGAGAACTGTAGGTAATATGGTGATTTTATCATGTGGAAATCTAGCACAGATGTTTGGTATTATTTTTTTTAAAACATAGTGGCCACACATTATTTACCCTAAGTACTATTAAGTATTTTTTTATTATTGCTATTAAAAACTTGCCTTAGGCGAAGTCCCACTAAATCTCCAGTAAAGTGAAATGTTAAAATTCCAGCAAGTATTTTATTATATATACATACACATATATTACACATGCCCTCTCTATGTAACATACAGTTTCACTCAAATGGAATCTGAGATCATACAGGATTTTATATGCACATTTTAACTCTTATCGTGCATGTATTCTTAAAATAAGGTTGTTGTACATGGCTTAGTGCTACAGAGTTTTTTTCCTTCTCTACATTTAGTAGAAAGAAGAACACAGCTTTATTATAATTTAAAGTGCACTTTTAAACTTTCAAGTGTTTTTAAAATTGCTCTATCTTTGAACTCAGCTTGGTCAAATAATGAAGGTCACTGATAGGATTTGAACTGCCATCATGAATTAGTTATTGCATGTTTTTAAAGTTATTAATGGAGTAAAGTTCTTTCTTCCACTGTGAATAGAACAGATGCCTTGCAGACTCTTGGTGTTTACTGTAAATGTCTTACACTGGAGCCAGTAGTAATTTACTAAGGAAATACTTTATCGACACCAAACATTTCTTCCCTGAAGTTAGTTACATAGATTAACAACCATTCAGGACTGAATGCCTTTATTAGGTTCATTAGTACCTCTTTCATTTTGTTTCTCCTGGCTCAGCTCAAAATATTAATCTAATCAGTACCTATAAAAAAAAAATTACTTTCTATCAAAGTATCGATAGTAATATGTGTTTTTAAGGTTACCTCTTAAGCATACAGAAGGACTTTGCAATATTGGCAGTCACTCCAGACATGAAAAAGTAGACACAAACTGATTGTGCTCTAGAGAATAGTTACTACTTCTAATATAGCCCATTCAAGTTTTGTTTGCCCCGTGATATTCTTGCCAGGGTGCTTGGTTGCAATAGTGTTTATAAGTCCACGTGGAGGATTAGAAAGCTTTTCACTTAGGAATCAGTTTCTTTAAGGACGGGCTTGCTCCCCATGACATCACCACCACTAGTTTGGAATCCTGAATTTGAGAAGAATGTCCATTTGAAACTGACATTGATGTTTGAGAAGCAGCTACAGAAATAGTTCTGGAATGAGATAAAAAGATCACGAACAAACTCTTGTTTTATACCTTTCAGTATGTGGAGGGGGCAAATGTTGATCCTGACATCATTCCTGCAAGGGGCATCCTTTAGAAGCTAATCTGAGGACTGTCTTGACTTGCATCAAACCTAGTATTGTCCCCAGCAGTGGAAATGTTATCCTTGCACGGCTGTTGACCCAGTTCATATGTTTGGACTTTAGGGCTGCACACAAACATCTTAGAGCCTAGCTAAAAATGAAACTGAGAAAAATGATTACTTGTGTTTTACATCATAGGTTTTGTTTCCTTTAATGTTTTCTTTGTGATCTTTCTAAGTCTTTGTTCTGTAACATACTACTGCATGAGAATAGGTTACTTACACGACTCGCACTTCTGATCTGTTGATGTGTTTTCTTAGAAAGAATCAGAGCTGAATTTGAGGGGAGGAGTAAATTGAATTCATTTGAATTCCTTTGAATTCAATTCCCTTGAATTCCTTTGTATACTGCTCTGTTTTAGGCTCTCTGAAGTGCAAGAAGATGTACCCAGAGAGAGTGGTTAAGTTATGGAATACATTGAGGAATCTTATTGGAGTGAGGATGTAAAAGCTACAGATCCCATAGAATTTATGCTTGTAGCACTATTTTTTATGCTTAAAAGTGCATTTGGTCATATTACGTGCTATCTTTAACATTTATTTTAGAATTATTTTCATTTAGTAATAGTTTCCATCAGATAATAATACATAGCTAAAACTTATCTTAGAACATTCATTAGAATAGGAAAAGAAAACAAAACTTGTCAGAGTGTAGAAATTTGTGACTCCAACTAGAAAGAGAACTAGATTGAGAGTGATTTATGCATCTCCGTAGTTGCTCTGCACAGTCTGACACCTTAACAGTGCCATCTGATAGACAGTCTTTCATCACTCGATCTATTCAGGGAGAAGTTGTATTTCTACCTTCTTAGAGACTTGAAAAAAAAAAAAAGTGATGCTATGTTATTAATGTAAAATATAATGAAAATAAAAGCGGGGGGGGGAGGAAGAACCATCCCTGAGGATTTAAAAAGTACAAAACCCAAACAAAGCACCAAACTATTTAAGATGTAGCGCTAGTGTATATATTGCTCATCATAAATAACAATTACTTTATGCATCTCATTTGAATCAGTTAACACAAAACTAAGGAAATCACAGAAAAGTGTGAATGTATCTTCCAGAACTTCAACTCTTGAAATACAACAAATATATTTATATGTCCAGTGGTCTGTGTTGCCCATAATTTTGGCACGTCTGTTTTTTATAAATTCTCTTAATTTCTTTCCTAGTCTGTTCTCTTTTACCTCTCTCCTACCGATTAGGGAAGTGAAACAGAAGTTAAGCCAGCAAACTGGCCGGGTCTCCCCAGGAAATGAATGCTGAAGCCGGGGAATCAATCTGCATGAGCTCCTCCTCCGTTCCCTGGCCACCACGTGTTCTGCAGAGTGGCTATTCATTTCAGTCTGCTTTGCGAATGGAACAGTATTGGAAGTGAAATTGGAGTGTCTGTTGAAAGATTTGAATGAAAATAGGAAAATGTATTTTAGCACGCTAACGTGTTAAGCAGTTTATGTTTAAAACATGAGGTGCTGGAACCTGCTGCAAACAACTTTGGTCAAATCACCTTGAGAAAGAGACAGCAGGAAGTGAAGAGGTTTAGAAAAAGGGTAGGATGGACATTTGTGCGCAGAGTAGGCCTTGTGCAAGACGGTTTTCAGTTCTTCATTTAAGATCAGCTGAGTGCTTGGGATGGAAGAGTTGCCTTTAGATATGAGACTTCTAGCCCAAGCAATCTTCCCTGAAAGCACAGACCCTGGTTCAAGCCAGCCAGATCCGGAGAGCTAGTCAGATAACCAGTCCTATCTACCTCGTGCAAGGCAATTAGTATTTTGTGTATTTTAAAAATTCAGGGGGATCAATTCAATTTCAAGTGTGGGCAAGACTGTACCTCAACATTGGGTAACTTTCTATTGCATCACAAGCTGTCTCTCGAGGAGGAAGATCTTAATGCTCTTAAAGGCCATTGCTTTCTATTTTCCTTCTGTTTTTAACTGTCTTGTAAGATCATGTTGGTAACCGACTGAAAGAAGTGTAGGCTTGATTACATAGTATTAATGTGTTGGTCTAGACTGTTCTTTTATACATAAAAATGATATTTTAGGATGAGGTCAAAGAATTAAGACTTCAGTCAAGTTGGTTTGTAGTCGTGGTGAAATATAGTTCACACTTCTCAAACCAATGAACGTAATGAAGCCTCATCCCTGTGTTCTTCTAGTTATACTGGACACGTACAAAGAACGTGTCCCACTCTTGCTGCCTCCTACCTGCATTTCATAGTGAGGTACAACTGACAGAACTTCTTGTTTTGTGCTTTTAACTTCCTTTGGGGCACTAGTTGGAGAATTTTAAAGGCAGGATATGAAGTATCATTAGTTAATGATCTGACCTCGTATAGCAGATGCTGTCTTCCTACTTAAAAACCTTACAAAGAATTTAAGAATGTACTATTAAGCAAACATTAAATTAACAGTCATGTTGAGTGCATTTACTGTGGTCTTAAAATTACAGACCTTCACCCAGAAGGCAATAAGGATTTGGATGTGGACCTCAAACCCGAACAAACTTTTTTTTCCAGATGCATTGTCATGTAATACCCCAGAAGGAAAATGTTCTGGAAAATTATTCTGTACTGTCCTTTTCATATGAAGGCCTCTATTGAATCTTTTTATGATAGCAGTGCTTTCCAACTGTATAAGCATTTTCATAAGAATACTAGAAGAGACTGAGAATCTGAATAATTGCAGTTATTGTTGAAGTTGCTGTAAACTGACATCTCTTATTGCCTCCAGTACCATCTTCCAAGAAAGCTCTAGAACTCTAGAAGAAGGGTTTGTTTAACCCTCCCCCCAACGAAGTTCTATTTTTTTAACCTATATAACTCCAAACCCCATTTTGTTGCTTTAATAGCTAGTCTTCTAAATCCTAAAATAAAACTGCTATTTTCAGCACATCACACATTTTAACTAAATTGAAAAAGCTGATGGTGAGAGAAATCCATTAGCAAGGTTTGTTGTAGGAGTCATGCAGCCTTTTATCCAGACCAAAAACCCAGGCACTGAAGTTGCATAAGTTTGACCTCCAAGAAACAGCAACAGGCTAACCTGTTGGCAATGAGTGTGTGTGCGCGTGCGTGTATGTGGATGTGAAAACAAGAGAAGAAAATGCTATGTCATCTTTACACCAAAACAACAAAAAGAACCCTGAAACCTGCCTCCTAAAAGGAAATACTGCTTTTCATTTGCTAAAATTTTTCCTTGTACACATCTTAAACTGTGTAGCAAATAAGTTTTGTCTTTGTATTTGCGTGGCTTAGGTGAGTAATAGTAGTGGGAGTGTATAGTAGACACTAGAATGTGCCTAATAAACTCTCCCTGGAGCTTCACCTGAAATTAAGATTGATAAAGGCAACATGGAGTGTTAGACCAAACCATTTAATGAAACAAGGTTTCTGATTTAGTAAACAGATGTAAAGTTGTTGAAACAATCTGACTCCTTTCTTCAGAAAGAACACATTGCCTTTGATCTACTGGAACTAGAGTTTCTGGTCACTAACTTATGTAGTCATCTCCTAACTTTAGAGATGTATTTGTTGCCTTGTGAGATGATTGTGATGAAAGGTTGATATTTTTTATGTTGCCAGTTTAAGCCTGATAGTCTGACATGATTATAGAGGTTTCGGTATATTTATTGTCAAATATAAAATTTGACAATGAGTATAAATACATAACCTATCTCAGCATTTAAGATTTTAAGATTTCGTTGAAACATTGAAAAAGTAACCCCTGTGTACTCTGAAGTACTCACCAAAATGTAGGTATGTTTGAAAATAGTCAGAACCAAATCCTGTCTCTGTTTTTCTTCCATGAGTCATCCAAATGAGGTTAATGGCATTAGCCGAGTGACTTCATAGAATCATAGTTGCAGTGAATGGGATTAGATTTGAAAGAAAGAATGAATCTGGACTTCTGACAAGTGCTTGGTTATACTGATCAGAAGGAAGTAGTTCACTGTAGCTTTTCCGTAGATGGGGCTGACTCCTTCACCCATTTGGCTTATCTCCACTTAGCAGCACATAAGTCATCACATGTAAATTAGTTGCTCTTCAGATTGTTTTCTCCTCCCTGAAACGTAAAGTCTAAAATACCAATAAAACCAGACTTTTTTTTTAGAGCCATTGTATTATGAATATATTTAGAATAGTTGCTGGTTCTGTGTTTTAGTGGCTATTGTTTCAAGATTAAGGGCACTATTAATATAGGCAGTTTATCTGAACTCAGGGGACTACTTACTATTAAGCATATTTATAGGGTTTGGGCCCTTGCCTGTTCCTTCCACTTCATGCAAGAGTCGAGCAATATTCCTGTTGGTCTTTTAAAAACATTTTGTGGTTCTTATTGAAGGCAATGAAGTGATAAATAAAAAAGAGGCGTGATCCAGCGAAGTGTAAATCAGACATACTTCCCTAATTACAGTTAAGAGGAGTGTATATTCAATACCCTATTATAGATAGTAATGAGTTACTAATTTTTTCGGAGGTGTAGAAAGACAAACCTTTAGTGTCATATTCTACAGACTCAGGAGAGGTAAGGGACATATCTGTTGTGTTTTTAATTGCTCCGCTTTTTACACATATACTTGAATTGGTTTTCTTTAAATATATGGCTTATATTCTGACCCAGACACTTTCAATATTAGAAGATTTTGCACACAGTCCAAGTTCCACTGCTATAGTTCAGAAGAAAAAAATCTAGTAATTGACATATAGAAAAATGCTTACTCAGTTTGCTGCTACTGTACTTGGTAATTGCAAACAGGTTCTTAGTGGTATGTCACTGAGTTCTGGCTAGTCATCCTCTATTAGGAAAATTCTTATGCTGCCATTGCTCTGCTGTGCTGGCAAGCTGATTCCTAATTCACTTCAAGAAAGTATTTCTTGTGAAAGTGTTTCAAGTGAGATTAGTCCTTGCTAAAGTGAAAGGATATCTTACTAAAGGGAATGTACTTCACACACTTTTCTCCTTAAAAATCTGCATTTGCACAAAGCGTTATTTTCATCTGTTAATAGATAATTAACAAAAAACGTATTTCTTTGGTCACAATGCTTTAATCAGCCATGGTTCTTGATGCCTTATATTTCCCTGAATACAAATTTATTTACAAAAATAAGTGGATCTTTGTTTTTAGATTTATAACAATGATTTTAAGCTAAATGGTGCTTTTCTTTTTTTTTGGCTCATTTAACACAAAAATACACATTGGAAAATCTTATAAAGATCATGCATTAAGAGAGTGAGAGCTTGCGTAATTTCTCATTTCATGCTATCTTTTCAGCAAGTTCCTGCAAATGGTGAGTTAATTACATTTCTACTTGTTCTTTCATTATTCAGCTGAATTTTTACAAGGTTTAATAACATGGATGCAGTGGTCTTTGGTTGCTGAACGAGAAATAGCCTATCACTTACTAAATACCTGAAATTATTAGAAAAAATTGTTATTAACTTGTGCTCTTATTTGCCTCATAACCTCTTGTGACTATTGGTAATATACAGATGATATTTTACGACTGAAGTTAAATTGAGTTCAGATTTCTCCCAGAGAAATTGTTTAATTACAGATGTATAAAACCCATAAGAATTAGTATTGATTCTTCAGGATTATTTTTGACCAGAAACAATTGTTTGGTAATGAAGCAGTGCATTTGCCGTGGTAGCTAGATGCAGAGTAAGTCCAATTATGGTTCATACGGTTTGGTTGTGGCTGTCTTTAAAACATGGTTCTTGATCCTTCTTCACCAGACATTGGCAGCAGATGCCACTTACTGGAGAGCTGAGGTGCAAAACTTTTTTTTCTGAAGCATGAATCAGTTTTCTAAGTTCGTAGAACTGACTAATGTAGAAGAGGTTTTAGTCACTTTAGTCATTGTATTGAATGAATAAATAGCCAATGACATGTTATACAAGCAGTACATATTAAAATCTATTAGAAATTATGATAAATCCTATGATTACATTATTCTTTTGTAGCATTATTTACATTAAAATAAAGGTTGCATTTTAAAATGTGTTATGTTTTCCTAGAAAAACTGTGCTATGGAAATGGGAGGTCTGGATAAACCTGGTGTATTCTTTTTTCATATATCCTCTTCTCAAGGAGTGGATATTAAAAAACAAAACAAAACAAAAACCACTTATGCAGTAGTCCAAGAGTAAAGAATTTTTTTATTTGCTTGAGTTTCCACAGTTTCTTTCCTTTTAAGTTAGCAGATGGTTTATGATCTGCAGTCATATAACTTGTGAAGTATAGAGTACTGTAGGGTCTGTTTTCTCCATTAGCTTCTGATTCTGCTATCATACCATTTTCAAGATGCTCGTGTCAACTATCCATCGGAATTGTATAGTTTCTTTAAAAAAAAAAAAAGACATGAAATCTCCTGAATAGTGTTAATATTGGTGTTCAGAGTTACAATGGGAAAACAATAGCCCTGATCCCATTGAAACCCGAGTGCAATGATATACATGCTTATGAGTAGTGTCTGTGAGCATCATATAAATTGCAAAGCATAGGGAGCTGTATTAGTCAACCATCTCAACTCTCCTCTCTTTATCACAAACCATTCTCCATGCATAGAGATTAGTGACAATAACTGGAAAAAGTTAGCTCTGTACTTCGTTATGCAAAGATAAATGCAATGTGTTTCCTTAATACCCAGCACCCTTCCCAGACATCACTTGTCCAGTTGCATACACCTTGCTTTGCTTCCTCTGGAACAGTTGGACTTCTGCAGACCTGCGTTTTCATGCATATGCACTGTGAGGTTTATGACGACACAGGCTTTGCAGTATGTGAAAGTACATTCAGCATTGGAAGTCACTGACATCCAAATTACACTTCCCATTTACAAACTGTCCTATGAGTTGCTTCAAATCATCATACAATTATAGAATATCCTGAGTCGGAAGGGACCCGTAAGGATCATCGAGTCCAACTCCTGGCACCACACAGGTCTACCCAAAATTTTAGACCATGTGACTAAGTGCACAGTTCAATCTCTTCCTAAATTCAGACAGGCTTGGTGCAGTGACTACTTCCCTGGGGAGCCTGTCGCAGTGTGCGACCATCCTCTCGGTGAAGAACCTCCTCCTGATGTCCAGCCTAAACCTCCCCTGCCTAAGCTTAACACTGTTCCCGCGGGTCCTATCACTGGTGATTACGGAGAATAGGTCACCTGCCTCTCCACTCCCCCTCGCGAGGAAATTGTAGACTGCGATGAGGCCTCCCCTCAGCCTCCTCTTCTCCAGGCTGAACAGGCCAAGTGACCTCAGCCGCTCCTCATACGTCTTCCCCTTTAGGCCCTTCACCATCTTCGTCGCCCTCCTCTGGACACTCTCCATCAGTTTCATGTCCTTTTTGTGCTGTGGTGCCCAGAACTGCACACAGTACTCGAGGTGAAGCCACACCAGTGCAGAGTAGAGCAGGAGGTATTGTAATCTGCCTTCAAATGAGATACAGTAATCTGCAGCCAGAAGTGCCTGTTATGGATGAGAAACTTCGTCATTCTACAGTTTCAAATGTTGAATCTCTTCTAAAATCTGAGTCCTTTTTTTTTTTTTAAAAAAAAAAAAAAAAAAAGGATTAACCAAGTATCAGCAAGTACCTAACTTGATCTGTTCACATCATTCACGGCAAGTACGTAGACTTATTTTAGTCACTAGATGGCACTCTTGAATGCAGATTGGATTTTATTCTGGTTTGCATCCCTCTCGCAGATGATCGTGCCCTATTTATCGTAGCTCATTTTACAGTGATAGAATGAATTAAGAAGAGCAATACCTTCGTTTCAATTTAATGGAAAGATGCTCACAGGAATTGTATTCAGTCTGTAAACTGAATGCAGTTTAGAATAGCTGCATCTAAGATTCTATGCAAGTAGAGCAAAAAGTGAAGTGAAGCTCTGTACACAGCAAGTCAGCAATTATGTCTGAATAGTGGAATTTGGCCCCAATGGAGTGCAAGTTACTTTAATTTACAAATGTAGGAGAGCAAACTAATGTCATCTTCCTCTTTTGAATGAATTGGAGTTTCAGCATGGTACGTGCTCTCACGCACCCTGACCGCCGAAACACCTTGTCACTGATCCCATGTGATTGGAACCTGGAAGGTGGACAGTGGAGAATATCTCAAGTCACGCTGTTGTGCCCTGCTGCATTTCAAGAGAGGCTTGTAATAACTAGCTTTCTCAGAAGCTTTTCTGCCTGTGTAATGGCTTAGTAACCTGCAACCCTTCAGAAGAGGCCACGGCAACACATACATAGTGCATGGTTTGTGATATAGTTGGGGGTCTTCTGGCAAGAAACCCCATCTATAGATATATCCTTCATGAATATGTGGAATGCTTTCTGTAATTACTTCATTATATAAATGGAAGTACCTGGCATTAGATGAGAAGGCTATCTAAATATCACCAAACTAAATAAGCTGTAGCAAGATTTGCAACCAGGAGAGTAAATAAGAACAACTAAGAATTAAAACAAAAAATGTGCTTATTGGATAATTAAGTTGACAAATTGTGCGCCTATATACCCACGTTTCTTATGTAGCAGTATACATAGTATCACTTTTATAGTACTGTTGCTATAGGTAAAGTCTTTCCAGTTTTTCTGTTACAGAAATGTGAAGAAAGCTTTCTTTGACCCAGATATTTCATAGCTTGTGTGTAAGATGTAATAGCATCACATGCAATTTTATTTTTTATTGTTTTTATTTTCACTTGCACTTTCCAGGTAGTATTTTGACGCCATTTAAAAGCCTTCATTATGTACAGTGGGAGAGGGCGAGCAAGAAGGGCACTTGTCAAAATTATGTAGAGAAATAATGTACTCTGGCAAAGCTTCATATATTTTGTGAAATCATATTTAGTTCTCCTGCAGATATATTGTCTGCTGATATGAGCCCTGGTGCTATAGACATAAGAGATACTGCCTTTTCAAAGAAAATCAGGAAAGTGTGTAATGTTCTGGAGCAGTAAGAATAGCTGTTTGCATCCTGCCTCAGACAAATCGGTGGTGAACAAGGTAACAAAGCAGTAGTTTTGAGCAGTATTGCAAAGATGACTGGGGGTTTCATTTGAAAAGAGAAGTTGACTATTAAAGGTCTGGAAATTATCTTTTAATCACCTTTCATTGTAAAATAAGTTTTAATCTGTATGGGCTGGTCAAGTGTACAGGCAAACTATGATTGTTCCAAATGTTAGCAATGTTTTAGCAAGATCAAGTTCGAACAGTGCTGAATTAAGACAGTGTTTATCACAGCTTAAGGCACCTTTGTGCCACAGGGTTCCCTCATGGCTTCAGCATTCCTTGTTTTGAAATGATGGTGCAGAGCCTGCCTTTCAAAACAACAGTATTTTCAGTGAGAAAAGACATCACTGTTTTGCATCATAAGGCTCCTAGGCTATAATGTTATTCCTGATCAATTTATTTCCTAAATACTCATATTTCAACTTTTCCCTGCTTACATTTTTACAAGTGATTGTGGAAGTGCTGGATAGAAGAGAACACCCAATATGCTGCCTGCTCAGTTGTTGCTTTTGCTGTCATTTATTAGACATCCATTTTGATGAGGAATTACAGTATCCTTGGGAATTACCACACTGACAATTTCCTAAGATGGTAGTTCTCATTCTTCACTTTTTGCCCTTGCATAGATGTCTGTGAAGGTTTTTGTAGCCCAAAGAGTAACAAAATGGTGAAGAAACTTGTGTTTGGAGATGTTTCCTGATGTTGTCGTGCAGTTGCCCAGACACACCACAAACCAGTTTTTCGTGTTGTAGAGCCCTCTCAGGAGAGCTTTTTCAGAAAGGAAGTGGAATCTGTATTCTGTTTAAACGTGTACCATCATAGCACAGGAAAAAGGATTTTTATTGCAGTCGCATTGTTTTTCCCAACAAAAAAATCGATCTGTTTCAGGGTATTGATTGACTGAACACCTGCACATGTTTGAGTCAGAACAATCAGTTTGTTCTCAATTATTCCTCGCTTGCTTGGACAGAGTCATTTTCAGCTCTCGACTTGAAAAGGGCATATTTTCACATAGGAGTACATCTGGCAGACAAAAGGTTTTCTGCTGATAACAAATCTCAGAAACCATTATCAATATAATGTTACCCTTCAGCTTCTCAACAGTATTGTGAGCATTTACAGTGGTCTTGGCAGTGCTTATGTCCCACCTGCATTACTGAGGCACAGGATGATTGGCCAGAAAAAAAGGAAATCTTACTAAGAGATTGGGAACAGATAAACATACTCCCTCTTGTGTATCTTTCTTATCTCAAAATTTTAACACCAACTCAGATGATAAGAGCTTATGAAAACAATGGAGGAATTCAGGATGGAAGATGGAGCTTCTGGAGGGATTCCAGACTGGGGCTACTTTGCTCATTTGTTTCCATGGGGCCCTTCAGCATGAGGGATTTCTTGCCTCTGTCACATGTAGATGGAAGGCTGGTATCACATGCAAACTTGGTCTTTAACTTATTAGCTATTTCTTCAGAATGGTTTGCATTTCAGCAAAATCTAAAAATAATGGATTTAATCTCCAGAACACCTGGGTATTTTTTTTTTCTGATGGAAAAAATACAGAATTAGATACTTTCATAAAGCTTTTTTTCTCCTCTTACTCCTCTGGAAACAAATTATAAATATTTTATTATTAAACTGGGTATTCCAAATGTCTGAATTTGTGGTGGTTGAGCTTCACAGGAAACTTTGCTTCAATTTAACATTGTGAAGCTTTAACTAATGCAAAATGTATTTGAGTGTTTCCTACAGTCTCCTCCCACTAGAATCACTGGGCAGGATAACAGCCTTAAACTACATAAATAAGGGAAAGTGCAGGCTGAGTAATTATGAATGGTAGCAAGCAGGGTTTGGGACTGGTATGTACATTATCATGTGATTATATTAGGGAAATGCTTACCGGTTATTTAAGACATGCTAACAGACTTAGCAGAAATTCTCCAGGGATGCTAAACAGAAGGGCTAACTTGATATATTTGGTTTGCCAGTTGTGGGGGTTGTCCTTCTGTGGATTCACTGCAAACAGGAATATCGAAGAGTTCTCCAATCTCTCAATCTCTGACTGGTCAGAGATCTCTAAAGGATGGTTTCGCGAGTCAGTGGTCAGGTTAACTAATACATGTGTTCCTCTCTGGTCCTTCAGCAGACTGCTGCACCAAGAGGCAGCAGCAAGTCCCAGTTAGATTTATGAAAGACTTTTTTTTTTCCCCTTCCCACAAGAACAATCCCCACCACCACACACAGCCCTTCTGTGGATCTGAATTTAATACTACAGCTCTAACATGTTGGGGTCCTTTGTCTCCCATCCCTTTCCCCTTTCACTTTGGAAGTGGAATTCCTTCAGCAATAACAGTATCGGTCAGCAGCAGGGTGAAGCAATGGAGACCTTTTATGTCAGACTCTTTTGTCCCACTCTGGTACTCTGTTGTCTTTCATTGTGAGGTGATCTTAATGAAGACATAATTTGAAAGTTTTGCCCAAGATTGTTTCAGAATTCCACATTTAATCACGTTGTATCCTAACCTGTACTCCTCCTGACACATTCATATCATGAAGAAATGATATCGGAAGATATCTTAGGCACTTAGGTATCGGAAGAGCCTTGTTATTTGAAGGTTGAAGCCCTCCTTCCCTAAACTGTTAATACTGTGGAGCACAAAGTATTTGACTCTCTCTAAATGTATAAGGCTTTGCTATCAGTTATCTGATTTTGAGCACATTAAGAACTTTTATTTCCAAAAGTGCTTCCCACATGCTGCTTGGGACTTTCAGGGAAACAGTCACAGGGACAAGCAAACAGTGAAAGGAAAGCTTACCAGCTTTCTCTGCCTTTCTTTTGGATGCTTTGAGGCTATGTGAATTCTAGTTCTTGTCCTCTCCCTTTTATCACTTCCACAGTCATCTGTACTCTGAGCAAAGAAAATGCAGCAATAGGTCATGCCTTGTTCTTTCATCTTTTATGCTGTGAACATACGTAGCTAGGATGCACGTGCAGAATAACTCACAGCTGCTATAGCTCTGTCGCAGATACGTAAAGCATGTGGCTAACCTTGTGTGCCTGGCTGGCTGTCACACCTGTCCAGCTACACAACTCATGCTTGGGCTATTTCCCAAACTCCAGTCTGCAAGGGGAATAATAGCCAAATGTTTACACAAATAAGAACAGTACCAACAAAATCAGTGTAATGTACAGAGCAGACTTGTGTCTGTCTTTTCTAAGTGAGTTTCCTGGTGACAGGGCACTAATAATTCCTCGTTCTTTTCTTACTTTCCTCTAGACCTGGAAAGTCTTAAGTTTCAGGAATGCTCTCAGATATTTTGGAGGTTGACAATTCCCACTCCCCAGCAAAGAAAATTGATTTGTTTCTATATCAATGTTCATCTAATGAAAATATAAATCTTCTTTTCCTGCAGTCACTTAGTATTTCTGTACACTCATGTTTGTCTCCATTGTATTTTTAATTAATCACCATCCGATGAAATGCAAAATTTATTACATATTATCTCTGTGTATTTGCTGTGCATGGTACTTTGCGTAATGTTTGTTTTTCTGGACAATTAACAGTTGTAAAGGTTTCTGTTATCCTTAAGCTAAGACTGAGCAATAACTAGTAGGGTAAAGATTCGGACAAATATTGTAATATAAATGAGAAAAAAATTCACTAATAATTTTAAATAGAGAGATTACTTCACAAGTCTCTTGTAATGTTCTGTTAAACCTCTTCTAATGAGTAAGAAAACTGCTTTTTGTGCAGCTCTTAATGCTTATTTTGTAGACTTCATCCTTAGTGGAAGTATCTTGATGGAAACTCTAATGTTGTTCTGAAGTGCAATAGGATGTGTGGTTATACACTTGCTGCAGTCCATCATATGCATTAACTATAAATTTTTAACTTGCCTGATATATGGAGCATAGACAGACGGGTCTGGATATTTTCTTTTTATGTTCGTTTGCATTTAGTTTCGGAACTGCCAATAAGAACGTGTATATGCATACCTATGTTAGCTTTTGGTCTTTTATCAGATGTTTAGTTATGGGGGGCCTTAAAATAACACGATATAAGGCAGCATTAGCTTTCCCTCCAATTTCTCCTCCATGGATCAGTAACAGTACTTGAGTGGATTTCACGTGATTTGTAATTATTATTAGTATATGTAACTACTTTAATTTTATGACAGCTAGTGATTTGATTTGCAATTGATGTAATTGCTCTGAGATTCTTTGCAGTTTAAGTATATTTAGAATACAAGGAAAAAACATTGGTAGAATTTTAGCACAGCGGTGTACAGAAAGAAAATATGTGTCAGTTATCTAGTTAAAAAATGAAAAAATAATCAGTTTATTTTACATGGGACATCTACTATGGAAGTAAATGCCATAATGCCTAAAATATTGATGTTCTTTTTATGTCTGAGGATTTTTTTGCAGAAATGAGTACCTTATTATCCAGAATTTATACTAAGTGTTAAGAATGCAGTCCCTCACAGAAGCTTTGCAACTGAGTTGCTATTAACAAATGTTCTTAGAAACTTAAAAAATATAATATAGTACTTTTTAATAACATGGTATTTGTGGTATGAATGGATCTGTAAAATGTGTTGGGTGATAATTTTCATTAGTGATGTTCTCTTTTTATGATAGATTTTAACTATGTGAAATATATAAAAACCAGAATGTTCTTTCTCAGATATTTTAGACAAACATTGCATTTTTTTCTGCAGTGTTTTTCTGTTAAACTGTGATTATCTCCATCTTTAATGTTCTGAGAAAATGATAATACCCAAGCTTCTGTCTTGTGTTCTTCACATTTGTCTGCAAGTGCAAAAGTAATTTTTCTTTGTTAACAGTAAAATTTGTATGAATGGCAGAAAGAAGAAAGCTTTTTTTTTAATTTGTGGTGAAGTTTTTCCTCTATAGAGAACCTATTTTATATTTAGAAATAAACATAGACTGTCCATATTTTGTACTAATTTTACTTTTTGCTTGCCTTCAGAGCTTTAGGTGTCAGAATCATTCCTCCCACCCTTCAAGATTTGAAGCACTGTACATCTTGATTCTTGGCACAAAATAAAAATAAATTTAGAAACTGACACTTGTGGAGTATAAACAATAAATGTATATAGCTTGTTGAAACTGCATATTCTTTTATAGAATGCCTTGCAGCCATGGAGATATACTTAAGATTTTTTTTTCCAATGCTTTCTTGAGTGAGAAATCTACTAAAACCTTGCTAGCAAATGGAACTACCTGTAAAAGTTTAAAATAAAACAAACAACAACAAAAACCCACAAAGTTTTAACCTGTATTAAATCAATGATATTAAAATAATGGTTTGTGTACTCTGGCACCTGAGCAACGTCATCTGTAATGGGATTGTTTCATTGTGATAAAACTGCAAATTAATTTTAATAGTGTGAAATATTAAGTTAAAGATATTTTGTATTTCTCTTTACTAGCAAGTTCCTGAATGACACAAGACTTTAGATTTTTTTTAACACGTAGAGGCAGTCTCTCACCTAGCCTGGAAGACAGCAAGATTTAAATGAACAAAAACAAAACAAAAACCTGTAAAGAACAGAACTCTGGGAACTGGCTAGGAGTCCTTTGCAAAGAAACTGAGTTATTGATTGACCTTGGAGGATGGAATGAAAACAATGAGGTGTCATTAATTTTTTATAATTGCCATCACTATAGATGATAACTGGAAGCAATATGTCTTGTCTTGAAAACATGCTTCCAAGGCTGTTTTAGATGCCGCTATACTAACACAAGGAAGCAGAAAATTAGCATGCCTGTATTTTACTCTGTTAATCTTGTCTGATTTACTGCACTGAGAAACTAATTCTAACAGACTTTTTAAATTTTTTGAGCAAGTAGTTCTGTGACTACTCAGTGCTGGAAAGTCTGTCCAGGATGTTTTAAGCGTTTTTATAAAATAACACTGAAGTAAATAATGATTTAAAACTCTACTTTTTTTTTTTTTTGGTAACACTACAGACTATGATTTATTTCTTGGTGGACCATCTGTTTCATGTACTACTGCTCAATTATGAGAAAAAAGAAAAATAGAAGCAGAAAAGGCAAAACATATCTGAAGGCAACAGAAAAGTCTTCTACTGTAGCATACTACTTAGCAAACAGTGAGGCATAACAGGAATAGATGTGGAGAGCTAGGCAGTTGGTACTGATTATGCTTGGGATTTGTACTGGTTTGCATCCACTCTGATTCTCTGTGCTAAATTCCTGAACATAAGTGCAGCGCATAAGAGCTAAAGATGGGGACAAACAAGATCCTCTTTGACAGCTAGTGGAACCTTTTTTTTTTTTTTTTTTTTCCTTTTTTCTTCTCAAGGAGAGGTGGAAAAAGTGTAAGAGAGAGAGGGGAAGAGAGAAGTTGCTTTTGTGCTTTTTATCAAACATTTTTTAATTTGACAAGGTATTTGCTGTATGTGAAACTTGTGCTAAGATATTTTTTAATTTTTGTATATAATAACTATCTTTTGGTCATATTTGTAACTTAATCAGAGAAATTTTCAGAAAATGTTTGTTAGGTTCAAATAAATTTAGTTTCCTTCTAGACAACTTAATAGACAAAGATCTTTTATTAAATGTTTGTTATTTCTTTTCCTCTCTACTCGCCTTCCACTCAAAGTAGGTAGCTTTTAAAAAAGTATGCTACTAAAGTAGTGTAAGAAGAGTAGAGCTAACCACTCAGAAATTTAGAAGTAAAAACTTTGGTTTTCAGTAGAACCTCTAATGTCTTAATTTTTACAGAATAGATGTTATGTTTCCACAAGATGCACCTCTTTAATAAAACAGAACAAAACAAAACAGTTCAGCTGTTCCATACTTGGGTCGGGTAATCGACCAGTGTTCTTTTTGGCACAATGTCTGTGACATTTGCTGTAGAAACTGGAAGAAAGTTTACTGAATGAAGCAGGACAAGAAAGAAATAGTGGTATGGTAGATTAAAGGGGCTACATGTGACTTGAGAGCTGGCTCTGTCACAGCTTTTTTCCTTGTTGCTGGGACAGTTGTTTCAGGCAGAGCTCTTGCAAATGTCTGCCTGTGCGCTTCTGATTTTTCTGGCTTATCTTCCTTTTGAGTTTCAGAATTCTGTAAATACTACGTGTTTAGAGTTGCAGATAAGGTTATTGGAATTCTCAGATAATCTATTGAAAATAAATAAAAAAAAAAAAGTCAGTCATCCAGTCACTGGGGCATTGCTCACTTTGCCTGTTGATCTGCATGCTGAAGAGCTCACAAATGAGAAAGCTGTGAAGTCAGGTCTGTGGAATCAAAACATCTTTCGTTAGGAATCCGGGAAGGATTATTCTGAAATAGCCACATGAAGAGTGGAGAATACATATGTAACTTTCCACAATAAAATTCAAAATTTAATAACAATTTACACTGATTACGTTACAAATGTAACAAATTTTAAGGGTCTGTTCATTAACATAATAGCTGTTTTCTCTCTCAAAAACGAAATAAAAATATAAAGATCAAGATTACAAAGTTATGATCCATAATGTATTTAAGATGTATCGTGCTAAAGATAATGTGATGGGTTTATAGAACTCTATCGGTAGACCATTAGGCTGTAGTATTGCTCTTTCCTAATTCCTATTACTACAATAGAGTGTTTAGTTCATGCACACCATGTTCAGTCAATAAATAAACATTCAGAGCATGTGGCAAGTTCATTTTCCAGAGGTTTTGGAAAATCTAATTAGATGAGATAATGTAGTGTTACAGTAATGCAAAAGCTAAAGTATAAAATACATTCACTTGTAATCTGAGCACTACCCAGACTGCTTTCTGTTAAGTGTTTTGTGTTGGAAATTACTTGCATTAAAAGCAGCAGTGCTTTCCGATGAAGGAAAGCCCTTTGAGTGATGCTGTTCTTATTACAATTTTACTTCATCTTGAAAAAATGTAATTTCATAACTTAAAATGTTCAAGAGTCTTTGTTTTCATGTAATATTACCAATGTAGTGGTAGAATAGAGAGGTACTTGTTCCAGATTTTGCTTGGTTTCTTTGAATAGGCTCTGCTGGTATTTCAAGACATTTGGAACAGAATAGGATATGATCTTTAATTTCTTTAGGTTAATCTTGCAGGACACTGAATAAAATTTGAGAAATTAATTTTAGGAAATAAAGCCAGCACAAAATGTGTACAGGGCCTGGACTTTTCACATGAAAGTACATAATTTATGCTTAGAAATATGTAGAGAGGCAACCTTGCTACCTGGAAGAGCAATATAGATTAAGTAAATATGTCCAACACATGTTATTTCGTAAATTTGTCTTTCTTTATAAATATTCTTAGACTCTGCAAACCTCTCTCTGTTATCAGATACTTTGTACAGAAGGATATGTCCTTGCATTAAATGACAAGGAAGGAAAAATGAGAGATTTAAGCTTGCATCTTTAAAGCTTGTATCTTTAAAATCTTCATGTTGAGCACTTTCTTAGCGTTTGAAATGTGTGAACTTCTGTGGTGATTTTATTATATTTTTCCAAAATAGTGCAGCTATTAATCCAGAAAATAAATCCATAATCTATTTACTCAGTAGATGTGAACACCATTACCAGTCCCTTCTTATACACTACTTTTACAACTAGTCTCATGTCTTTATTTCATATTTCCGTATAATTTATGTAGCTTTGTTTTATGTAATTCAAATTCTTTTATGTAATTATGGCAACATTATATAATTTATAATTGAACATGTAGTATTTAGAAGGCAATGCAGTTAATAAAAATTGTTCTTCCTGGTACTTTTGAGGATCTTTCTTCCACTTGAAAAAATGCTTGCAGTTTTAACTCACAGTCCTCCATTTTGTGGTATTGCGTCTGCATGTACTGCAGCTGTGCGCAGTACATGTATGTGGGATGATCTCTCAATTCTCTTCTGCCACTCTTGAGCACAACAGGGTCACTTTATTGCTTGGCTGATTCTCCTATAAAGCTGCCTCTCATTTAACTTTGTGAGTTCAGCTGGCTAATATCAAGCAGGTAAACGCACCATACAGCAGTATGGTTAAATAAGGTTACAGGTGCCTTTTCCCTACATCTTATGTTATTCTTGCAGTTTGTGAGAAATTAATTTGTAAGTAGATGGCAGGAATAAGAGATGCTTCATTCCTATTTATCTTTTGATCATGTTGTTGTCTTCAACATTATCTTTCTGTCAGTGAGAACAGAGTTAGGTTGGAACAGAGGTGCAAACCTGTACAACGCAGAACTCTCAAAAGTAAGAAAATTGATTTTTACTCCCCAAGGCTCTACTTAAACGGCAACTGCTTGCTGCTCAGCAGCTCAGGGTTTTTCGGAGTTACTGGAGTGAAAACTTGCTAGCTTTCCAACAGCCTGATGGAAGTTCTGCATTTGTGGGAATGTCATATTTACCAAAGAAATATTTCAAGATTGGATTAGCAATAATCTGGTTTTGTGTGCACTAGTGTTTTCATGATGATGTAATAAACTTAGTCCCTGAGGAAATTAGCAAGAGTTTATGTAGGAAGACGCTTTTTATGTTTAAAGTGACTGCCCTTCATCCAAACCTGAGTCATTGTCCACTTTGTAACTTCGGAGCTTCTCTGGAAATCAGGTACATGCAAGCTTCTGAAAAATGAACAGTGTTTGCATGTTTTTTTCTAAGGGACAGGTGAAGAGAGTTAACGGCAGTGATGATGATACAAGAGCTCAAAGGCCTACTTTCAATAGAAGAGATGGAGTGTGCTATTCATCACTGTAGGGTGCTTTCAGGAAAAGGGAAACATGATTTTTGATCTTAGATGACATAATCGTGTGTTTTTTATTGTGTGTGTCATTTGGTTGCAAAAGTATGAAAGGAGTGGGTAGGATATCCTCTGAACATCTTTAGTAAACTGAAGTCCAAGAGGAAGATGGAGAATGCCCTTTAGTTCAGAAAAGAGTTAATTTTGAGCAGGACACTTCATATCTCAGTGCTGGCAGTACAGAGGCATTTCTGAATGCATGTAGAAGGGAAATGATAAAGGTCTGTAGCACCTACAAGGATCAACACCTTCCATTATTGCAAGAAACATTTCATGTAAATGTTTTGTTTTTAAGTACCTATATTTTTAAATTACAATTAAACCTCAGGAAGTCTTACTTTGTAAGTATCAGCATCCTGCTCTATTTAACTTTTTATTTATTTCAATAGAAATGATCTGCCAGACTGAAGTAAATTGAGACTAAGTTGCCATTATACCATGGTAATCTTTTTTTGTGCATGCACATGAAAGCTTTATCACAGATACTGTCTGGAACTGAACATTATGATGTAGACTTTCAAAGCAGTATAGGAAAGGTAGTGTTGAGTAGTGCTCCTGAATTGCAATAGGGCTTCTCTGCTTAACTTCCGTGGGATTCTTTAATTATTTCATCCCACCTTCCATCCATGAGAATAGTCAGATCCTTTCGTTCAGATGTGAATTTCTGTGGTTTTGAAGGTTCAAAGGGTTTTGAATAGTAAGAGAAGCCTGAGAGTTGTTTGTATTCACTGTGCTATCTGGAAAACAATTTGCTTACTCTTTGCATTTATTGCTGCCATGTATGAGGTGCTCCATCTCTGTTGCTCTACCTTCAGTCCTTTTATTGGGGCAGTGTCTTTTACTGCTCAAACTTGAAAATTTTGGTCTGTAGTCAAGCACCTTGATCCACGTTTACGGTCCTTAAAGACATAATCTAATATTACAAGTACAAAGCCTGTTTTCCCCTCAGCTAATATCTGTAGAGAAACTTTTAGATGAGTAAAGGTAAATAAGAATTAGCAACCAAATATGGTTATAAACATCTATATTTGGAAGGTGGTAATTGAACCACCAGTGCTGATGCTTGCATAAACAGTGAGCTTAGAACATTGTGTGCAACTATTGGAAAAAATAGGTATCTAAATACCAGGAAAAGCTCTACACTGAGAGTAAGGCTGAAGAGTGTTTATGAATAATGTAATATACAGATAAGCCAGATACGTTGTAATTACTTTTTATAAAAAAAACAATCCAACAAACAAACCACCAACAACAAAAAAGCAAACAAAAATGAAAAATATCCTAGGTAATCTTATTCTAACTTGTAAAATATTGTTTATTCTAAATAGATCAAAACAAATTAATTGTTAACTATCCAGTAAGTAATGGTAACTGAAAGAATTTCCAAGACTGATTTTGAGAGCTGTTCTATTACAAAAGAAGGTTCATAGCAACGATATACTGAAATGCTGAAAAAATAAGAGATACAGATTCTGAGTTTTGGGACTCATTCCTAAAGGTAGGAAGGCGAACCAACATGTTAAGAGTAACTTTGAACTTTTTTCTGCTTTAGTTTCTTAGCAAAAAATGTCTTTAACTTGTCACTTCTCCTTTTGTGAAAGTCATTGATTAATAAAACAAACACATAAGCTGGTACTTACTCTGTATATAGGGATTGTTCTGCATGCATACAGCATCTGCAGATGCAGAGAACATCAGGGTGTAGCAGAAGAATTAAAGGGGTCCTTCGGGGTGGCCCACTTCTTCCAGTGAACACAAGGTACTCCTCATGACTGCAGCCACAGAAGTCCTACAAGCTTTTCTGTGGTAAGTTTGCCATGGCGAAAGAATTATTTGTCAGTTACTCTCATATTTATGTTTTTCATCACAGAATTAACATCTTGTGCATGTATTTTGGAATCATTTTACTTTTCTAATTCTTCAGTTAATTTATTTTATCATCATTACCATTACAATGTCTCTGCTTTTTTTTTTAGGTTGTTGAATAATCATACAAGCTACAAATGAATTCAGGGTTCTTTTTTTCCTTTTTCTTTATTACAGATACTGTGAGCTGGCAGGAAATGTCTTCATAAGAGAAGAGTCAGAAAAAGAAATAGATGATCCAGCTTGAAAGACTAAATTGAAGAAGGTAATGATGCAGGTCTTTGACTCATATTTCTTCCCATTTGATATGATAACTAGCTGTCTTAGAATGCTGCATGGTAAATATTAATGAAACAAAGTACAGAATCATTTTACCTAAATTACTTTGTTTAAGAAAAAGAGAGTTAAAGAACCATTATACCATTCTTTTTTAGATCACCCCTATGATGAGATCATCCAGTGTACTTCCAGTTTCCTTCTAGAAAAATGTGGAAGATATGAAGATCAGAAGAAGCTTGCTCAAAAAAGATTACAGAGCACTCGGTTTTGCTTTAGAAATACTATTTCATGTTGTAAACTGTTTTAAACAAAATACTATCATCTAAAAGTGCAATAAGATGAAGAGCTTACAATAAATGTATATAAACCTGCCATTATTTTTAAATGTTTTTATTACAAATGCAAAGAAATTAAGGTGTTGTTTTTCATAAAATGATCCTCTTCCAAAACCTTGCTTACAGAGATATGGTATGGAGGACTTGGACAATTAAAGAGACAAGTGCACATATGAAGCCTAATTTTTAAAGGTATTTTATGGTTGGCATATTTGCTATTAAGTAGCAATATTATATCTTTTTTCTTTTTGTTGCCTCTAAGTAATGTGAAGTTTATCTAAGATACCTTGTGGTAGGCATTTTTATTCTGGTATGCTTAACAGGCTTGCATATGATTTCATTTGCAGTGACTTTGCATTAGAATGATGTCATTGATTAGTATTACACTTGGCTTACCCTGATGTAAATAAGGAAGGAGTCAAACCACTGGTTCGCTGAGACCTACTGACCACTGAAGTTCAGCCTTGAAATTCAGTCTTCTGAATAACGGCACACAATGATATCTGAATAGAAAATGAATAATGTATGTGAAGGGAACTTTTAGCATGCTGGGATGTGGACTATGGACCTGTTGCTGAAGAGATTTCTGTTAGGCAGGAGTTGATGCCAAGAATTTTAGACATTTGCGGGATAAGTCTATCAATTGGCAGGATATGTAGAGAAGTGATTTTGGAAATGGAGGTTATGTGGTAAGACATAGAGGCCTAGGAAACCTGCTAGATTCTACTGGACAAGTCCATAGAGGGCTGTAAATAACTAGATAGTATTTTACCAAGAAGGAGTGGAACAAGTAAACTATGAAATAAATTGTTTCTGTAATATGTCAACAGAGTTATGCTGTTGGCAAGTTTACACCAGGTAACTTTTTATACTGTCTAGGTTTCAGTTCTTACTCCACACAGTTTCTCTTTTCTTTGTACTGTTAGCTTACATCTCATAGTTTTTAACCCAAAACTATTTATAGCTCTTTGCTTTGAATAATCTTTATATACAAGCTTTGTTATCTGATGTCACCAGAGCTCAGGTAATAGTTGTCTATTGCTGTATTTAAATTCAGGAAAATCTAACAATTAATAGAGTTGCTAGGTAAGTTACTAGATTTTTTTGTTGTTGTTATTTAGTGACAGTATCATACAGTCTATATTCACTGAGAGCTCCTACAAGCACAGTAGTAGCAAGTAAAAATATGTAACATGATATTTTTACCTAGTTTGAGGATTTCGTATGTTCAATCAGTAGTATGTACTTAAACCAGTGAAAGAAAGTAAGTTCAGGCTCTCTAGTGATTTATAGGAGGCATAGATCAAATTCCTCAAAGGCAGGATTGGAAAGGCATGTAAAGTAAACTACCATCTTTGAAAGGATTGTTGGGACTGACCTTGTCTAAGCCCATAAAAAGTTAAGGAATAAATATGAAATAAATGAGAAATGCAACATCTCGATCAATGGTAAGACAAAGAAGGGTTGTATAAAATGAACGTGAGAGAACTGACTAAATCAGATTACTGTTAGACTCTGTAATAAGTGTGGAGTGTACAGTGTGAAAGTAGTATGGGAAAAAAAGTCATTGTGAGCTATGGAATCCCTACAGAGAATGTCAAGGATTAACAGAAGCTTACCTCCTAACGGAAGAGTATTGTATGAAAAACTGACAACTGAGAGATTGATAAATCATAAATATATGCAAGCATGGGGTGATGCTCACAGCTTTGGAGCTTAGAAGCTTTCTGATAACATGATAATCAATGAGTTAATAAGGTCAATGATTATGTGCTAATAACAGGGTCTAAGATTAATTGGTGCAATAAAACTATTTTAACTTCTGGAATATAGTGGACTATATAGTGGAGACTTGGCAATGTGATATAGATAAGTGATTAAAAAAAAGTGATATAAAGCCAATGTTGGATAAAATTTTACTCCTTATGTTTTAGTTTTCAATTACTTAGTATCTTTTACTTGGCTGTTTCAAAGACCTTTACAGATGCATTATTAATATGTCAGTGAGATGTATTATATTTTGAAGCTAATTTGTAAACAAAAGGCAGAAAAAGACCTCTTCCCCGCCATTATCATACAGAGGTATTACAGCCTGTGTTTCAGCACACAGCCTGAGGTTTGCTTGGCATTCTGTTCTGAGCTTTAATCCATAGAATATTATAAAAAGAGTGCATGTGGTATATACTTATCTACACATTTTTATTATGCTAATTTTATCAACAAAATAGTATCTCAAATGTTAAATTATTTATTAGATGACCATTAAAGAGAGAGGTGACTTAAATAGAGATCAAGATTTCTTCAAATTTTTTTTTTCTGTGTGTGTGGTGGGGGTGTTGTGGTTAGGTATTCTCAGCAGCAGATGGTATTTTCCAAATATAATGGCTCTTTTAAAGTTGAACTTACACAAATACATATCTCCGTGGTAACACTGTAGATTCTTCTGCCAACCTGTGCTCTTGTAAATTTGCTTGTCAAACGGAAGGTAGTTTCACAGTTGCATAAAAAGTCTGTCATGCAATTAGAACATGGAAATAAGTTGAACAATTTTACTGGCTATTTTGCTTGTAAAAGGATGTACTGTATATCCTTTGTCATTTATTTTGCAGGTATCTTATGTACTTGGCTCATTTGTGGGTTGGGGGAAAAATGTGTTCTGAAGGGAAGTTCAAGGTAGAGGCTGTACTGCAGAGCATATATTTAGTGTAAGACAAATGTGTTGGAGAAACAGTTTATTGGTTAAGACAATTGGAACAGATGATTCTTCCCCTATGTTATGAATTCTTTTCTATTCAGTAAATCTCTGCTTATTAATGAGATTACTAATGATAATTGGACATGTCTTTATTTTTAGTCATGAAATGGGTTTACATTTGGTCATATCATTAGTGATAGGCTGCAAGATCCTCAGGAAAATGGTAGCATTGTGCAGGCTGGAATAGCTGTTCATCCAGTGGGCAAAAGGGAAGAAGCTGTGGGTTAAATAAATTGTTCTGGTTTCCTACGTTATTTTTTTTCTAAATATATACATAGATATCAGATAATACATAGTGCATAATATTTTCTCAGTATATTAAAACATTTTTATTTGTTGAAACCTATACCCGTTTTCAGCCCCTCCTCAAATCTGGCCCCAAAGTTTACCAAAATGCATACTTACTCTGAGGTAATCTTTGTGCCTAAAAATAAGTTAAAAATGGAAAATTTTAAATAACTGGTTTGTAATTGCTACAGCTTCTGTTTGTTACACAGTGGGATTTTTTTTAATATATAATTTAATTGCATGAGAAAAGGGATAAAATAAAGAAAATTTCTTTTGCTTTCATTAAAAAAATGTGGAGGAGAAGTGCATTGTTTTAAGGAGACAATATCAAATATTTTTATCCTGGTCATGATTTTAATGCAGGTAAGGTTCTGTAGCATATTTTATGCAGTGAGCAAACATTTTTTTTTCTTTCTTATGTTTCAGTTAGTTTTTTTCTTTTTTTTTTTTCTTTCAGATTGAAAAGGTAAGAATGAAAGAAAACTTGAACAGATGAATTCAAATTACCATGTAATGGTTTGTTTTCCAGGCAATGGAGAAAGAATTGGAGCAGGTGCTAGGTGGATTTTTTTTTTTTTACTATTTTTTTTTAATTTTACTAAGGTGAGCTGGTGTATAAACTTCAGTTTAGCAGGCTCTTGACATACTTCATAAAATGATAAGTGTTCAGCTGGATGATAACTATTTGTACAGGTTGTCGACTATGTGACTGGAATGGTTCTTTTCTGTAGGTATGGTAGCTCTTGCAGTATGGTTAGCATGCAAGTCCTAAATGACATTATGTGATAAATTGTTTTTGTAGGTAACACTAGAGATGTTTCTGTCACTACTGTATTCTCATACAAAATCAGCTCTATTTTATATAATTTTGACTGAAATATATTTTTGTAATGATTCATTGAGATTCTTCCGTAGAACATAAGTTCAAGTGAAATACATGTTCTATATTCTCAAATGTTGCTTCTTTCCCACTGAGAGATACTGACTTAGTTGGTGCACCTCAATAAGTTATGACTGACAGGTAGGTCTGCATTGACGTGGGTTAGACTTGGTTTCTGACAGATCCAAAAATGGGATTTTTTTAAAAGGTAAATGCAAAATATGCTTATAAATTTTTTGGCAAACATGAATATAGAGTTTAGTATTCAGTTAAAAAGTATGATTCTTTAAATTTGAGTTGTAATCTCATGATTTCTTTTCAAAAAAGATCAAAGGCAATGGAAAATCAATGCAATTTCAAATATTTTTTCACAAACATTTCATTCAATGCTTTGAAATTAAAATTTTTTGATTGCTTTATACTTATAAGGATTTTTGATGATAATTTAAGAAAGTAGAAATGTTTGTGTTGCATATAAGATTTTTCTTAAAAAACAACAAAAACAAACTTGTATGAAAAATTATTCATCTCTTATCCAGAATTCAGGTAATGCTCTCATGTTCCTCTCTGAATTATATTTCCATAGCCTGTCAGTTGTAAACAATTTTTGTTAATCAGTGGCCCTTTTTACTACTATGTCACTCATATGTATGCATAAGTATGTGCAGTCATCTATCTTAAAGTATTATGTTGTGAATTCAAATTGTATGTAGTGGAGAAAGCTAATCCAATAATGTTCATGTTTATATGTTATATTGCAAAAAAGACTTCAACAGATACAGAATTCAATGCTTAGACAATCCTTTTTTTTTGTTTATTTGATCCAGCAATCCAATGCTTTTATCTGCACATGTAATAACTGCTTGAGAATGTACAGATGAAATTTGCCTGAATATGTAAGGGAGATAATTTTGGTAATTTCTGAAAGCTTTTACATTCCATTATTTGACAATGTGATAACTGTTGTCTTTATAATTATTTTTTTAAATACATATCTGTTTAGTTCTAATGATCATATAATACAACAACAGGATCCCATCTTCCCATCTTGGAGATGTTAATATCTAAATAAAAGGCAGTTATAGATGTGCATAAAAATAAAAATAAAGAACAGTAAGCATTTGACTCTAGAGTGCTTCATTATGCAAAGTTACCATAATGTATAGATATTGTTTTGAATATTTATGTTCACCTTATGAATATTTATGTTCACCTTATGATTAACTATTCCACTTGTAATATAAAGTAAATTCCAGCTATCAAGTACTTCTTGCTTGTAAACAACACAGTTTCAAATAATGTTAGGACTGGCTTTGAAGGTACCTAGATGGAAACTCAGGAGTCACAATTTCATCCTAGTACCCATGGTGTGTTTTTTGTTTGTTTTGTTTTTAAATAACTGACATAAGTATTTGAAGAACAGAGTAAGTCCAGAAGTTTAGAAATGAGGGAGTATCCTTAGTGGGGAGGATATTTTGAGAGTAATACTTAATTCCACTTTCATATCAAAAACTATAATGGTGAGATATCTTACCTGTGATCGTGATTCAAGTTGCACAATTCCATTTCTGAAGAAGGTTCAAAATATTACCACAAAACTGTTTGCATTAAAATGCTACACCAAAGAGCCAAGGAGCTTACACATTTGAAGTCTTATTAACTCTGATGTTTGTTAGCTTTGCTGATTAAGGCCTCATGTTTAAATACTAAATAGCTTAAACCAGCAGTAATTTTAAATGTAAGTATGTAAAACACACCCATATTTAGAAAAGCACTTCCTGCAGAATTAGAGAACTGAAAATGAAAACCATAAATTATTATAGCTAGCAATTCCACTGAGCCAATATGAAGGGAAAATAGGCAGTATGGGATACGCTATAAAAGGAAGCCTAGAATAATGATAACAAAGCAGTATATCCATTAATAATAATTACGGATATTGGTATATGCAGTTATGAAACTATGCTTTTCAAAATTAAGGAAAGTCTCATGCTAGTCAATTTAAATTATTACTGCAATGTGAGGATGTGTATGCCAACACTTCTCCTTGGTTATTACAGGTTATTTGCAGTGATATTCCAAAAAGACTGTTTTATCAATATGAAGTTTATAAAAGTGATTGGTACCAGGAAAAAAAAAAGTGAACAGCGTATTTGAAGTTCAGTGTCTATAAAGAACAGCTAGCAAGAAGTCAATATACTACTCATATATTTTTCAGTAAACTTAGGAGAACTGTCCAGCAAGTGCATGCAATATGTAGTACTTTGACTTGGAGTAGTAGGGTTTGGTTTTATTTTTGGCAGTATTATTTTGCTTCCCTTTAAGAAGTAATAGTTAATTTTTTTTTCCACCTGCATTTGGGCTGAAGAGGAGCACAGATGCAGAACAGAAATTCAGAAATCATTAGATGTGTGTGTAGGGTGGAAGATGGAGAATGCATTAATATGGGTATTGACTTTATATTCTTGCTTTTCTAGACCAGGACAGTTGTAACTCTTGCATTTCAGCTTGTTTAGGGAAATTAACAGGATGTTAGTTATTGGAATGAGAAGCTCAATGGGAAAACTGTTTTCATCTGCTTATATGAAATAGAAAAGAAGAAATATCCCATAGAAATATCACAAGCACTATGTGTTGGCACTGCTTGTAACATCCTATCACACAAGAGTGCACCCACTTTAAAATATTTTTTGTGTTTATGAAGAGCAGAGCTGGCAAGCAACATTTTGCAACTTTGTTCTGTGTTCTAGATCTTAGAACTGTATTTGGTAATTTTGCTGCAATGTCACCCCTTAAGATTTGGCTGCATCCTGTTGATGGCGGGGGCTAGGGAAGTCTATTCTCAGTATCCCTAAGGTGAAATTCTATTATTACAGGAAAAAAAAATCCTGAAAATCTTGGTTTATATAACTGTTTCTGTTATAAATCTGTTTCACTTGTTTCTTTAGTGTAAATTAGGTGAATTCTATTAGTACGATAAGTTATAGATAAATGTCTATTTTAATGTTTTTTTTTGTTGTTCTTTTTAAATGGCAGTTTTTCATGCAGTTTTAGACTTTGTACACACTGTGAAGAGTAGAAATAATCTTTTAGCCAGAATGTGTTCAGTGCGTATGTCGCATAAATAGAAGCGTTGACTGGAAGTTTTATTTTTTGGTTGTCATCCACTTCCTCTGACAACAAACATATAGGCTTCCTTTACTTACGTGCGTTCATGGGTTTTCTTCTGGATTTTTAAACAAAATTAAGATCAGAAAAAGAGAGAACAACTTTATCAACAAAACGACGTGGTCCTCTAGATATTTTTTTCCTTCTACAAAGAAAATAAATGCTCAAGAAATATGGTGAAAGTACAGTTTCAGTAGCTCCTTTCAGGAAACATTCGACATGCTTTAAATTAGAAACTAAATTGTCCCACATGCATTTCAAGCTCCATACACAAATCACCTTTTTGCTTGAAACTTTTTCTATGTGGTCTCTTGCCAGAGGACACTCTTCAAGTATGACAACATATGTGGTTGCTTAAGGTGCTTTTGACATACAAGTCAAAAGCCGAGTTTCTTAATGCTCAGATTATTTTCCCTTAGAGTCTGTCTTCAGGCACGTTGGTAAAACATATTGTAAGTTCTTGTTTTATGCATGAGCTCAAGAATATATTGAAGTATGATCTTTTTTTTCTCCCCCCCCCCCCTCCTTTTTTTTTTTTTTAAATAGATAGTGATTCATTATGGTGGTTTTATCCTGGTGTAAAAACTTTGTTCCTCCCTACCCTATGTCTTCACACAGCCAAGTTTTCTAATGTAGGCAAGAAGTGGTTTCAGAACAGTTGTCCAAGAGTAATACTGAGGCCAGTGAGGTTATTGTTAGACTCATCTGTGGTGCTGGAGTATTGATGTGTTTTTCAGAGCTTGTTGGTACCTAATTCATGAAACTTACTTTTAAATTCATCGGTATTCATCTCAACTCATATTTGTCCATTTATCAGAAAATGCTCAATGGAGAGAAAATTAGGCCTGCATCTTGAGTAGTCGGCTTAACTGAGAATTTAAATTCTAATACACTTATTATATGAAAAAATTTTCTCTAGTACAGAACTCATATAGCTATCAATTCTTTGTTTCCCATAATTTTTCATTTCATAGCTTGTCTTCACATTTTCATTTCTTCAAACTCTAAACATAGTTTGAGAAATTGGGTCAAATCCCAACTGGTTCTCACAGAGCTCATGTACCTATAGTAGTGGCTCTTTAAAAGAAGACCAATGGCAATGTGCCCTTTGGAATCCTTCCTGAGCTTGTTTTATTTTACTGCACACTGCAGCCAGACGTGGAATTTTTTTTTTTTTTATTGTTGTCAGTTTCCAGTTTCCAGACAGATAGCTTGATCAGGATTTCTTAAATATGCTTTCATCTAAATTACTATGATGCCATTTTGGCTAGGGGTAGATGGGAAGGGGTAGGAAACAGGGAAGAGAAGATGAGCTTATGCATTACAAATAAATTAATTCCTATATGTTACATTTTTGTAGTATTTTCATTAAGTGTAATTTGATTGGTCTTTCTAATGGTATTTTTGGCTAAAGACAGTACTGTTTAGATACTTTTGGTGAGTGGTGTGCTTTTACTTAAATGAAATAATTGATTAGAATTATTAGTATATTCCAGATTTAAATTTTCAAGTCCAGACAAGCTAGCCATGTAGAAATAATACCAAGGCTTCCTTTGCCACGAGCATGGAAACAGTCTGCTTTGTTGAGGTATTTGATAGACCTAGCAGCTCTTATACCATCACCTGCTGTAAGTTACTGATTTGTATATTCTAATTAGGAATATAAGAAGCTAGATTTACTAATAGAATGGTTTTCCACACCTGTACTTATGTTGCCTTAGGAACAGTTGCTGCCATCTTTAATCATCCACTTCTCCCTAAGGTTATTTAACTATGATGTCTTTGTATTATATCTTTATTTTTTGTATGTCTTGAATTTTGACTTTTTTATTTTTAAAAAATCTTTTATAATTCCATTTTCATCCTATTCTTTAATTAGTAAAAGATTACCACTTGAAATGCAAGCACTCACTGAGAGTTTCATGAGTTGGATGCCGTCCCTAAACTGCCTGTTTATCTGCAACAGTCCTTTTCATTCTACCACTTTGTGTAATGCTATTTGAGGAAGTTTTCTGTAAATAGAAGGTAAAATCTTGAACTGCATTAACAGTGTTTATGTAATCTTTGAACTGAAAGACTTCAGTAAATCTCATCTAATCAGAACAAGACAGTTATCAACGATCTTAGGAACTTTAATAAAATACATCAGAAACAGAATAAAATGAAGATCAGTTTGTAGCACTCTGGCTTTCCTCCAGCCAAGTGATGAAGAGTCTTACAATAAAGCTGGGATGAAAGGGCAGTTTTGTTTTGACTTAAATTGTATTAGATTCATATAGCTGACGCTGTGTATTGCAGGTGTTGAATACCAGTCAGTAATGAGAAAATCTTGCAAGGTCATCTTATCAATTTCTGAACAAAGGAACAGGATTTTTTTTCACCATTTTTAAGGAGGTATATAAAATGCCTTCTCTCGGTATTTTCTGATGCTTAAATTAGTATTAAAATGGTGTGCTGAAGTTACTCATGAGGCCAAAAAAATAAAAAATAAATGCTACTCTAATGTCCCAGAAACATGGAAGGGGAAAGCAACAGCCAGTTTTCATTTAAGGCTCATTTTGGTCTAAAAGAATACTAGAGAATTTTGAAGAAAAAGATCTGATTACCTGTCAGTTTTGTGAGGCTGTGTTAACCACCTTGACAGCTAAGCATCATTATGAAATCCCAGGACTAATTATGTGGTGTGGGTATCTGATTATGCAGAATTATAATTGATTTGTATGTAAGAAGTAGTTATTCAGATGTAATAGCAATTGCAGTGAAACAGATGTCAGGGGATGTACCGTAAGTGTAATTTCCTAAATGAGCACATCTCTGAGAAATTAGTGTTACAGACCTTGATGGTTTCAGAGATGATGGCACACGTACTTTAACATGGATGTAAGTGTCAAGAGTTCCATTTGATGGAGTGCAGGTTAAATATACTATCCCTGACGCCGTGCTTTTTTGTTTGTTGAAAAACAAAAAAACAGCCAACCCTACCCTACCTCTCCCCTCCCCAAAGTTTCTTTAGGCTCCCTGGACTTTTGATTAAAAGAAATTAAAAAGAAAAAGCAGCACCATTCAAAAATGATGTAATGGATAAAAATCTGGTTTCCTTAGGCTATTAATGACTTCATGAAATTTTCAGAATATCTCTTGCTTAGCTGTTCAGGCAAATCTGAAACCCTTCAGATGACCTCAGACAGTAAAACAATCAGTATAAGTTATCATACTCATAAAGTGGTAATATCCTTGAAGCAGTACCCCAAAAGTATATCCCTGATTCAGTACCCCAAAAGAAAAAACACGTACATAGACCAACATAAATTCAAGAACTGAGCCCTTTGGGAGTCTCCAAACATTTGAATCTGATTGGAAGAAAACCCACACAAAATAATAAAGTGGGAGTAATATTCTGATCTTCTCCAGAATCTTAGTCTGCTTCATTTTACCATTAGGGATAGGGAAGAAAAGCTTTTAAATCAGCCAGCATCAGATTGATTCATAAAGCAAACAGGGAAAGTATTATGAGGCAAGTCTTCATGCTATGATAGACATCTAGGAATATTCATCGTTGGCAGTCTATTCATCTTTGGCTAAGGGGGTGGAAACTCTGGTTTGTCTCCCTGGGTAATGTATGGAATCCTGTTTATATTCCAGCTCAGTTTATGTGGCCTTGGGGAGCAAAGTCTGGTCTTAAAATTAGCTGTAATTTTTGCTGATCAGATAATGGTATGACTGGCCAGCTATTTTTCCATGACTTTTGTAGGAGGATGTTATGACAAATCTATGACATACTCTTATTTTTCTAAAACGTTTGTGTGGTGAATTTACTTGTTTCATCTGAGACAACCAGCTGGTGGTGATTGAAAGACTCCCTCTGGATAGGTGATTTGCAAAGCTTTCTTTCTTTTTATAATGCGGAGAATCAGAAAAATAGAAATATAAAAAACAAGGAGAAAGGAGCATTCAGATGTTTTCTTAAACGCCCAGTGCAAAATTAGAAATTCACTGTTCTCATACGTTAGAGATGGTTTAAATATACCTATATATTTAATATTTAATGCAATATATTTAATATTTAATGTAATAACAGCTAAAGCATACAGACCTACTTAATTTTAGGTATGCGTTCAAACACTGGCAAGTAATTTGACTCTTGCAGATCATGCTGTGTTTTAGCACGATTTTGGCCAATAGGCTATTTCAGGTCAGAATCTATTTTAGCAGTTTATATTTATCTAACCATTATGTTTTTGTACATCTCTTCTATGGAAAGCACATAGAATGAGCAAAATAGAATAGGCAAGACAGCATCCAACTCATTATTTCTCTTCTTTGTAATGACTTACATTGCTGGGGTTCTTAGGAGGTTTGGTTATTGGCTAAGGTGTCATTGTTAGGTACTGTACAAACACTGAATATTTGCACTATGTAATGGTAAAGATAATAAGGATCATGGTATTATGTTTTTTGATGACTCTCTTTCCTGAATTTCAAGATGATCTGGGAGAAGCACGATTTGGAAGACACAATAGCTCAGGTTCTGGAGTCAGTTAACCTGTCTTGGCAGTGAACGCATCCAGCTTCTCAGCCTACCAGGCAAAAATGTATTGCTCATGGTTATAAAGTTAGCTCAAGTGTGAATATAGAGCACTGATGTGCAGGTAAAACAGGGTGAGAAAGATATCTGCCTTGGTAGTCCTGCCCTTTAGAGGGGACCTGTGCATGGCTAAATCTCTCCTGTTTTGGTTTCTTAAAAATTGGAAATGGAGAGGTATAAGCATCATCAAATTCTGAAGTGATGTTTCATTACAGCTTTACATTGCTCTATGTAAATGTGCATTTTTTTTTGTGATACCTCAGACCAAGATACAACTGTGTTTTGTAAGAGCCTGAGTGACACCATCTTTGTTCTCTCTTTTTACAAAGACCAGTAGGCACGAATTCTGTTAATTGTATGTCTTATCTAATGATTAAAATCTTTTTCTGCTATGTGTGCAGTAAAATGAGTAAAAAAATAGGAAAATGTGAAAAGTGAAATGTAATTGCTAATGTAGAGGGTGTTGCATCAGCCCACTATGTAATTACTATCCTTAAAATGTCAAATTTAAATATAATAGTTTTAAATTGCTTATTTCAGATATCAGTGGAAAAACTAAGATGAAACAACAGTAGAAGACTTTAAATGACTCTTAACAGTATTTGAATTAGTAGCACAACTGAATGGACTAAATTTTGATATCTGGGCAGAAACGGCAGCGTTGTATTTGGATTAAGAAATTACTTGCTGGCTTTGTCACAGTTGACATTAATTATTGATAGAGGTTTCAGTAATAGTGCATGTGCCAGCAGACTTGACTGTAATGTAAGAAAGGGACTGCAGTGATGTTAGAGGGATTATAGAGAGGGAAGCACCTGTAGCATTTGGAGTTGCATGCTCTAATAATCAGACTTCTGTTTTGCTGCAATTAATTCATGAGTGATTAAAATAATGGAAAGATGAGTCGTCAGGCTTATTTCTATCGTGTCCCTCCACAGGAGTTACATAGAAGAACCCAACTTCAGCCTGAGCCAGCAAAGACGAAGGCTCTTCAAACAGTTATTGAAATGAAGGTATGGTCTTTGCATGTTTTCCTATACATTAATTTTTTTAGCTTGAACTCTGGCTGGGATGGAGATAATTTTCTTCATAGCAGCCTGTAAGGTGCTGGTTTGGATTTGCGACCAGAACAGCATTGATAGCTCAGCTATTTTAGCTGTTGCTGAGCGATGCTTACACAGCATTTGTTTCTCACTCCACCCTCCCAGCGAGCAGGCTGCGGGTGGACAAGAGGCAAGGTGGGAATGCAGCTGGGACAGCTGGCCTCAGTTGAGCAGAGTGATATTCCATACCATATAATGGCATGCTATTCAGTGAAACTGAAGTGGGGGGAGCATTCACAGCTATGGCGTTTGTCTTCCCAGATAGCAGTTGCGTGACGAAACCCTGTTTTCGTTGAAATGGCTTAATGTCTGTCTGCCTGCTGATGGGAAGTAACAAATGAATTCTGTGTGTTGTTTTGCTTGCACACATAGTTTTTCTTTATCTGTTAAACTGGCCTTATCTCAAAGGACAAGTTTTCTCGCTTTTGCCCTTCTGATTCTCCTCCCCACCCCACTGAGGGAGAGTGAGCAAGCCGCTGTGTGCTGCTCAGCTGCCAGCCACGGTTAACCCACAACTGCTCAGTTTATAACTTTTACTATTAAATGTTTGCTTTTACATTTCAATTTACTTTGCTGTGAAGCTAAGAATAATAAGTATTTCTTTCTCCAACCTTTAAACCAAAATTATTCTGCATCCATTACTGTCCAGAGATAGTGATGAAATGAGATGAAATCTGAAGGTCTGTAATTTCATATATATAAAACATGTACTCAGTAAAGTTATACAGCTGTCTTTGTCTCAGAAGGCAGAAATGTATCTCTTTTAAAGACACTTGATAAATATTTGCCTTTCTCTTCCCTTGTTTCTATAAAAAGCTGAGTTCATTACAAATTAATCAAACCTCTTTTAAATGAACAAACTAGCACACTAGATTTCATACCTTAGACATATACACATCAGTTGTGTATTTCAGACAAATTTGGAGTAGTGCTATTCAGAAAACATTTACGTAGCAATTTCTGCTATTGTTTTTCCTTATTTCCAAGTCTGGCCCATTTATTCTGTAGTATAAAGGACTGGATCTCAAGTGTTTTAATAAATAAAAAATGCAGAAATTATACAGAAAAGCATGAGAGCTTTTTTGTAAGTAAAAATATTTAATGTGTGCGTGGTTTTGGAATATGAAATTGATATAACAAGAAGCATCATCATGAAAATCTGTAGAATTATAGTAAGAAATCTGTGTAAATGAAGGCAGATCTAAGCCATAAGAGAGTACTCACAGAACACTATAAGGTGACATCACAAATGGCAGCTGTTCTTATCTATACTGATAATTTACTGATTGTTCAGCACTGAGCTGAATATTACTCATGTTCCTGCATTAAAGTACTACTTCTCTTTTTGAAAACTATGTGTGGTTTGCCAAGAGTGACCGTGCTAACTACTGTCAAACCAGAGTAGAAGCATTGGTTGGCGGGGAAGTGCTTTTATCAGCTATTAGCTGGACTTTGTATAGCCTATTTTCTATTTGTCAGTAAAATTCACTTGTAGCTTTTATTTTACTTTTGTAAGCAGACAACCTTGTCTTCACTCTACAAATGTGTGAGTTCTCTAGAGCTTAGTGAAACACTATGTTGTTTAAAATGAGTGTTAAAAATCTCCACCATCCTTATTTTGTTTTCTTGGTAAGACTTAATTAAAAAACAAGCACAGCATTGCTGAGTAATGAGAACTAAACATTACTTTTTAAAAGACTCAAATACCACAAACCAACTCCCCCTACGCCCCAGGAAAACTAAACCCCCAAACCTGAGACCAACCAAACAAAAAGTTTCAGGAGGGTCAACAATACTTCTGTTGGTGGTTATTTGGTCACTGATTTACATCCAACTTAAGGAAAATATTCTTTGTATCAGCGGTGTTATGACAAAATGTGATGAAACACCTATCTTAGTCCTAAATACAGTTTCTTCTTTTTGATATATAATATTACTAAAATGTTGTGGCTTTTCTTCCCACAATAATGAAAGGAAAAAAAGCTCATTTAAAAAGTGAAAACTGATATTTTCACATAATGCTATCTGGAATCTGTCTTTAAGAAAAATACCATACTCAGGATAATCTGTGAGTTTGCAAAGCTGCCTGAAATACATTAATGGTGGTCTTTCATTTCAGTCTTAAAAGGAAGTGCAAATTAAAGGCCTCATTTTGCCAGTGACTTCTGTTATGAGCAAATGAGTTCAGTATCTCTGAAGGTTGCAGTTAACACACAGTGACAACAGCAGCAGTAAATTCCTAAATGCAGTATCTGCCAATTAATGGATAATAATTAATTTGGATTATATGAACAGCAGAGAAGATAATTCAATTTCAATATTCCATAATCTTATGTGCATTTTCCTTGGAATTTCACTATTTATTCCAGTTCAGAAGTCTGTATGAAATTTAAACATGTATTTTGGCAAAGTAGGACACTAGCTGAGAAACTTATTTTTTTTTCCTGCCTATTAATATTCAGTATAACAAAAATTTTTGTGATACTGAAATAGTGTGCTTAGAATAGTTTATGGTCTTCCATGTGGGTTATCAACAAAATGTAACAAGCAAACAAAAAGGTTATGTTTACAAAATAATTCCCAATTCCTCTTTGTGTACCAGAATTCTTTGAAAAGAACAAGGGAGTGTGGGATGGGGTGGGGACACATACAGAAAATACAAAAATGTAACTGTATAGTTAGAGCTACTCTTATAGTGTCTGTTCAGGAAGACAGTCTTTGTTTGTGTCCCGGGAAAGCTGGGAATAGTGTCATCTTCTATTTTTAAAAAATCTGATCTTTGTAATAACGAGGGCTTTCATTTGTCACGGGTGAGGCTGTAATCATGTTGCTGGAGCATTCCGAGGCGGAGCTGCCCCTCAGCTCCAAGGCACACAGGTCTGTCGTTTGCTCTGACCACTGCTTTGAGGTTGTCCTTTTTAAAGCAGGCCTAATATTCAAAAGATGATGTTGAAATCTACATGATTAAACAGCAGTTTTCATTAGAAATCACAGCTTTGGAAAGTTTGCAAGTAAATTTAAATTGTCTTAATCCAGACGGCATTTGTTTTGAAAAAAAAAAGTGAAACATTTGTTTTAAATGATCGAGCATTGAAGCAATAATTACCCTGCAATGTTGAGGATAGGAGGAGGGGGAGGATTGCCCTCTAATATGGCAAGCTGATGGCATATCCACACCTCCCCCCCCCCCCCCCCCCTTACCAAGGCTCTGTGCAGGTAGACGTTTCTCTTTATCACACCCAGTGCATTTCACTTCCTCTTCACACTAGCTTTTGTCACAGTCCCATCATCCCTGGGTCCCCAGGCTCTGCCAGGAGGCAGTTTTCCCTACTTCCAAACTACTTCTGTTCTCTCCCATGGTCTTCTTCTGGCCGTTGCCTCTGCTGAATGCTTCCTGTCCCTTTCCCCATCTGTCCTACCTCTTGTCCAAGGTAGCATGCCTGTTTCTCTTGCCTTCCATCTCTCTTGGGTAGGAGAGTGCTGAAGAGCCATTAGAGACTTGGCTAAAAATAAAAGCTTTTAACCCTTCAAGTATGCTGGAAAGGAAGGTCCCACAGCCATTCTGTTTGAATGATTTGAGTCAGCTACACATTCAATATGAAATGGAAGCCTGGGTGCTTTAATTGATGCATAGCATGTCTTGAATAGGAATGAGTTCAAAAAGACGTTCTGAATGGTTTTCCTCTCATTGCAGTGTTCTAAAGACATATAGAGTCAGTGGATTCTTCTCATACTTTCCACAATGAGTAATTCCAGTGATCTGTAACTAAGGCAGAGAGCAAGGGTAAAAGAATAGGCACATTAAAGGTAGGGGCAGAATGTTTCCTGACTCTAGTGCTGTGAGTCTGATGGGTTGGAAAACACCGTCCCTTCCTCTTTTGCAGCATCTCAGTAGCTGATGGTTGTATTTCCCATTGTAGGAATTTTTCAGAATACTTTTCATATAAATAACTCATATTTATGGAGGTTGTCGTTGGGTTAGTCAGTTCCTTTATTTGTCAAGTTCACAGCATAAACTTCCCTTAAAGAAGAAATTATTCAACAGTTGCCTAAAGCTCTGTTCTGTCATGGAGAGTCTCTAGCAGGCACTCTGTCCTGAATCTTCCATGTTTACAGAATGACACTAGAATTATGTTACAGGAAATTTTACTGATAATTAGGCATGTAAGCAAGACCTGGTTTAGTTGTTTATAAAGCTCAGAGAATAATATTTGTTGATTGAAGTGTTTAACAGAATTTTAAAGCAAGATGAGTCCCTGTTAGATACTCAGTGATGGTTGTTGTATTTTATACAAATTTTCTATAAAATGACAAGGTGAAATGCCACCCTACCTCTATCTCTAAGACCTTAATTAGGAGTATAAAGGAGAACTTAGTTACGTTTGGCACAGGCACAACAGCTACTGGAAGGCCGTGTTTTCTTTTTATGTCTATGGATTAAAAAAAAGATGTTGATAAACTGGGAAGTGTTCAGACAAAAGTCATCAGAATGTTTTAAAAAGTTTATCAAACATGCATTATAATGGATGACTTTAGGAGTTTAGTTTTTTTGTGTAGAGCAAAGAGATAAAGTTAGAGCTCCGTAGACAGAGCAAAGAGATTATAGTCTGTAGATAACCTACATGAGATACCTTCATAAAAAAGAGGCCTCTCCAGTCCTGAAAATAAATAAATCACAAAATACAGCATGTGGAAGCTAGAGGTAGCAAATGCACACTAATATAAGGTGTAAATAAATATCTAACAGCATTCATGTGATTTTATGATTTGTGTTGAATGGAAAGCCAGAATAGCTTTTTTTTCTTTGCACCTGATCAAGTAACTTTTTCTTTTTTTTTTTTTTTTCTCATGCCTAAATATTTGTCTGCTTAAGCACAAAATAAAGCCAATGTATTGAAATGTATTCCTTTAATTGACATTGCACCCGTGCATACTTCCTTGAGTTTCGTCTGCAGGCAGATGCCAGGTCACTGATATCTTTGCTCATGAGTTACATCCAAATTGTTTACTGCTAGGTCAAAATTTGCTCATCTTGTTCACAGTTCCAGATTTAAACCAGTGATATTGAGAGAGAAAATCAGAATGAGTTGCCTACTGATAACATAAAGCTCGTCCTAACTGTACAGCATTGACTATCCTGAAATTTATATAGTTTAGCAACAAGAAATAAGAAGTCTTCAGCTGGTAAGCTGTAAATGAAAATATTTGTGGTTTACCTTACTTGCAGAAAGAGCCATCTTTATGTATTGATCCAGCTTTGATATTTCAGGTATGGGTTTGGTTCTGCAAAAGTGTGTATGTGTTTGCAGTGCAGTATACTCCTATTTTTAAGATTGCATGAGCTTTCACTTTCCCTTGTCTTCAGAAATAAACCTCAATATTCACTGCATTAAATTGGAAAAATTTATGGCAAGACTAGTTGTGTATAGTATTTGTGTATTTGTACACTGACATACAAGTTTTATTAAATGTGAAATTTCAAATATTTGTTGCTGATCGCTTGTAGAATGCTCTACAAGCAAAATTTTTCATAGGCATAGTTTATTAAATGTACCAAATGTATTTGAAATTATGTAAGAGTAGCAATTCATCACTCATCCTTTCAGAGAACGAAAGACTGATATAGTATATATTTTTTGCCTATTTTTTTTTTCCGAAGCATTCAGGAAATATACCAAAGCACTTATTCACTTTTTTTTTTTTTGGTAAGGCCTGGAAATATAGGATTTTATTATTGGATTCTTGAAACTTTACTGTCAAAACTCATTTGTAGGGTTGCTCTCCTTTGTATTGTGAAATGTTATTTTCTTCATTAGCATCAGGACAATTACTAGTTGAGTTTCATGTTCCAAAGAGGTGAATTTGTGCTAGGTCAAGGAGAGATATAGCTCTGCCCTCTCACAGAATGTCTGCAACATTGTTCTAATAACACAGATGAGGTAGAAGTATTGGTTACTGCTGGAAGTAGAGGATAGATAGGGTGAGTACCCTGATCTATATAATAAATCCTGCTATATAATCTTGTGTCTTTTACCAGAGATGTAGAGGGCCTGACAGGAAAAATCTGCAGAAATGCTGCACTGTTGTAGAATGCAGAAGACGTTTATTAGTACCACTTAATACTAAGCTTCTTCCTTCATAGTGCTGCAAAGGAATCTTCTTAGTGATTCAACACAGACCCACTTAGTGAATGCTGCTAATGAAGATAAGTCTTAGTGGTTTGAAGGAAATAAAGCATCTGTTCCTATTTCAGTTTCTGAAAGATTGCCAGACCCCATGCCACAACAAGAGCTGGTTGAAAAGCTTCCAACTGAAGTTTTCTGTGGGAAAATGCTGATTCAGCGGAATCAGAAGAGTTTATGGGAATGTGCCTACTCTGTCAAAACTTTCAGTGAAAGCAAAGCTATGAAACTTTCTACCTATCCTGTAAGCCAACCCAACTCCCTCCGTGGCAGTACCCTATGGGAGCTACAGGCTGTCTGTATTAAGTTTGAGCTACCAGCTTCCTTGCTTTCTAGCAGTTGTCCAGACAGGAAACTTTCAGGTTTGCTGGGCAAGCCAGCTGCCTGTCTGGTGTATTTGCAGAATTACCGGTCCTGTATTGTTCATACATAGGAAGTGGTACCTTTGACACCTTGAACAGCCAGTGAAGGTGAAGTCTGGCTTCTCTCCTGACGTATCACTGATGTTTTTGATTCTGAAACAGATTTTAGTTTTCTTTTTTTTTTTTTTCTCCCAATTTCTAGCTTATGTTCCAATAAGAAGTTAATACAGAACTGACAGTGGCATTTTTTTTTCTGGAGGTAGGAAAACTAGTGTATACAGCTCTAATCACAGTACACAGAGATCTGATTGAAAATAAACTTGTCCTTTGAGAACTCAAACTTGTGATAAATTTTGGAAGCATTTTATTTACTTTTACTTTGTTTTATATTTTTCATAAAGCTTAAATGTTATTCTCTGATGCATAAACCTTCCAAAGAGTGAAACAGGCTAATGTGCTATGAATTATTTCTGCCATATTATATTTGCAAATGTGTAAAATGCAAATATGGTATATGAGAAAAAAAATAAAAATCAAACAATAGAAAATAGACTCTTAAAGACTTATCTGGACAGATTTGATGGAGACTACTCCCAGATGAGATGTCATAACAGGTCATGTAAGTATTAATTTACTTAAGGGCAAAGTCATTCTAAAGGGCAATGAAGCTTCGATTTTGCTTTTATTTTCAGTAGCATAAATAGAAAACTTCTAAAAAGATGTCCGATGGAAGAACCCGATTTGATTGTAGTGTCTGTGAGAGCTTCAATAATTGCTGTATTTATTGTTCTGCCTCAGCCTGATAGCTTTAAATTTTTTTCCTTTTCAGTAATTTTCTTTTCATGCAGTTTATCCAAATGATAAGGTGTAAAAAGAGTTCTTCCATTTTATTTTTGTTCCAGCCTAAACTTTTATTTTACTACTTTTTTATAATTTTTATAAAATGTTCTGTGAATAGAACAGTTATCCTGTGAAAAAAGAAAAAAATCTGTTTTCTCTCATGTGAAAGCTGTTTACGTTCAACAGAGAGATTACTTTTTTTTTTTTTTGTGATTACTCATATGGCCTTTGCTCTATGGTATAAGTAACACTGATTGCTTGGACAAATATTAATAAACGTTTTAGGAAACGTTTGTGTTCTAATGCTATTGGAAACGTTATGTTATTAATGCTAAATTAACCTACTAATTAAAGTTGTATTTTACCTGCATGTTAAAACAAGAACTTGAAAATCTATCATTCAGACAAACAAACAACACCATTATTACATTAGATACATGCATATAACTTTAAAAATGGTTGGAAATCTTCCAGAATTATATGTGTGTTTTATTTATTTATTTTTATTTATTGCTTGCATCCCTGGTCAGCTCCTTGGTGTTTTTAAATAATTTTTGGTAAGAATACTTTCTCTTTGAACATGTCCTTCAAGAAATAAAAATATAAACTGCTGATTAAGATCATCATCAACATTTTCAGTATCAGTTACTTTCCAGAAAACAAACAGCTAATGAGGTTAAAGATAAGGAGCAGCAGGTTTTATATTCCAACAATTATTTTTGCTTTCTTTGTGTTCTGACACTTTTTTCTTTTTTTGACTGTAGGTCCTTTTCCAAAAAGGGATGCAGTTGATTTGGAATCTTATAAAAACAGATGAAGGGGTTTGATCTTCCCCTTCAAAGTGCATTATTTTATCTCTGTAAACCTGAAGTATTTTTGCTGTCATGGAAGATAGCTCTCCTCAACTTCTGTTTGAAATTCCTTTGTCTCAAAAAGTTTTACATCCTTTCATCACTGAGCTCTTGTCTGGCTTAAAAGCACACTTAAACTCTTCAGACAGGATGCATGGTGTATATGCATAGTTTTACAACTCAGAAATATATCTGCTAGTGAAAAGTAGTATATCAAAGTGTGATGCAAGTGACTGAATTCAGCAGCAAGCTAGATGTATATTTTCCTGTTTCTTCAATGTTAGCAGTACGCAAAATTTATTTGCATAAAAGTATTATCTCCCACACCCATCATCTTATGACTGATTTTTTTTTAAGTGTTATTTTGTGCTCTGGACTTCTGAATTATCCGGGAGGGAGCTGGCTAAGCGTATTTATCAGGATTCTGATGTGTGCAAAAATTTCTTGACCGCTTTATATGGTTGTAAGCAAATGCTTACGCTGTTGCTTATTTCAGAGCCATTCTCTGTGTATGATTGGACTGTTACACCCACACCTCTATCAGTAGAAACTTTTTTACTGTGGCTCTGATTGTGTGATGGAACAAAACTGTTTAATGAATGTTTGATCTTTCACTGAAGAAACACGCTTTCACCCTGATGCTAATTTTCATCCATTTTAAATGAGGTTTGCGTTTTCCTGCTTGCTATAGCCATAGTATAGTGATTTTCTGATATTTTCTGTGGTGTAGGATTTACTTTTTTTTTTTTTTTTTTTAAACATATGCATAAATGGAATTAGATTTTTTAAAGACTTTTTTTTTTTTTAAAAAAAGTTTGGTTATTAATTCTTTCTGTCACCTTGAAATTCATATCTATTTGAGAATTGTCTCATGACTGTATAAAGCCCAGGTGAAGAGAGTTGCTCAGGGTTTTATCATGTCATATCTTGAAAACCTCCGGGGATGGACTACACTTCTCTGGGCAAACTGTTCCAATGCTTGTTCTCAAAATGTAATACTTGTACTGGACAGCTGTTTTTAGGCCTGTCTTGAAGCCTTTTCTTCTCCAGGCTGAACAAGCCCAGTTTCCTCAGCCTCTTCTTTGAGGGCAAGTACTCCAGCCCCCTTGGCCCCCTGCTGAGCTTACTCAAGTTTATCAATGTCTTGTACTGCAGGGCATAAAACCGGATGCAGTACTGTAAGCACAGTCTAATGAATGTGTCTTTCCTTGATCTACTTAGTGTCTGTGCTCATGTTAATGCAGCCCAGGATACTGCTTGCTGCCTTTGCTGCCAGCATACATTGCTGGCTCCTGTTAAGCTTGCTGTGTCCACCAGGATCCTCCAATCCTTTCCAGCAGAACTGCTCCCAGGGCAGTCAGTCCCTGGCAAGTACAGCTGCAAGGGGTTCTTCCTTCCCAGGCACAGGACTTTTGCATTTGTTTTTGTTGGATTTTCTAAGGTTCCTGGTTGCCCACCCATCCAACCTTTATAGGTCCCTTTGGGTGGCAGCCCTGCCATTGAGCATATTCACTGGTCTCCCAGCTTGGTGTCATCCACAGGGCTTGTGAGCAAGTGCTTTGTCACCTCTTTCAGGTCACTGTTAAAGATACTTAATGGGACAGGTCCCAGTTTGACCCCGTGGTGTTCTTGTTACTGGCTTCAAGGTAGAATACAACCTATTGAACGTTACCCTCTAAGCCTGATCATACAACCATTTTTTTTTTTAACCTTGCTATTTGATCACCCATCCAGACCATAACATCTTAACTTGAATATAAGAATGTTCTGTGAAACTGTCCAATGCCTTGCTAAAGCTGATGTAAATGGCATTCACTATTCATTCTTCATCCACAAACTTAAACACGTTGTCTAAAACAGCAATTTGGTTGGTCAGGCATGATTTAGCTTTGGTAAATCCATACTGACTGTCCCAATTACCTTCTCATTGATGAAGAATCTAGTCCAAGAAGACTTCTCAGGATATGAGCCTGTGCAACGTTTTTCTTCCTCTTGTTGTCAGGAATTTCCCCCAGTTTTCATGATTTTTCAAAGATGGTAGACAGCGTCTTTACAAGGACATCAGCCAGTTGTCTTAAAACCATTGGATGCTATCTGTCAAGTCTTATGGATTTGTATGGGTTGAATTCTTGCAAGTAAACCCTGACACAGTCCTCATTGATTACTTCTGCTTGGTATAATCATGTTTTTCTAAAATTTTTTTTTCTAATTCTCACTGAAGAGATATATTCAATTTCAAAATGGCTGGCAACAACAGAAAAAAAACCAACACTGGATATTGTCAGTGCTGTGCTGACACACGTGGCAGCTATTGTCCGCGATACGAAAATTTTGAGTGGTTGTGTATTTGTGGGTTTGTTTATTTTTTGGGACTCGTAATAAAAAGTGCTAAATCTCCTCTTAAATATGTGGCTGGAGGAAAAGCATGTGAGGAAACAACCTTTCTTTCCCCTGACAGCAGGCAGAAACATAAACTCCGATCAAACTTGGAAACTGCCTTAGGCAGAGTCACATGATGAAGTGGCCTGTCTTCTTCAAGTGATGATGGACTGGCCTCTCTAGGCTGAACTTACCCTTTGTTATTAAGAGCTTGGAATAATAGCCAGACCTAAGTGGTTAGGAGAGCAATCAAATTATGTTATCATATACGCATGGGAAATAGAGCATCTTTCCTTCTCACAGAATCACAGAATCGTCTAGGTTGGAAGAGACCTCCAAGATCATCCAGTCCAACCTCTGTCCTAACACTAACAAGACCTCCACTAAACCATATCGCTAAGGGCTACATCTAAACATCTTTTAAAGACCTCCAGGGATGGTGACTCAACCACCTCCCTGGGCAGCCCATTCCAATGCCTAACAACCCTTTCAGTAAAGAAGTTCTTCCTAACATCCAACCTAAACCTCCCCTGGCGCAACTTTAGCCCATTCCCCCTCATCCTGTCACCAGGCATGTGGGAGAATAGACCAACCCCCACCTCTCTACAGCCTCCTTTAAGGTACCTATAGAGAGCGATGAGGTCTCCCCTGAGCCTCCTCTTCTCCAGGCTAAACAACCCCAGCTCCCTCAGCCGCTCCTCGTAAGACTTGCTCTCCAGACCCCTCACCAGCTTCGTTGCCCTTCTCTGGACTCTCTCGAGCACCTCCATGTCCTTCTTGTAGCGAGGGGCCCAAAACTGAACACAGTACTCGAGGTGCGGCCTCACCAGAGCCGAGTACAGGGGGACAATCACCTCCCTAGACCTGCTGGCCACACTGCTTCTTATACAAGCCAGGATGCTGTTGGCTTTCTTGGCCACCTGAGCACACTGCTGGCTCATATTCAGCTGCCTATCAACCAGTATTCCCAGGTCCTTCTCGGCCAGGCAGCTTTCCAGCCACTCATCTCCCAGCCTGTAGTGCTGCTTGGGGTTGTTACGCCCCAGATGCAGGACCCGGCACTTGGCCTTGTTGAACTTCATGCAGTTGACCTCGGCCCATCGGTCCAGCCTATCCAGATCCTCCTGCAGAGCCTTCCTTCCCTCGAGCAGATCAACACACGCACCTAACTTGGTGTCATCTGCAAACTTACTGAGGGTGCACTCGATCCCCTCATCCAGGTCATCAATAAAGATATTAAAGAGGACTGGCCCCAGCACTGAGACCTGGGGGGCTCCACTAGTAACCGGCCTCCAACTGGATTTGGCTCCATTCACCACAACTCTTTGGGCCCGGCCATCCAGCCAGTTTTTAACCCAACAAAGCGTACGCCAGTCCAAGCCACGAGCAGCCAGTTTCTCGAGGAGAATGTTGTGGGGAACGGTGTCAAAAGCCTTACTGAAGTCAAGGTAGATCACATCCACAGCCTTCCCCTCATCCACCAAGCGCGTCACTTTGTCACAGAAGGAGATCAGGTTCGTCAAGCAGGACCTGCCTTTCATAAACCCATGCTGACTGGGCCTGATCGCCTGGTTGCCCTGCAAGTGCCGCGTGATGACATTCAAGATAATCTGCTCCATGAGCTTCCCTGGCACTGAGGTCAAACTAACAGGCCTGTAGTTCCCCGGGTCTACCCTCCGGCCCTTCTTGTAGATGGGCGTCACGTTTGCTAGCCGCCAGTTGACTGGGACCTCCCCTGATAGCCAGGACTGCTGATAAATGATGGAAAGCGGCTTGGCCAGCTCCTCCGCCAGTTCGCTCAGTACCCTCCGGTGGATCCCATCCGGCCCCATCGATTTGCGTACATCCAAGTGCTGTAGCAGGTTGCCAAACATTTCCTCGTGGATAGTGAGGGCCACATCTTCTTCCCCATCCCTTCTCCCTTCATTCCTAACCATGTAGGAACATAGAGAGGATTTTGACCAGAAAATGTTCTCTATATATAATGCAGTAGAACATAGCATTGCATTTTTTTTTTCTACTGGTTAAAGAGATCTAAAATCTGTGTTTCTTTAAACCAATATTGATAGAATTACTCTTGGTTTATGATGGTGTATGTGCAATCTGTATTTTTACTATCTATTTTTGCTGTCTTATTATTTGATGTTTCTGCAGGTACAGAAACATTTTTATGCCTTAATATACAAGTTTCATATAATTTTCAATACTCTTTTTTATATAATTTAGGATACAAAAATAGCTTCACTTGAGCGCAATATAAGAGATCTTGAAGATGAAATACAGATGTTAAAGACAAATGGAGTTCTGAATACAGAAGACCGAGAAGAAGAAATAAAACAAATAGAAGTTTACAAGAGTCACTCAAAGTTCATGAAAAATAAGGTAAGGTCTATTAATATCTTAACGGTGTTTAAATAAGGTGAACAAAAGTTTTAACTAGACCCTTTTCAACAGAAGCAGCTCTCTGCATATCTTTCACTGGTAAACCTCTGCTATGTGGTACTCACTAGCTATAGAGGAGTGAAGCATTTTGGTTAAATAAGAATTCATTTATATTTTGACTTCAGAGAGGTAAGAAAGTGCATATTCCAAAACTGCTGTGGAGACAACTGCAATCCTTAGTCTTTATACCATGTGCCCTTTTCTCTTTCTTTTGTTTGGTGTTCTAATGTTGAATGAATTATCTTATCATTTTGACTTGCAACATTTTGGCACAGTTTTAGTTGTGCTTTTTTTTTTTTTCCTTATTTTCATAGTAGTTTTACAGTAAGGGCTGCTGATGCCAAATTTTAAGTTTTTAGCATTTTAATGACTTGCAATTTAATGACTTTGTTCCTACAGTGTCCTCTTCATTTCAAATCATTATACATAGATAACTGAGTTGCCCACAAGCAGATAATAAATGTGTAGTAGTGGAACACATTTTCTTGGTATCAGGCTTGCTAAGTAGAACTCCTTCTTCATTATTTTAAAATTCATCACAAGTAAATCTTGATGCCTAAATTGTTGTTCTGGCTGGACTTTTTTACCTCCTTTAATTTCAACCTGCTTGATGGCTTTCTAGGTAAAGATGAGTTCTCTCCAAATAGTCTTTTCTTGTGAGTTCTAATACTACATTTCTAATATTTTTTGAAATTACCTTAAAATTCTAGTAAATATATACATTACATTTTTGTAATGGTTTATCCCCAGCTACTCACCTTGCACATTTTGTTCATGAAATGATAAAATAATAAGTTTAGGTACTTGTTTAAAATATAAAATAAAAAATATAGAGACGGAAGCTGATGCTACCATTCTCATTTAAAATTCAGGTTTTGGAAATAACAAATTTTTTAACTTATAAGATAAACTAAGATGGGGAGAAAAAAGCAGCAACAGCATGAAGTGGAAAACCAGCTATCTCATTTTTTGCAGTGATATTAAAATGTGACCATAATGGAAGAATAAAATCTGGGCAAAACCCTTTAGTAGTCAAGATTATTAATGAATCTCACACTTAAGTCTTTCCATTCTAGTTATTTGTTTTGGTTCTTTTGTTTTGTATAATATTTAGGCTTTTTTTTTTTTTTTTGTATTTGAAATTCTAGGGACTTGAAATGGATTGATCCATTTTTTTTCTGAAATGTATACTTGCTGCTCTGAAAAAATGGGGAAGGAGCTGGTGTTACCTCTCTAGTGGCCACATAAGCAAATGAGGAGGAGATAAGTGGCTTGAAGTGCAGTTCTCTGCCTACCACTTTCTCTCAACATTAATGATACTCAGCAATATTGCAGTTAAAGTACAAAGTTTGCAATATCAGGTAGATAAATAGCATTGCCAACCTTTTAGAGTTGGGCAAGCTAGCATTCTGGGAAGGTGTGCAGCTTGTCTATGGTCAGAGAATGAAACAGACAGCACTTTCTAGAGAATTTGACTTCTCTGATTTTCATAGGTTTTTATTGTGTGTGTAGTAGATCCTTCTTATCTTCTTGACAAGATACTTGCTCTTAAGTGGTATTGTTGTCAAGAAAATTGTTTTGCCCATTTAAACATGGTTAAATTTTAAGCAATCCAGTTATAGTAATTTACAACAAAACTAATACCCTAAAGCAAATCTATTGCTTAAAAATATTGCATAAAGGCTAATATTTTGTTAACTGTATTCTAAGGTCTTTGAGAGGAAGAGGTTTGTTGTATTTCTGTGATACAGAAAGCAGATGAATGAGAAGACTATTAAACATGCCATTGTTTTTTCGCAATACTTCTGATCTTTGATAAATGTCACGTTCTGATGAAATGTTGTCTGTTTTCTTTCACCAGTCCTTTCTTTCTGCTTAAAATTAAGATTTGTAGCAGAAGATATTATTTTTATCATTCATCTCAGAACATTTCAAGGTGGAAAAATATTTATGTAGCTGTCAGCAAACTGGCCTTACTGTACTTGATCTGTTGAACCAGAGATTGTTGATAAATTCTGATACTTAAGTCCTGATTGATGGCAAAGAATAGAACAAAACTCTTCTCACCGTTAACAAACTTAGGTGCTATAAAGCTTTTAATACTTCACGTTTATTCTTGAAATATATGTGTTCTTGATTTAAGTAAAAGGGAAGGCATTAAATGGAGGCCAACTTAGAACATTATTTATTGCACATGCATGCAGAGAATGTTGGAAAGAGTTCCTTTTAATTTTTAATAATATTCACTGCTTACAATCTTATAGGCTTTAATTTTGACTTGCTGTGAAATGGAAAATTATAGAAATGAGAAAACTTTATGGTATCTCTCGTTGGTCTCTATTTGAAAGGACAAAATTGTTATTGCTCACGTGATACGGAAGTTGTCAAAACAAGTCTTAAATTTTTCATGACTAAGAGATATGAAACTTCAGATATCCTTAATAAGAACTTGAAGAAAGCATGTGGAATGATATGCATTTTAAAAAAATTAACTTCTGCTTTGCAATGCTTCCTCCCCCTTTGTTCTTTGGTTAGCAGCCAGATACTTGAAAGAATACTGCTGCGTTTTACAGGTGAGAGTTTTCACTCTAGAATTCAAGTAGTTCTTTTGAGTATTAGAGGCCTCATGTTATCTACAAGAATGAGTATGAAAACCTAGTGATTGTTCAGTATCACTTCAGCAAATTAGAGTTAAGTTGAATTTTAAGAATTGATTAAGCTGAAGTGCACTATAACAATGCTCTCTGTAATTAACATCCATGAGTAACAGCTCTTTACACTATTTGAAGGAAGCATGCAAATTCTAGGTGATCCTGTAAAAGAAATATACAAGAAAAAACAGCATTTCTTGTGGATAGGTCTGGATATGTTATAAAACCTTTCAAAAAAAAAAAAAAAAGCTTGCACAGCATAGACTGTAGAACCTACAGTTAGACTTTTAGTCTACTCTGTGCAGCAAATTCACTTGCATTGCTGTTCTTCCTTCACTTAATTTCTTCACTTGAAAAACCAGTTATCACTTGTCCTATAAGACTAAATTATTATAATTGATAAATCAGCGTAGTTTCATTTAATGGAATTATTGAATTAAAGGTTTAGCCCATTAATTTTAACTTATGCAATATTCAGGGAAAAAGTTCAGATTTTATTTTTTATTTTTTATTTTTGCATGTGTTTTCTTTCTCCCTGTAATGTCAGGTAAGATTTTTGGTATGTAAAAATAATAATGTAAGGAAAATCATAATGGTTTTCTCAAAATGCTAGTATACGAGGAACTGAAATTAAAGGAAGTGATAATCATTGAGAAGAAAGACAAAGGAACTGGGGTTTCAGCTAAGGTGATGAAACAAGACCATTTTGGGCAATATTGAAAAAAAAAAGTGGTGACAGGCAAATTACACGCATGAAATGGGAAGGTCATAATCAGGGGACAGACAGAGTTCTATGAATGCTATAGCACTTAGACTTTTACATTATTTTCATTGTAGTCTTAATAAAGTACGAAAATGTTCTTGCTTTTTTTTTTTTTTGTACTGAGGTCACAAGGTTGTGACTCTTGGTCTTCTGCACCACTTAAGATATAGCAAAGTGAAAATGTATGCACATCTGCTTGAGACAAAATTATTTCAGGCCCTGTTGCATTTTTTTACACACTAATAGCTTATGCAGAACTTCTAGAAAGCAAATATACCCAGGAGTAAAAATTTTTCCTTAAAAGTAATGTGGTTTCTTGTTATGCCTTTGTTATTTTTGATACTTTATTTTTTTAAATTGAAGTTTCATTACATTTTCATCCTTATACTTTATTTTAATAAAACACCAGCCAAAAGCATAATTATTGAACAGATTTTCTTTTTTGAGAGCTATAACACATTTTTAAACTTCTGGCAATTTGTAGGTACTGTAGTCAGAACTAAGGAACAGATTCTGTTTCTGAAACACAAAGAAAATACCTGCAATGAAAATCAACCTTCTTTTGTGTGTGTGTGTGTGTGTGTGTGTGGAGTGGAGGAGGGGGTGGGATGTTGGTTCTTCCTCAGAGTGTGGGTTGTGTCATGGAAAAAAGTGAAAAGAGTTTTAAGGAGAGATTAAGTGTCTGCGATGTTCACATGGGTCTCATATAAAGCATGTGATGTAATTCAGATTGGCTGCAGATCTACTTTTTGTCTTTATATATCGTAGACAGATTTTCCCATTGTTCATTTCATATACATTTCTGTCTCAGTTTCCATACTTGCTTACATGTTCTGGCAACGGATGGAATAAGGTGGTTTGCTTTCAAGAGAAATTCTTCTCTAGCAGTTTCTTAACGGCACTTTTTACATTTTCTTTACATCTGGTTTTTTTTTTTTTTTGTATGCTCCTTTTCTTATTTTGATATTTTCAGATTGTGAAGGTGATTGCTTATAGTGCTAGTATAGATTCTTGATTTTATATGGTAGCTCAGGGGTGGCTGGCCAAATATGTTAACCAGGTAGGCAGACATACTGAGACTTACAGAGAGAAATAAGGAATAAATGTATTGTTTTGCACATCGTTGAAAGAAATAATTTATTGAATTTTTAAGGAAACGCAACGTAGAAAAATGCAACGTAGAACAAACTAGAAATAGTTTGATTAGCAGAAGATATTTCTGGTGACTCTGCCATACAGTATGGAATCTGTGACATATTTTAGTATGTGGATATTTAGGATGTGGTTAAGTAGGATCAACCTGTGGATATACATAATTACGTATGAATATATATGTCCATTCTTTTTTTCATGGAGACTTTTGATTAACCTTCTGTCTAGCCCTTCTAGACTTCTTGCATCTCAATGTCTGTTGGGATGGAATTGAAGTAAGAGAATAGAAAAAGCTGTTCTAGGATTTCTTTGGTCATTTCAGAACTGAAACTTGAATTTTAAAGAAAGTTGTCTAGGCCTTACAGTCATCAAGAAAACTTTCCAAGTAAATGTGGTTTCTCTGAATTATGCAGATGCACTGAGGAGTTTTAGTTCAAATAATCCTCATGAGATGACACATCTGAACTCTTCTGGTGACCAGTGTTATTTCACAGAACTTTAAAAAGAATAGTTATGTGTCACGTAATTCACAATCCTTTAGCATTGCTCTGTATATTGTCCAGTGCTTTGCTTAGATTTGATTTTCTGAATCCACCACACTTTCACATTCTGTGGCCACCCTTTCAAATCAGCATTGTAGAAAGGGAAGAATAATCACAATTCCATGTCATTTACTGATGAACCTCCTGCAGAATTCAGAAGCTCCTTCTTAGCGAATGGATTTCTGCTATTTCCCCTAGGGATACGCTTTTAAAAATATCATAGACCTTTCACTCTGGAACTTTTTTTCGAACATTTTCCCCAGACCTCTCTTAAGCTAATCTCTTTTGCTTGACTTTCCTAGTGCCTGAGAATTCCATGTGAACTGCCAGAGAGTAAAAAAAAAAAGGAGGTGGGGATAGTGGGACAGCAACAAATTTGCGAGAAAAGTAAGGCTAAAGTTCCATTTCCCTGCTTTCCGCTCCTTACTAAGATGCCTGCTTTTCCTCATAGGGCTCCTAAAATCCTTGATTCACTTGGACCAATGATAACTTAAGTCACAAGAATCACACAGTTGGAAGGAATAGGCTATTGGATTCACTTTATACTTTTATGAAAACTTTTTTTCCTATGCATATTTTCTGTCCTGCCAGACTTGCCTCACACAGGATAAATTCCTTTGAACTTAAGTGAGGTCTATGGTGAATTTATAGGCCAAATCATCATGTTTAAGCTTTAAGAGTTTTCTTTTTTAACTTTGACAAGAGCAGGACAATCATTCTTAAGACAGGTTCCTTGAAAATACATTAAACTCACTGGAAGTTTTGACTGTTAAAAGTTCACATCTTAATTCTCTTCCAGAATTTACAGGAGGTGTCTGAGTTGTATTATATTCTGGTCATTCTCACCTTTCAGGTTTCAGGTGCAACTATGAATTGAAAATGAAATTAATGATCTAAACTTTTATTTTTCCCATTACAGATTGACCAACTGAAACAAGAACTCTCAAAAAAAGAATCGGAACTTCTTGCCTTACAAACTAAGCTTGAAACCCTTAGCAATCAGAATTCAGATTGCAAGCAACACATTGAAGTGCTTAAAGAGTCACTTACTGCCAAAGAACAGAGAGCTGCAATACTTCAGACAGAGGTATGGTATCTTCTAATCATAAAATGCAATATAAATATTTAGTTAATTATGTGTGTCAAGCTGATGATATGTTTATTGCAAGCCTATGTAGAGGACAATTTGTTTAAGAATAGTGAAATAATTTTAAATCCTTTAAATGTCAGTCTATTTGATATATATTTTTTGGTAGCACACCAGATCTCATTCTACAATTTATTTTAATAGTACCTATGAGTGCATTTTAAGAGCGTAGTTTTGTCTAATTCTCTTTGTCTTCAATGTGAGGGTGGAGGAAGGTGGGCTGAGCCCTAATGACTTGATTGTTGTGATTTCATTCCCTTTTTTTTTTTAGTTTACTGAGTTTTGCTTGCTCTGCGTGATACTTTTCTACAGTTTCTCTTGCTGCCATCGGCGGGAGGCAGGGAGACTGCTTGCGTGAGGTGCGAGCAGGTGGACGACCTGGTCCGCATGGTGGCGGAGCTCAAGGAGGAGGTGCAGAGGTTGAGGGATATCAGGGAGTGCGAGCGGGAGATAGACTGGTGGAGCGACTCCCTGCAGGACCGGAGGGAGAGGGACCAGGGTGAGACGCCCCAAAGGGGGGTGGACCCCCTGCCCTGTCGCCATCGGGCAGAGGGAGGGGACCTGCGAGTTGAGGAGGAATGGAGACAGGTCCCTGCTCGACCTCGCAGGAGATGCCCTCCCCTTCCGGCACCGCCTTCTCAGGTGCCCTTGAACAATAGGTTTGAGGCCCTGGGGCTCGAGAGACCCGTGGGTGAGGATGAGGTAGGAAGCCTACCCGGGAGGATGCCTGAGGTGAGGAAGTTGACTCCACGCCTCAGGACTGCCTCCACCAAGAAAGAAAGAAGGGTGATTGTTGTGGGCGACTCCCTCCTCAGGGGAACGGAGGGCCCTATTTGTCGGCCTGACCCCACACATAGGGAAGTCTGCTGCCTCCCTGGGGCCAGGGTCAGAGACGTTACCAGGAAGCTTCCAAACCTGGTTCGCCCCTCTGACTATTACCCGCTTTTGATAGTCCAGGCTGGCAGCGATGATGTTGAAAAGAGAAGCCTCAGGGCCATCAAACAGGACTATAGGGGGCTGGGACGATTGGTGGAGGGAGCGGGAGTGCAGGTGGTGTTTTCGTCTATCCCTACGGGGGAAGGGAGAGGCACGGAGAGGACACGGAAAGCTCATGTGGTTAATAGGTGGCTCAGAGGCTGGTGCCAGCATAGAAATTTTGGGTTTTTTCACCATGGGGAGCTTTACTCGGCACCCGGCCTGATGGCCCCAGATGGGTCTCTATCTCCAAGGGGAAAACGGATCCTAGGCCAGGAGCTGGCGGGGCTCATAGAGAGAGCTTTAAACTAGGTAAGAAGGGGGACGGGGCTCAAACAAGGCTTGTTGGAGCTGTGCCGGGGGAAACAATGGCTAGGCCGGGGAAGAAGGCGATGGCCCAGCTGAAGTGCATCTACACTAATGCACGCAGCATGGGTAACAAACAGGAGGAGCTGGAAGCCATTGTGCAGCAGGCAGGCTACGACTTGGTTGCCATCACGGAGACGTGGTGGGACCGCTCCCACGACTGGAGTGCTGCAATGCCTGGCTATCGGCTCTTCAGGAGGGACAGGCAGCACAGAAGGGGTGGTGGCGTGGCTCTCTACATTAGAGAATCTTTTGATGTTGTGGAACTCCAGGCTGGGAATGATAAGGTTGAATCCCTGTGGGTTAGGATCCGTGGGAAGGCCGGCAAGGCTAGCATCCTGGTGGGGGTCTGCTATAGACCGCCGAACCAGGATGAGGAGACGGATGAGGAGTTTTATAGGCAACTGACAGAAGTTGCAAAATCGTCGGCGCTTGTCCTCGTGGGGGACTTCAACTTCCCGGACATATCCTGGAAACACAACACGGCACAGAGAAAGCAGTCTAGGAGGTTTCTGGAGAGCGTGGGAGATAGCTTCCTGACGCAGCTGGTCAGTGAACCTACCAGGGGTGGTGCCCCGCTAGACCTTCTCTTCACAAACAGAGAAGGACTGGTGGGAGATGTGGTGGTCAGAAGCTGTCTGGGGCAGAGTGACCACGAAATGGTAGAGTTCTCTATTCTTGGCGAGGCCAGGAAGGGGACCAGTAAAACTGCTGTCTTGGACTTCCGGAGGGCTGACTTTGAGCTGCTCAGGACGCTGGTTGGCCGAGTCCCTTGGGAGGCGGTTCTGAAGGGCAGAGGAGTCCAGGAAGGCTGGGCGCTCCTCAAGAAGGAAATCGTGATGGCACAGGAGCGGTCCGTCCCCACGTGCCCAAAGATGAGCCGGCGTGGAAGAAGACCGGCCTGGCTCAACAGAGAGTTGCGGCTGGAGCTTAGCAGAAAAAAGAGGGTTTATAATCTTTGGAAAAAAGGGCGGGCCACTGAGGAGGACTACAAGGATGTAGCGAGGCTGTGCAGGGAGAAAATTAGAAAGGCCAAAGCTCATCTGGAGCTCAATCTGGCTACTGCCGTTAAAGACAACAAAAAATCCTTTTACAAATACATCAACGCGAAACGGAGGACTAGGGAGAATCTCCATCCTTTACTGGATGCGAGGGGAAACCTAGTTACTAAGGATGAGGAAAAGGCTGAGGTGCTTAATGCCGCCTTTGCCTCAGTCTTTAGCGGCAATACCGGTTGTTCTCCGGACACCCAGTGCCCTGAGCTGGTGGAAGGGGATGGGGAGCAGGATGTGGCCTTCGCTATCCATGAGGAAATGGTTGGCGACCTGCTACGGAGCTTGGATGTGCGCAAGTCGATGGGGCCGGATGGGATCCACCCAAGGGTACTGAGAGAACTGGCGGAGGAGCTGGCCGAGCCGCTTTCCATCATTTATCGGCAGTCCTGGCTATCGGGGGAGGTCCCGGTTGACTGGCGGCTAGCCAATGTGACGCCCATCTATAAGAAGGGCCGGAGGGCAGACCCGGGGAACTATAGGCCTGTTAGTTTGACCTCAGTGCCAGGGAAGCTCATGGAGCAGATTATCTTGAGGGTCATCACGCGGCACTTGCAGGGCAAGCAGGCGATCAGGCCCAGTCAGCATGGGTTTATGAAAGGCAGGTCCTGCTTGACGAACCTGATCTCCTTCTATGACCAAGTGACGCGCTTGGTGGATGAGGGAAAGGCTGTGGACGTGGTCTACCTTGACCTCAGTAAGGCTTTTGACACCGTTCCCCACAACATTCTCCTCGAGAAACTGGCTGCTCGGGGCTTGGACTGGCGTACGCTTTGTTGGGTTAGAAACTGGCTGGATGGCCGGGCCCAGAGAGTTGTGGTGAATGGAGTCAAATCTGGTTGGAGGCCGGTCACTAGTGGAGTCCCCCAGGGCTCGGTACTGGGGCCGGTCCTCTTTAATATCTTTATTGATGATCTGGATGAGGGCGTCCAGTGCACCCTCAGTAAGTTTGCAGACGACACCAAGCTAAGTGCGTGTGTCGATCTGCTCGAGGGCAGGAAGGCTCTGCAGGAGGATCTGGATAGGCTGGAGCGATGGGCTGAGGTCAACTGCATGAAGTTCAACAAGGCCAAGTGCTGGGTCCTGCACCTGGGCTGCAACAACCCCAAGCAGAGCTACAGGCTGGGAGATGAGTGGCTGGAAAGCTGCCTGGCCGAGAAGGACCTGGGAGTATTGGTGGATAGTCGGCTGAATATGAGCCAGCAGTGTGCTCAGGTGGCCAAGAAGGCCAACGGCATCCTGGCCTGTATAAGAAGCAGTGTGGCCAGCAGGTCGAGGGAAGTGATTGTGCCCCTGTACTCGGCTCTGGTGAGGCCGCACCTCGAGTACTGTGTTCAGTTCTGGGCCCCTCGCTACAGGAAGGACATGGACGTGCTCGAGCGAGTCCAGAGAAGGGCGACCAAGCTGGTGAGGGGTCTGGAGAACAAGTCTTACGAGGAGCGGCTGGGGGAGCTGGGCTTGTTCAGCCTGGAGAAGAGGAGGCTCAGGGGCGACCTCATCGCTCTCTACAGTTACCTGAAAGGAGGCTGTAGAGAGGTGGGGGTTGGTCTATTCTCCCACGTGCCTAGTGACAGGACGAGGGGGAATGGGCTAAAGTTGCGACAGGGGAGTTTTAGGTTGGATGTTAGGAAGTACTTCTTTACCGAAAGGGTTATTAAGCATTGGAACGGGCTGCCCAGGGAGGTGGTGGAGTCACCATCCCTGGAGGTCTTTAAAAGACGTTTAGATGTAGAGCTTAGGGATATGGTTTAGTGGAGTACTTAGTGTTAGGTCGGAGGTTGGACTCGATGATCTTGAGGTCTCTTCCAACCTAGAGAAATCTGTGAATCTGTGAGTGTATTTCTACTGTGAAGGGTGAAGCTACTGATGTATTTTGAAGGGGTCTGTACAAGGGTGCCTGATACTAATCTGTGGTCCTTTCTAATGCAATTTAATTTCTAATTTATTTAAAAACTGTGAATTTAGTCTTTAAACCAGGCCAGTGTGTTAGTTTGCTATCTATCCACAAAATCAGATCATAAAAGTATGTGTAATGGAATATGAGATTGAGATGGTTGTTACACTTAATGGAATGCGTAAATCCACAAATCCAGGGTTAAGAAGGTTGTCAATTTCCTGCAGTGTTTTTTTGTTTTTTGTTTTTTTTTTTTAAGGAAAAAAACCACCAACCAACCAAATAAAACCTTCATAGGCTTGGAGCACACCATACTATTTAGATTGCTTTTTGTTATTGCTTTTTCACTTTATTTTTAGTGTGTGTATCCTTTTCAAGAAACACAAATATCTGTCAAATAAAGTGCAAATATTTTCTATTCAGAGAATTGTATTATTTCAGGTAAATGGGAGTCTTACAGGATGTTTCAGATTTCTGGCTAACAAAGCTTTAGGAGAAAAAAGGAGTTAGCTTAAGCTCATCACTCTCATGGAAGCAGGAAATAAATACTTCTGAGATTCTCATTATCCTTGTGTACTGTGTCTTACTGTCTGTCTGTACATTTGGAAGATACAGGTGAAATCGTGGGATTTCCAACTTCTGTTTAAAAGGCCAGACAGCATACATCTATATATGCGCATATATGTGTATAAAACATTAAAGTAAGCGTAATGAGAACAATGGTAAAAATGCTAGCAACACTGGCAGATTTCAGTCTAGCTTTTGAGTACTAGAGATTGCATATTTTAAATCTTCAGCTGTGCAAATCTGTTTTGCAGGGTTTGTAGTACCTGTCATGCTGCTGACGATAGTGATAAATTCCAGTGGCTCTCCACTAGTTTGATTTCCTAATTCTTTATCAGACAAATATTATTATCCAAGACAGTACAATCTCAGTGCTGGCAGATGGACAGTGGTAAAAAGAGCTCAATATACAATGCTTTCAATGATGGGTTGCTGGGATTGTGTAGTTCTAGTGGAGAACCAGTTGGCTTCTGACATGTATCCATGCTCTATTTCCTGTTTCCTGCATAAGAAGGCAGTTTAGCTTCAACATTTTACATAAAGCAATTGAACTTAAAATGATCCGTAATTGCCTGTTGGTGTGCAGGAGATAATTGTTTGTATTGGGCTTGCTTATTGTTAATCTTTTGGTGAAACTAAGTGAAAAAGTAATGTTAGAATGATTAGAAAAATAGCTTGATACAAGGAATACTATATAATGGCAGAGAGTGAACTCCATTAGTTTTGTCTAATATGTTACTTATGATATAAATGATTATGACGTTTTATACAAATAGTATGAGATTGTTCCAGGTTTTAAGGAAAAAAAATCTGTCAGGGTATAGGATATGAAAGATAGTAGTATAGTTTCCAGTCAGTGTAAGGTATAAGGTCCTGGTTATGATTATTTTCTTTAATTAACCTTTATTTCTGTATAATCCAAATAATTCTGATGACAAGCCTTGTTTTACTTCGGAATTAAATAACACTATAAACTGTGTGGTCACTGGAGATAGGATAGGCTTAAAAACAAAGCAAGCCAAAAATCTCATAAATGTCCTCACAGTACATCTCAGTTCTAGACAGTTAAGGCTGTCTCAGTATTGACTTGTAAATCAGTTGAGCCTGAACTTCTGTGACTGAATCATGAGAAATTTTTTGTATTTCATATGTTTTCTTGTTAGAATTTAGTAATTACAGTACCTCATAGATTGATGAAACTGAAACACTGCAAACTATTTTATATACCCCGTAGAGGTCTAGGTGTTTTCTGTCTTCTGCTTTGTGAGTAGGTTTTACTAATGATTTTATCAGCCAACAGTTTTTTGAGGTTCTTTTCTCTTTTTAAGACTTGTAAAAGAAAATTGGGGAAAGTTGCTTGATAACGTCCACCTCTTATGGGAAGTAATTTTAGTTAAAATTTGCTGAAATCATGTTCATGTAAAAGGGGATTTTGGAAGAGGTGTCAAACACATTAACGTAACTTTTTTTTTTTTTCCTGTGAGATGACATGAAAATGAAGACCTTTCAATAATGGGTTAATAGCAGACTTCATTTTGGGATATGATGCATTTCAAGATGCATTAGAAGAAACATATAACTTGAATTGGAACTTGTTTTATATGTGTACAGGTGTAGCCCTTATTTGAAATGATTTACCAAATAATTTGAATCTAATTGCAGATTTAAAATGGGAAATAACTTCACTTGCCTCAAAACTTCTTCTCTTTATTTTTGGAAAGATAGCATTACAGTGTGTGCTCTCATGTGCAGCCTTTACCTATGAGGCAGAGACTTTAAATGACCTGTATTAAACTTTAAGTTATGTCAGCAATTTACCTGATTTGACACACTTCAATGATGTTTATACTTTGGGCAATAGTAATTGCATCTCATTTTTTATCCATTTAAGTTGCACTGAATGTTTTATTACTTTTATGTACTTTGCTGGATATGTATTGAGTCTCAAATCTCTTGAAAACGTTCTTTATTTTAAATTATACTGGTAGAAATAAGGCACACTCATACCCATGGGTTTCTCAAGGCATGACTTCCCAAGAAAGAATAGCACCTTTGTTTATTATTTTAAGGCCTCAGAGTTGGTGTAGGCATGTCGCAAGCTGCAGAGCTTTTCAGCTAGAAGTTTAAACAGGTAGCTAAAAGTGAAGAGGGGTTTCTGGAATTAAGTAATGCTGGGACTTGCAAAAGATACGTGATTAGCCTGAATTTCACCTCTTTGAATAGATTGAATTAGGTAGTGTTGTAAGAATGGACTTTGAATAAAGAGTGCACAGTAGTATAATCCTTCATTTAATTCATCTAACTAGCCGTTTAATATGAACTGCTTATTTAACCTAGTTAGGAATCTAATTTGAACTAGTTATTCAAACACTTGTGAATAAATCTCCCTAAAAGTGTCAGTCTCTCTCCTTTGACTGTAGGAAGAGCCTGGAGAAATACAGTAATTTTTACTTGCACCTTCGGCGAAAACAAAAAAAGTGCAAACCCTTTCCCATATGAAATGCTCGCAGTAAAAATGGCAGAAAGGGCTGAGGTGAATATATGAAAAATATAAATGGATTTGAACACGTGTCTGTGGGATATTACAAGAGGCAGTTGAAAAATGGCAAGGCAGAATTTATGCAAGACTAGGCACAGACACATAAAACATTCCCACTTAAGATGGCTGCACAGGGGAAGAATGTGGTGAAACCTTTAGACTGGGAATTCTCAGCTTGAGTTTAATCTCTCCGATTAAGTAAAAAGTCTCCAACAATATGCAACAATAAAGATTTTTATAAGGTTTGACGGTAGAGAAGGAGGTGGTTAATTGTGGAAACAGTAGTACGGGAAGTGAATGATTCAGTAACTTCAGAAGTCTTCAAATCACAACTGCTTGCCTTCCTAGTAGACTTTCTTTAAATAAATACAAGTTATTTGGTGTATTTTTTATTGCTTAATGATTTATGCAATAGAAATTGCATAAGGATGAAAGGTTCTGGTATAAATTACATAGAAGGCGAGGGGGAAGGTGTCTTTATTTATTTATTTATTTATTTATTTATTTATTTATTTATTCTTTGAAATCTATGAACTAGAGAAAGGGCCAACTGTTAGTATCTACCTACTCTGAATTTGAAGTAGTAGTATGAAGGAATCAACAGCTCCTTAAAACTGCTTGTCTTATTTCTTGGAACAGTCTTACAGTAGCCTTCAGCCAGCTGTAAGAAATAGGCTCAGATAACCAAACAGAGGATTTGTTATAAATTGCTGTATAACTATGTAAGAATGTTATTTTCTTTCTCTGACAATCATTAAAAACAAATGAGAAATCTGTGTTCAAGTAATTCCATAGATTAGAAAATAAAGATTCTTTAAGGTTGATGTGTATATTGTAACGATGTATTAATTGCATATTTTGAAGATGCTCAGGGTTTCGGCACATTCCTTACCATCCCTCCTTGTCCTTAGGGAGTTTTTCTGGTTAAAAGTGATTGCCAGAATGTCTCTTCCTCACAAACTATTACTTTACAACTTCCAGACTGGTTATGTGGTTTATTGGAGAGAGATTCTGTTAAACTGTGGGCATCGTATAGACACGTGCTGGAGCCCTGAGCAGCACAAAAGCTGGACAGCAGCCTGAATTTGTAGATGGCTGCATCTGCTCCTGTAGCCAAAGTACCTGTTTATCACCATATAGATGAAAAGAGAAAGAACACATCTTTAACATAAACTTAAGAAGGCACCTCACTAAAAATTATTTCATAGGGCCATAGCCCATTCACTGGATGCCCAAACTTTGAGGCACAGTGTTAGCTAAGAGACGGTTGAAAACAGGCTCTTTGAGCTGCTTGCACTTTTTCTTATTTGGGGTGGAAATTCCTACTTTCTTCCCTTATTTCTTTTGCCTACTTACTTGCCTTTCATATCTTTTGACTGGTCGGTGGGCCAACATCTTGCAATAAAAATTAAATATTTTTTTTTCCATTGTGCATTTCAGTTAGAAAATTCATGCCTTCAGACTGCATTTTCCTGTTACTGAGATGTTTTGTGAAATATATGAAAATGAATAATTTTATCATGAGAGACAGAAATGATCTAGAATTACAACTCTGAGAGCATCCTGTGCAAACTAAATGTGATGCAGCAAGACAGGAAATTTCAGAATGGTGTAGATCTAGTAAAACTTTTCCAAACTCCCTTTATACCTACTGTTAGTTTTATGGTGAGTCTTTTTGGTAACCGTTTCACAACAATCAACTTCATATAACTCAACAGTGTGTTTTCTTCAGTACTTATAAATATCCTATCTTTCAAAAGGAGCTTCTACATTTCCACATATCATTCGGCTGTGTGTGAGTAGATGAGGAATAAAAATACTATTCTACCATCTGAGCACTCTCTGAGACCCGGTTTTGAAGCTGAGTAAACTAGTACCTAGAATGTTTTATGGTGGTAACCCGGCACTGACTCCAGGCATAGCAGGTTTAGCTCTCTGCAATGTAGAATTAGGAAAAGATGGTGTCTGCTTAGAGCAACTGAATCTTGTGTCTCTAGTTGTCAGGTCTTACTTATCTGAAGGAAGGACAATGGGTTCTAGCAGCAGATGAGGCAGCAGTGCAGGGAGGTATGGAGGCGAGTGGCAGCCCTCCAGCAGGTGGAAACCATTACGGCAGGAATTCTGTACTGTACAAGCTATTGTTTGTAGTTCCCGGATGAGTAAAGTTAATAATGTTTTGGCCTGCATTAAGCCACACTCCTTTCTTTCTGCATGCCTAAGTCTTCTATTTGGAGAATAGGTTTTGTTAATTGTCACTGTAGAATTTTATGCTGTCCTAAACCAAGCTCATGATCTGCCTTGAAGGGCTTCTTTTCAGAGGTAAAAGTAACCATCAAGGGTCAGTTCTAATCCTGAGCTAAAGTATTGGTAGATGAAGTGTCGGTTCCCTGCCTAAACAGGATTACTTTGTAATCACCTTGTAGTAATTAAATCAGTAAATCCTATATTAAAATAAATCTTCATTCGGTTCCTATTTACTTCATAAAAAGCGTTTATTATTTAGCTTAATAATGGTACTGTAAGGCTACCTTCTGATTTTGGATACGGTAACTGCATATGATGCAATAACATGTGACTGGAGGTCATATTGCCTGATCCTCCTGCTCAGGCAGGGCTACCTGTGGTCCCTAGGACTATGTCCAGGTGGCTTTTGAGTATCTCCAAGGATGGAGACTCTACAACCTCTCTGGGCAACCTGTTTCAGTACTCAGTCACCCTAAAAAAGAGTATTTCCTTGTATTCAGAAGAACCCCTTGTGGTTCAGTGTGTGCTCACTGCTTCTTGTCTTGGCACTGGGCACTGCAGAGAAGAGCATGGCTTCATCCTCTTTACACCTTCCCTTCAGGTATTTGTACACATTGATAAGATCTCCCCTGAGCCTTCTCTTCTGTAGACTAAACAGTCCCAGAGCTCTCATATGAGATGCTTCAATCCCTTAATTAATCTCTTAATCCTTTTATGGCCCCTCGCTGGACTCTATCCAATATGTCCCTGTCTGGTTTTTTTTTTTTTTTTTTTTTTTTGGTACTGAGAAGCCCAGAACTGGCCACTATACTCCAGGTGTGGCCTCACTAGGAGGTGAACCATTACAGGCTCATGGTCAAGTGTCAGCCCAGCAGGACCCTGAGCCCCTTTTCTGCAAAGCTACTTTTGGTGGAGGTGGAACCAGCACATACTGGTGCACGTGGTTTTTCCTCCCAAGGTGCAGGACTGGGCACTTTTGTTTGCTGAACTGCGTGAGGTTCTTATCAGCCCTTTTCTCCAGCCTGTCTAGGTGCCTGTGAAAGGCAGCATAGGCATATCACTTAGAAATCTGTTGGTATGTATTATTGTTACGTGCAGTTCAAGTGTCCCTGGAAGTTCATTAGTTCTATTTTTGTTGTTGTTGAATTGTATCAGTGTTTGTTATTCAGTAAAATACATTTGTTTTATTGTTTCAAGTCTGGAATTTTCATGATGTCAGCAAAATTGACTCGGAAAATTACTTCAAGTATAGTTTAAACTTGAGCTCATAATGAGTTTGTTTCAATGGTGAGAGATGAAGTGCAAGCAGAGAGATAATGATACTTAGGCTCTGCAGAATGTCAACTACTATTGAAAAGCATGACTAGTATATCTATTTACTAAGTTGATCTACATATATTTACTATAACAGATCATCAGAAATAAGGGGACATCTTGATTTTTCTGAGTATAGCTAATGATATTTGGGCAATGGCAAGTGGAACGGATTTCAGATACAATGGTGTTTTGTCACATGTTGAGAGAAAATTTAAAACCAACAGTAAATAAGCTGAATCTAGATCAAAACATGATGTACTTTTTGTTCAGTGTTTCTGTTATCTTAGTGATGTCAGTGTTTTCTTATAGTTTTATTTGAGTTAAAAAGCTATCATTTGAAGTTTTTATTGACAGCTGAAACAAAAAGATATAATCCTGTAAAGCAATAACTATCATGGTGGCCAGAGTTGGGAGGTCTGAAAGTGGTTTATTGCCATTAGGAGAAAAGTTTGGAGTCAGTCCTTAGAAGGTTCACCACCTGTGCTATGTGCGTTTAATTTTGTTCCATTTTAAGTGTATATATGGTAATAGTGCCAAACTATGCAAACTTTTCCTACCCTAATGTATATAGCCTTTGTTTTGATTCTGTCTTTATTAATGATGTGAAAACCCAGAGGTCAGATAAAAATGAGCCAAGGTCGGGCTACTTCTGCTACAGAACACTGAAAATGTCACTGTATTCCACAGAGAATTGAGAAAAGGAAGAATATTAGACTTGCTGAGATTTTCTTCACCATTGTGGAAAAGCTAGATATGTTAACTTTTAAAATGAAGCCTTTTGCTGCTACTGAAGTGGGAAAGAGATTCAACAGCAAAAATCCTTTTTGATTTAAAGAGATGAGGCTATCATTTGTATACTTCAAGAAGTGGAAGATAGTACAGTGTTATACTATATTTGCCTTTTATCAGCAATTGGTACTTAACTACTGCTCTCATCAGGAAAAAAGCCTGATGTAAGTTGATGCAAATACATTCACCATTGTAGCTCAGTGGAGAAAAATATTAATTTCATATCCAATTGTGACACAAACGTAGCACTTTAGTGTATCATTGCTTTAGATAGCATGTGCGTAAGCTGGCAGGTGTGCTGTGTGAAGGTTAATGAACTGACACCTGTAAATGTCTACAAAGAAATTTTGTAAACTAAGCATAGTCTTGTCAATGGACAAAGATAGGTGAAGTCTGAGCGTACAGTATTTATACAGAAAACAATAAAAATTAAGAGGAAAGGTGATTATGGTAGATATTTATTGCAATCTGTTTTTACTTTTAAACAAATCTTTATAGAGAAGGGCTGTGAAATGATTGACTTCTTGGCAGTTCTTTGCATAAAGAGCAAATAAATGCAGACAGGACAGAATACTTGGAGCAAAGCTGCAATCCCTTAGTTTTACTTTGTTACAATGCTGATATTTGATATCACTTGAAATGTAAATCTGTTTTTAATTTTGCAATAATAATAGTATAACTAAGGTTATTTCACTCTCATGCTTGTATTTTTCCAACAGTTTTACTTTGAAATTGTATTTTTCTATTGTTTCGTGATTTTTCTTGTTTCAAATCAGGCTGGGCCAGATAATTCAGCATGGTCTCTTTGCTGTACTGCCAGTGTATTGTTCTGGTAAATTTGTCTTTCATGCAAAGGAAAGATCAACTGCTGTAAAAAGCACTATTCTAGAGGCTTATGTACCATTTACTCTCTCTGTCACTGAAGCTGTTCACAGCTTTCTTGACTTGACGGAGTGTTGTGTATTTCAAATTAAGTTTTATCTCGAGTGGAATTTGCCAGTTGTTTCACTTTTTATGCAGTTTTCACATTCTGTGGGCCCCTGTGACAGCTTAGAATGTGAGAGAGGAGCATAGTGGCAAGGCAATAAATTGAAAGAGTTGAACTAAAAGAGCTCTTAGGTTAGCAATCTGCTATATTTAAATAGCTGTCTTTCTGAAGTAGATTTGGTACTTTACAGCTCTACTATAGCAAGTCACAGTAGTTAGGTTGTGTAGCCTTAAGGCTTCAGTAACTAAAAATCCTTGTGGACTGGCTGGCACAGACATGTGGGAGCAATCATTGTAGTTTCCAGTTGTTGCACGGAGGAGTTGGTGTTGTGCACGGTAAGCCATGAAAATAGCAGTCTCGCACTTGAAAAGAAGCTGGACTAAACAACTACTATGCATGATAGCACCTAATTAAATAAGGATATTAGCATCCTTAGAGCAATTTTCTTATAGATCTGTAGTTAATAAGAAGGCTGGGAATTTAATTAAGATGCAAGATGTTCTTAAAGGCAGAATGCTAATTAGCATTTGTTGGACTTGACTACATAAAAAGCGATTGTAACAAAGTTGTGAAATCATCTGTCTCCTTTGAAAAATGTTTGGTTTAGCTCTTTGGTCAACGGTCAAGTGGTTAATGATATTTGTGAACTCTTGAGTCAGCTGACTGTTGCACTTGATGCATTGTTGCATCAGTGGGAGACGTCACTTCCAATTTGTTTGATTCTTTGATTCTTTTCCAGTGATAATTTTAATGTTGTGGCATTGTAATTTAAATTTTAGCTCTTCCCACAAATCCTTTGCATTTGCAGTTCCCCTACAGAATCATCTACCTTTTCACTGCTATAGCAAGAGTTGCATTATTTCTATGCAATAATTACTAATGTAGTAATACTTTTTTTTAAAGATACACCATTTTGTGCCATTAAGTAACTTGAATCTGCACAATTGCTTTTAGTTATCTGTTCTGTGAAATATGAAGAAGAAAGTCTTTGAATTGCTCCCTCTGCACTTGTGTTGAATGTGCACACTTTTTCACATAGATCAACTTACTTGCATAATTTATATCTTTTCCTCAATGTTCCTTTCCATATTTTTCAGAAGGAAATGTTGGGATATAAAGTCATGAGCATGTCAAGGTTTGCTGATGCTATTACAAATACCATATATTGTAGGTTTCTTGTTTTTATATAACCATACTTTTGCCACCTGTATGCATTCCACCAGCTGTTATTTTTTTAAAGAGTCTACATGCATCCTGATGAATTTACACTGTATATTCTTTACCTCAGACCTGTCTCTCTGTTTTAAAATATTCTTAATAGTAACTGCGAATATTTTTAGTGATAGCTTTGAGTATTTACAGAAGGTGCAAACAATAGCATGATAGAAGAAAATGATTTAGGAAAGTGGGGAAAAAAGTTTTTTAAAAATGCAAATAAATATTTCTGATGCATTTGATGAAGGAATAAGATGGTAAATGGTAGGAGACTTTCCCCAGTATAAATAATCTAAAACTTGAAGAAAATCAAGAATCAAAGTTCTACAGAATCAAAGGTAAATGAGTGAAAAAAGAGCATGGATCACAGAAGATACTGCTGCTGAAAAGCTCTGGGACAAGACCATCAGGGCTGGTGGGGAGAGCTTCTTAAATGTCTTTTAAAGCTGTGAGTTGTGCTATGGTTAGTGTTTAAAAATGTATTTAAGTATTGTAGCATTAACTTATAACATGATAAAATCAGGGAGTTAGAAGGCAAGTATTTGAGAAGTTTTGAAAATGTTGGTACTAGTTTAAAGTTGGATTGGAAAGGAGATCAGAAGATTGAATAAAATGGATGAGAATGTTTTGGTTTCTGTTTCTGCAGGAATTCTGTGGCTGTTTAGCTTAACATAAGGGGTGAAACTAGATTTGCAGAGGCAAACCTTAATTCTGACATCTTGTAATATGTGTTCTTGATATTGTTTTTGAAGCTCAGTAATGATTTTCCTTTAAAATAGGCTGTTTTTATAGTTATTCATATATGGACTGTGAATGATTGTTGCCTTTGCTAGCTTCCCTTCTAGTTCTTTTAGTTGGAAGTATGTTTGATGCAAGCAAGTTTCATGTCAGTTACTATTACCAGAACTGGCTAGAAATAGACTCAAACTATTCTGCAAATACTGCACTTATGAGGACTATTTTCTTTCTCATGTCCTTCTGCTTTTGTCTTTCAAGTTCTTCCTCAGGTCAGACAAGCATAACAGCTGTTCCTTATCTTTAAATATTACTTTCTTCTGGCTGCCGTACATTGTGAGATCAGGCACAAGATTGGTATTGGGTGGGAAGGAATGAGGAGCTTGTAAATAAAAACAGTTCTGGGTCATGTTTGCTGCATGCTTATTTTCCCCTTTAAACTGTTTAAACTGTTGAAGTGCCAAGAAAATACTTAAAATACTTTCCATTAGTTTAATTACTTTTATACTGTGTCATTTACTCATTGTTCTGAATACCATCAGAGCAATACTGGATTCTGGAATTGATTATACTATTCATAAATATTATAGCTGTTTTCCAATAATACCTAATAGAAGTGAAAAATAGTATCTGTTATATCTCTCCCCATTTCTACGTATTCATAATCCCTTGCATAAATTGTATTTTGTTATTTCCCAAGCATGCCTGATGTCTGTGGTTGAATTTAAAACATTTGTAATAAGACAGGAGAAGGTTACATCTTTTATAAAACATTATTAATATTTTTCAGTAGTACATTTGGAGGAACACTGCAGTAGAAATATTCATTGCTGAGGGCACTAATATTGCCTTTAAACTTACGATAAATAATAAAGAAGTAAGGAGAAAAATTCTGGTAGAAATTGCTACCAGTAGTAATAGAAATTACTAAGATTGTTTTTCTTTGTATTTCCACAAAAACTGTTCCTGATGCCTGCTTGCTATATCCAGTCTAACACAAGTGATTCTCTGGTTCCCACAGGGCTTGCATGGGAGATAGATTAATAGTATAAGGATTTGTATGGAGGTTCGTCTTTCATCTTTAAATTTAGATACACAGCAAAATCATGTGAAAATAGAGTCCTTACAGGACAAGGAATGAAACTGTAGAGGAAAAAGTGCTTGGATATATTTGATCTCCAGACTATGCTTTGTGTTTCCTTTACACATTTCAGGACAAAACATAGTGCACAGTCTTTTACTGGACCATGCATTACAATGAATTTCAAACAGAACATTTATTTTGCATATTGCTATACTTCAGCATTCTTTTCTATCTTCAAATGATTAAAACTAAACTTTTCTCCTTTATAACAGAAGGAGTAAAGTTCTTGAGATTAGAGAGTAAGAAAATAAGATTCTATCCTAAATTCTCTTCAATGCCTAATCAGGTCTGTATTATTTGAATTGGAATAAAATTATCTTTTTCATTACAATTTATTTCATTTTTTGAGTCAACTGTAAATTTTACTCTGGCTGGAAAAAAAAATCCATTTTCTTCATTAACATATACAGATATTTACCAAGATATTGTACTGAGGAACTATTTCATTTTTCTGCAGCCATAGCTGATACAAGATAAAATTGTGTTTCTCTTTATTTGCATCTGAATATATTTTTAAGCCGGCTTTATTTATCCTGAAAATAAGGTCCTGGCTGACCTTTCAATATAAGGATTGGTTTGCTTCCTTGTTTTTTTTGAAATGTTGCCAGAAATTGAAAACAAAAAATTTTGAGAAGTTGCCTTTCTTTTATCCCATTTTAGGATTTTATGCATGATTTCATAAAGTTGTGGTAAATACAATAGTACATATTTAATATAGCTTGTAGATTTGTGTTTGCAACAGACTGGAAACAATTGAGAGTAGTTTTCCTAAGCATAACCATAAACATAATGAAGTTTATCCTGCCAAGTGTCAGGCCACAAATACAGACAGACACATGTGTGGTCAACCTGCCCTCTGTTTCTAGGAACAGTGCCATTGGACCAAATAAACTAAGTTTAAATCAGGCAGGAAATCTTTGCCAGACTTGACCTAGACTCATATACATTGGTGACTCACGGTTGTTGCCCAGTCCTGCAGCTGTGTTGATCTTTGACCCACACAAAAGTTCAGGCCTGTCTTCACTGAAGTGCCAATGCCTCTGTCATCTTTTTCTCTTCCAGCATGATTCTGTGTACTAGTGGCTTGGCAGTAGGCTAGCTGATTATGCTGTCGTCTTCTGTCATAAATTTTAAAGAGGTCTGTTGCGTACCTAGAGAGAAGATAAGCATAACTTAACGCATTTTCTTCCTGGACAACGAATGCTTTCAGGAACTGTTAAAATACAAGAATGCTTTGGTACAATATGACTTTTTTTTTTTTTTAAATAAATGATTATTTTTGCATATTTGAAATCAGCTCTTCTGCTCTTCTAATTATCAAGCTAAATAAGAAGGAATGATACAGAGGATGGGAGCAGGGACAAATGACCTGTGAGGTATATAGAGACATTGTCTGAGCTCATATAGGGGTAGAAAAGCCAGAGCACATCTGGACTTGAATTATAGCAAGGGACATTGAGGGACAGGAAAAAATGTTTTTCCAGGTGCATCAGCAACAACAAAAGAGTAGGGAAAATTTGTGCCCCTGATGGATAGGAATGGATCCAGTACTATTTAACACCCTCATTAACGACCTTGGTGATGGGGCAGAATGCAAACTCAGCAAGCTTGAAGACGATAGAAAATGAAGGGAAGCGGCTGCTAGACCCATGTGGGTGTGCTGCCATTCAGAAGGACCCCTGAGCTGAGCTAATAGGAATCTCATGAAGTTCAGCACAGGGAAGTAGAAATTCTTGCACCTGGGAAGAAGTAACCCGCTGCATCAGCACACAGTCAGGGAGAACAGTCTGGAAAGCAACTTGGCAAAGAAAAGGACCTTGGGGGTTCAATGGACTCAAAGTTAACATGAGCCAGCAATGGGTGCTTGTAGTAAAGAAAGCCAACAGCGTCCTGGGTTGCATTAGATAAAACATAGCCAGCAGGCCATGGGAATTGATCCGTCCTCTCTACTCAGCGCCAGTGAGACAACATCTGGAGAATTCTGTCTGTTTCTGGCCTCCTGAATATGAGAAAGATATGGACATACTGGAGCAAGTCCAACACATGAAGATGTGTTCCATCTTCCATCCATGAAGATGATTAAGAGTTTGAAGCATCTGTCATATAAGGAGAGGCTTATGGAGCTGGATGACCTCAAGAAGCGAAGACCCAAGCAGGATCTGATAAATTCCTGGTGGGATGGTGTCAAGAAGATGGAGCCAGACTCTGTTATTCACTGAAAGGAAAGAGCAAATGGACACAAATTTAAATACAGGAAATTCTATTTAAACATTAAAAAAAAAAAAAAAACACCAAAAATAAACCAAAAACCAAACCAAACCAAAACCAAAAAAACCACCAACAACTTCTTTTTTATGCTGAGGGTTGCCTGGAAGGGCTGTGGAGTCTCCATTCTTGGACTTATTCAGAGCAACTAGTTGGGAGCAACCTGCTCTAGGTGGCTGTGGTTTGGCTAGGGGCATTGGACTAGATGATCTCCAGAGGTCTTTGACAGTGACAGAGGTCACTATTCTGTGATTCTGTAAACTATGTTTAAAAACGTGAGTTAGATAAGCTATAATGTTGAAAGGAAGGCTTGGGCAAAATATTCAACAGAACTAAATCTTCAGTTGGAAGAAGGTTGATCTGTTTTATAATTTTATCAATGTGTTATTACTGTAATGAATATGTTAATTAATGAGAGAAAAATGCATACAGTCAACTAACAACGCACATGAATAGTAATGACTAAATACAATTTTGAATATTGCATGATAGCATGAGAAAGGACAAGATTATCCTAGTTTTCCCTGTGTACAGGTCTGATTCTTGAATTGCACTGACTTTCAGATTGCATGGCCGCTTCTTAAAATGTCTGATGCTTTAAACATGTTTTAAGTACACTCTCAATATGTGGGCTCATTAACAGGTATCTTTTTTTTTTGTTTGTTTTCTTTTCTAGAATTTCTAGGGACATCAGCTGGAAATACAGTGATAGTAAAACCAACATGAAAAATTACTGAACATATCACATGCTAATTCTGGAGGGGGGGCGGGGAGGAGTTGTATTTTAGATATGTCTATAACTGAAGTCTGCCTTTTATTTTGTTTAGGCTTTTGCAATATACTGGACTGATTGTCTCCAAGAAAAGCTGTCTATTAGTTGTGTTGCTGATAACTTTTATTTGAAACCTGAAATTCTCCATTGTCCATGTTGGGTTGCATAATTCTTAATCATTTTTTGTTAAAGTATCTCTCTTTTGTAGCTACTGGCAAGCTCTTTATTTAAATTTTTCAGATTTGTAAAGTTCTAATGCTTCTTAGGCAAGCGGGGACCTTGAAAGGCCTTCTGTGTTCAATTTCATTATGGAAAGGATAGTTAAAGAACAGTTATACAATAAATTCTCACCACTTACCTCATGAACAAAATCACAGGACAGCTGGGATTTTGGGCACTTTTCCCACACGCAGCCTGTGCAGCCTAGTTGCTGCGTGTCTGTCTCTGTGACTTTGGGGAGGACCTCAGGAAGGGTCTGTTGGCAGCTGCTTCTGCTTCCAGTGGGAACTTCCTCCTGTGTGGTGTGGTGCAGAGTGGTGCTGAGTGTAGTGTGAGCATGCCTGTGGTTTTAGTGTAGGACATATGTGAGACTGAAACCTTGAGGATTAAGTTCAGGTGATTCATAGAATCATGTACCTTGGGAGGGGGCTCTATGGGTTTTTCAGCCCAGGCTTTTGCTCAAACCAAGTCTGGTTTGCTCAGAGCTGTGTCCATATAAGTTTTGAACATCACGGATGGAGATTCCATACCCTCTCTAGGCACCAAGCTTGTGGTTAAAATAGTTTTTTCCTGTCAGGGTGGAATTCCCATGTTCTGGTTGTCTCATTCCTTCCCAGTGCACCCTTGAGAAGAGCCTGGCTCTATGTTCTTATCCTTCTGATAAGTAATTGAAGACGGCCGTAAGATTTCCCCTTGTCCTTTTCTTCAGGGTGCACAGACCTGGGGCTTGACCTGGTACTTTTTGTGCCCCAGTCCCATGAACCATCCAGGTGAGGCCTCAGCTCATGCTGGTATTTCAATGTCTTGTTTTATAATGGGCAGTCCAAACTGGATGCAGAGCTCCAGATGTGATATCACAAGTCACAGAGGCAGGCTCCACAACCCCAACATAGGTTCTCCTCCTGTTAGATAGATGGTTTTTGTATTGCAGTGGTTTTGCCTTTGTGAGAGATTGTGTTCTCTTGCAAGAGAAGCGTTTCTAGAGCATGAGTTCTGAGTTACAATGTTATTAATTCTGATTATTATTATTTGCTCATAATTCCAAGGGATTATTATTATCCTTTTATAATTCCAAGATAAACCATTTGATGAAAAACTTATATTATTATTTGATGAGTTATTTAATAGTTCAGCATACTTGAAAACCACATAGTAATCTGTAATAATAAGGAAATCCTTCCTATTGGACAAAAAGCTTTGTCTCGACTGTAGACCAAAAATGACGGGAAAATGGTTTCAGGGATTTAAATCTTATCTTCCTCCACTGAGACAGATACAGTTTTTATGATTTGAAGACCAGTCTGTTTTTCAAACCTTGCCCTGGTCAGTTGCAGGATTATTGGTAGATGGATTTTTTTGATATTTTGCATTTTCTCTATTTGCTTCTGTAGGAACACTGAACAAATGGTTTTGACAAGCAACTGCTCAAAGAGAACTTGAAAAGATGCCATGACAGTAATTTAAGTCAACCTGGTGCTGCCTGGCTTCATCTCTTCATGAAGGGCTTGGTTATATGGTTCCCTGCTTCCATCTCCAGTTACTGTATTGAGCCCCATAACCATCTCATAAGGAACAGAAATAAAGGCATAGTATACTTTTAAGTTCAGAGGCTGTATTTCTTTCATTATTTTTGAGTTGGCAGGGAAGTGTCAACAGTCACATGTCCATGGGGGTTGGCCACATGGCAAAGAATCACAATCGAATTCAGATCCATTATGTTGGATTTCCCCCATCTAAGGAGAAAGGGTTCTTGTATGGCTATAATAGTTTTAAGGGTCTAAAATGTAGTGGCAACAGTTAATGCAAAATTTTAAAATAAAAACCATCATCATTTAAAATGTCAAACGTAGCAGCTGAGAGGGAACTCAAGATGGCAGCTGTGATGTGCCATATTGATAAATCAAAATAATAAATTCAAAACATATGTTATGATCCCAGTAATATAATCCAGATTATGTGCTAGAGGGTAACAGTTGTGCCTTTTGAGTGCTAGAAGTTTATTTTGCCTTTGACCTGATGCCTCAATGTACACTAAAGGTAGAGTGTTGCTATATAGGGATAAATCCTATTTGTGTTAGATTGGTACTATCAACCAAAGTTTTTGTTCAAATGAGACACATAAGTTTGATCTATAATGTAAAACTCCATAAGATTTACATTTCACTTTCTTTGTTGTGTAAGATGCAGACTGAACTTAAGGTACAACATTTAGAGGGAGAAAAAAAGCTTCTTGCTGTGGTAGAGCCTTAAATGAGTGAGAACAGTTTTATACAAGTGATGAGAACCTCCTGGACATGATTGACTTAAATTAGCTTGATTGCTTTTTATGAATTGCAGCTGCACTACTTAGCATAAAAATGCAAAACATCCAAAAATCATTTGCCTTGCAGCGTAATAGAAAGATGGTTTTACTTAGTCTTTAAGATGTTTCAAATGTTTATTCTACACAGATTCTCTGAGAATGGATCCAGAACATATCTAGTTACAGAGAATTAGTACAGATATTGTAAACTTTGAGAAAATTAATTAAGGAAAATATGCTTCTTTATGAATTACATATTTAGGATTTGGGTATTTTTGCTTTTAACTTTGTTAGTAAGTTAAACAGTTCAAAGATATTTGTTATAGTGGTATAATCAGGCATCTGCTATTAAAAGCTGAAAGAGACTAGAATTTTTCATGTGATGTACAATTGTCTTGCTGAGCAGTGACATAGTTGAAAGAGAAATCCTGAAGTTATGTTATTTTTTTTTTAATAAATGGAGAAAATTTTAGGCTAGTGTTGTGCATTGCAACCCAGTTTTGAAATCTTGACCATGGAGAGGTTGCTACCATTATTTTAAGGACTGTGTTCTGTATATTGAGCTTTGAGATCTGATGTCCATTTACTATCTGAATTTCCGTTTTGTAGGACTGTACTGCTATAGGATCGTACTCAGAATCCTGTCCTCGTTTCAAAGCCTTTTAATTTGTAGTGGCTTAATGATTTATATAACATGTGACCTTGAGGCTAATTAAGTGCTACTTTGTATTCCCTGGCTGCTTAATGTTATCTTTTTCACAGGAAAAATATTCGTGTATGTAACACTTACATCCTTTACTGTCACTAATTGTAACCAGCAATTGTGCTGAAGAAGAGCCTTTTTATTTATGCCAAGTAATAGATTATATTAAAGAATGAGATTACCAGAACTCCATCCATTTGGACACTTTTAAGTGTTTTGATCAGGGATGCATACATTAAGATCAAAATCTTTTACTTTTTAGGTTAATTTGTACTTATGTGTTCCTAGGATAATGATGCCCATTTATCTTTGAACAGACGCTTGGAATTAAGATGTTCAGAATGGAAATATAGACATCTGAGGGTAAAACTAATGGTAAAGTTTCAGGGCAAATGTCTGCAAATGGAAATAACTTGTATATTTATTTGTGTGTGTATCTATATATAAAACATGTTAAAAAAACCACAAAGTATGGGAACTACTTTATTACTATGAAAAAACAACTTGTTCTCCTCAGGTTTATTTTTTTCTAATATTGAAAAATCACATCTATATACAACATCCAGCAAATAAAGTTTTAGTTTTCTTTACTCTGTCAGATCTTGCAATTCAGTACAGTGATGAATGAGGGGGGAGGGTTATATTTCTTCTTGCATCAATAATAGAAGGGTTTAGGAAGTTTCAGTTACAGGGGCACTTAATTGCATCTGTGAAAGCAAACTTGCAGGCTGCAGAATTGTTACTGAGTGTATAATGCATGCAGGAAGGAAGAACAAAGGCTGAATTTCCCATGCTAGATTTAATTTTCAGCAATGATAAGCCTAAAAAAAAAAAACGTTAATCGTAAAGAGGTGGAAATTGAAGAGGTTGATACACCTGTGCATCCATGGATGCGCTTTTGTAATGCAGCCTTAAGTTAGATTGACATTTAAGAAAACTGTAAGAGGTTGGTTTTATTTTATAACTACTAGCTCTTTACTTCCTTACTAAAGGAGTTATTGGAAATTAATTCCTCTGAAACATTTTAAACTCCAAAGTGCTTATGCATTTTGCCATTTACTTGAAATGTGTGAAATGTGTGTCACTACATGAGATTATTTAGGGAAAGCCACTAGGTTTACGACAGTTGCAGAGAGAAATATTAGCAGTTCTTTAACATATCCTCTTTAACTTTTAGGGTTGGAGAGGTGGTGATTTTTTTTGTTTGATTATTTTTTGCTTGTGTTTGGGATAGTATTGTGATACTCCCATGTATGTACCAGTAAATATAATTACATTAGTGTAGTAGAGGATCCTGTGTATTTAATCTATGTCTGACTTTACATTAAGATTCCTTCTGTGTGCTGGCATTTTCCTGTTTCTTGAAATGTGTCTTTAGTTTCTCAATCTTTTGAGGAGATTGGAAAAAGGAGCAGAATTTCACCCACGTGCAGAATAATCTGTCTGGAAAAAAGATTACTTTCAAAATGCTTTCCAGGAAAAGAAAAACAGATGAGGAATGATACTTGTTTTATTTATTTATTTATTTATTTTCAGAAATTTCTTAAAAGGCAGATTTATAAGGCTCCATGTTAATGTCAACTGTCAGAGATTGGGAAATGAATTTTCATACTCAGGTTTCATTTCCCTGACTAGTAAATCTGTTTTCGCAAAGCTTCTACTTCTGTGTTAAATTATGTATGCTCTGATTTTTTTCAGCAGTAATATTTGTTTACACATGCATATGTGAATATACATATATATAATTAATAAATCTATAGACTAAAAATAATATTAAGACTGATTAAGCAACAAATATTTAAAAAATCCATCTTTCTTGCAGTGAGGTATATAACTTTCTATGGCGTATTAGCAAAATCTTTTCCATAGTCACTTATATCTTCATATTTAAGGATGACCTCAGTTCAAAGGGTTGAAATCCTAGAAGACTTAATTCTAGAAGTATTTCAAAGACATACTTTCATGTACAAAATCTTTTAATAAAAGTCTTTTGAACATATTCTATTCAAAAAGCAGGAATTCTGGTGATACTCTATGTGGAACAAAACAGTAACTCAAAGTTTGCAGCTTCATTGTTAGCATAAGATTTAAAATAGAATTATACCACTTATATTCCCAGATTGGATAGCAAGCTTAAAAAAATAAAATAGTAAAAATCCATTTGTAACTGAAGTAAAAACATATTCTGAATATCTTTGAATTTGGAATAAAAAAATAATTCTCTCATAAAAACCTTTTCATTTAGTATTTTTTTCTTTTTTTTTTTTTCTTTATATTTTTTTTTCCTGAGCCCTATTGTGTACCCTTTTTGGTTATGAAATCTGTCAAATAGACTAAAACAGTATCTTTCTTTGATAGGAGTGCTCATCCTGTAGGCAAAGAAAATATGCTGTGCTTTATCTAGCTGTATGTTAGTAAGGCTTTTGATGCCATATCATTATGGAAATTACCGGAGTGAGTGAAAATTGGGGCTCATCCAAGAACCGGATGAAATATTGGCAAATAATAATTGGCTAACAGTTTAGATAGTATGGAAAGAAAAGCCCAGGTTGGTAGAAATTACAGTGGAAGCCTCTCAAGACCTGATATTGCAATGCGGCTCACTTAATATTTTTATTACATAGCTTGCCAAGCTTTGGAAGCATACTCATGAGTTGAGTTATCAGAGATACACAGGCTGGAGCCACTAGTGATCTGAGGAGATTTGGATGATCTTGAATTCTGGAGTGATACAAAAAGAGATGAGATGTAGTACAGACTTCAGGGTTATGCCCCTAAGAATTATAAACTAAAACTTCCATAATGTAAATGTTGAGGTGAAGGTAGTAACAGCATATCAGGAGACTGCTGTTAGTCACACACAAAATGTGGCTGTGGAAAATCTGATCCTGGAATGTATCAGACGAGAGACTTCTGGTAGAGATGGGGAAGGTCTTAGTGCACTTTGTGAAATCTCACATGGAATGCAGTTTATGGCTCTGGTTACACAGATTGAAGAAATATCAGTTCAGAGTAGGTGAGGTGGAGGAGTTAGGAAGGCTGGAGGATTGATCAGGAAAATGGAAAAACTAAATATTAAAAAGGTTTGGCTCAATTGAATCATTTAATAGTGGTTTGATTTTCAGGGGTCATTTAAGCCAACCTGTTTTGTTTATCAGTGCTATTAACTGGTGACATCCCTCTTTCTTTCAGTTATGCTATATTTGTTAAGGGACAGTAATTTTCAGCTGAGGGATGAATGAGGCAATGTAGGTGTATCAGTCTGAGTTTAGAATCCTGCAGCTAATGTATGTTACTTCATCATCTATTTTGGTTGCTTATTTATTACTTACATGTCATAGTCCAGAGTTCCAACAATTTTCCAGAGTTTTATATGGAAAAATCTGTAGAACGATTCTTTCTTCTTCCCTCCTTGAAAAATGCAATCTATCTGAGTTTACATGACCAAGAATGGTCATAATTTCTGTTCAAACTTTTACCAAATTCACCTTTTATAGTAAACCAAGTCAAGAGAAAGTTTAATTTTGAAAGACTCTGATAAAAGAATGATTTGAAACATCTTTTTAAAATTTCTTGGATAAGCTTTTACTTCAAACTTTAAAATATGGGAAACTTTTCACAGTTTACCAGAGTAGGGATTTCACTTTCTAGGGATAATAATCAGATTTTTATGTACTGCTTACAATAAGGCTAGTAGAAATCGTTCTGAAGTATATCTACTCATAAGATGCTGCACATCATGTTTCATTTTTCCTTCTAACCTATTGTAGTAAAGTGTAATAGCAATTCTTTAATGTCTCTATCAGAAGCGTTGAAAATACTCTACAAGCTCCAAGTGGGAGAACTGCCATTATGGGACTCTGGATCTTGGGAATTTTTGGAAGAGGTTCTGCTTCTGAAGGAACTGTGTGGTACTTCCAGAAATGGCTGAAAAGGTCTTCCTGCGCTGTCCTGATTCAATATTGCATTGCCCCATCTACTTAATCTTTTTTTGCCTTTTTGGCATAATACACATTTTTGTGTACCTCCTCCTCAGGTTTTCTGTAAGGCACTTTTCAGAGTTTTTTAATAAAGTGTTGAAACCTCACTGTACCTTTGTGAGGCAGGTATAGTGGTTATCTTTACATTATGGAAAGGAAAACCATCTTGCTTAGTTGAGGTGTTATCAAAGCTGGGTTTATTTTCTGACTTCAAGTTAGAAAAGTTGTAGATAATGAGGACACTAATTACTTCTACAGATACTAATGGAAAATAGAAATGGAAAATGGAAACCCTCACATAATTGTATGCTTTGTTTCACCCAGGTATTTTTCCTTAGAGCGAATAGTACATTGAATCAAGTTTATCAAAATCTAGGATACCTCTGCAGGAATTAGGGGGTCATGTTTTACAAATCTGGAATTTGTTGATGTGTAACAGTCTGGTCATATTAGATATATATTAGCCACATTTTTGTTTCTGATTATGATCTTTGTAAGACCCTGGGTTCCTTCAAGGGACTGAGAAAGGGAGAAGGAAAAAATTCTTTCAAGCTATTCCAGTGTAGGTTATTGTGGTTTAATGATTTTTCCATACAGGTTCTAATGCAGCACAGGATCAAGCATGGATGTGTAGTTCATGAAGTTTCTCTTTTTGAACAGTTAGAAAGTTTACATGATAACCAGTATTGTCTTGGACATTTTGGAGAAGGAAGGAATATGATGGCATACAGGAATTTATGGTTAACAGTTCCGAGAGTTCTTGAATTTCTTGTACTCTGAAGAATCAGAGTTGGCTTTTATTCTCATTGAAAACTGGTGTATGAGGATTATCTTTCTCTGTTTATTTAGTCACTGTGTCTTGGCTGTCATTGTTGGCTCTTGTAGGTTGTAGGGCTTTGTCTGACATTAATTTGAGAGTTATTTCACTTCTGGTTCTTTTTCTGAAAATACCACTTAAACATTTGACAGTGTAAAAGCACTTTTATGATAGCTTGTGTTCATATCTAACTTCACATTGTTTAGTGTCAACACTGTTAAGAAAGCAGCACATACCAGTTTTCCTTTATCTTTCTTCTTCAGATGCTATTCTGTCCTGAGAAACAGTGTGTCTCCCAGCTGGAACATGATTGCGGTAAACTAGTAAACCCATAACTTACAGCTGGGAAATAAATGAAAGATCAGATCTTGAAATGTCACTGACGTGCTGCTAGAAGATCTAGCTGACTGGATTCAGTTTAAATACTTGACAAACTAGACTCTGCTAGTATGCTAGAAAACCTGCAGCTGAGACTTATTCATGTCTGACTTCATCCCTGCATAAGTTTTTGTTTTTAATTTACTACGTAACCTGTATTATAAGCACTGTACTTATACAAAGGATAAAATTATTGCTTTTATGTCCCTAGTTTAAATCTTACACTTTACTATTATTGTTGAATGTCATTAATTATCTGAAAATTTTCAAACACTTAGAATATGAGTTGAAGATCCGCTTCATGTGATAACTGAAATTTTGAAGACTATGATACCTTCTCCAGTTCCACCTAAAATGCCTCAAGAATATTACTGCAAAGATGACATATAAAAGGAGTTATCAATTTGGGACAATAGCTACTAAACTAATTAATTTGGTAACAGTAGACTATAGTCCTTTCTTGAGATACAGAGTTAGACAGCCTTTCTTGGTCTAAGTAGTCTCTCTATGTCCAGATTTCATATTTCAGTCTAGCACAGACTCTGGAAAGTAGTTTGGGAGTCTGTTTCCTGCACCTGAAGTAAATATACTTGCAATTTGTATGACAGGAAAAATGGCTGCACTTTTGTTTCAGTTGGACTCCAATCTGCTTTTTGGTTCTTGTTATTAATAAAATAGCTTAGCAGTATTTCCAAGCCTTATGATCTTCAGCTGATGGACCACCTTCTGCCTGTAAGAGATCTTTGAATAATAATTTCCAGAATTAAATTAATATGACACAGCATTTCACAGAACAGTTTCTTAAGGGGCTCAGAATACCACTGAATAATTATTAGTTTCCATAAATCTGAAAGCTACTCAGCCCTCACATTTTAAATCTTGCATCTTTTGTTGAGTCCAAAAATCAGAACATTATAAAAATATTTCAGATTACATTTAAATAATTTTTCTTCTGTAGGGATTTTTAGATCTGGTTTCTTTTTCTCTATGATTGTAAAGACCAGATTTTTTTTTTTTTAAGAGTTTCAGCACTTATTATATCAGACTTGAGATTTTAAGAAAAATAAGTAGTTATCACATGACTCACAGTATGATTTTAATCTTCTTTTTAAGCCACTTGCAAACTAGCCTAGTGAAGTTATTTGTCCAGGGTACTAGTAAGGGCTTCATCTGTACTAGTACAGATGAAAAGATAATACCATTTCTAGTACTCTGGAAGGTCCCATAGATTAGATAACAAGTATGATGCTGCTGCTATTAGGAGGCAATTTAACTTCCTTCTGGGTAAGGCACTGATGGGAGAGGTTGAGAGAACTGCTTGTGCCTGATCTCTTAAAAGACTAGACTGACTAACTGACAAGTTCCTCTGTCAGACATTTGTTGATAAAACCATCCAAAGTCACTGCTGACTTTGCTGTTTTTTCAAGTTGAATTTTTGCTAAAATCAAGTAATTGTCATCCACAGGTCAGCTACATATTGCTTCGAGTTCTGTTTTGGTCAGAATCCTTCATTTTGGATAATAGTTTGTTATTATAGTCATAGCGTTTTCCTCTTGTATCAGGTCATAGAAGAATGTCAGTTCTTTGGTATTCTTTATTCTCAGCATAGAGCTGTTTTCCACAAGTGAGCTATTAAGTGAGCTTCTGTTCTTCTGTCTTATCTTTAATGTAGAGTAGTTGACACAACCATTCACGTGAGAAGCAGTAACTTGTGAAGATATCACACTGAAGTGATGCTGACAAACAGTTTTTAATTAATTCTTTCAAGAGGCCTAAACAATTCACCAGTTCTAGCTAAAAATATATAATTAGCTTTTTTTCCTCTTTCACCTAGTATCAGAAATTTTTTAATTGCTGTCCTTTGAGTCTGATTTTTTTATTTTTTTGCTTTACAATCTTGGACTTAAATTTTCTTCTAAAGTTCAAGCTTTACCTACTCCCAAAAAAGAATCTCAATTTTTGCTCCTCCTTCAGTCAAAGCAGACTTTGTGAACTGAACGTATTAAGCACTTTTCCATTTCTCTCAAGTAATGTGTTAATCTTCAAGATGCTAACAGGAATCATCATCGGTAATTGAGTTTGGAATGTTTGTTTAGGTCATTTATATCACTGGAACCTTGTTATGGAAACATAGTTCTTTTGGGGTTTCATCACTTAGAATTAATCAGTGATAGTATCAGCAGCTGATGCTATTAAATTCTAGCAAAAATGGTTATTTTCATCTAGTTAGGTCAAAAATAAACCTCATTTAAAAAAAATAAAAGCTGTCATTAGAGGATCCTATTCTCCTTATAGCAGGATTAATACCAATTTTTATCTTTGATTGATTTGAGACCTGTATTTATTAAGTTGTCACTTAAATCAACCTACCACTTGCAGGAAGCATAAGAATTTGCTGTAGACAGAATGGATGTTGCCTTTGCTCAAACCAGGCTTCCCATTAAAACAAGATATTGTCTCTGAGAATGGTATGCAAACTTTGCTATTATTATGCCCTGAATAGCTTGGAATGTTCTTGCTAGGAGACCTCTGTCATTTTTTAAATCTTATTAATGTCTAGTATATTCTTTTACCAAGAATGTACCTTACTGCATGCCAAAGTAGTCTTTTTAGGCTCCGTTTAGGGAATTTTCAATCATTTTTTAATTGCTTTTGATATCACTCATTAATTATTACTTCTATCAAACATTTTTGAATATACGATTCAGCTCTGAGTAAGGAATTCAAGATTTATCCTGAGATAATCTGTATCTGCATAACTTCCAGTTTTATTTCTAGAAAGAAGTAATTTAATTATCTAGTCTCTGAATTTTCTCTCATTTTTTGTTTTAGAAGACCTGACTTCTGAATTCCAGGAAACTTGTATCCTTGGCCTAGTAGAACAAGGAATTTGTAACTTGCCTGCTAGCACATGCATCTTTTTATATTTAATATTTAGGTAAGAATTCAGCCAGCTAGGGTTTCTACTATTTTCATTCTTTTTCTTTAAACCTTGTTGTAGAAAGGTCTGAATACTACCAGCTCTAGGAGAAATCTGTAAATATCAAGAATATGCCAGATATTGGCAAATTGAGTCTTCTGTAAGGTTTTTAATTTTTTTTTTAAAACCATGAGAAGAACTTCTTTTATGGACAAGTCACAAAAATAGACAAAATGGATCTATTAATTTCTGTGACAACTTTTCTCTTCAGAACATTACTACTGGAATGCCAAATATTCCACATAATCTTTTTGTCCATCTAATGTAGTAAAACAATGTACTCTGTTCTCATGTGAAGCAATTATCTTGTATTTCTCACAACTGTTCTTCTGTTGGTGAAAACAAAACAAAAACTCTGCTCTGCTCCTCAGAAACTGAAGTTTTAAGGATAGATTTGATGCTAACGCTGATGTTCTATCATATGCTTGTGGATCAGTTATCCAGATTTAAATAATCTCAGTAGCTCAGGGGACCTTGATAATCTCTTAGCTAAATCTCACACATCCCAGTATCTAAAATTCTAAATTAATAGAAGTCTGGTATATCTCAGAGATGTATCAAATCTACTGTGTACGAACTAGACAATTGGTGTGAGCTTTGTTGTGCATCAACTTGTGTAAGATGCACTACACATGAGTTTATGCAGCAAATCCAGCATGTCATCTGGATTGCTGTGCATGCACAGATCATGTATGCAATAGATTTTTATTAGATCTTTATCAGACACTTTCTCTTGCATCTGACTTATGTTGCAAGGGCCCTAGATATGAGAGATTCACTCTTATCTCCTAGGGGGCAGTTCTCTGTGCGCTGCTGCAGATCCCCCTTGTAAGGAAAGCGTAGAACTTTCAACCGGTCTGGCAGAGTTGCAAGTGGCATGCTGCTCCCTGCTCTGTGCATCACTGGATGAGGGCAAATCTGCAGAATTACCTAGAAAGCTTAAATACAAATTAGCTGTGTAATGCTGAGATGGTGCCTCTTCATTTGAAACACCTGAGGTCACTTATTAAAAACCAACAAAATATCCTCCCCTAAATCAGAAAGTCCTAAGTGTTATTTCTCTTTGAAATAGCAGCACTCACAGACAGGGACCACCATTTCAGAGAACTCTGGAAGACTCTAGAAGCCACCGAAGAAGACTGAAATGAGCAGTAGTAGGTTTTATTTTTATTTTTATTTTTTTTGGGGGGTGGTGGTGGTGGGTTGAAGTAAGGCAGTTGTCCTGGCTTATTTGCCCTGAAAGCCAGAGCTATGGAGAAAATTTTGGGTTCTAGAAGAGCCCAGAGAACTAAAGGTTTGGGTTGAAAACAAGTGAAAGAGCTAAGCAGAACTGTAACACTTCACTTGCTGGTTCTCAAGATAAATATCAAACCAAGTGAAGTTTATTGCTGCCAAAGGAGATTGTGCAGCCTGGCTTATTGGGAGAGAAAGAACTTCTCAGGTTTTATATTTGGGAAGACTTAGAAGTGATTTTTTAATCAAAAAGGTTAAAATTGGTTAGAAACTTACTCTTGAGAGAAATGGAGCAGTTTCCAGAGAAAAGGCAATGCATTTGTCTCTGAAAGAACGTGGGCAGGAAAGATAACAATAGCTAACACAGGATACTTCTTGAAGAAAAAACTGTTAAATTTAAAGTAAACAATGTATGTTTAGCTTATTATTTTAACCTTCTTCTCTGTTCCCTGTGTTTTTATGAATAAATGAAAAATACTGCCCAATCTGTTTTATATCACTGTGTTTATGAGCTGGCTGTAGATTCTGCAAGATAAGCCTGTAGCCAAGCTGATTCCAGCTGGACCTACTGATGAAGGAGTATGTGATAGACAAGTGGGTGACATCAACAGGTGTTCCAGTCCCAGAACAGGGTGAATCTCGCCTCTCCGAGATGGGAGAGGGAGTGGGGTCAAGGGTACAGCTCATCCCTGCCAGTGTAACAGAGACTCTCTCGTTTGGTTGGAGGGGTTTACCTACAGGCTGCTCCTTTGTTTGAATGTCCTGAGCAGGTTACAAACTTAAATGTGCTTTACAAAAATCACTTCCATTGCTACGTCAACTATTTGTAATAATTGACTTCTGCTATTAAGAAAAAATTAAACTGAGAAAAACAGTTTGTATAAAAATTCTGTTTTCATTGTGTATGGAGCTAATGGCTATTTACTGATGGTTTTTATATTGTTGTGGAATTCAACACTTTTTTTTCATGAAGCAGTTAAATGCATTGGCATGACTTAAAAAAAAGTGGCCTTTTAATTCACTTTCTATTAATCTGTTAAAGTATAATAAAATTTGAATGTTATTGGGTACAGAAATTTCAAAAGTTAAAAGCTACTACGATTGATAGTTTTGTAAATTGGTTTTAAGTATTTTGAATTTATAACTATCGTTATGTTGCTAAATAACATTGACTCTGGAATGACTGACTTCCTTTTGCAGTAATTCAAAAATATTATGACAGCTATAGTTTTATAGTGAGCATAAAAATCAATGAGGTAAGGTTAGTGTTGGAAGTTTTATTAACAAAAACTTTAAGTATTAGCACATGAGTTACAATTCCCATGCGTTTTCCAAAATTTGCTGGAACTGAACTGAATATTAAATTCTGAACTTTGGACTAGCCACTTTAAACTACCTAATTTTATCGGTAGGAGTAGGCAAACATTTATTTGAATAAAACAGCTGGTAGGCAGTTGGCTGTGTTGATATCAGAAATCAGTCAGAAATCTTTGTGGCTATGATGGTTCACAAGGATGAGTTTTGAACTGCCCGTGGGAACCATTTTGTTTCTCAGCTGCAATCTGTTTCAGCTAAGATCTTTTCTAGTGTGGTTTGTTGAATCAGTAATACTGCTTTTCTCTTTTAAAAGAGTGCATAATCTGGACTTGTGGGAAAAGAAAGAATGAAAGAAAAATCAGGGTTGATTAATAGACACTGGCTGGCTAAGCCGTTAGGGAGAGAGGCTGGGATCTTTGTGGAACATATAGATGCCATCTTTTGAGGTGTAAATAGAGTAAGTGCATTGGATGCGTTGTGCCATCATGTGGTTCTCCCTTCCTTTCATGTAGAGATTGAAAGAGCTTGTGATGGTGATTCTATGGGGATAGTAGTATGAGATAGCATGAAATTGTTCTGATGTGAACAGGCATCATCTTCTTGTGTTGCTCACACCCTCTTATGTTGCTCACTCTTTATTTAGATCAGCTGGAAGGTACTCAGCTGCTTTACATCCCTGTCCTTTTGCCAGTTCTTAATGTCATGTGTAAATATGGATGAATAAGTACAGGCATGAAGATGTTTAATAGTTTGGTTCTTTGATTAACTGAAATGGTTCCAAAGGATGGAAGAAGGAAAAAAAAAAAAAAAAAAAAAGGTTGCATAATACACTAAGGTAACAAGTAGTAGTACAGGAAAGTGTCAGCAACCTTGTGGAGCCTGTAGTGGTCATCAGGAAGGGAGAGAATAATAGTACAAAAGGTCAGAAAACTGGTTCCTGGATGCAGTGGCACATACTGACTGCAGCGTGTGCTGGAACAGAAGTGGGATTAGGAGGGAGAAAGACAATGGGTGCTAGTTTGCCTTCTGTTACCCAAGGGATGGTACTACCTTATGTTTAATGCTTGACTAGTAACGTCAGAATTACTTTTAAAAAATTAAAAAAAATACTTTGCTCTAAATGTATTAATTTATGCTGGTACAGTAAATAATAATAAACAGCGAAACACAGTAGTGCTTCTTCACATTTTACTTCCACGTGGAGCTCCATAACACCAAAACCACTTTCATAAATGATATGTATACTATGGCATGTAAGTTAAACAGTTAACAGTAAGGGACTTCAAGAAATAAACGTCACTACTGGAGCTGGTCATGAGTGGCAGGTGATCACATGAAGATTTATAAAGTTTGACTTTGAATTTGGCAATTTTTGCCACTTACATGAACTTTTCTTTAGGATAGCCCAATTTCGGATTTTTGTGAAGTGTTGTATATTTCCAGAGCAAGTGACAGAGTTTATTGTATTAAATAGTTGAAATAGGTAGTTGCTGAGGAAAAACAACTTAGACAAAATTGAAAAGCAATTTACTTGGACAGAGGTCTTTGAAATGGTTTATGTGCTAGCTATCAGGTCTGGTTTGGCTTTACTTTCCTGGAAAATGATGGTATTCTTCAGATTGCCAAGTTTTACTAGTAAATGTACTGCCAGAGCTTGGGAAAAATAAGTGAAGGACTCTTAAAATTACACAGTGTTGAGTGAAAAGCCAAAGAGAGAATTTTTGTGTACCAAAAATCCTTATCCTTTCAAATATAAAATATATATATATATGATGTTGTAAAATGATCTATATTTAATTTCCTTTCAGATCGTTTAAAATGCCATAGATGTAAAAGGAGGAGTAACAAAGCAGCAGACATTTCTCATAGTATACTGGCATGCTCTATTTAGAATATTCATTGCCTCATTATCTTTTCCCTGAAAATGGTACGGTGAAATCACATCTCCCAAAAATAATTTCTGATATGGGCAAATCCATCCTGGCTGTAAACAAAGTAGTAATTTTTGCTTCTTGTCTTCCACAAGATGAGGAGAGCTGACTTAACAGCTTTTCTATTTTACACCATCTGGAGGCTTGTATTTCGCTTATGAAATGATGTCACTGCTTAGCACCAAAGAGATACTGTATAGTAAAAGGTTGCATGCAGTTCGAGCTGAGGTAGTTTTATTTCACATTATGAGAAATGTGAAAGTCTTGGTTCGTGATTACTGGAGACAGAAAGGAGAATGTAGGGAAGCAGAAAATGACTGACATAACCAATGTTCTTGTAAACCTCCACATTGCATTCCTGTGAATAGAAAATAAATCTGTACACCTAAGACCACACACAGTATGAGTTGCCTACTCACTCTCCCAAGCTGCCACTGTCTCAAACTTCTGGCCTTCTGAAAACTTGCGTAGAGCACTGATTTCAGAATGGCTCCTCACTGTGTGTGCTAGTTTGGGAGAAGTTATACCTATTCTATCAAAATACCTGGGCTTCATTGTGTAGGTGGCCTTTTTGGGTTGGTGTTCTGCTGTATCAGTTTCAAGATGTCTGACCGCTGGTTGATGGTGACTAAGAAAGTATAGTTGTACTTGGCAGATATTTTTTTTTTCTTCCCAACACTGGTGTCAGGCCACAATCTAATATTAGCTCTACAACAAGTAGCTTCTGGGAAGACAGACCGGAGATTGTGCTGTACCCTGTACTTTCAAGGAGAAAAGGATGACACAGGTAGAAAACCGTGCTGTGAGCAGAATATTCTCCTTTTCTGATGTTAGAATCATAGAATCATTTGGGTTGGAAAAGACCTCTAAGATTATGAAGTCCAGCCGTAAGAGGTTTTAATTTGAGCTCTTGTGTGGACTTGGCTTTTGGTAGTTTTTGGCTGGGAGAGAGATGAAATATTTTTCCAACTCTCAACAAAAAATATTCAACAAATATTTTTTGAAAGAGTGGAAAAGAGGGAGCATCAAATAGGATACAGTCTTAAAAACAACAGCAAAAAAGTAGGAAAATGTATGGTTTACAAAAGATGAGTCTGAATCTCTGTGATCCAGACTGAAACGTGAAATGCTGTGTCAACAACCCAGGTCAGTAGCCTCTCATCATATCTGAGAAACATTTGTTTCACCAGGTGGGAGAAATTCCTTTAGGAAGGAATTTTCTCCTAATTCTTTGGAACTCAAACTCCAGCTGGAACAGAAGATTGAGCATTTTCTGACCTGTGATTCATTTGGAAAGGGCTGGGAAATAAGACAATCTTCCAAGTATGACATTGCATTTTTCTGTGGCTTGGAGATGACATCATGGTGAACAGTGCTTCTGCAGCGGCCAGAAGCTCTCAGCTGCCAGAGATAGGAGTGGGAGCAGGAAATGCTGGGACTGAAGTGGAGGATCTTCCACCTTGGGCTGTGGTTGCTCACTCCATACTCTTTCCTTCCCAGCACTTGCACTGTTCCTGTTTGAAGGGGGGTTTCTGGGATCGAGAGTCTTTGTTTCAGCTCTTTTAGAATGTTTTCCTTGGTGCAACCAAAGGTGTGTGAATGCAGTTTTATTTGAAGCTACCAAGGCTAGGAATGAATTATTAAATGAAAACTGTCATTGCTTTATAGTAACAACAATCTCTTGTGAAAATTGGGGTTCTAGGCAGGATTTTACCTCTTACATCTGCATGTATGCAAATCTTAAGTCTGAGCAACTCCTTATGGAAGAGTTCAATTTACCTTAAAGATATGAGTATTTATTCATTTTAATTCATTCAGATTTTTTTTAAATAATGTTATTGACCTGGAAGAATTGATCAGAGGTGTAAACTACTTACATAAATGTGTGTGAAGTAATCTGTTTATGGTGTTAATGTGAAAACAGTCCATTTCTGTGTTTAGCTTTGGTCCAGACAACACTGAAGCACTAGGTGCCTGATCCTCTGTGGCACAACCCATGTGCTAACCTAAAGGTTTTTGTGTGGCTGGCCAGAAGGCTAACCAGGGAAAGAAAAGATGGAGATTGCGGAGTCCCGTATACATTTCTGTTTGCTAGTAAGGAAAACCACCAAGCACCTTCTCTCCTCCCTCAGGGTTGAATTCACTTCTGTTTAGGGAATAGAAATAACTTCAGTCATGTTACGAGCTGCCTAGTGGTGAAAGGAAATGCAGGAAGGTCCAGTCATGTGCTGTTTAATTACCAGCTGTGTAAGGCAGAATCGGGCCTGAGGAACTGGAGTGGATGGGGCTCTGCTCCCCTTTCCCATAAGCAGGTTTTCGACATGGGCTTCAGAGCCATCTGCTTTTTTATCCTCTCACCCCTCCTTGTGGGTCTCCCATCTTTTGATAGCTAAAATCCTGATTTCTGAGTTTAATTTACTGAGCAGTTGTGACAGGACGTGTTGTGAATAAATGTGTGAAGAGCAGCAAGAACTGTCTGCTGAGCCCTCAGAGTGGGGAATGGATGCACACAGAGGAAAAGGCTTTTGGCTTGGGAAGTGCCATTCAGGCATGCAGAACAGAACTATATCTTGCATGGGTGCAAGCTACTGTGTTATCCCACTCCCCAGGGAAACAGTGTCAGTGCTTTGTTTACCAGTGGTTCTAATCACCTTCAACAACCTTTAAATTAAAGTATAAAACTGATGCTTAGTGGCAGTTGGCAAATGAAACCTGCAGTGTTTCCTCCTCTTCTGGAGCTCCTGCTGCAATGCTAGGCTGAGCTTCTGAGCTGCAGCTTAAAGGTGCAAGTGAGATTTTTGTGATTTGACTTACAGGATTGCTTAAAGACATGCAGCAAATAAGTGATTAAATATTTCAAAAAAAAAAAAAGTTTCAGATGAGGTCTTTCACTGTTAGCTGCTACAACCATTTTTCATAGTCAAAGAATTATGTTTGAATCTAATACTGCACACTGCTTACTAACTGCAAGACCCTATTATAAAAATAAACTAAATCCAGTAGAGTATAAATCTTTTTTTCTTTTTTTTTTTTTTCCCAGTGTATAGAAAAGCAATGAGCCATTTTAAGAGCAGGAAGAACATGCATTTCAAGATCCAATAGATCATCTAAATTAGTCCCAAACCAAGTTTTAAAGTGGCGTTGCAAAGACTTCTGCGCAGAAGAAATTTAGCATTACAAAACTCAGAATATAAATAAAAATAAATCAGATATCTGTTGATTATTTTGTACTTAAATATATTCTGTTCATAGAATCATATAATCATTAAGGTTGGAAAAGACCTCCAAGATCATCTTGTCCAACCATCATCCTACTACCAATGTCCCCCACTAAACTATGTCCCTTAGCACCAGGTCCAAACTTTCCTTAAACACCCCCAGGGACGGTGACACCACTACCTCTGTGGGCAACCCATTCCAATGCCTGACTACTCCTTCTGAGAAGAAATTTCTCCTAATTTCCAACCTGAACCTCTCCTGGCTCCCCTGAGGCATCTTGATTAACTAGAAAAAATAGCGCTTACTGCATGTGACTTGAACGGTTCTAACTGTACAACTTAAAGATGCAAGACTAACACTTATATCCCTTTGGTTACTTCCATCTAGCTTTTTACTATGAATAAACTTTGTGAATTTTTAGGTAATGTAAATTTTAAACCCTAATTCTTTATTTTTTGACATCTGTATGTTTGAAATTTGGATTAGTGAATCTAAAATTTCGCACTTGCCTTACTTCCTGCAGCTCTGGCTAGATGGTGAATTATTTTAGACTGCCACATCATATATTTTCAGTCCAAACTTCTCAATGGTGTACCTGGCAGCCAAAACAAGCCTGTATGGATCTACTTAATGTGAACACCTCCTGGTTTCAGTGCTGTAGATGAAAACAGTATCAGACAAATGGCCTCTGTTCAAGGAGATCTGTCTTTGTAATGACAAATGATTGCACTGTTTTTATCTTAGTTTTTATAGAGTTTTATCTCTACTTTTCATAAAATGATGGTGCTGTGCTAAAGGCTTGTAAACCTTGCTAATGTTCTCCATTCCCATGCTGCCCCTCTGTGCTTTCTGTGCTGCATTGTGGCTTTCTCGCTCCGGGTGGAGCCAAAGTGCAAATAGGGAAGTAGGTCTATAACAGTATTTTTAGTATCTCCTCTCCTGGACTGGAAGTTTCAATGTGTTAACCAGCCTTCTGGAAAACTGAAATACTTCACTAAGAATAAAGTCTCTGTAACCTAGGCTTGAATTTGGGAGTTAGAGGCTGCACAAGGAATGCAAAATGGAATCCAGAGTGCTTAATGCTAGGAATGGATTGGTTTTGTTGTTCTGTTTAAAGATAACAGATTGCATGTGCAATTATTTGCTAAATTATCCTAACTTTCTTGGGTATACCGTATTTTCTTGTATTAATTATTTTATTTACAAAACAGTTTTCAGTAATGAGGATCACATAAAACAACAGCAACAACAAAAAACTCTTGGTCTTTAAAAACTTCTTACATAATGATTTTTTTTTTTCCTCCAAAGTTTCCCCACCCAGTGTTCTATGGTGTGTTGTTTGAACCAGTATGTGCAAGCAGGTATGATCTAGCTGAAGTGCTCATTGAAGGGACCAATGCATGTAAGGTGCAACTCTTACAGTACCAATAGTTAAACCTAAACATACTGTTTAGGTGTAATGAATTGAGATGTCTACTTTTTCATTACAAAAATGCCTTTTATATCAAAAGTATTAATAGTAGAATTTAGGTGGTAGGTAATTCTTTGGCATTAGTGAGTTTAGCTTAAAATATGCTTCAGTATCTTTGTTTAGCCTAAAATATGCTAGTGGCAGGGGAGGGGGAACACGATAACTTGGAGATATTCCAGTTCAGTTTAATTTCGGTTCTCTTTTGTTTACAATTCTGTATTATTTGTCAGTGTAATTTAGCTTGCCTTTGCACATACTTTCTAAAGAATTCTTTGAGTAATAATATTAGGTGGTCTCTCCATTTCAGTGAAATGTAGAACTTCCCATTTTACTAATTATCAAGGTCAGCATAGATTACATGCATCATATTTTGGATCCCCTATATTCTACTGTCAGCTCAAGTCTGGATCTTTAGATTCTTGAATTAAGACAGGATTCATTCATTTTATTCTATTCATTTTATTCTTCTATTCATTTTATTCTTCTCTACTATATAAAAAGCTGCACCATTTAAACTTACAAAATTTCATTTTCTAGCTCTGCTTTTCTGCTGCAGTTTCACCTTGTGGTTTCGCTTTCACTGCACCATAGCATCTTTGTAAGCATTCAAGTATGTGCTTTACAGGCATGGAATTCCATTATGATATTTTAACTTAAGGAAACTGTGACAAAATCTCTGACTTTGAAACTTTCTTGAAACTTGAGAGCTAATATTTGGACTAATGTGTTAGATGTTCTCAAAGATTGTACCAGTGAGCACCTTGACAGTGACCACTTCCTCTACTCTTCACAGTGTGCAAAATAACACATTTTTCCATTTGGGATTATAATGTACTCTATGATAACTACTCTAGGCATTGGTTATGTAGAAAGGCATTACTAAAAAGGCACAAGGGATTTGCATCTGTGAAGTAGGATTGTTAAATTTACTTGAGGAAAATTAAACTTTCCTGTCTTCGTTTTGGCCCCTATTTGTCATTTCCATTCTTGTGCTCCTGGATCCTTATCCCTACTGCTTTGGCCCTGTCCTTTTCCAGTTCCTTGAGCAGGTGTCCTGTTGATTTTCCTCCATTCCTTGCTTTTTTTCTTTGATAATTATGCTACTGTCCCTGAACGTGGCTGCTGCTTCCCCCCCCCCCCTTGTTTGTTGTGGAGGAGAGTCAACTATTTTTATTCCTAATTTCTAAATGCTTTTATGAGTTATCAAGGCTTTTTAATTGCTGTTAGCAGTAGAGCTGCTTATAGAAACAACTATATACAAATAGTAGTCAGCATCAAGTGATCTATGGATTTTTTCCAGACACCAGCAACTATTTGCCTGACCTCAATTTGAGAACTGTTGGAATTGCATTAAGAGAATTATAAAGTTGCGTCCTTGAGCATTTATACAGCAGGAAATGAGAAAACAAAGGATATTACATGTACTTTCTGGGCCATTAAAATGCTTGTTCAACTTGCGAGTTTTCTTTTTCTTTTGGAACTTTGTAGAGTTTCTAAAGGCAGATAAAAAGCAGTCATGTAATGCAGAACAGTTAGGTGAGGTTCTCTATTAAGACACTTCTGTGTATGAAAATCTTTGAAATATTCATTGTTTTATGTAATAGAAAATTGTGCTTACTATAGAAAAGTACAATAAGACCCATTTATTAAGAGACTTATGAGAGATACACTGGAGAAAAGTGAAAAGCCTTATCATTTACCCATTTGCTGTCTCTTTGTTAAATAGTTCTGTTTCTGATATATGTCCAAATCTGTGTACTGACTGTAGTATTGAGCCACCTCATGGCTTTAACAGTTAAATTGAAAAGAAGATGCAGAGCGCTATTTTCAATGAATTATATATTTAATAGGTCAAGATTTTTTTTTTTTGTGTGTCATATATGCATATGTCAAGACTGGACTCTCTTAGTGTCATGTTTAAAGCTTTGACTCTTCTACTTTATTCTGTTTATGCTTTGGTGCTAAAGCTGCCTTATTTTTTTGTCCTGGTTCCAGTTAGGACAGAGTTAATTCTCCTCATAGTAGCTGGTAGGGTGCTATGTTTTGGATTAGGATGAGAAGAGCGCTGATAACATGCTGATGTTTTAATTGTTGCAGAGCAGTGTTTACACCAGGCCAAGGACTTTTCAGCTTCTCGCTCTGTCCTGCCAGCGAGCAGGCTGGGGGTGCAGCAGGAGCTGGGAGGGGACAGACCCAGGACAGCTGACCCAAACTGGCCAAAGGGGTATTCCATACCATCTGGCGTCATGCTAAACAATATATAGGGGTGGCTGGCCGGGGTGGGGCGCCGGCTGCTCGGGGATAGGCTGGGCATCGGTCAGCAGGTGGTGAGCAATTGCATTGTGCATCACTTGTTTCTTACACATTATTATTATTAATACTATTATCATTATCACTATTATTATTATTATTGTTATTATTATATTCCTGTCTTAATAAACTGTCTTTATCTCAACTCACCGGCTTCACTTTCCCGTTTCTCTCCCCCATCCCAGAGAGGGAGGGGGGAGGGTGAGCGAACGGCTGTGTGGTGTTTAGCTGCCAGCCGGGTTAAACCACAACATTTTTAATTTCATTTTAACAACTAAAAGTATCCCTTTGGTCTGAGATACAGGTGGAAAATCTACATTTAAAAAAAAAAAGTTTCCTAGGTGACACAAAAAGTAAGTAAAATAAATAAAATATGTTGTTCATCCTTACTAACACCTAAATGCGTTTCATTTACTTACTGTAGGTTGATGCCTTGCGGTTACGATTGGAAGAAAAAGAAACGTTTCTCAATAAGAAAACAAAACAACTTCAAGACCTCACAGAAGAGAAAGGAACCCTAGCTGGGGAGATTCGAGATATGAAAGACATGTTGGAAGTAAAAGAAAGGAAAATTAATGTCCTTCAAAAAAAGGTAAGATCATTGATGAAAGGATATGTTGTAAAATTTCTGAGACACATATAAAGGAAATGCACTTCTTAGAGCATATTACCTTTAAAATATTAAAAAAGCGTGGAGTATGTCTATAATAGTTCTATGATATAGATGTGTTATCTTCCATGGGATTGTTTCTACAGTGTTATATTTTAATTGTATTACAAAAATATTATGTTCCGCAGTTTGCACAGAATTCTTGGAGTTAAATGAAAGTCCTAACAATTCTGACAAAACCTACTCCTCACTGTGAGGGATTCTGTTATCCTTACTAACATTGAATACTACTCTTTCCAGATAATTCAAGTAAAATGTGTGGGACTACTAAAAGATTAGTATACTGCATTTTTCTTTAAAGACATTTTGGTGGAGAGGGAGGGAAGGAAGTGGAAAAGGAAACTGAAATTAAGTAAATTTTCTGCTTTTCCTATGCCCGATAAGCTATAGACATTAAGAATGGAGGCTCTCTCCAGACAACCTTATTAGTCTTATTTCTAGTTTTCCACAGACTGAGCTAATTGCATTTACTCTATTTGGGATGTTGGATTTAATCATTACAGTTTCTACTTGGTGGTGGAGTTGTGGGGGCTGAACTTTCCTGTGAACGTAGGTCTGCATGGGTTCTGCATACAGTCATAGAGTACTTACCATATTCTTTTTCTTAGGCTCACAAAAACGTGTATGCTAGAAAGTAGGTACTGAGTGTATTGTGTGCATCACGTTATTATGTACAGATGCACTTGAGAGCATGAATGGAGAAATAGTTCCTGGGATCAAATGTATTTTACTACTACTTCCTCCTGCCATTTTCAGTCAATTAAACAATGCCTACTCCGTATTGTCTATTACTATGTAGGTAGTTCATGCCTGAGAGTAACCCAAACTTTTCTTTATTAGCAATGATGATGATAGATACATGTATTATTCTACAATGTTATGGTGGTTTTCCTCCATGACTCACCTAGGGTTCACATTCTTTATCTGTACTTCTGTCTGCGTTTGGCTAAATACATGAGTTTAATAAAGCCAAGTCCTTATTTTTCAGAAACAGAGAAGGCCTTAGGTACCCATCCAATTTAATCTTGTTCCGGAATCTCCCTCTGAATATTTGCATTTTTAGCAATGCTGATGATAATGAAAAATAGCAAATATTAAGCCTTTTTTTTGTTGTCCTGAATGCTGTTTAATTTTGGACATCACTTCAGAATTTTGCAGAAAATAATGCATCTTTTCTTATGGTTTGTGTTTTTTAATCAAACCAAGAATTTACAATTGGTCTTGTATTTAGATCAGGAGGAGGGATTTGGATTCAGTGATCAAAATTGTGTGATGAATAATGATCTATCACAGAGCTGTAGTCATTGTCTGTCTTGGCTATGGACTCAGTAATATGCAACAGGGTGCTTTTTTCTGTTTTTAACACACCATGGCTATTTTATTAGGGCTTACAGATGGTCTTGCTGCTTTTGCATCTGACTTCTTATTGAAAATAATCACACTCAAGTTATGCTATCTCTGCTCACTAAACCCTGGATTAAACACATTATAGCCTAATGAGCTCTGGTCTACCATGTGATAAATCCTGCTAATAACTAAGTGCAAAATGAGAGCACTAAATTATTCTTTAAGATTAGGATTGGCATCTGAATATTTCGGAGGTTTTTATCCTGGTAAATATGCTTCATCAGGGAGCTGTGGAAGTTCAATTTTATTTTATTTGCTATTGGCTAAATAGTGCATTTGCTTATAGAAGAATGAATCATTGATTACAAAAAAAAAATTAATTTGCATACTTTGACATTATTCATCATGTTGTACTTACGTGTAAATTTCTCTGAAATATTTTTAATAACATTATGACAACATATAGGTGTTAGCATACCCCAAAATAATATTATCAGGTCATCATTACACCATTTTATTTAAATATGAAAATGATACCATATTGGAAAAAATATTTTTAAATGACCTTTAGGTCACATTTTCAGCTTTGGGCCATTGTTTTTTTTTGTGCGTTATTTCCAATATGTTAGGGGATAAATTCACTTGCAAGTGATTTAAGTAGAGGAAAAAATTGATCTAAGCATTGCCTTGCTCTAGTCACTCTTGTTTAAATAAAAAATGTAGAGTAAGGAACTGTAAAGCATGTTTTCACTGTTTATTTTTCATGTGTCTAGTGTACAAACACAAAATAGTAAATTCTGCATGTCACGAGTGCAAATCAGGCTTTGAAATAAAGCTGAAAAAAGTAAAAATCTATTCGCTTAGGTATTCAATCCCATTTTGGCAGTGCTTATTAAGATCATGATTTCTCGTGGTTATCCTTCTTGAGCGTCCCACCATTCTTGGCAGTAGGTACAAGTTCATCCCAGGACCATAATGCTTGCATATAGAAGGGAAGATGTTCTATGAGTCTCTCTCTGCTGTTTTCAAGCTTTCCTAGATATGTCAAGGCATTAGTGCCTTGATATTAAAGAATGCTAGATGTGTTCACCCTCACTATGTGAACTAATGCAACCCAGGGCATTCATATCTCATAGAGTCTTTATGTTCTATCAAAGGCTAAAGGAGCATAGCTCCTTTTTGACCATGGACAGGTTGTTCATTCAGTCATGTTATTTCAAAAATATGTTGGAGTGTGTATAGTATTAAGTCCCAGTGCTATAGTATTCTTTTGTAATATTTTTGTGGTCATTTTGCACAGATATTCAAATAGTCTAGTAGTGGATGCTGCGTTTTAAGAATAAGGTTCTCTGATGTACCTCTTTTCTTCCCAGTCTTGACAGGTTACCTTTCCAATAACAACCATATATGAGAGTATATTTTGTTGGAAAAATATATACTATATATTGATTGCAGTCACTTTATCCTTTACATGAATCTCATTCAGAATCCTTTACGTCTTTCTGGATTACACGTGACTCTTCTATTTCTCCAATTTTTGCTTGTCTTCTGACCTTTTAGCCACGTCTTCCATTACTGTTTTCACTTGAAATGATGGCAGCCAGACATTTGTGTGTGGAACATTTAGAAATTAATCTGTCCTCATAAAGCACATATATATGCAGATTGCAGTGGGTGGAAAGCAATGTGGACCATCCTAGACTTTACGCTAGACTATAGGAGCTGAAACAGTTGGGCCCTCTAGTGGATTGTAACTTCTTTACATACCTTCCAATAGGTCATTGTAACAGTTGATACATTACTCTCATGAAAGCCCTTTTGAAAGTGAAAAGAATTGCTTCTAGTTTTTAGGTTCCTCCTGGGCATTAGGTTCTTCAGTTTGTAATATTATAATATGTCTCCATTTGTTTTTTTCTATGCAGGGCCAAATTTTACCTGTGTATTTTTACTTTTGATTTAAGAACATGTGAATAACCAGTTGTTTTGCTGCCTTCATTTGTTGATGCGGGATAGATGGCTACATCTCTCTTCACTCAGCCTGAAGTGTTTCACTCAGCCTAAAATAATATTTATTTTAATGGTTGTATTCAAGTCATTGAGGAAGGAATAATTTGTATATAGTGCTTAACATTATTTCTGTTAGTAATAACCTGAAACTGAGTAGGAAGAAATATGTAACTTAAAAAGATACATTGTTTAATTCTATATTTTTTCTCTTGTATACATTACTGTTATCTGCCATGGTGAAAAATACAAAGGAGACCAAACCCAAGCTAGGAAAGCTTTCCTCAAAGATGGTATTGTTTCTTCTTCTTTTTGGATAGCTGTTTTACTTACAGGATAGGATGCCTTCTGAGGAAGGCTCCCTAACTAAGATGTGAAGGAAACAAAAACATTGGCAAGAAACCAGCCCTTGTGAGTCCTACAGGATGGCATGGGAACATACATAAGGCAACTTGTTGCAGGAAAAAGTAATGGGTGAGCTAATGATGCGTTGTCCTTCCATGCAGGGATTTTGGTGTAATTTGTAACCAAATTAAAAAAAACACCGCTCTATTTAGTATAATTTGTAGGCTTAAAGGAAGCCCAACCCTGGAACAGCAAGCATTTAGAGGATTTGGATCAAGGTAGATTGGCATAGAGTAATAATAAACTTATGTCAATGTCAGAGGTGCAATACTACTTAATATTTCTTTCTTTTAGAATCTTTGGCACCACTGTTTCGTTTTAGTGCCAGTAAAGTTGGGTATGCTGTTTTAATAGCCTTGTTTAACCTGGCAAAGCTAGTCTTACACCTCATATCTGTCAGTTTAGCGTGCAAAGGGGCAGACCTCAGAATTCTTTATGTATTTCTTACCAGAAAGTACAAGTTCTATGAATATGGCTGAGGTGTAGATTGAGGGGCAAAAGTGCTGAATTGGATGCTGATTCTTTCATAACCATTTTTGCTCCCACATTTTCTCTTTCATGCAGTGGCTATAACTGGTGTGTTTTGTCCTCTAGGAATTTGGAGATATTTAAATACGTGTGCACACATTTATTTGTGTTGAAAACAGTAGCTGTTGAGACAAGAACAGAATGGAGGATGTAGAGCTGGATCATATTAGGACAACAACTTGTGGAAATTCTTTTGTGGGGGTTATTATAAAAGAATAACATGTAAAGGGGTCCAATATAATATTCTAATTTGAATTGCAACACAACTTTTGGTGTAGAGTGTTATAGTTTCCATCTTAATAGTTTAAGCTTTGTGATTGATGAAGTGCTACATGACTGAGGGCCCTAACCTACCAGCTAATTAGCATTTGTAGGAAATGTCATAAAGTCTTAGCTCTAATGTAATAATTGGAATTTGTACTTGGAATGGCTGGACTGCGCACACTGTGATGTTGTCCAGTTTTCGTTACAATAAATTGTACAACACAATTTATGCCTTACTGTTAACTTTCTTCCAAAAATAGTGAATTTACATATTGTCAGTTTGGGAGTGTACTAATATAAACAAATTATTTTTAATCTTGTATTTAGAAATTTGCATCAGTATTATCACTTGACACAGGAATTCTGGCTGAGAACACCACTGAAATTGAAACTTCTAAAATCAGAATGGTCCGGGAGAGAGAGCAATTTCCTTCATTTGCTCTTAGCATGTAGAAAGTACCTTGCTGACAGAAACAGTGTTTGACTTTTTCGTAGTTTAATCAGTTCATGTTCATCCAGGGTGTTGTTATTGATCCCAATGCATTCTAATAAAAATGGATACCCAGTGATTCTGTAACAGAGTGCAGCTTTGATCCCCTAAAACTTTGGAGGTGGTATACACTGAAGCTGGGTGAATAAATACAAAAAAAACCCACTCAGATCAAACAAGTGCATCTCTTTGGATGCTCGTGGCCTTTATACTGAGTAACTGAGAACATCGTTAAGATCAGAGACAGTGATCATTTTCACTTTCCTTAAACTTTCATTTCTTTTTAACACATTACACTTCTAAGGTCACTGCAAAAATGACCTAATGTAAGTTTGCTTAGTGAAGCTGAACCTGAATGTTCATCCAGCCTAAAACCATGACTAAAATGAGTTTAGATAAGTTCTTAGACCTTGAAATCCATGATCATAAGGTTTTCCAGTCTGTGGTTGAATCTAGTGCCTTTTGAAATGAATTTACTATTCACTAGTAAAGCTAGAAGCCTGGCATTTTTAATTTTCCCCTGATGACCTGCTTTTCTTCAAATCTTCAAAAGGAGAATAACTGGATTGTACCCCTCTGACTACTGAGCTCTTTGAAACTAATCATATTTGTATGGGAAAATCATTGATTTCCTCAAATGAAGTTTCACGAGATTATGAAATCTACAAGCTGTTTTATCTAATGCCAGTTCTGTAAATGTGGTAAATTTTGAATATCAGAATCATTGTATGTATTGTAAATCACGGACCCTGAATTAAGTGAAGAAATACTGACTGAATCTCCTCATAGAGATGTGCTCATACTAACCATGTCTAAGCATATCTCCTCTTTATTAATGACAGCTGTAAAATTTATGAAATGGCTGAAAATATTTGGTACCAGATGTCTGGAAGAATTCAGAAGAGTCACTAGATTTCAATAGCGGTAGCAGAAACTACAAAAATGTTTTACAGTTTACAGAAATTATCCCCAATATGAGGGGGAAGCATCTATTCTTCGGGATGGCCTCCATTTATTTGTCAGAAAATATTAGAAGAAGCAAGGTGTATGCAGTTTTCCAATAAGCAGAGCCAAACTGCAGTTGGTCAAACTAATACAACTCATGTAACAATAATATAAATCTCTTAAGAGGTAACAAAGGAGCTGGTTTGTTTGCATGTTTGAAAATCCCAACTGTATTTTAAAAACCCCAAAGTTAAACATAATAGTTTGGCTACCTTTGTAAGCTATCTGTGGAAACCTGAACTTTTTTTTGTTTTGTTTTGTTTCACTTCCACTAAAAAAGTACTAATTATTAGCTGAAAAAAATAAGTCACAAAGAGAGAAAATCCTTTTCTCTACAAAAGCAAAACTGCAAGAATTTTCCTGGATGAGCAAAACTCATGCTGTTTCTGAATGTGCCACTGACAAAGTGACTTTTCTTAAAACAATTTTAACATGAGTTCTCAGGTTGAAGGATTGGGATTGAGTGTTAAGATATTTATGTTTGCCAGAATCTGGCTTGTGGGATTCACAGAAATAATGTTAGAAGTGATATTAAGTTTAATGTTCTACTCCTTCATCCAATGGGATCCAGTATACCAATGTAATTCCTGTTAGATGCATATTACGTATTTTACAGAGTTTCTTAGCTTTCTAATCTGCATATTTAATAAACACTGTTTCATCATCCACCCTTCTAATGAAATGAATACTAAATCAGTAACGGATTCCTGAAGAACTGGGCTCAATGCACTTTTCATTTACTCAAGGAAGACAGGGTCTCACTCAAAGCTTCTCTCTGACAATAGTTTTCATTAGGTTTTCCACTCATTAATTAGTTTTATTTTACAATTGTTTCATCTGGACTACATTTTCTGAGTTGACTTACGAGAATATCATATGAAAGCCTATCAAAGGTCCCATAAGATCAAGGCATCACATACACATCATCTTGTATGTCTGCAAGGCCTGATACTATGTTAGTGACAGAAATTAGATTAATTTGGCATCATCTTGATAAATGTGCGCACAGCAATGTTCATCCTTCTAGTGTTTGTTTTTTCCTGTGGTGCTGTATCTTTTCCTTCATAAAAGTAATTTTATGTTATTTCTAGTATTTTTCTAAAAAGTGAAATTAGGCTAGTTAGTCTGTATTTCTCAGAAGGTTCCTGAGAAATTTGGAATGTTTGAATTCTGAGTTAAATGTATCACTTTTAGAAAAATAAAATAAATTCCTCCTCCTTTTCTTAACAATCTTTAATTCACAGAATGTTCTTGCACATTTACATCTTCAAATATCAACCATCTTTTTCAATGAATGAACATTAAAATTCCCTTTCATTTTTTTTTTCTGTGTTTTGTATTCAACAAAATGTCACCAAAAGATTACAGAATACTTGCTGCAGTATTTATATCCTGCCACATTCCTTTCAATGATAGATGTCTGATTGGATGAAATTTTCTTATAGTTGTCTGGTTATTATCAAGCGGGGAGAAGGAATCTTATTCAAGTCCAGTATATAAAACAATCTCAGCTCTAAATTAACGTAGAACCACTCTTGTTATGAAAACAACATAGCTATCTCACAGGAGTTCAGCAGCATCCCAGCTCACTCGAACGATTTTATTCTTACCAAGGTGAATGATTCTTTTAGGCAAATCAAGAATCCATAAAAGTCTTAAGTGCTTTGAAGTGATGCTTTCTTGTATACTTACATTGTGCAATTTTTAGCACAGTGGCATAATACCATAGCTACATACATTGCTAATTAATGCATTGGATTTCTAAGCGTAGTTATATAAACAAAAAGGCATCTTGTGTAAGAGATCTAAAATACGATGAAATACAGTATGTAAATGAAAGATCAAGAAATCACGTTTTGGCAAGAAGTAAATGTTCATGTGAAGATCACATGCATTTAGAATTTTGAAGATGAATCCTTAATAAATAACAGAAGGTATTCCTTCTGATCAAGCTATGCTGTCTGATTTTGAGAGGGTTCTTCACACGTTCGTATGAATGGCATTGAATGGTTCAAGACTTGGATTATATGTAACATACGGAAATGCTCTCAAAAGCAGTATGGCATTTGCAAAGTAGAACTGAGATTAATGAGATACTGACATAACGGTTTCATACAGCTAGTGTGACACCAGTGCTATTAGTGAGGAAGGAAGCTGCCATTGGGCTCTGAAATGTCAATACTAATTAACAAAGTTATCTTTAAATAAGATTGTAAGTTTGTTCATGGTGAGAAAGCAGCCGGCTCGCATGCTGGGAATTTTAAACTGAGTGAAGAGTAATATTTGCTTTTCAGTTGAGTTGTAGGAAATTTCTTTTGAAGTGTGAAAGAGCTAATTTCCATCTAGTGTGACTGGGCAAGAAGAAAGCAGAGGTTGTCATATTTGGAAGTTGCAGAAGAACTCAAACGAATTATTTAGGAAAAGGTTGCCAATTTATATATGTTAAAATGAATAAGAAAGAATCAGAGTTGCTTAAGAGAAGAAATATTTTTGTCTGTGAAATAGCTTGCCAAGAAATATAATAGAAGTCTACAGATTGGAATTAAAAATGACGAGAGGGTAAATATATATATATTTAAACCTGAGAAAAATTTACAGTAGACAGAGATCCCACTGTTTTCTAACATGTTTGGGTGCTATGCTGTCTGCTGAGGGTGAATCCTACTTCCAGTGAAGTCAGGGTTTTGTTGTTGGCCTCAGGTTTTTAATCTATGCCTCTCCAAAAGGCCACCAGTTCCCAGCTTCCCCTTCAAACCATGAAATAACCAGTTTTCACAACTATCTGTTAGATTAAATTTACAACAGAAAAGGCAAAGATCCTTAAAGCTAATAAGGTCACTATTAAGACTGAGATGAATTAGCTACTTAAATACTATTGACTTTTTTCTTAGAACAGTGACAGGACAATTATATTCAGAGAGAAAAGGATGTATTTAACAGTCATTTGTAGACTAAGTTTTTTTTTCCCTAACAATTTTCTGATAATTTCTTAAAATGAGCTAGTATTTTTTTTTTTTTTTTCTGGAGAAACTTTATCTTGCAATTTTCACCTAAAATATCTTTAGGCATTTATTGGATGACTGTTTTAACAAAATGGAAATTGAAAAATCAGCAGTAAATATTACATCTTTAAGAAAAAAATAAATGAGGCATTTTAAATGCTGGTTTATTTTATTTTTTTTGGGGTGCAAATTGGTATGGGACAAATCCTGTGGTGAATTTAATATGGTAAGGACCTGTGTCTAATTAATAAGAAAATATTTAAGACTTCACCTGATTGTCCTGATCCTGAGCAGTTATTGCATCTAATACTCTATGGTGATTTAAAATGAATGTTATATGAAACACTAAAAATAATTCCAGTTCCTGTGTGTGTCTCGAGTGTGTCTCGATTTCTAAAAGTAGTATGTTCTGTAGGGGCCTGGAAAAAAAAAACACAACAAAAAACAAACCTTCTTAAGTACGTTCTCCTCTTCCTTTTTAAAAACCCTTGTTTTTTTGAACATGCATAGATAGATGTACCAACAACCACACTCTCTCTTCTCTTGTGTGGTGTATTCCCAGTGCAGTCAGGACTTTTTCTGGATTCTCAGCAGCTGACTGAGGAGTGCTAACCCCTAGGAAGCACGCTCCTCTCTGGGCCCCCTGGTCTGCAGCACTCTATTCAGTGCTTTAGAAAGAAAACAAAGTAGTTTCAGTGCCTAGAAAATTTGGGTCAGTTCCTTCCTTTCCTTGTAACCTGGTTCCCTTGCTATTCTGTTGTGGTAAGGGAGTGAACTGTGCAATAAGCCACCAAACACCCTTGGGATAATGTAGACCAGTTGTCTTTCCACCCTGAGTGTGTATTCACATGATTCACGGCTTTTGGAGCTGCATCGTTGAGTGTCGGCCTGTTTTCTAGCTATCTTGATGTGATAGATTCAGCTGGGTTTTATACCTCCAAGCTGTTTACCTTGAGAATCTTTGACAATTTTCATAGAATCATAGAATGGCTTGGGTTGGAGGGGACCTTAAAGATCATCTAGTTCCATCCCCCTGCCATAGGCAGGGACATCACCCACTAGATCAGGTTGCCCAGGGCCTCATACAACCTGGCCTTGAACACCTCCAGGGATGGGGCATTCACAACCTCTCTGGGCAACCTGTTCCAGTGCCTCACACCCCTGAGTGAAGAATTTCCTCCTAATCTCTAATCTAAATCTATCCTCTTTTAGTTTAAGACCATTCCCCCTTGTTCTGTCATCTGGTTGAGCAAAGAGTCGCTCTCTATCTTTTGTATAAGTCTCCTTTAAGTGACATAAAATGAGTTGCTTCAAAAAGTAGCCCCATGGAACAAAGTTTTGCACAAACCCCGAAGGCTTGGATGCCGTATTTGCATGCTCTTTCAAACTCCAAGCTGCAGGTGAGTGATTTGTAGTAGGGAGGAAGGAGATTGGATGGCTTCTCACCTTCTCTGACACAGAAGACGCTGTAGGAACAGGCTGCAGCTGCCATTTCTCTGTGTGTGTTGTAACTGGATATAGGAACTACTACCACAGTCCAAATTTTAGACCTGCTGGACTAGATTACCATTTTAGACCTATTCTGTGGTAGAATAAATACATGCATGTTAAATCCATAGCTCTAGCTTCAGAATATATAAGGTGACAAGCTGGGAATATGTTGCCAAGTAATACTTGAAAGCAACTGTTTTTTTACTCCATACATCACAGTTTGTTACACAGCATAACTTGATTATAGCAATATTGGTAGAGATGTTTAACTCTTATTTTCTTTTGGGATGCATAAACTTTCACCTTCAACATAATCATTTGTGAAGCTGGGAACTGCATCCGATCAGGCTGTTATATTTGGAAATGTTGTACGTAACTTCTTGCTGCTACATCCATAGAGGGAGCAACTGGTGAAACTACTAGTTTGGGCAGATTTTTTGTTATTGTTAGAATTATTTCAAAGCTGCGATTTCTTACTTCTCGGGTAAGAGGATGATGTTTACAAAACTGAGAAAAAAAAATATTACATTAGTATTTACATTAGTACCAATATGCCATTGATACTGGGATTTGTCATATAAAAACGAAATACTGGACAGTTCAACTTTTACTAGTATTGTCTATGTGCAACATACAAGTTTTGAATCTAAATAAATGGTCAGTACAACCCTGTATCATGGTTATAGTACACTGTTGCAAGCATGTTGTGACCACATTTTTAATAGTGTTACTTATTCATCTTTAGCATATTTTAAGCTAACAATTTCTAGAAAATTACAAGTCAGTTATTTATATGCAATACTTCCTAGGAAAATAAATTCATCAGCTTGTTAATTATTTACACTAAAAGCTACAAGAACAGAGTTTTAAATCTTGAGTGATTTGAAAGTGATGCATTTTATGTATGATTTAGAGCCTTGGATGGAGATTGTTTTTGTCAGTATGCATGAAATATTCTTAATGGTATCCTTGTTTAATAACTTATTAATGCGATAAACCATCCTGACCATTTGAAAAAAAGAAAGTAAATTCTGCTGCTCTTGCTTACCTCCTCACAATTATAGTTGATCTGCAGCTTAACCTTATATACATATATATATCTTATTACCTTATATATATATATATATCTACATTTGTTATATCTGGAAATAAAGAGAGTCATTTCCTAATATAAAAAAAGTGGTTGGTTTTTCCAATTTTGTAGTATATAAAATTTCTATTCTTTTGTTGGAATACAACCAAACACCTTAATTTCTGCATTGTTAGAGCTCCTTGATGTCGGCAGTCATGCTTTCCTGGTGGTATCCTGTTGCTGTCCTTCTGGCTGAGCAATCTGTGACTAGAGACTCTAATACCTTACTAAATTGGATACTTTATCACTTTTGGAAAAGCATCACCCCTCACCTTTGAGTGGAGCTCTTATTGGCATTATGAAAGCATGAAGTTCAAAGACTTAAGAGTACACATGCAGATAAGTTTAATGGTAATGATAAATGAGAATTGTTATCTTCATACTTCTGCCTTCATATTATTGTTACCAGATGTAGCCAGGGCTAGTAGTGCCAATTTGGTCAGATTGCTTTGATAATTTTCTTGTTGCCAAGTAGTATGTATTTCTTGGTGGTAGAATCAGCAATGGTATGTTTGAATATGAGTAGAATAAATTCAACTTCAGAATGGAATCTGAATCTAATTCACTTCCTTCTAGCACACCTGACTTTAATTTTTAACGCCCAACCAGGCACAGTGCTAAGATCAAAGTGAAATAAAGAGAATGGAGTAAAGCAGTTCTTGGAAAGTAAAAAGAAAAATGGCATAAAATTGTTTAGTCTTTTATATGTGGAAGAAATGTCGGTCTATTTGCCATTTACTTAGGTATAAATCTGCAGTAGATCTACTAAAGGTAATTATGCCAGTGTAAACTTTATGTATGCAGGAGAAAAAAAAATAATCAGATCCATTATATTTACTGCACAAGAGATGCCTTGATTTGACAGCAGAAATCTCCCTTCATGACCCCAGACAGGCTGAGAGTCCCTGTTGCTCTGTTTAATCCCGTGCTAAAGTGATTGTACACCAAAGGAACTTCTATGTGGTGCTCTGTAGTGCCTTTTGCTGATCCTGAGTGAGGGTGAGAAGTTGTTGAAGGACCATACAATTTTTTTAAACAATTTATCTTAAAGCAGCTGTTTGCTGGTAGATGGGACTGAGAGTATGTAAAAGTTGATTTCAAATTCAAGTGAAATACCTGGTGTGACCTATCCCAAAATCTTAATGTATGGTTAAGTCTGGATTTTTCTTATGGCTGTCAAGGGAGCTATAAATAGCTTGATTCAAATGTTTATTTAAAAAAATAATCCGTGACTTTTGAGAGCTTGGAACTTTTTGCATGTCATGAGGTGGATGTGACAGTAAACAGTTGTACAAATGTGAAGAACTTCAAAGTATAAAATCTAGACTTACATAGGAAGGTAATACAAAACAGGAATTTGCTAATTTAGTTGCAAAAGGAATCATCAAAGTGAATAAGCCCTGGGAGCTACTCTGCTAAATAGTGTTAGATTTATAAAACATGATTTCTTTCATGATATTTCATGTGTGCAGTGAATTTCACTGTTAGCACTTTTTGTTAGTAATTTTTGTATATGGTTGTTTTAGGTAAAATAATGCAATTCAACCTATGTCTTGAAACGTATGGATTGTAGTACTGTCCAAAGACTACATGATTAACTTTTTGTATTAATGTTAACATTAAAATTATCTGAATAGAGAAGTAGAAAATAAACTTTCTATATGCTTAGGTCTGGAATACATTCTTCCTTGTGTCAGATAGTTTTTTGGCATTGAGCTGGTCATCATTCAGCCATTCATAAAGTCTGGACCATTACTAGTATGTGTCATTTTCTGAATGGTAGACACTGAGAATGGAAGTGTTGTCAGACTTGTAGTGAGCAATATGGATTGCTCAAGTGTTTTGAAAGATTTTTATAGTGAAAGTTAAATACACGTTCTTGAGGAGAAAGCCTGGCAAAAATGAACTCCTGTAATAACTTTAGTGCTTACAAAACTACAATGATAGTCAGTGTCATACATTTTGATATAACTGTAATCTACAGTACTTCAAACTGTTCTTAACTGAAAACTCCTAACACACCACTTTTCTGAAGGTTTTATTTAGTGTCTTGCAAACCTGCACACTGAGGAGAGTGCACGCTTCAAGTAGTAACAGTAGTGAACATGGAACTACAAGGGCTTAGAGCTGTGGGAGAGGCAACCGCATCTGGCAGTTGCTGAAACATCCCACCTTCCTATGTAATTCTTTAAGATAAAATTTTAAACTTCTGGCATATTAAGTGAAGAAATATTCTGCGGAAATAAAATATTACAAAATACTCTATCAGTTTTAGTGTAGTATGAGGTCAATGTCACAGACCTTGCAATAGCAGATGACCTACAAATTCAGGATATTAAAATTAATTCTCCTATAATTGCCAAAGGGGCAATGAGAGTCCTCCCTGGATCTTTTCATCAAGACTTTTACAATAAAATAATAATAAAAAAAAATAAAGAAGAAAGTCAAATAAATAATTAGGGGTACAGAAATTAATAAATCCCAAGCATTGATGGCCTAATGAAAAACTGGGTTGGGAAAAATCATTTTTGTGACATAGGTTTATTATATAATCATTTCACTACTTAAAAAAAAAAAAAAAACCACAAAAAAAACCACAACAAACTGTTGATAATATTTGAATCAGGCTGTGTTAAACATACAAACCAACCTTTATTATTATTATTTTTTTTTTTTTAGCAGGAGATATATGGAAAATGAAGTTCAGTGAAAGATGTTAAAAAAAAAAAGGGGGGGGGGGGATAATGGTAACTTTCATACCAGAAGAAGCTATCTTAAACACAGAACTACTTCAGATTATTTCTACTTCCTATTCAGACATTTAATTATATTAAAGCATAGCTGTGTTACCATTGCTGCTATAGAAAATCTAAACTGTTCAGCAGATGTTGATTAAAGACATCTAAGTTGCTGCGTTTAACATTTCAGTTTAAGTTTAGTGGTGCTTTGATAGTTTATACATAGAAAGTCTGTCTGGCCTGCAGTAACTAATGGTGAAACTCAATATGTGCATTGTCTTTTGTGCTGCTATAAGTGCAAATATTAAATTACATCTCATAGTAACAAGAATCTTAGTTCACTGATGAACAACATTTTGAGCACTTCAGCTCTTGATATAAACCTATGTACCATATGCTAATTTAAAATGATTAAGAAAAGACATCTTTAAAAGAAGGGGGAAGGGAGCAATGTTACCATTCTGCAAAACTTTTCTTTCACATAAAGTCATTACATTGTCCCTTATATATGAACATGGATGCCCTCTGTAACCAGTTGAGCTATAAGGTAACTTTCCAATGGAAAGGGTTTTATTATTTCTGATTAACTCCTGCCTCACTGCTTAAGCTTTTTTTTTTTTTTTTTTTTAAACCTCTGGCACTTAAAGAAACTCATATAAAATAGTTCCATGTGAAACTAGATTCTCTGTTGCAAGCTTTTGAATGCAATTTCTGAGGGCAGGAATGCTCTTATAGTACATATCAACACAGCTGTGTTTAAGACATATAGCTATTGTTTATAGCAGCTAGGGGGCAGACCTTCAGTTATTTTCACTTTCAATGTAAATTTTTTTTTTTTAATTAGTATTTACCATTTTTACTTCTTCCCTTTTTCCCCTTCAATTTGTCTGACCTCTTATTCCTTAGGCTGAGAGTAAGGAAGTCTGAAGTTTAAGATTTTTCCTCTGTCATTGTTGCTGTGCTATATTATTGTGATGTGCTAGATCCTTTGTTTAGAATATTTTTACAGGAAAACTGGGAAATAGAATGTTAGAAAACCCTGAAATAACTTCTAAGGATATAGGGAGAGGTATGTAATTAAAATGGCAGAGGTTTTAAAGTACTGTACTTGTTGTACCTTTTTGTTTTCCTTCAGGTGTGAAATGCCTGTGATTCATAAATTCTTTCCAATCAATTCTAAATTTAGAATTAAGAGCAGTGCACTTATCTGAAACTCTTTGAATTAAAGGAAGAATACTGAGATTTCTGTATGTTCTGGAACATATATCTTCTCTCAAGCAAATTATTTATGTGTACGCTTAGTTATACCAAATATGTTTAATGTCATCATATAGTTTTATGTAAAAACAAAATGTTATGATACAATTACTATAAGGAGATACATAATCACTATTAAAATGTATTTTATGGCCAGAGACCTTTAACAAAACTAGTATGCTGCAGTAGATGTTAGACATTTGCTATACTTCCAATGGTACGTGGTCTGAATTACACTGGCCTGTAGAACAGTGTGATGTTTATATGTGCATTTTTTGTGCTTTGCTTAAACTTTCGTATCTTTCATAGCTTTCTGTTGGAATCATAACTATAAGAATTACTTAGATGAGAGTTGTATTGAGTTCAAAGCTTACATGGCATGTTAAATATATATATTTTTAAACTTAGCAGGAAAGGAAATAAATGTATTTTCTTTCACTCAGCCTAGTGATTTAAATGGTAACCCTAAACATCAATAGAAATATATAGAGATGTTAGCAAAACCCATACAGAAATTCTAAAAGTATTGTGATACGTATGTACATAAATAAAAAGTATATGAAAAATAGAATTGAAAAACTGGAAGGTTTCTTGATTATGGTATAGTTTAAATTTGGTGGCAATTCTTTAGTTGGATTGTTCACCTAGCAGGAATGATAGCAGAACAGTGACTGTCAAGGTTAGAGGTATTTTATTACAAACTATATTTCTGGAGTGAAAATGAAAAGAATGAACATAAGAGAAAAAGATTAAACGTGAAAAGTCTTGCAGGTAATCAGATAGCTTCTAAATACTGCTTGAAGATTGGAGTTGATTGAAGAAGTATGAAAAATGATAAATGGGCAACTGCAGTGAAGATTAGGAGGATTTGCTTGGAGTGAAAAGACAGATTTTTTATCTCAGAGATATTCCTCTTCAGTATTTTAATTTAGAAAATATTCTTCAATATTAGAAAAAAATACGTGTAATTGCAAACGGTGAAAGGAAATGGTGACTATCCTGAAAACAAAATTTGAAGCGTGTTAATTCCAGGAGGCTGAATGAATGATAAATACCATGTTAGAAGAGTATTTGCAATGGGATGTGGTAGAAAAAATTGCCAACGCAGTCTGTAGAAAAACTGGGTAGCAGAACATAGGATAATAAACTCTCTTTAGATGGCTGTTTGGTTATCATATCTGAAAAACTTTGTTAGATTTCTGACATCTCATTGTAAGAATAATGATGTAAATGTGAAGGGGTAAGACAAAAAGAATAGTTAAGATGCTTGACAATGAAAGGTATCTGGCTAAAACTAATCATGCTAAGGGTTTTTATTCTAATATTCTGAGGTTATAAATATTATAAAAGAGGAGCAATTATATTTGAACAGTGTAAAACTTCTAAGTAGCATGAAATCAGATCGCCAAAGAGATCTGTTAAGTGAGTAGATAGTCTTCAAATGGCAAGGGAAATCCAGTTACCATAGCTTTTTTGATGTTATGTAATATAGGCCATAGTTCACGAAAGGATCTTAGGGTATTATTGTCCATTTCACTGGCCGCAAACAGCATCCAACAGAGATTCTTACAGTGAAGGAAAGCAATGCTTTTTCTCCGGGGATTAAAGCTTATGCATGGTACTCTAAAAATTCTTCTTGCCTCCCTGCCTCACAACTTACTCAACCTTTTCACTTTGAAATGAAGTACAGTTTCTAGGTTTCTAGCTGTTATTTAGGAGAACTCTAGATAATGTCTCTTTTCTTTACTGGAAAAAAAAAAAAAAGCTTTATATGGATGTCTGTGTTTTCCTATTTTACTAATTTTCCTAAGTATGTAAAATTGTAACTCAGGATACGTTATGGTAAATAATTCCTTCTGTTGGTTTTTCTGAACTGTTTAGTCTTTTGCTGATGAAGACTTTTTTTCTGTTTTAGTCCCTTTTTTCCATTGATGAATGCTTTGCATTAATTTATCAATACTACACTGTTCTTCATAACTGTATTGACTTTAATAACAAGTTGTAAAGTGAAATACTTTTATTTAAAATGAGGTAGAAAGCCTCTTAGTTTCATTGTTGTTATACTTGGGAAAGCAAAACCTAAATCTGCTTTCAGAACAGATTGGTCTTCTATTTTAAAGCTCATGTTATTGTTTTATTTTATATATATTTCAATTCATATATTTGTGTGTTTTAAAATAATGCACACAGCATATGCATCTGTGATGTATTCGCTCTGGAATATTTCCATGCTACCATCTGACTGGCCCTTGCTCTCTTTCTGCAGCTTCCTCTTGAGGTGGCTATTCTTACTCTTTCCTTTGTAGCTTCCGTTTTCAGTATTCCCTGTTGCCCAACAGGGAAGTTGTCTATACAATTTATCTGCTGCCTCTCTCTTCCATTAACTTTATGAGAACTGTAATTTTTTAATCTGGGCAGAGGCCCCCAAGTCTTCCCAACCGATACAGATATTATAGGAATGGCAAGACTAACAGTGATATACCTTTTGATTTGTATCATCTTAAAGGATTTGTACTAAAACTATGAGTGTGCCAAAGCAGCTTTTTTCTGCATTCAATTTTACGGTAAAGCATATTCAAGCCAGCTTCTATAGTTTGTATTTTGCATAATGTAAGTTTTCCATGCAAAATCTTCTTGAAAAATTCTTACATAAGCGAACATTTCCTATTTTATATGCAGCTACACCAAATAATGCAAAAATGACAAAACAAATTGTTAGACATCTTCAAATACCTGAAATATATGATTGATCAGAAAGGTCTTATTTTTCAAGGTTGGAGAAATAATACCCATAATATTTTCAGGCACTCTGAATGTGCGATTGGGTAGACTTCAAAAGATAAATAATAGACTATGCTTAAAATAAATAAATAAAAAATCTACAGTTGGCAATTACCCTGTAGCATGTAAAATGTTGCGAGATACAGGAATTCATACCCAACCCAATCTGAAAATCTGGCCATGAATGGTTGTTATAAGAAGCATTAGCTTGTTAAGAATGAGTGTGCACCTCTTTGTGTATCGTAACTGAAATTATGTGTTAGTCCATTTTGTATTATTATCTTTACTATCTGGAAAATACCTATTACATTTTGAATTATATCACAATAAATACATATAATGAGAGCAAAAACTTTTCAATGGATGTCTGACAAGACTGTGAGTCCTGCTTGGAAGAGTCCAAGAGTCAAGCTGTTTTGCTCTGAGAATTTATTGGTCCCTGAAGAGAAGGAGACAGAGACTGAGTATTTCCAGATACATAAGTGGATATTATCAGCCCAGGCTTCTTTTGGCCAGCTTCCTGGTGAAGGTTAATTTTAGCATTAAGTTCCAGCTCTTTCTCAGCTGGAGTCTTGCAACAGAAGCCAAGCTTTGAGTCCAGGAGCTCCTTTTTGTGTGACAACCTTCTCCCCTCTTGGCACAGTTTGTCCGCTGACCAGCTTTTATAGCCCCGTAAAAGTATCAGCTGACTTGAGGGCAGATTTCTTCCCTAAGCAGCCCTAGGGGAGCTTTCTTTTCTGTACATGAAAAATCACCTACTTTGTTCTCAAGGCTTGTTTTCTCTGAATCCTTTGTGTGCCAGTACATTTGAATCCTGTATTATGGGAGAGATCTAGAATCACGCAGTAGGTAAAGAGGATGAAGTATTTTCTGCAACGATTGTGCAATAATAATACTAAAAACATTTGTATTGGAGGAAGAACATATTTTCATTCTTTGACCCCCCAATTACAGTTGCACTGAGTATGTTCTATCACTTTTGCTTCTGTTCCTTGATGCAGTAGGATGCTGTCAGTTTCTATGTTCATTTCTACATTAGATAGGCTGATGTTTCTGATTACAGAATAAAGACTTTTTTTGTGTTCACATGTAATAATCCTTTATTAGAGATACTGTCCAGGCAGCATGGCCGCATAAACAGAGTAAATGATATACATTTTCTCTTAGTGATCAACAGTTCATAGATTCTTTTCCTTCTTTATTCCTTCTTTTCTCTCCCAAATTAAAGGACATATATATATATATATTTTTTAATTTGGTAAACTTCCAATCCTATGGATTTTTTTTTAAAAAAATGTATATTGTTATTGATGCTTTATGCCTCTGTACTATTTTAATTATTTTACTAGTATTTGGTTGATATTACATCTGGTCAACAGATTGAGGAACTTAATCATAAAGAGCATATAACGACATGGGAAATACGTACCCATTAGGCGAATACATCTCTTGATTCTACTACTGGATTACTTGCTTTCTTCAGGCTACTTCAGGAAAGTGTAATTACAGCGTTACATCAGTTCAGAAGCTTGATAGCAATCTAATCACAGAATCACAGAATCGTCTAGGTTGGAAGAGACCTCCAAGATCATCTAGTCCAACCTCTGCCCTAACACTAACAAGTCCTCCACTAAACCATATCACTAAGGGCTACATCTAAACATCTTTTAAAGACCTCCAGGGATGGTGACTCAACCACCTCCCTGGGCAGCCCATTCCAATGCCTAACAACCCTTTCAGTAAAGAAGTTCTTCCTAACATCCATCCTAAACCTCCCCTGGCGCAACTTTAGCCCATTCCCCCTCATCCTGTCACCAGGCATGTGGGAGAATAGACCAACCCCCACCTCTCTACAGCCTCCTTTAAGGTACCTATAGAGAGCGATGAGGTCTCCCCTGAGCCTCCTCTTCTCCAGGCTAAACAACCCCAGCTCCCTCAGCCGCTCCTCGTAAGACTTGTTCTCCAGACCCCTCACCAGCTTCGTTGCCCTTCTCTGGACTCTCTTGAGCACCTCCATGTCCTTCTTGTAGCGAGGGGCCCAAAACTGAACACAGTCCTCGAGGTGCGGCCTCACCAGAGCCGAGTACAGGGGGACAATCACCTCCCTAGACCTGCTGGCCACACTGCTTCTTATGCAAGCCAGGATGCTGTTGGCCTTCTTGGCCACCTGAGCACACTGCTGGCTCATATTCAGCTGCCTATCAACCAGTACTCCCAGGTCCTTCTCCGCCAAGCAGCTTTCCAGCCACTCATCTCCCAGCCTGTAGCTCTGCTTGGGGTTGTTGCACCCCAGGTGCAGGACCCGGCACTTGGCCTTGTTGAACTTCATGCAGTTGACCTCAGCCCATCGGTCCAGCCTATCCAGATCCTCCTGCAGAGCCTTCCTTCCCTCGAGCAGATCAACACACGCACCTAACTTGGTGTCATCTGCAAACTTACTGAGGGTGCACTCGATCCCCTCATCCAGGTCATCGATAAAGAAATTAAAGAGGACTGGCCCCAGTACTGAGCCCTGGGGGACTCCACTAGTAACCAGCCTCCAACTGGATTTGGCTCCATTCACCACAACTCTTTGGGCCCGGCCATCCAGCCAGTTTTTAACCCAACAAAGCGTACGCCAGTCCAAGCCACGAGCAGCCAGTTTCTCGAGGAGAATGTTGTGGGAAACGGTGTCAAAAGCCTTACTGAAGTCAAGGTAGACCACATCCACAGCCTTACCCTCATACACCAAGCGCGTCACTTGGTCATAGAAGGAGATCAGGTTTGTCAAGCAGGACCTGCCCTTCATAAACCCATGCTGACTGGGCCTGATCGCCTGGTTGCCCTGCAAGTGCCGCGTGATGACACTCAAGATAATCTGCTCCATGAGCTTCCCTGGCACTGAGGTCAAACTAACAGGCCTATAGTTCCCCGGGTCTACCCTCCGGCCCTAACTTTCACATCTTCGTTGATCATATTCCTTTTCTTTCCATCTTTACAACCATGCTGTGATTGGTGATTGTTATGAGTGGACTATTAGATAGATGGACAGATGAAGTGAACATATAGGATTAAACTGCTTAGTAGCAAGAATGTTTTCTAGACCTCAAAATATCCCTGTGTTTCTTGATCAGTTGCTCCTTAGCACAGAGATTTCGTGTAAGCAAACCTCACAAAACACTTGTAAATAAATGAGTTCTTCTGTTTTACCCTTCCAGAATAATAATTAAGTATTGGGGACTTAAGGGACACGTCAGTTATTTTTTTCATTGGTGGATGGTAAAAGCTGTTAGAAATCATTGTCCAGACTTCATTGATGCTTTTTATTTTTATTTTTCCTCTTAAAAGACAATTATTTATATTTAAGAGTAGAAAAAATTGTATATGAAAATTTTAGCCATGTGAGATTGTCATAAGGGAAGAGGGTTAAGGGTGCTGTCTGGGGTGGATGGAAAAAAGTCAATTCCAATTGCTACCAAAATGGGAAGGAATGGACCTGGGTTGCTCACATGGGAAGTCCTGGAAGAATTCTCTGGAAGTTAAACTATGGGATAAAAGGTCTCTAAGGACCTATAGAGTACTAATAATCTAATAACAAGAAAGAAATTCTGCTTTTACCTACTTGGAAAATTCTGGCTAATGTGTGAATAATTTTTGAGTACCCTCCTAAGTATATAATTTTACTACAAATGATTTTACTAAGAAATCCCCTTTCCAAAAGGTACTTTAATTTGGTTTGTTCTGCTTGTTGAGGACTAACAACAGCTTCATATATGTTCATTATTATTTGTTCAATATACTCTGTATTGTCTGTCACGATAAGAAGCCAGGGCAGAAGCCATGTAATAGGCATAATTAAGCTGCCCATGATAAAATTCTGGGTAATCTACATTTATAGATAAAAACTGTAGATTATTGATCCACAGACCCGAACCAGATATTACTCACCATTTTTTTCAGCCTCTGCTGGAAAAAGAAAAAAACTCTTAATTGCCAGAAGAAAAAAAAGAAATGTATTATTATGAGAATAAATTAAACAGAAGCAAATAGATAAAGGAACGAGCTTAGGAAAGATCTGATCTGGGATTGCTGAAATGTTAGTTTTAAATACAGAGGAACATGGGTCTAATACTGACCTTGTACTTGAGTATGCTGCATAGCATTTGTATTTGTAAAAGAAGGTATTTAAATCATTGCTTTCAATTTTTGTTTCATATTCAACATCATAAAGAATTAGCCATGCATACTGCATTGCATATTTTTTAATCAGTGCATGCAGATGATAATCATATCTGATGTCCTGTTGACACTACTGTAATTGTACACAGCTTCATCGTTGTTGCTTGTGAACAAACAAAAACTGATTTGCCTTCTTTTCAGTGTTATTTCATGCCCGGTGCAAATAGGTAATATGTGCCTTGATTGTATCAATTCGTTTTTCCATTAACTTTTTATGTGGGTTAATTTGCAGTTTGCATCTGAATCCTTTCTTCAGTAAGTTAGTGTCAGTTTTTGCAGATTAACAAGAAATTGGAGAGAAAAACGTGAATGAATACTTTCATAAAATCTTGGATAGTGCTGGAATGGAAGTGGTCATGAGCGCCAAGCGAGCATTCTTCACTTTAGCTCAGAGTTTCAGCTTATTCACAATGCTTATTCTTAAAGAGTTTATTCTAGCCACTGAGCGAGGCAGACATCAAATTCTCATGCAGTCTTTCACAACTGTCTTTACATGGAGCCTTGCCTAACAAAATCAGTAGTACTTAGTATGGCATCCCAAGATTTGACATTCTTCTCTATGACATGGTAACCTTGGCTGACTTAATATGTCAGCGTTTATTGCAAGAGACGGCATAAACCCATGGGGTATAGTTTCTCCATGAGTTCTTGGTTGGCATTGTCAATTTTGTATAAGTTTAGTATTTTGGAAGTATAGAGAAAGGTGTGTCTAGCTAGAGAAAGCTAAGTTATTGGCTTGCGTTATTTTATTGGAGCTTTTTATACAAAACTGTTTTAAAAAGGTACTATATGCATTAATACAGTAAATGGTACAATGACATCTAACAACATTTAGAGAAAAACAAAGGTGAATTGATTTCCCAAAGAAAAATGTCATGTCACAAATAATTTGGTTTCATTTTTGGAATGATGTAGTATTTTATATTGCAGTGTTTCTAGGAAGACACGAATTAAAATTTGAAGCCGTATTTTGCTTAAATACTGTTCGTGGCCCTTTAAATCACTTCATGCTTTGTTAAAGTCAAGGTGGCGTGAAAATTGGCAACTTTAGACAAAGCAAAAGGGAAGGTGATATTAGGTAAAATGGGCACTACGTGGTTCTTAATAACATAAATGTGGTTTAAACAAGTATTTGATGTTATAAAAATAATGAATAACCATAATAAATTTTCAAACCATGATGTTAATCTGATCAGCTGTGTAATCCTAATGGAAAAAAACTTAATGAGCTTGAAGATGCAGAAAATACATTGTGTAGAAATACCAGCACTTTGGAGGGAAAAAAAGCAAGTGTACTTCGGGAAGAAATATTCTGTTAAATTTTTTTTCTGGTTTCTTATAATGGTTTTGCATCTTTTCAGTTTAAGCTTGTGAAGCAGAGCAAAATTCTGAAGGACTATTTAATTACTTTCCTGCCTGGATTGTGCAAGTGGGGAAGGTAGCAGCACCAGGGTGATTACCAGATCATGCCACTTCTCTATTGCTCCTGTCATCAGGTTACTGTGAGAGCTGATGGCTGAAGCAGTGTGTGATTCATTAGCTTCTTTGGGTGGTCGCTGTGCTTTGCTACTTTGAGCTGTAGTCCTGAAGGTAGTGTTAAAGAAGTGAAAGAACTATTCAGACTGGTCAATCATTCATGAAGTCCTTACAAACCCATTGATTTGGAGACTTTCTCCTTGGGTTCCACCCTAACCAAGGCTGGAAATGTGCTACTTCTCCAAACTTATCACCTAAAGTGATTATCTGAAAGCTTGACTGGGTTCTTTTTTTTCTTTTTTTTTTTCTTTCTACATTTCTGTGTCAGATGAGGTAATGTATGCTAAAAGGTAACACAAAAGTTATGGACAGCTTTACAAGAAATACCATTGCTGTGTCTGATTTAGTAATTCACTATCATATTGAGAATGTAGGACTGAACCGATCTTTGGGCTAAGATCTCTGATGTTTAAGGAAATATCTTGTGGGACAAAATAATGAAGAAATATAAAGCTAAAAGATACTATTGATCCATGTGATATTTTGTAATCTGAAGTTATCACGATGGGACTGCTACTCCAATTTGGAGAATATAAGTTTGGAAGACAGTAAAAGGAAGCTTTATTCTACTGAGAAATAATCAAGAATTTTGATAGTTACTGAAGCTGCTTATGAAATCCAAGAGTATTTTAGCATGTAATGATAAGCTTAGCAAGCCTTTTTCCAATTACCTTGTTAAACCCAAAGATTAGCGTAAAATTTGTACTTCAGCAAATAAGTTTCAAGCAAGTTTTAAGGATTTTAATATTATAACTTCTCAATAGCACATTCATGTTTGGAACCTACACGTCTATGTATTTTGACTTTTGAAATAAAATTCTCCAAATACTTATCTGTCTACTGTCTATTTACCTATTTTCCTATTTAAAAGGAAAAACCCAAGTAGAAGGTAGCAATATGGAAGCACTGGTGGGGCATCTCTTTCTGACAGTTCTGCATTGTCAAACTGTTGAAGCAAAGATGTCTCCTCAATGAGCTCATTTTGTTAATTGAAATCATACTGAAAATGAATAAATATGTTTGGGTCATATCATGAATGTCAGTGTAAAACTATGGAACCAAAGGTCCCCCCCACACCCCTGCCCAAGGTGAAAATTCAAATAGTTGCTTTTGAACTTGTTAATGTAGTTTTTGAAATACTCTGAATAACATGATATTTAATAACTACACATCATTGGGTAAAAATTTCTGACAGCAAATATATAGTGCTTTCCAAGAACTATTCACATGTCTATTGTGCTTTCAGTAGTAGTATTTTTATAGGTATGGTAGAGAAAAATAATTTTTTTTTTTTCGTTCTAACTGGTCATTCAGGCTAAAGATGCGTGTTTCATTAGAAATAATGCATGGAGAAATGCACACAAAAATAAGTGGAGGTATTAGGATGTCTGTAGATGCATTTCTTGTACTGAGTCGCTACCAAAGCTGGTTTTACATTCTGGAATACACTGAGATGTGTCTGACAAGAAGTATTTGCATTATGAGACAGAACATTTGCCATGAGTCATACCAATAAAAAAAATTGCATGTAAGTAGACATTTAGAGTATTTGCATTTGATTTGCATTGATCCTTATCATTTTTTAGTTTAGATTAATAGGTATGGGTTTGTTTTGTCTTCTGTTATGTATGTCCAGGAGGGAGCAGCTACGATCTGAAAATAAATACTATTATACTAAATAATACTATAATACTATATATACTAAAATAATACTGCTCATGTTGGATGAATGCTTTTGTTTATTAAAACATTTTTTTTTCTTGTAATTCCATTAACTGTTTATCATACAATGTTAATGATTTGGAAATTACTCAATAGAATTTATTTTCCTAAAATAATAAGATTTTTTTTTTGTAAATAATGAAAATGATATATGCAAAAGCTTAGTTTCCTTCCCTGTGTTTGAATTTTAAATGAAACTAATTTTATTGATCTACTTCACTGGAACAGACGTGATGTTTGTTGTAATATGAAACAAATTTCACAGAGCTCTGTCCAGAGAAACTTAGAATTTAGCAAAATGAGTTTTAGAATTAAAAATGCCAGTGTTAAAATGCCAGTGTTGCAAAGTATTTGTTGTCTAAGTTATTGAAAACTCAGAAATTTTCAAGAGAGAAAAAAATACAGAAAGCTAAGTTTAAGTATATGGCTTTACAATTTCGCTAGCTGGGCCCAGGAAGTCTCTGATATACTCTGTCTTAAAGTCCTACATTTTAAGGCATATCTCTAAAGGCAAGTCGTTATAGCATGGGACACTTTCTCAGATTATTTAATTTTCTTGCACATTCCAGTGTACAGTACCTTAATCTGGATAATGAAAGTAATTTTCTTTCAAGAACTTGGTTTACTGTAGAGTTCTGAAGCCTGTCTGTGCATGAGATTTAATTTAATCCCTCGAGCATTTAAGAAGCATTCCTGAGACTGTCGTCCAAAAGTGGCAAGATTAGCACTTGCTGTTTATTGACAGAGTGTCCCATAGGAAAGACATTTATCTGTCAGGATATTGTTTTTCCAAACAGAAATAATGTCTGTTTTATGCTCTGGGAATATATGCACTTTGTGAAGTACAGAAAGAATGGAGTGCAATGCCTTTTCATGTAGCTCATGGTACAGGGACACACCAGTTTACACAGGTAAAAATTACATGTTGACAAAACTACATAGGAACTCATTTGCTATCAGATAAGAATATAAATGGTTGAGGATTAAGAAAGTCATAACAGTCCTTGTCATAAAATGAATGCTCAAAAACTATAAATCAGCAGTAAAATCATATTCTTATGCCTGTGCTCAATGCATATTAGGTGACAGTGTTTACCAGGGGGTTTATTTTGTTCTTTCTTGGTTTAAGAAAAAAAAGGTTGGGGGGAAGAACTCAATCATATTTTGTGTTCCAAGATTTTAGCATCTGAGACTGCTCAATCTCTGGCTCTTCTAATCTTTTTGAGAGATCTTTGTGATTAACTAGTCATAAAATTTGGTCTGCGTTAGCAGATCTTTACTAATCTTGTGCCCATCCCAACAAACAAAAACTCTGTGGTACTGATTCTCTTTTCACAGCGTGGTCCTGTTCCTGTCAATGCATTTTCTTTGGATTTATATAGCACAAATAGAAGAATAATCAGATCCTTTCCTCTTGTTTTATCTCTAGACTATGCATCAAATGACTTCTTTTAAAGCAGTTGTGATTCAGTGGGGATGTTTTTAATTTGCTGCCTGTTCTCTTTACCTCTGAGAAAAGAATTTTGTAAATGCTGAATAATTTTAGAACATGTTTTCTTGGTTAAGAGTTGGATCATATTTTAAATTAGTTTTAAGAGGAAGGAAATCGTGTAAATGCTGTGGAATTCAGATAAGCACTGTGCATAGGAAATAAGTACTTTAATTTAGGGTGCCTAGAATTGGTAGGTCAAGCTGATGATAATAAAGAACCAGATCTTAACTTTGTTTGAAAAAACATGTAATCAATATTCACTCTTCTTTGTTATTTCCTCTTTGCTTGAGATTTTATTTTGGTTAAGATGAAGTGTGCAATTCCTTAGATATTCCACTGGGTGTCATGAGGCAGTTGTTAGAATCATTAATACTTGTATGAAAGTAAAGAAAGAAACACAGTGTGCAGTCTGCTGAATGCCAGCTAATGTAATTTTAGATGTGACTAATACACATGCCATAAAATAAAAAGTTCTTAACTCATTAACACATGTATCTTATTTCTGTATCTTTATAAAACATACACAGGAAGAAAAATATTACTAGAGATCATTTACAAGAGCTATTCTATGCCAGGTCTTCAAAACCTTTCTATATATATCTTAGTGTTTTATAGCTTACAGAACAAGTGGAATTTTTTGCCCATAGTAGTAATCTGATGTACCAAGCCATGTATGTAAATATTAATAATAAAAACACAATATTTAAATTTATCATATTTATACTGATATAAAGACTTTCTAATTGGAAAGTGCTCCTTCAAATATACTCTCAAATTTTATTATAATTTTGTTTTCCTTTGATTTCTCTTTAAATTTACATTTATTTAAACTTTATACAATGTACAAAGCTGTACTCTGGATTTTATAATTTGTTAATTATAGATCTATATGATAAAACTTAAGTTCAGCCTTTTTTTTCCTGCATATGTACAACATTGGAACAGAGGTGGAGAATTTTACCAAAGTAAAGCCCAAATTAAAGTGGTTTTGATTACAGTGATAGATTTTTATCATTTTTTTTGCACATGGGGACCAAATTTTTTTTATGGTCTTAATTGTTAAATTCTATGGAGCTGCTCATGCATAGAATTCATCTTCAGATTTGTAACAGAATGTTTAAATCTGGCTTAAAAATAATTATGAAAGATCCTGCCTAAGTTAAAGTTTGAATTGCTTTAAATGGAAATGATGCTGGCCATGAGAAAAATTACATTTTTTGATGAAAGGAACAGCAAACTTCATGAGGCTTCATAGTATTTTATGTAATGTCTATTTTTTTCTGTAAGACTAAATTGAGTATATCTGACTTTTTTCAGTTTTATCTTTTTTTTTTCCTCCTTCATAATAACTGTACATTAACAAATTATGGTTTTTATCTAATCTTTGGCATCTGCAGGACATAGGAAGTTTGCATTTACTGAACAGTTTTTTTCTTGTTCTTTAAGACTGGGTGATTAGGATTACTGTAAGAATATTGTACACTGCTTATAAGAATGAAGACAGTCATTTATCTTCAGTTATGCTATTCCCTAGAATTTAAAGTCTCTGTATTTAAACACTTTAACAGATTTAGGGACCCAGGAGTTGGACTTGATGATCCTTGTGGGTCCCTTCTAACTCCGATATTCTCTGATTCTGTGAAACAATCAATATGTGGTCAACTTTATGCACATAAGTGCATAGGTACCATCAGGGACAGGAAGCCTGCAGTGATTGCTTGGCTTATCTAGAGTGTGTTATGGAAAAATAAGGATTTTATTAAAATGTCTAAAATATATTGGGTACCATTTTTGGTGCCTTCCTTAGTTGGACCTCCCTGTGCCTCTGGAAGCCCAGAGGTTCAGTCTTGGTATCTGACGAGTGTGAAGATGTTCAGCATCTACACTACTCCCCAACTTCTAATAACACTTCCCCATCTAAACTGCTCTGTACCTCAAGTAAGAGTGAAAGGGCAGGAGTTTTTTGTTTGTTTGTTTTTATGTAGCTCTCAGTAACTATCAACTGGTACTATCGCGATCTCTGTCCAGATGAGTTTCTTTTACAGCAGAGCATCGTGGAGGAAGAGGTTGTTAGAAAAGTAGGTTATCATCTTTCCTCTTTCTCAGTTTGTGGCTCACTGAACTTGCTTTGCCTCTCTCTTTGTCCTTATTGTAATTAGAATTATCTAAAGGGGCCATTCCACGCATACTTTGAATTACTGAGATAATGCAGTACCTTTAACTAAAGTGATTAATATCAGAAAATATTTAAATAGTATAATAGCTGACTGCACTGAGATTTTATTTCATTTAATAGAAAATACCATTAAAGAAAATAAGGGCAGATGATGATAGGACAAGGGGGAATGGTTTTGAACTAAAAGGGAAGATGTAGATTAGATGTTAGAAGGAAATTCTCACTCACAGGGTGGTGAGGCACTGGCATAGGCTGCCCAGAGAAGCTGTGGATGCCCCATCCCTGGAGGTGTTCAAGGCCAGGTTAGATGAGGTCCTGGGCAGCCTGATCTAGTGGGAGGTGTCCCTGCCCAGGGTGGGGGAGGTTGGAACTAGGTGGTCTTTAAGGTCTCTGCCAACTCATATGATTCTATGATTTTGTGGCAAAGGAAAACAAGACAAGACAGAAGTTAAAAAAATTTTCACATTACATCGTGTAGAAACCTAGTAGTATATTGTGGCATGTGTATTTTATGTATAATGTGAATACATTCAGTTGATCCTATCACCCAAGTCGCTGTTTAAATGCTAACACAAGGTTGATGAATATTATGATCTGGTTTTATTTTCAGATTGAAAATCTACAGGAGCAACTTAGGGACAAAGACAAACAACTAACTAATCTAAAAGACAGAGTGAAGTCATTGCAGACGGATTCTAGTAACACAGACACAGCACTAGCAACCTTAGAAGAAGCACTATCAGAAAAGGTAATGTTTTCTTGTGCAACAGTGTTATGTGCTGCTCCTGTGGGTGAAGCATGTCCAGAAAATGTCTTTTTAAGTTGGTCCGGCATCTGCAACACAACCTATGGGCCTTGCCAGGAAAGCAGGTGGCTCTGTTCTGGCACAATGGGCAAAGAGTGTTTCCTGACTAATGAACTCAAAAAGGATTCTGAGGTACCAACGGATGTCCTTTTAAATGAGGATGAAGTAATCAGCCCAGGACGTGGGAAGATTTTTCCCTTAGTAGAAGGTTGGTAGTGGTTGTTCCCCACATGAACAGAAAGACGTGGACACCTGACTGAAAGAAGGGAGATTTTGGGGTATTTTAAGGGCTTTGTGATCTTGATTATCTTGTTCTTTTGCCTGTTAAACAGAGCCAAACTGAAGAGCCATCACTGACAGCACCAACTGTTTGGCTTGTTCTCAGCTCTATCAGTTTACTACACTTAAATTATAGGAGAAACCAAGCAGACAAACTGGAGAATTACATTTCTTTTCACCCTTTAAAAACATGCTTTTAATTTGAAAATTCCAAAGCTGGAGGGATAAATCTGGCGTATTTAAGCTAATGGCAACATTCCCACCAATTTCAGCAAGTTCAGGATTTTTCTACTGGTTAACTTTGAATAGGAGGTAATCCAAATGAATTTGTGCCAAAAAAAAAAAATAGTATAAATATTCACTTTTTGTGCCTAACAGATTTCAGTATATATCACTTTAATGTACACAGGTGAACACAACTAATTAAAATATTATGTGCCATTCTGCAGTGCCTAATCTGCTGAAGGCATTTATGGCTCTATGTGCATTTAAAATGCCACTGTGGTGTTGGCACTATTACCTAAAATGCTAATGTTAAATTTTTGATTTCTTTGTACGTTTAATCACCTTATATTTGTTTGGTCAACAGTGTGTGTGTGGGGGGTTGGAAGCTTGGCATTATTTCCGTTACTTTTATGGATAACTTTTTCAGTAAGCTTACAGAATTTATGCAGGAAAGTAAGTACATGCATATTGTTAATGTCTTTCACTGCTAATTTGGACACTTCACCAATCTCACAGCATATCATTAAAAAAAAAATAAGTTACTTATTAATCTGTTTTTCTACAAGTAAACTATAATCTTTTAATTAGTCTAAGTTGTCACTTTCCCAGTACTCCCAGGGAGGCAGCGAAGAGTTTAAAACAGTCCTTTAACCATTGTGCTATTGGTGTTAGTACAGAAAGTAGAGTGAAACTTGACAGTTCTCCTGTGCAGTTAAGCATGGAGCACATCATCAAAAGCCAAAGCTGTCTTGTACCCCATATTCTGCCTCAGCTGCAGGAGACAATGCAGTTGAATAGATCATGTATAGTCTACTTCTCACTACCAGAAATAGAAAAAGTAAAGAATTACTGCATTAAAACTGAATGCAAACTAGTGAATGGTGGCAATGAAGTGTTCTCATGCCTTTTTATACTAGTAGCATTCTAAAATCTGTTGAAATAAATGTAAAAGTTTAAAACTAAAATATTCTATTAATCTCAGACATACAAACTAAAATTTCACTAAACCCAAGATGCATTATTCCTCAATATAGCAATGAGGACTTGTCCCAGAGATTGTTAAAAAATTGTGCTGTTGAGTTTCTTTCCGTATGTTAAAAGTCAAAATGTGACACTTGAGATCCTGATGTTATGGAAATTCTGTGACAAGCTTTATTTCAGATTGCTGTAGTAAAGATGCAAAATCTGTTAACTGATGCTAGTTTTAATGTTTTGGAAAAGCTAGATGAACTTTGAATTCTAGATCCTGATTTTTTTTTTTTTTTTTTTTTGCAACTCAAGTCTCCCTCATTTGGAATTACATGGATATATATGAGCTGACACTTTTTCAGAGAATCAGTGTGATTAGTGGTTTTTCCAAGTGGAATTGATTAGAACTCGCATGGAGTCATTAAGGCTGAATTCTGTACAGAGTAGTCACTTGCTTAAGTAATATCAGCTGAGAATGGCATCTTTCCTGCAGTATTTGCAGGCTACTCCATGGTGCATGTTCAGTGAATAGTATGGATTGTTTTCCTCTGCCGCAGAAACTTCTGTCTTTTTGCAGCTGATGAGGACAATGGTATCTGTTTTAAGACAATGCTTTTGAGTAATGGCATGAAGCTGAATTGTGCTGTGGTGTCTGATGACTGTTTCAGTCACTTATGATTTGTTGTCATTGTAAGCTTGTAAGTTTCATGAAGGCCATGCTTTCAAGGGTAGGTTTTTCAGTCTTAAAAGTGCTCTCTGAGACATCTTTTTTTTTTTAGGTACTTATACATTGAAAGAAGCCAATAGATGTCTTCAAGAAGTTCCAAATGAACTATTATGCCTAGCTTTCTTGTGTCTTCTGGCAGCTATATACCTTGGCTGTTTCTCTTTACACAGGTGTTTCATTCCTAATTGTGTCCAGTTTTCCAATTTATCCTAGCTGCTCTCATTGGCAGATTTTTCTTATCCCGATTTCTGTCTGCAGTACAGTTCTTCAAACTGTCAGACTTCATCAGGTTATTAACTATTTCCACTGGCACTACTGGTAGAAATGTGGAATAGGTTTTTGCCCAAATGGGACAAAAACATTTAGAGGTAGTTTTTTAGTAATAAATGAATTTGACAAGTGTAAGTACTTTTATCAATTTAAATTTATAATGCTGTCAAGCGAGGATGCTGCTGTCATTCAAGAATACCCGATTTCCATGGCAGTACAATGGTTGACAAATTTATATACCCCTTATTATTTATAGTTTAAATACCATATGAGCTAATGCTCCTCCCACTCAGCTACATCATCTCTGATGTTAAGCATGGTTTTTGGCTTTACCTTAATTCTTTATCAATTCAATAGTTGTTAGAATTTTATTTAAAAAATAAAAATCCAAGAGCATCATGGGAAGCTCTTTTAAAATAGTGATGAAAATTAGTTCAATTAACCACAATTCATGAAAATTAAATTTAGTTGCTTTTCTTAGTTACTATGGGAAGAGATAAATATTACAACAGAATCATATAATGAGATTAAGTTACAAAGCTCTTTTTAAAAGTTCCAAAACTGAAATGTTTGAGCATTTATATTTTTCTTGTGTTGCTTTTCAAAATACTCAGACTGAGATTTAGGCTCTGAATTAGAAAATAGGGCTTCTAATTCTTCATGGGAAGTAGATTTTTCCAAGTTTTTTCTCGGATTTTCTTTTTCTTTCAAATTTAGTGATTAGGTGGCTTGATAACACTAAATGAGTAATAATTATAGACATATAAAAACCATCAAAATTTACAGTAACAGACCCATTTTAATCATTTTATTTTTCAGGCAATATTGCTGATAACATTTGTTTCCTTGTCAGGAATCAGAAATGAACCAACAGAACTTTAGTCACTGTTGAGCACATTTTAGACCTAAACTGAAAAATGTGCTCATTCAATTCCTTACCTGTAAGCATGGACACTCTACTAGGTGCTGAAAATTCGTAACAGTGATGGAGGTTACATTGCAATAAACCAAAAATAAGTTTACTCCTATTAAAAAAAGTTTGAACATCAGAATATGCAAAACTGCTATCAGTTCCCTTGATGCTTTAACAAGAAACTTTTCAAAGAATATCTCAGCTCTTGCACTGGTCCAAAGCAGCTCAAGAGGTTGCTTTCATGAAGCTGATATTTATAAAGTTGGTCCTACTGTAGCAGCATACAGCAGATAAGCAATTGAGTATGCCTGATAATAGAGCTATATGCTGCGGCAATTCAGTTCCTGCTTCTGTGATAAAGTGCAAATAGATTAGACCTGTGAGGTCCTAGATTAGTGCATAGGAAAGCTCGCCAATGCAAATAAGACTGAAACAAGAACACATTGTTGGGATTTCTGTAAGCTAGCTGTTAATCAAGTAAAACATGGTATATTAGGGCCTTTTAACACATGTTTTTGACATTTAGCCCTATGCAGCTGACAGGCAAATTAGTCTTCTTTTGTGATTGACTGAGGGAAAAATTTATACTGTTTTATTAATAAAATGAAATAATAGAATGTTTAATTTGTTATAGCAGAAAATATCACATAGGTAAGTAAATCTTTAGGATGGAACCAGTGTTGAACTAAGTATAAAAATAACTACGTATATTCTGAATAGCTATTAAACTATTCCACTTAGTGGAGACTGGAATTTTAACATTAATATTTAAAGTATTAAGAAGTTATATTATTTCTTCTTAGGAATAACTGACTTATTTAATATCCCATATCTTTTTTTTTTTCATATCATATAGTGCAAAGGCTAGCTAAAAGTAAAATTACATTCGCTGGTTTGTCATTTGTGTAATGCTCAACAATGTTGCTGTTCAACTGCCTTCATTCTACATGAACACATTTCTACATGAAGTCCTGCCAGGTATAAGTCAGAGGGCTGTATGAAACCTGGCATCATTCACCTTCATAGTTTTAGGTATCTCTGTGAAAGCAAGTTGGAAATTTTTAATTACACAGAACCAGATGGTTTTGGCTATATCATTTAATTCTTTTTTAAAAAAAATTTTGTACCATGTGAAGTGGAATGTAGTATGCCATCAATTTATATTTCTTTCTGAATGACATGAATAGGGCTATGAGTGTCATATGTGGTAGTCTTTACTTTTTTATGTGAAGACTCTTACAGTCACACTAATTCTGTAATAGGCATATTCAATAGCTAAAGTTCACGAAAGGAGTCCCTGTTGCCAGTGGAATACTAGATACGGAATGAAAATAGTTTTGTGAACTTCCAGCTTTTTAATAAGTGTTTCCTCAGGAATTCAGTAGCAAATAATAACTATATCATATTCTTAATACAAGATAAGTCAGTATAGTGGTGATTGTATTTCAATATCTAAGAGATTCCAGATACATATATTTGCAAACTCAAACATAACTGTTTAGTAAAGACCTTCATCTGATTGTTTAAAAACTCCTAATAATATTTAATATTATAAAATGTTGTGTGATGTGGTTTTTTTATTCCAATTATTGGTAAAACAAAGTGTTACAGCTGGAAGCCAATGTTATATAACTGGAAGGAAAAAAAATCATTTATCAGAGGAACATAAATGTTTGAATTGGCTCTATAAGGAAGATATTTGAAATAGAACACATTTTGCATTTTAGTCTACCTTCACATACAGTAATAGATTAGTCATTTAGCAAACATCTATATACTCCATTAATACTCCACATCTGCTTTTGATATTTGATCTTAACAGCTCACATTACATAATCTATGTTGCATAGTAATTTGTTTACTATATAGACATAACACAAAAGTTTATTTTTAAATATTTAAAATAAAAGTAAAGAACTATAAAAATTAAAATTGAACTTAAAAGTCTAGTATGTTTAATTGAAAATACAGAGGGGTCTGCAGTTATCTTTCTAATAAACAACAGCAAACATTAGAGACATTCCAAATAAGTTTAGATCTCTATGAGAAGCTGAATGTATTTATTTCCTGAATTGGCATTTAAATATTGTCCCCTTAAAGTTAAATTGCCTTCTGTGTAACCAAATTTTAAATCAGTAATTTAAAGTAATAAAATACTTGTTCAATTCATAGATCCACAGAAACTGATTATTAGTTTTAAACTTCACAAATACAATACTACATACCAATACATACCACAAATATGGTGTTTAAATGACAGGAAAATGAATAAACAGATGCTTGGTGAAAGGTAGATCTATAGAAGTGGAAAATATAAGAGGACATTTACAGAAAACTTCCCAGTCTTCTGAAAATGCAATGTTTCCCATTTTCTAGTAACTAAGTCATATTCAGTACAAAAGGAGGAACAGAAAACAGGCAGAGGCACTGGACTGCTGTCAGCAGGGTTGCTGATGCGGTCAGTGTTGCATAGGGGTGAATTGTGAAAACAGGGAGAGGGAGAGTGAGCAGAAGGGAAACAAACCATGCTTGAGGTGCAGAATCTTGAAAACATTTCTGCCTTTTCCACAGAACCATGGAGACTGGAAAAGACCTCTGCATTTTATCTAGTCCAAACCTGCTCAAAGAGCAGGGTCAACTATAGCAGTTTGTTCAGGATCTTGTCCAGTGTAATTTTGAATACCTCTGAAGTTGGTGACTGCTGGCATGAAAACCACAGCCTTAAGTTTAGGCTCTTTTTTTTTTTTTTTTTTTTTTTTTTTTTAATGCGTATAAACATTCCATTGACAGCTGGCTTTTTGCAAGATGTGCCTTGAGCTTTGGAAAGTGCAGGAGCAATCTTCAGAAGACCCTCTAGAGTTCAGAGGAACGTTGTACCTAACATATGGAGAAAATGAATGAATAACCAGGATAGTCCAAACAATATATGCTTTTTAAAAGTGCTGTTACTACTTAAGCTAACTTTCATAAATAATTTTGTTTTCTTTCATTAAATTGACTAAGCTAATTGGAAATCAAAATGAGATATGCAGCTGCTGAAATATTGCTTGCATGGTAATGATTGCTGAGATATAATAACCACAGCTGAGAGTACATTGATACGGGTAAAGGAAAACCTTATGTGCATATGTGTACTGTACTGGCAGTAGAGTGAAGTGCATATATATGCAGTATGTATATATGTGTGTGTATATATATATATACACACAGTATAAGGAGTCATGGACAGAGGGAATTAGCATAAGATATTTTTCTCTTTTTCTAATAATATTAGGCTTCCATCAGACTTTTATAGTTCTGTGAAATAGTATTTTAAGGATTGATCCTATTCTTATGCTCTTCCTTGGAGGTTTCCAGCATAAGTACAAAATGACTTGAATAGGATCCATGAGAATGCTGATGGCTCTACTTGAGCCTTGCCACTGGTAATGTAGAACTTCAGTCAGGATGTGGTTTTGTCCCATGTTCATTTAACTTTCCTAAATGATGTTGCTTTTCTTGCCTCCCTGATAACCACTTCCAAAATTACTCTAGTAGTTCCACTGATAACTCTGCTTAAATTGACCTATTACCAATCCAAATTTGACCTATTACCAATCCAAATTTATTTCCAGTGGTTATTTTATTTTACCCTAAATATTATTCTGTCTAGTATTTGCACCCTTTGAGTATTGGTAGAATGTGATTTTGAAGAATGTAGTCAAGGCTTAACAAAACCATACTACTGGATGTGATTTTTGCATTTACCTTTTGACTTAAACACCCAGCCCCTGAATGATGATTTCCAGCAATCCTTATAATAGTCAAAGGAAGTCATCAAAATATTGAAAACATGGTTGAGTTTCAATATGTGTGCGGTCACTATTAGTTAGATGGGGAAGAATCTTCCTTTGGATAATATAAGTTGTATCAGAGTATCTTCTCTGTGTCTTTCTGTGTCAGGAAATACATTACCGGGATGAATAACTTTTCATATCTATCACAAGACTAAACATATTCATAGCAATATAGATATTAAATGAAGCTTCTGTACTATGGTACACTCATCAAGTATTTAAAACCTTGATCTGATGCTACCAAAAGCAGGGGAACTCTTCCATTGACTTTAATATCATTAACTTACCAGTCATCCTCTGCTTCTGAAGGTTGATTTTCTAAGTGCTACTTAATGTAAAGAAATTTTATTCTTGCTTTTCTTAGAATGATTCCCAACTTTTGCATTTTGCAATCCTTTCCCTTGTTAGGAAAGAATAATAGAGCGCTTGAAGGAGCAAAGGGAGCGAGATGACAGAGAAAGACTTGAAGAAATCGAATCTTATAAAAAAGAAAACAAAGACCTGAAGGAGAAAGTTAATGCTTTACAAGCTGAGCTGACAGAAAAAGAGGTCAGTCTTCACAGTAAAATCTATGTTCTATGTCATGATGATGAAAGAAAGTGCATTAGGATTACTCTTGAACCATTTAAAGTACTGAAACTCTTCCACTTCAGTGGTCAGCTTTTGAACTGCTATTTTCTTAGGCATTCTTCACAGTCCTCACTTTTGTATATAAAATATTGCCTCACTTTTTGCATAGTAGTGTATCATCTTCTCTACTTTTTCGTCTACATAAGCCTCCACAAGGCTCAAATATTTCATTGTTGCTCCTGTTTTCACTTGTCAGTCAGATTAATAGACTTCAAAGTAATTGTACCTCCGGAAAGTAATGTCAGCTTGTCTGTACTATGGATGTTTCAATGTTTCACTGCATGCAAACTCCTATGATTCTTTTGGTTGTATTCTCAAAACGCTGTCTTTGGCTAAAAATGCTTATCTTTGTGTCAACTCATTTTGGGGAAGGGGAGGGGGAACAGGATCCAAGTGATTACTAAGTTGGCAATAAGTTAGTGTCCTGGTGACTAGGAATTAACTTTTTGCTCTTGGTCATTTTTCAGTCTAGTTTAATCGATCTCAAAGAACATGCATCTTCATTGGCATCTGCAGGGCTGAAAAGAGACTCCAAACTTAAGTCTTTAGAAATAGCCATAGAACAAAAGAAAGAAGAGTGTAGTAAGTTGGAAGCACAGTTGAAAAAGGTAAGTTCCATCTTAAAAAACAAAAAAAAAACCAGCAATAATCAGGGGAAAAAAAAAAAAGGACCACACCCAAAGTTCACATGTTCAAAAGATGAACTTGTTTACTCTTCTAGCGTAAATCTAAAATCGTCCAATGGTGTTTGCTGATCGATTTCTTTTGATCATCAAATTTTTGTGTTTGCATCAAGTACTTCTTTTTCTTAAGAGGCTTGTACCAAAGCCATTAGAAGCCTCCAAATTTATCTTGAATACCTATATGAGGGAATTCTGAGAAGCTGGTTCAAATAAACGAACTGGGAACAGGACATTAGAAGGAAAGTAGAAAGGTAGGGAGAAATTATCAAACCATCAATTTTTATGTGAATGAATTTATACCTCTATTAGAAGTAGATTGAAATGCTCATAGTATGAGGAAAAAAAATGAAAGCAGCACCTTTTAATGAAAAAAAAGTCTGCTTCTAAAATGGGATTTCTAGTTGGGTTTTATTTCTGCCATTTTTTTTTTTTTTTGCTTTGTAGATGAACATATGTTTGTGATAATTAAGCAAACAAATGGAAAGCTTACCTCAGCTAGCAATTCAATAATTTACCAAGTAGTGGAAGCAAACATTTAAAGGAAAACATGCAAATTCTATATTTTATAACATGGTTTTATTTAAATCAATGCATTAATATATTTTTTGCTTAAATGATTTGCAAGTTTGTTGATGCCTTTTCTACCATACATTATTTCTTTGACTTGTTTCTGTGTCATCTGGTAATGTCTGCTCTCATTGTTCAAATGCCAATGTCATGACATGTTTGATGGGTTCAGACATTGTTTGCCTTCTGCAGTTTGTGAGTAAGTGTAGGGCAAACATGTTTCATTTTCTAGAAAAGTGTTCATCTGTTCTATGAATGTTACCACCGTTAGGATAATATTCTGACTTTTTTTTTTACCCACGTTGAGTAGTACCCTGCTCCGTGTTTAATTAGTGTTTCAATACCCTTAACCTGTGAAGAAGTTACTGCAAAGTGTAAAGGAGGATACCAGAATGTAAATCTTAGAATTCTATTTTTAAATTCAGAAAGAATATGTACAGTTAGCTGCCAGTATTATATGTTTAATTGTGGAGATGAAAGAAAGGAATGTTTTCAAATTAACATATACAAAAGCTTTTAATTAAAACACAGCTCCTTTATAAGTTGCATAGCTTGTAAGTGCTATTGATGCCAGAATTAAAATATCCAAATGAGCTGCTTCACTGGAAGTCCTTTTGTCCTTTTTTTTTTGTTTTCTTTTGTTAGAAAATATTTCAGTTTACATTGCACTTCACTATAAAATGTACTTCTTTACAATCTGAAATATCTTATTTGTCTGCAATTAAAAAAACCAGATTAGTGAAACAAACAAAAAGCATAAAGCACAGATCACTTAAAAATCAAAATAATCATAAGGACTTGAAATCCTAAGTCAATCTTCTATGGCTGTACATATAAACACATCATGTGGTCATGGAAAAATAAGCACTTATAAAAGTCAGAGAGTGTCAGGGACGTCTTTCATATAGAAAAGGAGTATGTTCCTTGTGTATAAATACAAAGAATTATTAAATGAAAGTTGAAAACATAATAGTTTTATTATATCATAAATACAGCATAAAGCCCCAGTGGAAATTCACCCAACATTTGTAGGAGACCAGGTATTTCCACAATAAAATGTAGTTACAACCTTCTTTGTGGGCATGTTTAGTTGAACAGAAACAGTGACTGTTAATGATAGTAGACCCCAAACAGTAATTTTCAATTCACGTTTTCTCTAATAAAATACTTTATGTTCAAACCTGTAAATATCCTGCGTTAAAAGTAATTGGTCCCCAGAAATCTACCTTCACCGTGTTTTCACTCCTTAGAAAACTAACTGAAACAGAAAACTGGGTTATTCTTGTATATGTCTGCGTTAGAGTAGGAGGGAATATCAACGTAATTCAGAGTAAATTAACCTGCATGGCTCATAAGTGTGCTTATGAGTGCTTATGCATATGTTCACATGTATGAACATTACCCACTTCAGAAGCTGGGAGGAATGGGAACAACTTACATCTTTTTTCGAATTGACTCCAAAGGCTGTCTCTTTTTTTGAGAAATTTGAGAGCAGCTTATAGATGACTCCTCTCTATAAAATAACATAGACAAGACATTTTTCATTATGGTATTTTAAAATGATCATAGCTAAATTTTGATTTATGTTGTACCAAGTTATGCTAATAAATATTAATATAATCTGTGCACAATTGCTAGGATTTGCTGTCTTCCATGAGTACTAATGGTAACAAGTGCTATGCCTGAAAGAAAATGTGTGCAAGGGGCAAGTATAAACAACTATTTTATTTTTTTTTAAAGTTTATGTTCCCTAGTTTACACTTTCCTTTTTTTTTTTTTTGTTGGAGAGAATAAGATTCATTTTTTGATAATTAAGAGGATTTTGATCAAGTCTGATTAGATAGAAATATTTTGTAGTATTACTCAGCGGAATTTTTTGCATTTCATTAAAAGGAAACATGCTGATTTTAAAACCACCATTAATTTTAAAGAGTGGACAAATTTAAAGTAATAAGTAAGATGTTCATAAAGAGTAATTATTTGTATTACTATACTATATTTTGGTACACAAAATAATGTTTAAAACCATAGACATGCTTATTAAACTTTTTGTGACAAAGATGAAGCATTGAAATTTATGAATTTAGAAAAAAAAAGTAAAATAAAAACTAGAAGAATGTTTGATACTTTGTGCCACAGGTTCATAGACTTCTTGTTGACTTATCTTGTATTGTTATTAGTGAAAGAACAGCAGGAATTACCTTAATAGGTAGCTAAGTATTTTTTGTGTGTGTATATAAAATCTTATTATCCACTTCAGAATTTCCTCCTTTTGTTTGTCATTATTTTAAATTTACTTGCTTACTGACATATTTGCAGTCACTAAAGGACTTTTTGCTAAGCTGTACTGTTCAAAAGTCATTCTGCATAGAAAATTCAGTCTTGTGTTAAACAAAAGGAAAGTAATAAATTTAATGATAGAAATTAATTAATCTTTAATATTACCATCTTTGAAGCTTTGGTGATAAATTGCAGCCTCAGTCAAAAGCACTTCTCATGATTCGTTGCTTAAGAGCAGCACTTAATGTATCATCAAAAGTGGACACCTTTCTTTATTTCATGGGTTATTTAACTTGAGAAAGGGAAAGTAACACAAACCTTAAATTTCTTACTCCAGCTATTCTTTTTTAGGAGCCAAAGTCAACATTTATGTTTCCCTTGTGCCTCTCACTTTCACCAAGGAATGTTTAGAATCTTAAATTTATACTTTTTTTTTTTTTTTAATGACAAGTTCTTCTGTGCAAATGCACTGGTTTTGTTGAGCTAATGCTGTTTTCATAGATCTTTCCTTCTTTTCCTGTCTCTGCTTCACTCCCTTCCAACTTTGCAATGTAGCAAGCTGAACAGTTGTTCAATCAGATGTACAATCCAGTAAGTTCTTTTTAAAAATGCCCTCTGTAACATACAAAAGCATGAGGATCCATTATCTCTTGTTGTGCTCTTCCTTTGTGGAGCTTTGCAGAATACTTTTGATGCTCACTATGCTATATCCATTATACCCAGATAAACAAACTTTGTGGACTTCAAGGCCATTTTAAGAATACGAAATGTATTAAACTGCATATAATATTTCTTGAAAAACACAAGGATCCTAGCCTTTAGGTCCTCAACTTCTCCATTAGAGAAGCATGCCTTTTTTTTTTTTTTTTTTTGCTTTGCTTTTTGATTCCTACTTGTGGAGTACTTTATTTGATCCTTCAAACAAATAACTTCTAATTTACTCATTTTATAATAAGTGACTGAATTGAGTAGGTGAACAATAGTATCTAGGATGTGACTGGTAATATTTTCAAAAGGCCATATGGCTGAAATAATTCTTACCAACTTTACTCACGTAAAAGTGACATTCAGTTCACATTCAGCTTATATACATTAAGAATATCAAAAGATTGTATTTAATCCAAGAAAATACTGAAATATATAATGATGAATGCAAGCAGCAGTTTTTGAAAAAGCCAAATATTATTACTTTGACTTGTTTAGTATTATTGCTAATGTCTGCTTTAATCGCACGATATCTACCCTTTTGACTTAAGTGCGTACCCTTTTCTGTTTGAAGAGCAGTAATAAACATTCTTTTTGTAGAGAACACTTTTTTGCTGAGACTGTTGTATTTAACATGTGCTGTGAGCATCACAGGACAGAAATAATGATGCAACTGGAATGTAATGGCAATTTACAAACTAAAGTTTACACAGTAATCATACCTGGAATTAACATGTAATTGGGACAGTATATATAGGAGGAGTATATATTCCTATCTATAGGAGTATATACCTATATATATATAGGAATATATAAGTTTTATTAAACAGTATGATAATGTACATTAGGGTAAGTATTGCCTTCACCAAAGTCAATCAGAATTTTGCCATTAATAATGGTGAACGAGGATTCCAGCTTTGGAGTCTCCTATAGCTAAGTCTAGCCATGTAGTAGATATGTCATGATTTGTGCATAGAAAAAGAGAGTCCCAAGAAATATGCCATATTTACTTTTGAAATTATGGGTTAACTGTATTTTTAATCCAGTCATGGATCGTTTTTAAGTAGCATAAGATCTGATATTATCGCTTCTGCTGTCTAGCACGTTGCTAGTCAGGCCTTTTCCCTTTGAACTATAAAAACCTTTTTTTTCTGTATCACAGATCACCTTTGTGGTAGTTACATTCCTATTCATATCATTTGCACTCCTACTGTGCATGTCTCTTCAGACTGGAGTCTATTTTGTGTTAGTTTTCTCTTGATTTTCTTAAATGCTTTCCAGTCATTATTTCAGTATTAGTTACTTTGCTATATGGAATTTGTTTTTTCCATCTTAGTCTATTTGTCTGTGGTATTCCAAAGTCAGCCAGTTTACTTCCCCCCCCCCCCATCTTTCGTGCTTAATTTTCTGAAATACAAACGTGGCTGTTCTGAAATAATGGATGCAAGATCCTTTTCCTTTGGTACCAGACAGCAATTATAGTGTATCCTCAAGACTGGTTTTCTTCAATAAACTTTTATTGAAAAATATTTTTTTTTTGTTGAAAGAAAATTTTTTTTTTTTTTAAATGCATAATAGTGTCAACTTTTAACAGTGTAAGAATGATCTCCTCCTTCCCCCAAACCACCTTGAAATTGAGGTTGTGACTTCACTGAAGTTGATGACATTTTCTTTGAATTTCACAAGTCCAAGTTTTCACCCTTTTTTTTTTTTTAATATGGCATTAATACCAGATCCTGAAACAACTTGTTTGTACATTATGCGTCTTAATTTAACAGAATGTTTTTTTCTTTTTTTTTTTTTTCATTTAAGAGTCATAAAAATGGATTGCAGTATACTGAAGTTTTAACGTTCTTTTGTTTAAATGTGTCAGAGAAATAACAGTCAATCTCTGAGTGGACCTCTTTTAGCCCATACGGTAATAACATAACTTTTTTTTTTTGGTGGAATTTGTTGTTTCTACCTTGTCAGAAAAGTATTGGCTTCAAGACTTTCTTTCAATGCTGAATCCAATGTTTTTAATATTCAGCAATGGATGGAAATGTTTTGTTCTTATATGCATTATACCATTAGAGTACTGAAGTGGAGAATATGTGGAAGAGGTGCAAATCCTGCATACTCTGTAGTGAATGATTTCACAATGTATTTGCCTGTGTGAATAAGATGGGAACAAAATTGGGTGCATTTTTATTCATGTTTGCTTTGAAAGTTGAACGTTTTAAATACCCAGTGAATTCTTTCTAACCCAGCAAAGTTAACTACAAGTTACATGATTGTTTTTGTCCTGTAATGAAAATGTAATGACATACCTTTTTCTCAATAGTAAAGACTTATTTTCCATATGCTTTGTGAGAGCAATGTCAAATTAAAATTTAAGGCACTTGTAGAATCTACTTTAAATTGCTTATAGCAGCCCCTGAAGTTAAATAAATAAATAACCTGAATTTTAAGCAGACTACAAAAATAGTGACCATTTTTTTATTAGTTTATTACTGAAAGTAATAAGATTTGAAGGATCTTAAAAAGTAATTTCTTGCATGTAAATTCAGTCGTTTCATTTAAATTTATTTAACACTCAGTTGATTTCTGTGTGTGTGTCTGAAGCTTTAAAAATGAAATCCATCCATTTCTGTTATGCAGAATAATGCATGCATGGTTGTACCATAAAATTTTAACTCACTAAGTAATTCATGTTATATGTTTGTGCCATACTATTATTGTTTTCCTATAGGAAATTTGCTGTTTACATGAGGACATATTGCTTTAATTCTACAATATTTGTAGTACTTAGGCAAATATCAGAACAGATATATACGTACTGTAAGAATTAGTGAAATTCTTAGTGATATGCTATTTTTATTGAATTGGAAAAGTAATATACAACATAGTCACAAGATGACAGACGAAAGACCATAAGACCAGTGTGAAAATTGAAATTTTGGATTGTGTTTCCTATGTCTAATCTGCACATGTAAGCATTAAAAATACAGATTAATAGATCAACTACCTGGCTGCAGAAAGGTGCTCATGATACAAGTTACTCTTCCCCATAAAAATAGAAAATGTATTCTCCCCAGGAAAACAGAGAACCTGGGAAGAAAAAGGAGGATGGAAATAGAAATAGGATAGGTGTAAGAGAGGAGAACTGCAAGTGATGGGGACTTTCTGATGCATGCAATTAAACATACATCTTCTGATTAGGAGTGATTCAAGCCTGACTCCCACATTTAGCCTGCCTGGTTGGGAGCAGGGTCAATGTCAGTTGAGCTGCAACAGTTGGCTATGTTGGGCCTACTGACCTCAGAAGTCCAGTTCCATCTGGAAACAAACCATCCCTGATCTTCATATAAGAATTAAAAAAAAAAAAAAGTGCCTCGTACAAATCCAAACACATCTTGCAAATCAAATATATTAAGTATCTTATAAGTAATTCTATACCTTTATCCTGGCACTGTCATATGGATTTTATTTTGTTGTCTGGTCAATTATAGTACCAGCAGCTTTGTCAGCAACATGAGGATTTCCTTTAAGGGAAAGCTCCTTTAAAAAAAATGTTTCACGTTCTTGCTATCCATATTTTACTAACTTTGTTTTCCTCCTCCTTTAAGGCAATACCCTTGTAGAAGTCTGATTCCTGCCTCCTTTATGCAAACAAACAACTCTTGTTTGTGTAAATAGTCCAAAAATACTCTATAGGAAGTGCAACCAACTTAATTGGTCATTTTTAATGCTAAAATCATTTCTCTCTCTCTTTCTGAATAATCTTATTCTTCCCTCTGTAATGAATGCTTATACTGGTTTATATATGACATTATGGATAATTGTGCTGCATGTCAAACCCCTGTTGAGGTTGGATACTAAATCATTTGGAGTAAATCGTATCTTATAGGTTCTACTTCATTTTGAGAACTATAGGGAAATGGCCAAGTTTGTGGTAGGGAAGTTTCCAAAAACACATCCCACAAATATGGAATGCTATAAACACCAGAGAAAGCAGAAGAATTGAAAATACTTTTGCAATTTAACATCAGTTTCTTTAGCATGTTATTATGCAAGGATTATAAGGCTAAACTGGAAAATATAATTTATATCTATTGTTTCAGGTTATGTTTTAGTTATGAGCTGTTCAGTAGATGATTTGTTCAGTGCATTTTGGAGCCGCAAAGGCAGGCTAGAGGCAGAAAGGTGGATGTTCTGCCTGTTTATGAAATGATGGAACCAAAGTTGGCAAATAAGCATCTTATGCATTGAAAGGAACAGAAAGGGAAAGTGACAGGGAAGAATATGAAATGGCGATAGCTTTAGAGTGGAACTGAAATTCTATTCTTACCCTTAAGAGATGTGGAGGAATCTGAAGAGCAATATGGAACAAAATGCTTTTTGCATAGGTTTGCTAGTATTTTAAAGACAGGAGTGTTTTTTGTTTTTTTTTTTTTTTTGAGTAAATTTACCTTTACCAACATTTGGAATTATTTTTCTCCTTCACTTGTTTATTCTTTGTGAAAGAACACTTAGGTCCCATTTTGGAGAGGTAAAATATTGTCTAATTTCTTAATAGAACTGGTGGAAAATGAAAGTAGTGTGCAGATTGGAAATGGTACCCAGTGTCTCAAATAATTTGGCAGTCTGCATATTGCTTTTAATTAAAAAAATTACATAGCTAGCTGAAAGTAAATTTCTTGACACAGCTAAAACTCAGCATAAAAGAAATCAAACTTTAATATTAAAGCAGGGAGATATAGGAGGATGAAAATGAATCTCTTGCTAACATCTCTGTGGGTATTACCTTGAAATGAGCTCTGTTAGGAAACTCCTGTATAAGGGCTGGAGCATACCAAATAGAACATTTGAAGAGCAACATTGGAACATTCGAAGAGCAAGGCTAGTAAGTTTTGTCGGCTTCTCCTGTTATGGTGATTCCTGTTATGGGTTCTCCTGTATTGGTAACTAAATATTCCTTCTGATTAAAAATCTCACAGTGGGATAAATAAAATATGAAATCTTCTGTCTTTTTCTTACTATCCTCATGCTTAAATGATATGTTACAAATAAAATTCCTAAGTTTCTTTCCAGTAATTTCATTTTTTTAGCTGTTGTATTTATACTAAACCCAGACTTGTTATTTATTTATACAGAAAATTGTAACCATTGCAAAGAATATGAACCTTCTAATAGCTGTATTTTATATTAATTCTTTCCAAAACATGCATGTTTCATTTTGACCAGCATTTCTTCCATTGTTTGCTTGCATTGTCTATTCCCTGAAATTAAGAAGATAATCCCAATTTTTTTCTGCATAATAAGATAGTTGGAGGACTTTCAGTTCTAAATATCCTAAATTTCTGTAAAATTTTTGTATATTAAAAAATGTTATCTGAATTTTCTATGTTTAATGTGCACTGCATTAAACTACTTGTTTTTTCCTTGCCTGCTCTTTCAAGATGCCAATTAGGAATAATGGGAAGCAAGGGGTAGGCTAAGCATTGCAGTGCGTTGTTGTTTCCATCTGTCTGTGATTATTCCAGCCAACAGTTTGAAGCACTTGATGCCTGATCATGCTCCCATTGATGTTAATTGGGTTTTTGCCATTAGATTTGATGGGAGTAAGATTGGGCTCTGCACTGTTGTTGTGTTCATTGCGTTTGTTCTTGTCTGTGAAACTGCCACCCATCCATGCATGTGTTTGCCAGGTTTGTGCCATTGTCACCAATGAGCTTGTTCTTCTGACATTTCAGGCTAAGTATTCATGATAAGGGAATAAATAAGTAAAATTAAAAAAAAAATAAAAAGGATTATTTGGTAAAATGTCTGCTGAAGGAAACTTCTTAGTTCATTGGTTTGTCTTTTGAAAACAGCACTGCATATAAACCATTTCTTACTTTTATATTCTTAGTATCAGGCTGTATTTGAAACATCTGGTGATACAGATTACAATATGTATATACATATATATATATGTATATATATGTGTATGCTCATGGAAAAAGCGTACATGTATGGAGAAAGATTGTCTATATATTTGAAAGACTTAAAAAGCGTGAAGTGAATTAAATGAATTACAAGGTGATTTTTTAAAATTAAAACAACAAAACAACAGCCTTAAACTGTGATCATGTTAATAAGAAACAAAACAAAACAAAAAAACAACCAACCAAACACCACTCTTTGTTTAATAAATGCCCTCCCTCTTCAGGATGAAGCTTTGGTAAGATAGCATTTGAAAGTAATTTTAGACTGCAAGGGTACTTGAATTCCTTTTTATAAAATTTCTGTAGAAAAATATTATCTGACAGAAATACCTATAATCCTTTTTAATGAAAATTTTAACTCCAAGACTGAAGAAGTGAAGCTCTTAAAGCTATATAAATTACTGATATTATTATTATTATTTATTATTATTATTTTTTTTAATATTGATTCTGAAGGCTCTTGAGGCTGAAGAGGAGGCACGGATGAACCCAGAATTTGCAGACAGAATGAAACAGCTTGACAAAGAGGCATCATACTATAGAGAAGAATGTGGCAAAGCTCAGGCTGAGGTTGAGAGACTTCTAGAAATACTCAAGGAAGTAGAGAATGAGAAGAATGACAAAGATAAGAAAATTGCTGAGTTAGAAAGGTAATTTTTGTATTATTTGTTTTCCATTGAGTGGCATTTTTATTTACTTGATCTTCACTAAAGAGAAGAGAAGTTGAGGGTAGAATATATGTTTTTAACAGTGCATTTGTGATGTTTTGTAAAATTGTATCAGAAATGAAAAAGATTGATACTTAAGAATCACATCTCCTTTCTGATGACTTTGGAACAATTTAAGGTTTCCAATTTTTTTGTAGTCTCCATAAAAGGAACGTACATAGGAAAAGCCATATACAATTTACAGTGACAGCCCTCCTGTTAGGGCAACACCCTCGTCTTTCTAGTAATGGGTAAATCAAAGCTGTCCCCACATGTTTCTTCAATGCAAACGGGATCGCTAGTTCTAAGAGGTCCTGAAAAGCATTGGTAATTATTTCTGGTCTTGTGCTGTCAGTATTTCTTAGTGGTTCTGAGAAATGGTTGCCTTCTTCAGATGAGTATTTTCTGATGTTGACCATTTTTTTTTCCCTTAATTGTGGGAAGGTTGTATGGTCTTTCCTTAACGGAGATAGAATGGTTTTGGGGTCAATTTGTCTCATGCTCTTTTTTGTAATTAAATAATCTGGGAAGCTTCTTCTATAGATAATGTTGCCATTTGTTTGATAAGAAATTTCTGTGTTTCTGAATTCTTTGTTCTCTTTCTGTACTCCTAAGCACTCTTAGGTAAATGAAAGAAGGAATTTTACTTTTTCAAATATTTTGCATACTGTCTTCTAGTAATCAAGTTGGAAGAAAAGTGGTTTCATGGTGCCAAAATTGAGGTTTAAGAGATCTTCTGATTATTGTTATAGTTCCTGTCAAGACATAGCACTGCTCTGTCCTGTTAGGGAGAATTACCACGAAACAGGAAGATCTGTCAGAAATATTGGAAAGGAAATCACCTTGGAAAGGAAGCTTTGTAGAATGTCTCCTATTGATGATGACTTATCAACCTCCACAGTTCTGTTACCAAAACCTACCTTTCTCTGAAGACGTTTGGCACAGGTTTGATTTAATAATAATAAGGAATGGTATGTAGTTATCAATCAATGTGCCACGAGAATAGAGACCTCAAATTTAAAGTGATAAATAAAGATTTGTACTTGACATGTAATCAGTTGTTTACATGAAGACAAACGTAGCGATTACTTCTCTCATCACATCAGGAGGTGTTTAGAATACTCTGGTATTTGCTTGGATTTTAATGTGTAAAGTAGATACTGGAGGAAGGTATTAAAGAAGAGTGGTCACTTGGACACCATGAACGTGAGTTCTGCCTAAACTTTTCAACATCCTGAAGCAGCATATTGGAAAAAGATAACACAGTGGATCTGTGTGGGCATGAAAGTGCTGCTTATTCCATCCACTGCTGTGTGTACTGTAGGGGCAATTACAGACCTAGGCTTGTAATATGGTGACTTCAGGTGTGAGCAAGCTGGTGCAGCCTGATACTGTATTCTTTACAGGAATGGTAGCTGATACCTTCATAGGGCTCTAAAACCTACTGAATTATTGTGTGACTCTAGATGCACTAGTAGGCATGCTAAACTTTAGTTCAAGAGAATAATCTTAAGAGATTTTTTGTAGGCTGAGAGGTTATGCTGTACTTGGAATTTGATGTAGAAGTAAAGCTATGCTACAAACCTTTAAGAGCTTCTGTAATGCTTACAATAAATTGTCTTTGGTATGACCAGACAAGGAAGGTTTATTGTTATTTTCTACACTTATCCTGCTCTAAGATTTCTTTGTGAATTCTTTCAACTGTAATTTAGTTTCTCACATGATTTAACATAATATACAGCTTCCAAGATTAATTCAGAATTCTTATATATATGGTATATGGTATTGTAAAATAGGAAAAATAGGAAAAAAAAAAAAAAAGATGACCATAGAAATTACCTGTTATTGATTGCATCAACACGAGTTAAATCATTATTGCATTTACTTGGTAATAAAGTCTTAAAGCTACTTTCCACCATGCATGAACACACACACAAAGTGGTTGTTTGGTACAGCAAGCCTAGCAAACTGTCAGCAATATAAAGTTGTAATAGGGGAATATTTTTAGACAGTGAGTATCTAACTCTTCCTATTAATCAGGCTCACCTTGGGTTTCTCTAAAATTTAAGTTATTTTCCCTCCCTCTTCCTCATTTTTGAAAAATATTGGCCAAAGATCTAAATCTTTGTATAACTGTGCCACCTGTTGGTGTCCCTAGACAGGGAATTTTGATGTTGAAATTCCCCTTTCTAGGGGGTTAGGCGAAGTGTAAATTACTGTAACATTTTATGAAGTGCTACTACTTTTTCTGATTTTAATGACTACTTGATTGGCTCATTATTGAAGGGAAGAGGTGGAGCCAAAGCTCAGTTTACCCACTTTATGGGGGTAAGGCATTGTGAAACTTTAACAGAAACATATTTGAAAATGTTATTTCCTTCTTGTCCTGCTGTTTTTAAATTCATATAATGTGCTCTGTATTGCTATTTTCTCTCCTTACTTTTTCCCATTCTATTTTTTTGCTGCTCAGAAACAGCATATCTTCAACATTACTTGTAACAGATGCAAGGCTTGTCTGGTGTTTTGTAGGAAAATGAATGTTCTTTTGTAATATATTTGTTGGTTAATAGCTTGATGGAATCCATGTTCACTGCTCTGCCATCATTTTTACATTTCAAGATAATTGCAACAACATAAATTCTCAACATTTATAAACAAATTCCTAAGAGAGCTATAATTAAGAGTATTGCAAACTATGATATCTTCATGATATTTCATATATTCACATATAAATTCATCAGCAGCATGGGGTGTCCTTGTATAAAATCAGTTCATCTGAAAAGAAAATACATATTTGTGATAATGTTATCATCTACAAAATCAATTAAAAATGAAAACAAGATCATGAATTACTTTCATACAGAAAAGCTGAATATATCATTGAGTTTCAAATACTCAAAGGCAGAAATATCTGTTTCTAGATACGAGGAATTAAATTTAGAGTTGCATACTATTTGGCAGATGAACGTTAATAATACTGAAGAAGATTTTATCTGAATGATCATTCTCTTGGTTTTAATATGATTTTCTTGCCTCAGAAACTATCACACTACTGAGTTGCATCACTTAAGATTCATGATTCATGCTGTTCCTCATATATACAAACATGTAGGTCTGTTTCTTAAATTATTACATATGTACAAAAGTATTTTGTATTTTATAATTCCTTACTACTACTACGTAGGAGAACCACTTTGTCCTCTTCTACTAATGCTGTTTGATAACTTCTATTATATCTTCCATGATTTATCTGTTTATAATGAGACCAAGTTAAAATAAAATGCAATATATTGTGGCATGCTGCACTTTCAGTAAACTTTCTTTGGTTTTATTGATTAAGGAAATGTGGTATCTTTTTTTTTTGATAATGTAAATACAACTGGGCAAGATAGCAATCAACTTAAATTTTAATGTGAAGGGCATAGCCAAATGGAGATATTGCAGCTGAGAAAACTGTCAGGATGGAGCAAGTATGTTGTTTAATGCTTTTATTAGCAGTGTTAGAATGAAAAGTATTATTATTTGTGAAGTATGCTGGGGAGTTTAAATAATGAAATTAATTTAAGTGATATATAATAGTTTAAAATGCATGACTATGAAGTTAGGACCAGTAAAATTGCCAGCTGTACACTAAGAATAATCCTTGATACAATTGAGGAAAAGAGAGAGTAGATAGATTTGCTTATGGCGGTGTTGTTATGAGCCATCTAAATAATGAGGAGTGAATCCTGATATGTCAGAATAAATGTTTACCGTAATGATAGGAAAGTAGTAATGTCATCAAGCAGTTGCAAGACCCCACATGGAACACTGCTGTATACTTCTCATCAGTCATATTCAAGGAAGTTGAATAGAAACTGGAAACAGGTGCAGAGAGGGCTGGTAGGATAATTAGGCAAATGGAGTACTGGTGTCAGAGGAGTCTAAACTTAAGCACTGGTTTATTTCCCTAGCAAAACAGGCTCAGTAGAGATGGGTGTTCTCTGTGAATATGTGAATGGGTAAGCCCTGCAGTGGAAGAAGGGTGATTTAAGTAAAAGACGAGTGTTAGCACCTAATTCAATGGATATGAACTATCCATTAATAAATTTAGTCTGAAAAGGGAAAGAAAGGATAGAAAGCTTTCTAATTTTCAGAGGAAGGAAGGCTCTGAAACAACTTGCTAAATGAAAAAAAAGGAATGAGAAACCTAACTACTTTTAAGGTGTGGCTTGACAGATTCATGAGTCTGATTATGACATATGGCTGCCTGCACCTGCATGGACGAGTTCAGGCCTCAGAACCAGGTTATTCCTCATAGTCTTTTGCTCTTACAGGAACAGTATGCTGTTAGCAACCCATGTGCATGGCATTTGTGTTAACTATACCTTACTTAGCATTGTAGAGGTATCTATGCAAACACATTCCTTATATTAAAAGTGATTTCCCTAGGGGTTGAGGACAATAACAAAGTACTCTCAGAATGCAAGAAACGTAGGTACCCCATTGCCTGCATTGTGCCCTTTGGATTAAATCAGAAGGACTGGGAGAAAACAGGACACTGTATGTGGATTAAAAATACTGGAGAGGCTGCCTTTGCTCATGGATCCTGATGCTGTAAACAACATTCCAGGCTCTTTCTCTGGACTCTGTTTTAAAGAGCATTACATGGAATGATAAGTTCCATGCAGGAAAGTAGTCTATTTAGAGAAAAAGAACCAGATTAGTAATTACTTTCTCATGCAGAGTCATATTTAAGTATCCATTGTTGTCAATTGCTTTGAGCACCCTTACTAGACAGGCCAGACTGCCTATCTAACAGCAAGACTCAGCTTAGGATGCAGTGGTCTTTTAATTTTAGTTATCCTCAGAAGGAGCTTGGGCAAAGGCTGAAATAAGAGTTAGGGAAGGACTAATGTGTTACCTGCTTCATCAGAGAGCATTGGCTCTGAACGAACCTGTCTGGTAACAGATAATCAGAGTGTTGCTGGTTTAAGAGTGGAATGCTGGAGCTTGATGATGGAGGTTGAGAAAATATATAGAGTAGAATGCAAAAGCTTGCTCTGGTTTTCTCCAGCATCACATTAGCTGGTCAGTCATTTGCTTGATTTAGTGTAGCTTCTTAGCAAAGCCTATAAGAATATGTATATTAACGAAAGTTAATTTAAAAATACTGTTTTATCTATGAGACAAAAACAGTTTGATTTTAAAATGCAGTGTAATTTTGTAGACAGTGTCAGGGATGTGTCATCTAGCACAGACTAGATGGCTGAATAGTAAGCAGAGAGAAAGGAGAGAAAAAAGGGACCCCATTAGTACGTGGCCTGAATTATGTTTTTTGCAGTAGTTCTCTTTCAAACAGGTAATGAAAAAGCCCTTAATCTAGTTCTTGCTCATAGGCGTTGCCATAGATTGTACATTTTGCACTGTAAATGGGAACATCCTGATTATTTGAAGCAGAACATCTTTGTTTAGGGGCTTTCAGGTTTTTATTGAATAGATTTCATGTTCAAGATCACATTTTTCAGTATGTCTGTATAGTTATTTACCATGTGTGCTCATAAGTTTTGGGTAATAGCACTGTAAATGTGCATTTAAGGCTTTGGGATATTCACACTATAATTAATTTATTCTGAATTCCCTTGGATTTGAATTCTGATGAAAATAGTAAGTTCACTCAGCACTGAAAATTCATTGCAGAAACTTGAAAACAGCATGTGTAAAAAAGGTGTTCAAAGAAAGTATTTTCAGGCTTAAAGAAAAAAAAGTACTTTTCACGTATGAGTGAAAAATTGTGCACCAGTGACATCTCCAAGGATTAGTCTAGCTTGATATAAGGCAGTTTTTTTTCATACTTAATTGAAAGAATGGTCGATATTTTTGAAAAATACATGATCAAGCACCAGGATATTTTCAGTAATGAAGAATTAGCCTTATTCTTCAGACCAGAAAAAAAAAAAAAAACCTGTCAGCTTTAAAAAAGACTCTTTCCTGGGGGTGGTGGAGAGGGGTGAACGTCTAAATAACGTCTTTAACAAGCTGCCAAATTATTTCACTCTTTTGGCTTTCATGAGAAGACTTGGTGAATATAAGTGTTCAAACCCCTGGTGGCCTCAAAAAGACTTCATGGTATGGAGACATTTGTGTGGCAGCAAACACTACCAGTAAACAGCTAATCTGTTTGTTCCATGTTGGTATGTGTATACATTAAAATGGTTATAAATATGGGTGGTGTTCGACAGTCCACAATGACAAGGTGCCATTTACTTTAGAATATCCGTTGTGTTCAGTGTACAGCAAAGTTATGCTCTGTGCAGAAATTTTATTTTTCTTTTTGCTTTCCTTTTCCTTTTCTTTCTTTCTTTCTTTTTTTGTTTCTGAATAAAATTTACTGATATAACATCTGCTTGTTATATTGTTACAGAACTAATGTGTTCCTCCCTTTATTCTCTTTTGCTGTCTCTCTCCCTATCTGTTTTTCTCCAAACTGCTGCTTTCATCCCTACTCCAACCAGCTTGACTTCCAGGTCAGTATTTTCTGCTCTCCTGTTTAATTGGTCCTTCCATGACCAAGGTTTTCATTGATGCTTAATTTATTTGGTCATTTTGATTCCGTATCAATAACTTCTGTTTGCCGTTCGCGCCCCCCCCCCCCCCCCCCCTTTTTTTTTCCCCTCATACTTGATTCTGTTTTGAAGCTTTTGGTCATTCCATTTCTAGATCAGAAACTTCACGGTAAAGGAATGCTTTTCTCAAAAGTTTGTAAGAAAAAAATACGTATTAACAACATATTAAACTTATATGTTGTTTTTGTGTAAAGATTTTTTTTTTCGTTCAGAAGAAAAAAGATGATTTTTTTCTTCTCCCATCTCCCTTCTCCCTTCTTCTCTCTTCTTTTCTCTTTTCTCCTTTTCTCTTCTTATTTTTGTTTAGGAGTTCAACAGCGGGAATAAATTTTTTGTAGACAGCCCAACTCAAGGAATAACAAATTGAACAATAACAAGAATATACAGAGAGATGTATGCTTACAATTAGAGACTTATACTTTACTGTCACCACTTTTACTATTATTGCAAACATAATAGGACAGGTTGGAGTGGTTCAGCTGCTAGTTCAGAAACTTTTAGCAATTTGTGTTGGCCAGATTCTGAACCAGAATAAACTTGAAGGGAGGTGTATGTGAGTATATACTTTGTGTGCTGGGTTTGTATGTAGCATGATCTAATCAGATACACGTTTTTCTTTCTCTGAGGTTTTAGATTAGTTTTGCAAGTGTGCTTCTGCACTGTTTTTGAGTAATGTTTAAGTTATTTGGTAATGTTCTCATAGCCTGAACAGGTCCTCTGCTCCTGGGGAGTCTTTCTGTTGGCTTCAATGTGAATGAAATCTTCAGCTTTACCGATTTTTTTTTTTTTTTTTTCCCCAAGTTATACAGAGTTCTGCTGCAGTACAGAGAACCCCTAAATTGTTGCTTACTAAATTGAACAGTGTTGCAAGAGCTATCAGGAGACCTGAGATCTAGTCTATTAGAAAATGAACTGAACTTTCTCTCTCTTGCTATTAAAATGCAGGTGTATTTGGTTTTCAAATAGAGAGATGAGAAATGTTTCAGGGACTTTTGTGCACATGCTTCATTTCTACCAAGCAGAGTTGCTGGTTCTGTCAAGGCAACCGTACACTCTTGTGGTGCTTTTGGAAGCAAAATAGTTCTCACACTGAAGCACTGTCATAATAATCTGAGTATTAAGAAATATTAAACCAGGCCTCAAACATTAAGATAATGAGATTGTATCAAACAGTGAATCAGAGAGGGTGAACATATTTTTTTATTCTCTTAGCTGAGATCTGAAGAATGAAAAGAAGATTTATTATTTTTTCTTTCTTGTTTTACTTAGTATAAATTGAGAAATTATTTACCACAATACACGTTAATGGTCTAAGATTTTATTAATATCAAAATGTGACATGGCTAAGGTGCAGCTAAGTTTTGTTTCCTGTACTGAAGTTGCTTTGATTTAGGCAGAAACAGACCTGGTTTTCAATCATTATCAAGGTAGAATTTGTTTACTTTTTCACAGACCAATTGGATTAGAGTGTAAAGGAGGGTGTATGCTGCAAAGGCTGTCTAGGCAGATTTCAGGTATCCTAGGTTTTGCATTTGCAGAAATGATTTCAGGTATCATGTTGCCATGCAGCACATATGGCTGGAATCATGGCAAATCTCCAATATACCTTTATAATGTGCTCGGCTCTGAAGTTTTCAGACTTTTTATAGGAATGCCTACTTTTTGAGTGGCATTATTCTCAGTTCATATAGAAGCAGAGCTCACCAGTTTGGGAGAGACTTCGTATCTTGATCTCAAAACCAAGTACAGTTCATGTTTTACAATTCAACCATGTCAGAGGAGTTTCTGATGTGAATGCCTTCAGACCATACGGCAAAAAATGGCTCACTACTAAAACATTGATGAGACAAGGCTTTTTTTCCTGATGTGCTTTAATATACATTGCACTCACAACTTAGTTTCCAGCTGGAAGTTCTGTTTCTGAAATTTGAGTCTTATCAATTGCAATAATGAATCGGATGAACACTTTCTTTTTATTGTTTGTCTACTACAAGCATGTTTTAATGTGCTTGAATACAACTTTATTACACCTGAATTATAAAAAATATTGAAACCATTTATTTCCAGCATCTTTAATTCTGCTGGAAAGTAATTAAATGCATTTACTCTGGATCTAGCTATGGTGGAGTTACTGTCTGAATGTGATCGCTCTGACATTTCTATCAGAGTTTCATTTCTATAATTTCTATCATATTCAACGTTTATTGAAAATCTCCCTAGCCAGAGAGAGCTTAAAGAAAGATACTATGCTATGCAGTTGTCATTATGGTTGATTTCACTGGAATTCAATGATTGGTATGCAGAAACATTTGTTCAGCAGTTGGAGGTGCAATTTCTGTTATGTTTTATTGACCTAAAAAACCAGCTGACCTTTCTGAAGCAAACTGTCCTCATAACCCTGCCAACTTTCATCCCTGGAGTCCTAGAAAAGTTGTAGCGTATGATTAGAGTTTATTGTAGTATTTCAGTGAAGTGTTAAGTTTTTGCAGCTTGAAACATCATTAAGATCAAACTTAAGAAACAGATCTGTTTAATTAATTTCTTCTAATCAATATGTTCTTAGCTGTCATTTTATTCATGATTAGAATGATTAGAAAAATGCTGTAGTGCTTTTATAACACAATGAGCTATTGATACCGTTGGCAAACAAGAAAAATACATTGACATAAAAATAATATATATATATTTGATATATATCAATCTACTTATATGATAAGAAGAGCTCTGAGCACAATAATCAGTAACATTTTTTTTGTTTAGTTTATGATAGGTTATATGCTTTCCAAACTTTTCTGCCTGTAGATAAACAGGAGATGGTGTAGTTCTGGAAATTTTCCCACCAGCTTCTGTTGTTGGCCTTCCTAACTGTTTCTGTGGAAGGCTAAAGCTCCATGCAATGTGCAAAGCAAGGTTTAACGGAGCTTTAAATTTAACTTACAAGCCTTCCACAGTTTTGTCAAATGTCATTTTGATGGTTCCAAGGGCAGAGTGATATGTTGTTCAAAGATAATTTCCCTGGAGAAATTGAGATAGTGTACTAATGAAAACTGAGAGAATCTGGAATATACATTACTCTTCTGAGAGATTGGTTGTTCTGAGTGAGAAACATTTGCTGTGTATATAGAACCAACATTGTAACATTGTGGGCATTTTAACATTTAAACCTTTAGAAAGACATGAAGACGTGATAAGAGATGTTTATCTGATTACGTGTTCTTTCGAATTTGTATGTATTTGCGTTTAATTTTATTTAAGAAATAAACTAGAAAATTTATTTCTTTGGACCTCTTCCCTTTAAAAGAACAATGTAAAATAACCATATATTATGAAATAAGAGGAATTACTAGAGAAAAAGAATAAAAAGATACAAATGGGTCATGGTGACAGGCCAATGCAGTGTTCATTTTTATCCCTCTCCCTTCTGAACCTGCTTGGTTCTTTATTAATGCCTTTCCAGTTTCCTTAAAGGACCGCAGAGGTTAACATCATTGCTGAGATAAATTGTAATGAATTATTTAAACAAGGAAGGATATTTTGTAATTTTTTCAGTAATGTGCTTTTTTCAGTTCGATTTGGTGTAAATACTCTTTGGAAATATATAGATATGCAGCATAAACCGCATATGAGGAGAAATATACATCTCTGAAGGAAAAATAGCCACTTTGGATTGGGTTGGACCTGACAAAACAATTCTGTGTTGGGGAATAAAGAACATAAGGAACTGTTACTCTTTCTGTTTCATGATTATGAATTTCAAGACAGAGCAGTCTTTCTTATGATTCTCTAGACCTTCTGCTTACACTAAGTTTTTTGCCAGGGCGAAGATCCACAGAACATATTTCTTTACCTTTTGAATAAAGCAGCCATAGACCACTTTCATGGGGAGCTCAGAGACTGCCTGGGTACAATGCTGTCAGGATTCCCTAAGTCTTGTGGAGGGATGTGATGTATGTGAAGAATCGTTGTGAGATAATACAGCTTACCCTTGAAAAGCTGTGATTGAAAAGAGACAGGGGAGCTAAATTTAGGAATTGGGCTGTTGATGGAGCCTCCTTTTCTACTCACGTTGTTTGCTTCCATAATGCAGAAGCAATATGAATAGACAACGTGGTTGTGACTAGATTGAAATGCACTGATCTGAATTACAATATGGGAAAGCTAGTATGTCAAAACAAGAAATCGTACAGTGTATACCTGACTTATTTGGAGTTCTGAAGAGGTTACTGCAAAAGTACAGAAAGTTTGAATGATACAGGTTGGATTGATCCTGAGACCTGACAGGTTAAGCCAGGAGTTTCAGTAGAAAGACTTGATTCAGAAGGAAATTGCAGTGAGACGTGGAGTGCAGCAGAGGAGGCTCAATCCTGATTTTTGTCAGGCTGGACATGTTGTGGACTTTATTTATTTATTTAAGAAAAAAAAAGAAAAACACTTACCTGGAGAACAGCAGGAAAGAACCTGATAAAACAGTAGGAGGACTACAACTCCTTGATCAAATATCAGGTAGCAACTATTTTTGGTTAGAGGTTACAGTTATCACTAATTAGTAAAATAGCCGAGCAAGCAATTGCCATTTAAATCAGATCAAATATCCTTATTAGTGTCCTGTCGTCAGTATTTTATTTTATTTTATTTTATTTTGTAAAGAACATAAGCAACTGCAGAACAATCCTTGATATACAGGAGATGTGTGACAGATGAGTCTTCTGGTACAGATTTCACACGTGTTCATATAAAGTGTCATCCAATAAGAATGTGCTGAGACAGTAGTACAATACACTGTATTGAAGTTTCAGTGGTTGCAGTGCATATGTGTGTTGAAACAAAATGATACGAACCATAGTTTGGAAACAGGATTTTAGTAGGTCTTTTTCATTCATGCATTATCCTCATGCGAGTATTTCTAGCATCTCTCCAGGGCTTTGGAGGGAACTGTGTCAGACTAAACACTTCTTGAACAGAGATTTTGGAAAAGTTCCCAGATTGTGTGTTAGGTAAACCCTTCCTCCCACGTTTTTGTCTGTGAGGTGAGAAATGTTTCAGTGGCCTCTGTGACACTTGCTTTATTTCTAGCAGGCAGAGTTGTTGATTCTGTCAAGGCAGCCATACCTTCTTGTGGTGCTTTTAGAGGCAAAATAGTTGTCACATTGAAGCACTGTCATAATAATCTGAGTATTAAGAAATCTTAAACCAGGTCTCAAACATTTGAAACCATGAGATCTAAAGGAAAGGAAAAGATTTTTTTTTTTTTACCTTGATGGTAAATTCTGGGTGTTGCAGCATTCTTACATTCAACTGGAGAATTAAGGAATATGGGAATCAATTTATTTGGAGATTTTTAAAGTATTGTTTTGATGATTTTTTTGTTCAATGCTTGTACTAGTCATTTTGATTCTAGTCCTTTACATGCATGCAGAGGAGACATGGAGGTTGCTTCTCACTTCTTGTAGTGCATAGATCAAGTAGGAACTGTGACATGGAGTTTGCCATAGTCTCCATTTTAGGTGAATGATAGAAAGAAGACCAAACATTCTTCTTCAGTAAGAGAAGACAAAATTAACTTGTGATAAAGGTGCACAGAAGAACAATGGTCTTTGTTGCTGAAAAAATAAGTCAGTTTGGCCAAAATTAACCAGAGAGTATCCTCTTTCTCCAGATTTTTTTCTCCAGCCACCAAAATTTTACTGTCATAAGCTTACCGTGTAAGGGAAGGTCTAAAGGTCTTCTGTCATCCTTCTTGGCAGTAGGGGTAGTCCAGTACTAGTGTGACACCTTCTTCCTTCCACTCAAAAGTTTTCTCATCCTATATTATAATAGACATGCTAAGGAAACTGAGCTACTACTGTCAATGCAGAATGTGCATATATATATATTTATATATATTTCACAATTACAGGATCAGATAACAGTGATGCAAAAATGAAATTGTGACACAGGGTCAGCTATAGCGTAGTAAGTTATGTTGTTATACAGTTTTGGTGTTTAAACAATTATAAAGGCAATAAGTTCAGGCAGTTGAAATCCTGCCCCCGCCCCTTTTGGGTGGAAAGTAGAGAGGGGAAAATACAGTTTATTTTGCAGAAAAGAAGGAGAAGAGCAGGGATAAGATCTCCTAGGCCATCTTCTTTGGAATAGTGTAGGTGAGAAAGGTGAAGATGAAGCAAATTTTTCTACAAGACTTTTATTTCTGTGTTTCTGTAGAACCTTTATTTCTATAGGTAATGGGTTACTCAGACATGCAAAGAAAGGAATCCTTTAGTATTTGGGGATGAAGTATTTATCCAAGTTCTCTTATTTTACTTGCTAGAATTTGCTGTCTTATTCATTTTATGGATAGAATTTGAAACTAAAACACTAAATTTTTTTACTTCTTACCAAGCAGAATATTGAAAATGAAATTCCTGGTAGCAGCAACAAGAAATGGGAGGAAAGGTGCAAACTCAATTGTATTAACATAGCTTTGTTGAACTTTCATCATCTGTCTCCCACTTGCTTACAGCTACAGGGATGTTGAATTTAAATGGAATGTGGCCTTTATGATAACAGGTAATAATACTGCTACTTTGCTTCGTGAGAATTTATAGCCTGCAAAAAATTTGCCAAGAGACAGATCCTGTATTGACCTCTATGTTTTTACTCTTTTTTTCAAAATTTCTGCTTTTTTTTTTCTCTCCAATATGTCTAGAGAAAAATGGAGAAATGATTTTAGAATGCAGTCCGTGGAAAGTCTTGTTGCAATAAAAATATTTATATATTTTTTCCTAGGACATTCAAAACATCTTACTCCCATAATGCTTCACTAGTGGTCTTTATTCATCTGTGAGCTTTTTAGGTTGGTCTATCAAACACTCACATTAAAAGTAGAAATATTTCCAAATTCATAAGACACAGAAGAAATGTCATTTAAAAAAGTTATACTAGCTTTGATATAGAAAATGGAGCTGATTTGCACTAATGTTATACTGTAGTTACAGATGAATCAGTATGAGCCATGTACTCTTTGAGGCAGGCAATTGTGTGGCTACTCATATTCTCAGAACTCAGGTGCATTGCACAGTGTTATGGAATGAAGATGCTGAAAGTATTACAAATTCTGGCACCATTTTAAACAAAATAATAGATTTTCGTAGCAGTTTTGTCATCATACTGTTGGAATAACCAAAGACACAAACCCCAAATGAAATAATTACTCTGGAGGGGGTAATGTATTAGAAGTGGTAAATTGATTGCTTATAGCTTTGTGGCTTTCTTAGACTCCATTCTACATATGTTGCTTGTTTTGTGGGTGGAGTGTAATCATTGTGTACAATGGTGAGCTGGCTTTGCAGTTTTGCAGTCGGAGTAGGTTCCTCTACACAAAGAAAAAGGCAAAAATTCTTATGAATTATTGTTATTTTATATGTTAATAAATTTTAATATATATTCTGCCTTTGGCTATGATCATCACTGTCTGCCATTTTATATCAGGGCATAAAGATAGATGAATGATTTGGCCTGGAACATACAAGCAATCTAGCTTCTGAGCATCATCTACATCATAAGAAAAGAATGTTGGGCCCAGTACCATTTTTTTTAAACCATCAAAGGAGAAAGAATAAAATTTATTTTGAAGCTCAGTTCTGTTGGATGTTTTGGTTGTGTTAAAATAATTAACTTCTGCAAGGCTGGAATCATTGGTTTTGCTAAAAGTATTCTTTAATTTTTGATCGTCATGACAATTTTTAACAAAAAATAGAAAAGGAAGGTTAAGCATAAGGGGAAAAAAAAAAGATGTTTTGGATACTAATAATCCTTCAGCTCGTTGAATCTGGATTTAAAAGAACAACCTGAAAGTTTTTATAAATGCAAATGTCAGCGCAGTAAAGTATTATTATTATTTTTTTATTAGCAGATATCTAATATGATCTTAAGTCATCTGATCTTAAGATGACTAGATTCTAACTTAATAAATTTACCATTCAAGTTTTTCTTTAAGAAAAATGCTGATTATTTGAGGCATGTTTTATTTTCTTTGTCATATCAAAACTTCAGCCTGTAATGCATATAAGTTTTCTAATTATGCTGGAACCTATTTTCCCCAGAGAAATCCATCTATGGGGTGTAAGTGAATAAGCAGTGTCTTTGCATATTTGTGCCAGGAATGTGTCTGTCAGTACCTCCCTTGATGTTTCTTGTGATCTTTATGGTTTGCTAGAGTCTAACCCAGCCTTGTTTATTCAGGCTTATAGATTGGTAGTGGCAAATGCATTTGCATTCCATGAGAATATCAGAAATATCAGAATATCTTAGGAATATTTCACATCTGCATTTTTTGGATGCTTTGGAAAAAAAAATCTTTATGAAATATAGTGAAAGCTACACTAAGCATGTAACACTTTGGTTTTGGCTGACATTACATACTTCTTGGCCAGGGTACTCAGGTGGCTAATTTAAGATGGTAATTTAATGAAATAGCGTGACTTTCTATAATCATGATGAAAGCATTGGAGTGTAGACAACAGTTATGCACTACTGTAAAATGAAATCTAAAAGATACTTGAATACATGTGGAAACTAAATGTTAGTATTTGTTTTTAAAACCTGTACTAAAGCAATTATGTGCACTATAGTCTGACCTGTGAGATCATTTTGTATCTTATCCTACAAGAGACAGAAAAAACATGTTTAAATGTTGTCATTACTATTAGTGATATTCACACTAGCAAGAACTAAGTGATATGCTGTTTTGATTCTTCAGAACTCTCCTGAAGGGGAAAAAAAAAGGGGGGGGGGGGGGGGGACAAAAAGAGGACATGGAAAATACTGCAAAAAAAAATACTGCAATCTAGTGAACTTAAACTATTTCCTGAAAATTTTTATAATGGCCAGAGATGTATATATTTTAGTTTATACTAATTACGTTAGAAGCTGAAAGAGTGAAATCTCCCCTTTTCTACTAGAATTTTGTTGTCAAGGCTGACAGATATTGTGTATCATGTAGGACCTGGAATCTGAAGGAATACTTTGATCAGTTCTAACATGAAAGTGGCAGTAGCATAACTTCCAGTTCCAGCAAACTAGATTCAGTGGCCATTTATTTGTGTGTATTTTTACTTGCACTGATGCATGTCAATGTATGTAGATTCTATTAAAAGCCAACAAAAATGTCTTTTGATAGAGTTAGAATGGGCAGTTGGTCTTAGTAATTTTATTTATGTGTTTCTATAATGACTAGTTCCCAAATATTATATTAAAAAAGAATCCGTGTTTAAACTCATGATTACCCTAAAGTCATTTCTCTACATCCCATAAAGGAGAACATGTGGGTTGGGATGCCCCATCCCTGGGAAGTGTTTAAGGCCAGGCTGGATGGAGCTTTGAGCAACCTGCTCTTGTGGAAGGTGTCCCTGCCCATGGCAGGGGTATTGTAACTAGATGAGCTTTAAGGTTCCTTCTAACTCAAACCATTCAATGATTGTATGACCTGAGTACATTTTCTTGCCATTGAGTTTCTCATCCACCAAGAAGGACCATCCTGGAAATAATTGTTGTGTGACAACAATGAAGTGCTGTCAAACAACAAAGAAAGAAGGATGTAAGAGTTGAATGAGTACCTACTGAAGCAGTTACTATGTTTGAGAAAGACCCAAACATGAATTCATATTTAAAAAAAATAAAAAAATCCTAATGAGGTAAGAAAGATGGAAGGGAAATTTCCTGTGCCCCATGCTCTATGCTCCTCTTGGCCTCCCACTTCCACAGACCAGTCCCACAGGCCCCCGTGGCGTCTAAAGGCAAAGCATAGTTAAAATACAGAGGGAATGTTTTGTATTTATTCCCTGTGTTGAACTCCTCCTGTACATTTAATGCAGGCCTAAGAGAGAATTGCTCAGCTAGGCTTTTTAACTGTAGCATTTTCTTTAGTTTCCATGGGCATCTAGTCAGTTGTGGAAGAAAGAGAGATTATGACACAGCTTTCTTTTATTTCCTTCTCCGCAGGATTTTGCGTATCACAGGCACCAGATGTTTTTCTTTGCAGCTTCACCATGTTCTACGTTTTGGTGTGGCGTTAAACACAAGCCAAAATGGGAAGTTTTGAGGGGGAAAGGTGGTGAAAGAAGCAGTTAGCATAGGCATACAATTCAACTTCTTACGGAGATTAAATATAAATTATAATTTATTCAGCATTACTTTGGAAATCAGTCTATATTCTAACAGCATAAAGTCATATTACACAGCAAAAATTTCCACCAAATGCCACGTGTATATATAAAGTTCTGAAAAAGACATTTTTTCTTATATTCACTTTATTTTTATGCAGGTTAGGTCTGTTCCTACAATTATGCTACATGGACCCATGAAAGAGAATTCATTTTTACTTGGACTTGCACAGTGCATCCAAAATGCTTATTTGAATAGTTACAAAGCAGAAGGGCATCACACTAAAATTCTTAAGGAACTGTAGTGAATAACACACAATTTGGTATCTAAACCCATTATATTCCTTAAATCATAAAAACAAGTTGAAACTGAACCATGCAATTTCTGGTAGTTGTTTTTTTTAATCTGTCAGTGTAACTCAAACAGAAATATCCCTGCTGTTTTTAGCACTGTCATGTTGCTTGCTTATCATTGGTTTGCTGTGTTGAGAGTGTTGTGTTTTTCAGGAAATTAACCTTTCTTAAAATGCTGTGAAAACATACTGGTGATTTATGCTATCCTTGTGGGCCTACTGGGATAGGTCTGTCTTAGATTTCTTCTGACCATCGTGTAGTGTATATTTTGTTCTCAAGTGAACTTGATTTGGGGATTTAAACATGATGCCAGAGGTCTAGAAAGAGACTGTTGTAAGCTGTACTGATGGTCTCTGCTAGCTGGGAAAAGGTATTGTTTCCTTAGGAGCCTTGTCATTTTCCTAAAGATATGTCTAAATGGGAGAGTCTTAGGTGTATAGTTTGCAGCATAGAAATACAATTGTGCTAATTTTCTTTGTGTGTCTTAAGAGACTGATGCAAACACTCTAACACAGCTATAGTATAAATCTGTTTTTCAAATAGAGGAATTCATACTTGTCTCTTTTAAAAATGATCTGTGAGCTTTCTGTAGATTCTTTTAATTCTATTTTTTTCATTAATCAGTGTCATCCAGCCTGTGTTGATCTGTTTTCTGTGCATATTTTACATTTTCCAACAGGTGAATAGTTACAGGAGGGTGAACTAAATTTGTAGTCAATTTTTTGATGAATTTAAGATCAAATAAAAATAATTTTGTAGTTTATTTAATATCTGCATCATACTCAAAAAATAACAAAGTGATTTTTTCCCCTTGATTAGAGCTGAAACTTTCAAAGAAGGAAAGAGTTGGGAAATTGAAGAGTGTATTTATAGCTTTATATTCTGAATGCCTTCTTACATTCTGTTCCTTATTTTGTGATTTTGTTGTCTTTAATTGTGTGTTTTTAATTCATGGTCTGTTAAACCATTGCCTTCCATTCTGGAGGTCTCAGTGAAAAGCTACATTTCTGTACCACTACATTCTCTATTTGAAGTTTTCTGATAGGCAATCAAATTTTATATAATATCTTTAGGCATGTATAAGTGTTTCTATGACTTTTGTTACGTTGTGTAGTTTAAGATGCCACAAGTAAAAAAAGTAATAAAAAATATAGTTTTGTATGTAAATGGGGAGAACTGATAGTATTCTGTGCTCTGGTATGTGACTGTTAAGGCTGTGTGTATGACTGTATGACTGTATGTATGGCTGTATGACTGTAATGTATAAAATGACCTAGTTTCTTGAGTTTAGTGAAATCATTGGAAGAAATGTATTCTATAACTTTGTCTTTCCCTGAAAGCTCTAATGTGGAGGCAACAGAGATGTTTTTCCCGATCCTTCTAGCCATTGAATAATATCCTCTTCATTTGCCAAAATAGGATTAGTGAGTAGATCTCATTAGGAATTTGCACATGACTTTATTTTTATATAGATAAAAGGGAGCAAATTCCTCAAAGTCAAAGAAAGTCGAGAAAATAATATCTAAGAATCCAAGCAGGTAAAAAGCATTACCGCAAGGATTTTTTTTTTCAGTTCCTGCCAGGGAAAATTAGCTTTCCTCCTTTCTTAAAAAGATATTCGCTATATATCAGAAAAGCTTCTAGTAACTTAATACAGTTCCACGGTAAAATATAATTAAATTGTAAATAAATATTTTTTACTCAAGGACAGTCTCAACAACAGAAAATATATAATGGTGGGAAAGATTGTTTCATTTTCGTTAGAATTTACTTACAAATGTACTTGTTTTAAAAAAAGTTGAAAAGAAAAAGAATTGTTGGATAATCTCCTGTTACAGCAGTTTTTCTGCATAGCGATCAGGACATTGATAAGTATTTGTGAGCAGATAATTAAAAATTAAAAAGGAAAAATCTTTTAAGACAGAATAATTGGTTTACCCTTGTATAATCTGATGGCATAAAAGCTGTTTTATTATGCTAGTTGGAAAAAAGGTAAAGTTTAATTGTTTAAATCTGATACTAGGACTACTTGTATAAGGTGGCGAATCAATGTCCTATGTCACAGTCATAGGCAGATTTATAGAGAAAAAGATGTCATTGCAGTCATTAATGTTAATGCGTATGTGCATATGATTCTTAGACATATGAAGGACCAAAACAAGAAGGTTGCTAATCTGAAGCACAATCAACAAATGGAGAAAAAAAAGAATGCACAGCTGCTGGAAGAAGTTCGTAGACGAGAGGACAATATGACAGACAACTCTCAACATTTACAAGTGAGTTTTTAATCTTTTAATCATTACTATTTTTTAATTGTGTTTTAGAATCATCAAAGGAAGCATGCTTCTGTTTCTTCATGGATGTGTAACAATTATCTTTCTGCAAAGAGATGGGTTTCTCCTATCCTACCAGAGGATGCTCTAATGACTTCAGTTGCACCTATGAAATATTTAGTTTTTAGGGCGAGGAAAAAAACAGAATAGAATTTGAAACCTTCTTTTCACAAGGTCTTTTTTTTTTTTTTCCTTAGTTTATAAGCAGGAAAGTAAGTAATTCTAGCTTGTTTTGAGGACAGTCAGAAAATAGAAGGATATATTCTTTCTGTATTTTGTTTCTGTGCTATTCACAGTTTTATATCCATACAGCATAATGAGCTTATATAGTGTGGTTATGAGTGTTCAGATAGTTTGTGTATCAAACACTACACTTTTTTTTTTTTAATGGGTTGAACATTTACATACCCAGGTGATTAGGTCTGTAAAATACAGCTTATTATTTTCGAGAGCATTAAACCGTATAACAGAAATTCTGCCATGTTTTGCAGTGTGGAGTTGGAAGGCAAAAATGTTTGAGACGCATGAGCTCCTTCCTGTTCTGTGTTTCTAGATGTAGCTATTCATGTTAAATTCCAATGTCTGCATTTCTCTATCAGCAGAGATATCATCATCTAGTTGCATACTCTGATCATTTAACAAGTGTGATTTGATCTTATTAGCTCTCTATATATGCATATGTAGTTGGGTAAAAGGGTGAGTATAGATTGTCAGACAGGGTAATGATGAATTTAGAATCTTCACCAAAGATTAGTTTTATTTTATGTACTTAAATGAATGATAGAATCGTAGAATATCCTGAGTTGGAAGGGACCCATAAGGATCACTCAGTCTCTGTGAAACATAGAGAAGCACTGGAGAGAGCTATCAGTGTCTCATCTGACAGATCTCTTATCATTATTACATTACTACAACAGGAACTTTTTTTTTCTAAATGTTTTATATATATATATATATATATATAAAAGTTTTCCAATATCTCGTCTTTTTCCAAGGTAGGCTTTGAACCTTGTTCTAGGAGAATTTCTACAGTAAATTATTAGAGTTCAGGTGTAGAGATTTGAAAGATAACTAGCTGATCTGGTTAAATGATGCATTGCTTACTAGGGAATTCTAGGGAATTTGTGTTAAAGACCACAACACAAGTTTGATGCTTGACTTAAAAACTGTTCTCTGAGAGCTGACCGTGAAAAGCTATGAAGAGAAGTACTGAGTTCTGTCAACAACACCGATGTCTCTGTACCCTGTGTTTATAGGTAAGTCTAATTTACAGTGCAATATGTCATTTTTGGTTTGATCTGGTTAATATAATGGGTTTCTGGAAAATTTCTGATAGATGGAGTTTGACTCTCACTTGCTTCATACAGTACTGTATTTCTTATGCATTCCTGTATGCAAAATGGAGAAATTAACACTACACCTCTCTTCAGGCTTGTGTTGGTGAAGCTGCATCAGAATCAAGTTCAGCAAATATATGTTATTTATGCATCTGTGTAATGTTTTGCGTAGTTTATAATCTTAGGCTTACATTATCATCATGCATTCTACTGTACATGATATAGTAGTAACACCTTGTGAAGTATTTGGTTTGATAATGTGATATATCAAAAAAATAAATTTCAGTGTTGAGCAGCTACTTGTAGTTAATGCGAATCAGTAAAAAGGATATCTTATAGATTTATTTATTCATATTTTGGAAATCGGTCAGAGCAGTGTGATCACTAGAGGACAGAAGTCATTCCTAGAGTCTTAGATGTAACTGCTAAAGTTGGAACTTTGAAGTCATGTAATGGGAACAGGTCTACCAAATGGAAGCAGCATAGCTGAACAGCCTAAATTTAGAAAGAAAAGCTTGCCTGGTGTATAGGTCCTCTGTGCCATTCACTAGCTATAAAGCATTTGCCTACTAAGAACAGTTCATGAAAACCAGTTAACTAAGAATTCTCATTTCTCTGTTACTATGCCTTAAAAAGTTAATATTTTAATGTTGTATACTTAAACGAACTGCTTTCAGTAATATAAGTATGTATGTGTTGTGGCCCATCCTACACTTGCTAAGCTTATGGAAAAGTGAAAAGGAGAAGATCCCAGCTGTTTCTGCCTATTGCATTCCCTGCAATATTGCATTCCCTATTGCATTCCCTTCCCTCCAGTAGCTCTGAGAAGGAACATGGGGAAGTGAGTGTTGGTTGTTTGCACTGCTGGCATGCTGGAACAGCCAGTCCTGCCTTTCCTGGCATAAGTAAAACTGGCGCTCTCAACACTTTGCTGCTGTAACTGGTTATTATATTTCCCATGTCTAAAACATTCCCATATTTCCTTGGCTTATTACTTCTCCTGCCTTCCTTAACGGTAACCATTGTGTTCGTGGCAGGGGAACATGTTTGTACGTTCTCTGTCAGCTTGCTTCTTTAGTGAATTAGGCTGGCTGTCACTGCATGGCTCATGGTGGAGGCAAATTCACCTGAATGAGAATGGCTTGTTTGCCTTTACAAATTAAGCCATAAAATACCTAGAGCTGCAAATAGAAATTTGACTCTACAGCACTATGATGTTCGAGTAAATCCACAAGGAAATGAGGTGAATGGGGAAGGTTGGAGAAAAACAGACAAACTTGATGAACACCTGGCAGCTTTTCTTTTTTTTTCCTTCCACAGCAAATTAAGATACAGGGTTGATTTGGTCTAGCAGGTGTAGGAGACATACCATTTCACTGCTTCAAGGGACCCTTTCCAAAACGGGCTTGACAAAGTGTTCTTGTTTGCTTCTTTCATAAGGTTATGGAAGATGAAGTAGTGGTAGTATTGGGCTTTTCTGATGTTCTTCTTGTGAGATAAAGTTGTTATTTACTGTAGCAGTTCCTGAGGGCGTTAGGAAATGAATCACAAAATTAATTATGCCAGTAAAATCTCATCATACTTCTAACTCTAAGGGAAGCATGTCCCTGCATCACATATTGGGACTTTGAGGTTTCCTTCATTGCAAAATTTGGGGAGTTTTAATTTCTTCATAAATGCCATAGTGAATCTTGCAAGTAAATCAAATATTTTGACATTGAGTAGTGTAAGTAACATGACTCTGATGTGAATTTATTCTGCTCATAGAAGAGTATTTTGATTTAAAGTTTCTCGCTGGTGTAGTTTATTTATTTTGTTTTCTTATGTGTAAGGTGGTTACAAATATTAGGTGAGAGCATCAAATTCAGTTTTTGTGCAAAACTCATAAGTAGGTGGCTCACTGGTTAAAAACAAACAAACCACAAGCTTTAAAGCTCCAGACAATTAGCCTTGGTTGACAAAAAAACTTTTTCATAGGAGTTACTAAAAAAAAAAAACAAACAAAAACACAGCAAACCTCTTTGAAGTTGCTTAAGGAGTATCTCTTAAAATACTTAAGTATAATATATCTTAAAGTGCAAGTTTCTCCCTTTAAAAAGTTTGACCAAAACCACTGGTGGATGCATTTTTGATTTTAATTGGCCTGTATAGCTTGTCATTTCAGGTTAATTTTGATTTGAGGCTTTTATATCTGGTCACAATAAAGCTATTTAGTGTATTTGGCATAAGATAAACATTTACTCCTGTAACATTTAGATACGAACACCTGGTTACAGGGATGGAACACATCTGCTTTCTGCAGGTCTGAGTATGAAGATTTGTCTGTGAATGTTCTAGGTTAGAACTTTTTAGGCCTGTGTTCAAAAGGATGCATATAATGCAGTATGTGATAATGCAGTACGTGATAGGTAAATGTGTTTCTTTCTTACCAAGGATACAGTACTTTCCTCAGGCGGCAAACTATAAACTGAAATTATTCTAGTGATGTGAACATACACAGAATTCAAATCAGGATATAAGAGTTGACTAAATAAATAACTTGACAGAGCAGAATACTTGATAGCAATTGATATTAAACTTCAGTTTATAAATAATATGTAGAGTTAATAATTAAAATAAGTTGTAACATGACCTAAGAATTTAAATGAAGCAAGATTTGTGGGGAGACACATGAAATGAGATATATACTTTGAAAAACAAACTGGTTTCTAGGAGTACTATCCATCTGCTAATCAAAAATAAAATTAGTTGGTATTCTAATTAATTGGTATTGGTATTCTAATACTGAATTATTGCTTAGTAAACCATTAGGTTCTGTCCACGTTTTCTCATTACTGCTTCATTAGAAAAAAAAAAACAAAACACCTTCTACCAGTTTTTATAAGAATGTATAACACACAGTCCTCATGTCTGTAGTGTACTTGTTACATCTGTGAATGATGTATTGAGCTGCTAATGTATATACTAAAATTCTCTGGCCAGATGGAATAATTGTATTCCTTGCTGGTTAACTGTGATAAACTCAGCTGAGTGCTGAAGAGCAATTAAACTAGACAAATTGCATTTACTCAGCCAAGTCACAATCCCTTTTGCAGAAGTACTGGAAGAGATGTAATAGGAAATCTGCTATAATTGTTTGTGTGCCATTCAGGGAGACATTTGGGCCAAACTGAATACTTCAGTTGAAGTGCCATCCATTTTGCACAGCTTAAGCAGGGGCTGAAGCTTTACCCATTCAGCTGTCCCCTTGCTTTCTGGTAGGTTTCAGGAAGTTAGGAAGTCTCTGTCTTCTTTGAAGCTTCATTTAGTGTATAGCAGTTCCTGAGGCTTGTAGCATTGTGCATATTTGTAACACTTTACACTCTCTTTTCAGATAAAAGCCTTTCAAAGCTTGTTCATATCCTAGCATCAACCCTTGTAGGACAAGTTTGCCTCTGATGGCCACATCTCAGAGCACTCCAGAGCTGCGGCAGTGATGGAGAGTGCCCTGGCATGTCTGGGGAGGGAAAACACTTTGCTCTCCCTCAGCTATCAGCTATAATTGTGAGTGATGTTTAAGGTGTGGTTTTGAGGGAGTTATTTGAATCACTCGAAAATTGAAAACATCAGGAAGCCAGACTTGAGATTAATTCTTGGGAATGAAGAATAGTTGTGAGGTTTTCTGCTTTTTCCTTCCACAAATCAAGGGCAGACCTGTGCATATCTTGCCAGACATGATGGTCATATATTACGTAAAGCACCACCGCAGGAGAGCTGGTTCTTGAACACTTTATCATGAAGCTTTTTGAGAATGGTGTATCTAACATGCCTTAATTTTCTCTTTTTTGTGTGTCTTAAAATGAATTTTTTTTTTTGAGAAATGCAGAGCTAAGAAACATAGGGGTAATGTCATAATGCTGTGTACAACTCCTCAAACAGACCTCCTCGCAGGACCCTGAAATGTTATAGATGTGAGTCATAGTTGCTTCCTGAGATATCTTTTTCCTGATTCTTGTACGGAAAAAGTTCATTCCAGTAACACTGTTAAATCAATAGAATTGTGAAAGAAAACATTCGGATAACATTGATAACTTGAGAAGGTTTGGGTTTGATTATGATTTTCAAACTTGCTGTAATAGCAAATAAAGTAACAAAAACGTCAAGGCAAACTAAATGGATACTTCTGTCTGATTATACTTTTTATAAATGTATTGATCTAATAAGTGAATTGAATGTCATGGAATTATATCTATACTAAGTACAGAAACACTCCTATATGGAAACTTTATGCAAACTCTCCCATGCATACATGTCACAAGGGAGGTGCAGGAATAAGTCTGAAAAGAAAGCTAAAAAGTTTAATACTCTACTCTGCTCTGTTCTACAGAGCTTCTAGTTGTTCTTACCTTTTCTCTGGTTTATCTGTTAGAAATCTTTGATTCTCCTAATGTTTTAAACACTTGGATTATTTGTCAAAATCTTCTTTCAGATAACTTGGATTTTCTCTGGACAGCATTCTACGTGCTGGAAAGAGCTTTTTCACTAAAAAAAAAATATTTTTGAGTAAGAATGTGTAGTTCTCATTGATTTCAAATATATACAGGCAGCTTTATCAATGCTCTGATCCCAAAGTACTGTGAAACAGGGTGTGTACATGTACATTTTCAAGGAGCAAACATCTAGCTCTTATAAACTGAGTCCAGCACTTGTGCCTTGGTTTGCTGCTGGACATCCTGAGGCAATTGTAGCTCTTCAGTAGGGCAGAAATTTAATCTTAGATGATATATAAAGCACAATTAGGAGAAAATTTTATCAAAAGAGACAGGAAGACTGGGTAGGTGGTATTATTGCTGTCTGATTCTTGCCATGTCAATATCTATCGTATTTTATAAAAAATAACTCCCAAGAGATTTCACATGTATTCAGTGTGAATCCTTAAGCTTGGATTTGTCTATTTTTCACTCTATTCTTCAGCATACAATTTTAATCTCCATAATAGTTCTAGAAATGCAAAATATACCTAAGACCTTGCACACTGCCATATGCTATGTCTGTGTCTCTTAAAATAAAAGCATGGCCTAAACAAGTGGTATACCTGACATTCATTTGTTATGATTTTTCCCTTAATGCAGTGTATTTCCTACTGCATTGTCTCAAAGACTTCTGAACTCTAATATTAATAAAAAGAGGAAGCTAGGAAATGAGATGAAGCCTTGCAAATAAAAATGAACAGAGCAGTGTAATCAGTTTAGAGACAGAGGAAACAGTTGTGACTGTTATGCAGACAGGCATTAGTGTACATAGCTGACATAAGGCAGGAGAGAATTCATTGCATAAACACACAGCTTTGTATCTATTAGTGCCGGAATACATACGTAGTGAGAAGGCCCAACCTTTTAAGAGGTTAAAGTGATGAGCTATTGAATTAGAAGTGAATTCTAGTTTAAGCATGTATCTGAAGTTGGGCTTATCCCTCTCTGTAAGGTTTTAGAAATTCTGTGTGTTTAGAGGGCTCTGTATGTTTCTGTCTCAAGAAGGCTGCTTGTTATGGTGGGGGAAGATGGAGATAAGACTGGGATTTTGCCTTTTACACCATTCTTTTCTGATCTCTACAGTGTGCATGTGGGTGTACTAGCTCTGAGTACAGTTGTTCCCTACTTCTCGTTCAGCTGTGAGCCAGGCATAATGGGAAATAGGTGATTGCTCTTGATTTTCTTTTCTCTGTGTTCTGAACAACATATCCCTGATGATGAGATATGATATAGGGTTGTAGACTTATGTGAAGGTTGTAAAGGTCTTGCCTCTTGCTAAAATGCCTGCCCATCAGATAATTTTTTTTATTATTAATTTTTTTTTGGACTGGATACATTTGTTCAAGCCGTTGCAAATACTTTTTGAACAAGTGAGTCAGTTCTAAGTGCAAGTATGCACAACCCTTGGTACTTTTGGCTAACTCTCCATATGTAGTCTGTTACATTAGTGAACTAACATATGAAGAAATATAGAGGCAGTGTTTTATGTTAATTTTCTGTAGCACATCAACAGAATTCTTTTCTATTTATTGCTTGAAAACCAAAATATGTTCTTGTTTGTCTCTGTTTTCAAATTTTATGTTCCTTGAGGACTGGAAAGTTTCTTCTTTTTGAGTGATTAAATTGAAGCTTGGTCAATTTGTAAGAAAATCAGTGTCATATACATATCAAATAGCTTTATCCTTATGAAGCAGGAGTTATGTACTAGCAAACGGAGATAATCTAGTACAGTAGATGACAATTATGTGTATTAATGATACATTCGTGGGTAGTTCCTTTGGTATTTCTCTGCTTCTCTAGTTATAGCTGGATTTTGCTAAGACAGAGAGTGTAGCTAATAAGTAAAACCTCAAAAATGTTCAGCCTTCAGAAAAATGTATAACATAAATTTCACACAGATCAGGGAATTTATTTTTTTTTTTCCTGGCGAATATCTGGGAAAAGTCAGGACTTGCAATGCCTTTTAAAGCAGTCATTTTCATGTAGCACAACATAAATTTTTAATTGAAGTTCTGAAAAAGTAGGATGTAACAAAACTATTTTTTTCTGTAATGCATTGATAACCAATCTGTAAAAAATCTTTGAGGTAGGGGGTAATAGTAAAAACAAATAAGCCCGTGATGATGATATAGTACAATATATTAAAAAGAAACAAAACAAAACAAAAACACAAAAACAAACAATTACTTGACTAGAAGTGCAAACTTACAAAAATCAGACTGATCAATTCAAACAGACATAAGAGTATTGAAGACACAGCTAGTGTACTTATATTTAGATTTCTAGCAATATAAATATAAGTTCAGATTTTAAATGTGGATGGACATTCAGGAATTCTCTTTCCTTGGCCTGTGGAAGTTCCGTAAGTTGTGGATAAATTCCATATGTGTTGCTGAAATGTATGTTGAACTTCAGCCAGTAGTTTAAGATTATGTTCGGAAAAAAAAAATATCTAAAAGGTTTCACATGAAGAAAAGTATTTGAGAGTCTACAGAGGACAGGAAGGTTGATTGGTAGGTCTGAGGATCAATACCAGAAGTGTTTTTTCTTTGGGGATTTACTTTGACATTTGGTTTCGTTGTGAAGTGTAATCCCCAGAAGCCAAAACTGTTCTTGTTATAAAATGTCCCTATAGACAATCAGTGAAAATATCATGTGAAGATCAATTTTTACAAGACTCACAGTCTCTCAAATATTTTTTTCTTTGTCATAATTGTAAGGCTGGCAGAAGTGACTGTGTTCTGTGCTACATTCTTTTAACCACCTATAATATAAAAAAGGTTCAGTAGGTAAAACATTATCAGCACTGTTGTATGTACTTATCAAGTCCTTCCTTTTGTCTAGAGTATTGTATTATAAGTACATGTGCAAATAACATTAACTTTGTTTTTAGAACTACCTGTTTATTACTTGTGAATTTTAACCAAGTACACAGTATATGTACACTATGTACATTTATTAATGCAACATTTCCAACATTATGGAGAATTCTAGAGCATCCCATATCAGGAGGTCTGAATACTGACTTTCTGATCTTAGTTTTTACAGTTAAGTCAGAAACACATTCTTCAGTGTTGTCTAAGTAACATTAATTCAATGAATTCAGTACCCAAGAATAGAACCTGGACATCTTGATTTGCAAACAAACTTATATCTGTATGTTCTAGTATATTTAGAAACCTGTAAACTGCAATTATTGACAAGCTTTTCATGTTTAGATTAAACAACACTTATTGCTACTATGTGCTTTAATAAATCATTTGTTATTTGGAGAGGGCATATGTGAAGAGGCACTGAAAGAAAAAGATCCTATTGGACAAAACAAACTTGCAACAATAGGAAACAGGAAAAATTTAATGTAATTCTGCCCACCCCAAGTTTGTGTAATAACTCACACATGTGGGACTCCTGTAGTCCCCAGGGGGCAATCACATTCAACATGCTTCAAAAGAAACATTTCAGTTAAATCAACTCTCCCTTCCCAGCAATAATTACCACAGGTTTACACTGAGATATAGTTGCAAAAGGTTAGTCAGTAGGGCATCTGCAAATCAAGTCATATGTCAACTCTACATCAATAACCTCATTATAATAGATGTTAGTATTTCAGCACATGACTGTCCAATATAGCAATTCATGTATAGTTCATTTTTAACTTCAACATTAACTTATAGCTTGTCTAATATTTTACTAACTTATGTATTTAAACACCCTATATTACATAAATTATAATCAATGACAAAAACAATGATTTAGATTGAAATTCTTCTAAGTGAAATTGCAATAAAATGACTGACCCTATTTGTATAGCTGTCTTCAATATAAGATGAATATAGGAGAGTTTAACCCTGTGATATAAAAGCAGCACGATGAAAATATGTATGAGTGTAGATTTTCCAATTTAGGCATTGCTTAAAATGTTACCTGAAACTTTCATTTTTCCCAAATGAAAGAATAATATCTCTAGATAGTTTGTTATATTTGTAGCTTATCAATAGGCTAGAACACTTTTTAATCAAAAATTTGATAGTCTGGATGAAAAAAAGTAAAAAAGGTTTTCAAAACCTTCCTTGTGGTCTGCATCAAACTGAGCTCTCAGCTAGTTTCATAATTTGTTCTTCCATCTACTTGTTAGTAACCTGTGCTAGCTATTGCTTCTGTTTGTCACTCTCTATAGATCATTTTGAATAGCATGCAAGTCTGTTACTAATACATCTGGTCAGTGACGGAGTTCTATTTGAGGTGAGCCTAAGCAGAATTGTTCTGGTTGGTTGCTAATATGCCAGATTTATACCACTAATTTCTCATGAAAAGTGTTCTATAATAACCTTCTACAATATTACTTACAGACTACGTAGTGTTACATACTGGAACATGAAGGGAGGTGAAGGTGCTTCTTTACATAATTTTGTCTAGAACTTTGGTGCCTTAGAAAGATTTCTTTAAATTGCTTATTGTAAAAGCACGTTTATTTTGAGGAGCTTTCATGGGATAGACTTCAATAGAAGATCTTGGGGACCAAATCTCACTGTTGTACTTTCCCAGTCCCTTTTTTTGAATTGTTTAGTTTTAGTTGAGCAGAATTTAGCTGGCAAAATTAATGCTGGTGAAATAGATAAGTCAGGGGAAAAATGAATTGATTTTCAAATCTCATAATCTTGGAGTTGAAGGAAAAAATACTTTACCTTTAAGTTAAAAAAAAAAACAAAAACAAATAAAAACATAAAGTGATCAGATTTCTGAAGTTTCTAGTCACTTAGAGCAAAGCCATATTCAGATATTTACTTCTTAACCATGGAAATATGAGAGTAAATTGCTATTATTTTGGGTTCTTAGCTTTCCATTGTAATACATGCAAGTTAAAACAGTATGCAGACTGCCAGAGAGTATTCAACTGTGTCTTAAAGTTAAAAAACAAACAACAACAAAACAAAAACAAACAAAAAACCCCCAAACTTCAGTTCTTCAGTTAAGAAATGACACCTTTTCTATAACATGTTGTATTAATAGGTTTCAAAGTATTTTACAAAATAGAAATATTCAATTATATTTTTTTAAAGAAAATGAGGCATAAGAAATAAAAAGAATTATGGAAGGTGTCCCTGATTGCCAATGGCACCATTAAGGAACATAGACTTAGTCTTACTCTGTCCAGTGCTCCGTTTATTGGACTGAACTGTTAATCGATAAGATTTTGAAGTGGTGTGTTACTCATGATACTATGTTTCCTAATGATTGAGGTACCTAGTGCAGATGAATGTAATAGAGTTTTTGGTACAGTAAGAGCGTCGTAGTATCTCTGATCATGGAATCAGTCTTTAGCATGTAAAAGATAAGGAAGACTGCATGCCATGTTAACTAATTTGAAGCAAGGCAATTTTACTAGTCTCTTACTTCTCTGTGGATAGTCTATAATGGCTAGATATGAAGAAAAACAAAAGAGTACTGCCATTTGCAGTTTAGTGTTCTTTTACAATGGATTTGGGTGTATATATATTTTGACAGGGATTATCAAGATGATCAGATAATTGAACAACAAACAAGACTGGAGTGCAGTACATTAAATTTTATAGAAGGCTGATGTTTATCTGTTCTTTCAAGTTACAGTTAGGGTCCCTACTGCCTTAACAAGCATTTCTTTGATCCTCTACTTCTGTTTGTATTTTTTTTGATTTCTATTTCTCTCTCTCTCTTTTGCGGTGGTACAGCAGGGAATGGAGTCTGTTCAGCTTTCTGTATCTGAAAAAGACTCCTTCCCTAGAAATACCTTGGAGTAAGCCTGACAGGCTATGGGTACTTTAGGAGTCCCAATGTTTTCACTAAATAAATGTATTACACAATTAGAGTTTTATTTATTTTTATTTTTTCTGTAACACATCATAATTGTTGATAGGGAAAAATGAACTAAATGCAAAACACTGTGATCTAGAGGAACTACAAAAATGTTAACTTTGAATCTTAAAAACCAGAATTATGCACAGAAAACAGAAATTTGTGTTTCAAAGAGTATGGAGAATTTGTCACGTGGGGATAAGCAATCCAGCTGGATTCTTTATCAAAGAGATCAGCCTTCTAAAAACACATTTTGAGTAGTTCTTTGTATTTCTGTGGATATTTTAGTGACATTAATTAGAAATACATCTCCAAATGCATTTATTCTTTAGTGGCGTGGAGCTTTGCTTAAGCAATATTATTTGGTATCAGTCATATTTCTTTTCTCAGCTGTATATTGGCATATCGAAAGAAGCATTGGACACCTACTTGTTAGCTGTCACATAGCTTTGTCATATTGAGAACTACCATAATTTATCTATCTAGAAACTATGGCAAAGATAAAAGCCAGGTGTATGTGATCATCTCCTCCCCTCCTCCCCCTGAACTTTTTTTTAAACTTCAAAGGGACATTATAGCAATGTGTACAGTGTGCCACATGAGTGCTGCAGTCCCTTCATTTTAAATAAATAATTTTGAGTTTTCCTGCGTATGTGGTAAATTCCTGGCTCTAGTAAAGTTAATGGGAATTTTGCCACTGCCTTGTCAGACAAAGATTTTCTTACATGAAGAGAAAAATAATTAAAAAACGCAACCCGGTGCAGACAAAAAATAAACTTAGAAGGTGATTGAGAAAGCAGATCTCAAGTACAAATGGAAACAGTCCATTGTCATTCATCATTTACATCTGATCTGTTGATGGGAATTGTAATTTGTGAGAAAGTCCTTCCACAGTCAACTGCAGGGTTTGTCAAGACTGGCTTTTCTGTTTGGGTGTTCTTTTGTGAGATCACTTGGCTGTCAAGTGCTAACAAGTATCATTACAAGTATCATTGTAGTAGGCGACTCCCTTCTCAGGGGAACGGAGGGCCCTATTTGTCGACCTGACCCTACCCGTAGGGAAGTCTGCTGCCTCCCTGGGGCCAGGGTCAGGGATGTTGCCAGGAAGCTTCCCAACCTGGTCCGCCCCTCTGACTACTACCCTCTTTTGATAGTCCAGGCTGGCAGTGATGATATTGATGAGAGAAGCCTGAAGGCTATCAAACGGGACTTTAGGGGACTGGGACGGTTAGTGGCTGGAGCGGGAATACAGGTGGTGTTTTCATCTATCCCTGCAGTAGCAGGGAGGGGTACCGAGAGGACACGGAAAGCCCACCTGATTAACACGTGGCTCAGAGGCTGGTGCCAACACAGAAATTTTGAGTTTTTTGACCATGGGGCGCTTTACTCGGCACCCGGCCTGATGGCCGCAGACGGGTCCCTATCTCTAAGGGGAAAACGGATCCTAGCCCAGGAGCTGGCAGGGCTCGTTGAGAGGGCTTTAAACTAGGAAAGAAGGGGGATGGGGCTGAAAGAAGGCCTGTTGGAGCTGTGCCGGGGGGAACAATGGCAGAGCCGGGGAAGATGGCAATGGCCCAGCTGAAGTGCATCTACACGAATGCACGCAGCATGGGCAACAAACAGGACGAGCTGGAAGCCATCGTGCAGCGGGAAGGCTATGACTTGGTTGCCATCACGGAAACATGATGGGACCACTCTCATGACTGGAGTGCTGCAATGTCTGGCTATAGGCTCTTCAGAAGGGACAGGCAGCACAAAAGGGGTGGTGGTGTGGCTCTTTATATTAGAGAGTGTTTAGATGTTGTGGAACTTGAGGCTGGGAATGATAAGGTTGAGTCCCTGTGGGTTAGGATCAGAGGGTAGGCCAACAAGGCAAGCATCCTGGTGGGGGTCTGTTATAGACCGCCGAACCAGGATGAGGAGACGGATGAGGAGTTCTACAGGCAGCTGGCAGAAGCTGCGAAATTGTCAGCGCTTGTTCTCGTGGGGGACTTCAACTTCCCAGACATATCCTGGAAGCACAACACAGCCCAGAGAAAGCAGTCTAGGAGGTTTCTGGAGAGCGTGGAAGGTAGCTTCCTGATGCAGCTGGTTAGAGAGCCTACCAGGGGAGGTGCCCCCTAGACCTTCTGTTCACAAACAGTGACGGACTGGTGGGAGATGTGGTGGTTGGGAGCTGTCTTGGGCAGAGTGACCACGAAATGGTTCAGTTCTCTATTCTTGGCGAAGTCAGGAAGGGGACCAGTAAAACCGCTGTCTTGGACTTCCGGAGGGCTGACTTTGAGCTGTTCAGGACACTGGTTGGCAGAGTCCCTTGGGAGGTGGTTCTGAAGGGCAAAGGAGTCCAGGAAGGCTGGGCACTCCTCAAGAAGGAAATCTTAACGGCTCAGGAGCGGTCTGTCCCCACGTGTCCAAAGACGAGCCGATGCAGAACTAGACCGGCCTGGCTGAACAGAGAGTTGTGGCTCGAGCTTAGGAGAAAAAGGAGGGTTTATAATCTTTGGAAAAGAGGGCGGGCCACTCAGGAGGACTATAAGGATGTTGCGAGGCTGTGCAGGGACAAAATTAGAAAGGCCAAAACTCATCTGGAGCTCAATCTGGCTACTGCCGTTAAAGATTAAAAAAAAACGTTTTTACAAATACATCAACGCAAAAAGGAGGACTAAGGAGAATCTCCATCCTTTACTGGATGCGGGGGGAAACTTAGTTACAAAAGATGAGGAAAAGGCTGAGGTGCTCAATGCTTTCTTTGCCTCAGTCTTTAGCGGCAAGACCAGTTGTTCTCTGGATACCCAGTACCCTGAGCTGGTGGAAGGGGATGGGGAACAGGATGTGGCCCTCACTATCCATGAGGACATGTTTGGCGACCTGCTACGACACTTGGATGTATGCAAGTCGATGGGGCCGGATGGGATCCACCCGAGGGTACTGAGCGAACGGGTGGAGGAGCTGGCCAAGCCGCTTTCCATCATTTATTGGCAGTCCTGGCTATCAGGGGAGGTTCCAGTTGACTGGCGGCTAGCAAACGTGACGCCCATCTACAAGAAGGGCCGGAGGGTAGGCCCTGGGGAACTATAGGCCTGTTAGTTTGACCTCAGTGCCAGGGAAGCTCATGGAGCAGATTATCTTGAGTGTCATCACGCGGCACTTGCAGGGCAACCAGGCGATCAAGCCCAGTCAGCATGGGTTTATGAAAGGTAGGTCCTGCTTGACGAAACTGATCTCCTTCTATGACCAAGTGACGCGCTTGGTGGATGAGGGGAAGGCTGTGGATGTGATCTACCTTGACTTCAGTAAGGCTTTTGACACCGTTTCCCACAACATTCTCCTCGAGAAACTGGCTGCTCGTGGCTTGGACTGGCGTACGCTTTGTTGGGTTAAAAACTGGCTGGATGGCCGGGCCCAAAGAGTTGTGGTGAATGGAGCCAAATCCAGTTGGAGGCCGGTTACTAGTGGAGTCCCCCAGGGCTCAGTACTGGGGCCGGTCCTCTTCAATATCTTTATTGATGACCTGGATGAGGGGATCGAGTGCACCCTCAGTAAGTTTGCAGATGACACCAAGTTAGGTGCGTGTGTCGATCTGCTCGAGGGAAGGAAGGCTCTGCAGGAGGATCTGGATAGGCTGGACCGATGGGCTGAGGTCAACTGCATGAAGTTCAACAAGGCCAAGTGCCGGGTCCTGCATCTGGGGTGCAACAACCCCAAGCAGAGCTACAGGCTGGGAGATGAGTGGCTGGAAAGCTGCTTGGCGGAGAAGGACCTGGGAGTACTGGTTGATAGGCAGCTGAATATGAGCCAGCAGTGTGCTCAGGTGGCCAAGAAGGCCAACAGCATCCTGGCTTGCATAAGAAGCAGTGTGGCCAGCAGGTCTAGGGAGGTGATTGTCCCCCTGTACTCGGCTCTGGTGAGGCCGCACCTCGAGTACTGTGTTCAGCTTTGGGCCCCTCGCTACAAGAAGGACATGGAGGTGCTCGAGAGAGTCCAGAGAAGGGCAACGAAGCTGGTGAGGGGTCTGGAGAACAAGTCTTACGAGGAGCGGCTGAGGGAGCTGGGGTTGTTTAGCCTGGAGAAGAGGAGGCTCAGGGGAGACCTCATCGCTTTCTATAGGTACCTTAAAGGAGGCTGTAGAGAGGTGGGGGTTGGTCTATTCTCCCACATGCCTGGTGACAGGATGAGGGGGAATGGGCTAAAGTTGCGCCAGGGGAGGTTTAGGTTGGATGTTAGGAAGAACTTCTTTACTGAAAGGGTTGTTAGGCATTGGAATGGGCTGCCCAGGGAGGTGGTTGAGTCGTCATCCCTGGAGGTCTTTAAAAGACGTTTAGATGTAGCCCTTAGTGATATGGTTTAGTGGAGGACTTGTTAGTGTTAGGGCAGAGGTTGGACTAGATCTTGGAGGTCTCTTCAACCTAGACGATTCTGTGATTCTGTGATTACTTCTCTTCATAAAGATATTAGAAAACACTGCTAAATACTTGCTATCTGCTTCTCATGTTTTCAGCACTGGGACTGATCCTCTGTGCATAATGGCTTTTTTCACCTTTTTCTTATGAAACTGGCAAAAGCTAAATAATTAATGTTATGGACTAGTATCTTAAACTTTCAGTTTTTTTTTTTTCCTTTTCTCTAAATGTTAAATAAGCATACCACAACAATACTAGAGAATTATTGTATGAAATCTCACCTAATAGATTCTTACCTAGAAAGCTTTACTGTGAATATTTGTAGACTACAGATCTGAGTTGATAGTGTAGAAACATGAGCAGTCTAGTCTATATGGTGTAAAAAAAAAAAAAGTACAAGTCACAGAAGCAATGCCAACCTTATTTCATCTAGTTATGAAGTCTGTTCAATCATATCTGCAATATGAATATGAATAAGGATTAACAACTCACTGTATTGTGAAAGCAGATAAGGCCCTCACCCGAGGAAAGAGACTGACATTCTCCTGTCTTAAACAACTGAGGGAGCAGTAAAAAGATAAAAATAAAATCCTTGTACCTTCCGTCAGTCTTGTATATTCCCTAAGGCCCATGGAGAATGTAGCAGTGTGGATTGTGTTGTATTATAGTATTAACAAAAAATGTCCATTAAGAATTCAGAGATAACGTGTTACAGAATACTCAGGTGACCTGTTATTTTGGTGAACCAGCAAAAGCTTAGAAATTTCCATGCCAGCAATTTTCTCACTTTTGAAAATTATTGCTCAGATTCAGTTGTTTGGATAAAGGTATCCTAAATTAATTGTGGAAAAAATGTGAATTATTAACTAAACTCAATACTAGAGTATTGTTGTTTCAAGGTGCTGTATTCCAGTTGTCAACTGCAAGGTACATTCTCTTCCTACCTAATTCAAATGTGTATAAAGTACTATTAAATTAAAGTGCTTACTGAACTACCTAGTAGACAGTCAGGCGAAGCTAGCTTAAATCCTGAAAATTTTTCAGAAGTAGTAATAGAGAAAGTATCATATAATTGTTCTTCTGGATTACCCTGCTAATGTTGTTTTCCCCATTCACTTAGCTGTGGTACTTTGAAAAGCCCAGACATTATAATATACCTCTGGAGACATTTGAAGAATATTAATGCAACTTCCTAATGCAGAATTATTGTGAAATAGTACTCTTGTGGTCATAATAGTGGAAGTGGGCACTGTACACAAACAGTTGGGTGCTAATACTGCTGTTGGTAGTAACGAGATGAGCTGCAGCTGAAGTTAGAGGGACTTCAGGTGGCAGGGCTGGGGTAGAAGTGGGCACAGGCACTCTTTGGGCATTTCTGATGCTGTGGGCCTGGGACTGAGCTGAGGTGGAGCTCTGGGGTCTGTAGGCAGTGGGTGGCAGAAGACTCCGGGTAATGCTGGCCAGAGCTGTTAAGGCCTGTTGGTGCTTCCAGGAACCCTCCTGGGCCAGCTGTATTCTCCCACCACGTGGAGGTCCAGGCTCGGAGGGGAATGGCCCTGAAGTGACTTATTCACGTGGGTTGTCAGTGGGCTGTTACAGGGACAGGGAGAGTGGCATGTGGACATGGAGCATCCTGGCAAGGGGTGGGGCAGGGAGGGGGTTGCTGTTTGAGGCTGACAGTGAGATGTTTGAGTTTGTTCGTCCCCTGCCCACCCCCCCCCCCAAAAAAAAAAAAAAAAAAAAACCAACAAACTGTCCACTGAGGGGGCTCCCTGAGCAGCCTGGGGCTAGGCAGGAGTCGGCCATGAGGAGGTCAGAGCCCAGGCCCTCAGGAGGAGGAATGTGGGTGGTCTACATGACACAGAGCTGCAGCAGGCAGGGGCTCACCACCCAGCTGCAGAATGGGCAGCCTGTTCCCTCAGGGACCAGAACCACAGGCCCCCCTGGGCACCTCATGGGCAGGCCCAGTCCCACAGGATGTCAACATGGCAGGCAGAGCAGGGTGCTGGCAACAGGCTCCCTCCACAGTCTTGGGCATGGCTAGTTATGAGACAGATAAAGAGGCCATCAGGGAGCCCAGTCAAGAGGAGGAGACAGGGCTAGAGGCAGAACTGGGGGCAATGGGCTGCCGTGTACCCACAAGCTCCACCCAGGCTATGAGATACCCACAGTCGAGGGCAAACCTCTGTCCAGGGAACAGAGATGGAGATAGGTAAGCCTTACAGCATAGTTGTGACATAGATACGGTGCATTATGCAAATTGTTTCCTTGACATTACTGTTGGTTTGACCAAGTTATTTCACACAGAAATCTTTGGAAGGGAGAACAAAAATAGGAATCCTTCATTCGCTAAGAAGTGCTGAAAAATGAAGACTTTCTGGAGCCTCTTTTCTCTGCCTCCACTCCACTGCAGCCGGTACCACATCTCAAGCTGAGGTACATCTCAACTGGAAGCATAACTCAAATAGAAAGCATAAGCTTCAAGATCACAAAAGGGAACATGAGTTTTATATAAAAACAACACTTTATTTTTAAAATAGTTGAATCATTTAATTAAAGCATTTTAAATAATTGTATTGCAATATGTTATATTTATTGTTCCTATCTTTTACAATGAAGAGCTATCAGATTAATATTTCTACTTGAAATTTCTGAGTAATTGATAAATAGTTTAAATGGATAGTCTTTAAATACATATATATAATTAAATTCCAGTATATAGAAATGCTTCTCAGCTGGTAACCTGAGTCTCTATAGAAAGGTGTCACTTTAAAGAAGTGATCCTTCCTGTAGTGATATATTTACTTTTCGAGTTGTAATGCTGTAATTACATGGTTTGATGCACATGTATTAAATTTTCCTTGAAAGCTTATGCTACGTGTGCAATGAGCATTTTTTTTCTAACCCAGATATGGATAAAGCAAGCACGAACCTCTCTCTTCTAGCAAGGTTCTGGGAAGTCTGGTGGTCTGGTGTCTCTGATAGGCTATGTGATTTTTCTGCCTCTGTGGTTTTTTTTTGTTTTCTTGTTCTTGCTGTGGTTGTTGTTTTCAAATTTATTGTTCTTAAGACTATTTCTTGAGTAAAAAACAGCTGGCCAAATATTTCATATAGTGATTGAAAGTCAGTAAAACAGGCAGAATGTAACTAGAGCATTTGTGCTTTAAAGGAAAGCATAATCGATAATAAATTCAGTCAGTTAGTAACAAAAGACGTTATCTTAAGTGTTTTTCAGAATATTAGGATGATGCAATATAACTCAATATTTTCATGAATATTTTAGATGTTTAGCATTAAATATATGTTAAGGAATAAAAAAAGAACTTTTCCACTACCTTTTTAATGTAATAACTGAACAAAATCTGTATCAAACTAGGAAACTAGGTCTATAATTTGAATGTATGAGCTTGTACATACTACTAAGAATCCTGAATGTCATGAATTTATTTTGTATAAACTATTCAGACTACTTTCATTTGTGTAGAAGTTACCAATTATGAGAAAATGTTTTCTCTTCTTTTTTTTGGTCCGTCCTGGAAAGTGTACCTTTTGGGAGAATTGACAGTTGAAATATCAACAAATGGAAATTTGCTCAAGAGAACATGAAGTTTCTGAGTCTTTTAGCCTCAGTGACATTCAGTATATCTATATTGCTGTTAATTTTTTTCCGCAATCTGAAAATTTATTGCAATATTGAAAGCATATAAATCTAAAATTTAACGCAATATTTTATTTTTATTCTCATTTGCTGTATATGTCAAGTGCTTTTTCATGCTTCTGTGTCATTGAGAGAGACATGGCAATATTTACCTCTTAACAAAAATAATATGGAGGTTGTGTTTCACAGAATCGTCTAGGTTGGAAGAGACCTCCAAGATCACCTAGTCCAACCTCTGTCCTAACACTAACAAGTCCTCCACTAAACCATATCACTAAGTTCAACATCTAAACGTCTCTTAAAGACCTCCAGGGATGGTGACTCAACCACCTCCCTGGGCAGCCCATTCCAATGCCTAACAACCCTTTCAGTAAAGAAGTTCTTCCTAATATCCAACCTAAACCTCCCCTGGCGCAACTTTAGCCCATTCCCCCTCATCCTGTCACCAGGCATGTGGGAGAATAGACCAACCCCTACCTCGCTTACAGCCTCCTTTAAGGTACCTATAGAGAGCGATGAGGTCTCCCCTGAGCCTCCTCTTCTCCAGGCTAAACAACCCCAGCTCCCTCAGCCGCTCCTCGTAAGACTTGTTCTCCAGACCCCTCACCAGCTTCGTTGCCCTTCTCTGGACTCTCTTGAGCACCTCCCTGTCCTTGTAGCGAGGGGCCCAAAGCTGAACACAGTACTCGAGGTGCGGCCTCACCAGAGCCGAGTACAGGGGGACAATCACCTCCCTAGACCTGCTGGCCACACTGCTTCTTATACAAGCCAGGATGCTGTTGGCTTTCTTGGCCACCTGAGCACACTGCTGGCTCATATTCAGCTGCCTATCAACCAGTATTCCCAGGTCCTTCTCCGCCAGGCAGCTTTCTAACCACTCATCTCCCAATTTATTTCTCTACACTTCCTCAGCCACATAATTTTTCATCAACTTAATTAACATTGGCACAAAACCTTTTATTTATTGTTCATATATTTAAAATAATCAAAATATGTATGTTGGGAGCATCATGTCTTCATATTTGTGTGTTGATTTCCTAGTATTGACTACCTAAGTAATTTTGTCTTGTTGCATCCATAGGTATTAACAGTCAACACGTTCTCGTTCTTCATAAACTACTGAAACATCCTTGACAGATGTCCCATTCAGAGAACCTTTCAAGTTCTCTCTCTTCTAGGTGTGAATGAAATTTCATGATTCACAATGTAAATCTGGAAAGAAAGCAAAATACAGATTATGTTGTCAAATGTGGTACAGCGGTGGTAACTACTGCTGATATTCAGTGTTGATACTACACACTCTGTGCTGGTTTAATATTTTCAAATAAAAAAGCTGAATATTAGCCTGTGCCAAATAAATAAAATGGACCTGAAACCTGGTGTGAAAATTGGGAACTAAGAATGACAATGTAGCAGCTTGCATTTTACCTAGATTCGCTATGCATTCTGCAGCTACCAGAACAAAGAAATATATTGAATCTGTATTTAAATAAAACAAACGAACAACAACAACTGCATGAAGGAAGTTGGTTAAAAAGAAATGAAAAGGAACAGTCAAAGGAGTAAAAGCTTTAGAGGCATTATGGAGGCTACTATAAGAAAATCACCATATTGCAGGCACAGAGGAAATGGATACCAACTATCAAAAATTGCTTTAGAAAGACCAAATGGACAGCAGTGTAATTAAACAGTAGGATAAAGGAAACTGTCAAAAGAAACAAAAAATCAACCTTCTCCCAAAACAAAACAAAACCCCAAACTCATCCTTAAAGAAACTGAAATTTATCCAGTTGAGGAAAATAGAATCTGGTGTATAACTTCCTTAATGCTTCCTTTTTACCAGAGGACTGGATACTGGCTAATATGACCTCTGTTTTCAAAACATGTTCCTGATAAGTTTTGGAAAACTACCAATACCTATGACACCTATATTGGACAAATCAAGAGAAATTGTTTTGAAAAAGTAGAGTTAGGGGGCACATAGATAAACATAGTATCATGGTGAGGAGGCCAAGCGGCTTTTACAAATTTGTTGTTCTTCATGAGTTCACAAGTCATGACATCTTTCAGAAGTCCCATAAGAATCTGTGTTGTGACTGTTCGTTGTGGTTATAAAATGCCTGGAAGAGACAGAATAGTTTCATGACACACTTTGATGACACTAATTATTCAGGGCAGCAAAAATGAGGCCTGGCTGTAAAGAAAGATAATTTGACACTGAGAATTTGATACTGAGTTGTTTCCATGTGATAAAAACAACTTGAAATTGTTGTGATAAGAAATTTTAAATATGAGGGGTTGGAAATCGTAGAACTATTTACTCAGCGATGGGCTTTGAACGGAGTTGTAGTTGAAGAAAAGAGCTTGTTGCTGTAATGCACGGTTTTGTAAAAATGTTGGAATGATAATGAGAATAAAAAAGGAAATAGAATCTTGGGAAATACTAAGTAAGTAATAGAAATGTGACAGATCATCATAATGACACTGTATAAATTCACCATCTGTTACATCTTGAATACTGTGTGTTGTGTCGTTCGCCAAACTGAAAAAGTGATGCAAGAGAACTAGAAAGGTACAGAAAAGGCATGATCAATGCTGGAATACCTTTTATATGAGCAATATTAAAATAGACTAGGACTCTTTGCAGTGTAAAAAGATGGGAGAATAAGAGATCAGTAGAATCATGAGTGTCATGAAGAAGGTGAAAAGAAAGTGAGTAAGAGTGATCACTGTCTTTTTCAAAGTGAGAAGTAGGGCATCAGCTGAAAGCAGCAGGAGGAGAGCTCGGGCCAAAACTGAGTATATCTTCATTCACTGCTGTGTGGTCTGTGAAGATGCTACATAATAAAGTGGATGCCAAGTTTTTAAATGGTAAGAAGGTTGCCAGAAAACTCATGGAATTACAAAATACAAATACCCACTTAAGGCTGATGGAACCACTAATCTACAAATTGGTGGAGTTGGGAGTATGTTTAAAAGGAGTATCACTGGATACTCACCTATTCTCCCTAAATATATGCTATTGGCCACTGTTAGAATATTAGACTAGGTAATCCAAATTTTTCCCTCGTAAATATGCATAAAATGCATTTCTGTTCATGTGCCTTGAAGGAAACAAGCAAACAAACAAACACAAAACAAACATGTAAGCAACTGCTTGGAGAAAAATGGTCTTGACTGAAGCTGAATCTGAGCAGGGCAGAAATAATGTCAGAGTTTTCAGCTATGGTAGTGTCCTTCCATGTATGCTGACAGTTGCTCTATTCAAGCTGTAATTTAGGAGTGCTCTTACATTCTTTGCTATTTCTAAGCTCTCAAAGTTGAATTTTTGAATTCCATCTGGACACAAAATACTTAGTATCATTTATTCTTCTGCTCGTTAGCGATCAGGTCAACCGAGTGGGATAGTTTGAGTCTGAAGCTGTCAGTTACTAGGTGATTACAACTGTTTCAGAATACTGCAGCATTGGTAATTTTTAAACTTTTAGACTTTTTAAACATTTGCTGTCTGTTCTCTCTATTGGTTTCTTATTTTGCACTTAGGTCGGGGTTGCACTTCTGTCTTCGATGATCTCAGTATTTTAGGACCAGGGCTTTGATAAAACTTTCTGGTTGAATATGCCACTCAGTAGCAAAAAAAAATATTCTTTTAAAAGTGAAACCTGGGATAAGGATAAAACTTAAGCAAATTTTTCTGTAGATGAGTCTGAGACTGGGAAATGAAATTCACATGAAAAGTGAGAACCAGGGTGAAATTCAGCATCATCTTCTCCAAGATCAAGGAGCGTTTCTTTGATGGTGCCTCCCTGCAAATGTGTAAGAAACTGTATAGTAAAAAAAAAAGAAAAACAGTAAGTTCAAAAAACAAAAACAAACAAACAACAACAACAACAAAAAAAACCAAAAGCGAGTATGAGAGAACATGTCACAGAATAAGAAAGCTAGTAAGGCGTGAAGCTATGTAATCATGTTACTAAATGCAGGACTGATGGCAAAAAGCTTAATACATGGATGAGTGTAGTGAAAAAGTTTATGCTGAACAGTAAAGAACATTTTGGCAAACTCAGGCTGATTTATGATGGTAGGAAGAACTCTGTGGGTTTGCATGGTTTTGACCCTAAACCTGCAAAAATATATTGGATTTGGCAAGGTTTCACTACAAGTTTTTGGCTTCCTTTAAGCCCAGAAGTCAAAGCAACATTTGGGATATGAACCAAAGCCAAAGAAAAGGTTTGGATGAACCGTGCGTACCATAACGGCCAAGTTTCACACAACTCTAATTATCATAATGGTTTTCCTCTTTCTTTGTTTCTTTGCAGTTTTCGCCAGAAATGCTTTTCTATTTCTGACTGTTAATGGATGGGAGTCTATATACTCAGTAAAAGTCATTGTACTGTATGTGTGTAAGGAGATGAGAAATGAGAGCTCAAAGGTCATCTCTCATTTTTGTATTACAGCAAAAAGGTTATAGATACCACCTGAAATGATGAGGTATCTTAGTGCCCATTTCTGAAGTATTTTATTTTGTGTCTTTGTTGGAAATTATAATGTTAGTTAGAAATTTGGCAAAATGACATAAGGCATCCAAAGGACTAAACAGTTTAAGAAAAATATATAGTTCAGCTTCTTTCTACCACTTATTAACAAGTATCTCTTAGATTCTGGTAATGTAAATACTGTTTTCCATGGAGACAGCTATGGCTGTACAGTAAGTGGTGCGTTTTCTGCATCCCATTTGGATCTCATGAAACTGAGGGATACGATATGTTCAAGCTGCTGGTCCAAGAGAGCGTCTCAAATCCATAGTCGTTATATGCATGTCAGATACTATACATGTGGTAAATGATAAACATACCATATGGGATTTGGGAAGTTAAGACTATCGAGTTCCTTTTCCATTATTTTTTTTCTTACATTGTATGGTCAAATCAAAAACATACTATTCTTCACATTATTAAGGGGCCATGTTTGTGGCCTCATTTATAGGGTTACAAAAATGATTATACTTTAAGCTTCTCTTTGGCCTAAAAATTTTCCTGGTTACACTCATGCTGTCATTAAAAAAAAAAAAAAAAAAAAAGAGAGAGAGAAAGAAAAAAAAGTGAGGTAGGGGAGGCATAGTTTTTAAATTATAGAGTTTTGAAAACTTCACATCTAACCTTAGCCAAATATTACAACTCAAAAGAGCTGAGTTTTATGTTCAGTTTGAAAACCTAGTGTTCCAGAATTTTATAGTGTGTATCAGAAAGATGTTATCTGGACAGAATATTTGAAGTCCTGACAATATCACATTTATATATGCAGTGTCATGATAGTTTTAATTTAACATTGGCTTTTTAGACTGGGCTAACATATCCTTAGATAATCTGTCAAGTGTTTATTTGAAAATTATGTTTAGTATCTTCTTCTCCACTTACCATCACATAATGACAAAGTTCTTATATTCTTACCCTGAAATTGAAATTTGTTGTGCCATTGCAGAAGTAGGAATTTGTATTAGGTTCATAATTCATCTTTGAGATCTATTATGGAGCAATCATTTGCCTTTTGTGCATTAAAAAGAAAGTGGAAAAGCAGTGCTCACAGTAGACTATGGAGATAGGAACGTATGGTGACTAGGGGAGGAACTAGAAAACAAAGCTTCATGAAAAGCTTGAAGTCGGGAATTGAGGGGAGGAGGAGGAAACACATTTTTTTACTTTATGAATACTGCATAAGCAACCTCATTTCTCTTTTTCTACTTGTTTTGAAAGCAAGAACTCTATATCCCAAGTGCATTGGAATGCAGTGCTTTAGCTCTTATTTTGTCCCCTTCCCATGGTAAGTCAATAGCTGAAACAGATTAGGGAGAGAGACTGTTTCATGCTACATGTATCTCTTCTGTGGCTGAACTTTTCTCTGTAGGTTAGTGTAGACGGTTTTTACTTGGATTTCATGTATGCAGTCAATCATTGATATATACTTGGACTGGGTGCAAGGTGCCCCTGCCCCACCACTCCTTAAGTTTCTGCTGTAACTTACATTAAAATAAAAAGCTGAAGGTATGTTTCCTTTGCTCTGTCTCTGTTCAATTTTGTAAGCGAAGACTGGATACGTTTTTCAGCAAGAGATCTCTGTGGAGTTCATAAGCAGTAGGGATTCAGTTGGGTAATGGGATAAAGCTTGTTACATGTGGAATGTGTTGTTACTTCTTTTCATGAAAATGCTACAGGTTTTTCTTCAAAAAACTGAGATTGCACCCTTGTTTTATGTGCTTCTCAACATCCTCTTCTCCAGGGACAGGCAACCAAGAGAAGGTTCTACATTTGAAGTCTGTGTGTAGATTCACAAATGTATGAAAGGCTTCTGTACTCTTAAACTAGCACTTCTAACAGTTTTGTTCAGTAAAAAGGAAGTTAGTGAGGTTTTTCACTGAAAACTATATAGTAAAGTAGGGTAGAGCACTTAGCATTGTAGTCTTGAGGAAACTGGGATAAAATTTCTGAAGAGCTATCGAATGCTAGAAATGCATGGGTTGTATATGAAAAGTTAAGCTATCAACATACAGCCTTTTAAATCTGATTATTTTTTAGCTTACAGAAATACTGTAAATGATGAAAATAACATCTTCTTCATGAAAGCATGACTTAAAGCACCAATAGAAATCTGTAGCTTTTTGTTGGTGGGCTTAATTCTGTCAAGTGTACTTGGCTGAGAAAGTTAGCAGCTAATAGAGGAATCAGGAATGACATCAAGAATCAGGATTTCCATAATTCATATGAATTTATCTCATCATTTGAGATAGGAATGAAGGAAGTTGGATGGAAGCTGTTATATATTCCTTTTGCTCATTGTACTTAGTAGTTAAAGCTACAATACTAGGTTAGAAATGTGAGAAGGATACACGTTTGGCTGTAGGGTGGGTGAGAACACATACCAGAGCTGGTCAGATTCATTTAACGTTACAGCCTGCGGTCCAAAAATTTTATGGATGGGAGCCACAAGGCTTATACCTTGGAAAATCAAATGTAGGGAAGTAGAAGAAAGGCTCTTGGGATTGTTTACCAAGTAGGAAATGACTCTATCTCTAGGGGGTCAGTGGGTGAGTCTGAGCTAGCCATGGAGCTGACATGTAAATCAATCTCATGATTTTAGCTGGTTATTTTCCTTCCTTAGCCAGGGATTCAGATTACACAGCTGTATCCCTACTGTAAAGCACCGTTATCAGTTGTGTAATGAAACCCTATCACAGGAACTTTATTTGACCTATCCACTAGGTATGTGGCTAAAGAGTCACAGTCTGGCAACCCATTTCATATACAGCCAAAATGTGGCTTAGAATAAAAAAAGATAAGCAGGTATAAGTCTTAACAAGTATCTGTTCAAAGACAGGTAAAAAAAGAAACTAAATGAATCAAGGAAACTCACAGCTAAAGAACTAAGCATCTGTTGCCCTTAGCAAGCATCAATTTAGACTTGAAGTTTAATTGAAATAAGTCTGATCCAAAGCAATTAAAATGAAAGGACATCTCAGTGCTTTCTTTGGTCCTTGAGGTATGCTGAGCAGAAATAAATATATATTTCTTTTAATATCTAGAAAACATGGGGTTTACAGGAAAGTTTGTCTGGTCACAGAAGTAGGAGTTAACAGAAATTTATGATCTTGAATATTTCATGTTACTTCAGGAAGGACTGATCGGCTTAATATAACTGTTAGTTGGAATCTGCACTAATGGAGCTGTTGAGAATTTTGTCACAGGCTTTAAGAAGGGTGGAATTAATGTTTTAGTGAAATTTAGGGGAGCAATTGACTGAAAAGGTGAAAAGCTTCTTTCTGATGAACCATAACATTTCTGGTTGAAGGCAGTGAAATTTTTGGGCAAAAGTTGAAAATGTAAAAAAACGGGCTGGAGTACATCGTGAACAGTGCTCTTTGGCTGTGAAAGTAAAACGGATGCACATGGTACTGCAATGTCTCAGAACTTTGAGAGTCATTCAATACATGAATAATACTTCAAGGAGCATGTGCTATGCAGAGATAGAGGGTCAGTTGCTCAATTATTTAGGTAATAGCATAGCAGTAAAATATGCCTGAGACCCTGATTCACATCATTTTACTTAACATTAGCTAGTTCTGTACTTTCTAAAATACTATATAAATACATAAAAGTATGCTTTGTAACATCTGGAACTGTTAAAAAATAATAAAAAAATAAAAATATTGTGCTTGGATCTTAGTAAGTCTGTGAAAGACCATTTTGTATAGAGAGTTTTTTTTTTTAAATTCCAAAGGCAGGCCTTAAATTTTTGTACCTGGATAATAATTCGTATTATTTTCTTTCTTTCTTTTTTTTTTTCTTCTTTTTCCTCATCATGCTACAACAGCATATCCTGAACATGAAAACTCCTTTGTGATATGTCAGTTTTTGCTCGTAAAAGCCCAGAATAACCTCTAGGCATTGAGGCCCATTATCCAGACTGCTAGTATCTTTGCAAGGAAAGAAACAAAAAACCAAAATGGCAGCTCAATTGACTATGTTTCATCAGCCATCTCAACTGAGGTGCAGTGACTTCAGAGACAAATGGTTTCTTGAGATTTTCATATGATCTTTTCTATGATCATTACACTTCAGTAAGTCACTGTGAATGTAATGCTATGGTATATATACATTTTAAATTACAGTGTTGTCAAGAAAAAATGCGTATGCATTGTGCAGCATATTGTGATTTACAGTACAGCACTTCTATATACATTACTGTATACCAGAGGACCAAAAATATCTGTCAGTTCTTATCTATCTACTCACAGCTGTATTTAAGCAACTAATACACGTTCCTATAAACAACTTGATTTATAGACAAAGTTGGCCACTGAGAAGTGAAGTCTTCCCGAAGGGTAGGAAACGTCATTCTTCTTCAGTTTAGTGGGGAGATCATAAACTTCCGGCTCCTGTTGTGCCTTTTGGTGTTCAGTAATAACCATTTTGCTCTCCATAATACTTGCAAGTCCTTTTTAATTTATATTTTGTTCTTTCCTAAATATTTATTTTATTTTCATGAAACAGCCAAGTGCTTTTAGTACTTTTTTTTCCTAGTTACTATCATTAACTCTTTGATAGACTTTTTTTGATTTTAAACAGAAGCACAGAGGAATTCAACTTGCACTTCTTTTTCTATTTTGGAATCTTCAGCTGATTAAGAACTAGTTGTCTGGCCAAGAATGATTTCTTCACTCTATGCAAAAGAAGTATTGAGAATTTTCTTCTGAACATGAATCTTTCTGTATTTCTGTAAATGCTTTTCACCCTGAGATTTTCTTTTATTTGGTTCTGTGTAAGGCAAAGTTATACATTACATTACAAATGTTCTGAGGTTGAATTAGTGGTACCTGTGACATACCTGTGCAGTTTTTAGATACTTGCCCAGAATGAATATTCGGCTGTGAGTCACACACAGCAATAGCTTTAATTAGTGGGTTTGCAGTTTTTGTGATTGATCTCTGTGGCTTTGGAATTAGTTTTAGAATTCCACATCGCAGCTACCCTCTGGGAGTATTATTATAAAAATTATGCCTTCCCAATGAATTGAGAATGAGTTGTTGGTAATAGCATTTTCAAAGAAGGAATTGTTCAGCTTTGACATCAGTCCTTACCTTCTTCCATGTACCTGAAATGTGTTAATATTTGTGACAAAGAACTCAAAGAACAGATCATATAAAGACATCCATCTACTCCATTTTTATTGTCCTAGTCAACAGTCCTAGAAAAAAACTGAGGTGGAAAGAATAAAAGAATAATGGCATGACAAAATAAAAATACATAAAGTCTTTTTTTTCCCCTTAATATTCTGTGTCGGGTTTTAACAGTTGATGGTTTTAGGGACTTCTTTTTTGCTGTTGTTTAAAACATTTTGGCACTTATTTTGGAGCTGAGAATTATCCCAGAACTGTGCAACTTAACATGTCATTTTAAAAGTTTTTCTTTTTCTGTGTTTTTTAAGCTTGTTGCCTAACCACGTCCGTAGATGCCCATAGGTTTTCAGCTGTGAGAAATATTGAACCGTAGTTCCCAGTTCACCTTCTCTACAGTATTTATGTTCTCCCACTGCTTTTTCAATAGCATATTTTAGAAAATGAAAAGTCCTGCTGAATGTCTGCCCTTTCTAACTGCAGATAGTTTTTAAGAAGCTTGTCTTTCTTACATGGGAGAGTAGGCTCTTTTCAAATAATTTCTGGCAAGTCTGGAATGTTTTTTCTAACAGTTTTTTCATGCATTTTATGCTAGAAAATAAGACAAACAAGCTTTGTATGTATTACAAAAATACCACAGAGAAATTGGGCTGGAAGGAATGTGAAGGTATCTTCTAGTGCATCCATAGTACTAAGTGAGGATCTGTTATATCACTGTTATACTGAGAGAAATTTTTCTAGCCTGTTCTTAGAGACCTTTGTAATAACCTTGTTCATGACTCAGTTGTCCATAGTTATTAAAAGGTCTTTAATATCACTCACACTTCCTGTAATTTCAGTTATTTCTTGTCTTATCCACACTGGACACAATGAACTGTTTTTTTTTTCCTCCTGCTTTGTGATAGCCTGTATCTGAAAAGGAGTATCGTGTTCCTCAGTTTTCTCTTCTTGACATTGATAGACGCTAACTCTTTCAATCTTACCATTGAGGTTATGTTTTCTGTTTTTCTTATTGTCCTTGTTGCTTTTCTTTGTAGCCTTTCCAGTTTGTTCACGTCTGTGTGGATAAAATTGGATCCAGTTTTCCTGCTGAGATCTTGCCAGCGCCAAAGAAAATAGGATTACTCCTATATATACATCTTTCTATAGTGTATCTTTTGCAACAACATGACACTGTTGACTTGTCACCTTAATGTCATGATCCTCTTCCTAAGTAGAAAAAGACAACTTCTTAACCACTTGTTTCTCTTCCTGGATTTGTGGAGTTGATGAATTCTGTATGACCGTCCTTTTGTCCCTATTTATGTATTATATTTTTTTTCCAGTCCTGTTCTAGAGTTTGGCAAGATGTCTTAAAATTATATTTCTGCTTTACATACTAATGCCATCTACAAATTTATAGTTTTAATATTTGGGGTTATTAATAAAATAATTGAATATCACATGGCCTTGGAAAATCCTGTTGTTAAAACATCCTTCTAGTTTTAGAGGGAACTGTTGGTGGCATAGTTTAGTTTCCCAACTAGTCTGTCATCTGTGTTTTGTTATTTGAATCATATTTTTCTTTAACTTGCTTATGTGAATATCTTGAGATTTGTTACCAAATATGGCTGCTACTCTTGTCCTTCAACAAAGCCTATTACTCTGTCATATGGAAAAAAAAAAAGATTAGTTTGACATAACTTTTGAAGTCATTGATTCTTCTAGGTGTTTACAAATAGTCTGAAGCAGATTACTTGTTCCAGTAGGTCTCAGAATCAAAGCTGATTTACCTCTAATTCTCCAGTCTTTTTTTCTGTTAAGATCAAAATTACATTTGTCATTACATAGTTTTTTGGTGTCACAGCTATTCTCCAAGATTTCTCAAAAGCACCTCTGTTTTCAACGGTGCTGAGATTTCATCAGCTGTTTTTATTCTTAAAACCAAATTTACTACCTAGCTAATCCTTTTTCCCTTAGTGCTACTTATACTAGCTATGTGGTCACTGCTACCCAAATGTAAAGAGTGATGCAGAAGATCATCAGCCTTTTGGACATCTTGGCATAATCATTCATTAAATTTACAGGTGTGTCACAGAGTGTAAACCTAATTAACTAAGCTAAGAGTTTAGTCTCACTATTTCTGTATAGCTTTAATCATTTTGTTTGTATGTGAGCCTATTATTTATTCAATAAAGATATTCTTTCAAATAAGAGTTGCAATGAAAGGGATGATGCTATCTCATCTGATACAAAATGCGTGAATATTAAGACTCAGTAGTCTTAATAGTAGAGAAAGCATTTCAAAGTTGTGATAGTTAAAGATCCCAGTGGGGTTTGGTATCTACCAGCATCCAGTAACTTTAGCACAGACAGGTGGTAAAGGATGAGGGAAATACAGTTGTAGCCTCAGGCAGATACTCAGCTCTTGCAGCTGTTTCATGCATTCTGGCAACATGACTCAGTTAAAATCAAATAACATTCTTTATGCCAATATTTCTTACCTGCATATGAAACCAGTTGTCTTTCACTTTGCAAAAACATGATAATTCAAAGAGCATTAAAAAATGTACTGTTTCTCACACAGAATTTATATCTTGCAGCTGCACACTAATCCAAGTGAAATGGAGTAGAGTTTCACTTTATCAGCCAATCATAACTTTAAACTGTTTTTACAATTCATCGTACGGTTTTTAAAGCCAGATTTAAGTCTGTATATGAAAAATAGTCTACTTGATGTATGAAACCATAGATTAGTCGATATGAATTTAAAGAAGTACTTCAGCAACAACAGAAAATGACCAGAGAATTTATGGACTAAACTTTGAATGATACACTTGGAATGCAAGTGTCAGGCCATCAGTATAGTCAGGACTATGTATGAAAAGAGTAGCTGAAAATTATAGTTAATTTGCTCAAATAATCTCTGATCCTGGTAATACTTTACATCTATCACATTTAGATTATTAGTCTGTCCCATATTCTAGCTTCTTGTTAGCCTTATTTCTGAAAGCAATTATGAACCAGGTGGAAGACAGCAGACCTGTTGTGTCTGGGTAAGGCTGAACCTGTTCATTTTGTCCTTAGTTGGGATCATGGAAGAAAATAAATAAATACCTACTTGTGACTAGATGTGCAATGTAAAGGTGCTAGGAGATTAGTTTTGCCCTCTCAAGACAACCTTCTGACAATTCAATTGTATTTCTATTGGGAAAGCTATGTGTTGGTCTCTATGTTCTATTTAATCTCCCTTTAGGGGAGATTAAAGATATTTATTTTTATTTAATCTCCCTTTTAGATTATTCAAACTCCCTTTACGGGAGATTAAAGAACTCCACATATTAGGAGAAAAATCATACTGCACATACTCAGCACCTACCTTTCTATCATACACCAGTGCTCAGATGGTAGTTAATACTCAGACTATGGTACAGATATGTATAGCCAGAGAAAGGTTTCGTACTTCATCTTCCCTATCTGAAAGTGTCGGGAGGTAAGATTTAGGTAAATTTGGCCTTTTTACCTAAATCACCTCTGCAGCTCTAGCAGGTTCAAACTGAGAAATTTTGTTGGGTCAAGACTGTATTTTAATACAAAGAAAAGAATTAAACAAACAAAAAACCTTCTGTTGACAATATTTTGATCTTTCATGCCCATATTGTTTTTTAAAAATATATTTTTGGTTCTTCTTTAGATTTTTTATTTACATTATTATTCTATAAATGCTTAGTTAGCTAAACTTGTTCTAAGATGTGAAATGGGCTTTACATATTTTAGGGGGTTTTGGTACTTCAGGAATTAATTGTACGGTTGTATGATAAAAGTTGCTGAAGCGACTGAACTCATGACTGTCATAACCTCCATTTACACAACTCCTTTAAATATACTCAAACACTTGTGTGCTATTTTGCTGACAAACTCTAAGTATAACTCAGAAAGGACAACTTTTAGGATTAAAAGACTGATCAAGTTTTATACCTACTCGGTCCTTTAAAATTCTGTTTAATATGCCAGAAACTTTTTTTAATTGACGCCAGTTGTGATATTTGTCTATTTTTTTGCTGTCATCAAGCTGTTAAACATATTACTATTCAGCATTCTTGTATGACTAACTCCTTTCCTATTTCAACTTTTTTTTTTTTTTTTAAGTAACTTCCTGCTATAACAATATTTTCTGGAAAAAAGTCAAGAACACTTAAATACCTTAAACAGGTTTTACAAGTTAACAATTCTGCTATAATTATTTTTCAGGCTACCTCTGGCTCCATGGATTTAAGCTATCAGAGTTTACTGTTTTGTGAAAAATATGTTTTACTTTGTTTGGACATGCTTGTCATAAGTTTCTCAGTATATCATTATCCTATAAAACCTCCCACTGGCAGTGTCTGGAAGAAAAAAATATAGTGTAAACTACAGAGAACCTAATGGCAGCTTCCTGCCAACTTTCATTCTTGAATCAACAATGTTTGTTTTTGTTTTTGCTTTTGTGAAAATATGTCACAATCTGGTCTTTCATATAAGTTTGCTAGTTATATTTATCAGTCTAGTAGAGCATATATCCACATCTTCTACTTTTTCCTACTTTTTCTTCTTTTTCATTCCATGATATGTGTGTTTCTGGTCACACCACCAGTGAGTGTTTGCACACATAAATTATACACCTAAGACCACTCATCACCAGAAAATTTACTGCTTCTAATATCTTTCTCATGAACAGTTGTGTTTATTTCTGAGTTGACTTTGCTGTTAAAGACAACAATGCTCTTACCTTTGGTTCAGTTCTTTGTTTTTTCAAGACTCTTATTTAAGATATTACAGTGAATTTGGGACCATGTGGGCTTCTAACTTATAAGCCTTTACTGGGAATATTAGCATGGTTTTAGTTTATAAATGCAACTCTGAGTTAAAATAATAGTGGATTTCTATCAGTACTAATGATACTGTTTCTACCCTGCCTATGGCAGTAAGTGGGAGCAGAATATATCCTCTTGACAGAGGATATAATGGACATTTTCTTTTTTTTTTCTTTCCTTTGAAAAACTATTTGGAGAAAGGGGGAAGCAGTGGCAGGGAGGGAGGTTGTTGTCCTTTAAGATAAGGAGTTTGAATCTTCTTTCCAGGAAACTTATGTTACTCGGTTTGGGAAATCTTTTACCTTCTGGGCCTCCTTTTGGCAGCTTAACTGCTAACTCTACTTAAGTAAAGGAGAGACAGATACTACCGATACTATCTTGGAAAAGCAGATATTCTTTTTTCTTTTATATATAATTTCTTTTATATTTTAACGTTCTTTGCCAGTAATTCGGGGTTTTTGAATATGACATACTTTTGCTTATGTAGTATTACAAGAGAGAAGTAGATTAATAGTTTTTATTATTTCTATTACCATATGTTACTTTAGATTTATAATAATGAGGGTTACTCTTGTAATGGCTAATTTTCCCTCTTCTTGAGGTGGCATGTTTTATAACATTACATGAAGTACCGTGAGAGGCACTATATTCATAATGCCTACAGTAGGATACCAGTTATTCATCCTTTAAAAGACGTTTAGATGTAGCCCTTAGTGATATGGTTTAGTGTAGGACTTGTTAGTGTTAGGGCAAAGGTTGGACTAGATGATCTTGGAGGTCTCTTCCAACCTAGACGATTCTGTGATGCTGTGATTTTGTGAATTATCTGCACATTCCAATCTCGTTCTGCCATCAGCAGTGCTTGAGGACTAAATGAAGCAAATGCTTTTTCCACTAGAAGTATATTATATTTAGACTATCCTCTTTCCCAAACATTTCAAGTAATATTTGCATATGAAGAATAAAATAGCTAAATAATTATATAGCTTGCTTTTTAAAGTCCTGTATACCTAACACAGGAGTCATAATTCTAACAGTCATAGGCAGTTTTCTAACTATGGCTTTGCATGTTGTAAGCACAACAGTTATATTCTTGGTGTTTCTACTTTCATTATGCTTTGGAAGAAAGAGTAAGTTTTACTTTCGTTAATATTTTGGAGGTGAGATCTCTTAAAACATGTCAATACGTCATTGAGGTTTTTGCTTATAATACAGATCAGATGCTCGAGAAGTTTCATTTACTGTGAGATGTACTGGAGCTAATGGACTGAATAGTCCATCTGGAACAGTAAGTATAATTTAATCATTAAAGAATCATGTTTCAGTATCAAGAGCCTTGGAATAGGTTGAAATGCTCTTCTGCTTTAAAAAAACTGTTTAATTCATAGTGAGTGCATAATGGCTCAGTTACTACATTATACTTCTGAGATATTTTTTTTTAGATTTGCAAGTTTTACCTGCACAGGTAAAATACAAATTTGATTCTTTAAAGAACTTAACTAGTGTACAGCAGCAATTACTGTGGTAAAGTTTGTTTGTGGGACAAAGGCTTGTACAAAGTTGCAAAAAATTAATGCATTGGTTTATAATGTTCTATGTAAATATGCATGTTCATAAATGCACTCTAATATAGTTTTAATGTATCATGGCTCATGGAATTGTGTTCCTTGTATAAAGGCTCTAGATCTTGAAAAATACAATGATGTATTTGATACAATATCAAATGTACAATGTGATATGGACAGTCATATCTGTCCTCTGAAACCAAATCTGTCTTGGGATGAGAGTCTTAATAAAAGACGTGTCCTAATGGAACAACCTCACATTGACGAGGATTACTACACAGAATATGAACTGTGGCAAGGGGTCGTAGTTTATATGAAAGGTTAAGCAGATCCAAAATGCAGTTCCCATTGATCTAGTTTACATACATCAAGGTCAGTTTAAGCTTCCCTACTGTAAGTTTTGTAAGTCCTGTGACTTAGCTTGCCTTTTTAATGATGATATATTTTGCCTGGAAACAGAGTGAATAATACCAGCTTACTTATGTGCATGTTTTCTGTTTATAGTCTCCTGCTTTTTGCTTCATGTGGTGTAAAGGGCTTGAGAGAATAAGAAGGAAAACAAACATTCAGTTGAGGAATAAAAGTCAGCTCATGTTAATCACAGACCTTGTCACTACTTTTCTTTTTTCATCTGATAAAAAAAATATCTTATTGTTCTCATCAAAATCTGCCTAATATATTTTGCCTAAAAAAAATAAAAATATTTATAGCTGTATAAAACTTAGGATTTTATATAAACATCCATTGCTGTGTTATCTAAATAATGTTCATACAAAAGTAATTAACAGTAGTAAAATCTTTATGAAATTTCATAGGACTATTATTATCATTGCCCAGGTCAGGTCAAGAGTGCAGTCTCTCTTTTCATATTTGAAACTGACTATTACTTTATCCATAGTGAAACTTTCTTCGTAGCTGTAAATAAAATTCTTGTATCTAGTGAGACTGCCTTTCACAAGGGTTCCTGTTAATATAATGCAATTTAAGAAGCATGAAAGTTCTATATAGACAGCTGTTATTCTTCAATATTTCTTCAGTATCTGTTCTAATAGAAGTCAAAAACTGCTTGTAATTGTTAAATGAGAAAAGCTGCCTTGGTCCAGTTGTTGTGCCTACAAAGAGGCTGAGCAATAACTAGGAGATAATAGTTGGGAAATAAATCACCTTCTGCAGGGAAGATTTGTTAGACTATTTCAGCTGCCACATCTTTGGGCTGAGAAGATAAAAAGGGAAAGACCATAAGTACCATTTAGTTGAGTGACTACTGAGCAGAATTTGGAACTCCAAGAGTAATAAGGAGAAAATTTCTAGTATGACCTAGACCAGCAGGTTGGGAAGATGAATTGGAAGAGTTGGTTCAGCAAATTCTGTGAGCTTGCTAGAGGCACCTCAGTGATACTTACTCCCTCAAAAACCAGAAGGGTCTAGAATGGACTTTTTACTATTATTTCCTAGTACCTGGTGGATTATTAAATTGGCAAGATGAATAGGGGTGGAACTATGACAATCTTCCCGTCCTCCCCTTTTATTCAGTCTAGCAAAACAGAATCTACTGGTCAGCAGAAATGCATTGCCAAATGTGTGTTTTGCTGGTGTATCATTAACGGCATGAGGGAAAACAAATGGAAAGGCTTAGTGCTAGAACTTTGACTTACAGCATTTGCATCTTTATACCTGGGCCAATGTCTCACAAACTGATATGGCAGGATTTAAATCTTTGCTTTCTCTGTAGGTTATACAATAATTTGTGCCAGCTTTTCTTTATCTGGGTATGTTCATGAAACCTTGTTTTGGTTCAGTGATAGTCTGTGAAAGCTTTCCAGTAAGCCAGAAACGAGCAAGTTCTGTGATTCAACATCTTTGTCGTTTCCAATAATTTTATTTATTGTTAGCTACTGCTGTCTTTAATAAACAGATGGAGATGAACTCTTTTCAGGAGCTAGCATGGAGTAAAACCATTGTTATAAAGGCCCTTTGCTTTTCCTTCCTTTCTTCAGATAATGATCGAGGAGAAGTTTGCAGTTTCTAAAGGACAGTATTCCTTGGGCTACCTTCCTGCCCTTGCCAGTGTTCTCTCTCCGACCTGATTTTCTTCTCCCTTCTGTGTAATCATAGAGAGCCATTTCTACATAGTTTAATTTCTGCATGCTGTGTGTGTGTGTGTGTAATTCTGCACATTCTGTCTCTCTGCAGTGTTGTAATTCTGCAGTGTTGCATGCTGTGTGTGCATGTGTAAGGATCTGCTCAGTTGCTGCATGGCTTCTTCTGGAGCTGGAGTGCCTGCAGCATCACGAAGGTGCCTGGGGGGTCTGTTACTGCCTTCATGGCTTCTGCTGGCTGCTGGCAGCCCTGCTCTGGGAAGCAACAGGCTGTGCAACCGCTTTCACATCTGGCTCCCTTTTTGCAAAAGTAATGTTTCCTGAGGCTGTTGATGAATTCAGTTCAGCATCCTGCTTCTCTGGCACTGCTCCTTCCTCCCATGGAGAACTCTCTAGGGTGTTGATAGAGGGAAGGCCACAGTGACCCAAAGCTGATTTATCCAGTAAGCTTGTTACTGTGTATTAGGAATGAGGGTAGGGTCATGAACAAGGAGCTCCCATTTGGGTAAGACTTCTATTTAGCGCTCTGAAAATCTGACATGCTCATTGTGAACTGCCGTCATGGAGGGGAATTCCTTTTGACAAATTCTGGGTTGATATTTTTGCTCTGTCATGTGATCATTCCTAGCTTATCATGTGTTAATAATGGAGTCCAGTTACCAGACATTTTGTTGGCCACCGCAGGCTTCCTCACATTGTGCTATGGTCTATCCTATCCTGGACAGAATCATAAGCACTTCAATTTTGATCCTATTGACTAGTCTCTTCCTGAGCTGACCCTCCAGAGCAGTTTTTATTTTATGTTTGTTTGTTTTCTACTTTTTTTTTCTATTTCTTTTTTCTAGAAAGATTACTTTCTATGGAACCTTTTTCCCTGCCAACAGAGAAAAGTACCTGAAATTAGATACAACGGATATATATATATTTAGGTCTTAGGTTCAATGTATTTGACATATAGAGACAGAACCCATACTGGTAAATTTGTGTTGATAATGTGCATATCGTGGCTAAAATAATTAAATTAGTGAATCGTTTGTAATCCTGTTCCATGAGTTCTTCTGTACTTCTCCCATGGCTGTAGGTAAATTTGAATGAGGATGTAACTAAACTACCGATTACTATACCTTTATTATAAGTATTATTTTTTTTTCTTGATAGGAGTGATTTGCAAATGCATGTGCCAGAGAGAGAACTTGGCTCTCTAATGTATAGCTATCCCATGACTTTGCTTAAAGTTATTTATGTAGGGAATATTGCATTATCTACAATAGCAATCACTTTATTTTAGGTTTAAAGCATGTAGCACATCCAAGTCACTGTGACCTTTGTAGGTGTGCCAAGCCTATAAAATATTGCATAAATAAGTTTATAGTAAAAATGCCATAGAATTAAGTAAACAGGAAAAGATTATCTGCATTAAAAGAAGAGTGCAGATACAGCTTGCTCGGGCATTTAGTGCTCATGTGAACTCTGTGTTAAATGTCACTGTACTAAAGATGGTATCAAATTTCCTTGGTACAGAAGCTATACCCTGTTACCAAGTGCAAAATCTTTTTATTTCTCTTGCTGCATATTAATGTTACTTATCTTGTACTAAAAGTGGATAGGAAACCTTATTTTCTGAGATTTCTCATGTGAAATTATCCAAGCGTTTTCATACTATAACATTTTCACTTTAACTCTTGCATGCTTTCTTACAATATGTAACCATGCTGTAGTGTGTGGAGAAACTTACGTACATAAACTGTGTGTTTGCAGTAAGACTTTACACATGCCATGTGAATCCCTGCTGCCTTTAGAAATGCTCTAAGGGAGAAGCATTTCTAACTCTAATAGTATATTGGGATTATGGATTAAAAGCATGGGGGAAGTAGCTTTGTGCAGTGTAACCTAACAAGTGTGCTAAGAATTAACTTTTGGCAAGAAAACTTCCAATTTGCCTTCTCTCCCTGAAGTTGACCTGGTGGATGAAATAGTAGATGTGTGTATGATTCTAGGCATGCCTTCTCCAAAGATCAACATTTGTACACACTTTAGTCACCTTTTATACGCAGTGCTATTGACATTAACCAGAGAGGCCAGTCTGACAGCGCTGTACTTTAACACCAGCTAAAGAGTTGCTCTGCTCTACTTGCATGCTTTATCTAAAAAGACTCAACACTGAAATCACACAGCGTAATTGTCTTCAGTCTGTAAGAGTTCTCTTCCACATACAATATCCTGTTGGACAACTGAGTGTCCATATTGAACATACGTTCAATAGCTAATTCAATTACCTATATATATATATAATACTTCTGGAAACACTATGTTGAGCTCTGTAATTTTTCAACATATAACATCTGAATCTGTTCATTTGCACAACTATAAAGCACCATTAATACGACTTTTGTAATTAGGGTCACATGGTATCGAACAAGTGTAAGTTTGAGCAGAACTGAAGCCACCAGCCATTTAAAACAGATTTGCTGAAATGAAGCTTGGTGAGAGAGAAGAAACTAATTAGATATGGCCATGAAATATGAATATGAGCCAGCAGTGTGCCCTGGCAGCCAGGAGGGACAACCATATCCTGGGGTGCATCAAGCACGGCATTACTAGTCGGTCGAGGGAAGTGATTGTCCCACTCTACTCTGCATGGGTGTGGCCTCAACTCGAGTACTGTGTGCAGTTCTGGGCAACACAGTACAAAAAGGATGTGAAACTATTGGAGAGTGTCCAGAAGAGGGCTACAAAGATGGTGAAGGGCCTAGAGGGGAAGACGTACGAGGAGCAGCTGAGGTCAATAGGCCTGTTCAGCCTGGAAAAGAGGAGGCTGAGGGGAGGCCTCATCGCAGCCTACAGCTTCCTCACAAGGGGGAGTGGAGGGGTAGGCACTGATCTGTTCTCTTTAGTGACCAGCGATAGGACCCAAGGAAATGGTGTCAAGCTGCGACAGGGGAGGTTCAGGCTGGATATCAGGAAGAGGCTCTTCACTGAGAGGGTTGTCATGCACTGGAACAGGCTCCCCAGGGACGTAGTCACTGCGCCAAGCCTGTTGGAGTTTAAGAAGCATTTGGCCTGTGCTCTTAGTCATATGTTCTGAATTTTTGGGTAGACATGTGTGGTACCAGGAGTTTTATTCGATGATCCTTATGGGTCCCTTCCAATTCAGGATATTCTATGATACTATTTTTCAAATCAAATGAAAAAAAATATAAAAAGATGCTTCTGTTTTTGTACGAAGTGGAGTTGCACAATTGCTCAGGTGCCTGGTCTTGTTTCCATTACAGCGCATGTCTGGATGACTTCTAGAGTTGAATGAGGCCGACGGTGAGTTAGGCCTTGCCAGCGTGAAGTTTACCTTGGACAAAGGACATTTTTTGACTGATTCATGCAGCACTTTGGATACTGTATCTTTATTGACATGGTGTGGGGTTTACTTCTAATTATATAGCATAGCAAAATCAGAATGTTATAGTAACTACTCCAGCATATAATTGTATTTTGCTGCTAATGGAGAAGCTCTCATTTGGGGTAAATTGTTCCAGCTGCATCTGCAAGGGGTATCCTGCAACTTTGCCCATCCTTTTTCAGTTTTGCAGGAGGTCACATTCACATTTTGCTGCTGTGGTTGCACTTGAAGAAACATAACACTAGAGCACAAAGATTAAATCAAATGAAAATGATGGTATAAATAACGTTAATTTAAACAATATATATGCAATTATATGTATATACAAATCTCTTTGCTTTTGGTTTTTTTATATTTGGCTCTTATAATTGATTATTATTATATTTAGCTGATTATTACAAATATTTTCAAAAGATTTTAAGTATGTTTTTTAATTATAGGTGAAATCATTATCTTAATCGGAAGACCAGATAATGAATCCAAGAAGTATGTTGTTATCCTACATGGTCATTGTGAACAGCTGAGGTTTAGAATAAAAAACTAATGAGGTTTAGAATAAAAAATGATGGAAATTTTTACTGGCAGTATCAAGAAAGTTAATCATTTCAATACATTTCCCAGAACTGTCTTGCAGAATCTCACATTAACATAGTAAAGACTGCTACGCTATTAATCTTTTTAATTAGGATATGTATTTCTTTTAATCTAGGGGAATCCACTTAATTCTAGAATATTTTATGCACGGGTGGAAATATATCTCTATCATAATTCTGCACTGATACCAGTGAACATGACAGGTAGCAACCATGGGACTGCAAGTAAAGAAAAACTATGGGAACTAAGGTACCTTCTTCTCCTGACTGTGGTCCCTACCAAGTCTAGGTGAGAAGTTTCACAGAATCACAGAATTGTCTAGGTTGGAAGAGACCTCCAAGATCATCTAGTCCAACCTCTGTCCTAACACTAACAAGACCTCCACTAAACCATATCACTAAGGGCTACATCTAAACGTCTTTTAAAGACCTCCAGGGATGGCGACTCAACCACCTCCCTGGGCAGTCCATTCCAATGCCTAACAACCCTTTCAGTAAAGAAGTTCTTCCTAACATCCAACCTACATCCAACCTAAACCTCCCCTGGCGCAACTTTATCACATTCCCCCTCATCCTGTCACCAGGCATGTGGGAGAATAGACCAACCCCCACCTCTCTACAGCCTCCTTTAAGGTACCTATAGAGAGCGATGAGGTCTCCCCTGAGCCTCCTCTTCTCCAGGCTAAACAACCCCAGCTCCCTCAGCCGCTCCTCGTAAGACTTGTTCTCCAGACCCCTCACCAGCTTTGTTGCCCTTCTCTGGACTCTCTCGAGCACCTCCATGTCCTTCTTGTAGCGAGGGGCCCAAAACTGAACACAGTACTCGAGGTGCGGCCTCACCAGAGCCGAGTACAGGGGGACAATCACCTCCCTAGACCTGCTGGCCACACTGCTTCTTATACAAGCCAGGATGCTGTTGGCCTTCTTGGCCACCTGAGCACACTGCTGGCTCATATTCAGCTGCCTATCAACCAGTACTCCCAGGTCCTTCTCTGCCCGGCAGCTTTCCAACCACTCATCTCCCAGCCTGTAGCGCTGCTTGGGGTTGTTACGCCCCAGATGCAGGACCCGGCACTTGGCCTTGTTGAACTTCATACAGTTGACCTCAGCCCATTGGTCCAGCTTATCCAGATCCTCCTGCAGAGCCTTCCTTCCCTCGAGCAGATCGACACACGCACCTAACTTGGTGTCATCTGCAAACTTACTGAGGGTGCACTCGATCCCCTCATCCAGGTCATCAATAAAGATATTAAAGAGGACTGGCCCCAGTACTGAGACCTGGGGGACTCCACTAGTAACTGGCCTCCAACTGGATTTGGCTCCATTCACCACAACTCTTTGGGCCCGGCCATCCAGCCAGTTTTTAACCCAACAAAGCGTACGCCAGTCCAAGCCACGAGCAGCCAGTTTCTCGAGGAGAATGTTGTGGGAAACGGTGTCAAAAGCCTTACTGAAGTCAAGGTAGATCACATCCACAGCCTTCCCCTCATCCACCAAGCGCGTCACTTGGTCATAGAAGGAGATCAGGTTTGTCAAGCAGGACCTGCCTTTCATAAACCCATGCTGACTGGGCCTGATCGCCTGGTTGCCCTGCAAGTGCCGTGTGATGACACTCAAGATAATCTGCTCCATGAGCTTCCCTGGCACTGAGGTCAAACTAACAGGCCTATAGTTCCCCGGGTCTACCCTCCGGCCCTTCTTGTAGATGGGCGTCACGTTTGCTAGCCGCCAGTCAACTGGGACCTCCCCTGATAGCCAGGACTGCCAATAAATGATGGAAAGCAGCTTGGCCAGCTCCTCCGCCAGTTCGCTCAGTACCCTCGGGTGGATCCCATCCGGCCCCATCGACTTGCATACATCCAAGTGTCGTAGCCAACCATTTCCTCGTGGATAGTGAGGGCCACATCCTGTTCCCCATCCCCTTCCACCAGCTCAGGGTACTGGGTATCCAGAGAACAACTGGTCTTGCCGCTAAAGACTGAGGCAAAGAAGGCATTGAGCATCTCAGCCTTTTCCTCATCTTTTGTAACTAAGTTTCCACCCACATCCAGTAAAGGATGGAGATTCTCCTTAGTCCTCCTTTTTGTGTTGATGTATTTGTAAATATGTTTTTTTGTTATCTTTAACGGCAGTAGCCAGATTGAGCTCCAGATGAGCTTTGGCCTTTCTAATTTTGTCCCTGCACAGCCTCACAACATCCTTATAGTCCTCCTGAGTAGCCCGCCCTCTTTTCCAAAGATTATAAACCCTCTTTTTTCTCCTAAGCTTGAGCCACAACTCTCTGTTCAGCCAGGCCAGTCTTCTTCCATGCTGGCTCATCTTTGGGCACGTGGGGATGGACCGCTCCTGAGCCGTTAAGATTTCCTTCTTAAAGAGTGCCCAGCCTTCCTGGGCTCCTTTGCCCTTCAGAACCACCTCCCAAGGGACTCTGCCAACCAGTGTCCTGAACAGCTCAAAGTCAGCCCTCCGGAAGTCCAAGACAGCGGTTTTACTGGTCCCCTTCCTGACTTCGCCAAGAATAGAGAACTGAACCATTTTGTGGTCACTCTGCCCAAGACAGCTCCCGACCACCACATCTACCACCAGTCCGTCACTGTGAACAGAAGGTCTAGGGGGCACCTCCCCTGGTAGGCTCTCTAACCAGCTGCGTCAGGAAGCTATCTTCCACACTCTCCAGAAACCTCCTAGACTGCTTTCTCTGGGCTGTGTTGTGCTTCCAGGATATGTCTGGGAAGTTGAAGTCCCCCATTTGTCCTGTATCTATACTGTCCTTCCTTATCTTAGAAAACTAAGCCTCATATATTGTTAACATAAGACTTAGCAAAAGGGTTAAAGTATTTTAAATGCTACTTTATGTAGTAATCTCAGTAAGGTTCTGATTTCAAATATGGCAGCATGGCATCCCACTTGATAATTTTGCTGTTCTGTTCCTATGGAGATGGCAAAGCATTTAATGAGGGTTGCTTTTTCGGCACATCTCGTAATTTGTCATACTCCCACTGCATTGGGCTCTACTTATGATAAAAACAAAACAAAAAAAAACAGGAAATGAAAATGAACTATTATCCTAAATTTTATAAAACTTGTGCTTACTTTCCTCTCAAATCCTTCATCAAAATGTTTATTTTAAAGTGTATATACATTCACGAGTATGATTTCTTTCTTCTTTTCTGTCAATATCCAAAATAGTGAGACTCTAATATGTGACTTATTTCTTGATTTGAAAGAAAAAGTTCAGGAACATCAGTCTCCCTAACTATATTGTTTTTGTTAGACCTGTTTTCTGGGTTTAAAAACTGTGATAGAAGAAGTCTGAGGTGAGGAATTTCACTATGGATAACAAATGGGAAGAGAAGAAAGCAGAAGGCAGCATGGTAGTGAACTTATTTCCATGTCTTGCAAAACTCAGTGTAACACTTAACTATGTCTGTTCCCTTTTGTGAAATGCACCTTTGTAATGAAACTAGTTAGACTGTTGTACACTGGAGAAATTCCCATTAGGAACGCAAAGGAACAAGGTATTTTCAAACCACGTAGCAGGATAAGACCAGTAAGTCCACATGACTTGTGTTGGATCTGTGTGTCTGTAATTGAGTTGGTCATGAGATAGAGAAGTTCTGAGCAGGATGGCTGGCACGCATCCTTCACTATGTGAAGCACTGGCAAGCCATTCGTGCAAAAAGCTGAAGTCTGCTGCCTGAGTCAGAAGAGCTGGTATGTGGCTACTTATGCGTACAAATCCAGGTTTTTATCTGTTTTCCCACATCACTGACTGTGTTACCAATGTCCTTTTAGTCCAGTGACAGAATAATTTCATATGAAAGCCACATAGAGAAACTTTAAGGAATCTAATCTAATCTCTCCTTTTTTTTTTTTTTCAATCTCATGCTTAATCATGAAGAGGAAAAAAAAAATATTAATCTTCACAGAACTAGAGATAACTGAAGTTTATATAGTGTGTAACTTAGAGGAAAAAAAAAAGCATAAAGCATTTCCTTAGCAAATGGAAAAAGGAAGGACCTTTGAAAACAACTTTTTTTTTTTTTTCCCCACTGAATTTTTATTATAAAAATGGAACTCACATAAATTCATACTGGATGAACTCGTTACACTTTTTTTTTTTCTAATTATCCATAATAGTTAATATTGTTGCATTAAAGAAAAGTGATGAAGCTAGAACTAAATAGTAGGAGATACGAATATGAATTTTACTCTGTAAAATTAATAAATAATCAACGTGTGCTAACATGAGGTTAGGTTTCAAATTAAAGTAGGCATCCAGCTTTTGTATAGCTACTGATACGTGAACAAGTCAGTAAAGGAAATCCCAAACTCTTGTATTTATAACTAATATCATTGTTAAAATGAAGTGCCCACCTTTTGAAGGTCCTAATGCTAACAATACTAACCTTGATTGCTGCCGAGCTGACAGCTTTTTGTCATTCTGCAGAAATACACTATACTTGAACTGAGAAAACATGCAGTTGTCCCTCTCCCTCCTTATTCCCACAAACTGGAACAGTATTATGTTAGCATGAGTTGTGCTGAGCCGAATCCAATCTGGAATTAAGAATGCTCCAGGGCATTTTTAATAAACTGTCATTCATTTGAACTCTAACCTTCTTTAATTTACAGAATCTGGTAATGCAGATGTATACTTCAGCCACGTTAATTTCTTTTTCTTTTATTATCTTGGTGTGAAAGTGATGTGTGTACTGATGGGACTTGAAGATGTGAAACTGCAGAAGAAGTAGCAAGTGTTCATTTAGAATGGACTCAAAATTAAGAAAGAATTGTAATAGTTTGGTTTGGTGGTTTTCTGCCATTCTGAAATGTAAACAAATTCTGGTACTGATTTTATTAAAACCCTTGAAGTGCTGATGTCAGGCTTTCTGAAAGTAAAATGGCTTTTATTTGAAAGTGCAAAGGATAAAAAGAAGCCATTGTCTTGCACAAAAAATAATAATAATAATAATAATAAAATCCCTACAATTATATTCAGGGCATAGAGCATTCGATAGCGAAGAACTTTGTATTCATCGAGGCTATCACAGTAAACTCTTTTAAAACATGAATTCTTATTCGTTCTTAAGCTGATATCTAAAATGACAAGGTTTGTGCCCAGAAACAGTTAAACTACCAGATACGGTGGGGAAAAATGAGCAGGGTCTCAGGCCGGCTGGCTGAGGAGCAGACCGACGGGAAGTCGGAGGTGTTCCTGCCAGCTGCCCGAAAGGTGTCGCTGCAAGGCAGAGATGGATGCTGCGGGAGGGCACCACCAGCAGGGCCCACACGGGGACGGCAACACCTGAAGGTCTTGAAGATGCTGCATGCATCCGGAACACGGTGCTGATCCTCGGCAATTAAGCTGAGACGCTTTCTGTACTTCTGTATAAATAAACGTTGTAAGGAGGCCTGTGTGTTAATTTAGGTAGAATAGATGCCTTAATTTTGAAGGAAAAGGCCTGGATGAGGCAATACAGGTAACAAATATAATAATCGATACAGTTTATCTCGATCCTTCAGACAACATTGAGAAAAGTATGTTAATATGTGAAACTGATGCATCAACAGGGGACTCAGTTCAATATCTGGACAGTGGAGAAACCAAAACAAGCAGAAAAAACAACTCTGGAGGCAGGATGGTACCAGCATTTTGGAGAAGAAAGGATTCAAGGGTGCACAGAATTTTGTAGATGCAGTACAACTAAATTCCCTAGAAAGAAGCATTTTGCCGTAGGTCAGAAAGGTAAAATTTTACCCTTGTAGTACTGGATTCATCTCTGTTCCTCCAAGTTGTATGAGGAGATAGTAAATCAATGTTCACCTTTAATATTTTCTGCTATCGTTTTAATTCTAGTATCAAAGAAGAAAATATGTGCTTGCATTAAGAATTTGGTTTGTTTTACACTGCCTTTTTTTTCCAACTAGACTTTTATATCTAAATAAAACTACCATCAATGTTTATTTATCCATTGTGTTATGTGCTACAGCTATATAATTATATGAAGATGATTGTGTGTACTACATCAGCACTCACATATTTTGATTTCATAATAAAATACCTGATTAAAGAAAAAAATTGAAAAATCATTTTCTTCTACCAATGTCTGCCATTTCAATTCTGCTCTAGATTTTGGTAAGACAGCTAACTAAGAAAACGTATCTCAGAACTTGGGTCATATTCAAAAACTGGAGGAAGAACTAGCTGGCAAATACTGTGTTGAAAGTGTAAATGGAAGTATAACTTTCAAGTCTTCATGTGTTAATGATTTGTGGTTTGAAAAAGTTTTCATATTTAAATTTTTAAAGTTTTTTTTTTTTCTTTCAAATTTTGATCTCTTTTCTCTGGTAATGTATAAGTATGTTATTAGTATACATTAACAAACCCACAGCTTTGTTTTTCTGAAGTCTTTAATTTCCATAAATATTTTAAAATACAGCTGATGTGATATATCAGAAATTAGGTGAGCATTCAGTCAGTCAACAGGTTAAATAATAAACTCAGCTGAATCTGCAGGAAAAGGAGGGCAGTTGTACTAAAGATATGGAACTGGTACTGTTCTGCCATTTTACACTCGCATCTCCAAGTGTAGAGTGACTTGGTGTTTAAAGGCACTCTCTTGAAGCAAGAGGCTGTATGAGTGAATGACTTTGCAGTCTTGAATCCTCACTACTGTTTCTGTTAATGTATGCTACGCAAAATTAACTATCAGCCTGGAGCAGCAGATAAGCAGTTATAAGTTCAGTAGAAACTGTGTGTTTTAAAAACCACAAGGATAAGACTATTAGTAGTTGAGACTTCTCCTTCTTGGAAACAGCACAGATTTGTGTTCTTGTACTAAGATAGGAAATGAAGTATCAGTTGTTATATATTAGAAATTGAGTATATTTTTAAGAAATTTCTATCTCCTGGTTTTTATTATTGCTATTATTATTATTATTTTCCCATGTTTTTCCCCTTTTTCTCAAGTGTGAATTGAGCTTTAATTCAAGTTGTTAGGCACTGAAGGGTATCAGATGTGCCCTAGTATTCCATTGATCTTTTTACAGTGTTTGTAAAGATGCAGATGCAGCTTGTGTAGAAGGGATAAGCAATTTGTGTATCATATTCAAACAGGGTGCGTGTCCTGCTCATTATAATCTCTCATTTCATGGAGATGATACTATTAATTTTGCTTTGTTGAACTTGTTATATGGGAGGCAAGCAAAGCCATGAGTGTTCAGCTTGAAACAAAAATAAGTGGTTTATAGACACTGATTGCATGTTAGTAGATCTTAGATAACAACAACAAACAACAATTAAGCATTGGCTTGGGGGAAAACATCTTACTTTCCCTGTAGACACGTTGATTATATGACCACAGCTGAGTTTTGTTAGACTTTTCAGTACACCAGCAGAAATGAACACTTTACAATGACTTGTATAACATGAACAACTGGATATGTTCCAGTTTTCTTCCTCTCTCCTATTTCTTTTTATTTAGATGTTCTTCCTGAAGTGTTGGCTAATTTATAAAATGTTAATATTTGGGCAAAGGAGGTTAAAAAAAAAAAAAAGAAAATACAGGAAATACAGTATTCATTATTTAAATCACTGTACCTTATACAAGTAAATGAAATCTGTTGTTTATTTGCAGCTCTTCAAGTAAACTATCATTTGAACATTTGTTAAGAGTAGTGGGAAAGCGTACTAAAGTGTCCTGTTTACCAGAAACTATTTGTCCCCCATTGGTTCTGTGATTCATCCCACAAGTGATTTTTCTGCTTCTAGACAGGTGACATATGTAGTCATCTCTGCTCTTCAGTTTGTTCTTCAAGTAATTTAATACAGCATAGCAAACACTTTTTTACTTCTAAATATTTTTTTCTGAAAACAGGAAGTTTTTCTGAATTCCTGCAAGTAATTTACCCTAAATTCAGTTGATGTTTACCAATGCTAAAGAAACAGTTGGATCACGCGACTTTCCTGTATTCTATACTTCAGAGATTCTCATAGTTGTCATGAGAAAAGTAACTTGGTTGTTATTAGAGCAATAACAGACATTTAAAGTTCAGAACCAGGGAATAGTTTGGGTTAGAAGGGACCACTGGAGGCGACGCAGTCTAAATGTCTTCTCAAAGCAGGGATAACTTCAAAGTGTGATCAGATTCTCTAGGTTTCATTCAGTCAAGATTTGGAGAGTCTACAGCTTCCATAGGCAACCTGTTCCAGCGCAGAAGGATGTGCATTTTCTGATGAAAAATATGTGGATGACCATGCTAAGTTTTTATATTAAAGTACATATCTATTATCTGCATGTAAAATTTCTGAAATTAGTATTGTGATGGGTTACCAACACCCTGAATTACAAATATTTTCTGCACCATTTATATTTTTATAAATTGTGTCTCTATGTGGCAGCGTTCCAGGTTAAATAAATTTCTGGCAATCTGTATTTGTTCTGGTTTGTATAAATGTTACTTATTACTAGATGGAAATGTTGTTGTTATTATTATTATTATTATTATTTGTATTTAACTTTGGTTGTTAGTTTCTAAAATAGGAATGGATTTCAACAGCCTTTTACTTAAAATAATTCCTTTTGTGTGTGGATTTTTTTTCTTCTGTATTTACATAGATTTAAGATTTACTCATTAAGCTTAATATTGAGCTTAAAAAGTTCTCCTCCTTTTAGGTAGAAGAGCTGATGAATGCATTGGAAAAGACTAGACAAGAATTAGATTCTACCAAAGCCCGTCTTGCCTCAACACAGCAGTCTTTGGCTGAGAAGGAAGCACATCTGGCTAACCTAAGAATAGAGAGGAGAAAACAGCTTGAAGAAATTCTAGAAATGAAGTAAGTACATTGATTTCTCTATTTCTAGATAATTTTTTTCTCAAGAGTTTTTTTTTTCAACTTTTTTTTTTTTTTTGGTCTATATATAAGGTCTTTCAATAGTTGTAGGACCTAAATTCCTTTTAAAATATAAAAAGCAAGAGTGTTCATTTCAGAAGCCATTTCATTACTTAACAATTGATATGAGAATTTTTTTGAAAGCTGTCATTTGTTACATGCAAGTAAAATATCAGTGTAGTGTAACTTCCATGAAAAACAGAGGATTTAAGGCCCTGTCCTTCAGTGACAATTGTGTGTTGGAGTTCCTGTTATTGGCAAATGCAAAGAGAGAGGTTTATAAACCTTGTGAATGGTGCAAAGTTTATTGAATTTAGTGGGTTAAAAACAACAACAGATACAAATACAGATCTGTGTTCACATTATTACCATATATGTGTACAGAACTGGCAAAGGAAGATAGACCTGTAATTAAATCTAACTTTCTACACATGATAAAGGAAAATATCTGTAATTACAGCATATTAAGGCTCTAAAATGTCTTTAAAAATGGCATTTGCCAAAAAGGGCTGATGCTATTATGACTTGTCTAGGTTGGTAAGTGTATAATTAATGTTCAACAAATAAAATCCTCAGTTATAATTTCCAAACTATTTTATTGCGAGAGAAAAAGAAAAACAAAACCATTTAAGACATATTTAGCTTTAGCTAAGTTGTTGTAGTTATCCTTACATTTTAAAGGGAGGTACATAATCAGAAAAATAGTGCTGTAAACAATACAAAGTGGCAAATGGCCACATACGCTTACTACAGTTGTATAAAAGTAGATTTTAATAATGGCTGCTGTGTAACATAGCTGAAGAAACACTGATGTAACCATGAATGTTCCCAGTAAAATTAGAAAAAACTTCTGCTTTTGACTTTAATGAGGTGTATATCTATACAGAAAATTGGAAACGCATATGAATTGCAGTATTATGTGATGTATTGAATTTATATGCTTTTTTAAAATGTGTAAATATTGATTCACCTACAATAACCTAGATGTTCAGAACAACCATTTTTCATGTAGTCATTTATTTTCTGTGTAGTGCCTTGATCTGTTTCTTTGAGAACAAAACAATATATATAAAGTCACATGGCAAAATATTACTGAACAGAGAGCACAAATAGTGAGAATAATGACAGATTTACATAATCATTTTTACTTCCTGTATATTTTAGGGTAATTTATTAATTGGCAGCATTGACCATAACTTTTATTTATCATTTTAGTATTCAATACTGAGTGATTACAGTTCTTGGCTGCTAGCTTCCAGTTAAATAGGCATGCAGTGTGTGTTTAAGAACATTCATGATGATTTCCTATGCTTATATTATGTTCAAGTTCCAAACATAACTCTGCATTCTAGGCCCATCTGGCTGACATTGCCAAGATCCATTTTAATTTACTGGCTGCAATCGGTTGTCAGTTTTAGGTAATTTCTTCGGTTGTCATTACATGTCCCTATATAAATTCAGTTATTTAAGGAAGTTTAGAATAAAAGTGGATAGCAGCTTAATCTTATTCATTGTCTGGTTTGTCTTTTTGAACTGGGAACTACATAAGTACTCTAAAGGAAAGTTAGTTGGATGGAAGGAGATAAACATCAAGTTCCTCTTATCTTGATGCAAATATGTGAAAACATGAGATTTACTCTAAAGAATTTCTAAGTGTTAAAGTTTGGAGAAAGATTTGCATGTGTATTGTACTTTCTAAATATAAGGTTCCCTCCCCCAAATGTCTATAAAAATATTACTGTTTTAGTTCTGGAGGAAACATTTTTCTTATGGTCGTCTTTTTTTTTTTGCACAGTGTATGCATAACTCATACTGACATTAATGGAAGTTACGCATTCATGTTAACAGCAAAATGCACCATGTGTTCAAATCCATCATGTTACCTAATTGTCTTAATACTTTATGCTCATTATACCTCCAAGCAAAATAAAATCAATAAGCTTATATCTTAATAACTGATTGTTTTAAAAAAAAAAAATCTGTTGTGTAGTATGTCAAAAGCCATTTTGATGCTTAAAAAAAAAGGTTTATCATCAACAGAAATGTTTTAGTTGGCCTGAAATTAAAAATTGGTTGTTAGAAATATATATATGTAAACTACTCTTTCCAAGATGTTTTTGTTTTCTGAGTGTCTACAAGAAGGAACAGAGCCTACTGAGAACTTCGTTTTCTAGGAAAGCCTATTCATTTCGTAATACAAAGAGCTGGAAGGTAGAAACTTGTGATCTGTTATGAGGTGGGTTTTTTCTTTTTTCAGATGTTTCAGAAGTGTCATATTTGTTGAACATGCTTTCATGACTACAGAGCATCCAAAATGCTTTCATATAGAGTGTCCTTTCCTGTATGGTGGATCCTTACAAAACTCTGAAACGCGCCTCCAACAAAATTAGATAGCTATATAGGTGGATGAGTATTTTTATATAAAAACACTTACTTATGGAATGTGGATCTTACTATATGGAATAGGTAATCTTTTTAGAAATAGTGAAAATTGTTTTCCCTTTGAAAGATAATAAAGTTTGACCTGGAGAGCCAATAGTCATAGAAGGAAGTTTAATGCCATGTGAAAGAGAAGACATAAAAGTTATCATCACCTTTTTTGTTAAGTTCAACTTTTAAATTATATGCATTTCATCTTCTAGCTGCAAACACTGAAATTAAAATAAAAATCCCCAACTTTGTTACAAAAACTTGGGGTTTTCTTGGTTAAAAATCCCTTAAATTCACTTTCTACACTTTAATTAGCAATGTTTAAATTTAAGATTTAGAAAAAGAAGACGTCTTTGTGGTTTTGCATTCATTCTATGACCCTTCATTAACTTAGTTACAGGTGACAAAAAAAGGCACACTTAGCAGTAATCTCCAAAGCTTAATCTCCAAATATTTGCAAAAAACTGAACTTCATGTTTTGTCTTGAAGACCAATGAATTCCTAATTTTTGAGCTCCGACTGTAATTACTGAGCATTTCCTTTAACAGTCAACTTAGTACACTGAAGTTTTCAGAGCAACCTGAATGAAATTCTTGCCAAGAGTCTGAAAGGTGGGGTAATTTCCTTGCCTTTGATGAAGTTCATGCTGTCACCTGTGAGTATTGCTAAACCAGTTTTGCTGGAAGCAACTTTGCCCTGAAATTCACTACGAATTTTCAGAAGAAAAAAACATATATTCCCTATTGTGGAATAAATCCGATTACTTCAAATGCAGCATTAAAGATCTCCTAATAAAATAACCAGCTACTTGTCCTTTAATTCAATAACAAAGATAGAATGTTGCTGTGCTGTCAAAAAAAGAAAGTTTATTTTTTAAATTAGATTTTCCAGTAAATTTTCTTATAGTGTCAGTATAAAATGAAACATTCCTTCCTTTGTTTAAGAATGTTCACCATTTTTTTCACTGAAAATAATAAATGAATATTGCTTATCTCTGTTTTTTCATATGTTTACTTTATTCATTTAACAGCACCTGTGTATAGTCAAGGACGAAATATTTGTGGGAAGAAGAGGATAACATGTTTTTTCCACCATGCATTCAGTCCTACCAGCTGCCACTCTTTGCAGAAGTGCTGAATCCAAACTGCACTTTTACCTCCTGGGCTGGTTGTTCAGCTGATCTGCCAAAAAAGGACTGGGCAGTGCCATTTGCCACTAGGTGCCAGTCTCGGGTGCAAGACCGTACTCTGGGTCGCTTTGGTTTAAGGAACTGGGTAGGAGCAGCTGCACAGAGCAAGTAGGAAACTTGTTGCAGGGAAGTGAATCAAAGCAAGACTGTCTGTAACGTTGTCTGACTGGTCCCTTCCTCCCTTTTAGTGCAGGAAATTGTACCATGGATGCATAAAAATGGCTTCAAGTGGGCTTTCTGCAGACATCACAGGGATGAAGAGGGACATTGAATGAATTCTGGAAGTCAGGGATCACAGCCTAAGGGGAAGACTGTAATATGCAAAACTAGATAGTCATAGTTTGTAAGAAAGTAAAAATATTTTATGGAATATTAGTGGCAGAAGTATACGGAAGTTTACCGTTCATCCGGTTTTCCCCAGGCATCCTCCCACCTTTCCATCTATAAATTTTACCCAAAGTAGAAGGTGGCGATTTCACATCTGTGTAGTAGCACAGCAGGAGCTGCAGCTCTTGCATGTTCATAGAACGTAGACATGCTTCCAGCACCTGGATGAATCAGCTCATGTCCCTGCCTTACCTTCTCCTATTACTGTTTCCATCCATTACCATCTCAGGCTGGTACTCGGGTAGGGAAAGGAACTCGGGGAGTTTTTGCATAATTATGTCCTAGTTCAATCCAAGAGGTTCAGTAACCCATAGGACAGTGATTTCTTCCTCATCACTGGGGGTACAGCTATGGTCAAAACCTCTTCTGAAGTTGCTGTGTGAGCAGTAAATCCAGCACACCTGGAACATTTGGAGTCATTGTGTAGGCAATTCACCTGTTCAGTGCATACATAGGCCAGAAGCCTGAGACTCATCAACTGGAAAATCCCCGGTGAAAATGTAGGGTCTCTTCTTGCATACAGTCATTACGTTATCTTTGTTTTTTGGGATCTTCCATAGCAGCAAAGATGAGGAAAATAATGTAGCAAGGGAGGAGAAATTGGCAAGGTGATTTGAGTTTGGAACTATCCTTTGAAATTGCTTGGAACTCCCTCTTTAAAAGCACTTAAAATGATAGCTTCTCTACAGACGCTGTCTGCTTTCTGTGTTACTGGTTATGCAGTCTTTTTTGTGTTTTCTTTTTTTCTTTTCAGTAAGAAAAGCAAGGAGGCAGATAACCTTCTCTTGCCTACACTAGAAACTGAGGTGTTTTTACTAAAAAAAAAAAAAGTGGGCAAAATTGCTTTGCTTATGCTTTTTTTTTTTTTTTTTTTAATGCTGTTGTATTGAAGAATTACCCTAAAACAAGTCACCACCTACCTTGCAGATAGTTCTAGGCTAAATTAATAATAGTGGATACATGACACTAAAAAATACTCTTTGAATTGAATTTTAACCAAATATACCAGAGTCGGATATCTTAGACTATTACAGTCTATATTTGGTGAAAGTTATGATAATTTCTCTCACATTAATTATTTAAAATAACATATTTTTACTTAATAGGTTAGATAACAGACTAGTGTATAAATAGCTGTGGAGAAAAAATATTTTTCAGAAAGTAGGTTACTTTTTTTTTTTTTTTGTTATAATTATTATTTTGGCTTGTTTCAGCTTTAGAATTGTATACCATAAATGTGTTCAGTGAATTGATAGCAAGTTGATTGTCTCAAAAATTGTTACATTTTGAATGTAGAACACTAGACTGTTTTTTAGTAACCTGTGGACTGCTTTCATTTAATTGCAGGATTCATGCTGAGAGTGTAGAGAGTCATATCCCAAGTTAAATACAAACAAAACAGCAGGATGTTGATACAACTGTGACTTCCACAGGAAGTAGAATGGTAATGTGGTCTCCTAACTTGGGTGGAAAGTCTCTTGTGACTGCTTTTGCCCCATAGACCTGTAACACAGCATGCCTTGACTAACATTTTTGACACCAACTTGCAAACACCATAAAGATTAGAGAAACCCAAATGAAGGCTTTGTTCTCTGGAACAGAAGCATTCTTGACTAAAATGAAGAGATGTTTTTCTTTAGTAAACAATGAAGGGGTAAAAAGCAATAAAATGTTTCTCTCTGTGCGAACAGAATGATTGAACTGTTTACTTGGCAAAATACTTCTATTTTTAAATACACGAGTGTCACCAAATTTCTATTCACTTGAGAGTCATAGGCTCAGACTAAACTATAAAATAATTTGATTTTATTTTATCTGGTATGTGATACTTGAAATTTTATCAGCATGGGAAGCAAGTGTCATTTCTTCATTTTTTTCTTAAGGTCATATTTTATTTTCAGAGTAGATTTGCACGTGCTGTTGAAGGTAGTAAGATCAATTTAGGCTTTCTTTAAAACATGGTTATGAAAGGCTATATTTTGCCTGCTTTTTTGTGTGTGTATCCAAGCTGGAGCCTCTCCCATGTTTCCTGTCCCCTTCAGACAGTAGGAGAGCACAGTAACACTTTAAATGCATTTCCCACCCAGGAAAGTGATGTCCTCCTTTCTGTTGCGGAATGGCAGTAGTGCTTTTTATGTCATGAAAGCATTGCCTGAATATGAACCAGAAAGAGTGGTTCAAACATATTCAGGATAACACATAGATGGTTATGAAAATGTGCTTAATTTTCTGATCTAAAAAATGTCTGAGTTTTGACCTGTTTGTTTTCCTCACAATTATTTTGGATTAATTATGAATTTCAGTGAGTAATGTTCTCAAGAAACGATAGGAATTTAAGCTTCAGTCTCTGTAGCTGTAAAAATGATAATCTAGGTTCCTATGATCTATGGTTTAGAAGCATCTGCTAAGCAGAAAGGGACTTTGATGGTAGTTGTACCCCTGTATTCTAGTAGTGGACTTTTACTTCTGACTTTGTTGCCATTAATTCTCTACTCTCTCTGGTACCTTGCCTCAGTAGAAGAATAGCAGTATGGAGCTGGGCAAACATTTTCAGTTGGAAGTTCGAAAATACTTTCTAGGGGTTTTCTTCTTCTACGGCTTTCCCAGAACTTGAATGGTAAAGAGATCAAGGGGATCCTGCAACTGCTTTATGAGCAGGGACTTAAAGACTCTTCACTCTGGGGAGGGGAGGGCAGGGGTAGGATATGTTTGAAGTTTGCGGAATCACAAAGGCGGGCAGAGGCTGAATGTGGAACTGTTGTTTGCTAGATCCCCCTGAATGAGGAATATGAGGCACTTGTTGAAGTTAATCAGTGATTGATTCAAAAGAGAGAGAAGTCCTGCTTTACAGGGTCATTGGAGACCTTCAGGAGCTTGCTTCCCCAGAAGGTAGATAGCATCAGGTGGTTCAAAAAGGGGTTAGACAAATTCATGGACAAGAGGTATACTTCCTTATACTCTTTGGCTGTTGTTCTTGAACTGTGTTCCTAAAATTTATTTTCTCTCTGAAGTATAAGCTCTTTTCTTGCACATTGCTCCTTTATACCGTAACACAATGACCATGCATGTATGCATAGTTAATGGTCAGGTGTTTTAAAATCATTTTTTGAGAACCCATTATATTAAATCAACTATTACTCTCTGGAAATAATAAAGACCACAGTTTGAATAACCTTTAGCTTCTGTTGACCTACAGGGAATAAGCGTATTTACAAGATGATACAATTGACAAAAATGATTGTTTTAAAGTGGAGGTTGTAAGAGTGTGGTATGACACTTACACTCTCTGGGGTCTGGACTTCTTAGAAGTCAGACAGGATTCACAGCCATTCAGGTTTGCAGGCATCACAAGCTGCTAGCAGGACTTTCAGGAGCAGAGTCTTATTCACAGTATTCTAAATTCATGTGAGGTAATGTTCAGAAAGGTGCAATGGTGAGAAGGATAGTATATAAGAGTAAGAAGGGAATAGAAATTAGTATTAAGTGCAACATGGACAACGGTAAAAGGAAAGAGGGCTGTACAAAACTAAAGAATGAAAATTTTGGTCTGGACTTGGAAAATTCAGGCCAGTGAGTAAACTTACAATTTTTAGCTGAAGTTAACTTAATGGTGAGTTTATGTATGTTAACTTTTTACATGAACAAAAATTTTGTGTGCTGTTTACTAAGAATTACACTTTTTTCAGGTTTCCATTGCACAACTTTCTTTTTTTTGATGTAAGACAATATAAGCAAGAAAATCATTTTACCAGAACAGTGCTGTAGAAAAAACAAAAAAACAAAAAAACAGTGCACACTATTACTTAATTACTGATCTTGGCAAATGTATATATGGTTTGTTTTAAAGCTATCTTAAAGTGCTTTTAGTATATTAAAAGTTACTAATGATAAAAATGATGAAATAGGATGGTATTTGTTTTGAAGTTCAGCCAGCATGGGAAAGTGAAGGCCTCCACCTCTGACAATATACTCAAAAGAACAGGTGGCTCAAAATCAAAAGACAGCAAGGAGGAGTAGGAGGCTGAAAGTAAAAAAAAAAAAAAAAAAAAAAAAAAAAAAAGGCTTATTTTCCATGGATTTTTTTTTTAAGCTAACTGAATTATACCCTTGTCTACTGAAACCCTCTTAGTGTTATTCCCACTGGCCTCCATGACTCCATGACACCTAGGGCAGTGCTGATCAACTGCAGGCTCCCATATTCCTAACCTCAGCCAACTGAATGTGATTCTAGCAGATGTTTCTGCATTTTAGACCTCAAAATATGATGGGTCTGTTTTTTCCTTTTTCCAATGGCAAATCTTGCATGCTTGAGACCCATCTCATGACATTCAGTAAAGTGGTGGGAATTAGAAGCTGAGGGTTTCCCTGATGGGGCAATGCTGAGTTAATGTAAACTCAGATTTATGAAAATGGAGAACCGAAGAAATTTAAAGGTTTGTATCATTTAAACTAAATTACTGGACTATTGTTTAATACTGTATAAAAATATAATATATGCTTAGAAATGTTTGTGATAGTGTTTTCTGGTAAAAGAAAAAAGTTTTATAAAGTCAGGAGAGAACAGAAGTAAAAACAATCAAGCAAAACAGCTTTCTTAATGGCAGAAGGGAAAAAAAATTGGTTAACCTTCCCTGCCTTCCCATTACTCCTTATGTTCTATGAAGTAAATTCACTGCTGTCTCCTTCTTGTGCTTCCTCATTCCTTCAACCTCCCCACGCCCCCAGCAAAACAAGTACTTCTCTGTGTATTGTGGAAAAATAAATTGTATTTCCTATTGCTTTGTTTTTTCAGAATTAGGTTCTCTGGTGTCTAATAAGGTGCAAGATGTGCTTGAAGTTTCCCTTCTCATGTCTGGGGCATTCATAAGTATATCATGCTTAGTAAGGTGTGGGCTTATGTGGCAGTCTTTCTTCTTGTTGAGGCATAAGTCAGATTTACTCCTTTATCTAACTGGTATAGTGAAACCTGTAAGAACTCATTGTCATGGAGGTCTTTACCTCCATCTTGAAATCAATCAAAGCGTTTCTTTTGGGGAGTGAAACACACTCATACCAGATTTAAAATCAAAGTGAGAATGCCACATTATTGTTCTGATGGTGTTTATGCCCTCCCACTGAAGCGTGTATAGCTTTCCAATATTGAATATAAGCCTGACGAGACTGTTCAGTACTCCTTATTAATAGAGTGCCAGGCCTTACACAGAGTGCCAGGCCATTAAGCATTACCGTAACAAACAAGATAGCAAAAAGAACATGTATCATGTTATTTACTGTCAACACTATCTGAACAGTGTGAGTATAGAAATATCGTAGTAAAAGGAGGGCTCTTTTTCAAATATAATTGGTGAAATACGGCATGTAGCATAGCACACAAATATGTGCGAAAATACTGAATTTCTAATGAATGACACCTTTCCTTTCAGTGCTGGGCTGCTGTTTGCAGAGGCTGCTAGATCATGACTTAAGTGATGGCAGTGGAAATTAGGATGAACTCATCTCAATTTTCTCTGATTATGAACAAACTTGGCTATGTCCACACTGTTGTGCAGTGTGCCAGCGTATGTTAGCAAAGAGAAGCCCTATTTAAGAAGGTACATATATAAGATGGTACATACATATGTCTGTGCTATGTCTTATAGTCAAACTGATGTGTTCAGGATAAACATCACCTTAAAAGGACACCTTGGCTTGCTTCCTTAGTGCAAAGTGGCTTCAACGGACTAGATAAACTTTTCAAGGTGAAACAAAAGCTTGGTGATGGCACAAACCTATGCAAATAATGTTAGTGGTAAGATTTACAATTGTTGCTAAATAGTACTGTTGCATTTGTGGAGGAACTTGCATGATTCTAATAGAAGTACTACACTTACGATGTTGTATTTTAGTATGTAAAGGTATATTGGTGAATGGAAGTGAAAGAGTATATGATTCTGAATTTCTCAAAAAAAAAAATCCAGCTTTAGTTTTGTAAATATGTATAAAGTAATAGGAAACTGTGATTCACTGGCTTACGTTAGAAATGTAAAAATACCTTTTTTGTGGTTAAATGCTTCCCAGTTTCTAACCACTGCTACCTCAAACATGTAGTTTATCTTTTTTTGCGTTTGACTCTGACCAAAATTAGGCTACACAGTCCTTTGAGGATCATCGTATTGCTACTATCATTTTAGTTACCAGTGGTTCTTCTTTTTTACTTCCCAGAAAACTCATCGTGCATTCTTTCAAAGACTAACTTACATGGTTCTCATCTTCTAGGAGGGAGGGAAGATGTAGATTGTTCGGAGACAGTCACTGCATTTACTACTGTGTTCTTTTGTTTTTTAACTTCTCTGAGCTACCTTTCAAGTTAGTAAACAGACATAGGTACTGAGGAGAAAATGTCAAAGGTAGAGTTCATAGGACAGCTGAAATAATTTGTCACCTCTGTGTGGAACACAGAATCAAAGCTAGCGTAGATACTTTCAACTGCTTTTCAACCTTACTGACTGGAAGAATTTTGGAGAAAATGCTGCCAGGTGTGAGCCTGGGACCTTATTGCATCAGTTAGCAGCAGTAGGGAGGGGACTTCAGGGTAGCTGTGTTCAGCTGTCTGCATCTTCTGGCAAACTGGGTCTCAAACACTGATTAGGAAAGGAGTTATACAGGTAATAGGAAGAAGGATCTGAACTTTAAAAACCTGTCGCTCTAAAAGGTCCAAACCATCTCATCGCTACTCAGGGGAACTACACTGTTTGATAACTTCTGGGTATTTTTGTTAACCATACAACCTCATCCAGGTCTTTCAGGATTATCTTGAGAAACTGATCTCTTTTTCGTTTTCTGTGTGGTCTGTAAACAAAAAGTAAGTGGTTTAAGTCTGGGGGCGTAGAGCAGGAGCTGGTGCTGGGACTATTGTGAGATTCAGTAGCATCAAAGAAGAGATTATTATGTAACACTTAAAGAATATAAACCCAAGAAGTGTGGTAGATCATCATTTGACATCTGGCAACTTAATACCCTCTTAATAGAGTGGAATATATTCTGACATTCATGAGTTTAAAGAAAAGACCTTCTACCTATTTAAAAATACTTGCAGATCTGGTGTGTATGAAAGAAACTTGACTGCTTTCCAGTTTTGTTTTGAGTGCTCATTCCCCATGCTTATCAATTATTTTGTCAAGAACTGAAACAAAGCTGGTGAAACAAAACCAGTCTTTTGTGCTTTTGTGGCTACATATACATGAGCACCACCCTGCTACCACCAGTGCTCCTCCCATCAGATCCTCTCTCTAAAAGAAAAAAAAAAAGTCAGAGGATTCAATCAGGATGAAAACTGCCCACAGTATTTTCACAGTTGTATTAAGAAATATAATTTATATATATATATATTTTTCTTTGAGAGATCTCCCTTCAACACTTCAATGTAGTGATGTTTTGTTTAGTCTAACGTAGGTTTTTGTTAGTATCTAGCCTAAAAATGAATCTAATTAACAGATGAACTTAGGAAATCCCTACTGTAATTTAGCAACTAAATGAATGGGGGATATCAGTATATGACAGGCAACTTCCACTTAAGGCTAATGTAACTATTACCTCATTAGAAGTGCAACTTTAAACTCTTCAAATAAAAGTTTTATTGAATTTAAAATATGTATTTGAGAAAGGACTAGCTGAACTTACTTGAAATCCGCTTTGTGAAATTATGCTGCCTTTATTGATACTGACTAGCTTTACAAATGTTTATCTTAATTATGTTTTATTGTGATTAAAAAAAGATTGCAGATACTCTGCCATTTCTGTAAAGTGAGCTGTTGGAGGTTTTTTTGTTAAAGCTGGGGGTAGGGTACAAAGAATAGTCCAGCTCCAGAGAGGAGGCCCCTCACAGGCCATATGAATCCACTTACATGTAAATTGCTTGTCTCTATGAATTAAGGTGAAGGTTATGAAAGAACTGCATTTCTGTGTTTATTGTAGGATTTTTGACAGTCTCTTTCCTCTTTCAAGTAAATTTGGCTTAAGTCCACAGTCAGTACAGTTTTAAGTAAACTCCTCTTTTGTTACATTAACAAGGTTATAATATCACTGAGGCAGATTTCCAGCTGCATGGATTGAGGCCTAAGCATGCAGACTGAGGGGATAATTAAAACCTTAGGGTGGGTGAGTTAAACTACCAAGTAAAATTGGATAAAAGGCTAATTGTCCATAGCAACATAATACATGTTTCTAAATACCTGTGATATAAAGATAAATATTTGTGGTCTTTTAATTCCTTTTTGAATGCTCGAATTCAGATTATATATTAGGGCATAACAAAAATCAACAATAAGAAAACAGAAACACAAGGAATTCTTAAAATTCCCATATATTGTATTTCAGTTATTAATGGAAAAAAAAATTTTTGAAGCCTGCAGTGATTTTCCAGCTTTCCTTACAAAACAGGAAGCATTTTTGTGTAGGAAGTACAAACCTCACTGTGTGATACAGTATGTCGGAATGGACTGGTCGGTGCTTTGTCAAAATTTGTCACATCTCTTTTTCTTTTCTCCTTTTTTTCATTATTAAGAGTGGAGTTGCATACCTTTGGTGACCTTCAAGAAGATGACATAGAGTCAGGCAAGATGATACATTAGTCAAAAAAAACAAAATGGGTTGTAATGGCAGCTTGTACTGAACTAAATGAATTGTGAAGGCCCATTTGTTATTCATTAGGAGAAGCAGAGCAGATTACTGTTCAGCCTTCATAGGGAGCCTTTAAACTTAAGGTCATTTTACACTAGTACCCTTGTGGCATGGACAGCATTTAATACATTTTTAACAGCTTTTACATTTCCATGGTTTGCAGCAGTGCTGGTTGAATCATTTCTGTAATGAAGGTGTTTTAAAGTAGTTTAGAGTTACTTTGGGGGAAAAACAGGAAAAAAAAAAAAGAAATAATTGGGTTGATGAAGTGACTTTATATACTAAAGACCTAAGCATGCAGAACGTACTGCTGTAAAGTAATGCAGGCTGATTCCCACTGCTAGAGAAGTACATCCCTGGGGAACTGTGCTTTTTTTTTTTTTTCCTCACTATTTTTAAACTTAGCTAGAACTATAGCTGTTTTTCACAGTGCTCATTCCTTTTGGGAAGGCAGGTCTGAGGATAGAAATTTCAGAATATTTAGTTTGAGATATTTCTGAGTTGCTCAGGAGTCTGATGGAGAACATTCAACATTTTGACATGTTTTGGGAAAGTGTGCATGCTAACTGTCTATTATAACCGTTGATGTGGGCATCTAAGGAACCCAACATAAAATGAACGTGGAGTAGAGGGTACAGTTTTGCTGATCAGAATAAATGTTGATCATTTACCTCTCAAATGGTTCAGTGGTGCTGTGGAAAGCCAAAGCAGAAAGGTAGGTACTGATATAAAACAATCTGAGAACAATTTGTTCAAATGTGTTGAACAAATCTAAAATTCTATTAGTTTAAAGTATGATTTATAACTCTAAAGAAAGGTATAATAACCCCAGTTAAAGGAGGTAATCATTTCACAAGCTCACGTTTTATTGCAGACTGCAGTCTTTCCTTTGCTACCTTTTAGATTGTTATGGGCTGTCAAAATCCATATTACAGTGACTTAATTTTTGTTCAGAAAATATTAGAACACAAATGATACACTGTGTTTCAGATTTGTTTTAAAATAAACATAACTAATAAAATGCTAATTTAAATGGTACTTCTCCCAGCAGCCAGCCCACCCCTAATTTCCTTTTTCTTACTTAGCAGATTAACAGCACGCATTCTATACTTGATTACAGATGGTATTCACTAAATTTTTTTAAATGATTTTACTGTTAGGATAATTATTGACAAAATGCTTGTGGACTCATAACCAGCATATGAAGAAGGAAAAAAATGCCTGGTTCTTGACAGCAGAAGTATTTTTATCTGAGTTTTTGAAATTTATTTTTTTGAAATTTATTTATTTATTTTGTAAGGCTAAAAGGCTGTAAATCTTTAGAAAACACCAAGCTGTAAGTAACATTATAAATGCAAAAATTATTTTTATTTAATTTCATAAAGCAAGTAGTGAAGTCTGAAATCTTGTTGCTGTTTGGACTATGTTAACTCAATGAAGTTAAATTCTTTCAATATAAGTTTTAATTTTCAGTTACACCAGTATTATTGACTTTTCCCCCAATAGAAATGTGTTATCTTTTACCTTTGCACTAACTTCCTTCATATGGTCATTTCTGGTTTGTGAACTAAAGCTGTTTTAATGAAACCTATTTTACTCTCTCTAAGATTTAAAAGTTCTTCATAGAAGCGAAAATGTAGGCTGTTGATATATGTCCATAATATATTTCAGAAGTGGTTTTGTTTGGTCAGAAAATGAATCTCATTGCTCTTGTAATTTTAGATTTCTGAATTAGTTTAGGGATTGTTATCAGCCCAAGTCAAAGCAGTAACTTAAGAAAGGCATAGAGCCACTGCATTCATTTGTAAGAGTCACTAATGAGACCGTAACAAATTTTGTGAAGACCATGCATACTTACCACAGGGATTATGAACAGGGGTAAAGTTTTTTGGTTTTGTTTTTCCCAAAACCTTAAATACATATAATTAATAACTGCCATATTTCATTGCCTGAAGCTGAAGTTTTTCTTTTAAATTATCTTAGATTTTTTTTTTTTATGTTTGTAACTCATTTCTCATAAATATAAATTAAACAACATTCTAGTAAGAGGAGATTTTAATACTGGGGTACCCTTAGTTATAAAATCAGATTAAGTAATTAAGACACTTTGTTGGCCCTTTAATACAGAGCAATCTCTGAAGTTAAGGATACCCTTCCCAGTTTTAAAGTTACTTTACTGCAGAATTGAGACAAACACCTCTTGGGTTGGCATAGCTTAGGCATCTTGTTAGCGTTTTCAGACAGATTTTGTAGCAACTGTGATCAATAAAACACAGGATAGCCAGAACAATTCCTATGTGCCTCCAGAATGTTCGTTGCCTTGTGTGAAGGTAGGAGGGTCCCTGTGACAGTATGCTAGTTGAGGCTTTCTTGGAATAATTTCAGATGTTTATTCTGCCATTGGAAGGGGATACATTTAATCACATGTTTTGATTCAGGGAAGATCTCCAGAATTTGAAGAGGTTAAAAAAAAAAAAAAGTCTGTTTAACATAGGAATGAAAAAATCAGTATTACAAAAATCCTTTGAACAGTAGTCTTGTTTGAAGTACTTAGACACTGCATAGCCCATTTACGCGATTTTTACCTCTCTGGAGCCACATAGCAGAAAGCTTGGTTCAGCATCTTCAGATATGTGAATATTCTCCTTTTAATGCATTCTCTGCAGTCTCTGTAAATCTCTGTAAGGCAGAAGATTAAGATGCCCTTCAAAGGGAAGGATCCATGTTTGTTTTCTGGGCCTTTTTGTCAAGTAGTAAGTGGGACATTATGAAGGACTAATTTTTTCCACAAGAAATCACTGATTTTTGTCATACAAAAAGGTATACGTTCAATGGTCAAATTTATGACTTAGGAATTAATTTGCGGTTTAATTTACTCTTTGTGGTTTCCAGAGACATCCAGGTGTGAAATCCCTTTATGTACTATAGACCTGGTGATGCAGGAGTCGCTTTGAATTTATGTTCCTACTTCTGTTCATTTTTTCCCAAGTTACCCTGTTACTAGTGTTTTTTGTTTGTTTGTTAGTTAATTTGTAGCTACCTTCTGAGTTACTTTAGTAATTTCTCTTCCTTTTCAGTCCTTTTCATTCCCTATAGCAAAGAAATCTAACATTTTTCTTTTCATTCTCTTCTTCCAAGAGCAAACCACATCTCATATCATCCATAAAATTGTTCTGTTTTCAGAAAAAAATGGGCTTTGTAATTTTAGCATAAATATGTACTGATATGTCAAAGAATTAGAACTTCAAGACTGATGTGTATTTATTTTTATGATTTCACATATGTCCAGTTGTAATTCAGGTGGTAAAATAGGTAATTGAGACTGGTCTTTATAATTTTGTATTTCATAGTCATTTTACAGAGAATAAGTTGAAAACATTAGTGAAATAATAGATAAATGGTAATCCATGGAGAAAATGTTGCAGTGGATATGTTCTTAGGTTATTATGACATCACAAAGGAAGCAGAACTTTTCTTTAAAGAGAGTGTAAGGAAAATAGCCTGATATGGAGAATCCTGTATTGCTGCAAATCTGGCAAAGCTATGAGAGGAAGGTCTTCAGTAATATTCCTTCAGATGGTTAACCCTCAGACCAATAAGAACATTGACAGGGTAGATGAACAGTGATGTAACACCAGAGAAAAGATGCATGTTTAGAGTAGACATCTTGCCTAAGAAAAAACTGATTATATACCCAGTGATTCTTTTGGACATTGGCAATTCTAGTTTGAGCATCAGTGAGAGATACACAGCATGTTCTTAGGTGGGAAAGACAGCAATGTTTGTCCGCATAAATAGTTTTAAATTGAAGTTCCTCTAAAAGCAAATGCAAACAGAATTTACTTGTTGTGATCTAATCCCAACTCTACAATACTTGTTAGTAAACCAGGTGAACCACAAAGCAGTCACATCGGGGTCTCATAAAGGGCAAGCATGTATAATATACAGTGTATTATCAGTCTTTTGTTTGTACAGGCAAGAGTTTACAGCAGCTCAAGCACTGAGGTGAACATTAGCATATTCCAGACTCCTATTTGCCAGATCTGTGGACTGCTTGAGAAAATTCCTTTGATTCCCTAAATGAGTGATTTAGGAATTTACTGTCCAATTAAAGAAATAGATCATATGCCTTATTCTTTTGTAATGAAGGTATGGAAGAGGGGCAAGTTTTGGCAAAGCAAAGGGCATTGTTGCCTAGTTAAGAACACAGTATCTGTTGTCTGTATGTTAGTCTTTCTTCCCCTGGAAGATCAGAGAAATTGCCTATGAAATTTTAAGACAATGGAGGATTTAAACTGTATTCCATTCAGAGATTTTTTTTTTATTATTTTTTTTTTCCAATATGACTGGCTCCCTTAGAGTCACAGCTAGGAAAGTCTGGGATTGCCACATGCTTATGTGTTCTTAAGGAAAATAGTAGAGGGTACTGATTGTGTTTAGTAACCATCGTGTCACTAACGTGGTGAGTAAACATGTGGTCAGTAACTATGAAGTTAAATTTTGTAGTATCAGAAATCTTTTTGTCCCCCCTAGTAGAAATGAAAGATCTGACCTTCAAGATCTTGTAAGAGAACCAAACAAGCTGACAGATTTCAGTGGAAAAAAAAAGTTCTGGTTAAATGAAATGAGCTGCAAGGAGCAATAGTCATGTCACAGTTGGGCAGAGACAGATGTGCAGATGAATAACCAAAATTAATAGCAGGCACCCTTAAAGGGCTGGTTAATCTGCCAGTAGAGAGTCTGTCTCTTCTCTACCCACTAGTACATCAGCTCATAAAAAATACAAATGAGCCCAATAGCAGCAAGAGCCTTAAGATCTGCTTCCTCATTAGTGAAACTTCAGAGAAGCATTTCCTATGGCTCCATATCTTTTTCTACCTTTTAAGAAGTTGTTAACAGGAATGTGTGGACCAGTTCTTTGGAGGTGGGGGGTGGAGTGAAGGGAAGTAGGGGGAAGAATAGTAGAATGAATACCTAAAAGGAAGAGTCTTCTTTGGATTACTTTGGCAAACACAATATTTAAATATTTTAATAGGGTGTTATATACATTGTTTGATAAGTGTTTTTTTCTGTGGTAGAGAAGAACTACGTTGCATGGCTTATGATTTATTCACACTGTGGCCCATCAGGAGCAGCAGTGATAGTAGATTGTATGTGGTATTCTGTTCCTTCTTAGTTATTAGGGATTTAATAGGAAATTCTCCTGTTTTGTGCAATCTGAGGAAAAATGATCCAAAGATTGGCGATCCTGACAGTACAGGAAAAGTTAATGTGCTGTATATTGTATGAGTAATGTTGAAGGATAAACAAAGTTACAAGTTTGGGGTGGATAAAATGCCATTTTTCAGAGCAGAGAATAGCAAGACAATGTAGAATTAGCAGGGAAAAAAAAAATAAAGTTCAGCCTTAGAAAGATTCTGTTTCATGTAGTTGAGGAAAATTCAAAAAAAATCAAAAAAAAAAGTGAGACGGACAGCAGGAAAGGAGAGAAGAGGTCACTGGTCAAGAGCTACACTATGGGTTGTTCAATTGTAAGGATAACTTGAACTGATAATGTTCATCGGTGTGGGGGTTCTGTCCTCTAAAGAGTTCAGCAATCTAACACTGCAAGAACAGAGGATGTAAACAACTTCCTTCCCTCTGTCTTCCTTCTGAAATTGCCCAGTGAAGGCTAGGAGCTTGCTTCAAGCACTCTCTCACAATTTATCTTCTCTTTGACCTTCTGTTTGTGTATGCTGCCTAATACATAGCAATTACCTCAAAGCCATTAGTAGCCAGCTTTTGGAAATGTATGGCGAGTTACGTGACTTTTTTTTTTTTCTTTTTAATTGGAATAAAAATTATTCCATGCACCATGATGAAAAAAGCAGAATTTTAAAAACAGGTTGCACATTTGTTTAGTGTTCAGAAATTTATGTTTGACTGTTTCCCTAATGCTGCATAATTATGATCTTACTCCTGTACAATGTAATTTTCATTATTTCTGGGTCATCAGACTGTTACACTATTATTCAAATTGATGTGGGTGCTTCTTTCTCTCCTCCTTCCTCATGAGTAGTAGTCAAATAAGGTAACATATTCCCGTACGTCTTTTAAATGACCTTCTCTGTGCTTATCAGCAGCTCTTACGAAGACATTAATGTTTCTTTTCCAAGGTGATATACTCTGCCCTTTCACAAGTTCTTTGGCTAAGTATGTATCCACACTCGTGTAAAGAAAGGGCCTCTATGCATGAAAGATCCAGATAACAATAGCAATAGAGAGCAACAATGAACTTTTGAAGTTATTACAGTGAGGTGCTGACTTGTAAACCTGTATGATTCACCTCAGAACTTTGTTCATCAAGTTTTTCAAGGTCTTTGTCAATTTGTTTGTCTCTCTGTGTAGATACATACATGCACATACATAGAGTTTGTATTCATGACATGAAACGTCCTTTAACCCTCTTTCTACTGCCTCATAGGTTCAGGAATTACTGCTTTTAAAAACAGTTATTAACCTGATGGGGTCAGGAAAATCACATACTTCTAAAATCAAAGGTTTTCTGTGTCAGGAATATTATTCATTAGTAGTATTATTCATCAATCTAAATTTATACTCAGCCTATATTTAAGTGCTTCCTATAGGTCTGTAATTACCAGTTGACATACCTATTCCACACAGATAGTGTGTCAAGGGATTCTGAGCCTTTCCTCCCTTTAGGGAGCCTCAGAGACTAAGAAATGTATTAGAAATGTAGAGCAAAAAGTACTTGTATAATTTCACAAATATTAACGTCATGCATAAAATTACTTAAGTTGTGCCTATTTAAGGGATAAAAGTATTTGTGTTTCCTTACCTGCCTTCTCACAACAAATTAGTTAGCTGCCAGTTTCATAAAGAGTTTATTTATGCTTGACACAGTGGGGATGGCCTGCACTTTCTCATTCATCTGCCATATTTGCATAACCTTCCAGAGCTAATGGCTGCCATTCTGACAAATTAAGCTAGTTTCCTATGTCTTTAATGGATTAAGTCCTCTTGGACAAGTTATACTTTATTTTAATCTGTGAATAGTGTTTGCTGAGAGATGTAAATAATACATTCATTTTATTCCATTGACATTTGACTTGCATGCTAAAAAACTTATATATGAAGAATATTTGACAAATATAGAATGAACCTAGTTTTGTAATTATATAAAGACAATGCACAGGTCATTAATGTTTAATAGCTTAATGCATTTATTTTTTCTTCTTTAGTTGCTGCAAAATGTTTGAAAACAGTTTGCCTGTGAGAATAGTTATGCTATTTATATTTTTGATTGCCTTATAGTATAATTTTATTCAGTTCCTAGTTTCTCTCATGATTTTTTTTTCTGTAATTTACACATAGCATATTCCAAATGTAGAGGCATTATTTATGATATATGATAAATGTGTTACCTGACAGGTTCAATAATATCTGAGTCATAAATAGATGTTAACAGAGGCAAAATATCTGATTTGAAAATACATGTTAACATTATAAATGCCTGAAAAATGTCATGATTTGAAACTAAGGTTATATTTAAAAATAATGATCTGTGGGAATTGAACCACATTGTATCTGAGGCAAAATCACCTACCTATTTACAATATCTGAGGCAAAATCACCTACCTATTTACAAAGTAGTATTATGATAATTCTTAGATGAATAATAATGATGTATTCTTCAAGCATTCTGGTGTGGTAGGGAGGTACTGCTTCTGCGTTTTTTGTCTTTAACAGATAAATAAGATATAAAGCTACTTTTCTGTATGTGAAACTTTTTACTGAAGTTCTTTTTTCAGTGTGAGAATTAGATGGTACCTTCATTTTGCTCTACTTCAGGCAGTAGACTTACACATTTCTTAAATAAATATTGCTTTGAAGTTTAAGTTGCATTCAGTCCTAGCACCAAAGGAGAGCACCTGGTGTGCCAAAAGCACGGCTAAGCACTCCGATGAGGAGTATGCTAGGATCAATGGAAATGTGTATGTATTCTTATATAGGCAGTAACCACTGACAGAGCTCACATATGGAGGAGCCTGTAGCTCTACGAGGCAGGCTACTGGGATGCGGAGTACACAATTTGTGCATTTCCCCAGAAAGAGTCCTGTATGCACCTAGAGTTTGGGAGTGCAAATATGCATCTCTGATCATCTCATTGGCAGTCATTTAGATAAATGAGACTTTTAACTCTGTGAGGTAATACATAATGTATGTGATGCTTGGGTTAGAACTGCTTTGTAAATGAAATGTTGTATCTAGCCACATAGTATAGCTAAGTGGGAAGGAACTGAATTGTTCCTGGCTACCAGACCTTATTCAATTCATTAGACCACACATACACTGCACTATGATTTTTTTGGTTATATGTCAGATTTCTGGCAGCGTTCCTAAATTCTGTATATTTTGTGTGCGTAGGCTTATAAGCTAACTCTTCTTTGTAAGCAAATCTGAAAATTCTGTTTCTTCCAAATAAGTCCTAGGCACGAGATCTCTCCATGGACTGCAGAGTAAAACAATGCTATTTGTAAGATATGACATAACAACAAAATATTAAACAGGAGCTTAATTCTCCCCATCGTACTTTGGACCATGACAGTGGGCCTCCTACTGGGAAATACAATGACCTGTTATTAAAATGACAGCCCCACCTAGAGAGACAACAGCTCAATTCAAAGAGAGCCAAAAGCGCCTCCACTACCACCCCGGCAATTGACATCAGCTGGTGCACTAGCACAATCCCTTGATTTAAACATCTGGTGGCAGGACTTTCTCAGTGGAGGTCTGTTGACTGGAATTCTCTTACACAGACACATACATGATTTAACAAAGCCAAAGTTTCTTTATCCTCTGGGTACAGTGTAAGGCTGTCTCCTTTCCCAGGCAGAAGCGTTTGCTGATGGTTCCCCTGGCATCCAGAACTGCATTAAGAAAACTGTTCTTGAGGGATATAGGCAGTGATGCCAGAGGATGAGTGGCTCCACAGTATTAATTAGTGCTCTTCACCAGCTTTCCACAACTGGTAGAGCCATTGAGGCTGTGCAGTGTTAGAAACCTACCCATTTTCTTCTGTGGGAATTCATCATTTTTGCATATTATCCTACAGTTGTACTGAGAGGTGCACACAGCTGGGGATTAGGAAATCAGAATATATATGCTCTCCTATTCTCCGTCCTAGATCCCGTGTTCAACTGCTCTGTTTCCCACGGTGCTGCTTTAATTAATCTCCTGAAAATGCAAAAGCTTAATTTTTTAATTTTTATTTTGCAGGTGTAATTCTGCAATGCTTTTTCCTAGCTTTATCACAGCTATAAAATACATCTGTGTTGATGAAAACATTTTAGAAACACTTGCTGTAGATAAAATAACTAACCTACTAGAAGCAATAAGGTTTCAGTGGCAAAGAGAAGAGAGTGCATTAATTTGTCTTGCAGCTGTGGCCACATTACTTTTCATCCTTTTCACCTTTTTCTTTTGAGTTCAGTTCTGTGCTTTTGAACAAAAGAATCCAGAGCAGAACAGGATAAAATTAAAGATGTTTGTGCATAGACTATGTAGAAGGAGGACATTTATTTCTTACTTTATGTGAGAGATTGCTTTGGGTAATTAATATTCATTTCTGGAATAAGGAAGTTCAGGCTTAAATAAATTGATAGAATTTTGTTTTATTAACTTCCACTAATAGTCCTTATTGAATATATGCAAATGAAACAAAAATAAATTCAAATAGGAAAAGGCCAAATCATTCTTGAAGTCATATTAGCAAACTTAACTCATATTCATGCTTATATAAAATAAACACCAACCTTCATCACCTTCCCTCAGGCATAGTTAAGGAGTATTGGAATGTTGTTCCAAAATGGCACGTGTCTTTGCAGTTCTAATATCATCATTATCCAATAGATGCTATACCACAACTGGGAAAACAAAAATGTATTCCAGAGCCTTTTCTGCTCTCTACATGTGTAGTAAAAAGTTTCCGTGCACCACATGTCTCTTTACTGTATCTATATGGTATCTGCCAAAATAAATATTTTATTCCATTTATTTTTAGTTAGTATTGCACAGGTCCTCCTAAGATTAAACAGTCAAAGGTCAAATAAGTTGAGATGAACTATAGTTTTAAAATAGTTGTGCTGCTCTTAATTATATGTATAGAGGTTTTTAGATATATACACATATACATACTTACATATATAGATACACATACATACTTGATTAAAAGCTGAGATGTTTGCTCAGCAGAGAGAAGCAAAACCATCATTATCTGATTGTACATGGAATCCAGTGGCTGCTAATCAAACCCGGGGCTGCATCTGGTTAAACATACTTGGCATAGACTTGTTACAATTAGAGGTTTTGCCATGTCAAGGGAATCTTTCACTCAAAGCAGCGACCCATATTGTACTGAACAAACACATGAGTTTTTAATTGAGAACAATAGCTTAACAAACCACTTCCCAGGACCACTGAAAGAAAAGTATGTGCCTGTGGCAATTCTGGCACTGCATTGTGTTTATTTGAGTCCATTTATTCTAAGCCGAGGTTCAATATACCAAGCAAATAAAAAAAAATTAGAAGTCAACACGGAAAACAAAGTTAAAGTGAGAAAAATATAGTGCACTGAAATATAATGCCAATAACAGATCCTTGTGTATATGCTTGTGCCCTTTCTGATCTACACTTACTTGGTTTCACAGTGTATGAATTTTACCATGTACCATAACTATGATGCATGTATTTACATTATAAAGGGAACACTGAATATAGCTTTTGTTATATCGAATTTATTCTACATCTGTATTTCACAGTAATACTGGAAATAAATTACTTTGTATTCAGAAATAGCTGTAAATGGTAACATGAGTGTAATAAAAATTAAAGAACAAAATGCTTAGTTTGGGAAGTTAGGTGTTACATGCACTAGCCAGGGCCCCAGATTTGTAACGAGTAGATATGATCTTCTAACTTCAATAATATCTAAAGTCGGAGTATATATCTAATCGTATAAGTTTAGATCAAGGTAAATGACTGGAAAAGAACAGCAAAAACTTGGCATGGTATTTATGATGCTGGGATAAAATTTAAGATGTTTGCGTTCTATTCCCTGTATTCTACAAATTTCTGAAGATTTCAAACTCATGGTTTATTATTAAGTTTAGTCTGAAATTTCCTGAAGAAAAATACATGCAGTTCTAGGAACTGTTGGGACCTCAAAAAAGGAAGCACCTAGATTGGTAGAGATTTATAAAGGTTCTAATCCTATTTTTTTACGATTGTCATCTTGGTACTAGGTCTTACACTCAATAAATTCTGGTCTAGACTGTGTCAACGTGTTGGTTTAGTTTCTGACTCATGACTGGAATAAACTCCTTATCAGCTGGGGCCACAAAGATACAAGGTGGAAGCAGACAGGAGAGCGAAAGGAAAGGCTAGCTTGAACTTGAAAAGGTATATGCTGTAGTGACTGTGGGCATAGTTTGGTGTAAGTGTCTAAGTGTTCAGCTTGGGAAATGGTTAGCAGCGTGTTCAACATGTATCACAAAAATGCCATAGTGCTATAAACACCGTGTGGAAAGTCTGCACGTATGCCCAATGAATCTATACATATTAAGGAGTAGAATCTCCCTTAAATTTTACCTTTAAAAAAGGTAAATTACGTATTACAGAAATGCAGTGCTAAGTTGCTAAAGGGGGAGAGATTTATAGAGATAGTGGAGTACCTGTAGTGGTGTAAATTGCTGAATTTTAGAAGTATCATGCTTAGTAAGTCCTGCCAGTAAATGGAGTGATATATAGTGTCAAAACTTGTGTTTATGAGCAGAAATTTGAAGCCATTTTACCTAATAGCAGTATGGCCTAATCTGTTGCAATTCTTTATCAGACTTGGGTTTCTGTTTCAGGAGACACAGTAGATGACGTTTTAGAGTACTTGGTAGATCAAGAATTTTCTCACTTTTTTTTTTTCTCTCTCAGAAGCATATTTATTTTGGCGAGCTATTCTGTATCACATATTATCTCACCATACTATTTCTATGATATTTCTGTCCTCTGCATTTCTACCGCAATTCTGTCCTCCCACAGGTAGCTTAAAATGGGAGGATGTGTAATGTATTATAATCAGCTGATGTGATGGAAATGCAGTTGGTCAGCATATTTGCACCAGTGGGGTCCAGCACTGCACAGGTCATAGTGCATTTAGAGCTATGGCATCAATTTTGTTAAAACAGGGCTAAAAGATTTTTCAACTCAAGGAAATTTACGCTACTTTCTTGTATCACAATAAACGTGTTTATGGTTTTGTATCACAAATGTGGTTTCACTAATTATTTTTAGGAGGATTCTGTAACTTGTGCTATATGATAAATTTGATGCTGCTGCTGATGTTTACATTAGAATCTACTGCAGTGTTGTTTAAACTCTATGTTGGGTGATTGGCAGTAAAAGGTACTTGTTACTAGAGAGTGGTTTTGGTTTGCCCTGTGGGCGTGATACCTCAGTAAAGAGTAACCTAATAAGTGAATTGCTTGTCTGGATGATTGAAACTTCCAATGTTCTTTTTTTTTTTTTCTTTTTCTTTTTTTTTTTCTTTCTCCTATATATCTCTAATAAGATTGAAGCAAGAATCATTCAAGTAATCTAAAGTTTGTTTTATCCTGCTGCTCACATGCTATCACAGTAAGTCACTGCAGCTTAGAATGTTCTTATTGATTTCCTGAAGACTTATTTCAGCACTGGGAATCTCCCCCTGGCTACAACATAGTATTACTATTTCTTTATGCATTTGTCCCAGAATGAATTCCAACTTGTTGAAAGCACAGGCTTGTAATAACAGGGTAGTAGAACTGAAATACTATGATGATAAAACTGATAAAATGGAGGGGTAGAATCACAGAATATCCTGAGTTGGAAGAAACCCACAAGGATCATTGAGTCCAACTCCTGGCTCCACACTGGGCCACCTAAAAATTAGATCCTCTCTCTGAGAGCATTGTCCAAATGCTTCTTGAACTCCATCAGGCTTGGGGCCATGACCACTGCCCTGGGGAGCCTGTCCCAGTGCCCGACCACCCTCTGGGTGCAGAACCTTTTCCTAACACCCAGCCTGACCCTCCCCTGTCACATCCATGCCATGCCTTCAGGCCCTGTTGCTGTCCCCAGAGAGTAGAGTTCAGCACCTATCCCTCCGCTCCCCTCATGAGGAAGCTGCAGGCCACCATGAGGCCTCCCCTCATGAGAGAGGTGCAGGCTGCCGTGAGGCCTCCCCTCAGCCTTCTCTGCTCTGAGCTGAGCAAGGGATCTCAGCCGCTTCTCGTATGTCTTCCTCTCCAGACACCCTCCTTTGGACACTCACTAATAGTTTTATGTCTTTACACTGACTATATGTATATATATACATATATATAAATGGCTTATTCTAACTGTGGTGGGGGGTTGTTTTGTTTTGAATTGGGCTGCATTTTTACGTTAGTCTGAAAACTCACTAGTCAATGTCTTGCATTAAACTTCTATTCTGTGATCTTAGTGGATGGAGAGAAAATGTTGGTATGTTTTCCATGACTCATTTAGCTTCCATGCATGCCTTAGTCCCTCCATTTGGACTCCCTGTTCAGGCTGCAGCTGAGTCTGGTTATGAAGTTACCTCCTCTAGTTCAACACTGCATGCTTTTGCTTTACCAGTGGAGACTGCTCCCCTTTAATCTGTTGGTGTTTGTATTTGCTTCCTACCCTGGTTCTGTCAGAATGATCAAAGTTATGTTAAATTCTTTAATAATGCTTAAAGATTTTTCTAAACCAAATGATTTTGATACAAACAGATTTGCAATTACATATGTGGTTTTACTGTGAAATCGGGGGGGATAGGGGGGTTTCCTCACATGATCCCATGAGGGGAAGTATGCAGTTAAAATTTAGAGTTAGGCAGCTCCATTTTGCAGCATCTTCAGGTTAAACATTGGAACAGGCTGCCTAGGGAAGTGATGGACTCCCTACCCTTGGAGGTATTTAAGAGATGTGTGGACATGGCACTAAGGTGCATGATTTAGTGATGGGACTTGTTAGGTTAGGTTGATGATTGGACTTGATGATCTTGAAGGTCTTTTCCAACCTAAATGATTTTATGATTCTAAGTAAGGACAGTGGTGAAGATGGCAGGGAATAGGGATTCATCTGTAATACGTAGGTCAAAGGGGAGGAATTGGTTGTTCATTTTTAAGTCATTATGCATTTACAGAAATGCTGTGAGCCAAAATGAGTGTTAAAGTCTGTGTACTGAAAGCTCAATTTGCAATCTGCATAAGGTAGTTATAAATGTTAAAGTCAGAGAAATCAGGAGCTGGAGAGTTACTGTACTAAATCCTGCAGAGTTTATAAACCAGGATGAAGAACATGTAGAGGATGAGGTCCAATCTCAAATAGGTAGTAATAGAAAGCAGTAATTCCTCAGATGCTGTTAAGGTTCAGAAAAGTAGCAGTTGGAGGGCTACTATGGTTGCTTAATCTTGTGGAATTTCCTAATCTATGACGGGGTTACAAACCTACGAGGAGTAGAAACTCCTCATCATAAAGAAGTTTAACTATTTTTTTACTGGTCACATTACATGTTTACTTCTGATTTGTAGCATTTTATTTATTTATTTTTTTTTTATTTTTTAATTCTGTTATGGTGTCACTTGTTATATTGCGCACAAGCCAAATAACTTGTTTTTGACCTAGTGTTTCAAGAGACAACTGATGCAACAGAAAGTAAATTCTTTTTAAAGGAGTTTCTTCATTGCTCTTCACTGTGGAAACCAAGTTCCTTTGATTACTTGTGGTTATATATAGCTCATGGTAACTGTTGTTTCTTTATCTAAGAGAAATGGAAAGAAAACCTGGATATTCTTAATAGCTAATATATGGGTAATAGGACAGGCTAAATACATAGATAAACATTTGCAATCTGCTAGTTTAGAATACCAGCTGTCTTTCAGCTTGGATGGACAGTGGTACGCAAAAAGTCACCCATATAGTGATTGGAAATAAAAGACAGGTTTAAGCTGGGAAAATGATTTATTTGCTTTAATCAGCACTACACATTCTAGAAGTTCTAGAGTGGCTTGTGTAATCTTCTAGAACAAAACCAACACCACAACATTATGAACATCCTTATGGTCTGCTCTAGTAAAATATTTGAAATCCTCTCAGCAGAAGATATCTCTGGCAGGTAAACTTCTATGAACAGACATGTTATGCATTCCAGCATTCTGTGATTCTCAAACCAATCTCTTTGGCTAACTAAATTGTTTTGACTACTGCTTTAAATCAGGATCTCTTCCTGCAGTGTGGACCCTTAATATTTTATTTCACTGATTTTTGCTAGTGTGTGTGGATATGAACTCATTAACCCACGTGGGTAGTTTTTCAAAAGTAATGTAGGGCTTGTGCTGTAATTGATGTTTTCCCATGACTTATTTGATTGAAACTGGCATATTACTGCTCCACCAGCCGCTAATCTTCATCCTGCTCTATTAATAAATTTTTCAAGTATATCATATTGTGTGATATGGAGATGAAGAGAAACAGGATAGTACCATGGCTACAGTGTAGGGAGAGTTAGTTCTGGTTTTATGTCTGGCAATTTTTGAGAAAATTTTGTAATCATTGCTTATCGCACTTTTCAACTTTCAAAAAAATGTAAAAATTGTAAGCGTTCTCCTATATGTGACCAGTCTAAATTACTATTTGTTTTCGCAGTCTTTGTGTGATGATATCATATTTCTAAAATATGTATGTGTAAGTACAAGAAACATACACAAGAATAACTGTTTTTATTTCCATAGTCTTAGTGAACTGAACAGGTATCAGAAGTTTCACGACTGTTATTGAAGATGAGCTATCTCTTTGTGAAATGCCAAGAAGTAAAGGTAAAATGAGAATGAATTAGAAACTATGACTTTTGGGGAAGGTAACACCCCATTATCTAAAAACCTATCCATTCAAAAAATCCAGATAGAACAGCAGTGTTGATGGGGTTTGTGAACCAAAAATTGAAACATATGATTTCTGTTTTCATGTTACTAACTTACAAAATGTTTTGGACCACCTGAAAAACAGACAAATTATGAAAAGTTAGGGGTTGAATGTGTTTTCTCTTGAAATCATCAATGTTTACTCTTGTGAATTTTGAAATTCTAAAGAAACTTGAAGTGAAAGTGTACTGGGAAAGCCTACAAATGTTTTCAGTGGGGCTTGAAAACCTAAAGCTATATTTTAGATATAGCAAATATCTAGTGCAGTAAGTATATTCAGCTTATTGAAATGTATTATTTATAAATAGGAAGTTACTCCTTATAAAAATTTAATTTTGATCCTGTATTTAAGTACTTTATTAAGATGCTAAAGTTCATGATTCTCAGACTTGCAGTACCTTTTGCAGCTATGAACTTAAACTGAGAAAAGCATGTGCAACTGTTGAAGGAGGATTTTTCTTTCTCTGTAGTAAACTTGAGCAATTCAATAAAAATTAAGCTGGTAATCTATTCCTTATATTTTTGAAATTTATATTGTCCTCTAGTGTATGTTGTCCGTTTGCCTTAGAAATCTCTAGCAATAAGCATTTTCTAGAGTATATCTTAATGTATTTTTCTGATAATATTAGATTATTCATTCTTAATCCTAAACACCTAAATATGAGAAACTTATTTAACTGAAATTAATGAAATAATATGTCTTTCCAGCACATCATGTCTTTTAAGAATGTGGTTTCAATGTCTGGTATTTGAGGAATTTGGGAATGTGAATTCATAAAGTGAAAAATAAATGATGGTGTAGTTGCTATAACTCACCAGGAGAGAGTAAAGGTGAAGACACCATCTCACTTCCCTAAGTTAGCAACACTGAAGGTGCCAGCATAAGGGAGAAACAGCTTTCATGAAACCATAGTTCCATCCCCTACAAATAGGGTTATAAAAGTTATGTGGCAGAGAACATTCCCTGGTGGGAATCTGTAGAAGCATTGTATCTCAGGACATTGGGGAGTGTGCTGATGAAGGCAATCTGCATAGGGTTTAAAAGGCAATAAAAACTCTCTCCCTGGATTGTGAATCTTGCTTCCGTTTAACTCCAGGGGCATTATGTATACTGTGTCTTCCACACAGCTGAATGAGACATTAAACCCTCCTTTGGTACAAAATCTTTAACAATACATCAACTCTGCCTCATCTGTCACTCAAACCTGCATACCAGAATATATATATTGTTATCAGAGTTAATAAACTCCAGAGAGAGGGAGCTAATTTCCTAGTGATTGATACTCAATTTTTTCACATTAACTGGTTCATAATGTTGATGACAAGAGAATAAATATCCTTTCCAGATCCACAGGGTATAACTTTTTACTGTTATCCACAGTCCTACCTGTTTCTTTTGGCATCATCATAGAAGACCTGCTTTTCCCCCTCCCCTTCCCCCCCCACCCCCAATATCCCTTCCTTGGTCCACCTACATTCTTCTAACTTACTAACATGCAGTAAATATGAGAACACTTCCCTGTAGTTTTTTACTGGCAACTTTGTCAAGGCAAGTTAGTGCAAACTGAAGTTAGCCAGGGTACTTTGCACTGGTTCTTCACACCTCAATGAATATCCCTTTTTGTAGCTGAGGTTAAGTTATGTACTTAGTATATTCAATTGGAAGGATAATTTCTTCTTCCAGTTTATTACTGCTTCATAGGCCACTAAATACTGCATTTTTCTCATGTTGCTTTTAAAGTGACAGTGTGAAAGTCAGACTTTGAAGTCACTGGCAGTTTTGTCTTTGATTAAAGAAAATAGGATATCACTAGCAGTTTTTGGCAGCATTATCATGTGAATTATAATTAATTCAAATTCTAAGGAAGAGTGGTTTCAAAGTATCAATTAAAAGAAATACCATCTGTGAAATGTTCAGAATGGAGGTTGTTTTTACTTTCATTCAGGGAGTATGGTATCTCCTAGCAAAATTACAGTGCATGTCAGTTAGATAATATGTGGTGACATGTAAGGAATATTACAACATTGTAGTCATGTTACTTCAGTATACACAGATGAGCTCTTCCTTGGTCTGTTGAGAGAGGGTCATTCATCACATCTTCTAATGGAAGTCATATGTTGTGGAAATGTACTTTAGCTAGTCCTATCTAGGAGAAATAAATATACATTGAGAGGTACAGTTCTCATTTGGAGATAACAGGATATAAAGGAGCTTTCAGTCATTCTGGAAAGAGTTGTGGGCTTTGCTCTAGTTCAGAGAATGTATTTTCTAGAGTCCTTTCAGCTGAATTAATTACAATTCATCTGATCTTGGCAAAGAAGGAACTGAAAAAGGGACTGCTGTCCTAGTGATATGTATCCATTGGAATCACTGATATCCATTTTTATGCATTCATTTAGCTATGCATCATAAAAAAGGCATTAGACTTTAATAAAATAAATTATTAAACAACGTATAAAGCAGAAATTGTGGAGAGGAAGAGAATATATATATGATGCATATAATGCACAACATTAAAGCACAATATTTTAAAAAAAGATTTCAACTCTTTTATGACTGATTCCAAAGTATTCCTTGTGTTTTTTTTAAAAAATGCTCTTTTAGTTCGATACTATCATATAATTGTTTCTAGAATGTTTAATAGAATTTTTAATAACAGCTAGGACATAAATGGCTATTTGCATGAATTAGCTAATTATTTCATCTTGGTAAAAAAAAATCTTAAGTGTATATAAGCATATACTTTAAAGTACTTTTTGTATTCTCTTGTCTTTTTGTGAGCTGTATTAGTTTTAAAATGAGATGGTTTTAAGTTGAGAAAATATATATTTATACTTCATTTAGCAATATGTTGCATACAGTATATTTAGATGACCTAGAATGTGAGACTTAATGGAACATGGCTGGAGGTTATGGTTAAACTCAGTTTTATTATAGCCATTTTATACACTGTTAGGACGATTTAATTAGCTAATAAGCAAAGGAAGTTATTTCAACCCTCATCTGTTAAGAGGTTGAAAGAATCAGATGGTCCATATGGCTGCATTTAAGCTTCCTGTTGTGTATTTTTTTTCACAGTTCAGATATCTTCTTTGTATTAATCTGGGGGATCAAATAAACCAGACATGCCTTAACTGGCACCAACAACAAAGACAAACGCCTTGTAGCTGTGAGACCTCATGAAAGCCAGACTTTGGTCTCTTTGACCTTTTTAATACCATTTACACATCTACAAAGTCTATTAGTGACATTTTTCTTAAGGTGGAGTTACTCACTTTTGAATTTAGTATAAGCTGAGAGCCAAAGCGTAGATATTCCATGTGACAAAGGAAATGAATGGTAACAGCATACAGGTTTTATTGAATGCACGATGCTTACATAATATTTAAGTAAATAAACTATTGTAGCGTATGAATCGTTCCTATTTCTTTTGAAATTTTGTTTTACTTAAGATAATCACTAAAAATAACTTCTTATAATGGATAAATAGCTCTATAAAGCAATCTTACATTCCAGAAATTACTCATTACGTGTAATTTTCATGTTCAAGAAGAGATTGAGGTCTATCCTGTAACAATACAAATAGTGGGTCTACCGCACAATCTAAATTCCACCACTTTTAGTAATCTAAATAATCACTATTCAACTTAGTAATAAGCTACCAAGAGAAAATGCAACCGATATGCTGTAGATCAGCTATGTGAGGAGGAAGTTGTGTACATTGACATCTGTTCCCTGGAAGAACAAATAGTCTTTCAGTTAGTTTATAGCTTGGCACACTACTAAAATTTAGTTGTCTAACTTTTTGGATAAATATTTATGAATGGTGCCCTGCACAGTTTCATTGCGAATTAAGAAATATTGGCAGTTGAACTGATGTAAATCTGCAGAGGACCAGAGACAAACATTTCTTTTGATCTTTGTCTTTACTAAAGCCCTGTAAAAATGACCAGAACCTGATATCATAGTTTCATCTCATAGAGGCTGATCTCCTGATCATCCTGTAGGATGCTGAGCACAATGCTTTTGCTGAAAGGCACAGTTAAAAATTCTGAGCAAGACAGAAGCAGGTCTTTACTTCCTCATTTTTTTTGAATTGCTTTGTGAAAATGTATTTCTTCTAAGGTAGTTCTGAAAGTTAGTTTGTTCTCTGGAAATTTGCTTGATGAACCATGAAATTTCAGCATACCACTGCAGACAGCATGTTTTTTTCAATGTCCCTTTAGAATATTCTAGAATATTTCAGAAAAGTAAATAAGGAAGCACATTTTGCCTTTCATATGCATGCTTACATAGAACAGAGGCAGTTGGTTTTGCTGTAGTGCAATCTACAACTTTTCTTTGAAATCTGAAAAGTAGTAGAAGAGACTGTGTTTATCTGTGTTTGGTATTTAAGAAATCAACATTTCTTTTCTGTTCTGTCATTGTGACTGAGAAGCTTTTGTGTTTGCAGCGTACCTTCTAGTTATATTACGACCACAGAAGATTGGCAGAAAAAGCCAAGCTGCATGTATTCCACTCAAGTAGAAATAAAGTAATGCTCCTGAGTTCTCTCTGTTATAATTTTGTATATGAAAGGCATATCTTATTACATCTATTGAACATCGTGCAGATGAATTGTGTTATCCGATCCTTGCCTATTGTCCCATTTATTAAGATATACTTTTGTGAACAAAGCCATGGGAATCTTTGCTTCCAATGTTGAAGTACATTGACTGACATGTCTTAGTGATCTCAAGGGTAAGCCTTAATCGTAGCATTGTAATAGTACAGGATGGAGGTCAAATGGAATGATGACCTGCAATTTTTCAGCAGCAGAAGGCCAATACAGGCTTGCTGCCAGGGAAAATGAGTTTTAAAGTGCAAGCAAATTCAGTTACGGGCAGGAATCAAAATGATTTTAATGTTTTTGATGCTTTTACTGGTATGTGACCACATTTTCCTAATCAAATAAGCTTCCACATCCATAGCTGTATAATTATTTTTCAGTTTGTCTAGTGATGAGAGAAGGAGGTTTCTTTCATCTCAAAACAAGCAAGATTTTTTTTTCCAGTCATTTTTTTTCCCACTCATTTCACTCATTGTAACAGAAAGAACAGTAACTCATAGTTCTCACACTATCAGAAAAGAAGGGGTACAGACTTCATTTCAACTGATCAGTTGTGGTTGAATCCACATCCTTCACCTGTCAGGAAAGTGATGTAACCTGTTGGCTGGCAGTCAGCCTCTCCTTCTAAAACCAGTACAGTAATGTTCTTCTGGGAAGAAAAAGAAATATCACTCAATGTTTATGGGAGGCCTGTGAGTGGTTTCAATCCTTGTGCCAGTGGTTTAAAAGAAACGAATTAAAACACTTAACCCTAATCCTTCAGTTACTTTAATTGTTTTAATCTCCCAGAAATCTTTTTTTTTTTTTTTTTAATCTGGATCAAATGACATTTTTTGTCTAAGCTCCTAATGGAGTAAGGTAATGGGAAAATAGAGGAATATTGGGTTCTATTTACAATACATGTGATCAGCACACAGATGGCATTTGAATGTGTTTTTATTATCAGTTTGTAGTGTTTTTTATTTTTTATCACTATACTGCACTACACCTCTGTGTCGAGTTCTGTTTTTAATTAAAAAAAAAAAAATGGAAAGAATGAAAAGGGTTTAGTCCCATTGCTGGAAACATCCCTGCATGAGGAGTCTGTATGTGTGTGCAAACCTGCAGCCCCAAATCTGTGAGAACAGATTTGAGTTCCTGGGTTCTTGTTCTAAACTTCTGATTGAGAAAAAAAACCTTACTGCATTCAGTGTAATGATCACCCTCGTAGTTCAACACAAAGCCTGAGCTGCAATCTTAAGAACATCAACAGATATTCAGGGTTGACATATGTATGGTTTAGGTCTGTGGTATGTTGTGTGTTTGTGGGGGAAAGCATGAGGTTGTAATTAAGGTTTTACATTGTACTGTGTGGAAAGATTAATGTGTTTGTAATGTGTTTCTTCATCACTTGGAGACAGGGGAAGTTCTTAATAATGATGACAAGCCTGTCATTGAAAATATGCTATTTGGGCACTGGCATGAAATTAAGTATTGTCCCATAATTTGTCATATCCTGGGTTTGCCCTGTGAGTGGTACATTTATTTCTTTTTTCTTTTAACATGGAATTTTTATTAAGAAATTTGACTCTACAGAAAAGGAAGACTAGTACTTCTATTCTTTCAATTTAAATTCTTTTAACTGAAGTATATAATAGGATAATAATTTTAGGATTGCAGGAATAAATGATGACCTAAAAGATATTTGATCAGAAATTGTCACCTATTTCTGAAATTTCAGATGTTAAAAACTGCAAATGATGTTCAAGGATTTTTTTTTTTTTTTAAATCATAAATCCTATAATTTAGGTTATAAAAGGTGATTTGCAACATGTGTACATCATCCTAATCAAATGCTTTACTAATGGGCAGTGCTCTGGAAAGCAGACTGGAAGAAATAGGGAAATATGCAATGCATATAATGACTCAAGTTAGAATACCGCTGCTGTTCAAATTAAATGTCTGGAACAAACTGATGCAGTACTGTGGCATGATAATTAATTGAGAAAGCAATAATGGTGTGTATAATAATGTCTACTAAAGAGAAATTTTGTAGATATTGTAAATAGAGATATTTAGAATTTATTTGGGAAGTAGAGTTAATGTCGAGAAAAAGTTGAGGAATTAAGAATCTTAGAAAATGAGGAAAGTGAAATGTTAGGATGAGGAAATGCTTGGTGAGTTGTGTGGAAAATAGAAATAACTTACGTAGCTGAAACAGTGAGGAGATAGTGAAGGAAAAAAAGTTAGTACTGAGATGCTGGAAAAGAATTGGTGGGTACTGGCAGTAGTGTTGTTCCTACATACTGCTTATTTTTATGAAAAATATCTTCAAACTAGTTTTGTTCACAGCAGTGATTCTTTATTTGTAAATAACAAACATTTTTTTTTCCATCGTTCAGTTTTCTTTCTGGGTTATAATAAATACTCTGGACTGATGCTGTGGCATGTTAGCAGTTGAGTGAATATGTATTGCAGTTGTTTCACTACAAACTCTTAACATACTGCCAGTCTCTTTTTGCCATTAATAAAGAACCTTAAGTGAGGTTATTGCTCCTCATGTCAATCTATCTTATGCTTTTAAAAAAAAGTAAAAATTAAATTTATTTTTAAATCAATATACAGCCTTTCCATGAGGACTGCCACATGATGGTTTGTCATAACCAGTGCCTAACTATTCATCTTGTAGAGAAAACTTTTGCGGTGCAGGTTCCTGAACTAACTGAACCATGGGTATTGGCTGGACAAAAGAAAGCTGTTGAGCTGTTCAGGAGTGCTCGATCCTAGCTCATTCAGGAGATGGGTGTAAAGTAGAAATTGCAGTCTCATGCTTCTATGCCTGCTACCCTATATCTTCTTGTTTGATTTCCGCATACTACTGTTCCTGCACGGGCTCCTAACATCTTGGTAGTCTCCTTATGTTCTGCATGAAGGATTTGTATTGTATGCTCTGGAGATGAATGTGTCTGCTTTTATAAGCATGTTTCTTTTCAGCTGGCAGAAAAGGGAATACCTCATGCTCTGCATTCATATTGAGTTACTCTTCCTTCTCAGCATTGCAAAGTGACAGGTATGAGAGCACAGAATGGTTAGATTTGGTGTGCAGATTTGACCATTATGAATCAGAAGATAGATATTATTCATAATAATATCTGTATTTCAATATATTGTGAATTGTCATGAAGATTATTATTTTTTTTTAATGTTGATAATGATAAATATTCCTATAAATCTACTGTGTTTTTAATTTCACATTGTTTTCAACTATTTTACAAATTATTTAAAATTCATTCTGTGCTATTGGGAAGCAGAATTTGTATTGCAGTGGCCAGAAGGATGGATGCCTGAGTAAGCCAGTGGTAAGGAAAAAGTCTTCCCTAACAATCAGTTTACATAAAGCAGTATGTGTATGAATGTGGCAGTGAGAGCATTGAGTAAAAAATAACTTAACAGTAAATTTCTATGTTTAATTATAGTCTGATTCAGAGCAGATTTTTTATTCCCAGGCATGCCTATCATGGGAGAGATGTCAGTGTACTGGCTTAAAAAAATGTGTAAGAAAGAAAAAGAAGTTTCTCATGTGTTTTGCTGAATTAGTAACTGAACAAAGCTTTAATATACCAGACCTCTCTCAGAGTAAGAAATATTGCAATAAGTTATAAACTTAGTTCAGCTCTGAATTATGCATTGTGTATGTAGGGTATACTAGACCTATAGTATGTTTATCTGTTGACTTCCACTAAGATTTAGGGTCTATTTTGACTTAATAACTTGTTTTATTTTGTTTGACATATATTTTTATGTCTTCCATGTGCATGGATATATAAGATACACAATCGTGGGTGAGGGTCTAGAGAGAAAGTGCAGCACTATAAGTACTAATAGTGGTTGTAACATAACATTGAAAAAAAAAAAGCCAAACCCACCTCCCTGTTTTTTTCTAGTGTCTTGTCACTCCTTAATTGGTTTAGAAAACTTAATAAATGGTAAGTACAAACTTATAAATTGAAGAAGTTACCACATTACTATTATTATATGTTACTTGGCAAATCAAAAACATAATTTCATGTTCAGTGCAAAAATCATTATCAAAAACATACTGCCGGTTAGCATCCACACCTCTGTTCGTTTTTCAGATATAAAAAATGAGATTAGCGAACAAATCTGTGCAGCATATGAAGTGCTCTCAAGTCCAGTTATGAGTTTAAATTGCACTTATATATTCCTAAAACCTTCAATCTCAATGATTCACAAAGCAAAAGGTTTTCAGCAGTTTGATCTTTACTTTTAAACAGAAAGATTAAAGCTAAACTGATCTACTTTGTCTATAAATTCTTTTTGACTTCTACATTCTGTGCATCTTCTAGCTTTTCTGCATTTAGTTTTTAGTTTTAGATTTATAAAGAAAATCAAGGGCAAACTGATGTTTTTAGATCCCTCCTGTTTCAGTGCTCTTCTGAAATTAATTGTTGCTTTCTTGGAGATGTATATAAGACGATTAAAATAAAAATTAAAAAAGCCTGAACTTTTAGCGGAGGAAGTTGTAATCTTTATATTTATTAAAGTTTTAAGTAAGGTGATAACAATTCTTGTAATCTTGTCAAAGATGGCAGGGAATAAACAAATGAAGAAAAACAACAACAACAAAAACCACAAAACAAGCCCAAACCAAGGAACATCCAAAGGCAATTTTCAATTCAAAAGAGTTCATAGAGTTAAGTTGTATTCTTGTGTTGTCTTGCCATGGTCCCACCTTTCTGATATGGTGTGCTGCTCCAGAAGTGCTAGCAAAAGCACCAGTGAACCACTGTGTGGGGAAGCTGATTTTAAGGAGTCGGTGTAGGTACATTTTGGCTGCACAGTTTCTTGGAAAATCTGGCTACTTCCCTGTTCGTACCACAGATGAGCAGCCTTGAAAGTAGGGCTCTCCTTGTAAATATAGAACTGTGGCAGATCTGACTGGAGATGTGTTTTGTGCATGTGGTTCCTTCCAAGTGACTGTCAAAAGACAGAACTTGGAAACAGTCCAAAGCATTTTGGGACAATTGATAGAAAGTCAGGTGAATGCTACAGGGTATCATAAAATACTTTATTCTGTAGAATAAATTCCATTCTGTACAGAATAAGAATTCTCCTTTGGGGTTTTAAATGGTTTTCTCTGTAGTTTGGGTTGTGTTGTTGTTTTGTTTTTATTTTTCTCCTCCTTTTAAGATGGATGGTATGCTAACGAATATTTCAGACCACTCTTTTCCTGTGAAACGTTGTATAGATACTGGTGCAGAATTTTTTCTGCGTTGAAGATGGAAATGAGATATTTTTACAAATGGTATCTTGATTTTAATGGAAGATTATTAGAAAGGTTAGCAGGACTGTGATGTTTTTTGTGTGTATTCATGATATGCTGTGATATGCCAAACCAGGAATACTCTTATTAACTGACGATGATCTTCCTGTTCCTGTAGGGGAATGCATCTTTGAATTCCAGGAACAGTTCAACTGCAGCAATACATCACTATCTGAAACAATTAACCTTGTCATGTCTTGTTAGCTGGGATGCAGTGTTGTGCTGATGTGGCCACAGTCCTCCTACTTTGGAGTTACTTAATTTGTGTTAGGTCATGGCTGTATACAAGCCCTTTGAGCCAGCAGACATAATGTGAAACAAGATAGTCTTCACTGCCATTGTAGCCCTTGTCTAATTTTTCAACTGCGTTACACATTGGTCTTGGTTTACAAAGTCAATTTCACCTTTATATTGGTATGTTTATCTATATTGTCTGACATTGGAGTTTTGGAAAAGCTAAGAAAAAATCATATCTGGAGAACAAGTTGTTAAAACACTACTTGCGGAGACTGCAATGGAAATGTTGTTTATCTTCCTATGCAGTGGTGTTCCAAGCAATGTAATATAATTGTTCCTCGCTTAGGAGCTAGGCTATATATCCTTTTTAAAATCATTATATTGTTAATGACTGAAAAGAAAATTTTACAAACCACAGTGAAAATAACACCCCCCTTGAGAAATTGTTCGACAAAATTATGACCTCCTAGTACAAATTCAGAACTGCAGTTTAAAAATTTGAAAATACCTTTTTTTTTTTTTTCACTGGAAGGAAACAAACTGTGATCAAAATGAATGAGAATTGTTGAAACAGAAACCATTCCTGCCCTGGTATTAGAACCATGGCTTTTATGATTTCAGGATTTTGTCCAATAACATGTCACAGTTTGTATTTCATATACAAAGTGAATTTTGATCCCCTGTTTCTTCAATGATGAATATAAAATTATAGTAAATATTTCACCATAAAAACTGATGAGAATTTCCAAGAATGCACTTCATTTTCTTTTCTATGAAACTGTATTTAAGTAAAATAGAATTACTTGCATGTATTTAAATAACATTCTAAATAGCTAAAGAAGAATGTAGATTTTAATTCAGTCTATCACTTTTATTGCATTTCTCACTTTGTCAAAAATTTCAGTTTACTTTTAGCTGCATTAGCTGGAGTAGGAATCTTGTCCATTTCACTGCAATGATTTTGCTCAAGGGATGGTTGCAGTGACTTCTGTTTTGGATCCAGTACACCAAAAAGAATAATGTGAAACTACTTTTACTTTTGAATGGCTTTCATTACTGTTCCAGCCTTGTTAGTTTCTATATCCCCCTTTTAAATATTTTTAATCCTAATATAGGGATGATAATGTATTAATAAATAATAATAATAATAAAAAAAAGATTTTGTGTTTTGTGAGCAGGAAAGAAGAAACAAAGAAAATGCAACTTTTTTATGCAGCTCTCTGGAAAACAGAAGTGTCTTCATTTTATTGTTAGAGTTTGTGGAGAACATGTGGTTAATGTATTGGATTTTTGATTCAACTAGAATCTTGTCAGACTGGTCTGAGTAATGTGTGAAGGGGTTTCTTCCCCTTCCCTTTAAGAAACATGGATGCATCACTTCAAAAGCAACATTGCTTCTCACAGGCCAGTATTCTGTACTGTATGAGAGCTTGCACAATGATGTCTGGGAATATTGAGAATATCTTCATATCTGTTCTCCAGCTGGAACCCTAGGAAGTATTGGCATTATTACCAATGACTAAAAAGTTGATGAACTTGGGATTTCAGTTAATTGATAGTTCATATCTACATGATATTTTCACTTCTGAATTGCAGTTTCACAGGTGAATTTTTGTAGGATCATCATCCATGATGATCTTTTCTAAAAATAAGAAAAGTGTATTTTTTCCCAATTTCTATATATTTACCGATACTGTTACACAAAAATGTTATGATCATATATTGAATAGCTATAAATAAGGACATTTAAAATATGATGTGGGAAGTGTCCTTAGTGAGGAAGACAGACAGTCCCATGCATAAACAGTAAGTTAGCTTTTCAAAGGAAATAGTTGTCAAACACTGCACAACAAAATGGACTATTGCCAACATCCAATGGATTTGTCTAGTCTGAAATGTGTAGCACTGATACTTGTTTGTATTTGTTTAATTCTCCCTTTGCGTTGCATTGTTCTACAAAAGGAATGTCAGGGTTGTTTGCTAGATGACGGGAGGTAGCACTTTCTATTGGAAACAGCTATGCGTGGATGGAGGAAAAAGCTTGGATAAGCATCTCAGGGGAGGCCAAGGAGACACAGCAAGAAGCAGTAGTTTAGCCGTTTAAGCAGAGACTGCTGAAAGGAGCAGGGATGGAGCAGGTCTCAGCAGAAAGGAAAGACCCTTCCAAGGGAGCATGGGGGACTGGCTGGATTCTGTGCCTACTCTCCCTGTATGGGAAGGGAAGGGAGAATTTGTGTCTAAAAACTTACAATTTCTGTCCTGTGTATTTGGTTGCACTGAGCGTTTTTTCACCTTAAAAAATCAATTAGCATAACTTCACCAACTAGTAAAACCTAGTTTTATCGAACAAAAAAATGATTTTGGTCATTTTAAGAAGTCCATACTTCAGGAGAAAATCCAGGTGAATTCACTTCAGAGATCTAGCACACCTGTGTTTCCTCAACTTCTTTCTAGAAATATGTGATGGCAACTAGTGAGGATTTTTTAAGACAGAAAACACTGAATGAAGAAACGTTTCTGTGTATCTAGTGTTCATACTGGGTGGTCATTGACAGCACTAAGATAGGTAAAGTAAGTTCCTTCCATTGCCTTAAGAAGATGTAAAAAACCATGTAAACATCTGGATATGCATAATACTCTATTTTGCCTTTAATGCAAAATTTGTTCTCAGTAGAATAATGCAGCCATTTATGAAGTCTTAAGATGTCAATAGGTGGTGTAGTATGAATTAATTACCCTGTCATAGCTTCAGAAAAATAGATTAAGTCCATGGCTCTTCATTTTCTGTTGGCATATATGCATTAACACAATGCTTTGCTTGCTTCAAAACATAACCATCTCTAGGAGTTCAGCTATCTGAGTTTATTGAATCCAGTACCCCTTAGGAAGGAATTTTCCAGATACATACTGTTCTTCATGACTGGGTTCCTGAATCCCAAATCTTTATTTTAATTGGAATAGGAAAGATGAAATTCATTTTTTTTTTCTGTGTGTAACTAGAAAACATGCCAGGAAAATTAAATATAATAAACTTATTTGGACAAATATGGCAACATTCTTGTTAATTTAGCTGGTCTTTGAATTTCTCTGTCATCATGATAATGGTGTCATTAGATTTTGAAGCTCAAAAGTGCAAGGTATGCTATCATTTAAATATGCTATCTATATTTGTTGTTGTTGTTATAGTTTCTGGTTTTTGTTGTTGTTATAACAACTTTTTTTTCCCCGAGTTTGTTTTTATGTTATTGCAGATTTTATTAGGGCTTGATTTTATACTTCACTCAAGAAATATTTGTTCTATATTCAGTGGAACCAAACTGTGGTCCACTCCTGCTGATGTTTAAGGATTGCTTAGTTTTTAGAGTTCAAATGCTTCCACTGACTTTTGTCAAGTACGTATGTAACCACTTGCAGACTCAGAGCTTATGGATGCTCACAAATGAGAAATGTAAACATAATTATGTGTTTCCCTGTGTAATACAGCAAATGATGCTTAATATGATTCTTAGGAGAAGGCCAAAGTTCAGTGATATTTCATGATACTAGTAGAGGAAGCTTTGAATTCTCTGTCAAACGTGATATAAATGTTGAAAGTGCAGAGTATAGACTTAAAATATTTTTATTTTAAATTTTTTTTAAGAAGAAAGGTCTTTTGCTAGGTGAACAGAGACATTATTTGTTGATGATATGCACAGTAAGGGATAATAAATCCACATAGAAAAGCAGCTACAAAATAATTTTACTATTACAGTTAGTGTCCTGGGCTGGATTAATCCCTGCCTTTTTTTTTTTTTTTTTCCTGGTAGATCAGTAGAATGGCACTGGGGATTAATTTATCCCTTAAAAAAAATCCAGTCTCCAACTGTACCTCCCCAAACCCATCACCTTCTCTCATATCAGAATATAGCTGAATGTTCTGTTATCTGTGTATATACATATATATATATATGCTGATTTTACGTGCCTTTTCACAAAAGTTTCTGTAACATACCATTGCTCATTCTGTGTATGCCAGATGTTATAAAAAATAAAATGGTTAAGCTAGAACTCTAAGCAATGAAGAACTTTCAAGTTGGATGTTTTTGCATCCCTTGAAATTGGAAGGCCTTAAATTGTAATCAGTCCTACAACACAGGAGTTTGTGAAAGCCATATTTCCTAACTTCTTTAAGCAAAATTAATTTTCAGTAGTTGCATAACGTGTTAAGATTTAGTATTTCTGGTCTCATTGTATTAGGAGCAAATGCTGACTTCTAAGGGGAAGATGTTGCCTGTCAGGTAAAACCTTCAGGTCTAGGAATAATAGTACAACACACAAGCATGAAAAAATTGCTGACCAAAGTCTTAAGTTTACTCAGTCTACTTGTAGAAATTTTTACTCAGGATATTTCAGACTTAGGAGGAATGAAGGTGTATTTCTTCAGGGGACAAAAGAAAAAAAAAAAGGAAATTTTAAATTGTGTAATGTCTCTAATTTATGCACATATATCTCCCAATTGATATTACATCCAAGTATCATGACAACATTGATGCAGTTACTCTTGCAACATACCTAATGTGATTCCCATTTTTTAGATTAGAAGTGATACAGAAAGAGACGAGCCAGATTTAAATAACTGTGTGCATATCTCCACAATCAGGCAACAGCTCAGTGTGATTCTCTAAAATGACTGGGTTGGTGATGGGAAACTTTCATCTGATGATCTAGAAATATTATCACCACTAGCTTTCATAATTCTTATCCTCACCTGTCAGGAGCAAGTTCCTATGTGAGATGTATCACTAGGTACGAAAGAGATACATGAACGTAGGTAACCTTTTGTTCTTTCCTCTGAAGCAGAAGTCTCTTCATCACCCAAACTCTCGGGAATGTTTGGCAGTAGAGCTGAAGACAAGGTTGCTTTTGAAAGCATGCTGGTTTCTATAGTTCATGAACAGCTGAGATGCTGTTCTGTAAGTTTTCCAAAGTCATTTGTATCATCTAGGACAGAGGTCATTGGTCTTATGCTTGGTGTTCTGACTGTACTAGATGATACTGGACATGTTGCTACTAGAATCATTAGTACTGGATATGAGAATGTAAAACTGGATAAAGTTATAAGAAGGCTGAGAGCAGGTAAGGAGATGAAAGATGTATGACAATTTTCAGTCCTTTTGTCCACAGACTCATGCCAGCTCTCTTTCACTGTGTATGTTACATTACTTGTTCAGCTTTCTCTGAAAGCCCTGCCCTGTTTCCAGTTAACAAAGATTCATTACCTCAGCTCTAGTATTCCATGTCTGCACTGTAAGAGGTAGTGAATTATCTTTCTGTTTTCATCATCTAACTTTAAATGTGCTTAATGCATTGCCTGTTGACAATAATTGTTTCCCTGACACCCTAGATTTCTTTTGCATATGTGGGCAAGAATATAAGAACATAGAAGAACTTATACAATTTCAAATTCTCTAAGTAGTGTTAACTTGTGCAACAATATCACAGTTAAGGGATGTGATACATCCTCTGTGGAAGTATATTTATGATTACTGCACACACACATATATATTTCATCTTCAGTGGCATCAATACAAGATTTTCTTCTAGTACAGTAAGAGATTAATAATGAAACTGCATTAAGCATTCCTTCACATGGGATCATTTTAACATACATACACAAGGTAGCTAAATATTAATGGCGAGTATTCAGTCTCATAACGTTTAGTTTAGGAGTTTAGTGGAATTCTTAGTACTTAGCAGGCCAGATAATCACAACTGTGTTCTAAAAGCTGGGAGCTGCCGATGAACACTGGAGGTTACTTCTACAAATTAAATTTATTTCTTAATTTGATACCATAATTCTCTACTAGTAAACATAGTAGTGAATAATTAATAAATAAATAGTAATGAGATAACATTTTTGGAAAGTTAAGCTTTTCATTAGAGGAGAATACAAAATGAACAAATATCATAATTGTAAATCTTTTGAAGAAACAAAAAAAGTTAATAATTAGTCGGGAGATAATCATGGTCGAAAATTTTTGGTTAGTTCTCATACATTTCTTATTCTCTGGCTGTGTTTTGCAAAGTTCAGCAGTCAAACATGACTTAAGAAACAGTAAAGTTCCCTTAGGGACACTTTGGGGATTAGAGACATACTGTAGTAGAAAATGTAAACATAATAGAGCAAAGAGCAAGGTCAAGCAGAGCACTGTCTGTTAGCAGAAGATCTTAAAATTGATTCACTGCTTCTCTATAAATTCTTTTAGCAGAGAAGTAATGATCTCTGACATGTAGACTGGATAATCATTCTCGCTGGAAAGTTTTGCATAAACTACAGTTGCTTGAGGAGAATAGCAAGATGACACTTTCAAATAAGCAACTGTGTTATTCCAGTTCAGAATTAATGGTCAGTGTAAAGGCTTGCTAGACTCGAAAACTATATCAAGGTGAAATGAATTACTGTAACGTAAAGAAGGTTCTAAATTTGCTTGCGTTATAGATTTATGTTGTGCTTTTAAGAAAGACTTAAAGTGAAATCCAGGTGAAAAGTAGTGCAGTATAATTGATCTAAGGTAGCAATAAATCCCAGACTCCCTGAACTCAACTTTTGGCCTCAACGTCAAAAGCTACTATTTATTTTTAATATAAAATTGGTTTGCTTTAGGTACATTGGTTTTTAGAGCACAGCCAAGCATCATCAATGTCAAATTTGTGTTTTTGCCACCTCTTTGAAACCACCTCATTATTACCATGACTTTATTTTGGAACAATACTTCAGTTAGTGTCTCCCCAGAGTTCTTAAACTGATTGTGGGCCTATCTGCTGTAGACAGCACTGACAGACAGTTCTGATGGATACACGGGTATGTCATTCTGAATTAACATCCAACGTGGAAAAGAGAGAAGTGCCATGTGTGCCTGCTGATGTGAGATTTGCCACTGGAAGTATTAAGGATTACAAGTGATCTAATTTTCTAAAGTATCCTTTAATTAACATGCTACATCACTCCATTTTCCAGGTCTGTTCTCATTAACAGTTGGGTAAATTTGTTGAAGACACCCTATCATAGGAGCTGTGTGTTCATGGTAAAAGCAATATGCAGGAAGACTGTTTGAAAATGCCCTAGAGATATTATTGTATTATTCTACTCTTGAATTCTATTTATCCTGATGTCCTGTGTGTTGCTAAGGCTGCTCTAACTGTTCTTCCACTCTTTTCTGTCATTTCTTTTGTCATTTCTTTTTTTTCTAGATATATATTTTTTTTAGGTTTCTAATTATCTATTTTTTTTCTGGTGTGAATATTGCTTACAGCACCAAGTGGAGTCCAACAGAAATCTGTCCTTTTCAATGATCTGCCAACATCTAAAGATGATGAAAGCTTTGAAATATTTAAAACTTTGAAACACTTCAAATTTCCTCCTAATAATGTCAATTATTTTCCCTATTCTATTTCCCTATAATTCTATTTCCCTATAATAATATTCTATTTCCCTAAAATCTTTAATTAGTGCACAGAATAGCATGGCTGTTATTACAGTGCTCTTATTTTACTGATAAAGCACTATGAAGTCATTGTTATAATTTTTAGCTTTCAGATGGATATGTTCATTCAAATATTCCATGACTCCGGGAAATAGTATGCAAGTTATACTTGATGGTGTGCAAACATTTTTTTTCATATCTGGTATCTTCAGCGTGCTTTTTGTATAGATGTTAGACATTAATCTTCCAATATTGAAGTAGTTGTTTATCACCATTCACTTTTTTTTTTTTTAAACTAGCTTTTAATGAATACATCAGAAGTAAATAAAAGTAAGAGCTTTCAGAAGGTGGCACTAAAAATGAAACTATTTGTATAAGCAAGATTTTGGAACTAGAATCCATCTCTTTAACAGCAGTTCTTCCCTTTAGTAATCTATTCTTTACGGTGAACTTTGGTAGGATCTGCACATATTGGATGGCTTGCAGTAGATTACAAAATTTCTTACATTCGGTGTTAGGACACTGGGGCTAATGAGTAAAGCTGTAGTCTGGGAAACATAAATGTTGGCTGTTGTTGTTCTTGATTTGCATTTTTGTCATTTTTATTTAAAAGTTTTTAGTAAACTCAGTTTCATCCTTTCTAATTTCTAATTTTTCTTTTCTTTGTAAAAAACAAACAAACAAAAAACAACTTTGAGATAAGCTGAGGAAGAACTGGGTGATAATTTAGAGAAAATTTTCGGGACTGTTTAGCTTCCTTGTTCTCTGATCACTTGTACATAAAAGAAAATATTTTTTTTGTTGTTCTGAATTTCCCACTTATTTAAAAAAAAAAGTCCATTACTACCATAAATGCAGTAGTACACTTGTCTGATACCAAACAGTTTCTGAATCAATAAGGTCACAAAATAACTGAAGAAATAACAGCAGTTCTGTGATGCCTAATTTCTACTGGAATTACCCATTTTAAAATATTCATTTGAAGTGGAACTGACATTGATCTAGCTTTTGTAATCGTGATGTCTTTTGTTGTTTTTCTTTATTACAGCCTGTTTTCTATTATTAAAATAAGTTTTGCAATATGTACTTTATTACCACATTACACATGCTTAACGTGTATCACAGATTCCATAGATTTGGAAGAAGGTTGGGTGTATAAAGTAAACCTCAAGATTTAGCGACTTTGGAGCCCAACAGCTATGTTTAGCTCATTCAACTAAATGTAGCTATTTTGCTAGGTAAACCCAGCACTGCCATTTTATGTGGATGAGATCAGTAAGATGGAACTTTTATTTTGGATGATTTTTCATTACTGATTAATCAGCTGAACACATGCTATGCAACAATTGTACTATACAGTAATATGTGCTTTGAAAAATTAAGTTGGATTCATGTTGTCTTTATGGAAAGAATTTGAAGAACAGCAGTATATCTAGATGAATAAAATGCCTGATTTTTATTTTTTTTTCATTTATCATAGTCTCACTTTCTCAATGTTTTCTATACACTCTTTGTCTGAGTCATGCACCCAGTACCATTGGCTGTAAGCAAAAGAATTGAATTCAATTTTACTACTCCCTTAAGTAACAAGACTAGGTATCTCCACAACTTACTTCTACTCTGTGCTTCAGTCTCCTGCCATTATAAGTCATTCTATATGTTTATTGTACTTGCCAAATTATTCAAACTGTTATTTCTAGAGTGTTTTATTGAAGATTTATTTTTTAAACTTGCAAATACAAATTCAATGAGCCTATCTCTGTGTGGACCAGGGTTGACACCCTGTGGCAGACTAGATTAAATCACAGATGAGTATTTAATATGGATATCTGATAGGATATCTCCCAGACTATCTATTGTTTGAATACAGTAGTCTCATAGCTGAACCATATATTAACTGTATCGCATGTTTCTGCTCTCATTTCCTTCAGGGTATATGTAAAAATAATGTAATAATATATTGAATAACAACTCAGTTTTATGGCTACTTTTCCTTATCCTCATTCAATACCTTTTAACTACTTATATGCTAAAGTAAGAGCTGGTTGCCAAGTGTACAAAAGCATTATGTGATATGTGGTGAAAGTGTCTTTTAAAAAGTCATAAAATCAATGTTCTATTCATTGGCCATTCCAAACATTCAGTTACAAAATCTTTAAATCCTTTTTATTGCTGTTGTGGAGAAGGTATTTCTCTGGAAATTGTTGCTATATAATTTATTTTATATATTAATGTCTGTCTTTACATTAAGTGCAATGCTTCAACCTTAAAACAGCGGTAAATTCAGAGTTAGCGGTAAATTCATAGAAAGCAGAGACTTTAATCAACTGAGAATAAGGTGTACTGTGATACTTTAGTCTCTTAGAAGCACTGATAAAAATATGGAGTTTTAATAACATCCATTTGCCTTTCCCTATAGATTTAGGATATGTGAAAACATAAAGCCATGTTAGTATTTTATTTTCATTACTTAGCTGTGTAGTGATGCCTTAAAAAAGAATCATGTACCACTCCAACTACTTTTTTTTTTTTTTTTTTTTAACCATTCTTTAAGGAAACTCCGTAAGTGAAGCCAGGGGGTAGAGAAAACCTCAGAATCACTTCACCATTCATGAAGTCAAAGACTGAAATTTTGCCAGTACAGTTAGTGTGTTCATCAAACAGTCACGAATAGGAAATCACACCCTTTTCAGGCACTCAAGTAAAAAGACAGTTCTTATAGCATAACCTCATGGACTGTTTCACATCAAGAAGGACTTTTTTTTTCTTTTTCTTTTTTTTCCCCCGCAAATAAGAGAACAGTTAGAGCTTTTTCTCTTTCCCTTACCCATGTTCCTCTTTCCTCCCTCCCTCCTCCACACACTCACACTTCCATAGGGAAGACACTTGTGCTGTGTGTCTATGCTGCCCAGCACAAAGAAAGGATAAGAGGGAATCTTTCAAGTAGGCAGGTGCCAAGCCATTTAAGACTGTAGATCAAAAGTAACACTTTCAGTTTCACCCTGTAGTTGGCAGGCAGCCAGTGCAGGTCATGCAGTATTGGTGTTAAGTTCTCTGTCTAAAATATATGACTTACTAAATGGATTGCTGCCCTTTGCATTAGCTCACATTTCCCCTTGAATCAGCCCTAGAGTTGCTTTGTGTTGAGCACATTGCAGTAATTAACCCAAAAGGATGCTTTAGACTAAACTCTTACCTAAGTTTACACCCTCTACAATGCCAATCATCCTAGTGTATATGGTATGCAAATCAGAATGGAGTTATGCTATTGGTTGTTCACACATGGCTTCATTTTGAGATGCCTTTTCTTTATAACTGTACTAACTAGAAACCTTCCCCTCATCCTTTAATAAATTGTATCTCAGCTGTTTGTGGCCATTTTACTCTGTGATGCTATGTGACGTATGTTATCCATTAAGAATAATTACTAGATGTAGTAAAACTTACAAGATTTCATTATTTTTTTTAATGACTTAAAGGAATACTAAAAAATAACAACGTATTTTCTTGGCTTAACAGGAGGGAATTTGTTGTAGCATATTTTTGGGAAATAGCTAGCTGAGCCTTTTGTTCTTATTATCTCTGCATGGGTAATTCACAGCCCTTGAGGTAAATTTAATTTAATATGGTCCATTTAATATTTCACCTCTCACTTTAGTCCATAAAACTGGGTAGAAAGCAGCTCCCATGTAGTGCTCCACAGGTCCCCACCAAACCCCAGTCTATCCTCCCACTTTAAATAGCGCCATAGTCCAAAAGGCTCTGTCACTTCAGATTTATGCAACCTATACCGCTTTCACTGTACTGAAGATTTTTCTTATGGTTTTGATGGAGAACAGGTCTGCTTTGCTATCTTCCCACCCTATCTCCCTTTAACCTCTCAAATCTCTTTGCCTAGCTTCAAGTTTCATTACAAATGCTTTGACCAGCTCTACTTGTTACTACTTTTAGACTTTTGCATTCCAGTTATAATATTCACTTGGGAATAAAAGCTTGATGTGCTATAAATTTACTTTTCTTTTACAAGAAACAGAATGTAGTTCTTTGGAAGTTAATCCATTGTCCCCATTTGTCTGATAACCTTTGGGCAGTTTTCTATTTTTTTTTTTTTCTTTAAGAACGTGAGTGAAACATATTTCAATGTATGTTCTTGTAGCAAAGTATTTTAGTATCAGAAACCAAAGTGTAGGGATTTACTGTATTTTAATGTATTTCTACAGGCAAGAAACTGAGACATAGCTCTTAGAAATTTTTAGACAAAGGACAACTCATTTAACCAAAACACATTGTGAGTTCTTTTTTTAACTTTTTTTTTCTCTTACAATAGGAAAATATATTTCTTTTCTCTTTGAGTGTGTTACTCTTCATAATCCTCCATAAAACTTGAAAGTGTCAGTCATTTAGATAATTGAAAACATATAATAAACTATAGACTTACATAGTTGTTAAATTAACTACTGAATGCATTTAAAGACAAAAGAATTTATAGCAAAAATATGTTTTCCCAAGTCATTTTTGCTTCTAATTATGCTATAAGAAAAAAAAAAAAAGATTTTACAGTTAGTGAGGTTAAAATATTCTTTTCTGTTTAGTCTTTCATCTTGAGTTTTGAGAAGATGAACTACCATGTTTATCATTCGTATTTTGACCTTAACCTTTTTTTAATGAAAGAGACTTAAAATGTCCCAGCTGGCATGTCTCCCACTGTTGTGAGGAAAGAAGAAGAAAGAAAACTGTGAGTAGTTCTTCCTGTGCAGTAGCTGTGGCAGGATGAATAAAACCTAATAATGTATTAGACAGAGTCAGAAATACCATTAATCGGAGATGGAGTTTCAGAGATGACTTGCCCCAGTTTGTTACCAAAACTACAACGAAACTGTGTAGAGAAAAAAATGTGATAAAACATATTAAGTATACAAAAACATTAAAGCTTGCTACTTCATTTTAAACTTTGTTTTGCATCAGTAAGTACAAGCACAACAATCATAATAACAACTTTTAATGTAAGGTAGTTTGGCTCAGTGTAAGGTTTATGTAGCAGACCATTAAGTTTGAACTAGGACAGTCCCTCTGATTTTAGTGGAATTGTACAAAATGTGTACCAGCTGGAGATCTCATTTAAGGAACCTTATGTAAACCTTGGTACCTCACATATGAAAGCACTCTTAAATTACAGGTGAAAAACTGGCTCTGAGAATATGTTCTCATACCAGGGTATTGCTTCACATAAGTCAGTAGGTTCTACTTTGGGATAAAAGTATTGCAGTACAGAGATTTCTATTTTTTTTTTAATCAGTTAATGTGATTGTATTTTTACAAGTCTGCCTTGCATCAGATGTAAAGGAGATGAGGTATATTTATCTTACCGTCTATATCAGATGTCTATATTGTATATTGTTTGAAAGAGTGCCTCTGAATGGAGAACACCTTTCTCCATGTTGCTTCTAGACAGATCTGAGATCCAGTGCAAGTCTACCCAGATAAAAGTAATATTTGATCACGGTGAAAGATGAGAAATAATTCAGTGCTGTGGGTCTTATTTTTTTGAAGAGTATTTTGTTCTGTTAGTTGGAACTTTAATTATGTGCTTTTTCTTTTTGGAGGAAGGTGGGTGTAAACAACACTTCTTGCTTTGGAACAGAGGAAGAGTCAAGCAGATACACACTGCAGACTATGAATAATGTTTAGAAGAATTAAGTTTCTGGAACTCTTTGTAGGGGTTCTTCACCTAAAAGATATCAATGTTTACTTTTTTGTAGCTACACACACTACACATGTATAAAATCTGCATACATTGCTGATTGCTATGTGCTGAAATAGAATATTATCTGGATAAAAAGTTCTGTGCCCATTGTAGTACTTGGAAGAGTCTTCTCTTGACTACAGAAATAGAATTATCCCTGCTTTAGGGTGAAGGGGACTTCTAGATAGCACAGTAGAATGTTTTTGAAAGCCATGCTTTAACAAAATACATGATATTGTGCATTAATGTATCATGTTGATGTAACGTGGAGTTTACTCAATATATTCAGAACCCCTAGGCAGTTCCTTTGGATTTCATGCAGTGTCAGTTTTTTCAACTGTTCACCTCTAAACTCTCAGCTCTTGTGACTTTTCATTCAATGCCTAAATATAGGAAAAGAGCATAATGTTTTCTTTTAATAGAACTGAAGTCCTTTAATTTATATGGCATTCTTCAAGTTATGTTCAGTCATGTAGATGACATGGAAGGACCTATGACTTCTGTCAGTCTTGTAGCGCTAGCCTGCTAAGCCTATTTTAACCTGCTTTAGGACTGTAGCAGAAGACCAAATATTTCTGGGTAGGATGTTTTTACCTTAACTATTTTATTCGAGACTTGTTACCCTAACTACTTTATTACTCTTACTAAAAATAGGAAAAGTTGATGGAGCAAGATTGCCAAACTTGTTCTTTATGAATGATCTGAAGCAATTACAAATTCACTTGAAATATTCCAGAAGCTGTTCTATTTTATTAAAAAGTTGAGTAGTATTCTTTCTGAATCCACTGTCTTTCAAATAAGTCAAAGTAAACAGATGATTTATAATGATTTAAAAACTATTTACTTGAAAGCTGTCAATGTCCTAGTAACTTGAAAAAAACATTTCTCAAACCCTATTAAAGTAATATGGCATATTTAAGCATAAGATATTCATTATATATTCTAATTTATTTTTCTCTTCGTGATACTATTACACATAAGGGATAGATAATGGTAAAATGATGTTTAAAAGTTTGATGATGGTGGCATTACGTAACAGTCACTTTTCAACACAGTTATAGTGTTTCAATTACAGATTTTACATGCTAAAAAAATCAGTCTAGCAAGCTGCAAACTTTTAAAGACTTTAAATCTGCCAAATTATAGCCACTTATTTTTGCCTGACATATTTTCAGCTTAGACCCACATAGGGGCTGCCAAACTTGTTTCTTTTCATTACCTGTTCTATGTCTGGCTCGAAGTTTAGATTTTCGAAAATGGAAAAAAGCTGTTTGTGAAATCACAAGGCTCTTGAGCTCTTAGTTTCCTCTTAGTATCAACGTTTATTTATTTAGGTTTGGGCTGGGTTTCAAGAGATTGAAATTGGAAACAGAGAAGGTGACTCTGAATACCATTTATCTGTATGTAAGCGAACATTCAATGTACATTTAATTTAAAAAATTGCTGTTTCCTACAAGAGGGAGATATTTTTCACATTGTTAAAACATTTTTAGAGGTCACTAGGTGGTCATGTCACCAGCAGGGAGTTTTTGTTTGGCAGGCTGCATTAGCAGTTAGTAACAAATGCCTCCCATGATTCTGTGTTCAAAAGGAGTTGCTTTGCAAGTAACAAATACTTACAACCTGAGAACTGAAGTATAAAAAGTAGTGACAGGGGAAAATGTTTGGAAATGTAAAACAGCATCCTTAGTGGCCAAATTGGAGTGTTTTGGGAGTTGAAGATTACGTATCTACTTTATACTTGAGCTTAGAGTTTACGGAAGCAATAATATTTTCACTACTGCAGTTGTGAGTCTCATCATTTCTAGTTAGTGGAGAAGTGCAAATTTGGAGCTTATGTGAGTCCTTGGTTTGGGAAGTAATTCATGTTTTAAGTATAATTTTTATCAATAAATGCCAATAAATGTTTTGACTTTATTTTTCAAAGATTTTAAATATTTTAAGATGTAAGATTTAATAAAACTGAATAACACCAAACAAATTTGGCCAAATCTACTCTGTGAGAGAAAGGAACCCGTTTGATTCTTTGTAATCTCTTAACATGTTGTTTTTTTTTAATCGATTGAGATACAGTGTCTAAACATTTGCTAGTGAAAGTAAAATGGGAATATTAATATTTGCAAGGTAAAAGTACTGTGAGTTGGGCTGAAAAATGTCAATTTGTTATATATGTAATAAAATTATTGCATAAACAGATGTATTTATTAGCTGTAATGGTGATTTCTTCCTTTAACGATGGAGCTCATTTTTTCCTGATGAATGTAATACAGAAATTCTAGTTATACCGGTATGTAATTAGTCCTATATCATCCAACTATGCTTAAGAAAATGGTTGTGAGAGGCTCTAGAAGAAGATGCGCTTAATGGTGCTAATGTGAAACAGCTCCTTGACTTTCTTAGGACTTCACTGATTCATACCTAAGCTCCAACCCTGATATCCATCCCATTCCATTTCCAAAATCTCCAAAATCCCTTAATTTTATGCAGTCAGATGCCTTTGTTAGAATAGGCACTATAAATTTTTCACTTGAAATGACCTTGTCCAGAGTGAGGCCTTCTTTGTAGACGAGTGTTTTTGGGGACACAGCCTGTCCTGTTTCATATGAGGTATACTTTCTGTAGTAAGTCTGTAAGGAATGGACAAAGCCAGAACCAGGATGAACTGAACACATAAAGTCTTTCCCTTTGGCATCTCAAAACATTTCATTTCTTCAGAGAACTTCTCAAAGGGAGACTCTTGTCAATGAACATTTCTGAAGGTGTGAGAACCAGGAATAGCTCATAACTCCGGCAGGATGAGATTTGTGTGTAATCCCATCAACTTGCCTTTAAACTTAACTTTCATAGGAGAAAAACTCTAGAATATAAGATAGAAGAGAGCTGCTGTGCCCTCTGATCCTATGACCTAGTATAAACCAGGCCTCCAATCTGGATGAGTTGAAGAATAACGTGCACCAGCTGTGTAGTCTAGTTGCAGCACAGGGAACCAAGAGTCTTTGACAAAAAAAGGCGTTTGGAGAGGCACATTAGTCCAATTAATACCACATGGTGACCTTACGAGGACTCCTTGGGGTCCCTTTTCAGAATTAGACCTGGACCGTATCTAGCAGCTGGATTTTGTTTACACTAGAGGGTTGCTGTGGTTTGGTTAGCTATACCGTTGCCTGTCTGTATTGAATAGGAAAAGATCAGGCCTGGAATTCTCAGTATCTCTCTTTTATTATACTCCAAAGACACATTCTGTTAATTTTTCTGTGATTCCTGGCAAGAGCAGTATGAAACTTAATCCTTACCTCAAACTCTGGTGTACTAGATTTAGCTCATTATTACTATGGTTAGGTCTAGAGAAGATGCAGAAGAATGCTATCTCAGGTCCGTGGGTCAGTGGTATACCAAGCAAGGGACTTCCATTTTTCATGCATGAGCTTTAGCTCGTATCCCTAAATCCTGCCAGAAAGCTCTTTTATTTTGTGCATTATTATGGGCATTCTCGTTGATTAGAGGATGTTGACTTTGTCTGACTTCTGAGAGCTACAATTATGTTTATCTTCATCATCATACAGTTACGCAATACCTGGAAGTTGTGACCTTGTGTTGAATTATGGCACAATCTATGACTGATGAGAATTACTTAAAATATTTTTGTTATTAAGGTTTCCTAAAAGTGGTCTTAGCTGACTGGAATAAGCAGTATTTACTGGGTCAAAGAGTTCCACAGCCCTTTGTAGAACTCTCACCATTTTAGTTTCTGTGCAAAGGGAACTGTGGGGTATTTTGGAAGTTTTTTGATGACTTCATTTCTCTTTATTCAATAGGTTAAAGAAGTTACAGCTCTTCTCAGAACACGTAGGCTCATATTACCACATGGACATTATGAAATAATTTGTAATTTTGTGTTTTTGTATTTCTGTGTTTAATAACAGTTTGAGTAGTTCACCATCAAGATCACTAAAAATTGATCTATGAGGTGGTAAATGTTGGTTAATACTATTTGTTCTTTAGGTAGCTGACATACATTTGCTTCTTTCCATCCTGTAGCAGCTGAGGTTTCACTGCTGGAATAAATTATTTTAAGATGATTACTGTTAGATCCATCTATAGAAAATGAAGGCCATGGCTTTTTAAACAGAAAATGTTATCAACACCTTTAACATACCACCAGTACAGTGCAGCAGTCCTTTTTAGTAAACCTTTCTTTGCTGAATTGGAAAAAGGCATAATTGCTGAGACTCTGTTCTGTCACTTGAAAAACTAAGGCCTCTCCCAACATAAGCGCAATAATGAATACAAGCATATGCCTTGGTTCTGTGAGGAATTTAAGCTGTTTCCTGAAAGGAGGCTGGGGCACAGTTGGGGCTTTGTCCATCTCAGCTCAGAGAATTGTGCACTTCTAGGTACAGTATGGGACTCTGGGAACTGTTCTCAGCTGATACTGATGGTGCTTTGATTTATTCAGTTGATTGTACTTTGACTACCTGATGTTTAGTTACCAGATAGTGACATACACTTAGTGACAAGGCATTACACAGAGTAAACTGCACAGATACACTCTGCCAGGTAGGTTTTACGTTTGTCCAGTCTGTCCATCTGTGCATCAGCTGTCTGGAACAGGAGATGCTGGAGAGCATGGGCCAGAGATATCCAGGCTAGCCAGCTACCTGGCTTAGTGGCAATGCGGGCACAACTACAGGATGCTGAAGAGCTGTTGGTGCTGGGGTTACATGGAAGTGGCAGCACTAGTCACTAAGAAAGACAGGCAGCAACAGCCCAGGGTTGTGAATGGGAGAAATGTCGATGTGGATCGCTCAGTGAGGCATTACTTCTTAAGAGATTTTTAGCTGCAGAAAGGTTGATAACTAGTGCTGCAGATGATAGGATGGAAAGGCTTCAAACATTACTGTTCATTTAGTATTCCAGGTCTAACAAAAAATCACAGGCTAACAGCACAGGATGTAATTATAACCAATAATAGTTATTCTACCTGTTGAAAAAAATAGTATATATCAATTAGCAGTTCCTCCTTTTATTAGGAAGTACATGAGTCTTATATACTGTATTAATTGCAGGGTAGAACACATGATTTTTCTGTTAAAATGTAAGTGGCTGAGACAGTGACTTAGAAAACATAAATTATTTATTTTGGAGATTTTGTCAAGATATGAGTTTAAGTTCCCATACACTACACTTTACTTTTCATTTACATAGTCAGCACTGATATGTTAAATTCCTTGTTCCCCAGCTCTCTTGCTTCAAGCTAGTCTGCTTCCTGTAAATGTGAACTGAATATGTCAGCCTTTATAAACATCATATGCACTCTGTTCCTCCCAAACAATTGTAGCTGTTAGTAATTGTTCATTACAAAGTAACTTCCACTAAAGTTCAGAAGCATGGAAGTAATTTGGGGAGAAATATACTTTGTTCTTTTGTACTTAAATAATATGAATCTCTGCCTTAAGGATAAGCTTAAGTCAACCTTAACTATGGAATTGTGAGCAGTACTCAGTTTTAAACATAAACAGACCAGCCAAAACAAGTATGTTTTTTCCAGGTTTTTACTACTTGAATGTAGTTTTTAATGCTTACAGTGTTGTACTTATTAGATTTTTACATAGTGTTTTCTACTTTTTTAAAATAAATCCGTTCATTTTAAACCTAAACATTGGTTACTATTGTTGAATTAAGTTTTTTGGTAATTAATAATAGCCTATATATCTTTCTCTTTTTGGAAGAATGGAATCAGACAGGAATAAACTATTTTAGCACCTGATACTGACCTGAAATTTTGGTTGTGTTTAATCTTCTATTCTAGAAAAGATAATGTCGCATTCTCTGATTCTTTCAGCAAACTTTGTCAAGTTTTTGCATGATTTTCTTATTTGTGGGAATAGTGTTCTAGTCAGCTAATGAGGATTCTTATATGCTTTGAAATAATTCCTGGAATACTTCAAATCTTTTTTGTTCATTAGATTGTACATTTTATTTTGTCTTGGTCAGTGGTTTCAACATCATAGCTGCCTACAGAGTTAATTTATACTGATTAACTAGTACTCTTTGGCACAACAGGAAAAAAATAATCCTACAGCTACTTCTGTATATAATCATCTAAACTTTGATTTGTTAGTTCTGGCTTCTCTGAGCTGCTAAGATGCTATTATTTCTTACCACCTGTACAGAATCTCTGCATGTTGTTGAAATTAACAGCTGTCTTTTCACTTCTCATAGCAATGGCCCTTGCTCCTCCTTTAGCGGTGGTTCATCCTAAAATGGATTGTATTATTTCTGTGAGTCACAAGGCCACCCAGATAGCAATTTGAGAGAGAATTTTCCATAGTAACTACTTAGGATCTTTCTATCACGATTCTTTCCAGATGTGCTGTTGATTCAGGTAATACCCAAATTCTACTTAGAGACATCTTATATTTCTGTTGTCTTGGATTATAGAGCTCATCCAAGGTTATGGTAAGTCTAGAATTTTGTATGTAGTTAATAAATAAATAAATAAATACAATCAACCATAGATATGCAGAGGCCTTAGAAAGTGTCCTCTGTTTGGTTCTAAGCAACTTTTTTTGTTCAAATTAGCTGGTTATTATTTGTCAAAAAGAAGCATTGATTTTTTTATTTTTATTTTTTATAGTTACAGTCTATGCTGTAGGCTTTGGAACACAGTAGAAATTCAGCAACCTTTATTAATTTAAATGTTCTGTTAAACATACCTCTTCTAGGACCATCCCTAGGGAAATCTGATTGTATGAATTTACTGTCTGAATATTTTCCAGTTTTCAGTGTTGAAATATAATCAGCAAACCTGCCTTACCTTATTTATTTATTTATTTATTGCTTGAGTTTTAATTTGGGGAATAAAGTTTGTCATAGCTGCTGAATGCCAGCTCTGAAAAAGAAAACTGAAAATTGAAATTAATTGCATTCTGCATGATGTTCCTCTGTTCTGCTTTTACATTTCCATTATATCATTCTTTTAAACTACTGCATTTATACCTCTGTTAAGATTCAAGAGTACTGTAATATAATACCATCAAAAAGTGTCATCCATCCTGGTCTAAGAGTTTCTAATATCTAATCTGTTTCTAATCTTAGTTTCTAAAAACTAATCTGTTTTGATTTTCTTTCATTTAATCATTTATCATCTGATATTGTGTTGCTCTTGTAATGTCTAGTACAGGTTTATATTTCTTGGCTAGCAAATTCTAATCCTTCTGTAGTTTTTGTTGACTTCTTAGAGACTTCTTAAATTTTAGTAAGACCATAAACACTTCTTTACCTAGCATTCTGCAAGAGATCTGCACGTTTTTCTAAGATACAGGCATTGAAAGGTTGAAAAATAACAACTAGATAGTATTTTGAAGTTGGTCATCTGAAAGTATTACTGGTTTGTTGATGGCTTTTCCGATTGCTTTTTTCTCTTTAAAGCCTAAATTAGACTCTAGACTCGCCACATGTATATATATATATATATATATTTTTTTTTTCCTAACAGAAAAGTCATCTGTATCCTGCCAGTTAATGAGATGCAGAGAGTAGTGGGACACTGAGGCTTGGCAAATCTTGCAGCTACTGTGAGGTGGGAGGCAAAAATTTCTAACTTCTGTAGTTTTCAGGAATTTAAAAGCAGAAAGAGTAAGGAGAAAAACACTGCATTCTTCACTAGGGAGAAAAGATGTGAAAATATATACAAGACCACTATACACAATCCTGTTACTCCACTATCACTTTGAAGATTGCATATGACAACATATATGTGTCTAACTCATAAGTAAACTCAGCTGTGTGCCATCTGGATGGATCTCAGATCCCATGGTTGGTGGAGACATGACTGAATGACTACAGGCACAAGTGTCTGACAGTCTAATGTCTTGTGACAAAGCCACAGCTTGGTCATAGTTTTGACTTAGATCAATGATTCTGTTTTGCCCTTTACAGCTCCTCAAAATGAGCAAAAGGCACTGAAGAGGGGGGAAAAAAAGAACCTTGCTTTTTATTAAATATTAATGAAAAACAACTAGGAATGTCTCATCGGATATTTATTTATATACAACTCTCTATAATATCAGAAATCAGACCTATATAATTCCCTCCCTGCAAACGTGCCCCTTTTCCAGATAACTCAGTGACTGAATGTCAGCAAGCCCTATCCAGTTCCCACCAGTACCTCAAAAGTATTTTTTTTGTCTCCTGTTAACCTGTCCCCTGCCACATGTGCTTGTAATCTGGGTGTCCGTGTGAGCTCCTGACGAGAGTCAGGAGCATTCTGCTGCGACTTCTTTCCATGCCTCAACTTGCTGGCTTAGTAGCTTCTTCAGGAAAGGTCTAGTATCCCCTCTCTCCAGGAAGATTCACCTCAATCAGTTATTTTTAACACATCCCTGAGAATACTCAAATAGGACAGATACTTTCCGACATACACCTAGCTGATATCTACATAAGGGAGAGATCTAAGTAAGGAAAGTGCTGATAGTTAAATACCAATATTGGCAAGGAAAGAGAAGCAGTTTGGTTGACCTGCCCAATTAATAGTTAATGCCATGTAGAGTATTTCAATTCTATCACTGATTGTAATAATATTAAAAAGTATCATGAAACATACTCTTGGTAATTGAACGTAGTCATATGGATTAAATCACTTAGTCATACACTTATGAAGTAAAACTTGAACTAACTCAATCTTAGCTCAAAAGCAGATGCTTTTTTGTCCTCAGTAAAAGTCCTTCAGTTTAGAGGTTTTCCCAAAGACTGTCAGAAATATTATTCAGATCAATACAGAACTTTATCCATTACTCCTGTTAGTCTAGTATGATATATAAGAAGTTGACTGTTTATCAAGCCTAAGCAAGCTAAAATTTGTTATGGAACTATCCTAAAATATTCAACTACAGTTATTTCTGTTGCACTGCTTTATTGTTGTTTGGCAATAGACTTTCTCTTTGATACTGTTCAGTGATGGACCTCATGCCTCTTCCATCTGCTTTGAGAAAGTCAGTATGAACTGTCTTCACTGGAAGTCAGTATGAATCATTCTAGAGCTCTATGGCTGTACATATGTGCCCTTAGTCTGAAACAAATTTTAAAATAGTTAACCCACCAAAGAAGATCAATGAACAAACTTCTTTATGTAAAGTTGAATCATATGATGGTATTCATGCTCCTGGCAGTGCTTGTGAATAGCTCCATTAGCAGGGAAGTCATATAATTAAATAACATCTTGTGGTATCCTCTCTCTTTCATTCCCAATCTTTTAAGATACTAATTAAAGAAATGTTTGTGAGCTGTCATCTAATTCCCTCTATTCTTTCTTCTACAGTATGTTTGGCCTATGTATATTCTATGATTTCATTGTCTTTACTGATACTGATGTAACTGTTGTACTGTTGTCATATGCTATGGTTTGGGCTTGCAGTATTTTGTTAAAAATTGAGGTGTTTTTTTTTTTTCACTGAAGTAGAATCCTAGAGGCAGTGTTTGAATAAATGTTCTCTTACAAAAGGTTTTTAGAGACTTTTAGACTACCAAAATGTTCGTGTTTACACCAATGATTAGTGGTATTAATACTTGATTTTGTGTAGCTTGACCATAAATACATATCCAATGGTTTCCAATATAATTAAATCCTCAGAAATGATACGTACACAACAGTTATGTTTAAGATTGTTCTGTGCCTTAACATTGCCTTATCGAGTCAAAAAATAAAAAATGTTGAGTTGTAATAATCTGTAGAATTTCTTTTATCTATCAAAGTAAACTATGTAACAGCAATAAGTAATGTGTGTCTCACCTTACTAATGGTAATGATAATTCTGACTTCACAGGCTAAATTAAAATAACTAAAATATTAAATCTGTCAGCCTGGTGGGGGAAGGGTGGGTTTCAAAATTCTCAGGAGTTTCTTAGTTAAAGGCTTAACATACAGAATTGTGCTCTGAGATATAAAAGACATTTAGATGTAGAGCTTAGTGATACGGTTTAGTGGAGGACTTGTTAGTGTTAGGTCAGAGGCTGGACTAGGTGATCTTGGAGGTCTCTTCCAACCTAGATGATTCTGTGATTCTGTAATATTTGTAGCTATCTTGTAGATTATATGACAATATATCATATATCAAATATGAATTATGCACTGCCTTGAGAGTGCATTTTGTTAATCCTATGTATTTCATTCTTGAAATTGCCTTCTAATATACTATAAAGCTCAAGGCATAAATTATGCCTATTAATATTGATTTCTATATGTTGTTTCAAAATAGAACTAATTATTCCTCATGTGGTTTAATGTAAATTTTAATGTGCTCTACATTTGATTTTATGAGTTTTGTTATATATTTTATTCAAAGGGCAGCTGCTTGTAACATTATGGAAATTAGAGAGAGGAGATTAAGTCAATTTTTTCAAAAGCAGACCAATTTTTTCCTTAAGTTTCTAACGTAACATAATGAAATAGAAGATTTCGGTGTCTTTTAATTTGCGTCATCTGTTTGACAAAAGGATCATTTTGTTGATCAGTACTTACTGTAATTTGAAAGAAAGCCCTGCTCATTCATTAGCATAACTGTCATTTAATTTGTGATGAATGACTATTCAGAATATTTTGTCAATTTAGAATTAACAGAATACAATTAATATAAGGTAATTTTTAATTTTGTCTCTCCATCTCAATTTTATATGCCTTTGTGACTCGAATATTTTGAATTCCCTGCAATTTCATGAGAACTGTTGCAGCTTTTAATAACATTTTCCAAGCTTAAACATTTCTTTGGTAGTTGTAAGATGTTACTGAGATTTATATTCTAGAGATCAAACCATTCATCCTGCAAAGTACTTTTATCTTTGTCTTCTATAAACACAAAAACTAGTGTTGAAGGATAAGGTGGCTGACAACGACAGATTACCTATAGTTTTGTTTTCCTGTTTAACTTAGGTGGATCCTGTGTTCTGGTGTAACCTAACCCCATACATCCAGATGCCATTGTTCTTGTTCCCATCAGTACCCACCTCTGCACTATACTGTATTATGGCCATTTTAACCAAATGTTGTTTGTATTCCTATAGAGAATCATATAAAGCCAAATGAACAATAGGGAGTCAATTCTGTGCAAAACCCAGAAATAATTATCATCATCTAACTTCTTCAGATGTATTTTGCAGCACTGTGAATTCTTTTTTTTTTTCCCTCTGTACATTTCTCATGCAGTCTGAATCTTGTTATATCTCCTCACACATGGGCAATGCTGTCAATTTGAATGAAATGATAATAGACTGGTTACTGAATCACATTTATTGATGTAATTACATCAGTGAAACTATGATGTAATTGGTTTCACCAATGTGTTTCTTTTCTGAATGGGTCTGTTTTACTTATCTGTCATTTCTGAAACATAAATCATCAAGACATCAGAAGTGCAATGTTATGGGGCTTCAAAAACTTCAGAGAATTCAAAGGGCAATTGAGTGCCTACATCTTACTGGACAAAGGATGGGCGTGAAGTTCCTTCTTTGTCTTTAAAACCTCTCTGAACATACACCTTTATATTGAATTATTTTTGTTTGATTAACAAGCAAACAAACAAAAAAACCCACCAACTGTATGCACATTCGCAATTGCTGTTAAGAGAACAAAGAAGAATATTTTAAAATTGCAAATCTGAGACAATTTACTGTTACTTGGGGATGTAGGTCTGGTGATGGGAATATTGAAACATGGAAGAAACAAATAAACACCAAACTGAGGCTTTGAGGAGGGAAACTTTAAAAAAGGGGGGGGGGGGGGGGGGAAGGCAGGGAATGGATATGAAAGTTGCCTTTTCAGGAAACTCCTTTGTGGTTATTCAGGATCAGGTCCTTTCTTTTCCTTCTTTCCATTTGCTCTAAGATTTCACATTAAGGAGAACTGCTTCTTCCTGGTTCTCCTTGATTCTAGCCTAATGAAGATATACATCTAACACAGGTGTAATATAGAGACTATATTGCAGGTCTAACACAGGTGTAATATAGAGGCTTTATATTATCTGAAGACTGTCTCTCACGCCTGCCTTCAGAAGGTGGCTTCATCAGCTGGAAAATTCAAGGCTTGATATATTGAAGTTCCTTCAATAGAGGGAAAAGTGTTTGGTGGATGGGTAAGACCAGGGCTCTGGTGTTTCTGTCCCATAGTTAATGGAGCAGTCCTCTCTGCTTCTTGCTGTGTTTTGGCTGTGAAACATCTGGTTCTCTCCGCTTTACATAAGGGCACTAAGCCAAACTGAAGTGCTGTTTCATGCTGTTTTTTCCTTCTGAAAGTATTTCAAAAGGGATTGCTCTTTGAAAAGAGTGCAAAATAATTGTTCATTCAAAGGAATTAACCTATAAATTGTGTCTTTTGCAAAGCATATATGGCCATGAAATTGGAGAGACGAATTTTATGTCAGTTTCAGAAATACAATTTCAGGATAATTGCCTAAGATCAGTAGTGACTGAAGTTAAATGTGTCACACAAGTAGTTTAGACTTACAACTGTGGTATTGAATATGCAGGTTTTAAATTTCATACTTGTGATCAGTATGTTTTGTTTCTAAAGAAAAAGCTTTAAAATACTAAAAATGTTCTGAAATTTATTTTCTAAGATGCATGCACATCCATAATGGATTAACGGCATGTTTTAACAAACCATCTATTTGCTTTAGGAGTGACAGAGAGAAGCTGTTTCAAACAGGATCTCTCATCACTGTCTATCTCTAGTCACCTCCTACTGAACCTAAGGTTGAATACTGGGGGTCATGAGGGAAAGAAAACAATAATTAAAGGGAAAAAGTTGATTGAACTGCTTTTTTTTTCTCTTTCAGTACGATTAGCATGTGAGAAACTGGCTGAGTGCTCTACTGTATATCATTAGTTCAAATGTTTCTGACTTGATTTAACTTTAATGGTGACTTTTTAAATTGCATTTCTGTATTTTGTGGAGAACGGTTTAAGTAGTGAAGTCAGTAAAGTTCTTGATAGAAGATCTTGTTCCTATAAATCTTAATCTAGGAATTGATTACAATTGGACTGTTCCTAAGAACTCACCCCACCTCCCCAAAAGTTGTCATGAGTTCTTTTATTAAAGCTCAGAAAATTATTCTTAGACTAACAGAGGTGGGGAGTAAAGCAGGAGTGTTTACAGAGTTCACCTCTAAATTGACTGTGATAAGTGGCAATGCAATGTATTATGATTAGAGGTTTCTGGGAGACTCTTTAAGAAGGTTAACTGCAAGGCAGCTCTCAAAAGAAAGCATTTATCTTAGTGGTCATCCTTCAGTGTTTTATACTACTGAGAATTTTTTTGTGGGTGGTTAGAACCATTTTTTGTGTTTTATTAGCTGTATCTTGAATACCTCCTACAAGCTGAATGACAGTTTAGGGTTATTAAATCTGTTCTTAGTACATTCTTTTATCCATAGTTAATCTTGACTAAATATATGCTAGTGAACAACCCTTTTTTCTCAGTTGTTGCCCATATTTGTTAAAGAAATTATTCCATTTGACATTTGTTTAGGCTGCAGTTTGATAAAATACTGTATACAATATACTTTTTCAGTTTGGCATTCAACAGAGTCTTTCATGGATTTATTTCTTCTCGCATTATCTTATCTTCTCTTATAGTATGCTAAAGCTTCCTTTTCATATTAAGTAATTTTTTTCACTCCAAGACAGATGCTTTCACAAATGCATACTCTGTATTGAGATCTATAAGATTGCATTTTTCGTATGTTTGGATACATTTATAGTTGAGTTGCTGTGTTATCATCTGCTTTCTCCAGTTCTAGGTGCGGTAATTCAGATTAGGCTTTCACACTACTTGCAGTGACTGCTAAAATACTTATACGTTTTTGTATTTTTATTTGTCTAAAAGGTAGGTCTTTTATCAGATTAATAGTTGGTTGATCCTCCAAGGAAAGGTATTCTGTATTTCATTATTACTGAGGAATGACCTGTGCAATACAAAGTCTTTTTTTCCTCTAATTGGTAATTTTCACAGAAACTTGATCATTCTGAAGTTTTGTATTGTTCTTTCTTAGTACAGATGTAGAAATGTAAATGTAAAAGGTCTTTCCAGTCATAGGAAGGCTAGCAGATATGTGGTATAAGTAGGTAAAGCATGGATGTTAACTCCAAGGACTGCCATCTTAAAATGAGACACAGAATAAATCAGCTTAAAACACTGAATAATTAAATAATTAGGTTGTTGGAAAGATCATGTTTTGGGGCAAGATCAACTATATCTGAGTCATTTCTAACAGACTTTTAACCAACTTGATCAGAAAGACTAAGACTGGTAGAAACCATTTTTCCCCAGCAATTTCTTCCAGTACTTAATTTCTATTAATACTTAACTTGCCATTACAATTAAATGTTGGCATATTACCTGTTGTTCTGTGTGCAGTGGGTATGGAAAAAAATGTTCTTTTTCACTCTAGTAGAGCATTTCTTGTTCTCATTATTATATTGCCCCTCGTAGACCATTTACTGTAGTTAATTCAATGTTTTCTTGTCAGTTGTTTCTTTGACCACTTTTCTTGCTGTCCCCTGAACAGTCTATGCATTTTTCTTGGAGAAATCGTCTCCAGACTGGATTTGGTATTTCAGCTGAGATTCTTCTGAAGTCACACAGGTCAAAAGAATCACTTCTGTCTTGCAATCTCTTTCTGTTCATCATACTTCCCAGTACGATGTTTGCCTCTTTCACAACACATCATTAATAAGGAGTTCCTCCTTAGTTTTCCAGACTGCTTCTTCCATTTGTCAAGACCTTTTTATTCCTGTCTTCATGGCACTTGAAGATCCTCCCAGTCTCAAATCTCGCTGAAATGTAGTAAGCATATTTTCTAGTCCATCACCCATGTAGTTAATTAAAAAAAAAAAATCACACAGTGGAATTGAAAATTGTTTTACATGGAATCCTGCTTGCTTGGACAAATGAATTCTTGACTTTTAGAATGGGACTGTACCTTTCCGCTTTACTTTTGTGTTTTAGTATGAAATGACATGAATTATATTAAGATATTTATGCACGTTCCTTGGAACTTCTCACTGGAATCTTTAGTACCTTAAACCCTGATCTCACAGCAGCAACTATTACCATCAAGAGACTTTTATATTCACTTTTTATTGAGGAGACTAGCTAGAGTTTGCTGTAGAGAAGAATGCAGTAAGACTTTGCTTAGGGAGAATTTTCATTTTTAGAGTTTTGCTTTTCCAGGGAAGAGTTCTCCCTTTCCTTCTTGTAGTGAACACCCAAATTATAGTGGAGCATAGTTAGATGGGGAATCCAGAGAATGTAAGTCAAAGGAAAATGTACAGATTAATTACCAATGCAGAGCAAATGCTGTTTGATTTACCATGGATTTTATTAATCTGAGAGTTTACCTAATTTTTCCTCGTTCAGTTAGAGTGATTTTTCTTGGTGTTAAAAGTACTATCCTGGTATTTGTATAACAAATTAGTTTGCCACAAGAGAGATGAAAAACTGCTAATAGCAAAAAGGATTACTCTTTATAAATATTACTGTTAAAGAATGTCATTTAATTCAGTGCTTTAATAAATTATTTTAGAATGTATTTTATTACCATAATTTATTAAACAATAAGGAGACATTTTGGCTGCAAATAGTGATAACATCTCTATAGAACTGTATTTGGATAGTCATTTTTTTCCCTGACACAGTAGATAATTAGGAATTATAAATTATGCTTACACTCTGAAGCACTCTAGCTGGAGAGCATATGAGACTGTATGTTGTTTTTGGTGCCAGTTCAGCTCCTGATTTTAAAAAATTTTGGCACAGAAATGCATGATGATTTTCAGTTTCTAGCAGTAAAGTGGAAGTGTATTACTCACCTGAGAGATTGAGATGAAGACCTTGTCACCTGTTTACACTTTTGAATGAAGTTTGCTTCATGCTTATTACTGAGGAAGTCATTATTACCAGCTGTTTTGCTGGCATCTTAGCCTTGTTCCTAGAGGTCAGATAATCCTCTTTCAAATGTTTCCTGCAAAAGTAGTAATATTGATTTTTTTAGTGGGATCACTGGGTAGCTAAGGTAAATTTCTTCTGTTCATCAGATTTCGTTCTTCTATAGTAAATCTCAAGGATGATGACAGGTAACACGGTAGCTTTCACAGCCATGGGTAGACCTGTGTGTGATAGTAGTAAAAGAGGGATGATAATGTCAGGTCAGTCCTTACAGACTGCTTCATAAGTGCTTGGATCTCTTCATTTTTTCCATGCTAAAGAGGCATTATATTTTTTCAACCTATATCTTCCATAGGGGAATTCTACTGGGAACTCTGGTAGTAAGCTAGGCGATACAGAATTAAATGCTACTTCAGTTTGTTTATATGCCCTGTTTATATGTTTATGTTCTATATGTTATATGTTTGTATGCCCTGTCACAACCTGTGCCTCTATTTTGTACTCTGGATGTTAATAATACAAACTGCTGCATCTCTGTCTTCCCTCCATATTGAAGAATTTAATTACTAAAGATTTAAGCAACCAACATGCATCTATTGGTAAAATATACAGTTCAGTCCCACTCTGCTGAACTGTTAACCCGGATGCCTGGTTAAATGCCACTGGATTATATATTTGAGCTTATTACTGTTAAAATTATCCATGATAATAGACACAGATACTGTGCCAACATACTGCAGGAGTATGTCTGTGCAGACAGGTGCAAGCTTGCTTTGCCCACACTCTGAGTAGGCTGTATGTGAGCCAGTCCCAGTCTGGAAGTCATCAGTGTGTTGCATGGCACTATGCCCAAGTTAAAAAGCTTTGTCTCTTAAATAAATGAGGCTTTACAGCTTCTGAACTGAAGCTGACTCACATTTAGGAGGCTTCAAGAGTATGGGCAATGTGAGTTTGCATTCACCTGCCTGTCTGTGTACATGTATTCATCATTCCACATCGCAGTGGAAGAACTTAAGTACAAATCCCCATTCTTGTGTTCTTGTGTAATCTTCTCCAAACATTTGTGGTTTTATGGCCTCTGAGCTTCACATGCATTTACTGTAAAGATAAGAATTAAAATATAATGATAATAATACTACAAAGTTATGGAGGGCGTATTCAAATGTCTGTATGTGCTGGGGGTTGGATTCAAATCTTAGACCACCTCAGTGGAGCATTTACAGAGTTATTTATTTATTTATCAGGGCAGCTACTTCACATGGTTATGAATCATTATTTCCTGCAAGTGTTTGGTATGAATTGTTGTTTTGTAGAATTAAGTGTTTGGTTACATAGAAGTAAACTGCAATATTTTGCAAAGGGAAAAGTAGTTGCATACTCTTTGGGAATTATCCCATCAACCACAAGGCAATTGAGAAGAAAGATTTTGTTATGTTTCAAAAAAAACTACTGTCTTAGAAAAATATTGTCGTTACTTCTGCTTGGCTTTCATAACCCCTCAATGCCATTGGTTGAGAAGAAGCACACCAGGGTCTCCAAAAGCTTATGTCTTTGGGAGCTGCAGAATCCAGAGTGCAGATTCTTCAGAGTAGACTGTCTTACTCTTCTCTTCAATGGAAGGTTTTAGCTCATCTGCTCCTTTAAAGCAGGGCTAGCATTGACAGAAGAGTTGCATAGTGTTGCACACTTGCACTGTTTTGATTACAAGAACATATGGCTATTCTGGCCAGCGATACAAAAAAGATGGATCTGAGTGCATCACGTTATCAGATATTGAAATGGTAGCAAATGCATCAGTAGTTCTGACTCTTCTTTCTCACTAGTCAGGTTTTTGTTTTCAAAGCCAGTTTCTGAAATAGTCTAAACTTTGGAGAAGTAAAAATTCAGTACACCTTCATTTAGTTTTCAAGCTGATTTAGAAATTTTATTCTGTTTGTGGCATTTTACAGCAGGACTAAAATTGGTATTACACAATTAAATGTCACTAGAAACCTCATAGATGGCAAGTATTTACCAGGAAATTTGCTTATTAGATAAGCAGGCATTTCTACATAATTTAGGATTGATTTGTGGATAACTTAAAAACCTTGTATTTTCTGTGATGTAACTTTTTTTTACTTATTTTCATCCTAAGTGTGTTGGGTTTGTAATGGTTATATCAATATTTATCTTCAGATATTAAAAAGGTATATCTTGAGACTGATAATTATGAAATAAACCAATTTATATTTTGCAGTTTACTTTATCAGAGGTATCTACTTTACAGCAATAATTACCATGAATTAAAGATTAGGACTTCGTCCCACTAGTGTTAATTGCAGACACGACAAATCTTAGTTTTACACATCCAGAAAACCAGAAGAATGCTGTGAAGAAACGTTTTTTTAAAGAAAAAGACGTTCCGAACAGCAATAAAATCGTTGTTTGATGCAAGATTAAAATACATAAATAAATAAACTGTTTGTTGATGCAAACTGTTAGAGCACTGTCAAAACATCTGAATAATCTTTATTTGTGATTTTAATATGTACTAAATATGTGCTATCTCTTTGGCTTTAAAGTCACAGAAAACCTATTGCCAACCCGCTTCTGTCAGAGAGCTTATGTTATAATTACTACCCCCCCCCCACCAAAAAAAAAAAAAAAAGCATCTTCTGAGGCTGGGCACATTTCTAAAACAGAAAAGTAGAGACATTTTAATACAAAATACTGCAGAGAAAAAAGTTAATTTGTTACATTTTTCTTTCTGTTTGAGCCAGATGCTAAGAAGAGGGCATTTTTAGATTTTATACAGTGCATAAATTCTCTGCTTCTTGTACGAGGAGAGGAATAGTTGAGAACAGTAGCGAATCAGCTTTCTTTTATTTCAGTGCATTAAAAAATTAAGATTTTAATTAAAATATTATGGAATTGACATCTTATTTGAGCACAAAACATGAAAAATATTACAGTGTGGTACAAATAACCATGCAGCGTGTTTTATTTTTTATTTTGAGGCTTTTGGGAAACAATATACCTACGTTTAATTTCAGATTAGCATTATAGACTTATGACTCCATCTTTTTTTTTCTTTAATACCTGTTATTTAGACTAATAAATAGCTATTATTTAAATCAAAACTGTTGGAGACTCATGGCATCCTCTTTTAAACATCATTTAACTGTGATTAGAATGAAGAAGACAGAATAATAAATGAGAGTATTTAAGTGTATGAATAAAATGCAACTGTTTATCTAAAATTGAGCCATGTCTCATAACTTTGAGAGTAAAATAAATGGGCTGTTTTCCTTTGACTCCATCAGAAATATTGTCCTTTAAATATTTACATTAATACATTAGGAACTTTGAAATAAAATGAAATAGCTTTCTTGACATTGCTGCTGGCAAGCAGAAGGAGTGTGAGAATTCCAAAGTTTTAGCTCACCTTGGCTATATGAAGTTCATAAGCCATATTCATACATTTATTAGCAGTTGGAGCCTAAGGTTAATTTATGGCTCATTTATCCGTGTTTATTTTTTAATGATTGATCTTATGTAGTTCTGGAAAAAGGCATAGGCCATAACATATTATGTAGTAAAACCTATTAAGTAGTATGTGCATTTTCTTGGCTGATAAGTCATAGTCTGTCATTGAATACATTGCAGAAAGTGAGTATATTTCATTTATTTGAGAAAATAAGGGACAGATTATGTCATTACCAACATGAGCATTTTAGAGTATAAGAAATAGTAAGATACTCCAAGATCTGTGCTTCCAAACAGCATGTTGTAAAAATTACTTCTGTCATATGTCCTCACAAACTATTTACGATGTGACCCTGCTAGCTTCTATGTAATTCTATATGTTTCTGAGTGCTGTAAGTTTCTGTTTGCTGTATGGTGATTGAGGTCAAAATTCCAAAGGAAAAGATTCTTTGTGAACTGTTAGATCAAGGAACTGTTTTTCTAGATGTTATATTTACTTCTAGAATTATAGTTTCATGGTGACACAATGAATAACCATAAATTCATAGGAAAACATTTACGTAAATGTGAGGAAGATATCCAGAGATTTCTATACTGAGGCCTCTAGGGTACTGAATATACAAGACAAAATAAAAATAAGCTTTATTTATATCACTTTCCTTTTTATGATTCAGTCTTTATGATTGGAATAATTCATAAGATTTATGTAGGGTGTTTTATAATTCAGGAACATAAATTAAAAAAAAAATTAATACAAAAAAATTTTAAGAACAAGTTAATTCACAGAAATATTAATTATCATGTTATAGTAAGGATAAACACTAAGATAAATGTTTTAAGAAATATTTGCTATATAAAGAGTGTTCAGAAATTACTTGATTGTTTTTCCATTGGTTAAAAGAAACATCTCACTTAGCATTTTTATTCTATTTTATTAAGAATATAAAATTTTTTATTTTATTTTATCAGACAGGAAGCCCTGCTTGCTGCAATTAGTGAAAAAGATGCAAACATTGCCTTGCTTGAACTGTCCGCTTCAAAGAAAAAGAAGACTCAAGAGGAAGTAATGGCTCTTAAAAGAGAGAAGGACAGATTAGTGCATCAGTTAAAACAGCAGGTGGGTAGACATTTATTTGCATACTTTTATGGCAACTGAAAATTGGCATTATTTTCATTTGTTCTATTTTATTCTAATCTTGTATTGAAAGTCTTCAAGCCAGGTCTGACATGTGACAGCTGTTGTGAAAGGTAGGAGGTGTTCAATGTAAATGCTTCAGTATTGCTTCTCTTTGGTTGCTAAGTATTTAGCTGCATGTTTGGCTCATGTTATACGCAGCCCAGTACACTTCCTGTTTTCCCTTCTCATATAGCTTCCAACTGTCATCATTATGTGTGACAGAGGAGAGCAGATGCTCTTCACAGTAAAGCAAGATCTGTCCCCTGTTGACTCTTTCTAACCTTTTTTCTGCACAGTTATTTGCTTATCTCTTGTAAAACAGTTGTGTCTTCAGAAGGCTTCTGGCTTTCTGAGAGATTATCTGGAAATCATAGTTATCCTTAAAATAAATTCCAGAAGAAGTAAAAATCCCCCTGTCTTTAATGCTATAAGTCATTTGAGGTTTTAATAAAAAATCATGTAGTTACACACTAGACACGAGCAAATTTAATTTGTGTTCTGTTTTATTAATGAAGAAAATAACCATACTAGACACAGTAAACATGTAAAACACAGGATGTGCATCTCTTATCTGTCTAATTAAATGTTTAAAACTGCACCATGTGCCATGGCTACTTCCTCTGTTTTTTAAAAACTAATATTCATTGCCAGTAGAGGTACTGTGGGTACAGTAGGACAAGCAACAGGACAAAGGATGTTCAGATGAGATGCCCTAGGTACTAAAGACCTGTTTTGTGTGTTGTGAATGTTGTTAAACACCTTTTCTCTTTCAGAATATGTGAAAAGGGTGAGAAATATGTTTTAAGAACTTTTCTAAAGGTTTTGTAGTGGTTGTTTTCCTTTGTGTGACATTAGAGAATGTATTGCTTGAGGAGGAGGAGAGAATACCATCAGCAAAATCATTCTGGTTTCCTTAGTTTCTCAAGTTAACCACACTGCTGTCAGGCAACGTGCCACTTCACAAATGAGCATGCCACATTAATAATGTATAGTCATAATAACATATAGTTGACTGCATAGTCAATGTTATGATCCTTTCTGAATCATACATTACATTCTGTAGAACTTCATGGACTCAGTAACAGAAAGTCAGCGAAAACCCTTCCTGCTACGCTAACTTCCCAATATCTCTGACATCATACCTATAATCATTGTAGCTTTTTCCCACAGGTCTATAAAAATAGGAAACAGCCCTCGAGCATGAATTTATCATCCCCTTATGATACTGACTTCATTACAGACATTTCAGCCAAGTACCTATGTTTCAGCTGTGATGCATTTATGTCACAGATCAGTCAGCTGTCCAGGAGGTATTTCATCAGTTTAGCAGAAGATGTTGGATTCCAAATAACTTCATTACTGATGAGTAAGCAAATATTCCACTTTGCCATTTTCCATGATACCTGTCAAATATTTTTTTAAATGTTCATGAGATATGTGGGAAGACTCTGTGTCGCTGTTTTACTTTTAAAAAAAAAAAAACCTTTAAGGTATTGCTGAGAAGTGTTCATAACATTCATGACTTTCTTTGACTAAAGTATAGGAATTGCAGAAGAGGATTGCTAGAGAGGCATTGTGTTGGATAACTTCAGTTAGAATTGTAACCAAATACTTCAAATACCTCCATTATTTATAGTGATAAAGATCTTCAGTAAAGCTATTTAACTAGATTAAATTGATGCCAAAATAATCTCTTTTATCTCAGACACCACACATGCAAAAAAAAAAAAAAAAAGAGGAGAAGAAGAGAGACATCAGAAACAGGAACAGGAATGTGGTTTAACTAGGTCACCGCTTTATTACACTTAAGAATTATCTGATAATAGAGGTTGTAGAGATCATTCATACTTCTTTAATCCCTTTGGGGAGAACCACTGTCAAGCCCCACAGATTTCACATGTGCATCCAAGAACAAGGCTTCTTCCTTGCTATGACTGTGCTGTGGGGAAAAGTGGCAGATTTCATGCTGTGTGATATATCCACCCTGTTTCTCAGTGAAAAGTTTCTTTGAGAGATGACATTTCCTAGTCTATTTCTGATTCTCTTTTGTTAAAGAACTAGAACTCTAGTGAATGATCAACTGCCAGATTAAACTTTTTTTTTTTATGGCCTTATTTGTCCCCTCACCTATTTCCAAAGCTGTTGTACTACTGAAAGAAAAATGGAAAAAAACACAGAAAACCCTACCCTTTTCCAGCCCGTTGTGGTCATGGGAGATATTTGTAATTATTAGGAGATGACTCACTAGATAACCCTAAACATAACGCCCTCAAATCTACACCTGTTCTAAACTCTAGGGGGAACTTTTGCTTAGAGAGGCCAAGTAAAATGGTGAGTAGTGAAAAAAAAAAAATCTATATTCCCTTCCTGTATATCCATAATACCAAATGCATTTGTGATGAATCTACCTATCCAGTCAAGCAGGAATCTATCTATTCATATGTACAGGAGGCTGAGAATTTATCAAGGCAGCAGGGCAAAGGATAAAAAATGCAGACCTCAAAGAATCCAAGGAATTTCTCTTTAAGTTTCTCCTTTTCATGTTGCTCCTCACAAAAGTTCTCTGTCTTTCAATTAGTGAAGGTAAACCTAGGCTGCATATGAAGCATAGTGGCTAAAGGTGTTGTTAGCAAAGCTGCAGTAAGAGTAGGATTTTCCTCTTCCACAAAGGCATCAGCTGATAAGAATTGCAGACAGAATACTTCTTTCCTCCTTCAAATTTCTTTAGTATCTGCAATTCATACATTTATTCTGATATTTACTACAGAAAATCCCGTTTTTGATTTGCACATCAAATAATGAATCTCCTGAACATAAAAAAAATACTGATATATGTTATATGTTGCTCCAAAATTGCTACTCTTCCAGGTACATCAATTTTAAGACACTTCATTAAATGTAAGAATATTTTCTACCGTGTTTCAGGAGAAAGATGTTTTTCTCTATCTGTTTTTCTGCCTTAATTTTACAATCCTGTGCAACTTCTTTCTAATGTTTTCAAAATTTTGCTGAGATGAAGTCTGGTTCTGAAGAGAACTCCACTTCACTGCTGTATTAGAGTTAGAACAGCAGTTGTTACAGTGGCAAGCAGCAGCTAATACAGATTGTCTTAAATTATGTAGACAAGCTACTGGGAAATCACTTTTAATTATTTTAGAGTGCTAACTAAAGTTAGAAATTTGCTTGTAACATAATGTCACCCTGAGTGGAAATATACACACACAGTTGTGGATGTCAATAAAACTCCTATTGAAGAAATGTGCTAGAGTTTCTTTAGAAATTCTTGTAACATTTTCCTTTCTATACTACAAAATTAATTTGGTCATGCTGCAATTGACATTCTAATTGCATCTTCTGTCATCTTTATGTCCTGCATCTCTCCCAAGAATATCTCGTTCTTCAAGGAGTTGCAATTTTAGCAAAGAAGCGATAATTTGAAATTAAGTTTCAGCGAGGATCATATTTACCATTTGAAATAGAAAATATTACTTCAATCAAGTTTTACTTCATGATCTTTATAGGCTGGTAAATCACTTTGGCCTAAATAGGCGGAAACATCAACCTTCCTGCTGCATCATCGTGTATCTGACAGTTTGGTTAATTTTATTATTTTCTTTGCAATTTGGGGAGTTTTCTTCTGTCTTAGAAACTCTTTTGAGTCTCTGTTTCTGCTGCTGTCTCTTTCAGTGGCATCCCAGACTTTGTCACATACTTGATAAACTCCAAATCCTTAAGTCTAGACATTTCAAATGATGCTGTAGTGTGAATCATTACAAGGGATAATATCTAGAAATGCTCCGAGTCTTAGGAGTTTGTTGTTGAAGGGATGACCTCAGTGTGTCTTTAGAAACTCCATGGTAGTATCACTGTAGCCTGGAAACTCCTCTGCTGTTGATGTGCAGAAGTACAGAAGACCTTTTTCTGAAAGAGCTCCAAAGACTGTTTCATGAGAGAAAGGGAAGGAGAGGTGTGTTTGAGACTTTTATCAGAATCCAAGATTTCTTATTGTGTACGTGAAGTGCCCAGGAATGTCTTCTTTGAAGAGTGAAAAAAGGACTGTCTTCCTTGGGAATATTATTTTGATGAAAGTAAGTTTCGTTTCCTGGAGTCAGATCTTTTTTCAGACAAAAAAATGTGAATAATTCTCAATGCTTCTGTGTGCAGGAGAGAGCCAAGCACCTCTCTTTCACTTAACACTGATGAGGAAGTTGGAATTATTATACTGTGTATCATTTATAGGTGCTCACCTAGAAAAGTGTTTTCAATCAAAGTGTTTGCAAATTTGTCTACTGCTACTCAGAAAGCTGTACAAGAGCTGTGGTGAATCCCACCACGTTAGGACATTGTAGTCATCAAAACTTACATATTTAACGAGATAGGGCACAGTATGCGGTAGATGTCTTGAAGATTCAATTCTATTAAACACAGTGGAGTAACCCAAAGTATTGAGGTTCCTCACAGAAGTTTATCGTTATTGGATTAAAGCCAGAAAATCCGATTCTATTGCTGCCCTGTAATACGGCACAGACTTTCTCTGAGACTGAATCGCCTAAATGCAAATGTATTTGTACTTACCACAGCCTTGCACAGTGATAAACTTCTCTAATCACTCTGTTGTGTTAGCATCACCCTCCTGGTGTATTTTGTGTTTCATCTGGAAGCTTCTTGTTTCTATAGGGTGGCTTCAGGAAAATATTAAAATTATGCCACAGGCAATGCGTATGAAAACTTCTGTGTGAAGAATATAAGTACCAAGTGTTATTCAATATCTATGAACAACAGGCTATTGTCTGAACAGGCACCATTCTGCCAAGGACACAAAAATACAGTGTACTGCCTCTTTAGGCATGAATATTCATCGTAGTCTATCCATGACATAAAGTTGATGTTGGTTCATGTCCTTAATTTGTAATGTTTTCTTACAGACAGCGAAATCAGTTATTACTCAGTTTGGAGGCAAATTATTTCCTGAAAAAAAAAAAAGAAAAAAGAAAAAAGAAAAAAAGACAAAAAAGACAATATCTGCATCCTTATCTTTTTAATGAATCAATTATTTTGTAGTCATAAAACATTCTGGGGAACATTTATGTCAATTTCTAATTCTTTAATAGTTTGATTCTATAAGTATGTTTTTCTCTGTGTTCAACGTCATTTATTTATTTATTTATTTATTTTCCACATTGATTAATGTACTGATTTTGATCACTCAACAGTGCCTGAAGACTGACAGTGGACATCCTAATATCAATCCAAACTAAAATAGAATAAGACCAGAAATAGAATGTGTTCAAAAAAGGAAGTTTTAAAAAATATATATCAATTGCAAATTTCAAATGTTTTCCTCTTTTTAAATAGTTTTTGAGTTAAATAATGCTCTTAGTACCAGATATGCAGTTGAATGCCTTTCTTCACTAGCAATGGCACTTGATGTTAGAATATTTTTTCTATTCTAATTTTTCTGGCCTTTGGGGTGTTCAAGCAGATTGTAAACTACAAGACAATGATTTTGATGTGATAGGTAATAATTCTTCACAATTAAAAATTAAAAGAATCTTAAAAAATGAGACATACTGCCTTTATAAGGGAGTGAGAACATAACAGATGGATTTACTTCAAATATAAGACTACAGATGTATAGATGTGAAAGACCAAAATATTATTTATGTGGATAAATTGAGCATTCTTGTCGTGGATTATGACTGTGTGAGTTTAAGAAAGACTCGTTACTTCTAAGGTGGAAGAAATTCATTGGTTTTATCTCAAATTTTGGCTTACTTTTACAAGTTTCTTCACAATATAATTTGATAACCTAAAAAACTTATTGTAGCACAGTGTATCCACCTGTAAAACTACTAGTTTTAAAACTACTGACATCTGTGATGCAAAACATTCACATAAAAGGTGAAGCAAAGTATTACACTCACAGGAAAACGGAACCACTGGAATTCATTCATACACCAAATACTGTATTTAGAGAGCCATAGAAATTTTTAGTAGGTTTAAAAGATCTTTCAGAAATACAGTATTAAACAAGATAACCACAAGGGCTTGGCTGAGTTATTACACAGTATTTATAATCACCCTGTCCAAGATTCCTTTGGAGAATTTTGAGACAGCTATTTTTAGAGAAATTTGGGTAGTGATGCAATCCTTCATGAAATAATTAGCTTAAAGTCCATTTTTAGAACATCTCAAGAGATTTTGGTAGGAGCATAATATGCTGCTATGTTACTGATTCATTCTGAACTTGGATGCTGTAAGGAAATTTCCCAGTTGCCTCTTTTCACTTTTGGGTTATAGAGCCAAAAATTCAAGTGGAGTTTGCCAAAATGCAAAGTCTTCTAACTCCTTGAGAGCATTTTATTTTTCTTCTCAAAACATGAAATTAGAATCCATTCTAGCATTTTCAAGACTGCAGGTGTACAGAATATTCTGGCCAGAGGTAAAGCTGGTGTTTGGCAGTGTTCTCTAGTCTATTAGTTCACTACTCTATATTTCATCACATGAACGTATTGCTAATGAAACAAAAAAGGTGAGAAACAATCAAGGAATTTTAAAAATCTGTGTAACCACAGTTTCTCAACAAATTAACCACTAGCAATATTTCCTCATGCATGCAATACATCGAAGTATTTCTTACTAAGTAACATGCAAATATTTCAAAGAAAGCTTTCAACAGCAAAAGAGAAAAATGGAATTGAAAGCAGCATGTTGCATTACATATACTGTTCCGGTTAAGTACATTAGAAATAGTGCTAATGTGATATTGTGGTGGTGACATCAAGCACTCAGGAATAACCAAATTCTCCAAGTTACATTGCCCTGTTAGAGCAATTTAGAGCGATGTGTTGCATTGTGTATTTTATAGTATTAAAATTGTTTTTATAGTACATTATAAGAAAAAAGAATAGGATTAGATGTTGCAATTGTGATTATTCTGGCTGCTCAAAATATTTAAGCCCTCTAATGTTTAACAAGTTTGGGAACAAACAAGGCTTGCAATGCTTTCTTACAGTGTCTGTAGACGTCACCATCTGTAGACCTCATGATCTGTGGCACTGTTCAGGTTTTGAGTCAGTTCCAATCACTATTGCTTCTGTTTCTGATGTCAGACTAAGTGGTTTTTTTTTTTTTTATTTTCTGAATGTCACAGGTGGAAATGCTTTAGGAATACAGAATACTACTTTAATTACCACTACTACTTTTTTTGCTGCTGCTACTATTATTATTATTTTGGGGAGTTCTGTTGGATGAAAGGCTCGACAGGAGTCAGCAGTGCACGCTTGCAGCCCAGAAGACCCCAGCTGCATCCTGGGTCAGAAGAGGTGTGACCAGCAGGTCAAGGGAGGTGATTGTCCCCCTATACTCTGCCCTTGTGAGACCCCACCTGGAATACTGCATCCAGGTCTGGGGTCTCCCTTATAAGAAAGATACGGACCTGTTGGAGCAAGTCCAGAGGCAGGCCACAAAGATGATCAGAGAGCTGGAGCACCTCTCCTGTGAAGAAGGGCTGAGAGAACTGGGGCTGTTCAGCCTGGAGAAGAGAAGGCTCTGGGGAGACCTCATTGTGACCTTTCAGTGCTTAAAGGGGTCTTATAAAAAGGATGGAGAAGGACTCTTTACTCAGGTAGATAATGATAGGACAAGGGGGAATGGTCTTAAACTAACAGAGGATAGATTTAGATCAGACATTAGGATGAAATTCTTCACTGTAAGGTTGGTGAGGCACTGGAACAGGTTGCCAAAAAAAACTTGTGGATGCCCGATCCTTGGAGGTGTTCCAGACCAGGTTAGATGAGGCTCTTGGCAACCTGATCTAGTGGGTGGCATCCCTGCCTATGGCAGAGGGTTGGAGTTAGATGATCTTTAAGACCCCTTCCAACCCAAGCCATTCTATGATTCTATAATTGTTATTAAATACACAGCTCTTCAGAGGCAGATTTGTTGTACTGTTGGGTCTAATGTTACTTCACAGAAACATAGGATTTGTGTTTGAAGCCATTCATGTGGGTACTACAGACATATTTGACCACTGAGCCTTTGTTTCCCTCTTCTGTTTACTGTCATAATATTGGTCTTTGTCAAGCTTTGTCTGCACCTCACTGTGAACAGCAGAGTAGTCTGAGATCTTTAGTTGTAGGAGTTTTATGCTATGCAAGCTGTTTGTTTCATTTTGAGAGGTAAGAGCAAATATTCAAATATTTTTTATATTGAATTTTCATATTAGGAAAATCAGATTTTTTTTCCCGATTCTCAATGTGGCAAAATGTCTATTAATTTCTGACTTTTAATAATGTACAATTATATCAATGTGTTGAAATTTTTATTTATTTTTTTATTGCATACAATGGAAGAAATGTAGTAATTTCAGCTAGTTTTTGTATATGATACAAATGTACAAATGAGAAAGCTGGACTTGGTAATGAAATTGCAAAAATTACAACTGAAATGAACTATTCAGACCTTGAAGACAATTAGTGCTACTAACCATACAGTTGCAGTTTCAAAGGTCCTGCTTTGTTAGTGAAATTTCTGATTGACGTCTGGTGTTAAATAATCATTATAGGGAAGTATCACAGAATCCAGAATGGCTGAGGTTGGAAAGGATCTCTGGAGATCATGTAGTCCAACCCCCCTGCCAAGCATGTTGCACAGGATTGCGTCCAGGCAGTTTTTGAATGTCTCCAAAGGAGACTCCAAAACCTCTCTGGGCAAGTATGTTTTCAATGGGTTATTTCCTGTTCTAAAACAACACCACCAAAAACAAACAAACAAAAAATCCCTCCAGCCAGAGAACCCTACTTTCTTATGTTGTTCTTCTGCATTTACTGGGACCTGGCCTGGGATGTCCTCAGGCAGCTGCTATTTCAGAGCCTTAATTATGCTTTTTAACCCACTTCTTCGTGTCTGTGTTCTTACATACTTTTATGTAATTACCAGGTTTAGTAGTAGGTCTCTGACAAATACTTTTAGCATGACTCTAGCCTACACGTTACTTAGTATGCTGTATTATTACAAGATATTTCCTGTGCTTCGAGCCATACTTTTAATTCACAAAACTTAAAAAGGCTTGAAAAACACAAACTCTAAATGCAGGGACCGCTACAGAGAAGTCAGGAGAACCATGTTCAAATCAACATAACTTCAATTACAAGTGTGAAGAAAGCAGAAATTTGGTCTTAGTACTTCATATAGGCATCTACTTATGCCTGTTCTGTGTGCCAAGCATCTAATATCCCCGCTACTGTTTGTGAGAAGGCTACTATCCTTCAGCTCATGAAGAGGGAGACTTATGTGCTCTGACTTCTTATCTTTCAGGGTAAGATAAATTCTGTAATCTTGCAAAGCAGTAGGTCTAATTGTTGTTAATATCAGCTAAATAGTACTCTAATTGAAAAAAATGAAATATATGTAGAACTTTTATGCTCACATTCAAAAACAAATTATCAGATCAAAGTCTTTGCCAAGATCTATATTGGAAACTGCTTTCCACTTATTATTTCTCTCGGCTTTAAATAGGTAGGTTGTTTTCATCATGTTTGCTTCCAGGCAGATAAAGATAAGGGATTCTTTGCTTTTTGTCTTTTTCATGACCATTTATTTCTTCTATGCCACTCACGCTTCATTTAGTCTAACATTTTCTCCAGTGCTCTTTCTGTATCACATTGGTTTACTTCTGTTTTATGACATACCTTAAGATACCTTCAGAAAAATAATTAAAGTAGTTAATCTGCCAAACTTATTTGGTGTCACTTTTTGGAAAAAAAACAATTGTTTTTGACTGTTTCTAGTCTTCCTGTATTTTTTGCTTCATTACAAACGAAATATTTAACAACATTTTTATCTCTGGTAATATTGCCTCACAGGAGTCAGAGCATCTAATTTGACCAACATTGTATTTCACCTAGGAGGAAGGTTGGATTTCCTGAAAACTTGGAAACTTTTTGGTACTGCTTCTGAAACTATTCTTTATACTGTGAAACTGGAGACAAACAAGGCCTAAAGGCAGACAGGGAGTGAGAACAAGTGTTTTGTTTACACGCATGTCACAAATGATATGAATTGTAAGATTTTCACGTTAAACATCACATGAATTAAATTTACTATATGACTAGATATAGATGGGAAAAGGAAGAAAAAAACATATTTTCTAGCATAAAAACATCACTGTTCTTTACTTCATATGCAATGGTTGTAGCATTAATGAGGTTAAAAAAAAAAAGGGGAAAGGAGAAGAGTTAAGTAAGTAGCCAAACTTTTCTACAGTACACTATCGTGCATACTTTTAACCTGCATGCATTCTATCCCTCCCTTTCCACACACTATATCATGAAAAAAAACCACCACACATGCTTATTAGCCCGTTTGGAATTTTAATAGGGGAAAAAATTAATTGTGTTCTAAAACTGAGGGGGGAAACAAAGCAGCAAAACCCTTGCCCAAATAGAGCTAAGAGGAGGAATATGAGGATAGATTATATTACAGGGATGTTAGAAAAAGAAAATGCATAATTAAAACACTCAGTAAAACATAGCTCTAATCCATAGTGATGCATTCTAATACTCATATGGTTATGATTATGATAATTTTTTTAACATCTGGAGTTCTTAGTTACCATACTGTTATGTTCTCATTATCTTTTAGTTACTGGTGTGTGCTTGCAAACGTATTCATAATTTAGTATATAAAAACTCACTGCATAAGCAAAAAAAACCACCACCAACAAAACAAAACCAACCTTGAATATTGTCATATATTTGTAATTATTAAGACAGTGTAATTTATTTTGCATGTGATTAACATTATGGTGCTAGTGTTATGCTGTTAGAAGTAGCCTGAATAATTAGCATGAAGTATTCCAGAGCTTGAATACTTAACACAAATTGAAGTCCATGTTTTTTATGTAGCTGTAGAATTGGCAAGAAGTCCTTCAGAGCAATGGCCAATTAACAGATCTTTTAACTTGTGGAAAAAGGTCACAAGTCTGTCTGTCAAAACCATAGCTGGATGATATATTTTAATGGTTTGTCTCATTGAATTGTGTTAATTCAAGAAATGCGCTACCATTAAAAAGAATTGAGCACAGTCTCAAGGTTTGGCTCTTTTAAAATAATGATACTGGGTTTATTTTATTTTATTTTATTTTATTGCGTCAGCTATGTAACTAGTGAACCAGCTTGCGCATATCAAGGAGGTTAAGCAAAAGAAGTTTCACTGAAACTTTGCAATGGAATCTCTCTTAAATCTTCTTTCTAGTTATCAAATTAGGCTTACTATTTGATTTAGTATCAAATCACTTATGCAGAATGCATGTATCCCTACTATGTCCAAGATGCTCAGAGAGGGTGGATTGAAATGACAGTGATGTTGAGCATGTTTTTTAAAGGCTCCAAAGTTGGAATTTAAAATTTTTTTTTTGATCTCAGAAAAATATGTGAAGTGATGAGACAACAGAGATGATACAAATGGAAAGTTGCTGAAGAGTAAAATAATAATAATAATAAAAAATCATTAGGCTTTAGAAATACAGGCTTACATGGCATATACTTTTAATTTTCAATGTGGTCTATGATGGTTTCATTGTTCTTTGATGCAACCTATGACTTCATGGTTCTTAGAAGTCATCATGACGGTTACTTCGAAACACAGCAATCACTTCTGAAAAGCCCTTTGTAGCTACTTTTCAAGACTTCTTCTGTTACATAGCATATCAATACACTTTTAGAATATGTTTTATTATTTAATGAAATATATATACTGTTTTTGTAAGTGCTTTAACATACTGAGTGACAAATGTGATATGGTGAACTTTAAAGGTATTTGAGGCCAAGTACAGCATTTGTTGTCCAATATTTAAGTATAGGTAAGATATCAAATAACAAAACAGCTACAAATTGTATTCTATGGCTGTTAATAATCTCTGTGCTGTGCAGCAGTAGGAATAATTAGAAATCCATCGCTTGTCTTCAAATAACAGATTTCAAAGTGTGCAAAAATACTGTTCTGACATGAAAACTAATTTTATTTGGAGAGAATAAATACAGAACTGGATTATTTAGCAAACGTTTTGTTAACCCTCAGCTAATAGAATTCAGGCCCGAAGCACTGGATTCAAACTGAAAGAAAAACAATTGCAGTTGCACATGTTTTCGTGCAATGCAAATGAATTCCACTAGGTTTATGTAACTACTGGATAAACTCGATGAACTATATCGTCTTATGTACACAGCTTTTTAGACTCTTACCTTCTGGATTTCAAGGTGTGTTTTGTTTGGTTTTTTTTTAAGATTATATTAGTATTTTCCGAAATGCTGTGTTAGGAAAAAAAAAGCTCAAATTAAATCATTTATTTGTAAAAAAAAAAAAATCAGGAAAAATAGAACTAAACATCTGCCACATGAAGATGTCAAAGTATTTTATGGAAGTATTATTTTCAAATAGTGAGATTGCAGGACATAGAGGTTCTGTGATGTTGAAGATGCTAAACAAGAGGCCATTGCAGATTCTAAGCTAGAAGGTGAGTCTCTAGATTTTAAATTTCATGCTTTTATTACACTCCAGGACCTCTCCAGTATAGCTTGCAGGCCTTATATGTACCTTCTTCCCATATTGTATAGGGAAAAATCCTACCCTATTGAAAGGGAATATTCTAGAAATGTTTCAAATTCCTTTTAGTGAAAAGAGATTGAGAAGAAAATCCAAAGGAAAGTAATAGCTGTTGAATGGCATTACACCTATATCCCAGAGCAACAAATCTTACTATTTTTCCTCATTTGAACCTCATTCATGAGTTTCATTGTTAACTTGATCCAGATGACAGATCAAAGCATAGTTGCCTATTGCCACCTTGCTAAAATATTTTTTTAAAAGACAGTTTTAATATTATAGTTTTACAGTTACAGATTGTTGTTAAGCTATTGAGTCTGTTACTAGTCAATCAAAGACTTTCATTTCACTTCTGTAGATCCTTACTTAAACTCTACAGAATTTTAGAAAGACAAGAAATATCTGTCAGTTTTCATACAGAGCTTGATCATAAATTCCTCGGTAAGTGGGTTAAAAATTCAGTTACACATACCATTCATGACCTTGACAGCTTAGCAAATAGTGATACTGAATGATCAAAGACAACTGTTTCAAGCCCTAAGGGTTAATATACCTGTTCACCTAGCTTTAAGACACTTTTAATTCCTCTATCTTTCCTTTATTTCAAAATGGATATATCATTTATTGAATGCAGTCAATAAATTTAAAGCAAAAAAAAGTGGAAGTTTTTCAGGATAAAACTGATAAGGCTATACAGAGTCTGCAAGAGATGCAGTTAATGAATTGTTGCATTTTACAAGTTTACTTTTTTTTTTTCTTTCCTAAGATAAAGCCAAATTAAAACTTGTTCCGTCTCAGGTGTGGGCCTGGTGTTCACCAGAGATTTTCGAAAACAAACAAAACATAAACAACTGGGTATGATAATTTTGCTGCCAGAGATACAGCTTTTCAGCATATGATGAATGATCAAAACACGAAATTAAAATTTGTAGCTTATCTAACTTCAGGTAAGAGCCCAAAACCAAGTTGAAACATACACTGAAAAGTGACAGGCAAAAGTAACAGAGCTTTGTGTTCCTTGTCTTTTAATTATTTTTGTATCAAATGTGTTCCATAAAGAAAATGTTAGAGTTACTGTTAGAGTTTGCAAATTCATCCTGGTATGCTAAATTGAAACTAAATTGTTTCAGATTCATGCTAAGAATAGAATTTAGGATTCTTCTGCCAGTGTCTGAGTTAGAATATAATGCACTTCCACTGGCAGAGTTAAAAAGGAATGAAATAGGAGAGAGGTTTGGAAACCTCAGCCTTGAGAAAATACTTGAGACTACTGAGACCCCATCTCCTTTGCAAGTCAAATGGATCACTTATACCTTTCTGGGCTCCTCTGAGTGACACACCCACTTCTAATTTCAGAAAATCTGGCCTATGCTGCAGCTCATCGTTCTTTCAGCCACTAGTGAAACTGGTTTCATTTTGCCAGAATAAGTTAAAATCAAGAAATTCCTTAAGCATTTGTGGGTCTATAGGCTTTGCTATCTTTCCTGGATAAAGGAATTGATCATATGTACATAAGTTCATATATAAATGTGTGAGTATATTTATATACATTGGCACACATAAAAACATATATCTAAAACTAAAGCAATAATACACTGGACAATAGGACTAACTGAGTGCATATCTCTGTGTTGTGGTCACAGAAGATGAAGTCACTGAGGAGGAAATGTAATTTTTCAAAATAAAAGCCCATGACTTCCAACAGGTCATTTCTATCTACGCTGCTGAACTTGAAATTTATTCTCTCCCTTTGTTTAAAGTAGTCCATATCTTCAAGGTAGATTGCAAAAAAAATCAATCTGCTATATTTTGGAGAAAAGATGACAATGAATATGAAAGAAGATGTGGTGTGTAATGAAGTTCTGACTCAACATTTATTTAGGATTTCATCATGTCTTTGAAAGATAGTAGCATCTTGGTTCATGTTTGTCTCTAGAAATATTACTTGTAAAGAATGACCTCCACCGTAGGAAATCGGTAGACGTGATCTTATGCTGACTTGGTTAGATCTGATATACGCAAGGCAATCATATTAGAAAAAGAAGAATACTATAGAAAAAAAGATCAATGGTTATCATAAATGGAAACAAACAATGGTGCTATGTATAGGTCACCAAAATTTTGCAAATGCATATTCTCCAAAATTCTATTTGACACAGCAGTTGATAGAGAGGTTTCAGGAAGCTGTATAGTAGTGTTACCTGCAGTCTGATGTGAGTCAATGAATTTGTAATTGAAATTGTAAGAATGATTTCTTCACAGAATATTCCATAATTTTAATTGGTGGTGCATATGGAGATTTCACAATATTTAAGGTTTAAAGGCCTAATTTATAAGCCTCATGTAGGCTAGGGTAGCTCTCCAGATACATCTTCATCAAACCCGTAACTTCTGTTTCAGCTGTAATATACCAGTGAGAACACAACAGGAAGAAATAAAAGAATATTTAATTTGTTCAACTCGAAAAAAGTATATATATTTTCCTCAAGAGTGACATAACTTTGTTTTGGATGACCTCCTGTTAAGTGTACACAGGACAGACTTGGTCTCAACATTGGGAAAAAGAATGTGCCATGGCTGCTTTTTTTCTTTTTCTTCCTTTTTTTTTTTTTTTTCCCTTCTAGGTCTTTCCTATTATATATGGGACTGACAACATTTCTTAATCAGGAGCTGGATGGAGATTTTGGGGTGGAAGCACACAGGAATCGTACTTTACATGGACACACTCAGGCTAACGCAGCTGCTCTTCCAGCTGCTTGTGTTTGATGCTTTTAAACGTTGCACTGAAGAGTCTGTTAGGGGCTTGACGAAGTTACACTAGACTGTGAATTAGGAGGTTCTTAACTAAACAGAAGAGATTCAGTAATTATCCATTTGAAAATATCCATGTTAGTATCTGAGTATACTCTGATGATGGGGTATAACAGCCTGATTGGGAAGCAGATATATTTTTGACCACTGCAAAGGCAGAAATGTTTAACTATTTGAGAATGTCTGCTATGTTGTAGTGGAAGCAGCAGACAACTTAAAAGCTAATTCCTCCTTAAGCCACTGATGCTATTCATTCCGTAGTGAACACTGTTACCTAATAAACTGAAAACAAAAATTGATTCTGAGCAAGCTCATGAAAAAACTGTGGAAAAAACATGAGTATCTTAACATATACATCAGGAAGATGCCTACTCTTTACACCGCCTTTGAATTGAGAGTGGTTTTCACCTAAAAAATATTAAATTCTGAGCAAGGGGCTATCCAGACCGCCAGGAAGGGGTTGCTGTCAGCCCTCTAATTTGATTTCAAATTTCAATTAAAAAAAAAATAGTTTTCAAGCTCTGTAATAACTACTTGTTGGAATTAGATTTTGAGAGAAAAATGTGAGTAAAATTTTGAACTATATAAAAGAACTATTTTTGATTTGGGGTTATTCTTGCAAAGTAGTAGATGATGCAGATTAGATATGGCACAGTTTAAATGTATGTGCCAGCATCATTCAAATTTTCATGAATTGCATGTTCCAGGACTGAGTTTCCAGATCATCCTAAAAAGCCTTATTTAGGAATCTGCAGTGCTTTTGAAAGTAATATAAGAAAAAAGTCTCATATATTTCTGAACAGGAAATTTTCAGGCATGCTGAACATGGTGCAGGAAATTATGGCGTTGCCAAGTCAGTAGGTGGTATTTTTCCCCCCAAGTCAGTACTGGAATGATACTCAAATGTGTTGACATGGGACCCTGAGCAGGGGCAGTTACTGTTTGTCTGATAAGCCAATGTCCTAAAACATGGTCAATAAAATCCTTTTCTATGTGTTGTTGTGTGTGCTTGTATGTGTGTGGGGGTGTGTAAAGCCCTGGTGTCTTGAATGAGTTCCAATGTGGTTAATTAATTTCTTCCTCAAATAATAATATACATGGCATTTCAACACCTACTAAGAATTAAAAGAGTTAGCAAGGGAAGTATATGGAAGTAACATTTCAGAATTTTGTTTAGAAGGAGCTGAAAAGGATTGTATTTTTCCTCTGTTTAATTTTCTGGATGGCTTTAGTTTTGTTCCTCCTCCAGAAATCATTCTGCTTATCCTTAAAAGTCCTGCTTTTAAAAGTTTGAATCATATCACGTTTTGTACTGTTAAAGTGAAAGCTAAGTATATCTGGAAAACAGAGTTCACTGTTGAAGTGAACATCTCTCTGACAGCAGCTAAATTGAAGAGAAGCAGAAACTCAAAATCCTATTAGTTGTCATTGTGAAGCACTAACTAATAAAAAGTCAAAGCTATTAAAAATATTTAGTATAATTTTAAGGAATGAACAGCAATAAAATGTTATGTAAATGTTTGGATGGTTTGATGATCATATCAATTGAAAGCAAATCCTAATTTCCTATTTCTTATACATTTTGCTTCCAGAAAGGACAACTAAGGGAACCCTACTGCAGCATTAACAGTTTCTTTGTGCAGATTTTACTGCAATCTGGCATCCAAAAGGAGGAAACATTAGAAGTGGTTTATTTATATTTCAGCACCAAATTAGAAAGATGACATCATTCATTTACAGTTCTTATCCCATGACACGTCTAATCCCCAACACCTCATTACAGGGGACACTTTTAGGATTGCGTATATCATCTTGTTTAACTTTTGCATTCTTTTATGGAATACAGTTGAAAGGTAGGAAATTTAAGGCTGTTCATTGATAAGAAAATAAACTAATAAAATCTTAGGAGCTTCCCCAAAGAGGCAGGATATTACAGTGTTTACAGTAAGTGGGTTATTATTTGTCTATTAGTTCTCCATCTTTTCCACTCTCGTTCAAAAAGCCATCCTCTTTGAATGTAAAGACAAACAGGCTAACTATAATGAGTCACACTGATTTTTTTAATTTTTTATTTTGCATTTTTTTAATTTTTTGTAAAATCAGTAGAAATTCATAACTGACATTCATACAGGTCTATGCTTCTATCTTATCCATGATGGAGAAAATGGAATGATCACAACTGTGCAGAAAGTAGTGTTAAAAAACATGAAAAGACACCATATAGTGCCAGCGCAATTCCTGTTTGAAAGAGTCTACTACTTGACCTGTGGAGGAAATCTATTCTGTAACCCACTGAGAAGATGCTCTTCTATTGCTATAGGGATGCCCATAAAGAGTCTAACAGTGGCTAAAGCATGCACACATCTAATCTGTGACTGTTCCTCTATCTTGTTATTATGAATGTGTTATGATTTTTCTTTCTAATCTTAACTTGAACTGAGTGCAAGTGCCCTCCTATAAAATAGTTTGTCTCCCTAATGGTGGTAATGTGAGGTGCTTGAGAAGCATTATGGTAGTTCAAAATAAAATTAATTGCTAATTAATTAATAATTAGCAATAATTAATAACCTTAGGATTTTGTGTTAACCCTGTGGCTCGTAGTTTTCCTCACATTAGATTCTGTTATTTTGAAATATTTTTCAATTTTTCAATTTTTGTAATAATATTTAGTTTTCGCTCGCTCTCTTTTTTTTTTTTTTCTTTCAGAACTCTTTTCTACTTCAGCAAATTCATTAAAATCAGGGAATTAAATGGCAATCTTTTAGTTTTTACATTTTCTATTTATTAATTTATTAAATCAGTGAAAATTTCCAAACAGAGATATGGTATGCGATTGTTCTCATAGGATAATCCGTTTAGGAAGTAAATTTACCACATACTATCCCATGGACATTTCCAGTTGGAATACAGTTAGACCTGCTAGCATAGGAATATAACCAAATAAATGAGTTGTGTTTAAATTCATCTGTTTAATTTGGTCCTTTGGAACTGATTAGTTTGGGCAAAATCCTGGGGTAATGTGTTTTGACAGCATCCTCATTGGAGTTAATATGCATCCTGCCGCCTTGGAGCATGGGTAGAACTGTGACTTTTTGCAATTGACTTCAGACTCTTATCTTTAATGTCCTCCAAAGTGTCTGTGTGCAAAGTAGGCATGTTTGTGCATGACCTACTCAAGTGGTGTCCTCACAGAGAACTGACACAAAGTAGATAATGCTCCTTCAAGTGCAACCTTTCCCCTACAGAAAAAATGTGTCAGGGTTCAGATTAGTTTTTTGAAGATGACATTAAGTGTCTTTAGACTGCGATCTTCCTTTCAGCCATCTACTTAATACTAATTGTATATGCCTCGAATTGATTCTTCAAATTTTGGAAGAGGTCATTGAGAGCTGATGGCATTTTCTTCTTGGTTTTATCAGTGTAAGTAAGTAAAACTTGATTAGAAGTTAACAAGTTTGCCTGAGACAGCCTTCAGTGCTAGTAACAGAAAAAAAAAAGTGCTGTCTCCATTGGTATTGGGCAAGCAGGTAGTAAGATAGTCTTGGTTCTATGACTAAGGTTTGGGATATTCCAGTCTGCATATTTCATGGCATGGAATAGTTGTAATACTGATAAAGGGCAATGATATGTCTTGTTACCTCATGGTGACATCAATTGCATTATCTGTATGAGGCAGTAGCTTAAGCATAGATCTTGTTTTAAAGATTTATATCTAAGACTTACTTTCATTCGGTCCCATAATCACTTATTTGTCTAAGTGTCTGTGTCTGTATCAACTAGACTTAAGATTATTTTAACTTACTGTTTAGCAGGGTGATCCTGGCATACAACTTAAAAAAATAGCTTATATTTAGCTTTTTGCATAACTATTCATTATTGTTGTTGACTTGCCTCAGTAGATAACCGTAAATATTTGAAGAACACATAATATTCCTGTTGGTGAATTTTTGCAAGTTAATTAGTGAGACATAGTAATAGATTGAAGAAAAAAAAGACAAATGTTCTAAAATATCAAATTTAGGGAAGTTGAATGTGTTTGTTGAAGCCCTTCAAACACAACATCCTTAATCATATCCTTTCCCGACTTCTTTGTGCAATTCTATATATGTGAAAACTGAGACAGATGTGTTCACATGCTTTGTTATCTTTTTCTATTTCTGTTTCCTTTTCTTCATGAGCCAGCAGGCCTGACTTCTACTGTTAGATCCTTGCACCTACCGAAAAAAGAGTGAAGGAAGAGCTAAGATCTTGCCAAAACAGTATTGAATTAATATATTCCATCATGTAATAAATTGTCTCGCTTTACATCCTAAATAGACACAAAACAGAATGAAACTTATGGCAGATAACTATGATGATGACCATCACCATTACCACCACCATCACCACCACCACCACCACCGATCTCCTGGGAGGCCACAACACTCCAACCACAGACCTTCTCCAGATCAGGTCAGTCACCTTTTCTCAACTTCAGTTTTACACTTTTACTATTTTGATACTTCAAGGTGAAACAAATATTCCAAAGAAATAATGAGCAATGTAAGTGATATGTTCTTTGAACAGAAATTAATAGCTCTGGTATTTACTTCCATGCCTGAAAGAATCTAAACATTTTGACTTTTTGTCTGGTGCTTTATATTTCTCTTCTCTATCTTTTTTAAAAGTTCCACAGCTATTTTCAGCATTTCATAATTCAACTTTTAGAGTAGAAAAGCAGTGGAAATTCTCATAACTAGAGTGATTTCAGAAGTATCCACTTTGGGGTTTATTTATTTATTTGTTTATTTAAAGTAAATGTATAAATCATTAGTATCTTAAAACTTATGCAGCTTTTCCCTCTGCCAACTTGTAAACCCCTAGTTCTAAACTGTTTTGAATGTATTTTTCTGTTGAAGCTATCAAATATCAGGTATAGTTTAAAATCAAGTGATACATTTTTAACTAGGCATGATGAACAAAATTTCAAGATGTTTTATTTTAAAAATGCTTAATGATTCAGTATTCTTCTTATAATATTATCCTTTTTAGAGTCCTGTGTTACAGGGCTGTCCTAATAAAATGGTCTTCTAAGGTCTGTAGATTGAGAATGGTGACATTGTTCAATTTGGAAATGGAACAATGGGAACTGGGAACCTTTTCCCCCAGTAGAAAAATAATCCCTAAGCCCAACACTGTTTTGATTTTGTAAATTTCAATATTTGTATACAAATAAATACAAATTTTAACATCTAAAACATTTTTTTAAAATACAAAACTCATTTGTTTTTATTGGTAGTAGTTTAGAACGTTAATGAAAGTTAAGTGAAAAGTAAAATGCAGAACTATTAAAACAAGTTGATTGTCACAGTTTTAAAGTAATAACAGTTATACAATATATGTTTGGAATTAAGAGGTCATGATGTTCTGTGGTTTATTAGCATTGCAACTGTCCTTTTTAATAATGCAGCATAGTTTTTCACATAATGTTGCTGTTCCTTCGGTAGGAAGAAATTTGCTAAGTGTCCAGTGTGCAACCTCAGTTTTATTTTTTGATGGGTTTGAAACAGATGTTTCTGAACAGAAAATGCTAGACCTCTTAATTTTGGAAGACCAGATCCACCAAAAACAATGTATCTGTTTTAATTTTATAATATTGATAATAATGGTATTATTGCTATTATTAACAATTATGTATTGCTATATTTATTATTATAATAGTATAGTTACTAGTTACATTAAATTATCATAACATTATAGTATTAAAAACAATTGAATTATTTATCCATCATGTAATTCTATAAATTACACATTGTATTTGTGTACATACACACCAAAATAGTATTTTAAATTCTAGTGACAACTTAATCTGTCCCTTCAAATCCCCTTCTGCCAGCAGCCATGTTTTTACGGTCCTTTATTAAGTATCTGTATCAGATACTCAACAATTTGTTATATTATAGAATGATGTGTGTGTACATGAATGTGTGTATGTATGTAAAAAAAATGCCACACCACAGGGAATACAAATGAAAGAAACTAGCCCTAGGAGATGAAATTTCAAGAAACAAACTTCTAATTTTGGAATTAAAACATACATGTAAGCCATGCTGCCAATATGTCATATGTTTCCAGCTGCTACTGGGTGACACTATTCCATTTCAAATTTTAAATTGCTTTGTATGGTGAGCTTGTCAGTTATGGATAGATGCCCTCCTGAAGATGACATTCAAATTTTAAGATAGACTTCTTTTCATGACTTGACTCTCTTTAGCGTACTACAATGGGTGAGAGTTGAAAACTGTACAAGTCTGGGGAGGAACTCAGTCAGGGTAGGACAAGGAAGAAAGGTATTCATATATGGATATACCTAGAGTTGGAAAAAACAATCTTTAGAAGCAAATAACTATTTTCCAGGTAGGGAACCCTGGGGAAAAATAAAACTTTTTTTTTCTCTGAAAAATCCTTGTGTGCTGTTAAATTCATTCATAATTTCATAACGCCTGGGCTGAAATAAAAGGAAAAAAAACAGTGGTGAAGTTATAACTGAGATGTGTGATACACTACTTAGTCAGGAATAGGAGACAAATAGGCAAATTAAGCTTTCTTAGGATGACCACTAGAGCTCTACTAGCAGCAGGAACTGGTAAGTACAAGAAAGATCAATTTATTGAATACCAACTGAAAAACAAACAAAAAAACAACAACAACAACAAAATCAAAACCAAAATAACACAAAACCTAGACAATATAACATTGAAGTTCTTGGAACATGTTAAGAACTTTTGGAAAGAAAACTTTCAAAGGATATTAAGGACAACAACTACTATCTAGTTGTAGTTCTGATTCTGATTAACAGAGATAAGTTGGCTGACTATATATAAGAGAAGGCAAAATATTCTAAAAATGACCATGAACATTTGGCTTTTTGCAAGAAACAGAATGAACAGAACAGAATGAAGGCAAGATGTGTGGAAAAAAAAAAAGAAAGAAAAGAAACAACTACCTCTGTGTTACAAGCTAACATTTAGTGAAAGAGACTCTTTTCAATGCACAATAACAGGTTATTCAGAGAAAAGAACAGATAAGAAAAAAAAAGAAAAATCTGTATCAAAACTTCTTCAAGAATGTATAAAAAAATTAAACATTATGAATGATGGAAATGATTAAAGATAAAGTAGACAAGTATAAAGAAGGTATAAAAGGTAGATACGGATGCAATCAGAAATACTAATATGCAAATAACTAATAATAATAACTAGCAAAAGAATGAAAAGCAGCAAGAAAAGACCCTATAAATATAGCAAAAAGGGCAACCTTTCTTGAAAAAAAAGGACACAAGTTGTTTATGCTTATGTGTTCTGGACTTTTTAATTTAAGTCTTAGTTTAAAAAACAACAACAAAAAACTTTAAAAATCTTTAATAACCTTTAATAGTAATTTTGCTATTTAGTGCAGTTACACAACAAGGCACAATTTTCAGGGAAAAACGAGGGATTAACAATCCATAAATAAAATAGTTGCATTCCCATTGGGAGAAGCCAATATATTTTGTTGTAGGGAGTATAAAATAGTAGCTGAAGTAGTCTCTGAACTATCTATGATTGTATTCAACAACTCTTGTATTGGACAAAAGGGACCCTAGGAGGATAAAGGCAAACACAGTACTTTACAAGTAAAACATATGGAGATTGATTTATCACTTTATTTTACATACTGTAAAAATTATGGAATAAATTATTAATCAGTGAGTCAATAGAAACCCAGTAGTCTCTTTACTGTTAATTTTCAGTAGCTTGGTGTCTGTATCAGACTGCATGATGTTATGTACCTATCTATATATATGTATCTATCCTAATGTTTATCAAATCATGTTATGCTTGCTTTGCTGTTATTTTTCCTAAAAGTTACCTGATCGTTTCCTAATCACGTAAATCAACCTGATAGTTGATTACTATAATAAAACAGATAAGCTAGTCTTAAGTTGCATTCTTGAAGGTATGAAATGATGTATCTCTATGTACTCATTTTATTCTTGCACTCTTGTGACAGTTTTGGACCACAGTCTAAAACAGGATGCAGGTCTAGATGGCCCTTACATAGCATGGCCATTCTAAATTTAGTCTGTATTTGTCAATGACGAAGTATGTCAGGCAAATCTAATTTCCTTTCATATGGTTAACTGGCTTTGTGGCTAAAGAAGAAAATAGTAGCTGTGACATACTTTAAATTTGTAAGGGTTTGACACTGTACTATCATATATTTGTAATAACTAGGAGAGTGAAATGCATTACAATGATAAAAGCTATAACAATAAATAATATAATTTTAATTGAATTATGCATGAAATCAGCATGAGATGACTGTGCAACTGATATAAATAGCATGCTACGTAAAAAATTTCAGTTACTCATTGTCAGACAGGAGGGACATTTGCAGCAGGATGCTAAGAAGTCTGTCCTTTATCCACCTTTGTGGAGTATTTTTTAGAAATTATTTCAGTGATTAAATAGGAAGAACACATTTACTGTTGGTAATGAACGAAGCTGAAAGAAACTGCAGGCATAGTAGGAGCAGATAACCTGCTCAATAAACTGTTCCAGTCTCAATAAACAGCTCAAGTCTTAATAAACTGGAGAGAAAGTCTGAAATGAGTAAACTGAAGTTCAGTAAAAAGAAGTCCATTTGGAAGAGAAACTTCACATGTACTGAGGCGATACAATTGCAAAAGAAATATAATCTGGATTGCAAGCAGTATATGGCAACAATGGAATACCATTGCAGTGAAGTTAGATCTAATTCTGTAATGGGATGTAATGCTGGAAAAGAAGCAGGAAGTAATTATTCTGTTCTTTTGAGCACTGGTGAGACCTCATCTGAAAATGTGTATACAGTTGTGAACACCATGCTTTAAGAAAGATAGACAAATTGGAAAGGGACAAAAGGAGAGCAATAAGAATGATAGGAGTTTTAGAAAACATGACCTATGAGGAAGGCTTAAAGAACTGGGTTTGTTTAGTCTAGAAAGTTCTAAAGGCGAGTCATAAGTCTTCTAATACGTAAAATGTTGTTGTAAAGAAGACGATGATCGATTGTGTTCCAGTGCCCACTGTAGAAAGACTAGGAGTGGTAAATTTAATTTATACCAAGAATAACTAGGTTAGCCATTTAAAAAAGAAAACAAAACAAAAAAACACATCTTCTTAACTATGTGTGTAACAAATCTATAAGTCAAAAGAAACATGAACATTCTTTAATGTGGATGTAATAGAAGCTCATTTCTTGGAAATTTTAGAGAACAGGTTAGACAAATATCTGTTGCACATGATAACAGCTTTACTTAATCTCGTGTTGGTGCACTGAGCTTGGATGAGATGTTCTCCTGAAGTACTGCCATTCTTAAATTTCCAGACTGTGAACAGTGGATTAACCTAGCAAAAGTTTAATTGTAAGGCAAACAAATAGGAGTTTCATAGCAAAATCCTGGCTGAATAGTCTTTCTGAGAACAGCAAAGTCAATGATAATTATGAGTGAACTCAAGTAATTGCTTTAGCTTATGTTTTTCAATAATAATAATAATAATTATTATTATTATTTACTATGTTGTATTATTTAGCATTCCATACAGCACTTTTTTTTTTTTAATGGCAATTTGATTGCCATGTGCCATGCAAACCTGTATTTTCCATTCAATAGTGTATTAAACGTAAATTCTAGATATGTAGTTTTTGGTGACTGTGGTCCAACCCACTGTTGATGGTGTGAAACAACAGAACAAATTGGAAAAATAATAAACTTGCAAATGATCCCAGGGCATTTTTTATTTTGTAAGAAAAAAAGGATGTGGTGTTTATTGTAAGATAAATGCCATTTAATTTTGTACATGTTAGGGAAGGTTTTTGAAAGTTTTCTCAGAAATCCCAGAGAAGGAAGAGGCTGTTAAACATGCAAGGTTAATGTTGAAACATTTCCCATTTCTGTGTATAACATTGGATTTTCTAACTTATGTTGCTACATTTATGTAAAGAAATACTTGTATGCTACGAGATATGGTGGTAAAAGTATGTGCATGTGTATTTTAATACATATTTTTAAGGAAGAATAAGATGTTTCACACTTACTGATGTAAAGCACTGTGACTCTATACCCCCTTTAAAGAGGGTGGTGTATCACCAGTCTCTTGGAAGAAAAATATACATATATCCTACTGGAAACAGGAATCCTTTTTGTGTGCGCTATTTGGTTCAGCTATTGATATTTTGTTTTTATGATCATGTTTTCATTATAATTGTTATTCAATATCATATCCATCTATGGGCATTGTACAGCATCATAGTTCTAGAATTAGAAATAGGGTCTCCAATTTCTCTTGAAGGAATTGGTTGTGCACTGTTCTCAGATATAATAGATGTAACAAGCTTTTTCTCTTTTTATGTGATTAGGTCTGTCTGCTGCTAGAGAACAAAACCAGGTTTTCAACCACTTCTTGCCTCTATCCGCTCTTTTTTCACACTGCTGTTTAGAGAGAAATATGAGTTGGAAATCTATTTTGCCCCTGGACCTTAAGTCTGGGGAAGATACGAAAACTTCATAAGCAGTAGGATGATTCTAACTCTCCTCTGCCCATACATATAGTCACGTTACAGGGAGTCACAATGTGTTCCCTAGTTATGTTGGTACATCTGATTTTTATTTGATACAAACAAATTTCCATGAAGTGAGTGCTACTATATCAGTAACATTGCAATTTTAACCATTTTACTAGTCTTTAAAACACTTGTAAAAAAAAGGCAACCAGGCGATCAGGCCCAGTCAGCATGGGTTTATGAAAGGTGGGTCCTGCTTGATGAACCTGATCTCCTATGACCAAGTGACGCGCTTGGTGGATGAGGGGAAGGCTGTGGATGTGATCTACCTTGACTTCAGTAAGGCTTTTGACACCATTTCCCACAACATTCTCTTCAAGAAACTGGCTGCTCGTGGCTTGGACTGGCGTACGCTTTGTTGGGTTAAAAACTGGCTGGATGGCCGGGCCCAAAGAGTTGTGGTGAATGGAGCCAAATCCAGCTGGAGGCCAGTTACTAGTGGAGTCCCCCAGGGCTCAGTGCTGGGGCCAGTCCTCTTTAATATCTTTATCGATGACCTGGATGAGGGGATTGAGTGCACCCTCAGTAAGTTTGCAGATGACACCAAGTTAGGTGCGTGTCAATCTGCTCGAGGGAAGGAAGGCTCTGCAGGAGGATCTGGATAGGCTGGACCGATGGGCTGAGGTCAACTGCATGAAGTTCAACAAGGCCAAGTGCCGGGTCCTGCATCTGGGGCGTAACAACCCCAAGCAGCGCTACAGGCTGGGAGATGAGTGGTTGGAAAGCTGCCTGGCAGAGAAGGACCTGGGAGTACTGGTTGATAGTCGGCTGAATATGAGCCAGCAGTGTGCTCAGGTGGCCAAGAAAGCCAACAGCATCCTGGCTTGCATAAGAAGCAGTGTGGCCAGCAGGTCTAGGGAGTTGATTGTCCCCCTGTACTCGGCTCTGGTGAGGCCGCACCTCGAGTATTGTGTTCAGTTTTGGGCCCCTCTCTACAAGAAGGACATGGAGGTGCTCGAGAGAGTCCAGAGAAGGGCAACGAAGCTGGTGAGGGGTCTGGAGAACAAGTCTTACGAGGAGCGGCTGAGGGAGCTGGGGTTGTTTAGCCTGGAGAAGAGGAGGCTCAGGGGAGACCTCATCGCTCTCTATAGGTACCTTAAAGGAGGCTGTAGAGAGGTGGGGGTTGGTCTATTCTCCCACGTGCCTGGTGACAGGACGAGGGGGAATGGGCTAAAGTTGCGCCAGGGGAGGTTTAGGTTGGATGTTAGGAAGAACTTCTTTACTGAAAGGGTTGTTAGGCATTGGAATGGGCTGCCCAGGGAGGTGGTTGAGTCGCCATCCCTGGAGGTCTTTAAAAGACGTTTAGATGTAGCCCTTAGTGATATGGTTTAGTAGAGGACTTGTTAGTGTTAGGACAGAGGTTGGACTAGATGATCTTGGAGGTCTCTTCCAACCTAGACGATTCTGTGATTCTGTGAAAAGATAATTTTGCAGTTTCGCACTACAAATTTAAATTTATTCTCTTCAGTTTGGGTTTGAGAGTTGGCAAACTTTCTTAAATTTCACCTGAAAATATTTTGGCAGTCAGTGGGTATCCTGGAGTGCGGGTGTAGTGTTCTTAGCAAGAATATAACTTAATTTAATAAACATTCTGTACTAGCTTCAGTTTCCAAGGGGTTGTAATATGTAGCCTGTTGTAGAGTGCATTACAGTAATCTAATCTGTATTTTTGCATCCAATATCTCTCTGGAACAGACAAAAGACATATCTAGATAAATTTGAACTTCTAGAACATATCCAGATAAATTTGAACTTCTAGAACTTCTAGAAACCATCCTGCCCGATAGCCTAGATAGCATCATCACGAAGCTTCCTGTCCAACTTCCCAGCTCTCTTTCGCTTCTCACTTCTAAACGCTTACCCTTTTTCCTCAGTAACTTTTTCCCTGGGCCCCTTTTGCCAATGTCATTCTTCAGTTTTCTTCCTTGTATTGAAAATATTGTGGAGGAAGTGCCTGTCTGTATCACAAAAGTGAACATGCTGTTGAAGCGAAGTGATGTTACTGAAGAAAGTTGATAGAAATAGACACAATATTATTTCCTACCAAAGGTGCCTTTCTGTACTGCACTCCTTTTGTCTTTCTTGTCTTACTTTCAGAATTGTAACAAATAGAGAATGCTGTCTCAGAAACCACAAGCCTGGTCAAATTGAGACATCTCATTCCCTTTTGGTTTTGTAATCTCAGATTCCTTTCTGCCCCTCCAATTTTGTATAGTATTCTGACTTTTAGGCTGATAGACCACAGTCACTCATATTCACTTACTATTAATTTCCCTTGGCATTTTACATTTCTTGTTATCTCTGAAGCATTCCTTAACTTATTGTCATGTATGACAGATCTCCAGCTCTAGAATGGTCTCCACATAAAAAAACAGCATTCTTTTGCTGTCACCCAGGTCTTTATTGTTAAGATTCATAACATCTTTTCTATGTGGTTAAAAGGTCCTGAGTTCAAGTTGCTGTTTGTGGACTACGTGGTACAAAATGTACTTGATTATTTAAATTAAAAACAGGATCTCTCTATAAAAAAGGGAATTAGAAGAAGTTATGTAGGTAAGCTGGGACATTTATGTTTCTAGGCTATACTTCAGTTAGTTTGACAGCATTCTTAATATGAAGTTATATATTTGAGAGGCCATATGAAGAATTTGATTCTGTGTCCAAACAGTGGAAGACTAAAGGTAAGACATCCAAAGAATTTTCATACTTTAGGACTTCATTGTCAATCCTGATGACTATATGAACTATCAAATCTTCTTACTGCTTAAAGAGCTGGAGATTTTGAGAGACATAAAATGCAAGGTGTTTCTCATTTCATGAGTTCCCTGAATGCCAAAGCTGTTGTTGAGTCAAAGTCGTATGCTTCACTTCATGATCACCAAGGCTACAAATTTATTTTAATTTTGTTTTATGATGACAGATGATATTGTCATAAAAAGGATTTAGATTTTGAGAAAGTATCAATATCATAAGCTGTGCTATAAAACTGTAAGATCTGTCTGCTTTCCAGAAAGTTGGCCCTGTTCTTAAAAGCTGTAATTGAGGATGGAATGTCACGTGGTGGTGTATGCATGTAGCCTGTCCTTTTACATCTTTTTAATCCAGTCTGGCTGCACAGAGATTGTGTTCCTATCAAAAACATTTTTGATGGCACTTCTACAAGGCAGTGGTGGTTAGAAGTAGATAATTACAAACTCACAATCATAATTTCCATTATTCTGTTTTTCTGAAATCTCAGCAAAGCGGCCAAAAATATAGTTCAAGGTTTCCGAACTATCCTTTTATCAAAAGGAAAAGTCCTCCTCACTAAGACATTGATGTGGCAGTGCGTATCCATGAAGTTTCTGTTAATAACATTCTCCAGTAAGGAAGTCAACTTGTTTTTAAAGAACTGTCTATCTGATATCTGTCTTAGTATTAGATCCACATAGTTTTAAAAATCTTTTCTCGTTAATTTGAGAAAAGAAATTGAATGCAGTGATGCATGAAACTTAACAGTCTAACTGTTATAAAATAGTACTGTACGACTTCTTTTTGCAAGTTTTAGAAGACCATGTGCTGTTAGACAGTGTTTATTGATTTGTGAAGTGGTGACTGATCTTGGAAACAGCTCATCAGCTGGAACTGCTAAATATTCTTGAAGTTGCTGAAAGAAGAAATGTGAAAAACACAGTACAGTTCAGATGAGTTTTTGTTTGAGGTGGATGACTTTGAAATCAGAGCCATAGGACAGTCGAATAATGATTGTTATTTTAGTGTCTGGATCCTGACTGGCAAATCACTGTATTGATCCATATATAATTTTAGGGGAAAAGAGTACATGCTACTTTGTTTATTTTGGCAGCCCTGGCTATTAGCACAATGCCTTATATTCTGTGGCAATACTGGAATGTTGCCAACCTTAAACTCCTGAATACGCCCCAGGAATACTGAAACTGGGATTTGTCTTTAAAACAAAAACAAAACAAAACAAAACAAAACAAAAAGCCCACAACTTTAGAAGGTGATCAAACATAACAACAACAAAAGGTTATTTAGGTTATTTTAGCATATTCAAATGACCATGATTGTTTGAAAACTGTGAAATTATTCACATTTCCTTAGATCATGAATAGAAAGTCCAATCTCAGCAGAAGTTCAGTGTGTATGGAAAACTGAATTATCATATTAGGGACGTTTCTGCAACATCAAAACTTTGTCTTTCAGTTGTTCGGGAAAGAAACAAAACTAAGCGGAAAACCCTAAAGTACCAGTGTTTTAGTGTATAAAAGAAGTGATATGATATAGCTGTTTAATGCAGTAAATCAGAATTACTGGCTCCTTCCCTGACCCAGATTTTGTTTAATATCTGTGTTTCTTTATCCTGTATGTTTACACATTGTATTTGGGCAGGTGTGGGCTTGCTCTTGTCTGTTCACTAAATGTACATGAGCTTGTTCTGCTGGTGCCTCAAGCTGCAAGGAAGCACGCAATTGCGTTAGTACAGTGCTGAGCCTGCACTAAGCTCATTGGAGTCACATGGATTTATTTAATTTAGGAATCTGGGCAGGGCAAGGTTTGCTTGTCGGTACATTCAATATAAACAATCCCAGGCATATCCACTCTAAATAACTAGCATCGTGCTGAATTAATTACTGCTTACAGATCTAAGAAGCGCTGTGCAAATTAGTCACATAAATACTTTCACATTTTTAAGTATTTCCTCTAATTTTTCATCTTTGCTATGCATATTCTCCCTCTGGAACAAAGAACTTGTGATTCACATCACAGAGTGCTGAGACATGTTGAAGTGAATGTAATAAAATCCTATTTATATCCTGGTCACACTTAAAAAGTCAGTTCTCCTATTAAATTTTATGCAGTTATCATAGCTATATTGTTTATTATAAACACGTTCCTAAATGGCAAATGCGTTTCTTCTAATGAGGATGTTGTTTTTGTTTAGAATTTCCCAGAACCAATAAGTCTTATCATATGCTCATTTCGATAGATACAAGATTTTTGCCTCTGATGTCTAGCAAGCTATTTCTATCTACTTTAACCTAAAAAGAAAACCAAAGTGTTTTTCCATAGAAACTTGCAGCCCAGATTATAAGGATAACGAGAGTGGTTTCAGACATAAATTTCTTTGTAGATTGCATCATACCTGTGATGGAGAAAAAGAAAGAGCCTTGAAATATGAGTCTGCTCCAAGTTGAAATTTGTCTTTCAGGGCTTCTCTAGTTCTTAGTTTTGGTATATTACTATTTACAGTAACAAATGTGTTCAGTTTCTTATGTTATTTGTATAAAAGCCAATAGAAATGTGTAATATTTGTGAATGCTTTTGTTATTTTTACCTCTTAATTGTGATTACATTGTATCCAGATGGTTTTTCAAATACCTTTTAATCATATTAAATTCATAATTTGACTAAGAGGCCAGCTAAACTGGAGTAGTATTAAAAGTAACAAGTAGAATGCAGGTTTTGCTGTCTATGATACCTCCAGGAGATGGATTTTGTACATTGAAAAGTTATACCTCTCCTTTGCTTACAGAAATGAATTTATTTTATGTTTTGAGGTTTAATGAATGTGATATAATGTATACATACTGCTCAGTGTGTATATTTATATATATATCTATATTTATATGTTAACTTTGCAGTCTTTTCCACATATGGAAGAATTTTTTGAGATCATGTTTAGCTGTAGAAACCTCTCCCCCTCACTTCCCCTGAATGTGTGTGTTAGAATATACAACACTTATATAGAGGTTTACATTTATCTTATATTTCTTACTAGAAAAATTAGCTGCCACCATCATAGTCTAAAATAGGTCTTTAGACCAGATGAGAGAGCCAAAAATGCATTTCTGGGAGACAGTAACTCGATAACAAAAGTTGCATATCTGGCACTGGTTACTTAAGTGAGATAACATGTCACAGGCTTTCACTACAAAGGGGACCATAAATTTTTGCATCACAAATCTGATTTCACGGACCACTTCTTGTAAGAAGCATTGGGTTTCTGCTTCATCTAGTGATAAAGCTTTAAAATGTATGAGTATCTGGTGAAACATCTTATTCATGTTAATGCTAGTCTGGGTGTTGTAAAGAAACCACCTTCTGCCTACCTGCATCACCAGTATTTATGTTTGACTGTAACCTAACTATATACAATTGGAACAAATGGTGAGATGGGCTTTATTGTCATTCTCATAACTAGATGATGCACCAGTGACCAGGATGATGCAGTTGTGACCACTTCTGTTATGGTTAGGTTTGAAAATAGACCTGTGACATAAATCCATATTACTGAAGCCATTTTTAATATTTATTCAACTGTCTGAATATAAAAATGAAACAAAATACAGAGCTTCAAAAATTCTGCCCATTCATTTGAATGAATCCACTGTTAGGCTTTCTCCTTTCCACTTACAGGCTCACTGCTTCAAATCATTCATGCATAAAACTTTTCTGTAGTCAGTTGTTTCATGCATGGAGAGTTTGTGAGATTAGTCCTCAGCTGTGTTTGCTCCTGTTATGTTTCCAAGAAATTGAGTACCAGATAAAAGTCTCTCTAAGCTCTAAAAGATTCTGATTTTAGGGTAAGTTCTTGAATTGAAAGAAATATTATTACTTAGCAGGTAGATTTCTGTGTCACAAATGGAAATTAAAGTTTGGAAATGTAATTGTTTGCTGTAAGTAGGACAGTTTCACAGTCCAGAGCCAGCAGTTACATGTTTAATGACCCATTAATAGCCACAGATAATAAGAAGAGTAGGGTAAATCTATCATCAGAAAGTTAGTTCAAGAGATGAGCAGGTTATCACTGGATTTATTTAACTCAAGTTAAGACATTAATTCTTAGCATGCCGGCACATGAAAGGGAAATGTGATGAGCCTTGTCAGGAAGGGTCTTCTGTTTGTGGGAAGAGAGCCAGCAAAGCTTAACTCATAAAGTTTTAAATGTTGCCTGTGTTGCAAAAGTTTTTGTATAAAAGGAGATTAGGATTTTTGATTTTTTTTTTAATTTAAAGAATTGATTTTATAAATATATTTGAATGCCATAAATGTGAGGGGGTATGCAGTACTTCAGTTTCATTGATGTATTTTCTATCTGCTTCTTGAGTCAAATTCACTGTCTTCTTCACATCAGATAACCAAATTTTATATACCAGTGGGCCTCATAGTAATACAGAATTTTGCAGTCTTGGAGTACGTATACATTAGAGTTCTAGTTATGATCAAGATTACATATTTTGAGGAAATCTCTTGATTATTCCTACTTACTGCACTGTGGTTTGTAACCAGAAGCAGTTTTGGAGTGGACACCCTGAATTCTTTTTTGAAGAAGTTCATCTGAAAGATGCATTTCAGGAGGTCACCCACCACAGTTCAGTGCTAATGGGAATTCAGTCTTGGAGCAAAATTAATTCAGAATACCCCCCAAGATACATATATTGTAGAGATACCACTTTTCAGTACCAGTTGTATTTCTCTGTAGATCTGTTGTTATTGCAACACAACACTAAATATAACTTGTTGCAACTGTTTTGCATTCACTGGTAATAAAGGGTATGCTACGTGCAGAGTAGTTATGAATAGGCATATAATTTCTGGCATCTGATATATTACAATTTGTTATCTACATGATCTAATCTACATGATCTAATTATCATGTAGATGGTAATTACAGTTATCCTTTGTTTCTAACCTGCTATGTAATGTAGCCCATTTTATCTGAAGGCCAGTGTGGCAAATTTACTACTGAAACTGATGCACCATAAAGAACTGGAAGCTGAGAAATATACCTGCAAAGCTTGTGTTGAGCTACACTTCTGTATTAAAACAAAAGACATCTTTACACAAGTTTTCAACACCTTGGTATAGTGTTTTCAAAGGACTGTTCTCTAAGTTCTTCATCTTGCTATTTTGAAGGCAGTTGAATTTTTGATGTTATGTTTTGTAGCAATTGGATAAGAACAGTAAATCCTATTTAGTGACAGGAGATGTTTCTTTTTAAGATGCTGAGCAAATACGATAAGTAGCACACAGAAAAGACTAGCAAAAGGATGGCACAAAATCAGTGAATTAATAATCAATAAATAGTCCATTTGCAGTGGTTTTCATAGTATTTGAGAGTCTAAATTAAGTCTAAATTAAAGACTTGCATGTCATTTCTAAAAATACAAGGCAATCAATATAATAAATAGTTTGAATTCATAATAATTTTACAATAATTATCAATTCAAATGGTATTTCTTGACTTTCTTCCCTTTTTGAATGTCTTTAATTCAGATTTTGCTTTCCAGTTTCTGACATTGAGCTGCTATTCTTGACCCTATAAACCAATGAAAGATCCAAGTTTAAAAAGCAGCTAATGTACACAAACATTAATCAAAAAATGCTTGATTATAGTTTATTGTTTGAAATAGCCATAGATTAATGATTCTGTAGGATACACACTGATATGGAAGACTAAGCATTCTGCTGGAAACCTCTGATCCAATATTAATAAATGATAAGGCATAACTGCAGCTTTTATTTTGCTTCACAGTGCATCAGGACTGCAAAAATAGTTAATAAATATAATTTGTTTCAGAACATCAGTGAAGAATTTTTTATTCTCCTTCATTATCTGTTTCTTCTGAGGTACCAAACCTTAGCTTCTTGATATAATAGATTGTTTATTAAAACAGTGAATACTACAATCTTACTTCTTATGTGCCTTTTATCCAGAGCCTTTAGGTACTTTTGTATGTCCGTATAGAAAAATCTGTAAAGTCTGTAGCACTAAGATGGTTTACACCATTGAATATCCACTCCTGAAAATGTAACAGACAGAAGAATGATAAGGATAGTTGAGTCTTATAACTTCCATCCAATGCACTGGAAGGAAGTAGTGCAGGCTTGAGAACAACCTCTCTGCATAATAGCAGTAGTAAGTGATCAAAGAGTTTGTTTAATATTCCATGAAGATTTTATATTTGTGCATTCTAGCTTCTGTTATATTAAAAAAGTGACGGCATATACCATGAAATTATGGTGCTCTGCTTTACTTTTTTTTTTTTTTTTTAATGAAAATGAAAGCTGACATTCTCTGATAGCTGTAGGAGTTTTATTTTTTACCTCAACTATAATCAAGCATTGAGTATTTTTAGGTCAGTGCATTACATGGCACCAATATGTGACATAATTAACTACACAAGATGACGTGTTAGGCAATAAAGCACATGACTATGAAAGGGTAGACTTTATTGATGGGGATGATAGGTTGGTGACATCTGCTTAGGTTAGTGGAAGTCTTAAAATTTGTCATCTATAAATAATTAGGATGTGAAATTGAAAATGAGGTGAGAGCAAGTTTTCAGGGGTAGGTATAAATCAAGTCAGAATGTTACGTAGATAAAAGTTTTTAAAACCTGACACTATGTTGAGGTTGGTCTTGGGTTGCATTTAGTATTAAGAATTTTAAATCAAGCGAGTGTTTGTTTTTTCTGTTTGGTTGTCCGTCAAAACAGATCACAGTGTTTAATTTTTTTTAATGAATTTATGAATCACTAAAATTGTAACATTTGTAATAAGCTGTTTGTGTACAGAATAAGATCAGGGTGCAGAAATTCTCACTAAAACAGATGTGTGAAAAAAAAGATGGAAGATTATTTTTGTTAATTGTATATATTAAAGATGAAGTGTGTCATGATCATAATCTGGACCTGACCACTCAATAATTTCATCATTAAATCTGTAATTTGGGGGGAATTATTTTGAATACTGCTAATCATGTCTTTTATAAATTATCTCAGTCTTGATATAAAAGCTTCATGATCCAGAACTGATGTGCTATTGAAAAATATGTACCACATTTCCAGTCTGTGTCCTATGGGTCTCTTTTTTTTTTTTTTTCCTGCTAGAGAAAAGAACTTTATGCTTTTCTGTATCAGATCAGGGGTTCTGAAAGAAATAAATTTGGGATGAGAATAGGTATCTGCAGGTCCCCTTCCTTCTCCACTGACACTCATTCTATATAGAGCTACTTTTATTGACACAATATCTTGGGGAAAATAATCAAATGCTTTACAGAAATCTCAACATATTATTTCAAAGCACGTACCTTATCAAAAATACTCTTTGAGTAATTAAAGAAGGTAGAAAGTTATTTTGACAGGACCAGTACTCAATAAAACAACATTGATGAACATTAACTGCATTCTAGCTTTTAATTTATTCCTTATTGTACGTGAGGATCAATGTCAAACTCTATATTGTCTGTAATTTCATGTAATACTCTAAAAGTATTTGACAAGGCTTGAATTGTCAACTTTTCTAAAACCCTGGCAAAAAGAGAGATCACACAGATAACTGAAGTGAAAATGAATATTTGGCTATTTGAAGAATTGTAATACAGTAAACAGCAAAAGGGATGAACATAGTTAGAAGGGCTCATTTGGAAACATACTGAGTTGCCCATTTTTGTTGATTCCTGCTATTTTTAAAGGTATCACCAAAGATTAACCTAATGCATTTTGTTAGTGAAATAGGATCAAACTGCTCAGTGGAAAAGAAATCCTTCAGTCTTTGTTCAACCTTTACTCTGGCAAAACCCCTGTGAACCTCAAAGTCAATTCAATTAACATTAGTAGGTCTGAATAACAGTAAGTCCTGCAGAATTCAGGAGGAAGGACTCATATTTTCAGTGAGGCAAATCCAGCTCATTGGAAGTTTATCACAATCTGTCCCTTTTTTTTCAAAAATAAGTTAGAATATTCAGGGTTTGCTGTGTCTTTGCTTTGTGTTGTAGTGTGCAGACCATATAACTAAGATGTGTTCAAAGTTAACTGTAAAAACTTTACCCACATTTCTTCCATGTTAAATGATAGCTAAGTTTATAGTGGACTGTCACATTTCTTTACTTAATTCAGCAATATGCAAGACATCTATCTTAACATCTGGTTTTTAATAACAGTTGACATCTGGGAGCTCTTTTTTATTCCAAGAATGGACTAGGAACAGTAGTGATACTGGCAGTGTATATTTTCAAGCTAAAATTCCTGTCTGTTTCAATCATAATTAATTACTACTCATTTTATTTAGTTTTTAGATTTAATTAAGTGCCAGCAATATGTTACACCAGCTAGCTCTCAAAGTTTTGAAACTACAGAATGTAATTTTTTGTTTCTAAAATATTAACGAGTGATTTCTGAGGATATCTAAAATGAAAAGTTTTATTTGATTTTGAGCTGCTGAGTTAAATGAAAAACATGCTGTGCACCTCTGTTCTAGAAGCTTGATATCGCATCAGAATTTGGCACACTAGAATTATATAGTTATATGCATTGACATCTGTGTGTACATAGATAAAGCATCATTATAAAAAACGTAATCTTCAGTAAACATACCCAGCGAAGGACATTTCATTCTCTTGATTTAGTTCACGTTTTTCATTTTGTTCTTTTTAACTTCAAGTTTACAATGAATTTAAAAAATGCCCTTCTCCCTTGAGCATATCTACAGTAATAGAATCCCTTTTAAAAAACAATTTCATAAAATTGTTATGATTTTTGTATTGCCATTAATGTTATTTAACATAAAAATTGCAAACAAATAAGTGATCTTAATGATTCAAAAATGGAATAAAGGACAGAATCTGACAATGTGTAGTGTTTAAGGTTCACTTAAAAGATAGATTTAATTGATAGCATATTAGAAAAGTTTACTTCACTAACAACAGATTTTTCTGATTCTTCAGCAGTATCTTTGTCATTTAACCTAACAAAATGTAAGACAATTTGATTATAGTAATTACTTCTTTGTTTACTTATAAGGTTTAATCTATTTCTGCTGCCAGTGTTGGTTTGGATTGCATGCAATTAAAAAAATAATCTTTTAATATTTAATCTTATAATCTACTTCCTACACACTGTTTTAACTGGGTGGGAAAAATATTTACGTCATCGTTGGTTTTCGGTTGCTATAGATGCAGATTTTTGTGTATGTAATGCAAACTTGTTCATTTGCTTTCACTGGCTTACATTAAAAAAAAAAATCATGTTTTTAACAGGCAAGAATGGTGTATTTTATATTCACCAAAGTAACTAACCTTTTCTTTTTTCATTCCAATGCTAACATCTTCTCTGTGCATCTCCTAATGTCTGGCACACAGGATGATGAGGAGGGTATATGGGCATAGCCGTTCCTATAAACCAAAGTTCCAGTTTTATTTTGAGGGGTGAGAAACTCTCTTTTCTATCTTTCGAATTGCAGTCTAATTTGTATTATTTTAAACTGCATGGAGCTGTATGTTTCTTAACAGGTGTGTTTGTGAACCATGTGAAAATGTTTTTTACCTATGCAATGAACAATGAGAAACTGTGTGTGACTGTTCAATGGTCTAAAGCTTGATTTTTTTCATACCCTACTGTGGCTAAAGATGTAGGTAGGTCTGAAAGTTTAAAAGAAGTGTATTTGTTTCTGTTCGTAACTGTCTAAACAATTCCTTGTGATCAGTAGATAAGATTTGCTTTAAACTAGCATTAATCTTGTCTATCATCTCAAAAATCCTGTAGAAAGAAAACTGTAATATCTTTGCAGAATGAATATGAAAGGTTGATACTTAAGAAGATTTGACACAGATTATGGATACAGTTTTACTGGAATGTAGTTTATAGTATGCATGGAAAAAATATTAAGCTAAAATATTTTTTTTGAAATTTTAAGATAGGAGATAATGCTTAATAAGGAAAGTATAACCTTTCTGTGGATGACTAGCATCCATGGATTAATTTATTATATTTAATAGTACAAAAGTGCAGCTTATTTTAAGTCTCTTTCAATTACGAGTTAATACTCTATTGTCCATTTGTGTCAGTTACTGATCAGTGTTTATACACTTTTTTTGGTGCTTGCTTTTGATGCTCTAGGTAATCTCAGATAGCTCATGATTACTCTGGTCTCTTAACATTGTTAATGACATTGTAAAAGCATCAGGCCTGGTGCTTCACTCACAGAAAATGTTGCTCATGTCACTATCTTTTACTGGCACAATTCTATTTGCTATAGTGGGACCGTTCAGAGGAGAAAAATCTACTCACATAAGTGAATATTAATAGCACTGATGTGTTATTAAAGCTGTCATACTTTACTCTTTATATCACTTTGGCCTCTGACACCCCAAGCTGAAGACTGCGTAATGTGTTTTGTTTCCAGTGATGTTATGAGCCATGTTTCAGGCCAGCCATTCTATATGACAGGAATAAAATCTCCAAAATCATTTTTCGTTCTTATTGGTAAAATTTTTCTTTTAAAGAAAACTTTTATATACTTGCCATTTAGAGTTGTTGCAAGATGATGCAAAATTATTGAAAGCCATGACAAATAATTTGCATTTTGTTTAAAAAAATTAAGCTGTTGAAGATTTCTGTCACAGGGAAGTTTAAGATCCCACAACTGTGAAATAAAATTATGATAATTGTGATACCATTAACGTTTAAAAGAAAGCAAGCTTGGTTTATCGGAGTATTGTTATAAACCTTTATATATATATATATATATATGTACTTTCTGATTTGGCTTTAAATGTCATACTCATATAGGCTGTATGTATAGATAACCTCTGAGTCTGGACACACGTGTTGTGTGTGGAAACAGTACAGAAGGATGTGACTCATTCTAACTTTTTTTAGTTACTTTCTTCTTTTCTGAAAATAAGCAGCCTTAAAAGGAATCCGGAATTATTCCTTTTCACATAAAAATGTAAAAAAGGTTTGTGGGTTTTCTTAGTGTTGTGTTTTAAGTAATTAGCAAGTTCTGTTAACTGCAGCTGCATGATATTTTAATGGCAGTTTATGGTGTTATTTAAAAGTAATGTAATTTTCAGTTGTTCGTCAGCATCATTCTTCTGTTTGGGTGTGGAGAGCAAATTTTTGTTTATTTGCCAGGCCTATATATATTTCTAATTTAAAAACAGATGTTCCTTTCTGACTCTTTTGTTCAAATGCCAGCATAATTTATCTGGTATCATTATATACCAGACCCTCGACAAATACCTTGTTTGCATGTTTCTTTTCAAGTGGGGGAGCACTGCAGAGGTCATGTAATCAGTAGCTGGTAGAAGGCAGAGCCTGTCCTCTGGACTGCGCTCATGGGTAGACCTGTCCTTGGAGGTAGAATAGCCATCACTCAGTGTGGAAATGGCTAACACAAGGCGAAAATTCACAACATAGGCCTCCTTCCCCATTTGGAAAAAAATAATTTATATGCCTTTCTGAAAATAGATATACTGAATTTCCTCATGTTCTCTGTTAAAATCTGTTGAGTGTACCTTTGTTAGAATTCAGCAAAGCTGAAACGAATGGATAAACATTTCTATTTTGCACAAACCTTATAGCTAACAGCTTGATTTGGCTTTGTGAGCATAGGAGTTTGCATCTAGCTCAGCAGTGGGGGTTACTCAGGTATAACTGAGTTTCTTGGCTCTTGTATTCAGCCAGAGGAAAACTGGATTTAGCTCTCAGGAGTATTCTTTAGGAGTCCAAGTTATGACACCAACTGCTTTCCAGGTCTTTATTCCTGCTTTCTGATGCTTGAGCAGAGCAGGAGTTAAAAATGACTTGATTATACAATAACTCTATGATACCTTCTGCCACAGAAAGTATCTGCCACAGACTAGAGCTTTGATCTGGTAAAGGAATTATAGCTCTGGATAATTAGATTATTTTATTTTTCCACTTGCAACTGACGTTGACAATCAAAAGGCTGGTAAAGTTGAATCTTGCAGATTCAATGGTCTTTGTAAAATACACATTTTTTATCATTTGTTTTCTACAGAGTCTGTTGTCACAACTTGCTATGCAATATTCTTTTTAGGATACATTTTACAATGCTATCGTTATAGACTGAAAGGAACAGTGCCTGACATTTAGTTTTGGAACACGAGGGATATATTTTATGTGGGAGAGGAAAACACAATTTTAACAATGATTTAATTTTAAAAATATTTGAATCAAAAGAATGTGGATTTCTAGAAATAACTCCTTCACCTTCTTTATAGTTCATATTTTTGCTATAATTTTAGTCACACATTTCAAATTATATATAGTATGGATGCAGCAGTTCTATTATGACACACAGTGTGTCAAGATGTTTGTTTATGAACAAAAGTATATTCATGTTCTATTGGAGTCTCAAAACCACATTTATTTTGTTTAAAAAAAAAGTGTACAAAGTGTAAAATGATTTTTAAAACTATCAAGAGGCAAAAAAAACTTAATTTTAGCTACAGAAGTGTAAAATAAACATTATGGTTTTGAAATGGTTTCTCTCTGAGATTCTTTAGCTACTGAGTGAAAAGTCAGAGTATTTTTCTTATTAGAAGCTACAATATATGAAAGTTGACAGTAAAATGAATGTTTCAGTTGGTTACGATCATGACCTTGCATTGTAAAAATTTAAAAAGATAGTACTATCCTGGAATTTTTGTAGTAGTAATGAGTACAGTCATTGCTCATTTGACAGTAGTTTGATGAAAATCTCAGAAATCATCATAATTAATTGATCACTCACTCTGAATTCATACTGGTATATCTGATAACAAAATTTTGATCATCCAAGAATATTTTATTAGCTGAAAAAAAAAAGCGCACTAGAACATGACAGTGGAAATATATACAAATTTTTGTGATGTGATATATTAAAAAAAAAAAGAGAGAGGGAAGTACAGACATGAACTTAATGTGTTTTGGAAGTGATTCTAAATCACATCTTTACCTAGTATAAATCTTTTTATTTATATTCAAATGAACTATGCTAATGGCTGTATCAGACACTGTCATATTTTGATACTTGAGTACTCAGCTCACTTCTCAGGCCAAAAGAGCCCTGGAACAAAGCCAGTACCCTCCCCGTTCTCTGCCTCTAAGTGGTGCCAGGTAATTAATTCTATGCATTTTATATTGTGAAAATGTATTCACAAGGCTTAAGATGTTATAATAGCAATGGAGAGAGATTTACTTGCAATGAGTATTCTACAACTCAGCTGTGAATTCCTCCGTCTCTTTTTTTGAATATGAGAAGTTGTGCTTTCATATGTGCTTTTATTTTTTTAGTTAGCTCTGAAGTGGCCCAGCAGTTGGACCTGATGATCTTTGAGGGTCCCTTTCAACTGAACTGTTCTGTAGTCTACTCTAGTCCTGTCTAGTCTAGTTTCCTTTTTTGTGGGGGGAAAAAATAAAATAAAATTGTATCCTTCCTTGTTAGAGACTTCCTTTGGGCAAGCTTTGCTCTGCTTGTTAAAAGAGTGCATAGAACCTCTTCAGCCTTTGGATATTATTCTCCCTCTGTTCTCACAGTAACCTCTAAAAACTTTTAAAATTTAACAAATTCATTTTCAACACAACGTTGTGAAATAAAGTTTTGTTATTTAAGGTGGGCAAGCAAGAGAATGATTTGCTATTGAATTGTCAGGAATTTTTATGGGATTCTCAGGAAATGAACTCTAACCGTTTCAGACCAGGCTTAGCAAGTCCATTCTCCTTTCAGATGGTTTTCCTGTGCCCTAGCTCTTGAAGGCCAGTTTTACTCCTGCTGCAGATGATCCTCCTTTGGCCAACACACTGTGTTTTCTTTTTGAGCATCTTTGCTCAGTGAGGGAAATAACGTTGTATTGGCTCAGTATACTGATTGACTTTTCTTACCTTGTAAATTCATGACAGGTGTGTTGTTGTTGTTTTTAATTCAGTAGGTTGTTTACATTTGGCTTTTTCAGTGTCTTGCTGTCAGAGAACTGTAAATATTTGCTATTCATATTTTTTGAACACTACCCTATTTTATACTTTGTCATTATACATTCAAAATATCTTTTTAAAGCAGGCATGAGATTCTACTTGTTTATATTTTCAGATTTTGGTTGTTTGTCACTGATGAATTTAATTTTGTATGAAATTGACTTCTATAGTTATGAATGGAATAGATACATCATTTTAAAAATATAAAATGTAAAGTTGTAAAATGCAAATTTTCCCTTCAGGTTACTTTATTTACATGTTTTGATACAGAAATAACATCAAACATTTCTGGAAGTGTCTTCAGGTAGGGTATGGTAGAAGTAACTGTTACTTTTCTTCCCTCCTTCACCTTTTATATTGAAAAATTTCAGAAAAATTTAACTACAAGGACTCTCTGTGAAAATCCTTTGTGATTAAAGAGAGCATTTTCCATTTACCAGATATACCATGGGTTGGCAACTAGCCTAAGTGGTGCTCTGAAGTGTCAATCTAATTCTTCTTAAGAGTCCAATTGTTTATCATTTCGTTTCTGAAAACAAGAAATATGTAGTTGCGTGAAACATTAATTCCATTAACTCCATGTAATTGGCCAAGGATAAGCTTAGATAAGCCTTTTTCTCAGTGATAAGCCACTCAATTTGAAGTGCTGTGTGTGTCTGGTATTGCCAAAGACTGGTTCAGTTCTTTTGTCTGTGCACAATATTAGCATGAACAGTACTGAATTCAAAGCAGCCTGATAGGTGTGGAGAAAAAAAATATAGGTAGTTTTCCCTGTGTACCCTTAAGTCTAATAATTACTTTTAACATCTGAAATTTTGTTTCATTTCAACTGAATTTTTTAAATGGTTAAAAGTCTAAAGCATAATTAAGGTCCTAGAAACTAAGAAAAAGCAGGTGCTAGCCAGATGAAACATCGATGTGTCCAAATATGAGAAAAGCTGAATTTTAAACACACAGAGACAGTAGAATCAAGTGCTGAGCTGTAGTATAAAACCCAGTCAGGGGAAGAGCTTCAGTCACAACTTGTGCCTTTTAGACATGAGAGGCAATCAGGTGTGAGACATACACTTCAGTAGTGTCAGTGCTTGGGACCTGCAGCTTGTAAGAGATGAGCAGTGTAAGAGATGGCTTTCGAATTTTACTTTTTTTTTTTTTTTACATTGAAGTACTGAACCTATACCAGATTTGGGATAGAATTTTAGTTTGAGAATGAAAATGTTTTTTTAATTTGGGAACAAAATAAATGATATATTTTCAATTTGTTGTGAGTTTTGAATATATCTAATTTGAGAAGTAGACCACTCTCAATTTGTGTATTGCACTGCAGCCAAAGGGCATCTTCTGCTCTCAGAATTTGAATCCAAAGAACACCTAAAATACCAAAATGTTTAGCTTCTGAACTTGTTTTCTTTCAAGTCCAATTTTGTCCTGGCTTTATAGTCTTATTAATGTTCTTTTAGGTACCATGCAGATAGTCTCATGCAGTCAAAAGTTTTTCCAAGGCCATCAAGTAGTACTCCACCTAAGTGAGGATACTGCAGGCTGGTCATATAAATATATAAGTAATATATAAATAATTATATTTAACAAAAATTATAAAGCTAAAAATCACAAAAACTGTTTTAAGCTTTACCACTTCAGTGCTCAGATACTACAGAAAAATGGCATGAAATGATGGTGGAATTGTAGAGTGGCAGGATGAGAATGTGTTGTAAGGTAGTAGAGAGCTCATTGCTCATTAAGGGGCAGACTAGATGTTTGGGCAAATCTCGTCAGCCAGAGATCTGGTAGCACACGTAGCTGCACTGTTTGGGGCTTGTTAGAAACAGGATCCCTTCCCTCACCCTTACAAAGGAAACAAAAGAAAATCAGAAGGCAATGATAACTTTTAAAAAATAAGCTTATATAGTAGTCTGTCATGGGCAACTGAATCCACGTGACTTTCAGAAAATGAGATTCATGGCACAGCTGAGGTGAGCAGGTAGAAGGAAAGTACTTGTTTTTTTCATTCTTCTTCCTACCACTGAAGTGCAGCAGACATGGCAAAAACAATTAGGACTTTGCCACAAATTGTCCATGTGTGTCTGTAATACAAATCCACATGAAAACTGTTTTTACACTATTTTGTTTGTACAGTACTGTGGACTTTATTGTCAGATATGAAGTGAATTAGATGCTTTAAAAAATGTTTAGGAGTGTTCGGACAAGTTGATTGTCTGTTATATCCGTAAAACAGGGATACCTTCACACCTGAAGCAAAAAGGGTCTGAAGCTTGCATCTGATGGCAAATGAAGGCTAATGTTTTTGAAACCAGAATCATAAAGCTTTTTTTTTTTTTTTAATTTGGATTTAGGAGCTGAAAAAAATAGTCTGTAATTTTAAAACTTTGCCAAGTAGTCATGACAGAGTCACTCTTAGGCAGCAGTGGCATTCAGTAAAAAAGTAAAAACCTTTAAAGCAGAAACTCAGTACAGAATGGGTGGACGAGTAAAGCTTCTTAATTATTTCTCAGGCAAACGTTTACTGTTCATTTCTAGCTATTGAATGTGTTTTGTATGTGTTTACAGGGAAAATAAGGAGAAAGCTGTTTTAAAACAAATGTGGTGCCTAGCTTTGTCTTTCTTGAGATGTGGTGAAACAGCTTTCTCTCACAATGTCCTTGCTAATAGCAGTATGAAGCATAACAGCATTTGGTCATGTTGATATAGAAGGACATGTTTAAAGACATTAACTTTCAGCTATTGTTCTGCTTTATATTTTCATCTTTTTCAGTAAAGATTTTTTTTTCTTTTTAACGTTTGGATATTCTGTTTAGCCTGTTTTGGAAAATAACTTTGGAATGAGTCTCAGTAGCATGCAAAGCAATGGTAAAATAGGGAGCATGACTGTTTGCAGTGTTCATTTCAGTTCTCTCATCGAAAATACTATCTGTATGCTTAATTACCTGAATGGGTGTTGCTACATTGACTGGAGCCCAAGGGCATTTTGGATTTGTGATTTTTTAAACATGATTCTTGTGTTACTGCAGTTTGGTTTTTACTAAACAAAAGGAGGAACCTCCTAGGAATGTTTGTTTTGCGAACTATGGACAGATTTGTGACTAGTCGTCTTCTTTCTCATTAAAATACTTTTATTCATAATGTAAGATGTTTAAAGTTTTCACTTTAATTCAGAAATTGTATATTCATTAAAAAGTTAATATTCTTTGTTTTTTTTTTTTTCTTAATACTACTGCTAGTACTTTCAGGTACTAATTACCCACAGTTGAAGACAGGGTTTTCAGTAAAAGTACATAGCAATTTATTTAGCTGTACCTGTTTTGTTAGTTTTTATTGATTATATAGTGGAAATATGTGAGGCGCTTGACCATTGTGAAACTTCTGTGCTTCCTACTGAATGGAAGATCAGTGAAGAGGATCAATACTGTTCTTTTGAAAAACAACAACAAAAACTTTGTTACAACTCTGCTTTGGCCAAATACATCACAAAGTTAAGGTCAGCACCTGAGACGCTGGGCCCACTGAATTCAATGAGAGTCTTGTTATTTATTTCAGTACTGTTAAGTTTTCATTCAGATTGTTAGAGCAGTTTCTTGTGATTTGTTCATGGTCTTAGTAGAAAAACATCTGTGCATATATATATATGCATTCTCAAAGAGATTTGCACAAACTAACTGTCTTTTACTTTGCTCTGACAGGTATTTATCTTATCTTATCCTTGGTATTTATGAGACACCAAATCACCCCCATGCCTAGCTATAGAACTTTATTATATAAATTCAATAGTTTTTTGTCTGTCACTTGTGTGTTAGCTGTGTGACTCAGGCTATTCTGTCTGAACTTTGGCCTCAGCTTCTTCACTACAGGTGCAGAAGGTGTGCAAACAGTCTGAAAATGTAGCTGATGGACCCAACGTCAAAGCTTTTGATGTAGTCAGCCTAAAGACAACAACCACAGGACCTGCAATCATCAGTCTTGCTCTTTTATGCTCTTCTATAATAAAAACAAATAACATACTTGAGCAATTTTTAACACTGCAGAAAGAGAGAGAAGGCAGTATGTATTTTTACAGCTAAACTTTATTTCAGAAATTATAGTTGCTGTAAACAGGAGTCGATAACCACTGATTTCATGCTGAAAGATAATCAAATAATCTAGACATAGTTTGATATCTAAAGATAAGCCAACATGTAACAAAGTAGTGAAAAATTACTTTGCAGAGAAATTATGAATTGCATTTCACTGGATTGCACTTCCACAAATACTCATGTGAACATGTGAAATTGCTGTTTCTTGTCTTGAAGTTTGTGAGCTTTGAGCAGATTTTTGTAAATATTAGAATAAGTGAATGTGGGACTGTCTGCACAGCATTCATGTTGGAAGATGGTTCTATTTGGAAGCAGAAATGTCAATTAAAGACCTCATGAAAAATCATATGACTTAAACTTTTAAAAGTAAACTTTTATAATTGAATACTAAAGTAGAAGGAAAACGAACAAACAACAAAAGCAAGAACTTGTCACATTTTAATAATCATATTTATATAAGTTACACTGGAAAGTTTATGAAAAATACAAGAGGAAACGTGTCAATATAGTACAAAAATAATGTATAACAATTTAGTATTTATTTTTAATAAAAAAATCATATAGCTATTTAGTTAGTTACAATACTTATAGTACTGACCTACTTAACATCAATGAAATACCAGTTGTCATTGTACACGTCTCTTGATTTTCTCAAGTTAAAGCTTTGATAGGTGATGACAGCTATCATAGTTATCCAGTCTTACCAGCCACAGGGCCTGGAGCCAGTTTTGAGACACTTCCCTGTCTCTTATGCTTCACATTATTCTGGCTGTGGTTTCTAATGCAGATTTTCATATCACACACATGGAATAAAAGAAACATCCCTACAACTTCATCTGGGTGTGGTGGCTAGAGCTCAGACTGAGCTGAGTCAGGTACAGAAGCAATGAAACAGGCAATAAAAAACACCCAAAACATTTGGCTGTTTCAGGACGTGCATGCTGCCTCCATAGCCGTCCCGTTTTTCTGCCAAATAAAAAGTATTGAGCTGTATTGGATTGTTTAGAGGCTTGAATTTAAACGAATCAGTGGCTGGAGCCACTAAATTGTTCTTTAACAGTGTAATACAGAAGTCTAGGGAAAGTATTTATTCGTGTAATTTAAGTAAGTTCAGTATCAAGTGTCTTGAGAACATCACTTAGATAACGCTGAGCTATTTGTATACTTGAGCTGTAGTAGCAAATGTTTATGTAATGGATTAGAAATAATTAAGGAATGCCTGCCTGTTAATAATCCTTATTCTGCTACATTGTCCCACACTAATTATGTATCCATATGCATTTGTTGTTGTTTAAACTCAGATCTTTTTGACTAAAATGAGCAAGCTACTCACTTGAACAGCTTTACTGGAAGATTTGAAGGAGTAGCAAACTTGGAACGGAAAGGGCTAGGCATCTCAAATCTCTTTCATCAGCATACCCAGATATAGCTGAGGATATCTGTCCACAGCCTCAGGCTATGGGCAGAATTTGGGCAGAGCACTCCACAAACAGCTATGCCAGCTGATGATGTTATTACCACCCACCTTTGTGTGTTTGTTACATTTTTTTTCTGCTATAGATTGTTACCCTCCCAGATCCATCAACAGAAGAAATCACTCCCATCAATCCCATATCAACTTCAAGCAAACTGAGCCAGGTTAGCTTAAGTAGTGATGAATTGGTGTGAGCAAGCCTGTTTATCACTACGTGGTGTGGACTAGAGGGTACTTTGACGTGGTTCTTTCGGTTGGAAAGTGTGTGGTAACATCCAGTTGATGGTTAGTGAAGAACAGCTAGTGCTAGTAACATCTTCAAGTGGAAAAGCTCAATCTAGAAGAAAATGGTGTCCATAAGGTAAAATAAAAACACTCATACTGAAATTACTTTATCTTTAAAGGCTCCTGCACCAATTTATATAATCAGGTTATTAAAGCAATTTAAATGAAACCAGTGCAGTCTTCACAGTATCACAGATTTCTAGGTTGGAAGAGACCTCAAGATCATCGAGTCCAACCTCCGACCTAACACTAAGTACTCCACTAAACCATATCGCTAAGCTCTACATCTAAACGTCTTTTAAAGACCTCCAGGGATGGTGACTCCACCACCTCCCTGGGCAGCCCGTTCCGATGCTTAATAACCCTTTCGGTAAAGAAGTACTTCCTAACATCCAACCTAAAACTCCCCTGTCGCAACTTTCGCCCATTCCCCCTCGTCCTGTCACCAGGCACGTGGGAGAACAGACCAACCCCCACCTCTCTACAGCCTCCTTTAAGGTAACTGTAGAGAGCGATAAGGTCGCCCCTGAGCCTCCTCTTCTCCAGGCTTCTCACTAGGCTAATCAGAATCAGAACCTCTTTGTTAGTATAGCAGTATTTTTACCAGATGCAAGCATGAAGGTCAGTAATATATTTTCCATTTTATATAAGAACTATAAGTTCTGGAAAACCAGTTCTGTGAGTTCTCCAGTTCAAAAAGTCAAAATAATAATAAAAAAAAATGCTTGGATAGATCCTGCAATAAGATAAGGGTGGACTGATATATTAAAAACATGATTGGTTTTGCCACACATCATTCTAGGACCTTGAAATGTGTTAGGTGATAAATTTCAAACACAGAAATCTCTTTAGAACAAAACTTAAATTCTATCAATAAGTGTTTATGAATTACTACTGTTCCCTAATGCGACTGATGCCTAAATCTTTATTTGTTGGAGCCATCAAAGAAGCACACATTCTTGGTGTTGTGTTTTACATCTGTTGACCTGTCTCCTGCATGTGAGCTTTTCATGGGTGTTCATTTTAGTTCTAAGAATGTGGATAGGGTCAAATGGAAACACTGAGGCAAAATTTTTAATGATTTAGGAATTATATAACCTAGAATGATTTTAATTATGGCAAAAGCTTTAGGTCTGACTTATGTTGGTTCTGTACCCCATAGGAATTTATACCTGTGTAAGTAATAACAGATCCCAGTGTTCTGACTGAATTGTATTCAAGCCTTTTAGGTGGAAAGTGTTCTGAGATCACTTTTGTGTATGTGTGTAAGTGATTATTCTCTCCTAACTGGATTGATTGTGGAGCAAACTAAATGTAAAGGTACAAAGCTTTATTTCTTTTGTAAAGTTTTTTTTTATAATAGCTCCTTATCCAGTGTTGCACTTCCCTTCAATATCATGCTACTAAAAGATGTTTTTCCTGACTTTAAATTTTCTTTTCTGCCTAACTCTATGCTGACTTAATTTTTATGATTTAAATCCATCATTAGATTTAATGAAAATCCACACTATTTAGCTTACCCTTACTCTTACCCTTTCTGAGGCTTACAAAATTGTTGAGAAATTCGCATAGATCCTGCAGCACTCCTTTGTGAAATATTTACCTGTGGTAGGTCAGCCTTTTAAAAACATAAAAAAAAACTGCTTCAAATCTCTTTGCTGTTTTCTTCCAGATTCCTTTCTTGAAGTACAGTCAGCTTTTTTTCCATCTTTTACATGATGGTTTTTATTAATCTTCTAGATCTTTTTCCTGAATTGTAAATTTGCTTAATTTCTAAAGTCAGTGGCAGAAACTTTAATAAGAAATCATCTTATCATCAACTGCTGTGCAATAGAAATGAGCTGTTTTACAGTTTGAATGTTACAAATAAATTTACTTTGAGACTTGTAATGTATTTCTTGTGCGTAATTAACAGATGGAAAAATATTTAGAACTCGAGTTGACATTCATTTTAAGAAAAATGATAAAAGCTCAAAAAAACCCTGCTAGTAGGAATAGTTTTAGAATTGAACCTGTCAACCAAAAACAAGCCAGCAACTGATTGTAAGAGAGAGGAGGGCTCATTCTCAGAGGGCTGATTCTGTTTCCTTTTTTTTTTTTTTTTTGGTTACATGCCTTTTAACTGTTTCTTAAGTTCTCTATTTTTTTAATTAGAAGATGTAAAGACTACTAGAGCCCTTGCAGTGTCTCAGAGCACCTTGTCTTCAGGTTTTATAGAAGCAAATGTAAATTAATAAAATTGTATGTGAATCTTCTGCAGATACAGTCTTCCTGTATATACAGAGATACAGAGGAAAGCTTGGAAAAGATTTATCTAGAAATGGTCCTTCAGTATAAGACTTAGGAAAAAAATATCCTTTCTTTCCTTCTTGAAAGCAGAATTTATTTAAGACAAGCTGAGTGAGAACCCTGCCTTAGAGGAAAAAAATACAGAGAAAGAACATGAGCTCTCTAGGCATAGTTAACTGCTGTTAGCACCAAGACAAAATTAATAGTCAGCTTTACTTTTACCAGTGTACTGTTTTCTCTTGAGGATTGATAGGTTTAGATGTACCGATTCTCTTCTTGACTCTGTCTGTCAAACTTTGATCTGATCTTGAAGTGTTCAAAAGCTGCATGTGTTGCAGGATTTCAGCAGACTTGATCTCAAAGGTTTAGCTTAAATATCATTTCCATTTTGAAGTCTGTCATATGGGTGTACCACAAAGAGTGTTTAGTTTTAGCCCTAGTGCCTTGGGTGGTGGTATGCAACAAGTAACAGAATACTGGGAATAAAGAAAAATTCTGAAATGAATCCCTCCAGCTATGGACCAGTTGAGAGCTAGAGAGACAGGATGTAAAGTAAAACCAGTATGTCTCCCTTTGATCAAAGCATAGATTCCCCACCACCACCCAGCAGGTGATTAACACGTAAGTACATTCTCTCCTAAAGGGGCAGATTGGACAAAATTAAGTATCTGCTCAGCATCCTCAAAGCAAACTTTATTTAATAAACTAGTGTTAGAATTATTTCAAATGCTGTGTGTTCAGATTTATGAAGTTACATGATCTGATGCAGTTCACTACTAAATTGTCCTAGAATATGAAATTCTCAAAAGTATTGCTAAGCACCTGATGGAAAAGGATTTTTATTTTCAGAAAACAAACTGGTTCCACAATTAAATTGGTACATATTTTTCAGTTGTGTATGCTTGCTGTATTTGGAGAAATTCATTAATATTCATCTGTACTATAAATTCTGTGGATGGTAGAACAATGGTGTAGGGTAGGGTCATGCATGGTTTTCTACATAAAAGGAGTTCAGAAACAGACTCAAACAGCTGGAAGATCTGTAAGCCATAGACTGTTTCTACTTCAGAAGTAATGAGGTGGGCATTTTTTCTAATAATGCATTTAGAAATATTAGTTTTCTTATGGCTTCATCTTGTATTTTTGTATTTATTGTGCGAAATACATTTTTGTTGAAGAGAAAGCACGTCAAACCACCACTGTCCCAAAGAACTTAGTGTGTGGTAGTGTACTAACATCAGTAAACTCTGCCCATTGACTTCTTTAAGGACAAAATTTCACAAAAGAACTAAAAATGGAGAGGATGGCAGCTATACAGTTCTCATTTTCATGAATATCAATTGCTTTGCAATACGAATCAGAATATAATGACCTAAATCTAAAGCATCTCTTATTATTAAGCTATTAGTACGTTCTTATCAGTGAGTGTCTTTTTAATGAGTAGTCTCACTTAGGACTTCCAATAGTACATAATCTTAAGAAAACATTTACTCAAAATTAATTTTAACAAAAACATTTCTGTGTGAAAGATAATTGAGCTATTTCTGTCTCATCAATCAGGATCAGCCGCATATTGTCATTCAGAACAGTCTATTTCAGAAAATAGAGATCTGTAAGTAAAGCAATTGCTAAGAAAGCTATTTTATTTTGTGAGGATTATTTTGTGTATGTATACATATGACACATACAGTTTCCTAGGAGCTTCATAAAAATAAATAAAGTATTTGTTGCCCATGAACTGCACATTGTTTTTAATATCATGGTTGAAGTTTTGAAACATGCAAAAATACGTTGATTCTAAAGCAACATGAAATATATATTTAAAAAAAAAATTGTAACCAAAAGAGATGTCAGTGAACATTGCAGAAATCAAATGTTCATTTGGCTTTGAGAAAATAAAAACTTGATATCTTTAAAAACTGTAGTGGATATTGTCCTTGGAGTTGTCTTTTATGATACTGCACTGTGGTTGCTATAAATCATGTACTTTGTTACTGGTGTTAGAATGCAATTTTAGCAAGCTTCAGTTTAGGAAAAATATTGTTTATCAACCAGTTACTTTTCCTTAGATGAAAAACCAGTAGTTGGCATATAAAACCTCCAAACCTGCAGGTGAGGTGTTTGGCAATTTAATGTAATTTAATGAGATGAAATAACACTGTTTTAAAATGATTTTTACTTACTCATTCTCTACATATTTTTTTTTCCTACAAGGAGTAGGTAGAGTGTGCAGAGCTTGCAAGAACCTAATATTCTCTTGGAAAATGTTTCAAAGATTAATGATCAGGTAGTTCCAACACTAGTGTTTTTAAATGACAGATGAATAAAGGCTTTGTAGCAAGGAGAAAACAGGTGCCGAGATGCAGTACAATTTATTGTCGGAATTATGAGGCTCTTTTTTAATAGTAGAAAAGCCACTTTCTTCTTTGCTATTTATTTATTTATTTGTTTATGATGATATTAGCTAAAGACTCCATCTTCCGTGACATACTGCTCGAAATCTGTCATGATATAGGTTAACAAAGCCCATCAACTATCTTGATGTGAGATCCTACTGCCAATCACTTGGTACCTCAGCAGATAGGCACTATCCGCAGTGTCCTCAGGGTAAATTCTTGTTTGCATTTCCTTTACAAAAAGCCTGCAGTTGTTATTACACCTGCTGGTGTTCTGAGTCACTGACCTCTCACCTAATGTACAATCAGGTGCTCTTTTTTAACAGGCAATCTGGCATTCTGACGACTAAATTAGGTTCATTTGTTATGTACTCCTATCTACCAGTAAGCAAACTGGGGAAAAAGAAGTCAAAGTAGGAATTTTTCAAATGTAAATGTTTCCTGGAAGCTGCTGTTGAAACTTAGGCATATCGTTCAAAATGCAAGTTACTGCTTGCTGTCTTTCTTAGAAAACAAACAGTCTTTTACAAGTACTTTTCTGAATGTCTTTGCAACAGTTTTGAATGAAGTTGTTGCATGTGTATTTTTGTTGCAAAATATTGTTGCAAGCAATAAATAAATCACTGGGTGATATTAAAAGCATATTTTTCCCAGATGGTGCTTTGAAATACTGGAGTAAAATGGAAAAAAATAGTTTTAAACCACTTACAGGAAGTGGGATCATGCAAAAGGCTGGTTTCATTTCCAAGTATATTGTTGCAATTGGTGCTTTTTTATATGGGATGTGTACAAGTACATAATATTACATATATAATATTACAGTATGATATTAAGTGTACGTTTTGTCCCCTTGTATGTGTGGGTGGCTAATTTAATAACATGGGTCAACATATGGTGAGTAACATGGGTTACAAAGTGAGCAGTAGATTTTGGTAGCTGGTGATGTTACCTGTCCTAAAACTTAATGTAATTAAGTCATTAAAGACATTAAAACTTAACGTCACGTCCAGTGTTAGTAATAAGGAAGGAAAAAGTTTTGTGTTGGTGATATGTCAGTTAGAAGGAAGAGATTGGTTGTGAAACTTGGAATTGGCTTTCTGAGCCTGAAAGTTGACAAAAAGAGTCCTTCAAACTTGTAATTTTTTATGAGATTGAGAGAGAGAGAGACTCATTGACCATGTGAATGTGTTTTCAGGCGGCTGAAATCAGGAAGGAGCTGAAGAAGCAACCTCCTAAGTTTTAGCACCAGGATGGACTGTAGTTTGTTTTAGCAGGGTTGAACTTCTGAAATGATGGAATGAACAGGTAAATGACTAAACACGTTATTTGGGTTATGTCCAACGTAAGTGGTAGATAAATTGTTTGCTAAGAGTTAGCTTTAGAGCTAGAATTAGGACATGGGGAGAACAACAGACTGAGAGATGTAAAAGTAGACATTATTTTCTTTACTCTCTTCAAATTATTCTTTAATTAAGCTTTTTCTGTATTTTCTTGTATTTTTTCAGGTTTCTTTTGTTTCCATTTTCTCATTTCCACTTTTTCAAGTCTCTGTTCCTTAATCTTTGGATAAAATCACCTGCAAACACAATTCCTTTACTGTGTCTTTGCTCATAGATCATAATATCCTGCCCTACATCCAAGTAATTTTCTCCAAGTTAAAATCATGCCCATGGTATCTAGGCTGGTATCTAGTTTTTAAAAATCCCATCCAGTATCTAGTTTTTAAAATCCCATCTGGTATCTAGTTTTTAGCTTGAGTAAATATGTCTAAAATAGGTGATCTTCCTTTTGCTTCTCCTTACTTGCTTTCCTGATCATTATAGAGAACCCAAGAATGTGACCTTTCTAATATTAATTCTTTCAATTTCCCCAAAAGCAGAGCCATGTTCTGTGGTTTATTTCTGCAGGCAATTACTTGCACACTTTTTACTTTTATTTTACTTTATTTTATTTACTTTTATTTTAGCAGCACACTTACTTTTATTAAGTAATAAATTGTTAGATTTAAAAAAAGAAAAAATAAAGTTTTCAAGCTTAATAATACTGTCTTCTGTTTTCCAGTTGGCAAAGGATAGAACAGAATTTTAAGAGCCAGTATCCTTCTTTACTAGTCTGTCCAGACTAAAAGGTGGTCAAGGACTGGTAGCTTAAGAAGAACCTTAATTCTGCTCCAAATGTATCTTATTTGTAAAAATCCATTTTATTGTTTTCCCTCCAAACAGATGCATCATAATTCCTGTTTGTCTACATTGCTGTAGAATATGCGGAAATTTTAAAGAGAATATTTTAATATAGAGTGCACAATAGAGATCTTATTTCTATTAAATCAGGAATGATTACAGTCTTACGTTGTGTAGCAGAGTAAGAATTCTAGACCCCTATTGCCAATTTCCAAGGCAACTGCTGAAATTAGTCTTAAACACTTGTTCTCACTTCAGCAATTTCTGGCAGAGACAATGTCATATTGTATAGTACAGCTTGTATGATATCCAAAACAGGACAAAAATTTGGAAACAGTGGGAGAATTTGGCATTTATTAATCTATAGGCCGTGCACATAGTTTAAATAACTTTATGATGTGAACATCTATGTGCTTTAGAGTCAATAATCAACAGTTTTGCAGATTTAGGAGAAAAAATTCCATTTTAAAACAAAATCAGCATGTCATAAAAAATATTGACATAAATCTGGAATGCAGTAGATATAGTGCACCAAGACTTAAATTGCCAAATCCTTTTATGCACTCTTTTCTGAAGAGAAAACCCAGTATGTACATGCAGACTACAAAAGTGAATCAAATGTCAGTCAAGCATCAACAAAGGTTTGCACATGTATTTTTGCACGTGGATTTTAAAATGTTTTCTCTAAATTACTGACTCACTGCACTTAAATTTATTATCTTTTTGTTCTTTTTACAAAATGTCATCGACAACAAATCAATGAATCACATCTTTAGAGATGCCATGAAATAATGAACCTTTTGATGGCTGCATATTGTGTCATTTAAAACTAGTAAATTTCCCTTTTCTTTTGATTTTCTTAGAACTGTATATTTGCATTACTGTGGTGTAAGAGATGTATCATGGTAAAGAATATGACCAAAATGCCAGTACACCATCAAAGAACTCCCAAAGCTGAAAAAAATGTGAGAGGGATTGATTCACCAGATTTAAGCTTCCTTTATGTCAGGACAGAAATCAGTCCTACCAAATTCCAGATCCAGGTCTGTAGTGTTTTCCCAAACATTTGCCACTTAGTAAAAAGAAGGCCTGTTGCACAGAAGCCTTAAAAGTTTAAACTCAGCTATTTTGGTTTTGTGGTTAGGACAGTGCTGTTTATTGAGTTTCCAGGTAGGAATCTGGCTAGGTTATCTAGCACTCAATAAATTACTGTACAGAGATTGAGCTAAAAAAAAATAATAATACAAAAATAAAAATCAGAATGCTTACAGTGTCATCATTAGAAATTAGTCAACTAATCAGTCTGCTTATTTAAAACATTATAAAGAATATGAAATGGCTCCTAGTATAATTTCCCTTTTCTATAATAATATGTTAACTTGCCATACATATTTACAACAACTTCAAAGAAAACTCATGAATTGGCTTGCTCTACATTTTGTTGGTTTATTTTTATGTTTTCAAGAACACTGCAAGCCTAAAAAAGCAAATATGTCATACCATTTAGATTAAGGATTTCCTAATATTTTTAGCTTCTGAATGCTTGAAAATTTGACATGCATTGAAACATAAATGTATCAGTGTTTGAGGTTGAAAGAACAAATGACATAGCTCATTGTTTAGCAAATAAGACTTTTTTTAATGTAGTATTTTATCATTCTGACATGTTCGAGGAAGTTTGAATCTAAATTCCTTTGGTCAATTGGCTTGACTTTCTTGCCAGGGTCAGGGGATTGAGTAGTTGAGCCAAAGTTTTTTATTCATCCCTGTTTACTCAGAGAGTGACTGGAAGCTTTCAGAGTCAATCATTCCAATCACTCATACCTGAACTGAACCCACATGAATGTAAATCCATTTGGCATTTACCCAACCCAAGTAATTTGCATATTTAGCTATATGGTTTGTGTCTTTGTTGTAAGTGTAGTCAACTAGTGTATATTATTTTGTGAGATTAGATTGAGCAGTAGCATTCAAAAATCTCTATGAGTCTGTGAAAAAAGGAATACGTTATAAAGAACATACTCAGGAATAGTGCCTTGGTTTGCTTGCCATCTACAGTATGAGTAGAACACATGTGCTGGAGTATGTGTTAGTGAATGTCTCTTTAACTAGCTGTGTGGTATGAGGGCCAGCTTGATGAGGTAGAGCATTCCTTCCCAAAGGATCTAGTTGTTCATATTGGCAGGAAGTTTTACTTACCAAAGTGGTTAGCAACTGGCAAAATGAGTACATCCAGGTCTGAGGTATTCCTTACACACACTTCTTCATGGGAATTTCTTATGTTAACAAAGGTTATGCATGCAGTATGCTTAATATTCTGTTTTATTTATCAAGGCAAAGAAACAACTGTGTGAGTAAGGTCAATATACAGTAAAAGTTATTTTAGGTTGAAGGTCAGTGTGTTGGTCCTTGTGGTTTGTTGTTGAAATCTTTAGAGATTTTGCATATTAGCAGCTATTTCCTGCAAGCAATAGCATTGATGTGAAATCCTAGAAGGATTTTCACTTTCCATTTTCCCTATCTTCCTTTTAGAGCAGAATGATACTCATCCTCCTAGAACTAGTTCATTTCTTAGTTGTAATATTTATATTATGTTTGAAGACTTTTGTATTGCATGTTTAAAACTTATTATAATGTTTTAAAGAGTACACAGATCTCATTGATATGAAAACCGAATAGAAGTAGAACAGTTGAAGATTTATGTTTATCAAACTTGTACTCACTTCTCATCAGTACCAAATATAAAGCTACAGAAAGTCCTTGCTTAAGTTAGGAAGTCCAGGGAGTTCCTCTCATGGAGGTGATATATAAATGTGCTGTCCTCCAGTTGAGCTGGTTCCTTTTCATCACTGCATTCAATTTAGAGCATTGTTTTTATTGAATTGTCATTTTTAGAGCAGTATCTGAAATCTTCTTCCTAAAGGAACATGCTTGTCCAAATAATACACTGAACAATAAGTTTTACTTCATTTTTATTTTAAAAAATGTAGTGAAAATACAAACTAACAACAAACAACCCTGTGCCAAATAACAGTTTAAAGGTAGCAGAAGTAGTTAATTAAAAAACAAATAAATCACTTGTTGTTAATATTGTTGTCAACATTAAGTTGACACCCCACCCACTTTTTCTTAAAGGAGGTTTCTGATTGAACAATGTTGTATTTAGTAATTTGTGATCATTACAACAACCTTGATGTTGAAAGACTGTATCTATTGGTTCTCTGGAAGAGGTCAAGGTGAATCACCTGTGGAACAAGGCCTAGTTTTGCCTCACAGCTGTCCTTCTAGTAAAGGAGCAGAAGACTTTGAAAGAATGTTACTGCTAAATCCATCCTTTTACTTCAGTTGCAAGCTGTCCTGTATTTGAAGTTTAACTGCAGATGAGTTATTTCCACAACAAGGCTCCTGTGTTAGCAGTTATTAGGGCTGGCTAAGCATCCTGCTATCAGTATTTTCTCAGTAGGATGACAGTAGCGGTTCTTTGATTGAAACATGCAGAAAGATGTGTTGAAGTCAGATAAGCATCACTTCTAAAGCAGCTTTACCTCCCAGTTTGCTCGTCTTTGTAATATGGCTAGTAGAAGGAACAGTGAAATTGAGCTTTGTAATTCATTTGAGTTATAATCTTACAAGATATGTGTAAATCTACCTAAAGAAATGTTTTGCTTTTTGTGTGTGTGTGTTTGTGTGTATTTCTGCTTCTTGAGTCAAAATGCACTCATGACTTTTTAAACTAAAAAGCTCAAGAAAGGAGCTTTTCAGACATCATCAAAGGTCCTTCATTGTAGTTCTGAATGATTATTTCTTGTCATTCCTTATGATTGTGGTTTGCCTTTTTGATGACTTATCATTATTTTATATATATTTATTTATTTATTTATTTTTCTTTGAAGTGATTTGTGGCTGGACAGCAGTAGTTTCTTTCAGCATTATTTCCAAAGCTGCTCTTATAAGACCACGTTCAGCAGCAGATTAGTCCTCAAATACCTTGGTTCAGTTTTCGCAGTTGCTGCCAAGTAGGCCTCCTTTCACAGACCATTTTGTACATTGTGGTACTTATAATTAACAATCACTTATAGTAACTCAGCTTCTGTATTCTGCACAGTGAAAAGTAATCCTTACTGATACAAATTACTAATGAAGATACGCAACATGAAAATTTACATTAAGCTTTACGTTTAAAATGGTGCGAGTTATGATGGGCAAATAATTGTTTGTGAAATGATTCCAAGTGCTTTGGCAGGTACTGAATATTTTCAAAGTATAAATAGGGCTAAAGAAATGCTCAGATCTGGTTTCTTCTGATCTCATTTGATTTTTGATTATGCACAATGAAGAATGGCATTCTTCTAAAAAGACAGCTCCAGCTCTTACATCTGCTTAAATCCATAGGATGCAACTTAAATTACATTAGGAATAATTGGTAAGATATATTACCAAACAATAGAGATGAAAAACTCTAATCTCTCAGCTTTTAAGTAACTTAAAAATATGTCGTTGCTAAATTTTATTGCCAGGGAATTGAACCAGTAAATTTTTCAACTAATCTCTAGACGGGATTTGACTGTGATTGAGATTGTGTTTCAGTTCTAGTTCAATGAACATCAAAACATTTTCAAAATAATGAAACCTAGTGTTCAGTTGCAGTTGAAGCTCAGAGATTCAAACTGTTTTTCAATTGGCTCTAGCTAGTCTTCTCTGTTTCTAATTGTTATATTGCATGTAAGATGATAAATATATTTGGTATTTTACATTTACAGTACACTCAAACATTTTCTGTCTTTTGTAGGGAGCTGGATTATGCATCTTCATGAACTACCTGATGTCTGTGTTGTTAGAAAAAGTAACTGTTGCCTGTTGGTGTACATATACATAGTTTTGACCATTACCCCAAGTACATTATTAGATCTCAGAATTATTAACTCATGTATATTCTGTAGTCTCGGGTAAATTAGTCTCAAAACTCAAACTTTGAACAAGATATATTTCTTCTTAATATGAGAAGTGTTGATGTTTGTTTGTACTAAGCTACTTTTTTAAGCTATGAGGTTTTTGTTTTGATGTGTTAAGGCACTTTATTTTGAGTACCCCAGTATGACACTTAACTGGAACATGCCTATTTTAGCTACTTGCAAACTGCTATGTGACAAGCTGCAGAGGACCAAATTACAAATCTGAAGAAAGTAAACTAGTCTAGCTTCTTTGGTCCGTTCCGTTCTGAGATTCAGAGACCCTGTTATCTTTACAGAACTTTATAGCATAAAGAGGCTTCAGGAAGAATGAAAAGGGGGGAGGAAGGGGTGAACTTGAGCCCCTTTAGTGGGAAAATCTTGAGAAGGGTTTGGTGAAACACCGTAAGATCATTCTAGGAAATAAGAGTTTACAGTAAATTTAGAGAATATAAAGGAATTTTGCTTTATTTAAAATCCTCCAAAGTTTAGTTAAACTTGAATTTGTTTCTGAAAGACGGTTCAGTGTAAGTTCCAACCAATTAGCGGAATGAAAAGAAATTTGAACAGCCCTGTTTGCAAAGGGAATTTTCAGACTTTTTTTTTCCTTCTTCATTGTTTTTAAACAGACACTAAAGTATTTTGGCACAGCTACACTCCTTGTATTCATTATCACTCTTTCTCTTTTCTTACTAGTAAATACTAGTAATTACTTCTCATATTAGTAAATGTAAACCAAGACATTTTTAGCCTCCCTGCTTTTCACTCAGGTTTTCAAACAGTGATAGTGACTAAAACAGTTCTGTCAGTCTCTCAGGGGGGTCAATTTATGCTTTAGCAACTTGCCATAAGTATAAAAATACATTTTTTTAAATTTATTTACTGGGGGTGTGTGGTCTGAGATGGGGCAAGAATTCCTTTTTGTTTTCTTTAACAAAAAGCAGCTATTCTAGCTTGAATCTTCATGGCATTCTTTTAAACAATAAATAGTTTTTATTTGAAATTGTAATTTAATTAAATAAGAATAAAGACATTGAATGGGGATTGCTATGTTGAGTACCATAAATCCATTATATGATAGAAAAAAAAGTGAAATGGTGTTTAATTATATTTAATTTGTATTCCAGTAGTTAGAAAACAAAACAAAACAAACAGTTTTGTCATATTTTAGTCTAGAAAATAATTCACATAATTATTGAATGTTAACATTCAGAGCCTGTTTGAAGAATTAACTGTTTTTTTTGATATTTCCAAATTTCAGCCAATATTAGACCCCAATTTGGATGTTGTATATTGAGTTTTGACAGTTTAGCACTATGCCCCTGCTTTTTTCATAAGTGTGACAGAAGTCTTGAAATGGTCTACTTTCACGTACTGTTTCTAGGTGTATTTGTAGCTGAGTAGCATTTTCTGGTAGGACTTCAGTTCAATCCATCTGAATTTCTGAAACCAGTTTGCAAAATTTCCACCTGATTTCTGAATCCAGCCCATCAACTGCATATTTTGATTTAAATCTGCTAATCATTTTGCCTTACTGTGAATTGTAAGACTGACCCTTCAACTGTTCTCTGGTTTTTATTTTCCATGCTGTAAATAATATATATATGTGTGTGTGTGTATATATATATAGAGAGAGAGATTCTTGGTGGCATTGATATTACATTCATTTGCTTTTCCCCTAATTGCTTTTTTCATGGTTAAAAATATTCGTGACTTAAACTACGAAAATAAATGTTGACAGAATTGAAATGGCATATGTTCAAGTTGGTAGGATCATCTTTGAGCATAATTTTTGAGCAGCATGGTACTTCATTTGGAACACAAATCGGGGATTTTTGATGATTTAACAAAGTGCACAGTATGGAGGAGTGACTGATAAAAGACTTAGAGGCAGATGTGAGTCAGAACACAAGAAACCTTATGTATCATGGGTAAGCTAATACAGGCATCCCTTGAGGAAAGTGATATACTGTTGATTTTAAAGGTTAGAAATAGCATCCTGATGTATGTGAAGAACAGATATAGCTGCACAGACAGTGCAGACTGTGCACTGGTCCCTCTTCATATGGCACACGTAACATGACTTTAAGTACTGCCTGGACCCCAATTTTCCAGGTAACCTCTGCCATGGATAACTGCACTGTTCTGATAGGATCAATGCTACTGAAATAGAAGCTGACAGTTCAGTAAGATCCTTGGAGCAAGGAAATATGGTTACTCTATGCTATTTTGTACCGCCTAAACTAATGACCACAGATTCACCCTAGTGTTGTGAAGATTACCAGCTCTTACTTTCAGCATGTTATTAATTTCCAGGTTCTTACTAGGACAGGATTTTGTGTAATTTTTTTTTTTGTTAATTCTCACAAATTGGGACTCAGTAATAAAGATAAGTCTTGACTATTCATAGGTTTTCTCCTAAGTCACTTATTTTGCTGTTCTAATCTTTGTTTAATATAAAACATCAACAACAAAGTTATTACACTGATTTAGACCATTTTAGACCATTATCTTGTCAGGCCTCCCTCTCTCTCTCAAAAAAGGAGTGACAGAACTATTCAGAGTTTAATGCAGGTTTTCATACCTTATGGAGATGAAACGGTGTAACATTCTAGAGGTACATATTTTCCTGAGGCATTCAACAGGTACTGTTGCTTCTCGTGGTGATAGTCAAACATTCAGGTATAATTTAATACTGCTGAAAGATACCATGTTACAGTACCTAGATAAACCTTTGGGCCAGTGCTTAAGGGCCCAGGGCAGTCCGCTCCATGACAGACTGTAACATTTCCACATTACTTCCAGGTTACACCTGTCCATTCTAGAGGACACAAAGCCTGCATTGCACTAGCTAGAATAGTCATAGATAAGGAGAAAGGTTTAATATTTCCTAGCCAGTCAAACATTGCTGCTTCTATAGGGTAACTGATGGTTAAACAACACCGAGGTTGCATACTTCTCTGAACAGTGCAAGAAAAACTTGAGCTGAGAGAGACATATCCTGGTTACTTCTATCCTCTTCTTACTTCTGAGGAACTCAAGCCAGCACTTTTTTATTCTAACATATTGCTTTACTCAGTGTAAAATCATTAGTACAGCACTACTTCTGACCAAAGCAAGAACAAAAAAGGTAGTCTTTTTGCTGCCATATTAGTGGTGTCACCATTTTCAGCTTCTTTTCAAATTGTCATGCCATTTTTCTGGAAGGTAGGGTTCTTTAGTTTCATATCTAAGTTAGGTCATCATTTTCTTGATATTCTGCCTGTCCTAAAACTCTCCATTGTATTAGTCTGAGTCAGTATGCTTTAATTTTTTCCTAAACTATTCAGTAACATTCCTAGTTTTATTTAACTTTGTCTGATTTTACTCAAAATGAGGTGTGCCTTGAAGTGTCTTTATTCAAATCTACATCATTTAAAGGGTAGATAGATAGTCCTCTGGATGACAGATGTTACAAAGATAAACTACCGTCACATGTCCTAATATTGTTTCTGAAGATGATTTATCAAGTGGTTAAGTGGCTTTTGGAATTAGCTTGTATTTATTTCCTAGTCTAGAAAGCTTTTTTTTTTTAAGCCACTGGCTTGTCTCTCATTCTAAAATAGTAATCTCTACTGGTTCCTATAGGGAGATAAGACAGAGGTCTCTGCTTCTCAGGAGGTAGTTTTTGAAGTATGAATGCTTTATCTTTAAAGAATAGTAAGGGGGAGAAGGGGGAAGTCAGTGGAAAAGATTTTCTGAAGTAAAATTTTAAAAATCTATTGCATAAGACATCATAAAATAATATTGTTGGCTACTTTGTGCTGTAGATGTGTTTTTTCTTGGAAACATTAGCTTTTAGTGATTAAAGATGTGATTGGTCATTTGGTCAGCCCTGTTTCATGTGGAACACAACTAGTGTGTACTTAAAATAATTTATTCCATTGATATATGAGTTTCTCTTAAAACTCACCATTGTACTTTTGTCTGGAGTCAGTATGCTTTAATTTGTATATATATATATTAATTTCAACTTAATTTAATTTTAATGTAACTTTTAATTTAAAAAAATGCTATATTTCTAATTTTAAGTTCTTGGAAATAGAATGTTTTCTATATTACTCTCAATAATTGGGCGTATGGTCCAAGAACTCATGAAGATCACTTGTATTTCCAGATCTGTCTTTGAATATTTAAAAGAAGAATTAACACAATTTAAATATTTTTAATGCATTTTGTTGCTGGAGTTCCCATGCAAACATGAAAATGTGAAAGAAAAAGTACTGTAAGCTTAAAAGAAATTTCTGAAATTGAATAAATCACTCTTCCTTCTAATGACAGATTATGAAGATGGTTTGATCTTACAGTGTGAGTGAGTGTTCCACTGGCAGGTTCTCATGTGAACAGATTAGACATCCATCTGAGACATTCTTATCATATTAATTCATTCCTGTGGAAGAGTGCCAGCTTTTACTTATGTTAGAGATGATTTCAAGTGGCTTGTTGAGATTACATCTTGTATGGGAATTTTAGCTGGAATAATGTAACATGGAAGTGACAATTCTTAATAGGTATGGTTCAGGTGGTACTACAGAAAATGAGTCACTCAGCTTAATGGAAAAAGCTAACATATACACATGTGTAGCAAGCAGCTCTAAGAGTGCATGTGTACATAAAATGTAACACCAAAAATATTACTGCTGGTTTATGTTCCTAGAGTATAGGCAGTTGTATATAAACCATCTTCGTGTCTGGGGCACTTCACAATCAAGTGGCAGTTCAGATCATTTGTAAAAACATGTTTTTTGATGTACAAAAGGGAATAAATACTTTCTGAGCCAATCCTGACTCCGTATAGCTATGATGCTTGGTCCCATTGTGACAGACCTCAAGCTTAAATATAATTTTTAAATAAAGCTTAGAAATTCATATTTCACTTACATTTTCCATTATATTTTACCTTGACTAAATTTTTACTTAAGGTGAAGTTCCTGCTCAAAGCAAGAATGTCAAAATTAAATCAAACTGCTCAGGCCCTTGTTTGGAATGAGACGTATATATGTATGTATATTTCTTTCACCAAGACCTCAGTGTATATAGTCAGTGATATACATGGAAACATTATATAAACAGGTGGCACAGAAATATGAATAAAGTATGTATTTCTCTATCTGCATTTCATGCAAGAAAGGATGAAGCAGGGGTGTTGTGGAGATGATTAATAAACCAGTTACTGGCATCGTAAGTTCTATGTAAATGATTCTCAGCAGGAGGACTTCTATCAAGGGAACTTCAGGGGACTTCTAACAAGGAGCCTTTAATTTATCAGTCATTCAGGAACAGACAATTTAAGATTCAAACTTACCTGCATATCTGGAGATCATTGTATGTCCTTCTTCCATAAGAGATCAAACTACCGTGAAAGGAACATACCTTCTCTGTGACTCCACCAGTGCCAATACACTTTAGTATGTGAATTTATTAGAGAAGTTGGGGAACCTTATGAAAGGACCTCTTCTCTGTATTTAGAAATCCTGTCTTCTCTGCCTTGATTTTTCCCTTTACATTACCAGTAACATTGTACTGGCCAACTATACAGTACTTTTAACTGTCTGTTACTCATATGGGAGCAACTAATTTAATGTTAGCCAGCTATAACACTATTTGATTATAGTAATTTTCCAATAATGATTAACTTGGATGAGTTTGAATTGGTTTCCTAAAGGAGAATGGCTTTAAATTCCTTTGGCTTATCCATTTCCTAGCTTCATTAAAAAGAAATTAAATATACTTGCAAAATTGTTTTATTGTGAAGATATATAGTGGAGTAAGGCATTCTAATTAATCTTATTTTATTATTTTTATAGCCATATGATATGAACAACTAAAAAATATATCTCATAAGACAGTGATTATGCATGAAAAAGCAGAGATAGAGCAGTGTATGTGGAAAGTACAAAATATCCAAGGTGATTTTTCTTTAAATCATTGCCCCAAGTCTGATCTATGTCTGTTGGTGCTACAAGTGAAGGAGGGTCCCAACCTTTCCTTGACTTCTGGCTGTGTGATGTCTTGGACATTATTAGTACTCACGTTCAGTTTACAGATCTGGTTGGACACTAACTCTTGCCAAAAAATAATAATAAAAAAAAAAATACTTGAATCAGTGAGCTTATCTAACTTACCACTAAGCCAAATGAATAGTAATCCCAGAAAAGGCCAATGAGAAGAACTGTATGGCTGAGTTTGTGAGGTGAGAGGGGGCGTAGTAAGGCAGGTTGTTTTCATTTACAGGACAGCAGATAAACTGAAGACATTGCAAAATGATATCCATTGGCATCGTTTGCTATATCTGTGGTTGCCGCACATTTCTGCTGTTTTGGAAAGATCTTATAAAAACAAAACAAAAAATAATCCAAAGAGTTTGGAATACTAATCTGTTCTTGTGTTCAACCAATATGTGATTTTTTTTCCCCTTTAAGCAGTCCACTAATGAGAGGTTTTTGCATTTTACCTACATAACCAGTTCTTTAAAGGTCAAATAGAAATTTGCCTTGTAATATCTTTACTGATTCAGTGTAAGGAAAATGGAGTTTTCCCATCATTGCAGGCCATAAATCATACAGACTATTCTTTTTTTGGTTAGATTTCAGATGTCGTGTCTTATATGTAGCACTTGAAAAGTAATTTCTAACCAGAGGTTGAACTTCTGTAACAAAGTGCCTATTCATTAGACATGATATTTCCTGGGTATCAGGAGGGTATCAGCAATAGCCTTTTATCAAAAAAAAGATAAGATTCCTCCTTTCCCTATGACTGAACCAACCCCATGGAGGAGCAAAAAGGGGAGTTGGGTAAGAAAGTTTTTATCCTGTTGCAGGTAGCTAAGTTGCTTGCTTTCCATTTGGCATTAATAAAATATTTTTTTCAGTTGCAGATTACTCACTAGCAACAAATGTGTTTGCCTAGAAATACATTAAGTATTTTAATATTTAAATAAACGTTTAGATTTAAATATGCATTGTTTTAAATTAGTTGATCTGCATCTTTCAGACCTTGACAATCATAAATATATATGGGCTTTTCAGTAAAAACAGACCAAGAGAATGAATGAAGTTAAAGTTGATGGAAAAATAATTAGTTTTATATAATAGGCAACACCAGCTGTAGAAAAAAAGGATTGAAAATTTAAACAAAAAAGATATTAAAAAGTGGCAGCCTTTGGCCTGCTGTAATTTACATACCAAAAGGTGACTTACACTTTAAAACTTGGTTTCTCCAGTGCTTAATAAAAGCAATAGAAGTCACAACAAACTCTGGCTTGCCATACAATCCCCTAAAATGGAACAGAAAAGGAGATTATCCTGAGATAATGCAAATTGAGAAGCACTTCATTTTTCAACTAAATTTTATAGGTCTCATGTATAATGAAAAAAAAATCTTTTAGAATAAAATTCATTTTGCATAGATTTTTTAAAATATGATTATTTTCTCCTAATATGAAAAACTTTAAACAGATTTCAAAACTTTAAAAATAGTCTTGAAAATTATGGTTAAGTTACTTTGTTGAGATATGTTAAAGAGTGAGCACCACACTCAACTCATGGTACTTGTTGACAAGTCTGTAGACATGCGTTTTGCATCAGATTATTCCATGTGTCCTTACAAGAGAAGGAGCAAATCAATTTTTTTAAGTGGTTTGGTTGAGGCACTGTTTGCTTATTAATGAGTCTTTACTCAATGCTTAAATTAAAAAAAAATGTATGCATATTGTATGTAAGAACAATATTTTTTTAACAGGAAGTTAAAAAAAGAGTGGAATGCAACAGAGAAAAAAAATGTAAAAAAGGAAATCATTATAGGAAACACCACCAGAAAGAATTGAGCATCCGTAATATACTGGTGCTGGGAGCATGAGAAGGCAGATTCTACATACAGGTGTCAGTTGTCAGCAAGAAAAGCATGCATTGGAACTGGCTATGAACTTAAGTGCGCGCACAACCATATCAAATATACTTACAGCACAAACAATTTCCTATATCTAGTGTCACACCACATATGTTTTAATTCTTTCTTTGCTATTTTGCTGTCCCCGTCAAGTGGTTTAAGGATGCTGTAATATTTCAAGATTAAGTCAATGATTCTATGATTCAATCTGTATCTACTTTACAAGCACCTATTTGTGGATGGGTTGTAGTTAAGTCTTGAGAGGTTGTAGTTAAGTCCTGTCTGGGTTGACTTAAACCTCCTTGTTACCCTGAAGAAGTCCATTATGCCAGCTTATACTTCTAGACACATCTACATTCACCTCCACTCAGTGTGTAAATAACACTCGTCATTGCCTCTGAATGTAGTAACAGTGCAAGGATGTCTTAAGTAGCCTAAGTGGATCTAATCATAATATTGAGGGATAGAAGGGGTTGAACTCTCAGGAACATGTGTGTTAAAATGTGGATGAAGTGAGAGTGTTCACTTACATTTTCTTCCGCATATTTGGTTTTAAGGTGTTGGCAGCACAAATTCTACTATACTGTGGTGATTCGTTAAAAAAAAAAAAAAAAAGTCGATTCCTCTTCCTGTTTTTCCCCTATATTTTCCAGTGTGCCTTCTAAAATCAGATATGCTACACTATTTCATCTATCATAAATTCTCTTCTCCATGAATGGCTTGCTCATCAGTTACAATGTGTTCATTTTTAAAAATCCCATTAAAAATCCCATACGTGAATTGGTGTCTGAATGTGTGCATTCTGCAGTACCACGTTCCATGTCAGTCCTCCCTTGAGAGGTGCCTACAAGTGTAACATTATTTCAGTCCCAGATGTTTTCAGTTGTAATCCCTATACAACATGGTAAAAGCTACTGGTAAAAAACCTTTCCATCCAGTTTTGGTCAGTAACTGCCAGAACATCAAACAAATCTCTGAGTACTGGACTGTCATGTTTCTGTAGAGTTCTCTTCATTTAGGCTTAGGGAACCATAATAACTCATGCATCTGTAATGTGCTGACGCTGACATAACTGGGCTCACCTAACTAAGGACCAAACTAAAACATCTTTATGCTGGAAGGCAACCCTTGGTGTCAAGATTACTGCCTCCCTTGCCAGAGCTTCTTTCTACCAGGACGTGTTCAGGTTGGTTGTGGGTCTCTGTGCTGTATAGGTGTGTTTCTCTTTCATATCTGTGGCAGTATTCTTCCTGGTCCCTCCAGGACCAGGAATTGCTGCTTTTGGAATCTGAAAATTCTCTTAATTAAATAGTTTTTTTTGGAAAGGTACAAATTACCTGGAAATGGCAGTAAATGAAAAAACTTATGCATTACTTCTTGTTATTATATTATTGTTAGTTCCTGTACATCATTTCATATGGCCTATATATTAATTATTTTGTTATTAATATTGCTTGCCTTTATTTAATTTAAAGTGGTGAGCAGGTTAGAAAAAAATAAAATAAATGGAAAGGAGGGTCTCTGCCAGGATAGGTCAAATTTTAGGCCTTCTAATTGTGATCCTTGTCACTATAGAAAACAACCAAAGAAACAAAACTGCCAATCACTCTATAATTCTGTGAACACATTACAGTCTATTAGGTTAACAGTGTAAATGTTTATTTAAAGAATATTAAAAAAAAAAAAGTCACTGGCCCAGCATGATAAAAAATCAAGGCTAGATTAAATACTGTATTCAGCCCTGAAGCATAGGTCATAAGAAGTTTATGTGAAGAATGCAAAGCCTTTGTCTCAGGCACTTGTACTGTAGAGCTTACTAGCTGCAGGATCAAGCCTGTACAGAGTTTTGCCTAGATTTTGTCATATACACAAGTTGGGAGTGCTTCAAAAGCATTAACATTTGCACTTCCTGTACGTTGTAGGTAATTTCACCAATTGGAGTACTAACCGTGGTTAGTTACGCTGTTATGTATATGTATATATACACAGTGATGTTGAATGGAGAAGTAGAAGGATGTGTGCCTTGTAGTAGTTGGGAAATACAGACATGGTGCCATTTCAGTTCCTTCTAAAGGGAATGTAAACTGTTTTTCTGTAACAAGTAATAATTGGCTATGAAGACCTTACATGCTATAGATTATTTTTTCCCATAGTCCCTTTTGGTCGAGCATTTGGAAAACTGAGTGCTACAAATATGTATTCTTTCAAATCCTCTCTTAAAACATAAATAGAAGAAGACTATCTACCCCTTTTACGCTCTACCCCCAAGGAGTGATTTATTTATGGGAAAACAAACATGTCAGTGTTCCACTGTGTACTGGATCACCACTTGGTGTTTTATGTGCCTCAATTGTTGTGCTTTCAGATTGTAAGTCCCAAGGGGCAGGGACCATGTCTTCTTTTGTTTGTACAGCACTGAGCCTACTGTCAGCACCCTATAAATAAGAAGTAATTATAGTACTACGTACCCATGTATTTTGAAAGCTTGGGTCTGCTCCTGTTGAAATGCAAGAAAAGAATTTCCCTTTTACTTCAGAGACACAGGATACGCACTGTATTAGCTGGCTGAATTTGATTTACATTGCAGTTTCTGTGTGTGTGTGTGTATGTGTCTGTGTGCGGACAAGATTAAAAACTGTAATACATCCTTTACAACCAGGGTGCTTTATAATATGAAGCTGTATTTTGATTGTTAAATGAATACATTGGAGGTGTTTTGAATTAACAATGCTGTTTCAAAAGATGATAACCAGTTTTCCAAAGCTAACAACTTAGCTTATTAATGTGATAGTAAAATAAGAAATGAAACTGCTGCCAACTGTGGAAAGTTGTAATTAGAATGGAAAATTCCATCATTCTACTCAATAGACACAAAGGTTTTTCTGAGTGCAATGAGTGCAGAGAATACCAGAACAAGAATAGGAAACCTGTTTTGAGCTACTATGCAATCTGAAAGGCACACCATTATTTTTTTTTTTAATATATGTGAAACATACTTTAATGCTGAGACCTTGTGTGTTAAGGTTCTGCCTGAAGTGAAGTTTTACGGCCAATTTATAAGGTCTTGCAAACAGGAGTTTACAGTGGAAACAGTGACTCTTACCTTAATTGTGGCAATGTCAATAGCATTGCTGTAATGAGGATCTGGCTACATTCCATCTGTTGACCACACCAATGTTTTTTTGTGCATCATAAAAGAAGTGTTTCCCCTCCATATTTGATTTTCCACGTCAGTCCCTCCTACGCACTCCAGCCCTTTCAGTTTATTGGAATCCCAACACGTGAGCTGTGTAAGTGATGGAGATGTGTGTTTGCTCACATGATGGAGACATCCTAGCCCATGCAGACCTTGTGGCACGCTTTTTCAGATGCAGTGACTTGCCTTTGCCACTTCCCCACTGCCAGCTAAGTCACACTGGGTACATACAGTTGATTAACCAGTCAGTTGCATGTGGCACATGAGTTTATAGAACTGGAGAGAGGAAGCAGCACCATGCTGTAAATGTATGAGGTCTTGCAGCAGGAGAGCATGAGATGAGGCCAAAAGAATGAATTTCATGTTTAGCACATGAGACTTGGCAGATCTGCTTACTGGCATGTGTCTGGGGAAAGCTTGTACATGCATTTGTGTAAGCAAGAAGTCATGCATTTGAAAAATATTACCAAAAACAAACTGCATTATTTTAAATGAATGCTGAGCAATTTTAAGTCTAAGTCACCTTATTGTTTTTTTAATCAAGGCAAGAATTGAATAAATGCACCTACTGAAGTAGGAATAAAGTTGGAATAAAACATCTCTTAAATGAAATACAAATATAATATCTTTTTATATGAAGCAAATGCTGCCCAGATGTGCATGCAGAGTTTCATAGAATATAGCTGCCCTTGTTGTTCAAAGGTATGTCTATTACTAGAACATTTAATGGGTGATCTAATCTTTTCCAATTTCAAAGGCTTTTCTACCTCCATCAAGGTAAGATGCTGTGAACATTGAAGCCATTCAACACGATGATCCTACCACTTTTAAACTCACACTTCGTGAATGTTTGGGACCTTATACCTCTTATGCCAGGAAAAGAGAAAATTTACAGTGAAGTGTCTTTGATACAGACCTAAATAACTGTGTTATAATATACACAGCTAGTTGTGGTTTTTGTTTGTTTGTTTGTTTCTGTTTATTTGTTTTCCTGAGCAAAGAAGAAATAAAGGAAAAATGTGGTATTTTCTTGATCTCCTACTTGGTTTTTGGTAGCGTTCAGCCACATAGCTATCCAGGTCACAATAGCAGAGTTTCTCTAGCTGTGCTCTACTTTCTCCTCCATGTCAGTTCTGTGATGTTTTTGCTGCTCCTTTGTCACGTGTGGGAACCCCACTACTCAAAGCACCACCCACTGAAACATCCCTTCTTCTTTTCTAGCATGTACATGTTCACATAATAGCACATGCTTGTATTTTGGAGATTGTTCTGATGCTCTCATACGTCTACTGTCTAATAAGTCTTCTGAACTAGCAATTTTGGTAATATGTTGTCTAAGCCCCTTCTATTAATTTGTGTAGTAGGTTCTCATAGGAAGTAGAACTTTAGGAAACTTAATGCTGATGTGCCTGAGGATATGTGATTCAGTTGTGTTACGCACATGAAGGCTATATGCATGCCAGTTTTGGCCCTGAGTAACTGACAAAGTTAGTATCAAATGTATTATGAATATTTTTTATGAATGCTTTTAACCTAATGAGATTTCTAAATATTAGTCCTTAGATCTTTGGGAATTCATTGTGCATCAAAGTGCTGCTGTAGTTTCGTTCTCAAGGAACATTTCTTATTTTTTATCTTGTTGTGTACCAGCTTGCTTTCTGTAGCGTATCTGCTGTTAATGCAGGAGAAAAAAATACACTCCCAGATTTTATGATGAAAGCTGGTCAGTAAACTTTGTCTTTTAGGTGCTCAGAAATGTATGTGGTAAATTGGAATATTTTAGGCCTGTCTCATTTTGGATTTGATATCTTTAATAAGAGATTGGCTCTCTGCCATTTAGGCGCAATATTCCAGGACATGGTGTCATTCCCTCCTTGGCTGCATCAGGAAGTCCAACCTTTACTGCTAGTATAATCCACTTGTTCCTCCAATAACTTCACACTTTCTCTCATGCTCCCTTCAGGTGTGGAGAAACTCAATATCCAAATCTATAAATTCACCGCTGTGTCACCTTTTAAATCACTAATAATGGTCTTCAAAAGCCTTTAAAACTGCTGTCTGACAAAAGAGGTGCAAATGATGAGCTAAGCTTATAAATACTAATTCAAATCAGGACTGTATTTGCCTTTTTACTTTTATTTGTTGTGTTGTTGGTTTTGTTATTTGTTTGTTTTAATATTTATTGTTAATATTTATTTTATCTTAACAGGTGAAAATTACGTTTAAAAAAAAGGTATTTATGTAGTGAATAGCATGATGGAACTTAAGTCCTCAAATGGATAATTGTAACAGTGCAATTATAATGGAACTCAATAACTATGAATGTTATAAGCAATGTGATTTTAATTTTTCACTTTCAGTAAAAAAACATTACATCACATGTCAGGAAATGTTTGTATGCTTACGAAAGTTTATCGAAAGCAATTCTGTAAAAACAGCATTTCTTGGGCATTCTTGCATAGGTCTGTTTGGGGGACCAGGGAGGCTTTGCCCTGCTATTTGACATGATTGTGACATGCTTTGGAGAGCTAGGAAAGCTGGATGGTCACTCTTAACAGCCATTGCATCTTCTTGCTCTGAACTGGGTGTTTTTCCACTTTCTCTTCCGGTTACCATTAATTTTGACTGCTCGGGGAAAATAAAGTCTTAATCTGAACACCTCTTCTAGAAGCCATTACTATCTGATATACTTCACTTCCTGTCTGTAGGTGAAGAAATGGCATGATTTCTGAAAGTGTGAATTGCTAGGATTGATAGGTAGCTTTGCTGTTAAGATTTTCTGTCTCTGAAAGATAGTTTCTTTGTTTTTCTTGTTCACATTAAGATCTGTTGTTTGTATGTTGTAAGCACACTAAATGTATGGTCACGGCAGAAGATAAAGCAATCTTTATTTAACAAAACCTTAAGAAGAGCTAAGCTAAGCCAAAGCTTAGCTTTTATACAAATTTTTGACATATCAGAGGAATACTATAATCATAAGTGTCATTATTAGACAGACCGTGGTAAATAATCCCTCTCAGCAGGGGTAGCTGCTCAGTTAAAAATGTGGACCTAAGAAAACACTATTGAAACAAAAGGCCAAACTTGGTCAATTGGGATCCACTAGTCAACTAACCTTCTTCAGCTTTGTTGCGTGCACTGCAACTGCAAACTGTAATCATAGCAGAGCAATGTAAACATGGAGTTTACATTACTGGGCTAGGTATTGAGTCCTGGAAAACTTTTCCTTTCTTCTAGTACCATCTCATGAAGTATTTGATATGGGAAAAGCTTCAGGAATTTAAGAGTGGAAAAGAGTTTTTTATGTTTTAATTTGTTACTGTGAATGTCTCATAACTGATGATAATGGCTCTGACAGTTTAGGGAGCTAATCAGGCATGGCAGAGTGCAAGTGATTGAGAAGGTCAGTGCATGAGTGTTCCACAGATCTCACCTGATCATTTGCTTTGTGATTGTTGTTGCTTTGCCTTTCACCTTCTACTTAAAAAAAAAAAAAAAAAATTAAAACAAATTATTCCAAGCAGATGATCAAAAACAAAATGTGAAAAAGATATAAAGACATCCATCTAATGTGCGTCATATGGATTTATAAGACATTTTATGTGTTTAGGGAGAATTAAAAAGCATAAATATTGTTGTATATAGTCTAGTAGCTCTCAATTTCATTGTTTTGAGCATGCAGCATGGTACTCTGTAACAAACTTTGGCTTCTTATCATTACATACCTCAGTGAAATGTTTTTGTTTGCTTCTTAAAGGTCTTAAGCATAGAAGGTCAAAGTTGGCTTATTTATTTATTTATTTTCCTTGATGTAGACGATAAACATTCAAAGAATCACAGACTTGAAAGATGCTTATTTTGTTCATAGACAAAGGTGTTTGGAGCCTTTGAGGACAGGGTTGATATATCTGTTGGAATAACAATAAACAAGTTTTGTTTTATTAAAGCCAAAATATATTTTCAAATGTTGGTAATAAAATTGAGTCTATAAAGAAGCTAGGATATTAATATCAAAGGTGAATATTTCCATACTAGGAGATGCCAGCTTGCAAGATTCATAATTAGGAATGTGATTCAAAACTGTTGTAGCTATACCTTTAACCCACAGCCTTAATCTTGTACTGTCATAATGCCAATGACTTCTATTTTACTGTGCAGTAAAATACAGTCTTCAGTACACTGTAAGTATTGCTGTAGTTGAGTATTAATTTATTAATAGATGATACATTTTCAGCAGGCAAATATTTTATACATTTAATATTTTCTAGTATTTCATCACATCATTCAAACATTCATACTCCTCCCTCCTTCCCTCCTTCTCCCCCACCCCTTTCTTTCTCTCTTAAGTTGTTTCTTCTTGTGTTTATCCTGGTCATCTGAAATACAGCAGCTGGAAATTAGGGAGTAAGTCAAGGTTTTCTTTTACTTGAAATAATTCTTGAAGGTTCCCTTTTGTCTAATTTTGTCCACTCGTGATTTAAAACAAAAGACACGAACCAGATCATTATTTTTGTATTTCTTCTGTCTCTTTTTTGTCTCCTTCTGTCTCTTATTTTTGTCTCTTCTCAGGTAAGCTTATAGGTCAAAAAGCAGAGAACAGAAACATTTTGGTAGTTCTGAGCTATGTAATCTAGAAGATTCTATTTTTTATCATTTGCTTTGTCAGTTTTTATCACTTCAAGATTCTAATATTTTTTGGCCCATACCTGCATATGGATACATTTTTTAAAACATGTTTTTGCTTCCATCTTTAATTTTTTGGTATGTCATATGATGTCACATACCAACATATATGATGGTATGTGATGAGCTGAAAAATTAGACAAGAACATTCAGAGCAAAATAGTTACAGTATGCTGGGAGGTAAAGTTCAGGAGAAAGTAGATATGGAAAATAAATATCTGGATCTTGGAATGAGTTATGGCATCCATTTAGGATGACTGGAAACTAGTGATGAAACTAATTATAGCATATATTTTGCATAAAATAAATAAATAAATCACAAGACAGGTGAGAAATTTGTAACAAGGAAGACAAACATCAAAAAATTGTGGTGGATTCTCTGTTATTCTGAATCTTTAGCTTAAGATGCTGTGTGTGTTCCAGATAAACCAAAAATTCTGGATCTGTTGAAGGTATCATTTGAGGATTCATTACGGACAATGTCATAGAGGGACTTCGGCTTTTTCAGTTTTTTTCTCCTGGCTTTATCCATGATGGAAGCTATACAAAGCAAAGGATCTGGAAATGTGTTAAGAATTTCACATAAAGTAAGGAAGATTTAACTTTCTCACCACTTGTACATTGGTGTCCTCCAAAATTAAGGCTTTCCTGTGGAAGCTCATGCACAAATACTTACTCAGTATTTATTTTTGATACCCCTTTTCATACTGCTTTTTTTTTTCTTTCTTTAAATGCTTTTATTCAGAGTAAGCACGCGATCTGTAAAGATTTGGAAACACTGCATTTAAATAATTGCTTTGGTCCCTTCTTGAAGATATAAACCTAAGAAAACAGACCATGTGTGTGATATAGGAGAAAAAGCAAAGGAGTCAGAAAAAAAATAGTTGCTCAGCTGCAGCTCAATAATGGGAGATAAATAAAGCAATGTCTCAGATACCATCTTCACAAAAGGAAAGGAAGGAGAAGCCCAACACCAATGTTTTGATCTGATCTCAGATACCTGGCATATAAGTGAAGCTGTATGCACTGGCATTGCAGTGGGGAAAGTGAATTGCAGCCTTCTTTTCTCCAAGCAGGCCTCTTTACCAATTTTGTGGCATAATTTCTATCTCAGAGTTAAAAAATAGTTGAATACATTTGTAGTCACTAGGTGATTACTTTGCCTAATGAAAGAGCTTTCATGCTGTAATACTTCATTTGGTCTTTACTAGTGCTAAAGAGGCAATTATCACTCTTACTATTTTCCAGCTTGACAGCCAAGGGGGTCTAAAATGCTTTTTCTGTCTGATAATGTGCTTAACTAGCTTTCAATGGAGTTGCATATCATGGTTCACTGCCCCTTCAGTTTTTTCAGGACCTAAAGTGACTGGCTTAGTGACTAGCAGTAATGTATCAGTGCAGATCAGCAGCAGATAATTTAGTCTGATCTTGTTTGATTTTATGGGTCTCCTAAAAACTTTGTTTCCACATACCTAACAGCTTAACAGACAGGCATATGATTTCAAGCTGCTAAACTTCAAGGACTTTTTAGAAGGGGCAGGAATGCATGGTAGGGGAAAAAAGGGTGGAATTAATGCTGAGAAAGAATTTGACTCTGGTTTATACTCTGTTGCCTTTCATTTTTAGACGTCTCCACTGAACAGTACATTTCTGTGTCTTTGTAGCACAAAAAATGGATTGACTAAATTTTAATAAATAAAATGTTTTCAGATGTATACAGTTCTCATGTTCGTTGAAGAGGAAAAGAGAAAGTTCTTTACAATTCTAAACATAACTTAATATCTACAGTTATGGAATTCTTTAAGTTATTATTATTTACAAGTAACTTTTGTAGAAATAAAGATGCACCTTTGAAGTATTTAAATAATACAGAATTTTAGTTGGACAAGGTATCCTGGATTTTGTTGGGGTTTCAGACTCTATTCTGACCTTAAAATGTAAATGAATAGATTAAAATGAATAATTACCTTTGAAATAGGAAAAAAAAACAAAACAATTTTTGTCATTTCACTTTATGCATTGAGGTTAAAAAAAAAATAAAGCACAAATATCTTATGCCTATATAAAAAATGGAATTCTGATGTAAAAAGTAGTGGACTAAAGGGAAAATGTATGCTAGTAAGGTGGTCCTCCATTCACTGTCATCTTTGCGAACCAACAATTTTATGTGAGGCATTAATTTAATAAGGTAGCATTTTCACAGCATTCCCATAGAAGGTAAATACAGTATCTTAACAAAACAATAGTCATTTGCAAGATCTTAGGGAAGATGAACCTGTTTGCATTGTTATGAATGGTTCTTGCCCTAAAAAATTCAGGCAATAAACTTGCTGAGTTCAACATACATTGCAGACAACCATTTTGTCAGCAAATAAATATGATTTTAAAATACTTATATTTTACTTTTGTCCAAAACTGACAAAGACTTTTATATTTCAAATGGCTGTGACTGCTGTCATTTATTCTACTTACTTGTTTTTTCTCCTGTTATAGTAAGCATTCACATTCAATAAACTAACTAATAGCAGGTGACCTTTATTTTAATTTTAGACAGGATTAACCTGAATCAAATTATTGGTGGAATGCGTGCAGAAGAAAACAAAATACTCTAGCAGAGATCTATCTGGTATTAACTAGGAATCTCAGGGTCTCACTTTTATATGCCTAAGAGCTTTATAGATTTATGGAGTGTAGGTAGGATTGTTTCCTTTTGTTTATTTATTTATTTTACAGTTAGACATGGTATTACTGGTATAAGCAGGCATTTCCTATATGCAGAATAGGAATTACTGCTAATATAGTTAATAGAAGAAAAAAACTAAAGGGAAATGCTTTAAGGGCTCTTATGGTACACCGTAGTATTAAACGCATGGCAGCCCATAGACTCAAAATCTTACAGTTTGTGTGTGATGTCACTTGTCAATTATTTGCCTGTGGTAGCAATACTGATAGTGATATCACACCTATGAAAACTGGAATTCATCCAGCTAGGTTTGAAGGTGTGATCTCCAATCCATCAATATCAGTTGATATTCAACCATTACCATCACTTCAAATTATAAAAGCAAGCTTTACCTTCACTGAAACATGAGTGTTCAAGAAGCCCATTCTTTTTAGTTTATGTTCTACGTTCCTCTGAGAGGCCTTTAATTGCAACTTTAATCATAGTTAGTATCTGGTGTTAATTAATGTTAGTAACCTACACTCTTCTAATAAATTTAAAGTTCACAAAATAACTTGTAAGTAGGAAATATTTCTATTTTGAGAAGCTGAACTATAGAGATGCTACAACCTGTTCACAAATTATTTTGTACTTATTTATATTGACCTGTTTTGTGACAAATTACAATCCTAGCTTCATTTTGAATTATTTACATATCCTATTTACTAGTTTCTGGATAGGCTTATTTGTATAACGTATTACGATTTGCATTGTGATTTGAGAACTGAAGCAGTTGGTAGGCTAAGGAAAGATATTTTATAAGCTGTGAATAAAGTCTACAGAACAGCCAGACTGAATGTATATTCAGTGAATGCACAGATACAGTAATATTTTAAAAACATTTAAGTGTAAAATATATTTATCAGTTTTATTTAATTATTAAAATAACTTTAAATATATTTAATCAGATCTAAGTAGCAGCATTCCCTCTGGCAGTAAAATAGCTTTAAAAATTTTTAAACTTTTTTTTCCTTCTATTAAATATAATGTGTATACAAGAATATTTTATTCCTATCATGCTAGAGATTTTTGGTGGTCCTTAGAAGAACCCCCCCTGAATTATATCAATATATGAACATTTATATCAACATATCAAATATATAGCAATAGTAATAGATCAATATGTCAGTATATCAATATCATATCAATGTCAAAAATTATAACCATACTATTTTTGACAGAAATAACTTTTTCAGTAATAAATTAACTTCCTCTGATGTTTGCTTTTCTTTTCTAATACTTTTTTTTTCAGCTGTCTTGAATAATTATCAACAAAGAACTTGTGCATCTTTTTATTTTATAATTCCAGCACTTCAAAATTCTCTTTCTGGCTCTGATAACAAAGTGAAACAAATTAAATAGGTTATTACAATGAAACAGTAATATAGATTTATCTATCTGCATTATATATTCCCTATTTACAGACCTGCATAGTATCCTTTCTCATTTTAAAGATTGTCTGACCTTTCATTTAGTTGATAATTTTATGAAATGATTTGGGACGCTTGCCAAGCAAGGTATCTGTCTCAAGACTTTGCACAAATGCTTCCATGTGCTAGCAGAAAAGGCAGAGGATAGAGGTTAAAAAAATAAACAGTGTGGAGTGGAAATGTCTTTGAAAAGGTTTACTGTTTCCTTTACTTGAAGAGGTGTTCTGCATTTTAGCAGTTGGATAGCACTTTTTGTGGATGTACTTTTTGTTGTCCAAATAAATGTTTGTTCAAATTTGTTTAATTTATTGGCTTTTAGAAGAATCCCACCTTGTGTTAGACCATTAGGTTTTAGCAACTAGGATTTCCTCTGCATTATCAGGTCTGGGACTAATGACTTAAATTTTCAATTTGGGACTGCTTCTCTTGTGCTAGGTCCAGAGCTACAGCTGAGAGGTTGTCTCTCCTGTTTCTTCTGTGTCATCTGCCATCGCAGAGGGGATTTTCCCAAAAAGTTGATTTGAGGGCAGTAATGGAATCCAGAGACTCATGAAGATCCTTGAGACCGGAGGAAAAGTGTTTGAGAATAAATCTCAATAGGGAAAAAAAAAAAAAAAGGTAAAGCAGCTGCAGGAGTAAGGTAGAGCTGTGCAGACAGGTGAGAAATAATGGTTGGTGGTTCAGGAGACAAGGAGGAAGGCTAGGACTGCTAACTTGTGAAGGAGTGGGTTTGGAGGGCACAGTGCAGGTCTGAGTAAAGGGATGAGAATGATTGAATACAGAAGCTGGAGGGGAAATTGGAGCTGGCTGAGGAAAATCCCTAGAGGTAGTAACTGAGGAGAGTCCAGAATTCTGAAGGTGTGGAAACTTTTATGTTTTGCTTGTTCAAACTTGTAAGCTGGTAATATTGCTATACCATAAAAGTTTTATGCGTGTGTGCTATTCACATATTAAGGAGATTGTACACAAATAGACAAATTTTTGGAAAGCCATTGTGTAAATTTAAAAAAATAATAATTGTCGATGCATGTGTATGCTTTAATCATGTTAAGCAGTTAGCATTAAACTAGGTGACAGAAAGAAGGATCAGCTTCTCTATACCTTTTTAATCAGTGAAGTATTTGGTAGTTTCTTGCTCCCAGGAGATTTGCAGTGACAAAACCTGTAATGTGATTTCAGTATTTTATCTTCAGTATGTATAACTGCATACATATCAATCATCTTGTCATTTTTTAATAATTATTTTGTAACAAGTTCCACTATTCTGATAAAATAGAATTCCCTTGAGTGGGCTACATAGCCCAACAGCTACTACAGGGCCTAAATATGTCAACATTGGCAGGTAGTTCTGTGATTATTACTTTTTTTTTTTTTTTTTGGTCATCTACAAGATAAAAGCTTGAACTCAAAAAAGGTAAAGTAAAATAAGCTTATAGAGACAACTACATGCTTTTAAGAGAAAAAAGTAACAAAGAATATATCAAAAATGAGGATGATGTGCTTAATTAAACCTCCATATGATAGTTTTTTGTTTAGGATTTCTGTGTAGGACCTCATAAAGGTCCACGTACCTCTATGAGAATGTAAGTTATATAGAATAATTTAATGTTGGAACAGAGTATTGTTAGAATATTTGACTTGTTTTGTACAGTTTTTTGAGCCAATACAACTATTTAATTGACCTAATTCAGGAATTTAGACATAAATATAAGCATTTATTTTCCAAGAAGGCAAATTCTTTTCATCAGCAGTGTGTACAAAATAATAGCTGTCAGACTCCCGTGGTTGTTTTTTTATTTGACAGGGTCTAGTTAGTAAAGTAGAATTTAGAGTAAAGTTGAAATTGCATGAAATTCAAGCATTTCATTTTGTGAGCATGGTACTCAAGTGAAGTCAGAAATCTATAGTAACTGGGAAATATAGCTTGGGTTTCTGGAAAGGTGGTTCTGAAAACTGATGCTGATGTATTTACACTTGATTTGGGAAATTTTCTGTCAACTTTTTGTGTTTTTTATTTTTTTTCATGTCACTAGTGCAGCATTACATACTAAAAAGTATATATTTATAATACATTGCAACCTACTTTATAACAAATCTTGGAAGTATGTGTAGTTCTGTTCTCTATGTAGTACCCCCCTTTTAGGAAGATTATTAATGGAAGTCACATTCCCAAGATTGTTGTACCAACAGAGAAAATCTTAAATTGTTTTCCTCTTCAAATTACTGTTGACACAGGCTATGGAGCACCTACTATTAAGATGAGGTTGTACTCTTAATCTGAATGATGATGTAAATCTTTCTAAATTTTCATTTGTTAAAGGCTGCAGTTATTCTTGCCATTATATTTCTTTGCAAAGTTCTACACACAGATACAATGCTTCATAAGTGATAACTGACAGTACACTGTGTCTGCTACAACCTAGAAATATTCTTAAGGGCATTCAACAAGTGCGATAACATCATTAACGCTGAGTTTGGATTTTCTAGAAAGAAGAACATAAAGTTATGTTTAGGTATTTAAACATAAAGGTATGTTTAAATAAATAACACTTTTAGTGGAAGAATGATGAATAATCTAATACCACCTAAAAAAGCTTCAAAGTCAGTCTGTCAGGTTCTTTCTGGCAATGAAGTTCTTGCATTATCTTTTTAATGTTGAAATCAGTTCAAGTCAGTGAAATTTTTTTAATGAACTTTGGGGCACATCTTCAAAGAAACCTGCTGTTGAACCTGCGGAAAGGCCAATGCCTTTGAACTGTGGAAAAGAAGTTTATCCTAGATTAGCTTGATCTTTTAGTTTACTCTGCCTTCAAATCTAGTAACAAAGCTTTAAGGATAACCCTAAACTGCTGCAGTGACAACCTTAAATTGATGCGTTGCTATGGATAAATTCATTACTTCCCTCTAGTATTGGCATTCTACATTTGGAAGGATGGCAAAGATGTTTATTTTGTACTGCGAAAGTGAATATTTTGGGTCTCATGGAGCACTATGTTTTCCTTAGTTTTGTTACTACCTTATAAATTGAAAATTTAACTTGATTTTTGTTTTCATTCTCTCTCAAATATTTCAATGTATTTCCATCCAGTTCAGTCTTTCATCACCCGAATGTGGAACAACGTGTCTTCAAATGTGAAAGAAATAATAAAATCTGGAACAAATTATGAAGTGATGGAGAAGAGAAACACATAACTGTATGGAAACAAACATTAATGCATAGGCTCTGATGCACATAAGTCTGTTTTGAAGGACACTTCATTTTTAGTTTGATCTTCTGCTTTCAAATTTTACTGTAATATGATATAACATTTGCTTTGGTGAGTACTTGAGGAACCTTTGGTGTGAACAGTATTCTTTTTTATAGAAATTCCTTTCGATTTCAGATTTTGTACTCTTTCCAGGTTACAATAAGAAAAACATGGAAGAGATTTTTAATAGAAAAACAACATTCAGTGGTTTGCAGCTGGCAATCACAATGTCTATACTACTTCTTTTATTTTGTAAAGCATAACAGGTCAATTCAGTATCAGAGCTGAATGTGTTCTTTCTCTGGTCAAAGTGAAAATACAGGACTACCAAAAAAATGAAGAGACCACTAGTTTTTTCCTTTCAGTCATTCCATTAAATGTATTTTTAATAGCCATTTCCTTTTGTGGAATCAAGTAGAACAAGAATGGTTATCACTCACCTAGCCAAAGAAAATATGCCTCATGTCTAGAAATATTGACTTCTGTAACTGTCATTATTTGATGCCCACTTTGACTATACATTAATATTCAATAACACTATGTTAAAAGTGCAGTAAAACAGAGAAAATCTCTAGATCTTCTAGTAAAACTATCAAGTTTATACGTGATATAAACTATCTTCACAATCAGATAAAAAATGTATTTATAAAACTGGATTTTTGAAGAGGAAAGTGTAGAAGAAAAGAATATAAAATGTGGCTGAAAGAATTGAGAGTAATTGAAAATTGAAATTGTATGGTCGTCCAGCATTTAACAATTAAATGATGCTGTATTTTTCAGTATTCCATTTTATTTTGAGATGCAATCCTTGCCCTGTCAAAGTTAATGGGAATTTGACCACTGAATTAAGTAGCACTGTTTTATCCTTCATCTATGAGAAGTATTTTCTGCTCCTTCTTCTTCTTCTTTTTCAAATTTTTCATGCTATATACTGTATAGTTGAAATCAAGTACCACACAAAAAGTTAGCTGATCTAATAGGCTGATTCCAACAGAGCAGACGTTTTGAATCTGGACTTTCTTAGTTACTGAGGGTATAGGATTTTGAATGCTTTTATCCTTTTATTGGTGAATGCACTAAAGTGCATGCAGACAGAGAATGTTAAAGCGGCAGTCAGATAAACTTGTTAAAGCAGTGGGAGTTTTTCCTTTCTTTCTACGTGACTTTATCATCACAGTGGAGTTAAAAGGCAATTAGCCCTTCAGCTCTTTTCTGGCCAGTTTATTGGCAATTTACACACAACTGTTGAATAGACAGTGCCATATTAAAAATTCCAATGAATCTGGCCTGGGGATAACAGACTCTAAATTTTAGGTTAATGTAGGTTTCCTTAAGAGGAACTATTGCCAAAAAGCTCAAGTACAATTATCTAAATACAGTACCTATGCTGCATGCACTCATAGTTGATGGAAAATTGTAGTAGTCTTGCTACATGCTGTGTTACATTTCCAGGGAAATATTTTTATAAAGAGTGTTTGATGAAAAAGTTTATTCCATTGGTAATAACAGGCTACCCACTGTGTTACTTAAGGCAATGACTGTAGTGAGTAGAACTAGACATTTTCATCATAATAACAACAATTATACTTGATTTGCATTTCTGTAATTTTCATATGAGGTCATTAAAACACTTTACAAATGTGGATTGCTTATTTCTTTCAGTACGTGAGAAAGTGGGAGAGAGATTATTATGTCAAAGTTTTGACCTAAATTAGTCCAAACTTTGAATTCCATTTTTCCTAAAGAATTGTAAAGGTATTTTTTTTTCTCATTTCAGATTCAATAGTAAATCAAACACCTATTTTGCAGTACTTACAACCCAAATTGTTGAGATTCTAATTGTTGACTGGTTCTAATTTAATCATTTTTCATCACCAAGAAGAATGAAGTAAAGACACAAAACACATAAGCTCACTACTGGAAAATATATTGGAGTTTTAATGGTATTTCAGTTTTAATCTGCTCTTGCCAAAGGGAAAAAAAAAAAATTTTTGATAGACTTGAGTATGGTTATTATTCGGGCCTTAATGATGCATACATTGCTTCTACAAAGAAACACATTTAATTAAGTTTTGTAGCTGATTTTAATTTACTGATGATAGAACAGAAAATGAGAAAGGCATTGAGGTCTGTGTGATTGAAAACCAGATGGTATAAACAAAGAGTAGAACTGATATTTTTAACCTGCCCATATGCATTGCTTAAACTCCTCCAAGTTGTGTCACCTCACTGTGAAATCAATAAAAAGGCTCCTTATAAGTACAGCTGAGCTTTGGATCAGATCCATTTCAAAACAGGGAGAAAAGCTGGTAGGTTTAAAAAATCAAAAGCCTTGTTTTCATTATTTGTAGATTCCTTAGCCACTCCAGAGAGGGCACTCAGATTTTGTTCAGAGAAAAATTGGTGAACTTATGCTCCAATGTGATTTAATAAACAAAATAAAAGGCTTCCATTAACTCAGGTATACAAGCTAGCAGCTTTTTCATTCAATGTACTACACTATAATTGGAAGCGATCACCAGTAACCACAGTTTTATTTTAAATGGTATTTAAAATAGTACTTCACCTGTGACTGATAAGAGCTCAGACTTTGCTTCTGATCCTGATGAGTCGTCATTAAACTTGTCTGTAACTTTTGTCTGGGAGTCCACCAAATTTAGGTTGAAAGTCAACAGAATGGCTTCATTAAATGGGCATTACAATGTGAATCAAATTCCGGAAGTTGGGAAGTTACAGATTTAAAGTAGCTGGTATCATTTTCATCTTGTTGCACTTTTGGGCACATTTTACAGTGTTCTTCACTTACACAGCCAATTACTACATTTTCTGTAACGCCTCATGGCTGTTCAGAGCTTACTATCTTTTGTATTAAATATATTAATGATTTGCATAGTAAATTTGACAATTGACTGTGGAGAGACAAGCGCTAATGTTATTGGTCAACTTAGCTGTATCCATTAACTTGCAGCGGTTTTCTTATGTGCTAACAAATTGTGTAGACCCAGATACAGATATTGTGCATACCTCTGGTGTTTTTTGTGTGTTTTTTTTTTTTTCTTCCATTTCAGTTGTGACCTGTCTCCACTGTACAGAACATTTGCAGTACCTTAAAACAATGAAAATACTGCTGCTATTGTAGTAAGTCATCAGGGACAAAAACAGTGCTGAAGCACTGAGAGTGGTTCTGAGTTTTAGGTAGTAGTACTAGTACTCTGCGCTAGGCAAAAGTCACTTTTTAACATCTAAAAAATGCGGAAAATTGGATGTATGATCTTATTTTATAGAGATGTGTCAAAGATAACTTGTTGAAATCTATACAACTATTTTAAAAATGGAAAGGAATATAAAAAACTAAGAACTTTACACAAGTAAGCCAAATGCTTTAGAGCAAATGACCAAGACATCTGAGACAAGCAAAGGCTTTTGAAACTGTGCCCAATGTCTGTGCACCATCTTTTCCTACACAGATAATAATGTTCTTTTATATCACAGAGATGCAGAAAGCAGTTTGTTAGTGTTCTAGAGATATCTAGATGTGGTGATGAGCAGCACAGAGAAGCCCAGGAAGCAATTAGTAAATGTAGTTTCAGGTAGATGGTTAGAAAGGCAACATTTTAAAAACATTGGCATTATTGAAAGGCAGCTTCACTCTGTAAGAAGCCTTTAGCCTGTGAACAGAATGACACTGAGATCCTAGAGTGAAATATAATGTGTGATCATTAGAAATAACCATAAATTTATAGACACCGGGGGCAGAATTAAGGTTGCAAGGACAGCTATAAAGCTGGGATTTTCAACCATCTAAAGGGCTATTTATGTTGCAAACTCAGACTTTTAAATGTAAATGGTATAGAATTTGTTACAAATAATGACCTGAGTTTGTGGAAACAAAAGCTTTTAAATACACTTGGAACAGAATTGCAATTGCTCATATATTCAAAATGTGAATTTAACTAAAAGCTAATTTTAATTTGTTTCAGCTGATGTCCAGGACACTGTTGTTTGTGGATAAATTATTCCAGCTTTCTAAGGGAAAAACATCAAACAAATCCTATCTTACAAGTTAGACCTCTTTTTGTTATTTTCTAGAGTGCAGAAAATACAGCAGATAACTGCAGCTTTTATTTCCAACCTGACCTTCCATGTTCTGAAACTAATTTGCCATACTGCTTCTCAAAGTCTGCTCAAGGACTTCCTTTAGCAGAATAATGTGGTTCTTATTAAGTACATCCTATAAGACCCAGGAGGATTGCATGCAAAGGAAATAAGACAGAGACACAAATGAATTTCCATCCTCCAGTCAGATATATGATATTGATGACCAGGATGTATATGAAGGATATTGTAAGGAAGACAAAGAAAAAGAATTAAAGCAAATGTTTGACAAATTGCCTGTCTTCATATGCAAAGATGACAAGTGGTCTATACAACTAACTAGAAGAGATGTAGGCATCAAGCCAAATAGTTATATAGTCAACAAGTCTCTTTGAATCACATGCTTATATGTAACCTCTATTTTAAATAAGGCCTCACTTTAAATGACATCATCACAAATGACTAAAAGCCGTGAGGTTTTACATGAAAAACGATAGTTTCTCTTTACTCCAAATGTTGTTTTTCACTGGTATTAATTTTATATTTTTACCAGAATACCAAAATATTCTGTTAAAGTGGAACTTCTTTAGTAGATTATTTGTCAATTTTTAATAAAATGCACCAAATATAAATAATTGTGAAAATAGCAACTTTCATTCAAAATCTGCTTCTTCCTCTAGTTAAAGTCTTTCAAAGTAACAAAACATTTTCACATTAGGATAACTTGATAGAAAAATGCATTGAAGTAACTCAAATGTAGTACAACCCCTGTAACTTCTTATGTTTTGATTCTAGTGTGTCTTGCCCAATGTAGCTAAATATAGATTTCAAAGGTTTTACTGTGCACTTGGCTGATGAGAAAGACCTACACTGTACATGTGACACAGTACAAGTGTAAACAAGTGAATGGAGTCGGGAACTATCACTTTTTTGTTTTATTCTTCAAAAACATGGAGAATTTGGAGAATCAAGATTCTAGTATGATTTTCCTCTTAATCTGTTATAAACCATGAAATCTGATATTTTCACCATGACTAATCCATGAAATTTGTCAACTTTGTCCATGATTTACACAAGCTCTATTTATAAAGAGAACTTGTTTGAGTCCTAAGGCATGGAATATTATTTCCCAGCATGCTTTTAGTGTCTTTTTACTAATAAGTGTAAACAAAATGTGCACATTGATTACATTATTTCAAGATCAGGAAGTAAAACATGAGGAACATGCAAGAGTATATTTCCCATAGCAATGTATATGAGTCTTAAGACATTAAGAAGAAACTAACCTATCATATCAGAGTTGGTAAGGATGGTTGTGATCATAAAGTTTACCTAAAATAATTGGATAACTTGTTTGTAGATCAAAAACATATGTCATACTTGTATGTCTTAATGTTGTAGGCTTTAGAATTAATTCCTGTCAGCATAAAACAGACCAGACAAAAATAGATTCGCATCAATTCTTTGTAATTGGGATGGGGGTGGGGAGGGGGAATGGCTTGAATGACAGTGAGGATAATTCTATTTTGTAATTGAGGGAGAGGAAACGGCTATACAACAGCCACACGCTGAAGTGCAATTTACTATATATGGGAAAGAATAAGGATACTTTATGTAAATGTAATAATATGCAAGTAATACCTTCAAAAGGAAAGGAAAAAATTCTCTTGTGTACAGAGTTAGTCTCCTCCAGCTGTTGTCTCTCAGTTTGTGGGGGAAAGACTTCTGGGGAAAGGCCAAAACACAGATATTCACAAAGCATCCAATTTTTAGTTCAGCATAATGTCTTAATCATCTTTTACAGAGCTGCTCTGCTCTGTACCAAACATGCTATAAATGTGCAATACATCCGTACACGTAAATAAGTCACACTCCCTGTGGTGATGAAAACAAGATGACTACATATTTCAATAACTATATAATACTGCAGGTAATAGCAAAACAGCATTGTCCTGTTGTTTTTCAGTTGAACAGGGGACTAGAGCTACAATTTCTGAATGCTGTGGCTATCTCTACATCATTTCAAATTCCTCATTATACAGTTTTATGGAAGATCTCCAGAAATCATACATATTAACAGCACAGATGACCAACTTGTGACATGATCCATAGATTGAAGCTAGCAAGAACTTTACCTGGTCTGTAATCTGGTCTCTTTCCAGAATAAATGATCATAAATCTATTCACATGTCCATTGAATTATCGAAATACAGACATCATCCGTCATGTTCCTTCACTCAGTCATGTGATGGGAAATGCCTGTTTTGTGATCACATAGGTGAACTTCTGGTCATGTGCTGAGGAAAGGCTCAGAAAATAATCTTCAGGTGCCTCCTGCAGGTGTCACGATGTTCTTATTTGGTTGCTCAGGTCATGGAATGGGAAGTCTATGCTTTTGCGCTTCTTGTTGGCCTGCCTCCTTAATCATAATAGCTTATGTTCTCAAAGGTGTCACAAACTCTTAAACTAATTTCTGAATGAAAAGAGTCAACTGGATAAATAATGAGATTTAACCAAATTTCTGTGAGTTTCCAGAAAAAATAAAACCATCCCTTATGAAGAAGTGAATTCAAAACAGCTACTTATCATCATACATATTGCAATTAATCTGAGTATCAAATAGAATTAGCAGTTGGGGAGGTTAAAAAAAGGCGGGGGGGGGGGGGAAGGAGAGATCTGGGAACTAGTGTGAGTGGAAAATAGATGCTTAGAAGAAACCTGATTTCATAAAATTCCATTAAATTTAGAAACTAAAATGATCTATTAATCCTTTATTTTCATTAAGTGCACCTTATCTTGGTATCTCAGTGTCTCTTTACAAATGCAACTGGGCCCTTCAGAACCTTAAAGTTTCTCTAATAGTACTGCCATATTACAGAACTTATGAATAACCAGTAGGGTTACACTACTGGGGTTACACTTAGTAGGGTTACGACATATCATTAACAGATCAATCAGTAGCAATTACTGAACAGTAACAGTACTGTTCAATAGTACAGTTCAGTAACAGTACTGATATAGATATCTCAGATATTCCGGCTAATATTTTTATGTATATTTAGCCTAATATGCACAGAATTGTTCAGGACAGAACTGAAGATGTGTAAAGATGTGTAAAAGTTGTTAAAAAAAAAAAAAGTGAAAAAAAAAAGGGTAAAGATGTGTAAAAGATGTAAAACTCCAAAAGTTTTTGGCTTTATTCACTTGCTGAATCCTTAAGCAAATACTCTTGTGTTTTCTACATTTAGACTCTCAAAAATTGTTGCCTTTATGTTATAAAGGACTCTGTTTTACATGACTAACGTGGCATGTTCATATGAGACAAAATGCTCTTCAGTGTAAATCGGGGCTACAGGATTTACCTAAATGATTGTTGAGTTTGAAAGTTCTATAGCAAGGCCTTTATTTAATGCGTACATTTATCAGCTAAAATCTCAATCACTTGTATTATGTCACTCACGGCTGGAAAGAATAGCATCCTGCTGTTTGTGAAGCTGATCTCCTGCTGCTGTTTAGCCACTTGTAGGATTCCGTCCCAATTCCTCTCATCCACTGTGTTTCAGTAGCACCTTATTTGGACTCACACATTCTTTTGTTGCTCTGTTTGGGATGCTCTGTGAGATGAATTAGAATTTTAATATTTCATTCAAAACATAAGGAATCTTTTTGTTAAAAGAAAGTATAAGGAATACTCTTCTCCGCTCCCTAGGATAAAATTTCTACACATGCGCTGTATTGTTTTCTTTCAAACTATTGTCCAGAAGTTGGGGCACTATTTCAATATATTAGTTTACTTTACATAAATCAGATCCAATTTGAGGTTTAGTGTTGCAATAAGGCCTGCTACCATCTTAAATTGTTTCTTTCCTGTTCCTCATTCAGAGTTCAGCATTTCTTGTTTCCATTATGTCAAAGGTTTACTGATATCTTTTTGAGCTGCTTCTGTAAGTCAGGCCTAATTAAAGCAGAGAACCTGAAGGACTCCAAAAATGGTGTTAGAAATGACACCAGAACACAAAGTGCACTGTAGATATTTTTCTGTTACTTTCAAGAAGTCAGCTAAGATTTGTATAGACTTTGATATTTTGCCAGTAGCTATTTTCTGATAGCCACATGAAGAGAGGTGTAGAGAAAAAAATTTAAAACTTGAATGGTATACCTATATATACATTGTCTCTCACTTTACTTCACAGCAAAGCCTATTAACTTCAGTGGAGTTACTTGTGTCTAAGATAGCAATTGAATAAACAGAGTAGCAGAATGTGATACTTTTTAAGGTAGAACGCATAGGCATATACTTGCTTTAAGAATTGTTCTTTAGTGAATGGGATTTGATTTACTGAAAAAAGTGGTTGAAAAAAAATGGTTGAATTATTTACCCTATGAAAATAAAGAAGTTCCTTGTCCGAAATGTAATATTGCATTAGTCTCTTGTAAAATAAAAAAATAAAAATAAAAATGGTGCGGTACATGTAGCTTACCTGAATGTATGAAGAAAATGAAGGCATTATCCAGGTGAAATACATTTCAATAATTTCATATAGTGTTTTTCACTTGTACCAAATTTCCAGCACTGGAAAATTTGGAACAGTTTTTAGAACATGTACCATGTTTGTTTTAGCTGTGGCTTTCTGCAGTCCAGATTTCCCTCAGTATGCTGGATTATCGTCATCAGGAGCTACTGGTGCCAGGACCTGATGAGAAACACCATCTCTTGAAATGCCATCTCTTGAATGGGGTTAGAAAAGCAAGCAGAAATTGGAAAATACAAGGGTTGCAGCAGTTTGATAAACTACAAACAAGTTTTACAGCTAGCAGTGGGACAGAGAAGATGATAAAGAAAAAGGGGGAAAGAAAAAGAGTTCTAAAAGTGAAGGTGAAATGGGAGTGAAGTAAAGAAATGTAGGAGGAAACAAAGGAAACCATATTGAAGAAAACGAGTGGGACAAAGAAAAAAGTAATCCATGGACTCTTAGCTTGCTTGTTTTTGGCATGTAATGTGTGTATGATTTGTTCACAAAAGTGTTAACATTTGTAATGATCAAAAGGTATAAGAAGGATAAGAGTTTTTAGCAGGGGGGGTTATTTTATGTAATACAAAATGATTTGTAAGTGATTCATCTAGGCAATATTAGCTTGAAGACTTTTGTGGTTCTGCTGCTTCTTTTCTGTTTGTACTTTAAAATTAATTGAAAGCCTCATTGTTTTGTTTAAACTGTGAAAGCTTCCAAGGTCAATGAGTGAGGTAATTGACCTGCCTGTTGTAGGACAAAAATATGTATGTTAAATTGCATAATTAGTTTTAATTACATAATTATGGTGTTTAATGTGTGGGGGTCAAAGGTTACTATTACATTTAGAAGTCATGGCAAGAAACACCAAAATAAGCAACACAGTTTAATTCTTCATTTCTTTAGGATTTTAGAAAAGGGGCCCACTGTGATCTATCCTTGACCTTGGGTATATGATGATTATAGCAAATAATATATTGCTGTTATACTTTTTTGAATCATAGAGACACCTTTGTAAATGACTAAGTGACTTCCAAAGACTTCATTTAAGTTTAAAGTACACGAAAGTTAATCAACAGTGGGAACTCAACTGACAGCAATTTAATCTGATTGGGTAAGGTAATTACATGATTACCAGGAGTGTTTATGTATTCACAAGGATATTTTTATTGGGAAAAAAAAAAAAAGCTAATTTCTTTCTTACTGAGAAGAGAAAAAAAAAAAAAAACAAATTTTTTGTCACAGATTAAGAGGACATCCTTCATTCCTTGAAATAGCTTCTTTTCAAATTTTAGCAACAACATGAACTCATAATTATTTGCAAATTTGCACTGGTTTTGTGCTATGTGTTCCTCTATTTCTAAACTAGAAATAATACAATCAGTTAACCTGTTTTGTTTAAGAAGCTTATTGCTGGCACATTAATTATATGAAAGCCTGAAGATGTCATGATGCTTGTAATTTGTGATCTGTTTTACTATGTGTGGACGCTTGCTTAAATACAGGTTGATTTCACCAAAGTTAAACTTAAGTGTCCATTTTACTAGTGGATATTTTTGGGCATGATGGCATTATTTGCTTTTCTGTGACAGCGAGAAAAAAAAAAAAAAAAAGCTATGTACAAGACAATGTTCATAAGTGCTAGAAGAAAATTTTCACTCCAGGTACTCTGAACGGTCATCTAGAAAATTCTCTTTCAATCTAATGACAGTGCAGGGAGTGTTAGAAGATGAATCTTTGTTAACAAACATTAACATCTGTGAATACCAACCTGAAGTGCACTATAGATTAGAGTCCCACTTGACTAATAAACTATGACTTGCTCCAAAGCCTGTTTAAGTAGTGGGCCAGGCTTGGCCTTTGCACTTTGTGTGGTTGTGTTAGACACAAAAAAAAAAAGAAACTAAAACTTACAAGAACAACTTAATATCTCATGGGAAACTGTTAAACACATTCTGCTAGTGGAAATGGGTTGTAATTTTCTTAAGGTTAACTTCTAAGGAATTAAAAAGTTAATGAACTAAATGTTAAATAAGAAATATATTATTTTTTGTTAATGAGCTACATCGTTGTAGGATGAAGTTATGATACATTTTGTATTATGAAAATAATTTGTTTTCCCTTTTACTATTTTTCCCTACTTAAGTTCTTTAGAAAATATTACAATTTTGAATTGTTTTTCTAAACCAGATGATCCAGTCACTGTTGGAGGCACATAGCCACGGCAAAAATCTCATGCTGTACATTGATCACCTGTCCAACCTTTGCCTAGAGTGTGATCCCCAGTTCCTTCAAGAGATCCATCTTTACCTGTCTATAAAGAAGAAGAGGAGGAGGGAGACGTCTGGGATATTCAAGTATCAAAATTTAACACCAGAGCAGGTTGAATCTCCATTTATATTCTCTATATATGTTGCTAGTGTTGACTTTGGCTGAAGTTTTTTTTCAGTAATTATATAGTATACTCTGAAGTGTTACCAGCATTAAAACATTTTTGTTTAAACTCCTCACTTACAAAAATTATACATGAATTTTTCTTAGTTCTGTGGTGTGAAGCTGAATCCAAAGTCATTCTACTCTTAGCAAGTTAGCTAATACTGAGCATGTGTGGCAGTCTGTACTTGTCTCTTGAACATATGCTTACCACACAGACCAAAATGGCTTGGTCAAAACTGTTCAGTGTACTGTAGTTGTACCATTCTGTATTTAGCATGAACAATTATATTCAGGTCCTCGGCGAGTGTGCTAATTTCCATTAAGTTGCTTCAGACGAGTTAAACTTGCTCTTTCTTCCTCTTCCATTTCCAAGAGGACTTTGATATCCACAAAACAGACAGAGTTTCACTTACTGTCCTAAGGACTGCCCCTTTAGGAGTCTAGCTCAGCCCACACACAATCCTGGACTAGGTCCAACTTGTTCTTTGAGCAAAATGTGAGCCTCTGACCTCCTGGGCCTCCAGCAAGAGTGCTGCCTACTGAGCCACCAATACCCAGGCCATCAATAAGTTTTAAATGCCAGTTGCAGACTTCACAGAGATAATGACTTCAGTGTGTAAATGTTTTGTTGTGGAGGCTGCAGTCTCACATATGGCGTGACAGAGTAAATATGCTAAAACCATAGAGAGCTCTTGCATAACTTGCCTTGACATAACAGTTTTTGTAATATGTTTCAAGGCATGGAATATTATTTAAAGGGACACAGTTATGTAGGCTTAGGCCCAAAATGAAGCTATTATAAAAAGAATGTTTAGCAAAAACAAAAATATGTCCATGAAATTGTTGGAGTGGGAATTTCAGGGTAAACTTGCTTGGATTTAAGCAGTCTCCTGCATGACATTGCACTGTTGTGCTAGGGAATGAGAACCAGAAAATGAAAATACTATTAAGTGAGAATCAGAAACTGAAACTGAGAATAATTAAGATATTAGAGGTCTACTACTATTGCTATAACTTAAAAATCAAATACTACCACATCCTGAGAAAGATGAGATGAAAAATATAAGTTCCAACCTAGTAATTCAAAGCAGCATTATTGACACAGGTAAATAAATGGACTTGAATTTTTATATTATTTTCAACCTGCTTTCAATTAAGTTATTCTATTATATATATATAAGTGTGAAGTAAAATTAATATCAAGTAAGCTTTAGGTTTTTGGCATGTTTCAGTTTTATTGATGTTGTTCATTTTCAATTTAGCATTAAAAGCACATAAAAGACATGTTGATGTCTTTCATTCAAAAAGAAATTCAAACTGATAAATGTTACTGTTACCCAAAATGTTATTTATAAGCTTGAATCAAGAGGGAAAACTTAGCTGGATTCAAGGCAGGACTTGTATTATGGAAACGCTGTTAGATAAATTGCATGAGCCTTCTATGGAGCAAAGGCCAGGAACCCAGGACTCTTTTTTTCCAGCTGAGTGCCCAAATCACTAGGCTACAGACTCTTGCTCCCTCTTGTGTTCTCCCTCTGGCCTAATGAATCTTGAATTTTTTTCTGTACAATAATACAGCTTCTACAGGAGAGCTTTAATATATCCTTACTCTCATCCCAGGATTTAACGTGGCCTGTAGCCTAATGATTAGAACATTCTGCTAAAAGACCTTACTTTCAGTCTTGGACTGAAGAAGGAATTAACCTGGGGATTTTCCTTTTGGGTTGAGTAGTCATGCTGCTAGGCTACCAATGGCTGCTGCTCATGTACCACTTTAGAAAGGAATAGCACCTGAAGAATTCTGGAGGAAACCTGCCTGGCTGGTGACCGTTAGGCTGGCTCTGAGAACATCTGTTGGATCAAACTCCTAACCCAGACAGGGGGATGGGTTTTGTTTCTAGATCCCAGTCAGGGTTAGGTGTAAGCTGTGCAGTGAGGTGTTTACTCCTGTTCAGGTAGGTAATGCTCTGGCCATGCACAGAGGTGCGGATCCTCTTTCTGGTCTAACCACAGAAAACTGTAGTGTTTTTGGAGAGCAGATGTCTCCAGGCTGAGAAAGGGGCCTTCAGATTTACCATTATGGCTGGAGGTGCCTGAATTCTGCTGTTGTCCCATTTTGAATTCCCTTATCTTTAGGACTGTTGTTATTTTAATTTAACAGCTCCTTTGAATCTAGAACTGAGGAATTTTATGAATCTATTTTTCAAACATAAGTTAACTTTACAGAAGCTTTTATAATTAAATGATAGGAAGAATTTGTGGTTAAAAAAGGCTTTGACATTTATGAACAGTAGGCAGAGTCTGTTTTGAAGCTTTAAAAAAATTAAATTACTTAAAATGTGGTAATGTTTTTGATGGAGTTCTTCAGAGCAGCATGTATTAATCTGAACTCAGGAGTATTCAACTAAATTAACACCATTGCATTTATAAAACAAATGTTTGTCAAAATTTCTGACTTAATTCGTAGGTTATAATTTTATCTTTTTCAAGATGTGTATTTTTAAAATGGCTTGCAGTGCAGATCCTTATTAATGCAAGTGCCTTTATCTTCCTCTGTGGAATTATTCTGGTGAGTAAGTCAATGCCTAAAATCAACTAGGATGAGTCTGGTTTTCTTTTTAATAGAAATGCTAATTGCAAAAATGACATCTGTGAATTATTTTTAGTCTAAAGAGCTACAGACAGTATAAAATTAGAACCGTGGATTTGCTTGGCAGTTCTTTTATTATTGTTTCTACCTTTTAAAACATTGGAGGAATAATGTGATTCATTGCCCATTACTTTTCTGGCAGTAGATGCATCACCTAGTTTGGTATCCAAGTGCATTACATTGTGAACTATTGTGAACTATTGCTGCTTTGTAATATGGTACATTGGTGGTGAGAATGGAAACTTGTATTCATGGAAGGCTGTTGTTTTTAAAGACTACTCATCTTCTGCCTCCACTAGCGTCTGTTTTCATTGCAGTGGAGCCTTTCTTATAGTAGGATAGCACTCAGCACAAGTAAGAAGGATATAATCTGTATCCTGAAGAAGGTGTTCACTGACTAAGACAGGACATTCATTGTCTCATAATCTGTGTTTAGAAGAGCTACCATTTACAGCATAACACAATTTCAAACTATCTCCCCTTTCACAGTGAATGGAAGTTAAAATGATAAAGATTATGAATTAACATCATATTAATGATTTTATAGTGCATGGGGACCTACTGATGTAGTCTGCTTCTTTAGTACAGTGTTGACTGATCTCTCTAGAGGAGATGCCAGTATGTAAAAGGTGGAATTCACATATCACTGTTATGAATGTGGGATGAATAGCTAAAAAAAACACTAACAGCCCATGTAATGACAGAACAAGGGGAGAGAGGACTGAATGAAAACAGGAAAATTAAGTAGAAGCGCAGAGAAAACTGTTAGAAACAGAAGGGATTTTTGGTTTTTTAGTCTGTGAATTGATAGAGTGGTAAATTTTGGGGGTGAGTAGATGTCTTCACGGATGAATAAAGTTTCTATATGTAAGGATAAACTATATCACATAATACCAGTTGATTTGAATTGGTGCATTTTGGGAAGCCCTCCATAAAGGAGTTAAGATAATTAAAAGATTTGATAAACAAGCATTTTGATAGAGCTAAAAGGTAATAGTTGAATGTAAATTAAACTCTAGAAATGAAAGAGAGACTTGCTGTTAAAGTCACATGAAGATTAGCAGTTTGGGAATGGCATATTTTCAAGATTACAGGTAGGATGGGTAAAAGGAAATCACAGTAAAGATGACTCATTTTAGTTAGAGTTCAAATTAAAGGCCTTATCTTCTGAGGTATGAAAATTATCAACTGCATCATTGCTTAGCACAAGAAAATTAATATGAATGCTGTTAATGTTTTCACTTCATCAATTTTAAATGAAAAGGCTTTTCATTTCTTTGCATATTTTTTCCTCTCATTTTATGTGAGAGGTTCATTGGTGAGTAGCAATGATTCTCCAGCCTTAAATCGCTTGATGTCTTGAACAGAAAGATGTTTCATGGCCTGGTCTCACTGTCCCCTCTTTAGTCTTGTGACAAAGAAAAAAGGGAGTGTTCACAAATGTCTGATACTTATTTGCATTTGCTCTTGCCAGTAGTGAAGCCGATTGGAAATTTTTCTGTTTAACAGAGTTTTTGATAGAAATTGTTGCTTTATCAGTCCTGAAAATCTCTCTCATATCAAGGGTAGTTAAAGAAACTTCTTTAAACAAGCTTTAATTCCAAATAGCCAATAACTAATTTATTTAAAATGAAACTGCTCAACAAGAAACCTTGAGAGAAATCTGCATTACAATACCCAGAGCCTAATAGTTAGGGCATTATCCTTTAAGACATGTGACTTTGGTTCAATTTCCTTTTCTGAGTCCAGCTGAATAGAGACTTAAACCCAGCTGAATATCTAATGCATCCAAGGCAACTGTCATTACCACTCGACAATTGTCTGTGATAGGTTGGGTATCTCTGCTTTTGTAGAAATCGTGAAAGGATTTGCCCTAATACTAACAAGACCTTTCTGAAGTCTCTTATAGGCTAGCAAAGAACATTCGTGAACAGCTTTAATCATAAGCCTCAGGCTCTGAAGAAATGCCTGTAATAATCATTATTTTATATACTCATACCAGGCAACATTTATTAATCTGGACTCTAAACTAAATCTCAATCTAAGACTCCATATAGATCTGTTTTTCCATGGTTATTCCTGTTGGCTGTCTCAGGTTTTTCTCTGTTTTTCCACATTTTAACAGGTCAACCAAACCTGTCTAGCAGTAGTGCAACAATGAACTTAATGGCATTTTTCTGTATGGTTTTGTGTCTCTCTATTTTGGCACCTTATACTTTATTTTAAGAAAGTGAACTCTATAGTTATGACTGCTGAAGGTGCTTCTAACCCAAAACCTGTTATAAGTAAATTGATTGTAGTTGGCATGTTGTTTTGCAATATGCAGTCGATGATGAATTCCATGAAATTACAGGAATCAGGATTGCTTTGTGCCCTATCAGTGTGTAGGTATTCTTCTGAGATTACCAAAAGGGATTGGTTACCTTGGTAATGTGTCCACCAATATTTATTGTGTCTATTTCTTTACACAGGCTAACATTCATCGCATGAGAATGTTGGTCACAATCATCCTGAGCTGAATTTAAATTAATGACCTAAAGGTTAAAGTCTCTGTTTCCCATTACCACTCCCTTGGGCTGTCCAGTCCCCCAACAACTGGGTTTAACACCATTTTCAGTTTATCAGTATCTTTGGAAGAAGAGTAATTTTTTAAAGTGTTGATCTGACAAGTACTATCAATATCCTGTTTAAAAAACGGGACGTCAGTATGATTTTGCAGCTTGTCAATACTTGATGAAGATCTGAACAAGTATTCAGATGCTAGACTAATGACTTAACTTGTCTGTTAGATAGATTTAATCCAGTCATATGGGAACATAATGCGGTGTAGCAGCCCAGTGAAACATGAAGCTATGAGAACAGCTGAATAAATTTAAACACATTTTTAAACATAAAAACCTTTATCATAAAAATCTGATAATATAGAAGAAAAACTAATAACACTTTCTTTTGGTTTTGTTATTCTCTACAGTAGTTGAGAAGACAACTTTTCTTGTGGTTGCTGACTTTAAAGAAGTAGTGACAATTTCTAGCGCTACTTTTTGCCCCATATGAAGTCTATTCTTTCTCACTCATTAAGGAATGAATCTGGTTTCTGTTTTATTCAATACTGTATATACATCTCACCCATAAATATTTAAACTAAGTAAATATAGAATCTTAAACATGGAATATGCTTTCATTCTGAACTGGTGGCTGTGGGGGAAGGTAAAAATATTTTATTCAAAGACCAGTGGTCCCTTTGGAAGAGAGAAAAAAAGTGTTTTGCCAAAAAATTGGATATCCTTTTGCTTGTTGTAGGGCAGCTAACTTTTTACTGGATTATACCTGTATTGGTGTATTTATATGTGTAAAGTTCAGACTATAAGGAAAGGGTTTGCAGATACTCACTTCAGAAACACATGGCTAGTATTCAGCCTCCATGTCTGGGGCTAATTTAATTCTTCTTCTCCATTCAAAATGCCTCACTCCTGCCTACAAATGCAGAACAGATTCCCTTGTAATTTTCTTTCTTGGAAGTACAGTCATTTTATTCCTAACTGGGAATAGCGTGAAATGGAAATACATTTGTGACTGTGCTTAAAAACAAACACCAAACAAAACAAAAGCAGGGATAATCTGAAAGATAGGTCTGTAAAAAATTGATGCAGAAAAAATGAGGCATAATCCAAAGTATGCAAATGAATTTTCTTCAGGAAGATTTCCTTTAGCAAACCAATTTTTGGAAGCAGCGTAATGTGGCATACCTAGAGTACTTCATTAATTTTATCTTTATTGCCAGTCAAAACTATAATGCAAATTCATGGTTTTAATTTGATCCATGCATGTTAAGTTCACTGCATGTGTAAATATGCAGCAGATCTAGATCCGATTCTTTTCAAAAACGGTCGATCAAGAGAGGTGTAAAAAAAAATTGTATTATTGTATTAAACTGAATACAATTAATACTGGGCATTTCTGCTTTATAATGTTATGAATGTGTGACTCTGTCATCTGTATATTACTCAACCTTGTTCCATATATATTGTACAGTCTGAGGTGCTGAGGGATACTTAATGTTGCATCTCAAGGCACAGTTCTGCCGAGGCTTTTATGAAAAAAGACAAGCTCTGTTATGTTTTGGAGTCTATGGTTTAAACTATAGCTTGTGTAGGTGGCCAGTGGGTTAGACCAACTCCTGTAAAGTCTGTATCCATTTGCAGCTAATATCTTGTTGAAATATAAAGTAAGCTTTAATTATAAAAGAGAAGGGCAGATACAACTATAACACTTTACTATTTACAAAGCAAGATCATACTAAACCTCAAAATAGAAAGGGAAAGTAGATAAAGAACATTTTATTATGCATTACAGAGACATAATTAACAAACCAATAAGAATCTCCTTTGTTGAATTTGATGAGGTGGAATAATTAATTTTAAAGGGGAGACAAAAATCCACCTTTTATTTTAATTGATTTTTTATGTGTAGATCAAATGCCTAAACTGGATTGGTGGTAAAGACTGCTTTATCTAAGTTTAGTAATGTTTCTCATTTTTCTTTTGGTTTTATAGATCAAATAGAAAAAGATGTGAGAGAACATAAAACAGTTTAATCTGTCCTTGTCAGAACAGCAGGGTAGAACAGTATTATCAACGAGATTCAATGGTTATTGTTGACTTGTTTTGTGCTGTTTCCATTTTGTTCATAGAAAGCAATGGCAATGGCTTTATTGGTTTATAAAAGGAAGATTGGAATATTTTAGTTATGTCCTATGTAATTAGACCTAGTAAAGAGTTTTTTGGTGTAGAGTTTTTTAAAAAACTTGGTCTGGAGCTACCCTTTTAAGCTCGGCTGGTTGAAGTGATACAGTAATGAATCCTAAATTCAAACATTATTTCTTAAGAGTCTGGCTCTGTTTTCCAAAATCACATTGACAGATACAGGAAGAGCAACACCCTTCTTTGGTCTTAGATCAATACTGTAATTAAAATGCAAATACTTTTGTGTGTTTCCACAGCTGCCATAGAAGCAGCAGTCACACTATGTTATTTTTTTTTCTTCACTTTATCTCTACCAGCCAACAAATTCAGTCTCTATTGACACAGAGCCTTCAACATGGAAAATCAAGACAGAAGGAAAGTGTCCTGTCATGTCTCCCTGTGCTTTCATATCCTGTCTCTTCTAACTTTCCTTTTGAAATTTTCTACATCAGCTATGCAGTTACTTTGACTACTTCCTTCTACTAAATTTGTTCAGTGAATCTAGACCCCTGAGCTGCAAGTACCATTTTGGTATAAACATAGGCTCTTTTTCTCTTTGTGGGCATCTTAACTTTGCTGTGCAGAATGAGGTACAGTCCCTTTGTCTGTGGTTGTAATATACTTCATTAGTTTCCAGAAGACAATAACTTGCTTTATTCCCATTTTAGAAGGATTAATTATATTCAGAAAAAAAGCACTCAAATAGCAAACAGAAAAGGAAACCAGATGTTACAGAGTTACTTAACCAGTGTTATTTGCGGACAAATATCTAAGTTACGTGATTTATTTTTTTGTGAAACCTGTGGAAGCTGGCTACCGAGTGAATAAAATATCCAAAGTATATATAAAAATATATTTTACCTGATAGTACCATTCTTTTACCTACCTATTACAAGTAAGTACTTTATCAGTTCTTGACCAACAAATCTGCAAAAGTATTTGATTAGGATATTAACAGTCTCTAAGGTATGTTGTGTACAGTCATGGATCATAAATAGGTTTTTATTGCATAAGGCACAGTTGCATGTTTCCAACAGTTTCAGTTTTGTGTGCTAATGAAATAGTCTAGTGATAAACCTGTGCAAATTTGTTTTTCATATAGATGCAGAATCTAAAATAATGAATGTTTAGAACAGGCAGATGAATTCATGTTCTGAACAGAAGTATTTAAACATATTTCAATGAGAGCAAGCTTCTCTTCTAGAAATGCTGTTTTGTAAAACAGGCACATGGAATTTTTCTTATAGAAATGGTTTGCATAGGCTGTTAAGGAAATATTTGAGAGCATATAGAAACCTGTTTCTATATGTTTTAACTAAATTTCATGCCATTTAGTACCTGTAGGATTTGTAAGACATGTTCTTACATACTTTGGAAGTACAGAAGCTTCCTGTTCCAGTCCTTAAAGGTCAAACAATAACTGTATTGACCCGTTCATCATTTCTATGTTCTTGTCATCTTAGAAATCCTGAACTGTGGTATCTCCCTTAATTTGTCTTCCGGCTGTTTTCCTGAGCACTTAGAGTTCATCTTCTGCCAACTACTCCTGTCAAAGATAATATGCGTCAAGTCATTAATAGAAATTTTCTAAGTGATAAATGTTGCAATATTGCAGTTAGTAATATCTCAGCACTTGTATGGCTCTGCCTAGTATTCAGCTTTGGCTAGCTAATTCAAGGAAACGTCTTCTCTCTATTTTGCCATATTTGCTCTTTTAATGTTTTTCATCCTGCATATCAGTCTCTCCTTTCTTGTGGCTTCTAGTGTCTCTTCATTCTCTTCTGTGGTCTTTCTGTTCTGTTCTCCTTTCCCTCTACACCCTTTTCCAGCTGCAATATTCCTTCCAGGTTTTCAGATATCAGCTTCATTTGATTAATTTTTAAGCCTCTCTCTTTTCCCTTCTTTTTCTTTCCTCATTAGTAACATGCAGGTTCTTCAAACTCTTCTCTTCAAAACTTAACCCCTGGCTTTCCTAGGTTATGTAGTCTATCACCAGCCTTTTTATTTTTTTTTCCCCACTGTTTTTTTTTCCCACTTTTCCAAGAGGCACAGTAATTTTATAACAGTTGGCGTTACAGCAGTTTTCATAGTTCTGTTCTGACCTCCCAATTTCCTGTCATTTGGTCCATGAAAGTGCTCAACCTGATGGACTCTGAGCTCAGCAGAGTCAGGGAAAGTATGTAGTTTCTGTCACCAGAGACGGTAATAACCTGTTACTCTTTTTTTAAAATACCATTTCCTGTTTATGGGAACCCATTATTGCTGACAGTTTATTGCAAAGAGGCAGCATTCTTAAATGTACATTTGTCTTAAGAAATTTGTGCACTTTCTTTTACTATATGCAAGACTTTTTGCTTTATATACCTATTTCCCTTGTCTAAAAGTAACTTGCAGAAATGGTGATAATTGTTAAATGGTTCTTGTAAAATTGTTAGTTAATTTCAAAACTGAGTAAAAGCATTGATGTTTTCATTAGATCTCAGCACTAAAGAATGCCCGGCTTTCATCATAACAGAGTTTTTAGTTCTGTGTAAGCCTAAATACTTTGCCCTTGAGAGATATCTTACTGTCACCTGCTCCTAATAGTGGAAAGCTATTTTTTCAGCCCAAGGATTTTGTTTTGTTTTAGAAAGGAATCTTTTTCTTTTCTTACTCTTTAGCAGACATCTTTGATGTGGGACAGAATCCATTTGATGTAAAATAAGTCAAAGCCTGAGATACTATTAAACATCCCTTTAGTTGAAATATATCCAATTCTAGATAAGTAACTCAAATCTTCTCATTCCTGCACTTGTTCTCTATTTCTCTGTTAAACAAATACCTAGATTTCCAGGCAAACAGTTCTACTGGCTGCGTCATGAGCTTCTAATAGCTAGCTAGCACTTTGCTGATGAATAACAATGTAGTGGTAGGTAAAGTTGTTTAAAACATTCTCTCAATATAAATATCTAAGAATATTTAATCTTGAATTACAGATACATCAGTCACAGACAGTAAGTTAATGCTGTTTAGCGTAAAGTAGAATTAAAAAACCTAAGTGTTTCTCCTCTCTGCTAAACAATTAGCAGAATCAATTTAACTCAGAATGTCAGAAAACCTTTAAAGCTATATTGGGTAAATACAGTCTGGATTTATTTGGGTGTAAATAAGAATGGCTGTCACATTCACCAAGCTACAGTTGGCTTATACTTATAGCTTTTTTTTTTTTTTTTTTTCCCCTTAAATAATGCCCTGTTTATCTTTAAAGGGCACACAGATGTAGGGCCAAATCAGATTTTGCTTGAAAGGAAGGAAGGAATGCATAAATAAATGCATTAGTACCTAGTTCAAGCATATTGTTTTAAACTCTGTGGGGCTTTTTGAAATAGTGATTGAGAATATTGCCAAGTTCTTCCAGTAGATATGATTCTTCAGGGTGAAAAAGGAGCGGGAGACATATTTACAGGACTAAGAAAAACTTTGAAAAGAACCAGATACATAAAGCGAGAAACAAATCTCAAGGTGTTTTACATTTATTTCCTGTGTCCTTTTACAACCAAGAAACTGCAGCCCCTACAGAAATCTCATGGAAGCCTTGGGTATATGGCATCTCTGGAAGTCCTACAGTATGCATCTCAAAACAGAAAAAGAATGGCTGCAGGTATTTTTTAATAGCTGTGAATATTCTGTCTGGGAACCTATGGAAGACCAAGAGTTGGCATCTTACCCAAGTCATTCTCATCAGCTGGCAGCAAGGTACTGCACTGCACCATATGTGCTTCAACCCCATTGATATAAAATCTTCCAGGCCCTATCTCTAAAACTGGCCTCTCAAATACATTTCTGTTATGTCATGCACTACATTATGACTAGTTTTGAATCTCCTTGGTACTTCCTGTATTTATGCATTCTGTCTCCAACTCTCCTCTCATGTGGCAGCCTAGCTGGGACTGCTGCATGGCAATTTGAGTATTATAATCATAGCCTCATACTGTGCACAGAGGAATTTCTTAAATATTTGCCCCTTACTCATAACATAGGTGTGAAGATTACAGATAAATGGAAAAAAAAATCTTCTGCACACTTCCTTTCTTTGCTTTCATCTTCATGTTTCAGAATCATTCATCTGAATTGTTCAAGTGGTACAGTCCTCTTTCATTCTTCTTATTCTGATGGTGCAATGCCCTCTTAGGTAGGGCGCATTTGTGTTTTTTAGAAAGTCTATAGCATTTTTCTGCTTCTCTTCTTCCCCTGAAGTTTTTTTTCATTTCCAACACTGTAGGTTCTTCAGGGCTTGGTGCCTTTTTTTTTTTTTTAAACAAGAACTAATTCTACTGATAACAAATACTGTCCTACTAGAACAGAGCTGGTTCCATGTTTCAGCTGCCCTTTTGATGCAGCATCAGGCACCTGAACATTAGGTGTCTCTTACTGATGCTAGAAAAATGACAATTAAAGAGATAGTGATAGATGTGACCTAATTAACAGAACTCTTGACATAGAACTAGAATGTATTAGATTTATCTTTCTGCCTTCCCTCAGGTTCAGATTGAAGAGACAGATATAAGCTGTAAATTGTCACAAACTGCAAAGTGATCTACAGAGCGTGTCTCCAGACTAAGAATATCTGTGCTGGATTTGACACAACATAACATGACAATCTGTAATTCTTGGCAGAGACGTAGGACATTCTCACTTGCCTAGTTATCTGAACTAAGCTGCTGTGAAATCACATATTCATGTCTTTTAACAAGATGTATAATCAAAAATCCCACTGAGAGGATACCCGTTTACACCAAAACCTGGATAAGTTACTTGCTGCAGTGCCAGAGATGAGAGTACGAGAAAAAAGAAAAAAAAAAAGGTCCCATGGTTTATTCGATGTTCAAAATACTGATCAGAATGCTAATAAATGAATAGAGATTGATTTTTTTGTATATATGCAAATATACACCATATGTATGAAAATTATATGGAGGAGAATAATTAACAATAGTAAAATATGCATGACATCTCTTTCTGTTCATACCATGATTTTTGCTTACAAAAATAGCAGATCTCAAATGTTTATAAGCTAAGTTGATTTTTTTTTTAATGTATTTTTATATAAAAGGAAAGTGTTTACTCAGCATACTTATGGACCAGGATATCATATTTTTTTATACTACATAAATATTTATTTATTTATTTATTATCCTGATAATGTAGACGAATGTTTTTAAAGTGAGGTCTGTATATTTGTATGTGTACTAAACAAGGATGATTAGTATTTCTATGTTTGCATTTCTATGTATATACATATATGTATGTTATTTATTTTATGTATACTAAGCAGGCGTGAGCACTATGCAAAGAGCTGTCTAAACTTGTTTCTATGATCCAGTCCTGTTTACAGCCCCTTGGCAGTATTTTAATGCAAATAATAAATAGAAAAAAAAAAAAACTCCACTAGAATTAGTTATTTAGCAGCATTTTTCACTCTAATGTAGCGATCTAGTAATTTATTTCCCTAATGGACAGCTCTGGACAGGAAATAAGTGTAATGGCCATTACCAGGGTAACAACTGTTGGTTTATTGATTTTTGGACTAGGTTTCTAGAAGCCTAGTCCAAAACTGTCTTCTCCCTGTATTGATTTTTGTGGGATATTCAGATTTCTTAGTATGCTCAGTATTTCTTTTTCTCCTAGTGAGGGTTGATTGTATTTTTCTTTTGTATTTATCTATAGCATTCCCTTGCTCTGTTTTTGCTTTTTCTTATTTATGCAAATCAGAACTGCAACACTTCCCCTTATTATTGCTATTCCTGTAAAGAACATTTCTACATAGACAACCATATAGGAATTTTTCTACCCACTAAAATCTTGCATCTACTAGATCCTGGAATTGAATATCGTTTCATTAAATACAAACAAACGAAAAAATGGAATTTTAAATGGATTTCTAGACTATATGTTTCATCAGTTAGGCTCTCAGCAATGAAATATTTGACATATAATTGCTACTGAACATTTATATTTTTTTTGATACAGAATGCCCATGCTTGAAATTCATTTATTTGTGTCTATTGTCAAATTTCTATTTAGCCCATGAGTATTTTAAGATTTGGGAGTGATTCAGAATATACTCATTCTTCTTCCTTTCAACAGAAAAATGATTATGAATTGAAGTTGGCTGAGGCTGCCAAATTACTTAGTTAATAATTAAATCAATTTACAACATGACTTGAAATATCTTTAAAAAATAGTATTTGAATCATCTAAAGACAGCTTAGAATCTTTTCTAAATGAGGAATGAATTACTGAAGCACTGAAACAATTCCAGTCACGAAGCCATCCTTCCCTGCTTTTGTGTCGTTCACAAGAAAAGTATTTGTTACCTGTTTTCAATTTATGTTCTGTATTTCTGTTCTGTACCCTCACTTTGGAAACAGAAGATCTGGAAATGCCTAATGGCAAGTCTTAATTTTCTTGAAGGTGGCAAAATATTTTTTAGCTCATCATTAATCAGTTAGTAATGATTTGTATTACCTAAAAAATATGAAACTAACTGTTAAGAGAATATCTAAATTATAGAATACAGGAAATTAACTGGTGCATGGGTTGCATTCTTTCTTTCTGGATAAAAGTGTGTAGCATAAATATCAAAGCTCAGTCATGTACGACTTCCAATAAGCATTCTGTCAAATACACTAATAGGTCTGCTATGATATTTAAATCCAAGCTGCTGAACAGTTAGTAAACAGCAGTTAGCTAAATGGCATTCTTTTGAAAGCTTTTAAGTTAGCACTACCAGAGGATACTAGTTAATAACAAAAACAGCTGCGTAGACATTCTTGGATGCCGTAATTAAACTGATAAATCTGCAGTGACATTTGTCTGTCATGAAGAGATCTGCTATTAGTGGATTTTTTTCTTTAGTGATCATTTGTATATTTGTATCATCTTGTTGAAGAATGAAACTCTATGCTTAAAAGCCATGTGAATTTTTTATAAGCATAGAAAAGAACTATATTTTTGTTTAGAGTTTTCTTGGAAAGATATTTTCAGACAGAAAAATTGCTAATTTCTCTACCTTTTTGATAAACTGAATATCTTTACCATAAGAACTGCAACTACTGTTACTTTTATCGTTGCCAATCTATGCACACAAACAGAAATTTCTTTCAGAAAAAAAAAAAAAAAAAAGACTGCTGTATATATGACCTACTAAATCATTATTGGCAAAAACACGGAATTCTTAGTATTATGGCTTGTGTAGGAGTGTGGTATCTTTCTTTTAGTTCTACAGTTCACCTTTCATTTGAATGGATATAAAAATCTCTGAAGAAAGAACCAGGTTGAGTATTAAATATTCTTTATATTCCAGATCATTTTCAGATGCCAGCTAGATTTTCCAGTCCCTCTGCAATTGAGAACAAATAGACAGAAGTACGGAAGCCATTGCCTTCATATTGTTTTCCCTTCCTCTTGTTAATATCTGTTACTTTGTCTGATTTTAGGTTTGGAACTTTTTTGGGGTGGTTGAGGGAGTGGAGAGAGTTGTGTGCAGTATGTGCAGGTTTCAGTTCCTACTGAATTCCTACCAAAAGCACTTTTCTTTAAAAGTATTGAACTGCTGCCTGCAGATCAGAGGGTCCAGTTCATATCTTGTGTCCTGGAAGCTGTCCAGTTTCCTGAGAGCTTCACTAATTCAAGAAATCTGTTCTGATTTTGAGACCAGTAGGGAACTGCAGTAGCAAATGAGAACTTGGGCCAGTACATGGGGAAATTTAAGATATGGAAAGAACAAATACAAATTAATTTGAGATTAGCTTAGTTACTGCTAACCAAAACCTAATGCAAATATTCCTTGGTTAGGACTGGCCACAGTGATGGTGAATTTTCTGCAAATAGGATGGCTGCTTTTGCTAAAGGGTGCTCGTATCTGGCTATTTTTGATAGGAGTTTCTACTGTTGCAAAGATAATTTGAAATTAATTTTGATGTAGTAACAACTGTAGTATAGTTTCTAAAGAAATGTGGACAAAAGTTCACTTCACGGGTGCTTAGGTCATGGATTGTACTGATCTTTTCACTTCCTAATTGATGTATAAATCAGACGGATGAACTTCCATTTTTAACATTTCCCTCTTCTTTAACGATAAATCAGTGTTGCTTTTGGAGGGTTTTTTGTTTGTTCGTTTTTTATTTTAGCACTTCATTTTGAGAGAGAGGCTCTCAGTCCATGTATTGTTCATGTTTCCTATTCTGATGCATATTTGACAAATCTTCTTCATTGGTGGTCAGTACAAATGATTTTTACTTTCTCCTTGTTATGATATGTAACAAATTAAGGAAGTAAATGCCTTGGGCTAGTTATGTGATGGAAATCTGTAATAACTCATCATGCATGCATGAATGCTATGATCGTGGTTCAGAAAGCCTGTGGAAATTTTGGCCCAAAGTATTTTGGAAAATGTTTCCAAAGTCTGCTGAGCTCTTTTCTTCTTCCAGATTAGTGGTTTCTCTCCGAGTGCAGGTTAACTTTCACATTTTTTCCAGCTCTGCATAAAACTCCTGATTTACTTCAAAATTCACTTTGTGTGAAAGCAGAGCTTTCATTAATTTCTTTAAAAGGATAATATGCGACTATGAAATGGGATTGCAAGTACAATTGTTTCATTCTTACGTCTCAAAACATTCACCCGTACAAAAGATGGCATTGTGCCAGTTTCAGGAACATTGATGTGACTTCCAAATGGCAGCTTCCAGGGGAGCAGGAATGCAGCACTGCTTATGCTGGTCCAGAGTGGCTGGAGCCCAGGCAGTACTCCTCTGAGGTGTCACTCAGCAGTGGCCGCTGCTCTATGGCACCAGCACTGCCCTGTGCACTGGTTCAGCTACACGAGACAGGTCTGCCTCTCTTTCTGAGGACTATCAGCATTGCTGCAAGTGTAGACTTTTTTTCAAATTGCTGTGTTCAGGAAAAACAAGACGGTTGTTGTAGCTGGCCTTAGCACGTGGAGCAGAAGGATGAAGATGCAGGTTGCATTTCCCCACTGGGAACCCCTTGGCAGGAGGCAGGTCTGTGTGACATGCTCTCCTTACTGCGATCACACCACCCTCGGGTCAAGTGGTCCACGTGAATGTCAAGAAAATAACCTCGGTGAAATGACGGAAAGCAAATCATCTGGTTTGCCTGTACTTCTAAGAGATTGCTTTGTAAGCAGCATGACATCTTGCTATGGGTGTTAAAATATTTGTGGCATACTGTAAGTGAAGAGTTGTATGTGGGTAACACCGCGCCTAAGATCTTGTACCTAAGTACTGCCCCCAACTGCATCTGGCATCTGTGAGGGTGTGGCTTTCAAACTCTTGTAGAGAAGTGGCTGGACACTCAGCTAAGGGAGAGCTCCGCTTCCTTTTTTTCAGGATTCAGTATATGTTACTTGTTTCAGCTTTAGTGTCTTACAGTATATAAAAATTATCTTTATACAGGGATAATTAGGAACATTTTTGTTGAAAAAATCCAAATTTGTTTCCAAAAGAATGTTTTGAAAGGTGCAGTGCTGTGTGCAAATTCAGGTCAGATTTGGTGAACAGATGTGCACTTTCTTTTAAGAAATGTTTTTGAAAAGTTTTAAACATTTGTTTATTCTATATAGAAATCAAATTCGGATGAATTCATTGACAAGCACAGCAGGTTTTCTATCACAATGTTGAACCTTGTGTGCACCATAGAGCATATAATTCTGCATTTTTTTCTTTTATAATATGCCTAGTTTTACTGCATGTTTGTATTAATTTACATACATTTCATATACATATGGTCTGTCTTTTAATTCTCCACTGCGTCATTACACAAGAATGCCAAAGCTGATTCTAATTGTTCAGCAAACTGAAGGAATTTAGGGAGGTTGCCCAGAAATTCAACGTTACTTAAATAAAATACACATGTATTTTAAACCTTTTAACAGACACGTTCTGTGCCATATTCCCTTTACTAATATTAAAATAAGACTTATCAGCACAAGCTGCATAAGGTTGTGCTGCTGGAGCCAAATCCTGGGATCAGCATCCAGGCCACGAGCCTGCAATCAGTTACACTTATGTTGAACCTCATGCACATTTGTCATTCTTTTGAAATCAGCAGGATTATTCACCTCTGAAAGACAAGTGTGTGTGGAACTGATTCTGTGAGCAGACCCTTCATTATTATTGGTTTCATTATGAATCTGAGAACAGGAAGAGGAAAATCTGCACTAGGACCGCAGAATTTAGGTCTTAGGGATCATAGTAGACAAAACTTAGGTATTCTGTCTGCTGGTAGTCACTGAAAGAGAAAAGGATCACTCGAGCAACATGCATGGTAAGTGGTGGAAGGCATGTTCTGGGGGATAAAAGAGATTATGGAGAACAAGAGAGCTGAAAGTTATTCCATTGGTTCCCTAGCTGAGCTGAACCTTTTGGGGCCCTGTGAAAAATCACAAACACATCATGAAATGGTAGGAATGGTGGAAGAACAGTAGAATAAGTGTAGAAGGAAAGATTAGAAGTTTTTTTTTTTTTTTTAAGGTTCTTAACATCTGGATCTAGTAAGTATTTTGATGTTACATTTTCCCAAGCTGGTTAGTTGAACCTGAAGAAGGATATTTTTTGGCTCATCCTAAATGGTAATGTTAATATCATCTAGGAAACATTTGTTTTCCCCAGACACTGCTTTTTACATTGTTCCTGGTTGTGCTGGATGCAGTTTGCAGTGTCATGTCTGCTGTATTTGCAGATTTTTATTTATTTTTTGGTATTAGTGCCAGTATTTAGCAACGGCATTTTAAATGTATGCAGAAGTATGATATTAATGATCTTATTTCCTTCTGTTCTTGATGAGATTTTGTTTGCAAATTTGGGATTGATTCTCTTAATAATATTCATGCCCTTCCTTCACTCCCCAAATAGAAAACCAATAACAGCTATGAAGACATTAAGACAGACTAAGTGAAATCTTCAGCTACATTATATGAACATAACTGCTGCAGGTAATTAACGCCTTTCATTTTGAGAAATGATTTGAAGCTCTTGAGGGAATTTGGAATGATATTTTACATTTTATTCCAACTAGTAATGTAGAAAGGAAATGAAATAAGACTGATTTTATTTTCCATTTTTTGCTGTCTCTCTTCTCTCCCTGTTCTTTCTCTTGTTGAAAAACTATTGTCATTTATGTCATTAAAACATAGAATTATTGCCCCCAGACTTTCAGTGAACCACAGCTGTTGACCTTTTTTGTCAAAAAGCTTTGAATACAAAGCTACATTGGGAACATTTGTAGCCTGTGGACCATGACAGTACTGTAGACTTCTCTCCTGTCCTGACAGAAGAGAGTGCCAGAGGGTGTGCTCACATAGTGACTGCATTATTTTCTGGCAATTGTAGTAAATATTTCCTTGCCTTTGGTTTTTCTGCCTCATCTCAAGTGTACAGTCATCCTTCAAACCTATTATACCACCTTCTGAATACTGTGGCTTTGTCCCTTAGGTTACATAGTCTATTGTTTAAAATGTTTACCAGAGCTGTACAGATATTAAATTAAGCATTGCAGCTTAATGTGGAATGTGTAGATACTTGAAGCTGGATTTAAAAAGTCATCTTGATTTCCTTGCTGTGTAATAGTATATTGCATTGAATGGGAAGGAAAGTTAAATTTTAACCTTTTCTAATACAGGAAGTGCTAATTTTCAGTGGAGGCTTATGAATATTAAATTAAATACTGAATGCTAAGCATGTGAAAAACTCAAGATGTTTGCTTAAAATATGCCATAAACTTTTCTGGGTGATTAAATTAATCACTTTTCAGTAGTGCACACCAGCTGCTGCATCTGTAAGTAAACCAAGTACTTTCCCACAGTACATGCTGTATATTTCATTCTTGTAGCATTTTATTTTGACAGGTAATCTTTATTCTTCTGCATATGAAATCAAAATTCAGAAGATGAGTAAAAATTAAAGATTAATTACAGTGTGTTTTACAATTTCTGTGAATTTAGATAGGGCCATATTTTTACTGACAAATGCAAAGGCAAATACAAAGCTCCATTTCTCAAATGTACTCTACTCATAGCTACTCATAGCATGAAGGCTCATGTTTGGACCTAATTTCTTTCTTCTCTGTACAGCTGACGTTTCCCCAGTCTTTCTCTTGTGAATGTATGAGAAAAGCAGGAAGAGTAGTGGTGGAAGGGAATTCTGCTTTTTTTTTTCCTTAGGATAATTTTTCTCTGTGAAACTTGATCTATCTTCATTATACTTATGAGATTTTGTGAAAAGAGAAGAAGCAATGTGATGTGAATGCAAAAATCACACCTTTTCAATACAATTCATTAGATTACTCTGTAATTTATATATATATATATATAAACAAACCTAAACCCTTTCATAACTGAACTTTCTAAGCATTACCATAATTGTAAGCATACACTTACTCTAAATAGTCTTTTCCCTTAGAGAATAAGCAGGTACTTTTTTTTTTTTTTTGTATCCTCAGTCAATTCCACTTAGAGGTGCAAGGAACAGAAATTGTACTTGCAATTCAACTGCTATTTTGAAATTATACTTGCATAAGAGAGGCTGCTTTCAGAAAAAAAAAAAAAAAGAAGATTTTTATATGCTTCCCTCCGTTTTTCTATAATAGGACAATATGCTTTGAACACAAAGTTCTTCGGTATCCTGAAAATCGAATTTAGGATTAATATTTGAAATATTTTGCATCACAAAAGCCTCAACCTATGAGCAAAATGTGACTTGCAGAGCTCCAGCTTCTGGTTACTCCAGATCCCAGGAATCGATATTAGGGACATGGGGGCTGCAGTGATTAAACAGGAATGTTGTTTGACTCCTCTGCTTTAGGTAGAAGCAAAAGACTGTATTGAAAGAAGTATGAAGAGCAGGAACAGGCATTGATGATATGACTTATGATCATTTCACAAAAATTAAGGATAAGCTTTCACCCCAATAAACTTTTCTTCTCAATTAGTGGCAATATTACTGGAAGACCTTTGTGTTGAAATGTCTAGGCTTATTTAAAACTAGAATATCTATTTTTAAACTATGTTGTTGTATTTAATACAAGAGCTGTTAGTAGTATATGCGACATAATTTTTTCTTTTTTTTTCATATCCATATGCTTTGTAGTCTGCAGTGAATTAACCACATTATAAAAGGCATTCTGCGTTGTCATTTTTTTACTGCTGTCATTACTAGTAGGCCTGTATCTCACCATAAAAGGCTGCATGCTAGTTGCTGAATGCTCCACATGCAGCCTGGAATGCTCCATAACTGCAAGCAGCAAGCTAAGACACCTTGCTGCACAAATGCTGCCTCCACTCATATTTTTTGGACTAGCACATGTGATCATTCAAGTGGCTTAAAAAAAAAAAAAAAGCATCCATACAAATCATGTAAGTAAAAAAGGTAAATGGCTGAGGATGCACTTCAAAGCGTGGGAATGAGTGATGGGTCTTCAGTGCTGGAACAGTGTGATGGAAAAAGAGGGTAGGAGAATTACGGTAATGGCTCCTTATACTAACTCTGAACAAAGCACTTAAGCTGAGTCAGATTTATGGTGGTGTTTGAGTAGAACAGCTACATTGTTTGCACTCAAATCCATCTTGTTTTCCTAATCTAATATATTGTTATACAAAAGAGAGGTACACATTTTTTCCTTTCTATTGGTGGTTGTCACAGGACATCTATTTTATTTTTGTATTATTCCAGGGAGAACAGCACAACAGAAATTATATCCAGGAATAAAATGCTAATTATATACATAAACTTATATCTAAATTCTTCATAACAGCCTAGGTAACAAAGGAAAGGTGTTTTCTGTTGTCATCGTGGTGATCTTGTCCCTCTTCGTTTTAGCAAATCTCCTAAAATATAAAGCAATTATAATACATAAAAAATTAAGGTGAAATACTGTTACTGGAGGCCAAAGCAGTGAAAGTATGAACTTAGAAAAAGGTTAAAATAGTGAATTGAGGAAACACAAAAAGGAGAGAACTGTGGTTCAGAGAAGCTCGGATCTAGCAAGGGAAGACTATTAGGCTAAATCCAGCAAGGTGCTGGTGCAGTAGTTCTGATCTGCCAGTAACATGCCTTTCATATTGCTGTTTTCTAAATATATTGGTTAGTTAACATTCATGTCTAGAAAAAAAAAAAGAAAAAAAAAAAAGAAATCTTAGAATAATAAGAAAGTCCTATCTGTTCACCTTAGTGTTTTTAAAATGAAGTTTAAAGTGGTGACTTATTCTTACTATAAACATTTTTTTTTTTCTCCAAAAAATAACCAAATCAACCTACTTCTTTAAGGCTGTTATTTCATTCAAAGTCTTGATAATATGGAAGGGATAAACGTCTTCCTGAGCTAAACCATAAGGTAGCTAAGATGCAGGGATCGTTACATCAGCACCTCTTGTCAGAGGCTGCTTTCTCCATGCCCAGGCTGTCCCTTGCTTGGCATCCTTACAAACAAAAAGATTTTTTTCCAGCTCTTCTGGAAAATATTTAAAAAAGAAAAAAGGCTTTGAATAAATATCCAATTACGAACTGCCCACAACTACCACTTGCATCCTCAGATTGCTTTCTGTGACCCAAAAGTGGTTTGCAAGACCTTTTAGCTAGCTCTACTGAGTATGGAAACATTCTGGGGACAAAATCAGGAGTCTGTGAATACCAGTCAGACAATAGGCTGAATTCCTGAGTCTTACAAAGCCTCACAAAATGGTACGAGGAGTATATGAAAAGGTGTAAGACAAAGAGGAATCCAAAGCCTGCCATTTATATGAATGCATGCAATAGGAGATATCAAGCATTGCTCTTGACACTTAAGAGCATTGAGACAGATCATTATTTTGATGTGCATTTCATCTTCCAGATCAGATCTTTTCAAGGTAATCTGTATCACCAGATTAAGCAGATTTTCTGAGAAAAGGGATGACTTTATCTAGAGAAAATAAAATGGTTTATTGCTATTATTTAAATTTGTGCAGAAAAAAAAGGGTGAAATTTTCAAGGGCATATGTGGTAAATTAAATATATAATCCCACTGACAAATATCCCATCTCATATATGCCTCTACATTGTGCCCTTGCTGCTCAGAAAATGTTCTCCTTTTTGTCCTAACATTTAGGTTTATCAGGGAATTACTGTGTTGTATTAGTTTTTTACTGTGCTAATACCAGAAGCACAACAAAGCAAAGGAGTATTTGGAATGAAATTAAAAGAGAATGTATACGTATAATTCAAGATACTGGTTAATCCTTAAGGGGAAAATTTGTAATAACAAAAATAAGAAAATAAGCCTCTTTGTAAGAAATAAGAAAGAACTAGGAACTTATTGACATTTTTTCTCCCCATGCAATAGTCCTGAATAAACAAACAAAACAACCACAAAACAACAAAACGGTTAATTGACCTGTCACAAAGTGGACCAATAGGCTGAGACGTTTTTAAATTTTTAACATAATTGAAATCAGTATCTATATAAGTTGCCAAAATAAAATACAAGCATGACAGATTAAAAATATCAGCAAAAGAACATTTTTGAACACATTAGATGCAAAAACATTGGAAACTATTCATCTAATTTAATTGTAATCTTTTGCCAAAAACATTAATGCAATACCTTTGAAGAGTAATTGGTATAAAGAATATCCTCAAAGAGGAGCATTTCCACATGCCTAGGCTTTATTTTGCCCTCATTAAACTTTATTCTGAGTTGAGTATTTCCTGTCTAAAGCATAAGGATTATTCTTCTGCAAACATATTAACTTTTGAGCTTTATCACATTATGCTTCCCAATGCCTTTTCCAGATGCTGATTAGTTAATTATAATCAAAGAGGACTTTTTGGTCCTTTAATGTCAGGTCTACCTTTGTCCTTTGTTTAATCAGACAGGTTTGGAAGCTCATTCTGGTCACCCTGTTCATCAGGAGATGGCTTTCAGGCTGCATAAGAACCAGCATGTACAATGTAGTTAAAGTTTAATACAACCATGAATTAAGGACTGAAGAATGGTAAGAATGGAAGGAGGCCTTGTGCAGGACTGTCATCTACCTTATTTTTAGTCCCAAGTGTAAAACTTTCACTGAAGGAACAACAGGAGAAAACTATATTAGTTTATCATCGTATTCAATTCTGAATGATCCCATCTTAAATTCTTGTTTGCAACTTTGAATTGATAAGTTTTTTTGAGGTATGACTTAGCTATATGTGCATCATGATGAATCCTTGGTCTTTAGCTAGTCTAATTGGATAAAATCAATGTTGATTTTATTAATTTGTATCATAATCAAATGAACTGATGTCATTGTCTATGAACTGAATTTATTTCCTCATGAGCTCAAGATCAACCAGATGCTTAGAAGTCAAGATGTTGTCACAAAATGGAAGATATATTCAAATAAAGTCTAGACTTACTATCTCTCTCTCCCTCTCCCCCAACATCCCCTTTTCCCCACCCCAGTTATCTCATGAACTTTGCTTCTCACTGTAAATTTGTCTGATACTGACATTTTCAAGATAGTAAGTCTAGACTTTTGGAAACTCTGGAGACTAATGAAAAAGTCATTGAGGTGGTTCTTAAGTGTCTTGGGCAGCATTCCCAGGGCACCTTTGACAATCAGTGTTACTTTAGTATTTTCCCTCCACGTTTAGAGGTGGTCTTTATTAACTTCTGCCTGAGGCTAATCTTATGGACAAGCAAATGTTTATGATAGAGATATTTTGGGTTTATGATCCAGTAGGATGTTTCATTAACTTCTTGTGGCTTCTCCAGTCCAAATAAGTGTTAAGCATCTTTGCTTTTACCATTTTTTGTGAGCCGATCATTCCTATTCCTGGGGAGATAATGCTGGCCACGCAAAGATCAGTGGAGGAGTGGAGGATGTTGGGTATTTGATTTTGCCTAGTATTAAGGATTCACTAGTGGCAGATACCATATGCTCTCTGTATGTGTGATATGATTTTTGCCCTCACAAGAGGGCAATTAATCCAGGTGCTAGGCATCTTTTGCAAGCTAATTAATGAATGTACTTTTGAAGAGATGAAGAAATACTGCGTATGACAGGATTATTCTCAATTTGGCAAAGTCATGTTTCCATTACTGAACTTGAATTGATTGTTTAAATAAGAATTATTATAATACTGAATATTTACATCCCAATTCTAATTTCCAACGATCACTGAAATCGGGTAATGTAAAGATGTCTTATTTTCAAAACCAATCAGCTCAAGCGATTTTAACAAAATTTTCAACACTGTAGTACACTTGCTTTGCTTCTGCTATTATGTATTGACTCTATTTTGCTTATATTATACATAGTAGGCTTTAGTGGATTTATAAAGATATTTTAAAGGCATATTTGAGTGTCATTCTCTAATTAAGTCACTGGTGCAAAGAGATTTGGTTCATAGAGGTTCAGAAGTGCCTGACCACACACCAACCTGCTGGCAGAAAATGCTGTATCAGCATAGCACCTCTTGACACTTGCTGAGCTGAGAGCTGGGTGCTGCTGTACACACTGAGAAACCCCTCTGGCATCAATTACTCTCACTCAGACATCACATAAATGTAGTTTTCTGTTTGGTGGATTCTGAAAATCACAGCTGCTCTGTCCTGCCCCAAAGTTTGTGTTGTTGTTACTGCTGCTTGTGCCCATGTGCAGTGCTGCTGTAAAGCCACAAGGTATATTTCATTCTGTCTGTCTCTTCACAGTTTCTCTGTCCCACCTTTGTTAAGAAATAGCTCTTCCACTACAAGAACAAATTTCCACTTTCTGCCCATAATCCAACACATACAACCAACTGTAATCTCAATCTTTTTATTGGCCAGATTAAACCATTGGGTTATTCCATGAAAAAATGTGATTATAACCATGGCCATAGTTAAGTACCATCAAAAAGCATCAAATCTCTTACATTTAATGTTTGTAGAAAAGATTTTAATACTTTTGCAAATTATTTGCTTGATAGCCACTTGGATTAAATACCTATAGTCCCACTAAAATCAGCATAGCCATGCTCACTTACATTTTCTCTTCTGTCAGACTTGTATTCTCATTTAGCCCAGTCAGCACTAAGAAACTTATGTAATAGCTTTGATGCATCTATCTTTGTCAGTTTTCAACTAGTCTTTTCTAATACATCAGTTCCTGTTGGATATGGTGTACCCATGTGTTTCTTTGACCTTTCTTGGGAGGTTGATAAATGTGTTTTTAAGCATCCATAAGTGAATTGTAATATATGCTAAAATTATATTTTTGCAATATTTCTGCCAAAACGAACTACAGTGGATGGCTTGTGTCCACATTGCATTGGAATGTGCATGCTCATAAAATTTTACACCGGACATTTGACATCTTGCCAACATTCATTTGCTATCACATCACCATCATTTCCAACTTTAAACTTATTAGTACTGAGTGCATATATAAGCATAGTTGTATGCTCCTTAGAATATTATATATTTAGAGGGGAAGGAAAGATGAAGCCAGAAAGAATATATGAAGGTCTACTTAAAGAGCTATATTAATGCTTGAATTTATTTCATCCGGCATTACACAACTGTATGAGACATAAAATATATATATATATTTATATATATATATGTAAGAAACTTTCAGGTATTGAAGCTATATGGGAAAAGTTACCAACTTTTGTTTTATTAAGTTGAGGAAAGTTTTTGCCCATTAGAAGTCAGAGTTATTATGTCTTCATTAATATGTACATAAGCTGTAGTCCAGGAAATTACAGGTCAGAGGGCCCTGTGTTGTCTGAAAAATACAATGAAAGGAACTGTTTTCATGAAAATTCTAATTTAAGCAGTATTCCTTCTTTTAAATGGAATTATAATTAGCTAATGTAAAGGAATATTGTAAAGGCAAATTATATATCTCCTACTTCTGTTATGGATCTCTTCTTAGTTTCTGCATCAGAATAGAGTACCAAAATTTGTATTTTGCTTAAATTTCACATTTTTAATTCACTCATTTGTGAGGATTAATTATGAGACTGTTTACTCTTGTTTTTGTTATTAATGTATTAGATAACCTGGTCTTTTTTTCATAATGCTGTTATGTTTGGGATTACAGCACAGGTTAGGGTCTAGCAATACAACATCATTTGAATTAATATTTATGTGTTATATATATATGTATGTATATTTAAGTGTCAAGTGACTTTCCAAAATCTTTATATATACATATAAAATGTATAAACCTATACTCTGAGCCCTATTAAGTGATGCTGTGTTCAAAAGAAAGTATTTCTATTACCTGATCTTCTAGGTTTGTTAAGTGGGAAATCTGCATACACCCACATGTTCATACCGGTAAAACTGTTTATAAAAACAAGGCTCTGCCCCTTCAGCTGATAGGAGGATCCGGTGGTCGTCTCTAGAGATGTAGATCCTTGTCAACAAGATGACCTTTGACGAAGATGGACTGGTAAGCTGTGATATGCAGGAAAGGGAAAAATGGAATCAGAGAGGAAAGCATATGAAGTTAAGAGAAGGGAAAGATTTCTCTTAGTTTGAAATAAAAAGAAATTACGGAGGGAGAGAAATGCAAGAGGGAATATCAGAGGAATGGATGATCTCAGAAGCTTCAGATTGTTCTTAAATTGTCCACATTTTTGGACTTTACCTGAACCGTGTAGGTTTTTATATTGATTTTCTATATTACATCTGTATGAACTTATGCTATAAGAAACAGAAGTGCTTGAAAGAAAATGAACAAACAAGTCTGGTCTTCATTAGTAATAGAAAACAAAGGACTAAAGCAAAATTAATCCTCTTTGTAACCATATAAAGTTAAGAGGTACAGTGTTATGAGACAAACAGCAGAAAAATTACATCTGAAGTCTGTAATAAGATTTACAGCATTATATTTTAAGGAGCTTAAACCCATATTTATGAATGCTTTGCATTTTATTTGAATCTTGTGAAAAGTTGTCATTTTCCAGGATTTCTCTACTTTAGGACTAATACCTATAGAAAATTACAACTTGTTGCTTTGCAGACTGTACAAGATTTCATTTTGACCTGGCTGCTGCTGGGGTTGGCTGCTTAATTACATTTAGTTTGTGACATTTAGTCACTCTCTGCTTAAAAGATAAATGTCGTGTCATTTCATGAGAGAGTATGCATTTCACCTTGAATGTTCTGCTATTGAGCTACTGCTAAAAATAGAAAAGCTTCTTATAATTATCTTAGCTAATTTGAATCTTTTGTAAGATTGAACTGATTGGATGCACAATCAAAGGGATTGTAAGAAAAAGAATATTTGGTGCAGTTGTTTCTTCTGAAACTTGTGAGATTGAAGAGAAAATGATACATTCCTTATAAGATCATTTTTGGGCAGAAGCTTCTCGGTACATCTTGCTGTGAAAAGGCATTGATCTCACTCCTCTCTGTGGGTTCTCACTCAGCCATCAGGACATAGCAAATTAGTGCTGGCATCACATCTGCAGCCCAATCCCTCTATCTAACACAATAGCATCTGGAGTAACACATAGGACATTGACAAACTATCAAGTGCCATATATTACCATAGAGTTCCAAGTGTTCTCATTTTCCCTCTTCGCGATTTTCTTTAAAACAACCACCACCACCAACAACAAAACACACAAACACACAAAAACAATAGCATTCTGTCAAAAATAACATGACTAAAATTCTGGGGTTGGTAGGATGTGGCATACACTAATATGTGGGAGGGTACAAGTCTTCTAAAACTCATATGGCCTAAGGCAAACTCTAGATCTTGATTAAGAGTTACGTAAGTGAAATTGGTATCTTCTTTCTTCAGTTCATTTTTGTAAATAAATAAAATCACTGTGGGCTGTTCTAACAGTGAGACATATTCATGTTAGGAATACCATCTGTATTATGTGTTTTTTAGTATATGGGTGGGTAACAGTAAATATTATGTAACTGTTAAGATTTGGATAAAAAACAGTGTCTTGCTATCCCCTTGATAGCCTCTCATCCCCTGAGGTACTGAACGCTCATTTTCCATAGTAATCATTCAGCCCTTTGTTTTCATCAAATGATTGCATCAGATAATACATTTTAGCTTACGTAGCCTAGAACTGGTAATCCCAAGAGATTAATAAGATTATAAATGTAACTAAAATTAATCAAGTTTAATCAAGAAAAAGGATTAACATGGCAATATTTTCTTCTTGTTGTCAATCAATCAAATGAATATGCAATGCAGAACCTAACCCAGCATTGTGTAGCAACACTTCAGAATTTCAAAACTTCCCCAGGCGAAAAAGTTTTACATTGAAATTGTGAATATGTAAAATAGAATGAAGAATTTATATCCACTGCATTAATTCCATGCCCATTGTGTTTTAAAACAAACTACAGTTAAAAATATAAAATAATATCAGATATAATGCATGAATAATCCAAACGTGGCATGAATAAATTGATTTGAACCAATCATTTAACATGTAATTTATCTGCAAAGAATTCCTGATGATGGAATTCCTGGACTGTCATTTTCAAAAAAAGCAGTGTTGATTAGCAGAGATTGAAGACCATTTTTTTTTCTGATTTTTCACTTGATATTGTTTTGTTTTGTCAGAATAAATTTCCATACCTATCTTTGAAGTAAAGCATCGACTCTCTGTCTTCCAGAGATCTTCTTTAACATTGTTCTAAACAAAGTTCATTGTACTCTGTTTAATCTTGCTAGGAATGCAGCTTTCAAAGTCAATTGTTGTCCATTTGGAGCTGTGGACAATAGAAAATAAAAATATGTTAGTTTATCCATTACATTTTCCTACTGGTGATAACTTCTCCCTAAGCAGTGTTTGCTGCTGTCATGCTCCTGAATCTCTTAATTTTGGATAATAACTAGCTTTCAGATTGTCACAACAACAGATTTTCATGTATGCAAGACTAGAATTAAAAATATAAAATAAGAAAGTTTTTCTTAAAGTTAGGCCTTAATTTTTAACTGGACTGTGTTCTAAGTGACTAATTTATGTTAAATTAAGAACCTACATTTGGGGAAGAACTGCATTGCAGGGAGTGAGGCTATGTAGTCTAACAGTTCTGGCAGTGAATGGGCCATTATTCTGCTGTAAGAGGTAGAACATCCTGCTTCACCTCTCTGTCTTTTCTGGTTTTTTTTCCAGTCTTTATTTGTCTTATCTGCCTAGAATGTTTTCCAGTATGCTTATACAGCCATTTCAAATACTATTTATAATACAAATTTATGATAACAATAGAGTTAGTTACAGATCTGTCCTCCCTTTGGAATAAATATTCCTCTCCCTCTCAGTCCCACTGAACAGTGAAAATCTGAAAAGGCTCACATAAGCATGGCAATGTATTGTGCTGCTGACTTTAAGATAAATAATAAGCAAACAAACATGTCTTTGTCTGACAAGTTTTGGCTTGGGCACACCCACTTATCCCTCATCAACCAAGATAAATTGCTTCAGAGGGAGGACTTCCATGTTCACAGAAGGAATGCAGAAGTTCTTTCTATTTTGTACGTGCTTGGTGCCTTTTCTTTGTTATCAGTTTCATGTCCTCTTTGTGTTTTAAAGCTCTGCTTGGGAAAGGAGGTTATAAATATTAAAGCTCTGCACAGTTTCTTGAGAATGATTTGGGATTTTTTGTTTTGTCTTAAATATTCCTTGCTTGTGCTATTTTTACCTCAAAGCTATCCTTCCTCATCCAGGCAATGTATTTTTAGTTTGTCCTGATAGTTGAAAAGATTTTTATTAATTGGACAGAGATTACTTCTGGCTTTTTCCTTTTCCAATTCTGTTGTAATATTGCCAGCACTGAGAAACACACACTTAGAGCAGATCTTGCAAATGTTATATGAAAGATATAGAATTCATATTTTGGAAGTATTTTAATGAATCCCCTTCCATAAACAGCAAGAGTTCTTTAAACACTGTAATGTGTGTCTTACGTTGGACTTTGTGAAGAAAAATCCAAAGTCTTTGTTCATAATTTCATAGGACTTTGTAACTAAAATTTTAATGTGATCAGGCTGTGGTTGATACAGTTTCTGTATCATGGCAGACAACACAAATATGTTTCTGGCATGGCTTAAATTAGATGAGAAATTCTATTTTCCCTCTCATAAACATTTACAGTAGTTATTGACACATACTTGAAAGGCCAGGATTTTGACTTTTAACTAGGGGTATATATATACCTCTAGCTGTAGGCCCCATTTTAGCTCAGGTTCCCTTTCCCACTGTTCTAGAAAAATAAAAATTATGTAAAGAACTTTTCCACATAAGATTTTCCATATTTCCCTACATTTTATTTGCGTGGGTTTTAAATAGTCTAAATAGACCCTTTTCTTTGATGTGTGAGGGTAATGGACGGATCCCTCTGTCAATTCCCACGATCACCCAAGCTCTGTCAGGGAGCAGTGGGAAAGGATATGGAGTTAGCAATAAAAGAAAGAGTCCAAGTGCAATGCAAAAAGGAAAAGAATACTTTCTGTAATTAGAAAGTCTGTAAATTACTGTAGCCCTTGGGTCAGTGTCCCTAGGGTTAAACCATATTTTTGCACCATTTAAGTAGCTACTTATTAAAACCATGTAGATGCTTGAACAAGCAAGCTGTCATTTTACTCTGATAAGTGTACCTTCTCCCGAGGAGGGAAGGCAAATGTGCCTTGATAAGAATACAAATGCTTTTTAAAGGGTAGATTCCCACATACACGGCCCTTCTCCATTAAAGGCACATTGTCAGGTGAACTTTGCAGACTTTAGAACCAAATATTTGTGTCTCAGAGCTGCTGACTCCTACAGAAAAAAAGACCACAAGAAATATGGAAAGTTTCCTTGTAGGTTACTTCTCTTATTTATTTATTTATTTGTGGTTTTGCTTGTAATGCAGCAGGAGTGGTTTTCCCTTGTGAAATGAGTAGTGAGCTCTGCAGAGCTCATAGGGGATCCTCTGGAGCCACAAAGCTGTCTTCAGGGTGATCAGAGCTTCTGCCCTTCAGTCTTCCCTCTTTCAGTTTCTCAAGCACAGAGAAGAGGGAAGGATTTGGATTTGCTCAGCAATGGTAATTTGCTCATGGTTTAATTAACCCTCAACAGCATTCACTTTTTGGCAGACTTCCAGTGGAGTTCAGCAAGGATGGTGGCTATCACTCATGCCTGTACCTGCCTTCTTCCTCTTCCAGAACTGGAGAGGTTTCTGTGCAGGTTCAGAAATGGCAGTGACATCCATCAGCCCTCTTTGAATGTACCTCGACACAGTGGGACCCTCATGAACAAATTATGCAGTCTGCCTTTGTTTAACACACTGGGTTAAACTCTGTTTTTCTTCTAACGCAGTCTCCTCTCTTCAATCGCCCAGGGTATTTTCTCTCTTCTACCTTGGCGTTTCTCCATGTCTTTATTTAAATTCAGCTTTTAATTTTTCCTTCTGTTTTTCCCTTCCAATTCTCAATTGCAACTGTTATGATCAGCTGCTTCTTTGTTCTTCTCTCTGATCCTTTCACCACCCCACTGAGATGAGGTCCCTCATTCTTCAGCCCCATGTGACATGAGTGGGTGAGCAGTGAGCAGATGATAGAATTAATTTCCAGGTGTCTCCCTCCTTTTGCTTTTGACATCCTGTCATTTGCCATATCCTTATGTCTGGGGGGAGGTGTTATTTCTTGAAGTTGTGCAATCCTTTTCTAGGTTAGCACTGAGCAATCTTAATTATTTCAGAGACAGCTTTTATATAAGGAGGTACTTTGTGAGGGTAAAGACTTTCAAATTCTTTTCCTTTCCTTTTTTCCTTTACGAACAGTTGAATACAGTAAAATGGAAAAGGTATGGAAGTAGTGGCATCATTTTAAAGCATGTCTGAAGCTACCCTAAGCCATGAGAATGTAGTACTTTGCAATAGAACAGAAATGCTTAGCTTGAAAAAACTAAAAATAATAGTAAGATTCATTGCTGCTTGTTTCTTTTTCATCTTAGCAAATTACATATATTGAAGGTTTGGTCTCCTCCACAGACGATTGCCTCCTGGTGAGGCACGTCTGTTTGCAGAAGTGCGATGTGGTTGACTTGTATGTGAACTTCTTATTTGCCCTCTCGTTTGTTTACAGAAACTGGGATGATTTACTACAAAGAGTGGAGTATTCCTCCTGTACATCCTTTGCATGTCTCATTGTGCCTGGTGGGCATCTCTCATCCATACCATTAATTACATTTCCAGAGTGGGAAGGGTAAAGGAAAGGTAATCTGTGTCATAATGGAGTCAGGTATGAGTGAAGAATGCCAATATGTATTAAGTGTATGCTTGAACCTAATATTTATTTATTTACTGCTTGATTTCCCTCTCAACATTCTAGTGTGCTGTTTGTTATTCAACTTATTTTTCTTATTCTGTTGGGTGACTCCCTCAAAACATTGCTTGTTCTTAATTATTGATATTCTGCTCTGTTTTGGAAGAAGAATATAAGTAAAAATGCCCAGCTCTTTGTCGTTGTGTGCTACAGATAGTATTTCCGTAGAATACTTCAGTTATGCCTCGCCTTAAGGGAAATGATCTTTCTCTTTAAGGACCTTCTTTTCATTAATTTAAATGTTTCTGAGGATTAGAAGTGAGATTAGCTGAACACACAACACATTTGGGGAAAGGGAGGATGAATAAGAAATTTTAGTGACATGAGCACCCATATTCCTTTTTATGAATTTCACATTGTATGTTGTACGATTACAAAGAGTTGCTAACAAGTCATCAGAAGGAGACTCCATTTTCTTTTCCTCTACCTGCCTTCAATACACCTAAAATAAATGTGTGAACAGCTGTGATGAAAGAGCAAAAAGAAAGAAATGCTGGAAGCAAATTTTTAAATTTTCAGTGCTCACTCTGACTGATTTTTGATTTTATGATCAATATTATGTTTCATAACTAGCAGTGAAATAAGGATCCAAACTGAATTATTCAAAAACTGGAAATATTTGTCTTGATTTTTTTTTTTTTTTTTAGTGAGCTTGGTCTTTTCTGAAACCACAAATTGTGAGTAGCATCTAGAATTTAATATGCCTGCATGCTACATTTCAGGACTAAGTGTACTGATTATCATTTGTTCCTGATAAATGACATAAATGTTCAGATTTTTTTCACGAGTTGTATGTTCCTGACTTTTGTGGGAATTACTGATATTAAGATATTTCAAAATTAGGCCAAAAGACAATGCTGTGCAATGTTTGTGAACTGATTTGCAGACAGATGTGCAAGATTCAGTTCTGATTTTCTGTTTTGAAATCACCAGAAAGCTCCATCTTCTCCCAGCATCTTTGTGGGAAGAAAGGTTTATTTTCTACATTTTTTCCAAGTATTCCAGATTGTTTATATTGTATTTTAATCTGTGTGAATATTTTAAAACAAGCTGGCATCCTTTCTGAGAAGCTGAAAATTTTTTAACACATTTGTGTTGTTACTTGGTTTGCTTTTTAAACTAACACTCTGATAAATTGCCCTTTTTTATATTAAACCAAAGGTGGGCCAAACCAAGCTGAACAAGCTCAGTTATCTTTCAAATGGGACAAAGCGTTTGACCAACTGAGGAAGGTGACAGAGTGAATGCTTAAGCCAACCTGTCTAATAAGGGAGTCTGTAACAGTTCTTCCTGTCACAGAAGGCTCTTTTACATGCTCTATTTATAATGTCCTGTTGCCATTTTATTGTGCCTTTAACAGCTATGCAAGGGTGATTAAAAACAGTCCCTGAATTTCCTGTGTCACTTTTCACTCATCATCACGGCTCTGAATGGTGATAGTTTAAACCTCCCCATGCCCGTTAGCTAATGTTTGTTGAGAACATAATATTGGCCTCTTTCTTTTTATTACAAATGTCATGAATCTGTATTATTAATTTTCATTGTCAGGCTTATGGGAAGGATCCAAATCTGGAAATTTAAATAACAATTCATCTTCCTTGTTTTCTGGTCTTCAAATTCCTCTGCACAAAACTCTACTTGACACAGCATTACTCTAGCATTAGGTTCACTGCTTTTGCCTAGCAACACAAATAGGTTTTACACTTTCCAGGCTTCTCCTGTTAACTTCTAAAGCTGATTGTTGTCACTGGTATATCTTTGCTTGCTATTTATTTGTTACTAGGTGTCACAGCTCTGGACAGGCTCCCCTGGCTGGATGCTCACCATGCTCTGGCTTTAGGTCCCACCACACTGGAGCTGTGCTCTCTCAATCTTCCTGACTTTGAGCAGAACCCAGGGCTGCCTTTGGCTCTCTGCTCCTACGTGCTTTCTCAAGACAAGCTCTCCTAATTTCTTAGACTTGCTCTCAGTTGCTTAGCCTCTATTTGTGCCAGTCATTGGGAAGATCCCCATGCCCTCCTGAAGCCCAAAGCTTTGCACTGTACTTCTTCAGCCTGAAATAGAAGTTCTCACTCTGAACTTTGACATTGCAAGAAATATACTGAATCCAAAAGAAAGAAATGTCTTTGTGTCCTTCTTGCACCATATTCTTCCTGGGTTAGAAGCACAGCCTTCAGAGAGGGGCACGGTCCCTCTTCAGAAACTTGCAGCCTGTTGCTTGCTGCCAGTCAACTCCCCTCCACCTTTGCCATTACACAGTAAGGAAAGTTCATTCTTTGGCCTGAAGCCTGTGCCTTTGCTCATCTCTCTCCTACTTTTTGTCTCATCTGCCTTCTTGACCCACCCTATTTTCACAGCTTTTAAAAAGTGTTTAATACTGAGCTCTCCAGATTGTCCCAGGAGGGTGGTTTTCCCTTCGCAGACAATCCTTAGTAAACTTGCCGCCCAGCTCAGCACATTCTTGAAGTGTTAGCAACATCTCTGCTTGTTCTGTAGTATTTCACAAACAGAAGGTGTCAGAGGACAGTGTCCTCATCACATTTACTTTGTGTGTGAAATGGAGGAGAAAGAGTGAGGACACAGTTTACATACATAGTCGCTGTAACAGGAGCTGCTAGCTAATGCATAGCTGCTCAGTGGGATCAGGCTTTTGTGCACAACACGGGTTCACCACGGGCCGTCCTAGGCTCTGCAAGCAGGCATCCTTCTTCCTAGCAGCATCCATCCCATGTGCCCATGGTGTCCCATGAGTCACCAGCTGGCCACGACTGCTGCTTCCTGCAGCGCTGCAGGCGGCCCTGCTGTGTGCCCTGGTGCGTGTTGTGCTCGGGCGAGGGAGCAGCTCTCAAGCGGTCTGGCTGCACGGGGCCACCAACACCTCAGAAGGAGCTGGAGGTCTCTGGGATGGGCTGATCTCCAGCTTTTTACTGGATGTATAGGACAGCTGCTCCTGACGGCACTCAAGATGACTCAGAGGAGAAAAAAGTGGCAGCATGTAAGACTGTGCCAGAGTCAGTGCTGGTTGCTCAGCAAGACTTGTGCACTTACAGCCACACCTCAGATTTGTCATTTAAGAGCTACCGCTAACACATGCTGGAGCAGACTGATGCCGGCTGTTGTGGGAGTCCCTGAGCTGCACTGGAGCTTTTTTCGCTGCTCAGACGCTGCCCCAGAGGTTGTCATCTGTCCCACCCACCCACATGCAGACGATACTCAGAGAGGACAAAGTGGAAAGAAAATGTGTGCAGAGCTTGTGCTCAGCCATCGGCAAGGAGCTGATGGTTATGTTGGTCCTCAGCCTGTATATTTCCTCTAGGGGTTTAATTAATTTTAGGAGTAGAAATGAAGTGTTCCTATAGAATGTTCCCGGGGGGGAGGTTGCATGAGATACAAGTGATTCCTAGTGTTGTTGATTTTTTACGTGTTGTACAGATTACACAAATGTGAGGTTGTTACCTATTTGTTCTTTCTGGGGGCAAAAAGAAGGCATTGATGGCTTTTTAGAGCATGTGCCTCAGCTGCACACATTCATCAATCAGTTGCAATCTGTATTGGGAAATATGCTGTTAATGTATAGGGTGAAATGAAACATTTAAAGATACTCCTGATTTTATATCTATATCTATATATATATCTCAAAAACAGGAGAAAGCATGACCTCCTTTTGTCAGTCATGCTTTTTGTTATTATGGGAATGACAGCCTTAATTCCTGGAAGTGCTAGAGTGTATTTGGTTGGCTGAATGTTGTCCTTCATAGCAGTCTGTTTGTCATCTCGACTCTTTTTGTGAAAATGGAATTCAGATTTCTAGCCAAAAACATAATAATTTTTACTTTGTGTTGCGGTTATATAACAGATCATGGTGAGCTGAAATGCTTGGTGTTTCAAAATGATTCGATGGCTCATAAAATTGAATAATACTTTTTCCTCACATCATGCTTTGATTCTATCTGGGGATGAGTAAAACTGTTGAATTAAAGAAAACTCCATCTGAAAAATTAGACAAATATTTGAATTGTGAAAATCTGTTGGGATTTTTTTTATATGTATTTTTAAAATTCATTAGTCTGTGGCTTTTCTTGTATTAGGAAGTAACAGAAATCTCACAGGAGAACAATGTGCAATTCCTGAAATGTTTGAGAAAGAGTTATAGTTTGGTGACCATTGAAACAGCACACAAAAGTTCCCTGAGATTTCAACCGTTTTATGTTTGAATTGGAAGCAACATAAAATAGCTCTTGAAAACCGCTGTTTCCTTACATATTTGGAATCAGTGGGAAATAGGTTTCTTTGGAAATACTTTAGAGGGCTTATTGGGAAATTAGGAGTCTTGTTCATTCAGCATCTGTCCCTAATACTCGTATGATGGACAAACTCAAAAGGTGTGGGTCCATTTTTGGAGGCTTCACACTAGGGGCCTATTTGGTTTCAGCTGGTACCATCATCATTTTCTTGGACATTGTAGCCTGTGCCCTCAGCTGCTTCTGCAACTACACTGGAAGCAGGATAAAGTCATTGACTCTGTTAATTAGGTCTTGGAAATGAACATTTGCTCCAAACTCTCACTGGCTTTAGTTCAGTCTGACTCTTTTTAAGAAACAAGGCTAGTCATGCTGCTTGGAGCAGATGAGGTTTTCCTGGGTGAGGAGGGAAAAAGAACAGCCTCTGGGGACTTAAGCATGTGTCGAGGTATTTGTGAGATCTGGAGAGACACAAAGTTATGGAGCAGTGTGGGTCTCGGTTCCTAAAGGACTGTCCGAAGCAAGGGGCAGGCAATGCTCTAACCTGTTGCTCAGAGGATGTGATAACAGAGGTGACCTCTAACCAGCTTTTGGGTTCAAGTTAAGGATTTTCATTCCAGGCAATCTCTATTTATTCAGGCCTAACAGAAAAACTCCATTATTGTATCTTAGTACTCAGCTGTGGATATATTTTTAGGCTAATATACACATTACTAAGGGAGAAAGCAGGAAACTAAGAACACTTCTGTCTTACAAGCATACAAAAGTGTATTATGTATACAAAGAATATACAATTTTGAAAGGGCTCTTAGGCCTGCTTATGATGTTTACATAAAGAGTTAGTATTGCCATTCTCAGGGTATTGATAATATTTTGCCTGGAAAAGAGATGCCATCCCTTGGATTTTCTTCTTGTTTGTAAAGTTGCAATTTTGCTTTGTATATCTAATACCACAAAGCTTGTTTCTCTACAAGTTGCTCTATTTTCAAAGATAATAGGTAGATGTTAAAGTTCCAGCTTTTCTTCCCAGTATTACATGTGTGGCTCTATTTGCATTCTCTCAGCTTATGTTTTCTCAGATGCAGAAAATTATGTAATTAGTTGTGGGGTCTCATACCATCATTTCAGAGATGTTTCCCATTTAAATTAAAGGCCTGTTGTTCTACCCAATCAGTAATTGTCTAGATCTTTTAAGATCTCCTTCAGCTTGATTTAATTGTTAAACATTAATTTAGTGGGAAAAAGGCTTCAAAGGGGGAAAAAAGAACTGCTGGAGGGGCAAAATATTAATAGGTGCTTAAAAGCAAAACTGTAATTCTTCCCTTTCTAAGCTTGCAGCCCTTCAGGCCTAGTAGAAAAGAAACAATTGACTGTATTACAGGATTATATAGATTTCATTGACTTAAAATGAACTGAAAGCAGCTGTAGGGAGATTTACCTCAAGTCTTTATTATTAGCCATACAAGGCAGAAAGAAAAACAATGTTTTGTTTGAATCAGAAAATACAATTTTCAATACTGGTTTAGAAAAGGTTAGATAAAGAGAGCTTTTCAATAGGGAAAAGGTGAATAGAAAAATTCTGTTTTGCCAGAATTATATCCCATATAAAAGATTTCATCCAACAGAAAAAGGGTTTTATTATGCTTGTGGGATCTTCTTTTTCTTTCATTTCTGATGGATGATCTTTGAGTTTATTATAAGTGATATCTCTTTTACTTACTAATGACAGTAATACTTCACTCTGTTGAATACTATCATGCAAATGGAGATAAAGATCAAAAAAGTGTGCTTTATACAAAGGAAATCCTTCTAAAGTCTGCATATCATTAAAAAATATGTTAGTATGGGTTTGCCTCAAAGATTTCTGCTCTTAGCTGTTAAAAGTTCTGATTAGGAGAGAATTGAGGATTTTTTTTTATAAAAAAAGTTTGGGATACAAAGTCATCTCTTTCAAAGATCCAGAATATTTCCTTATAGTGAAATTTGAAAAATATTTGGCATCATTTTATCTATCATAGATTTTTTTTTAAAACTACACATACCATTAAAATGCAGTGAACAGTAGTTGGTTTCTAAAATATATTTAATTATGTTTTAAAATCAGTTTTTCTTCAAAGGAGAGTCTACAGAGAGAAATATGGTTGTTACTGTCTGCAACAATGTAGCTTTGAAGAACATATTGTTGCTCACATTCTGATACTCTGTGTATGGAGAGGTGGAGTTTAAGAGTTCTTTTACACTTCATATTCACTTCATAATTTTATGCAATTTATATTTTCTCTTATTTTTTCCAGTGGGGCAATAACTTTTTGAGGTATTATAAATGGTGACTTTTAGAACCTGTGGCAATGTCATCTTAATTAACTATTTTGAATTTTTAATGTTTATGGAAGAGATGTTCTCAACTCTCTGACATTCATGATGTCAAGCTACTATTGAACTACAATTTTTTTCTTCAATTCTTTTCTTAAATCATTAATTAAAGGATTATCTTTCTACAGCTGTGTAGCAGCTATTGCAAACTTCAAATTGGTGGCCCGATGTTTTGATCTTAAATTGGAGAAAGACTGAATACTTTGTGAAAGTAAAACTTCTTTTTTTTTTTTTTTTTTTCTTTTCAAAATTTTCACTCAGGACTACTGTTCATTCTGTTATAGAGCAAGGCACGGTTCCTGTATCAACCTGAATTCAGGTAACACTATATATGTTTTTCAGCCTAAAGAAATTGAATTACTACTGGCATAGTAGTACAGAAAAATACTTAACATTTATACCCCACTTTAATCCATAGGTTGTAAGGGACTTCTCCAGGTTTAGCATCTTCTCTTTTGGTTTTTACAGTTGAAGAAATCTAAATGCAGAGAGACAAAACAACTTGCCCAAGCTTTCAAAGGGACAGAATCAGAGCTGAACACTGAATGCCCGTCCTGTAGTTCACACCACCTAGATAACAGGCTGGGAAGGTGACCATTGCTCTGGCATTTAGAGAGTAGTTTCGTCCTAGACTCTCACACCCAGTTTAATTTCCCAGCAAGAAAACCCAATCTTCTTTACCCCCATGATTTCCAGGAGCTTTCTTCTCTTATGAGATAGCAGCAAAACCTTTTTGTTTTCAATATTGCCTTCTAATAAGTCCAGGTACCTACTGCTCTGTGTAGGAAGAGGATGTTTTCATTCAGGTTGATGTGTTTTGTGCTCGAAAGTATTCACTTCTAATTGAAACTTCCAAAAGATAAGAGTTCAACAAAGGAATTTGATATGTTTGCTGTAGACATGTTGTCAGACTTGCTGAACACCATCCCAAAACACTAGGAGAGGTGGGAAGTGGAGGGTGGATAAAAGTGACCTGAAACACACCTGAATAGTTTGCACAACTCCGTATGTAATTATTTGGTATGTGCATGCATTTACAGTGCTGTAATTGTGCGTCTGAAGTACTTTTAGTTATGCATTACTAGCCTGTTAATCTGTTGGAGAGAAAAGAAATATTGAACAAAATGAAATACTACTAAGAAGAAATTTTATTTCATCCACATATTCACAAAAAGATAACTTGTATTTTTGTGAACTTACGTTAGCATTTTTGACAATGTGGATGCTACTTTTAAGACAGGATTAATCTCCCTTCTTGGAAATGACTTCCAATTATTTGTGTATAGGATGTGCACAATATTCTGCTTCCTTGCACAGTGTTTTCTATTCAGAGTAGTAAGGGACATATGTTCATTCCACATGTTGGTAGTGATCAACAGGAGTTATGAATTATTGAAAATCATCACACCTTCCAGGCATTTCAGAGCAGTAACATATAACAAGAAGAGACATATTTCCTTAAATGAATCTATTTTCATTCAGTGGGTTATTCACTTAACCAGCATTAAATGTAATCCTCTTTGAATCTCAGTGGCCACCTCCTACTCTTTCTCTGTCAGTCTTCATCTCCTGCAAAAGCATGAATTCAGCCTTCAAAAGAATAGTAGTTTGGCTAAATCTCTGTGGAGCTTTCCTTAAGAAATACAAGAGGGATTCTATAGAACTAGTGCAAAATAGCTCAAGGTCAGTAGCTCCTAATACTTTACATCCTAATTAAAGTATTCACATTTTGTTTAGTCTCTACTAACTTTTTTTCTTCTCATTTCTCTTTTTATATCCTTTCTCTCTCTCTTTTTTAAATCTCCTTTTCTCTTTCGCTTATTTTCTTTTTAAGATGGAAAGGTATTTGTCTCAGTAATGTAACATCATCACCTCTTCTAATGCAGATTTTGTTTTCAGGCAAGCCAAATCACACTGCTGGCGCTTGTGATTTGCTGCACACCAGCTTTGCAGAATATAATGGAGCGGGACAGTATTCTTTTTGATGTGGTTAATCTCTGTTATACTTGTGCCTCTCCTGAAAACTGCACTGTGTCAGAGAGTCTTTTGTAGCCATTGGTGACAGGAAGATCAACAGAGAGAGGTTGCTCCATTAACCTCTGAAGTAATGAAGTTGCATTTCAGGCAGTCAACACTCACGCTGCCAATTTATTATCATTTAAGAGGAAGTGAAACTACTTCAAGCCACTCTAGTGTCCACATTTTGATAAATACACAGATTGCTAATGTTCTAATGCTAACAATCAGCCTCAAGGGGACCTCTAATGGTGAAGGATGCTGTGGCTGTGTGTCTCCTTGTTCTTGCAAAATGAAAAGTCTTCAGCACCAAGAAAACAAGCTAAGCCTTTTTTTCTTTTTCTTTTCCTTTTTTTTTCCATACTAAATACACAGATGTAGTTTTGCTGTTAATGCCAGCTTTATCTGTCCACGTGGAAATGCTAAAAGTAGATAAATCCTTTGAGAACCAGTTTGTGTAAACTTTCAAGGGAATCAAATTCAGATCTCCAGATTTGCTTCTGTATCATTCTGGTTTCCCAGACGATACACATTTGTAAAGGGGATTATTTCCTGTCTTTGAAAGTGACATAACCAAAATCTTGGGAACACATTTAAACCCTGAATTTGTTAAAATATTGCAGGATTGTCTGACCTTGTAAGTTTTTCGTGACCAATAGTCAAATCAGTGAGACTGGCTTTCTGAGGAAGCAATAACACTAGTCTCCACCACCTCAGCAGTAAAACAGGCTTGTAAAAGAAAACACTGCAAAACGGGCATGACCATACCCCCATTCTTCCTGAGTTCTGCTCCTAGGCATGGTCTTTGGCACGTATTTTTTCCTGCTAAAGGTAGTGTAATTTACATGTCTGGCTTTTCGTAAGTAGTGAAAACACTTTTTATGTGTAAAAGTCCAGGTGGTTACATAGCCATATCATACATTCCTGTTCTCCCAGGGTGACATAAATAGTTATTTATCCATGCTATTTCAGAGACATAGAACCAAGGTGATCAGCTAAGTGCAGCATGTTCCTTGCTGGTGCCTGGCAGGATTTCTGGCATATTCATACTTTTGCTGAGGGCCAGGTTTTGCCTGCAGATGGGTCTCTGAGTGTTCGCTTCCTGGGACTATTTTGACATAGCTCCACTAAGTAATGTGAAAGACTCTGTCTTCTGTGGGCTTTGGATGGCTCCTTTTAATGTCTTTCATCTGTGAGGAAAAAGCACTCAGTAAAGGAAGGGGAATATTACCTGCATTTTATAAAAGGATATTGTTTATAAATGGAATATTCCCCTGTGGACTCATGCCCATTGTGCAAGATGACTGTTTTCTAGCCTCTCCTGTCAATAGTCTGAGCTACGTTTCCCTCCCTCTCGAACTGTGCCTCTTCCTGCCGTGACGCAGGTTTGCTAGCCTGCTCCCCTGCACATGACCTCTGCAGGGGCAAAGTGACTGCATCTCCTTCCTGGGCTTTTCTTTCATGAGAAATGGTGGCTGGGCTATGTAGTCTCTGGCTGATGGTGCAGAGCTCTGCCAAGTGCAGGAGTGAGCTGTGGTCAGCGGTCAGTTCCTCACCCTGGCACCCTACCTGGCGGGCAACATCCCAAGGTCTCTGTCCACACTGTAGGATTTGGAGCGGTGCTGAGCTGCTCTGCTGTCTGGCAGGGCTTGTCACAGACCTGGTGCTGGAGTGAGGACCACAAATATCTCCCGCGTGTGCTGCAAAGCTGTGTTGAGAAATGCAGCTCGCAGAGCTTAATGTATGTCCTCCCCCTCCTCTCTTCCCTAACCCCATGACACATTACCCTCTGTGCTGAGACAACAGGTATCTCAACACTCTCCCTTTTGTATTTAGGCAGGCAGGTTTGGAAAGGGCCCCCTACCAGGCCAGAGCATGGGGTTGCTGCAGGGTACCTGACATGACGCGCACGGTTTCGCTTTTTCAGCTGTGCTCAGCCAGGAGTGGATCAGAGCCCTGCTCCCAGCTGAGCACAGCTGAAGGGCCTGGCAGGACAATCAGGAGCACGGCCAGCCTGATCACGCTCAGCACTGCCTCAGAAATACATTTGGCAAACTTGGGGGGGGGGGGGGGGGGGGCAGGGGGGCTGTGCTACTTGCACAGCCTGTGGCCACCACAGAGCACTCAGATCTACCTCTCTGTTCAGGCTGCCGTGCTGAGTTTCTGCAAGGACATGTCACAGAGAGGACCAGAAAAGCTGTCAAGAAATCTGCAGCAATGCTAAAACCAGAGAAACGTGGGCAGTCTTCTGTGGCCAGAACTGTTTCAACACTCTCTCCCTCTCTTTGCCCTCTAACCCCTTGCTTACTTGACATTAATAGCATTCATAAAGCAAACCAAATGCACTGTGCCCGGTGTGTGTGTATATAGAGAAAGACAGCTGAGATACGTGGTGTGTGGTGCTGCAGAAAAATTTTGTTGGCAACACGGTCAAATTTTCAGGTCGTGGAGATGTTTTCATTTAGTACAAATTTACTTTATAGTTTGTATATGTTTTCAAAAAAAGTGAGATAAGATTAGGCAACACTGAATTGTAATTTGTAAATCCATGGCGTGGTATTGGTTTGTGTCTGTAGTCTTTTTACGTGATTTAAATATACAGTTTACTAATCTTAGCTTCTTCCCTTCTATGTTTAACCAAAGTGAACTGTTAAAGAATGTGACATATTATTTTATTGGCATTGATTCACAACTGAGTCAGTGAACTTTATTGCACTTACAACTAAAATTGGATTCTAACTTTCAAAAATTTATGACAATTGCTCCTTCTTGTGGCTTGAATGTTGACATATAATTAATTTAGGATTTCTTCTTGAGATTTCCTGTCTAGGTTTGTACCTGTCACAAAAATATCCTTGGAAGTTTATCTAACAGCTGGAACACCGTGAGAGTCAATTGAAATTTGGCAGAGATTTACTGGGGCCAATGGAAGTGCTCTGAGCAGGATGGCATAAATATGCAAAAAGAGACCTTTTTTATTTCAGCCGTTTTACAGGATCCCAGTACAGGTTGATAATGGCTTAATACTGAAAAATGCTGACATTTTGTCAGGTAACAATAACAGCAGAAAAAAAGGGTTCCACAAGCGTGAATTAGCACTCTGTTGAATTATGCACAGAATAGAAATATGTCAGTTGCCTTCCCTCAACCCCAGATGCCCTGCAGGTTTCAGCTCATTCTTTTAAGAAACAAGATATATTTCATGGGAATTTCCCACAAAATGGTTTTGAAATCTTTTTTTGTCCCTCTGCAGGATTGAAGGAATTCTGAAAAATCAAAATATAGGTTGTGATGACTTAGTGACAGTATTGAAGGACTAGGCAGTAAAACAGCAGATGAAATTTCCTTTAGATAAATGTAAAATGAAGCATAGGGGGAAAAAAGCAATTGTAACACTACATACCTAATGTCAGGATGTAAATTAGCCATTACTGTTCAGGAAGGAGATGCTGGAATTGTTGTACATAGCTCTCCAAAACTTTGCTTTATTTGCAGCAGTAGTCAAAATGGCAAACAATATTATAAATATATAGAAAAGAAATAGTTATCTAAACACAAAGCCATTTTTAACCCCTGTACCAGTTCAAGGTTTGCCCACATCTTTTTAATTCTATGTGTTATGGTAAGCCAGTCATAAAGAATACAAAGGAAAAGGTAGAAAGGAAAAGGGTAGAAAAAAGAATGATGAGAATGATAGATGTAAAATTATTTCTACATGAAAGAGGGGGGTTGGATCTAGATATCTTTGAGGTCCCTTCCAACCCAAGCCATTCTATGAAGAGAGACTGTTACAATATAATTCTTCAGCTGGGAAAAGACAAAATATGAGAGGTCTCTAAAATCTTGAATAGCCTGGAAGTTGTGAATATGAAATGATTGGTAAATTTTCTTACAATACGGGCACTTACTGAAATGAGCTGGCAATACTTACTCCAATACCATGTAACTGTTGCCCAGGCTTCCCATGCCAATTGCAGAGACTACAAGTATAAATGAAATTAGAAGAGTGCTAACTAGTTTGTGGATGACGTTGGTCTATTGATGGCTGTTACATGCAGTGTTCCAGATTTAGTGGGGAGCCCTGAGCTCCCAGGGACCCATGCATTGCAGGAGCCTTCAGGAGGTTCTCCCTGGAGGGGGAGGAAAGGCCATTTCTCCTTCTGTGTATGGACAGGGCAGGTGTGAGCTGCTCCCAATCCACACTTTGAACTTTTGAAGAAAGATGAATTAGAAAATACTGTTGGAACAAGCTGCATTTTCTGTAAGCCTGCAAAGCAATTTGTGCTCATTATCATGTCAGTAACTAGTGTTGGAAGATACGTTACTTGGGGAATTAAAAATAAAATTTCATTTAATTAAGTGGAAGTAAAAACCCCAAAATATTGTTGGAAAAAACTCCTGCAAGGGGCATTGGTGATCCCCTCCCCCCTTTCGCCCCCTTTCCTTTTTATATCCCATGTCTGTGATTCAGTGGCATGAGAAAATTACTGATTTTTTTTGCGTTGTTTTGTTTTCACATGACTTTTAATTGTTGAGTTCTGCTACAGAAGCTGTTCTTGGTTCAATCAATTGTTTTTGTCAATAAAGCAATTGATAAACTACAGTTAAGGTATATATTACAAGAAGTGGCTTGTTCGAAAGCCCAAGTAGCTTTGACAAAAAAAAAAACAAACAAAAAAAAAAACTACCTTTCTTTGACCTAATCCTCACATTTTTTGTTCTATCCCTCACAATACACTAAGCTAAATTGAAGTATGAAACAAATCATAGCCTAGTTATGCTTTTAGCAGGTTTTCTGACATCTTTATGTCCAGCTCTAATGTTCTTTATACAGGCCACTGTGCCTCTTATCCAAAGTGTATAAGTATGAATGTGGAGGTGATGGCCTGTACCAGTGGCCGTAGTAATGGTGATCTGTGTTATGTCCTTAAATTCAAGTAGAAAATGAGGAAAGACACGCAAGTGTGAAAAAAAAAAATCCAGATTAGAATGAGATAGGCTGTATAGTTTTATTTTTATTTAGAATACTTAATGAGAAATTAGGATGTGTTCTTAAATTTGGTTTTTCTTTCTTGAATTGAAGGGTCCAGTAGGAACAAACTTTCTTGAAACTAGTCCTGAAACTACCTTGTCTTTTTTGTAATATATTTGTTTCAATGAAAAAAATTGTTCTAAAGTACTAGTTCTGTTGCTGCTACCTCAAAATTAATGGAGTAGTGAACAAAGTTTGGACTGCCAGTAGTATTCTTTTTTTTCCAAGCCATTTTTATGGGCTAAGTTCCATTCTAGTCTTTACTTTTTTCTCAGTGGGTTTCACACATTTGTGCATGCACAAGAGTATCTGCTGGTTTTGTTTTGCTGTTTCTAATTAGCAAATTTTTGACCTCAAAAATGCTTTTGTGAATTACTCTTCTTATGTTTTATCTTGTTCCAACTGGCAGAACTGCAATATGCAGGTAAAATAGATGGTGATGATAACACACAATTACTAGCTATGATCTAATACCACCACTCAGCATGAGTTGGTCAGATTGGCAACAGAGACATAAAGCTTAAGCAAACACAGAAATGGAGATAGCAAAATAAATAAATAAATAGAGAAGGTCTATGCACAGTTGGAAGGAGGGATTGAGAAGGGGAAAAAATGGGCATGGAGAAAATGTTCTCTAGAAAAAAAGCATGAATTGGTGTAAATTGTGATTAATGATAGATTATTTGTGCTCATAAATTTAGTGGTCTTGTATTGCTAAAGTAGTGTTGTTAGTTGGTTGTTAGTTTAACTACAATACATCAAATTTACAAAAAAAATGCATCAGGTAGGAATTATTGTTCTTGTCATTTTATATGATTTTGTAATGAAGTTCATATTTTTGTTTGTATATGTTTACCTGTCATTTGACACTTGCATGATTATCTCCTTTGGAAATCTTGCAGACTAAGCCTCTGATCTTGCTAACTTTTACATGATTGCTGTTAAGTTCATAAATGGTTAAAAAGATGGTGTTCAGAGATTTGGGGGAGCAAGATTTTCCTTATTGCTATTTTATAATTTCCCTTTATACAATAGTGTTTATTATTGGTATGCAGATGACTGTGGGTCTTCAATCTGAATGGCATATTGTATGCATGCCCTTAGTAAAAGAATACCCTGAAAGGTCCTATTCAAGACAGACACTTAAGCATGGTCTTAGTGTTATGTGCACGCTTAAGTCTCACTTAAGTAACTATTGAATTGTATGTTTATATACTTACCAGAACTGGTCCCTAAGTCTGCCTTATCATGCACTGAGAAATGCGTGGGCAGACCCATAACTGTGGAGAAGCTCATAATATTGGGGCCTAAAGTATAAAAATTATTGCATAATTAGACCACACAAGCTAGATTTCAAAATGCTGCATGTTGTCTGGATGGGTATTTAAAAAATAAGTAGTTGTCGAGCATGTATGGTCATGTTCACACTGCCACACACAGTCATTGTAATGCTCTAGCAGTTCTAGGAGTTTTAAGTGGATCCAGCATTGGTCTCACTTCAAATAGACCAAACCAACCAATGCACTCCTTGGCTGGATCTCTTTCTTCTTGACATTAAAAGATGCAACTGTAAATATCACACTTCCATTTTATAAGTAGGTTACTATCATGAACCATATAAAATACAAAATAGGATTCTTTGGAGAAGATGAAAGTATATCTCATTAACTGCAAAGCAGGTTTTTGATATTTAACAATAGCCAGAGCTATCCTTTGGCATATTGATTTCTCTATTTTTATTAGTAAAACAACAGGTATACCTCACAATGTGCTCCACAGAGAAATTGGTATTTAACTGTACTGATAGGATAACTTTAAAGAGGACAGAGCTGTTAACTAGCAGAGCAAAGTAACGAAACAGCATGTTCATGGTTTACCTAAATTATGAAGTACGGATAGGGACATAAAACTGTTGGTACAAATATTCCAATCCACATAGCAATACTCTGAAACTCATCAGTTTATTCTCAGCTTTAGAAGATAAGCAATCTAATGTGATTGGAAAAGCAGATGCAAACCATTAGATTCATCTTTATTAATTTTCTTATTATTATTTGCTTAAGAGAAAGATAATCCCAAGCAAACTTCTGCCAATTTTCTGGAGTCATTTGCCCTGAGGACATCATGCTATGCCCAGTGCTTCCAACAAGACTTGTCCTTTCTAGCCAAGAATCCAGTCTTTTCCTAAGGGAAGAAAAAAGCCCACACACGAAGTACCTCAGACCTGCACTCAGCCTTTACCACCTCTCTTCCTCCCGACTCTGTCCAGCCCTTGGGTACTCTAGGAGAGGAGTACAGCCCTTGTACTCCTGCTTGTTGGCTGGAATGTTTTTGGATTAAACTTCCTCACCACAACCACCAAATTTATTACTGTTTACTCTGGTACAACAACATCTTGTAACCAATATGCTTCTAATAACAGAGCATGGTGACAGCCACAGTAACTAGGGTTATTCGAGAGCAACAGTCAGCCAGTTTTAACTATTAAATATTGACTGACTCCTGTAGGATGCATGAGGTGAAAACCAAGTCATGCTCACTACCACCAGGCAAATATGTGTGAGATTTTAAGAATGTCCTTCTAGTCCCAAACTATCAGCAAATCGAAAAAGATGACAGTCTTTTAAGAAATTAAGTCCTACAAATTCTAGAAATTCCCCTCATCCAGAGAAAAGCCACAGCTATGACCTTGCTTGGCTCGGGCAAAAACTTCAGAGAACAGAAAAGGAACATTCCTTCATCCCTGGTGGTCAAAAAAAGAATGTGCTTTGCCTTTAACATCACTTTTGTCCCTCCAAAAGAAGTGGCCAGTTATTTCTATGAATCAGCAAGTCTGAACTTACTGAGCCCTTGGCTGCACTGCCAGCAGCAGTGAGCTGGGCACCCTGCAGGGCTGACCACAACTGAGCAGGAATCCTCTTGCCTCACCTAGGAAGAGACAGGGGAGCCCTCCCCAGGGAAATGTATCTGAATGGAAAGAAGTAGCCAAACCCTTTTCTCCTTCAGCCTCATGACCTCTCTTTGTCATTTGCTGCATGTTTAACCTGTTACATGCACCAAAGCTTTAGCTGGTTTGGGAATGAGGGCAGAGACATCTTTCAGACGCACAAATGTTCAACTAACTGATCTGTTGCTCCGTATCTACAGACTGGTAATTCTGGGAAGTAATGAATCTGTGGGAATTTACTAAACGTGGGGCTGCAATGCAGTTTTGAAAGGCAAGCAGAACCTGCAGGTCTTGGGGATCATGAGCATCCTAATCAAAGTGTAATGCAAACTTACACCAGTCCCTAAAAGCATGTAGTCCTTAAAGAGACAGAAAGGGGCATTCTTCTTATTTGTAACTCATAGTAGGTTTTGTGTCTTAAATCTACCCTTGTTGAATCCATTGTATCCCTGTTCATTAAGTTCGTTCATCTCTAGTGTTCATTTCACAGTCTGATTTTTTTGTTGTTGTTTTTTTAAACTCTGATTTAAATATATATTTTATCTTAAAGAAAGGAAAAATAATCAGAATTGGGAAACGATAGTTTAATTAAGTGGTTGCTCATAAGTGAAACTTATCCCAGTTGAATATTTTGTGGGTTCATTTTTGTTGTTGTTTTCATTTTGCAATGAATTTCTAGCAACAGAGATTTATCTATCTGGTGAAAATTTCCTCTTTTAAGAGAAAATGGCATCTCAAGATTTCCTCTTTTTTTTTTTCATATTAAACAAAACATGCAGCAATCTGCAATTAAATTTCAGTTAACAAAATGTAAAAATACACCCAACCTTCATCTGCCAAAAATAGTTTGAAAAGTAATTTTACATCTCTGACAATGACGACTGTGTTTATGACATATTTCTGGTGCCATATTCCACTCTCCTATCACTGCCAGCTTGCGTCCAGTATTTAGAAATAAAACAGGAACACATTGAACTTGTTGAACTAGATGTTGCCACACTGCAAATCTAATGGGCTTAGTGACCACAACCTACAGGGGCCAGAATGTGTCAACAGCAAAAGGGCCAACCTCAATCACTGTCTGTGCTTTTACAAACTTGTTACATGTTTAATTCTTTGCAGCTTAGTTCTCCTGCTGTTTTGGCTGCTCAAAACCAAGGCTCATATATTGCAGCAGCCTTCTCTGCCTCATATAATGCCACAAAGGTCCCAGCAGGAGACCTTTCAGTGGAGCAGACAAGCCACAGGCTAGGGCAAACAGGGCATCACAACTTCCTAATAAGATGACTTATTAGATTGGGGGCTTGACACAGCTTTTATTTAACCACTTCTTTTCCCAGCCACCAGAAACATGAACTGTCTCTCTGCCTGAAGCACAGCAAGTGGTATGTGGATTTGCAGCAAGTGCTAGCACATGCATTCAATCCAGTCTATCAGTAAAGGATGATTTCTGATGCTATCTTTATCACTGTACTGATAGATTAATTCTGCTGTTAATATCAGAGTTCCAGCTGCATGAGTCTTTGATTATATTAAGCTCATGCTTTCCCACGGGATTGGTCACTGCCTATTCTGGACTTCGAGTGAGCTTGTGTAGGGCTGGCAGTGAACGGGTTAAATGACTGAAAGCACAGGATCAGTTTCCTGCCTGCACTTGCAATGGCCTAAGGCAGTGCCTGCTGTTCAGGAGTTAGAGAGAGTGCCTTGCCTTGTCCCAGGTGGCAGACAGGCAAACCATGTTATTAAGAAGCAGAGATCGCAAAACCTTGATCTTCAAAAAAGGCCCCTAATTAGTCCCTAGCATGAGAATAAATGGCATTCCACATCAGCAAGGATGAAAAAGGCTCCTTCAAATTTCATTAAGTAATCTCTGCTATTGACAGTTTTTAGGATCACATTGGGAGCTCTTGTTGTTTGAACTGCTTTGCCCAAGAACTCTTCTTTATTTGTCACTTCTGTTTGACTTAAATTAAAGGAAAAAAGTCTTAATGGTTTCACGTGCTGCATCTTAAGGAAGTCATAAATGTCCTAACAAAGAGCTCCATGCCCTACACTGCTGCCTCTGAGAGTGGCTCTTGGGTCCACTGGAGTCGACAGAAATTTTTCCATCATCTTCAATACACTCCAGCTCAGACCATCAAAGAGTACTGGGATGATGCCATCCTTCACATTTCACATTATCCTTTTTTTAAATTCTGTGTGAAAGTGGCAGATTGAAGAATATGTGCTAAGTTTTTTCATATTTCTGAAAAGCTGTGATTTGGACTAGATGTGTTGTATGAAAAGGAAAAGCTTATTATTTAAAAAAAAAAATTCTCTTTCAATTCATTTTCCACTTGTCTAATTTTGATTTACAAACACTCCCAGTAGAGATAGCATCCTCATCCAAATAGTCTTAAGGTTCACAAACTTAATCTAATTTTATTATGTAAATGTACCATAGTTTTCAAGGACAATCACTCTCTAGAGGACTTGGATCCATTTGATTTTATTCATCCCAATGGTATCTGCTTTTATCCCTAACTCAGATTAACAGTTCTGGCATTACAGCAATATGGAAAGTTCATCACATTCATACAGTGATTCTACCACCAGCTGCATATCCTTCTGAAGTTTACTGTATAATGAATTTAAAACATAAATAGCAACAAATGGGATAAATAATTTCTTAGCCAGAATTGGAATGAAGTTCTTTTTGTCTTTATAAATAACTTTTTATACTAATGTTTCTTGTGACCCTTTCGATATTTAATTAAGTCACACAGTTTCTGGATTTTTTTATTATTATTAAATATATTTTATTCTCATATTTACCATTTTTAAGCTTTATTATAAGTAACTATAAATCACTGACAAAGTAAGATGAGAAATGGTTCTACTTTTACAATTTAACTCAAATGATATTTTCGAGCCTCTAAAAAATACTCCTCTGGATTGCTTATTCAGAATCAAGAATGATTATAATCGGAGATTTTTCATATTACTACAGAAGATAGGCTTTTTTTTTAGGGTTTTATAAACTAGATTTGAGCTGTTTATTGTGTGATGTGCCCCATTGGTTTGGAGCAGTGCAGAACACCTTTTGCCCAGGTATAACTGATTGGTGCCAGACAGCTGCAGATCTCCCAGGTAACATTTCCTCAAGTGGAGTTTTTAAGAATGACTAAAATTTGTTCTCCTCCAAGCAGGGTGTTTACTTTCTGTGTTCAGTGTTCTCCAGATAATGTGCAGTGCTGCACTTACCAATTGAATCAGGAAACTTTCTTTAGCATTACTTTAACCTGTGTGCTTTATTGATTTGAGATGTAAGAAAGTGTATGCCAAAACTTTGGTTATTTTAACTAGTTCTAAACAAGAAAGACTAACATCAGTTTTGACAACAAACAAAACCAGGTTTTGTTCTATTGGTTATGTTTAAAAGATTCCAATTTCAAACCAAACACAACTTGTGGTTATTCTGTCAGATATTTATATAGCCACTGGGGCGCCATAGTTATGCACCGCATACATCATTGTATTTTTAAAATGTACTTAATGAACATTTTTTCTTTTCTGGTAACTACTTCATTGCCTTAAATGAATGCATTCCAATAGAATTTGTAACAAATGAGCACTTTGTGTTTGCATTAATGCCAAACACGTTTAACAAATTTTTAACAAGGAACACTGGCAAAAAGCCAAACTCCTAGAGGGACACTGAAGGAATGCTATAAATTTAAACTAGATTTTACCTTTTCACTCAGCTCAACAAGTGTCTTAGGTGTCTTTGGCATCTTTGCATTGAAAGTTTTCCATGCAGGTTGGATACAACTTTATGTCAATTATTTCTCTCGTTGGCCTTCCCTGCTGAAGATTTTCACATTGATGTGACAGACTTTAGCAGGATACTGTATTCATTAGAAAGTGAGAGGTTGTTTTTTGTTCTTTCCACAAGAATTGGGCCAGGTGGAAGTAGCAAAATGTGTATTTTTTGTTGGGACAGAGAAATTCATATGCCGTTGTCGTATCTTATGTTAAGGGAAGTGTAACAGGGGAGAGCACTCCAGCAGATCTGTGCTACCCAATATTGCTTCTTGTGCTGAGTGGCAAATACCTGGACCGTGATCACATTTGCAACTGTACTTCAGAGGCAGGGGAAAAGCAGCCTGCAGTGCTCCCACTGGTCCAAGCTCTGGGCTCACACAGAAGCCATGAGCAGATTTTTTGGCTGAATCAAACATCTGGGGGGATTCTGCAGTTGTTAAGTTATGCCCACATGGTACATGTCATTACATACCTTGGGAATCACCTAGTCTGCAATATGTGTTCCTATTAAAAGTGTTACAAGTAGCTGAACAAACCACATGCTTGCTTTTTACTTGTAACTTAATATATTAATTTAATTTTTACTATGTTATTTCAGATTTAATCAAATGCAGGAACTGAAAAATAATAATACTTAGCACTCATCCAAGACTGTTAAGGCACATTACAAACATTAAGCCTTGCAAATTCCTGAGAGGACCCTGATGTTATCCCTGCTATAGTGAAGAGCAAGTTAAGCACAGAAAAATGATGTGGCTTTTCCCTTACTCACAAAAAAACCTAGTGGCAGGGTCAGAATTCAGCATAGTGCTGTGCCAGGGCTTTGTCTTAGTTAATCATGTCATTCTTTTCATGGGTTTGGATGAGCAAAACTAAAAATTGAGAATGCATTTTTTTTCATTTTTTTTCTTTTTAATTAATGTCATTTATTTTTTCTTTTTTAATTAATGTCATTTAGATCTTGTTGTTGCAAGAGGCACAGCTGAGTTCCAGGAGGTCACTCAAGAAAAACTGTGTTATAGCCTTGTTTGTGCATTACTATTTTTTATTCTAGTTACTTGTTTCTAGAAAATGAAATTATTTCACATCATTTGTTAGTAGTCTGATGGCAGTAATGATGAATTAGTGCAGAGAAGGAAACTGAGGAATTAATCCTGACAGTTTTTTAAAAGATGTCACATTATAGTGCATGTCTTGTTATAGCTTAAGGAGCAGAAATAGCCCTAACAGGATTCCATTAATGATATCCTTCTCTACTAACATTTGGTCAGATACCAGTTCCCTACAATAAACTGGCCATTCCCTCTCTTTCTGACTCGCTAATTACCATATCAGTCGTTGGCCTTTTATGTAGGTACCATGTGTAACAGGTTAGGAGAGGGCAATTTAAGCCTATGTGAATGGGTATCTGTTTTTGTATCTGGGTGCTTGTTGCAAACATTTGGAAAGCATATGGAGCATAATGGACATTAACCCAGATGTCAAAAATAGCCTGCATTTTACTACTGTTATTAAACAGTTTCCCCTTTAACCCCTTTGTGTTTACCCACCCTCTCCCAGCTCATTCCTGCAAATCAATGCTGAGAGGAAAGGATTGGAAGTAAAAAGTAGTAATCTGGCAGGTGTCTTTATCCAAAGGAAAAACAACCCGAACAAATATTTGTGGGCTACTACACTTTTATATCTTCACATCCTTCTGATATTTTTGTTGACTGGTATCTAATGGACCGTCAGAGGTGCCGAACTCAAGACATTAATTTCGGTTGCAGCACTGCTAAATCTCAGGCCCAATATACGTTACCAACTTTTATTTCTGTCTCAGAGGTTGTGACCTATACCAAGTACAGCATTGAAGAAACAAACATAAATTTAATTTACTCAACCTCAGTTGGTATTTGACAGCAATATCCTTTTGTATATTTATTTGACTTACTTGAGAAATACTTTGCATTTCCTACCTGTGGTGAGCCAGTTTTTGTTACAGTCCCAATACGTGTATGGTTTCCTGATGAATGGGTGGGGTTTATTTGGGAGTTTCATTCTGTACTAAAACCTCAATGAAAATCTGGGGAGCAAGCTGAAGAGAGGTTGTGTTTTGTGATTGGCTGCTGCTGCTCAGATTGGACTCTTTATTCTGAGTTCTTCTTTTTGAGTGCATAAATGAGTGTTAATTGCAAAGGAACTTCAGCTTGTAAAATATCAAGTATATTGAAGATTTGCTGTGATCATATTTTAGTGAACCTGTTAAAAAATATAGACATTTTTGTGCTAAGGTTTCTGGAATGTACTCTCCTCGTTAATTTATATGGGTGCTTCCTATGCGTATATATCTCTTTGAATGATGATCAGGAAATACTCAGCACACAAAAGAATGGGAGCTATGCACAGTTCACGAAACGTAACGCATGCTCTGACTTACCGTTTTCATAAAAAGTTTGCAAAAATTTTATGTGCCAGAACTAGTAACATGATCTACTTTAGGAACTCCCTGGCTTTCCAGCTCTGCAGAAGTCATTTTTCCTTCATTCAAGGGCCAAATCCAAAGCCTGTTAAAATCAATGGGAACCTTTCCACATTTCAGTGGGCTTTGGATTAGTCCCGAAATGTTTTAACCAGAAAAATTGTACCAACCTCCCATTGGAGAAGTAAAATTATTCATCTAAGTTTGTATTATATAAACCATTATATGTAGTTACCACACAGACATGAACTTGAAAATAGGGATTTAAAATCATTTGCAAGTTTGTGTTCTACGCAAAGTATTGCACTTTACTCATTGCATAATTACTCTGATGTTAGCTTCTAGAATTTAAAGAGGCATTTTAGTCAAATAGTTGTACACAACATTTTTTCAGCTGTATGCAAAAATGTAAAAATTCTCCTCTCCAGTTAAATAAATGCAAGCTCAGTAATGAAGGATCCCATACATAACGCATTTTCACTTCTCCGGGAACAAAGTAAGTAGATAAATGAACAACTTCCCTGCAAAGGAATCATTTCATTCCTCCCACTCATCTGATATACAGATACCATGAATAAGACTAATTCACTGCACTCTGTTCAAGAGTACTGTGCCGTCTGTTTGCAACAGAACTATTGGAACAATACAAATCATTCAGGCCTCATGCTGAAGTCACTTGCAATCAGACAGAGCCTCTTCCAAAGCCCATGGACAGCAGGAAGACACTTTCCACTGACTGACTCAGGCTTACACCAGTTACCTTTAGCAGTCCCCTAGATTTCAGAAGTACCAGCCAAGCCATGGAAAACAACCACCACTCACAAGTGACTGCAGGGCTGAAATGCTCACTGTGGAATATTTCAATTTTTATAAATCTGAGGTACTTGTATCCATAAAACCTTCCTCCATTGTCTTGAAAATTAAAGTGGACTTTAGTTTAAAATACTTAAAATACAACAATGAAATGTTGCTTTCAGTACCTCCATTTTTGGAGAGTCACTGGGGCACTGCACATTCCACCTGCCATGGAACAGAGCGGAAATAAAAGGACAATGTCCACACAGACAACATTATTTATTTTTAATAGCATTTCCAAGTCAAAGCTACTGTGCCTGTAGAGAACAGAAAACTCCCCATTTGCAAAATCACAAACACAACACAATTTAACATCTTTGGAATTTAAAATCTTTCCCATTTAGGGGAAATCTTGTGACACAAATCATCTGTAAAACTAATTGCCACCCTTTAAGCATATCAAATGGGCTCAAATTGAATTTAAATCCTTGCCTAATCCTTAGTCCCTAGAAAAGCAATATATCCGCTGATGTCTATGAGAAGCTTGATTAGATGAGAACTAAGATGTTGCATATGCTTGAAACATTTTATTAACTAGAATATTTTGTTCTCTTGTTACAGTTGTCAGAGGAACTAGTGAAAGAGGAAGAAAAAACGTATCACTGGAATGTAACGATGATAATCTATTGCATTGGATCTCCAAACATGTCCATGATATCCTGGAGAAGATCACAGATGCAGAAAATGAATGCTAAGGTTGATATCTAATGAAATGATGCATTAATTGGCATCTTCTCCATTATTTCTTGTAGTCTACTAGGAAATTAGATACTTTGGAATAAAACAAAGGAGACTCAAGCAGAAATTACAAGAGCTTTATTTCTATCTTTAATGGGTCTTGCAAGTTATTGTTTTCACAAACAAACCTTCTGTTTAGAATATTATTGTTTAATGAAGTTCAGTTAAACAGGTTATTTGACTAATTATTGGTAAATTGATATTGATTTTAATAAGTAATTCAGATTCGTTTAGGTATGGTATCTGCGTTTGCTGATTTTACCTAGTCTATTCTAAAACTTCTATTGCACTAGATTATCAAAGAGGTATTAGTGAAATGTTATATAAGGGTGTTGGCATTAATCTTACCCCCAGTTAGATGTGGGCTTTTTCAAAAAATAAAACCCAAGCCTTTACCCTCCTCTGTTTTCTTATATCTACTGATAAAATAATTATAATCAAAAAATAAAACCCAAACCAAAAACCACCAACAGCCTCAAAAAAACCCCACATTGATAGTATAACTGGTATTAAGCTCTGGGCCAGGTTGGAAATGAAATCAATTTTTGGTACTAATAACTGATGGCAAAGATTAGCTTTATGAAAATATGGTGTGTGTCTCTGACAATGCATAGGACATCTAATTTGATCATAAATATATGATTATAAACAAGATGTATCTATTCCTGGATGATAAAAGCTTGAGACATATATAAATACATATGTATTTGTATGTATGGACATGTACACAAGGATGTATCAACCTTTTACCATCCAAATGCATACAGATCTTCAACAATAAAAGCTGGGACTCAAAATAAAAATAAAAATAAAAATAAAAATAAAAATAAAAATAAAAATAAAGATTGCTGTGAATACAGTATATGCACTAGGTCTCCTGTAAATGAAGAACTGTTTGTTATCATTTTCTGTATTGAAAAACAGACTCCAACATGGATCCCAATAACTCTTAGATGTTACAGAAGAAAATACAATGATCAAATAGCACTTAGAGGCTGTTTGCATCAACAAAATATATCTAGTATAATAATTCTAAAGCACATGCAACGAAAAAATGAAAAATATGAAGTCATTACATTCAATGAGAAATTATTAACTGCTAGTTAAATCTCTACCACTTCTCAAGGAGAGGATCCTTATGACTCCATGAACATTTTTGGTCAGTCTGGCAAATGTGCAAATGCTTGGTTGTTTTATTGAGGCATCTTTTTGTTCATGGAAGAAATGCTTCCACGCTGATGGGAGTAGGAACAGAATATCTGCATTTTTAAAGGACAAACAATAAATTTAAGCATGGGTGGCCTTAATCCTTAGTACTTTTTTCTTTGCTGCTGTAAAAAAAAAAAAAAAAAGAAAGAAAAATCTAAATGGATACTCCTAAAGTCTTGCACTGAATTTAGAAAAAATATTTTTGAACCTGTGGTGCAATTAACCCTAAACACCCTACATGAGCCATACATATAGCCCTTTAAATTGATTGTCTAGAGATGATATTTTATTTATTTGTACCATATTCTTGGTGCAATCAAAGAGCAATTTATTTGAGCAGGAGTCCTGCTGGATGCTACTGTTTTCCATAGATAGAAAATGTATAGAATTAGTATAGCATAGATAATCCAAATTTCATTCATGTTTAAAAAGTTTGTCCTTTAACTATCAATGGCATTTTAGATCTTTGTTTTTGAAACAGCAAAGCTTTTGGGAGTATATTTAGCACATATGACAAATGTTGCACTTGGAAACTCAGACAACAAAACTTTCTCGTGACAAATTTGTTGTCACAGTAGGGGACAATCGTCTGTGTCTCTTACAATCAGGTCTTAACCTTAACTCTGCAACTGAATACTTGAAGTAGGAAATAAACTAGGGGGAAATAGGGTCACAGATACAAAGCTGTATAGTTAGATATTTATATGTATGTGCCAATTTTGTCACAGATATTATTTTAGGGGCATTTTTGCTCCAATCATGTTGGTAAGAGTATTGATCTAAACTTTTATCAGGGCCTACAATTTAGCCCCTAAAGAGGAAAACTCTGTGTAATGTTGCTTCTTTCTTTTATTTTCTTTACTTCTCTCTCTCTTTTCTTTTCTTTTTTTTTTTTTTTTTTAATTTCATGTGATTATGATGTTTGGAGAAAATCTTTTCATATACTAAAATATGATCTCGGGGTTTACAATAAACACTGTGATGTTGGGAAATTATTTTATTTGAGCAATGTTTGGTAGTTTTTTGCCCCCTCTAAGTGTAAAGAAGCAAGCCAACTTTTGGTTAACATTTAAGATAATTATTATTTTAATGTGAGATCAGTCTTGTACTGCGCATTCTTTTTTTCATTTAAATGTACAGTATGAATTTTGTATTTAATGAATTTTGTGTATCCAGTATGCACGTACCTGCACATTGACTTTCATTTGAAAGTGAGTTTCAATTTACTTTTTAAACAGTGTTTATGAAAAGACCTCAGATGTGTTGACACAATCTATATCTGCATTGTTTTTTTTGTGCGTGTGTAGGGTGATATTTGAATGTGATGTTCTGCAGCAATGGGTCAGTATTCCCTATTTACGTTAGATCCTCATTTGATAGTGCTTCTTGTAATACTTTTTTCAAGTGAGTGGCATGTTCTGGATTGTGATATTGATATGTGGTTAAGGACATTGATATGAAACTAAGGAATTCCTAGAAATTACCAGTGGGCATGTATTAGACAGTCATTGTAATTTAATGTCTAATAGAAGTGTAAAGTACCAAGGTATTTAGAGTTCATAACATTGTTATCATGTGTATGGGAAGTATTTAGTGTTGATCAGCTTGTTTATATTCATCAAATAAACTTGTTTCTTTCTGAAATCAGTGTTGTGTCATTAAAACTAAGTTTAATGACTGTAAGAAAATGTGTGGAAGATGTTTTCCACATGGTAAATCTATCACATGCCTTATTTCTCTAATTGCTACCATTCAAAGTAATTTATCTTCCTGTTGTTACTATCACATAAACTGTTTAAGAAAGCATAAAAAGGAAAATGTCTCCTAGACCCTGCTCCCAGAAATGCTTATGAGCAACTTTACTAAAGTGAGTAACCATTTTCTGGACTGGGCTCTTAATGAGCAATATGTGCTTTTGAGTGGGTTTCTAAAGCATAATATTCTTGTGTGACCCTCTGTAATTGCATAGAAAATTACATTTTGTTTATGTACTTTACTGACCAAAAGCCATAAGGTGTGAAATTCTCTGCACAGTCAGCTCCTTTTTCAGCTGCCTGGTAAGTGGTTCCCCGTTTCCATTATGTTCACTTTTTTTAGAAAAGGAACTTTTGTTGAGCAGGAATTTCTTACCTCATAGAACTCCCTGGGCCAGCTCAGGGCACACACAGCAGGAGAATAAAAGGTAAGTAAGTATGCATTTTACTTAGGTTATTTAAAAACACACAGACTCTTAGTTTTAAGCTCTGATTCTTTGCCTATAAATTAATTTGCTTGGTAAGAGAGTACTATGTAATAACATAGGATATTAAGTTTCACTTTTAACTACAGCTAAATATATTTTTTTCATGTATTTTACTTATGCATTCATATTTTATAGTTAATGCTATAGAAATCACTTCTATCTTCTTTCTAGACCTGCAGCTATTTTTCAGGATTGTCTTGCTCTGTTTTCAGACAGTGCCCATACCAGGACTTTTTGTCCCACTCCACTGGAAACACACTGGTTTTGTTCTCCCTCACACTTCATCACTTCCTGTGGTAATGGCAGCTCTTCCTCCCTGTGAAGGACACAGTAAGTGCCCATGCATCGTGTGGAGGCTGTACAGGAGGAAGGCGGTAGATCTGGGGAAACTGTGGAAGGCTCTCAATACCCTTTTTCTGTAAAATTGTTGTCAGCAAGGCGTGTCCTCCTTCCTCTGCAGAAAGGGGCTCCAAGGGCCCCAGGAGGAGGGCAGGGCCAGCGTGTTTGTGGTGGCCCTGAGGGGAGGGGAGCTCCCCGGAGGGCAGCTCTGGCTGCAAGAACTGTGGCCCTTGGTGATACGCCTCAGGTTGAAGTCTAAGTTCATGCAGCCAACAGCTCCTCCAGCCCTATTGGAGTGAGCCTGAGTAAGAGTCAACCTCTTCTGATCTTGAGGTTTCCTCCTAAGAGAGCCTGTTTGTTCAAATCCAGACTTAAGCCAAAGAAACTTAAGGTTTGAGCAAGGAAACACATAAGCAATGGAGGACATTCAGGGGATGAAGCCATGTGTGGGTTTGCATTTGAAGCCAAGATGTCTGTTCAGACACACTCCAAGAGCCCCAAGCAGCTCCATGCCAGCATCATCCAGGTAAAGTCAACCGTAGAACACCTTCTTAATCTCCCAGTCATTCACACTGTGCTCCAGGTCCAGGATTTGATCCAACTAAATAACGGTGCTAATTATGTACACTGCATCCTGCCCTGTGCTGAAACTTGTCAGAAGGAACAGAGGGTCACCTGCTGATATTGCGTCTCTAAAACATGAAACTTTTAATAACTAGATTATTAAATCATTCTAAATAAAGCTAAGTCAGCTCTAAGTAACCAATAGATTTCCCAGTATGACGTTGGTGGGAGCCCTGCACATTGCCAGGGCAGGATTTGACCCATATATGTAAAGGACAGCTGATCTGGGGGCTGCTGTACACATTTTCGTCCTGGAAGATTAGAATAACATTATTTCATCTCCTTACCTTTTCAAACAAGATGCCTCTTTTGAAAAAGCATCTTTTCATACAGGAGGCAACCTCCGCCTTCACAAGGAGTAAGTAGCCTGTGATACACTCTGCAGATTTTGTATAGCCTGGAGGCACTGATGTAGCAGTAGCCCGGCCAAGAATCTCACCTTCGATGGACACTATTACAGAATTAAGCACTTATTTTGTTTCGTTTTACATTTCTTCCACTTCTTGCTCGTCAAAATGACTCTGCCTTCAGAATAAGACTTCTAAAACCAGATGACCACTGACGCAGGGGAAGAGCAGGCAAAACGCCAGTGCGTCCTAATGACAACACATGTATCCCTTTGAAATGTGCACTTGATTGTGCGTTACAGATAGCAATGCCATATATTCCCATGTCGCTACAAGTCTCAGGACAAATCCAAGAACTTTGAACTCATCCAGTTTCAAGTGGAGGCAGGTGTCCAACTTTAGAAGGCCATGCTTTGGGTAGTCACCCGAGTGAGGCCAGGAGACAGCAGATGTTCTGGCAGCTGCCGGCTGCCTTGTGCTTGGGGAGCCAGGGCCGGAGGAGAGCAGCCAGCTCCCTCCAGATGGAGCAGACAGCAGAGAGGCGAGTGGGAGGCTACATGAGGAAGTTAGATAGCTCCAGATAGCAAAGGACTGATGATGTGTGGCTCCACATCACCTAACCAACTTTGGAAAGGCTGCACATGAGAAATAACCACCAATCTACAGTTAACCCGAGTTCAGCGAGAAGTCTTCTTGTCGTGGGAAAATCTATAGAAAGGAAATATCTGTGCAGAAGGCATGATAATGTAGCATGGTAACTACTTTTTATTTGAATGTATTTTGGACAAGTGCATTCCTCATAAATGAGTTATCCAGGGCTTGCCAAATATGCAGCAAAACAGTTATTATAGCAAATTACACCATCATCTAAACACCTCTGTTTTGGCTCTTAGTTGACTTCTTTTGCAATATGGCTTTTTTTTTTTTTTTATCCTTGTTGTCTAATATCGCCATATTTGCTGCTTTGGTTACCATAGAAATAAATAATATTGTAATAATATTGTGAACAACAACATGCATACAAGAGAATATCTTCTGAATTTCACAAGAAGAACACCCTTGCTAATGAAGACCTATATGGCTGAGTAGTTCTTAACATAGTTCTCAAGTCTATTGATTTGTGTCCTCATATGCATTTTATTATGGGCTTTATATTTCATTTTAAACTTCTAAAAATAAAGAAAGACAGCTGAAGTACATTTTTTTTTAGTGGGCAGATTTTGGTTAGAGGTTAACACAGGCCAAAAGAGAACACAGATCTGCCCTGAAGCTCTTACAGTTGTTTTGTTTTAATAAAAGATCCTTATTGCAATCCACTAAGGGTCACAGAAGCACAGTCATTACGGACCAGCCATATTCCTCATGCATAGCTCTCCTGCCCTCTGAACCTCCTCTACTCTGAGATCAATCAAACGTGTGAAGGCAGGATTGTTGTCAGTCATGATAAGGGTGTGCATTAAGGGACTAACCCAAAGGTTACCGAAGTGAACTGAAAGACTATTGACTTACAGTGGGTTTCTGATTGTACCCCACTTTCTTCTTTCTGGAGCATATATGTATGTTTACAGGAGTGTGGGGCCAAAGCATTTCCTCTATCTATCAAAATTTGAGCTAAATGTAATTCAGATGAACCGACTGCCTGACTTTTTGAATGCCTTGTGATAAGAAAGTACCTCTTAGGTTTCATTGATGAAGTCATTTACAATCTGTTTTGTTTATAGTTGTCCTGACTGTGTTTCTAGGTCAGCACTCTTACCTACCCTTAACATAGGCTCTCATTATAGTGGCTCTACTTTTCATTCACTTACCTCGTGGTATATGTTACAATGGAGTACCTATCATTCAGTCTATAGGTTAGTTTGCTATTGCTATAGATAAATTTGCTATTGCCTCAGGGAGTAAAATGAATTATATCTGAGTCTGTTTTCTAAAACAAAGTAACTTCTGACCAATCTTTTAGCTGGGGGTTGCTAAAGGAAAAAGAAGATGAAAAAAAAAAAAAAAGAAAGCCAAACTCCTAGGGCTGTCCAGGTAGCCAGTTTCTAGAGGATTTGTTCCAGTTCCGATGCCAATTACCTTGTCAGAGTTATTCTCACTGACGTTAAAAAACCAATCTCCATATCTGAAAGTTGAAGGTTGTAAATCTCCCTTGTGAATGTTGCCTATGACAGGTAAGGAAAGACTTGCATAATTACCCCTTGTACTTCCTCAGTGAACATGAGCTCAAGTCTGAAGCAAGGAGTTTGGTTAATAAAGCATCAAGGTCTGAAAACTACAGGAAAAGACCTGTCCATCTCATGTGATAAGGAATTTGTTCTTGGTTACAAAAACATGAATATTTTGGTGGAAGCCTCTTCTTCAGACCTGAGTATTGTGCAGGTATTCTTATTTTTTCTTCCAGATTACCAGCAGTTATTGCAATTTACATCTAAATTAATTGAAATATCTCACATTATTTCTTATGTGAAGCATATTGCACTCAATGTAGTTACTGCACTATAATACAGAGATCTGTTTACTAATGTGACTAGTGTTTTTGAAACAGGTTAAGAATATAAAATCAGAGAGCAGCAACAGCTTGTTTCCCTGAATGATGCTGCTGAAGTCAGGAGGAATTACAGAGTATTGTCCTCCTCAAGTGAATAAGGGATATCAGTGCCTGGCATTTGGCTATAGCTAGCCAGATAGCTTATAGAAGAAAAATGCAATTATTCATGTGGGCAAATTTTTACAGGACATAGGTCCTGAAATCAATTATAAATCCTTTTTACAGTAATGTGAATGCTCACAATCATACTGATACCTTTTCATAACAATCTTTGTCCACATCTGTTCTCTACATACATCCTCACAAGGAATGATTTGGTTAAAATGTTTATGCTTTGCTGCTACTTTGTTCTCTGTTTCAGTCACAGGAGCACACAGGACTGACTTTTCTACTTTTCTGCAGTGCTTTGCACATTTTTAGCTTTAAATTACCTCATGCAAAGTGCCATATGCAGTCTTTGAAAACATCTTTTTGAAGGAATCCTGTGATTCTTCAGCTGCTTTGCCATCTTCTCCAGGGTGTGCAGAGGACTTTGCATGGCATAACAGGAGGCACCTAAGGTAAGACTGTTTGAAATGAGACACAATTTTCAGACATGGATTATTCGTGGGTCCTGTGCTGTGCAGGGTTGTGTGAAGATGCTCTCCTTCTTTTATTTTCTGCGGGTTTTGAATATAATCAGCATCTTGCAGGATAGGGGCTGAATATATAGAAAACCTCGTGAAGTTTTCCTAATACAAATGAAGTTGCCATCAGTAGTGCTCCAGTGTATCAGGCAAACCAGGAAATTTGAAAACAGGTTGTTTAGAAGTGCCAATTCTTTAGCGTTCACTTTTCTAATCAGTTTGACTCAATGATTATTTTTCCCTCTTACTTTTAAAATTCCAAATACAAATTGTGACACATTTGACCTTACATGATTGTAAAACTCAGGGCGATTAGTGAGAAATTGGGCTGAAGAGGCATTTTCTGAAACTGATCTGTTGGACCTTGACACCATAGCTAGTTCTGAGAAGAATTTTGATTACTCAGCAACAGAGACAGTGAACTGCAGTCTGGAAATAAAACAAATCAGATACTTGAATTGAGTAATTCATATGAAACGAACAGTGCCTTGATGGGTGCTAGCCTAGTACTTTCATGAAGGTCAGGCTCCGGGGGAATGGGACAAATTAAAAAAATCAGATGTTTTTATTTTGCTAAATTTCTTCATATTTGCATATCCAAAACATGTGAAAGTTGCTTCCTAAAACCATGCTATAAACAAAATGGCAGTTGAAAAGATGATAGTTTTGATGTTACACACATCCTACTTGCACCACAGGAATTAAGACGAAAAGGACGCTTCCTTCTAGTGCTGCATCTAAATACAATTTTGTAATTATGCTATATAGACAACATTAACAATTCTTATTAAATACAGGATATCAACTTAAAATGAATACCACATTTTTAGGAAGGGCTTTTTAACAAATATTTTAAAAATGTGATTTCAGTTTGAATTAGCTTTCAAAATCCAGTCCAGATATATGTAAAGAATATAAAATGTAAATATATTTTCTAAAGTAGTACAGTATGTGAAATTTATAAATTGTTACATGCTTTGCTAATGCAGCTGAGAGAAGCTTAGTCTCAGATCAGATAGAATCTTTCAGATAAATCATTTATGACTCGATGACTTCTTATCCAAAAGTCAAATATGTGATCATTTACAGAGGTCACTGGCTATATTCTGCTCTGTGTTCCATAATCAGCTGAAATAAACCCCAGGAGGCCCTCCTGATTGTATACTCACAGGGTCACAGTATAATAAAATGCTGCTCAAGTTGTATTTCAGACAAGGAATGCTCTCCCCAAAACTATTCTAGTCTCGGGGACAGGACTGTCAATATTCATTCCAGTACAAATGGCAAGCATGAAGTCCAATATTTTGAAGAGCTCACCCTGTCTACTTAGTGGCACAAAGCCCTGCTCTGTCACACATTTAAGTGTTTTTTAAAATGTGTTTCTATACACCTTTTTTCATACCTAGAGAATCATGTTGGGACTAAAGCACTTTTTTGATAAAGAGGAGAGGTACAACAAAATGCTGAAAAAGTTGGGAATATTTTCCTAAGGAACACAAATTAGTGTTGCAGAATAGGGAAGAAATGCTACCACCTTCTATGGAAATACATAGAAAATATCCTTAAGAAGTCCTCATGACATCCAACTCATGATAATGCAGCTCTCACACTAGTGCTGTCACATAAATAAATAAATAAATAAATAAATAGAGTTGATGGAAATGCACGGAAATGCACTTTTGCTTGAAAAACAGGTAGAATGTTAGCCTCTGGCATTTCATTTCTATCTTTCCATAGAAATACATGTAGCTGATCAAGAAAACACAACAAATATTCTGCATAAAGCCTTGCAGAAAAGAATGAGATTCTGTTTTCCTGTGGAGTTCACTACAAACTGTAGGTCGGTACCTCCACCTCTGCTCTAGTTAAACTACTCTGTGACTCATATTCTAGAAGGAAGTGATTTATGAAAATATTAGCAAATCAGCTGCTTAAATAAAGGAAAGTTGCTAAATTGGCAACCCATAATAAAGACAATTAGATAAACTAAAGTGTGATGACTATTACTGAGCAATTAAGTGGCTCCTTCTGTTGTTGTTCCTTTGCTTGGCTGCTTTGTTAAAAGTGATATCATGAAGTCACCACTATGCTTTGAATTATAGGTTAATACTGACTGCTTGGATGGAAGAAACGCTGTGACCAGGACAGATGCCAATGAGGTAGGGCTGGGCAATTACTACAGCTATTCAAAGAAACACACTGGGCACTAATGAGTACATGTCATGCTCTCCCAGAAGCAAAAATACTGCTTCTTGACAAAAAGGCTTCCAGTGTTCTGTAACATTATAAAGAATAGAAGAACATCGCCGTGAGTTTATGAGCTGCAGTTGCACAATAAGCTGCTTGGGTTGTCTTTCTCTGCCTTTGAAAGAAGAAAGAGAACAAGAGGCACACATACACACTGTATGGACTTTTATACCAAACCCCAGCAGCCCTCATCCACTTCATTGGCAGGTCCAGCCTGCTACCACAACATGCTTTCAACCATAATGGCCCTTGCTTCTTTCATGACTACACCTGGAGCACTTTTTTTTTTGGTCCTGAAAAAAGTGACAGTCTTCAGGCTCTTAAACAGCAGAAGAGAATGAGAGGCAGCCCATGGAAAATGAATTTCCAACTTTTTAAGCCTGGGTTAGTGATTTTAACAGGGGAAGCACTTGCCATTAAGTGCCAAGTGTACACACATAGCCACTATATCTATTCTGTGAATAGATGACTGACACACTGCTCAGCCTGGTCCCATGGCTGTACTATCAGTTTAGCCTTGTGTTATCCACTGTGGTCAAACATTCACACCATCAGTGCTGTTTTCAAAAGTTTCCACAATTTTCATTTAGATCAAGGAAAATAATGTAGGACTGAAATAGGACCTTAATCATGCCCTGAAAATATAAAGGCAATAGTACCACTAAGGCAGCAAGTCATGATCTAGACCTTAAATGTCTTAATAAAATTAGCTGCTACACAATGCTGTATTACAAATAAACTGGTAAGAAACAAGGTCACTTCACAGACTGTTATGGAGCTTGAAAGATAGGGTTACATTTATCGGATATGTTGCTCAGGGTGCATAGATTGATAGCTGTGCTCAGAATTGTATTGCCTTTGAGCAGTCACAGACAAATAGACATTGGCTTAGCTGTTATGACATATCTTTAGTTCTAAGGAAATGATGAATTATCTAAAGCAGTCTTTAAGATAAGTGTCATATAAGCACTAACCTCTTAAACACACCTTACTGATGATACGTATGTGTGCACATATTTAAAAAAATGCTTAGAGATATTTCAGGTCAGAGCACCAGACAGCATCCACCTACATTCCTCCTTGAGCTATGTAGACTTTGGGGATCTAATATTGCTGCAATTATAAACTCAGGCCTGCTCTGCTAATCCTTCCTGGGGTAAGTATTTCAGGAGCGGCCGCAGCCCCAGGCAGCCACACGGCTGTGACCGTGTCAGGAGTGGCTGTCACACTGGTTCGTGCTCATGGGTTCTCTGTGGTGTCCTTTCCTCTCTTCCCCTCCCTGCATGTAAATTCATGGTCTGCTTGCTCATGGTTTGCTGATTTGCCACCAGTAAAATCTCCTGGGAACCCTAGCTACCTGTGGGTCGTGAGCATGGCCCAGAAATCACAGCAGCACCAGGAAAACCCGCTAGGCCGAATATGGGATTCAAAACTTCGCTAAGGTAGGAGTACAATTCTGCGTGGCCCAAGAGGCATGGTTGATGTGGCCCCAAACCACAGCTCAGGCCTTCCAGGGTGCATTAACCATGTAACTGGAGCATGCGGCCGGCTGGTGCAGTGCAGGGTCACCCCAGGGTGCTCCCTCAGCCCTACAGCCAGTGCTGGGCTGCTTCAGCCACCTCACTGCTGCTGCAGCTGGGAACCTGAAGCCCCAAGGCAGAGACCCGAGTGCAAGAGCAGCTCTGTGCCAGGCGGGTGATGTGGGTACATTGTGGAAAAGGGCCTTGTCCTGTCTTTTCCCTGTTGTCTCCTGTATGGACCCTCTGTGGCTATCGCCTTGCTTGGATTCGTCAGCTACTCTGCAGCTCTCTAAGGAGCAGCCAGGAGACTTTGTTGGTCCATGGTCAGCACAACAAAGCTCCTTGCCTGGTCGTCTCTGGAAAATGAACCCTGTGTGTGCCTTTGTGTGTGTACTGGGGAGAGGAAGGTTCAGGCCACTCAGAAGAAACCTGTAAGAGCCCTCCAGAGTTTGTGGGAGGTGCCTTCGGCCTCATTGAAAGAAGGCACTGGTAGCATTAGGAGAGGGAAAGTACTCTGTTGTTAAGGAGTGGTGGTGGGATTGTTTATTTTTCCTCCCATAAATGTTTTCTTTTTTAAGGTCCTAATGGAAACAAAGCAAAGTATTATTCCTGTAAAAGCACTATTCTTTAAGTAAACCAGACTCACTACTTGAAACATTCCAATGACATATGGTGGCAGGAGGGGCATGGCTGAGATGCGGACAGGAGGGGTGTCACTGAGATAAAGAGCCACAGCTTGTGAGCCAAGGCAAAAGGTGCAAGGAGAAGGACACCTGCCGGAAGAGAGGCAGGATGGAGAAGGCCACAAATGTTCCTGGGGCACAAGTTAGCTCTTTGATGATTACCTTCAACAACAAATTCTAGAGAAAAACGCCAGAAGCTTCCATTTTGTGGTCTATATTAATACAGAAAACCAAGGCCTAGGCAGCTTTCCCATGTCCTGTCAGCTGTAGAGGTGTCATGGCCACCTTGAACACCTCCTTTGGACACCTGCATTGGTGTCAGCACCTGCACCGTCAGTTTGGTGTGCCCAAGCCAGGGCTGGGTTATGCAGCTGCCCACGGCACCAGTTCCCCATGAACAGCAACAGTTGACACTGAGGGGCAACGAAGTATAGATTGTTAGGGTGTTTTTTGGTCATCTGCCACGTGGCCCGACCTCACCTCAGTGGCTCCCTGTGCCCCACTAGATGCAGCATCCACCTGACATCCCACTTCAACAGCTTTTGGAGTCAGTTCTCATCTTCATGAAGATTCTCTTGTACCTTTATTTTCCTCCATGACCAAACTCACCCACGCATGGTACCTGCGCAGCAATTTCAGCACTGGCAGCAAGGTTCAGCAGCCCTCAGGAGAGGAGGGAATGAAAAGAACTCGCCCATTTTGCACATTGAAAAACAAAAATGAGTCCGCAACTGTCTTTCTCCAGGTGATAATGCAAACAAATGCTGAGTGTCTTGAGGGTGTATTTGTTATGTAGTTCATTAGTAGTAATAACAAATTGGTATAGTTATCATTAATTCACATATAAAATGGTGTATGTCTTTCCACAGACTTTGCAGGTTTGTAGATCGGTGTAAATACTGTGTGACTTTGAGAATCTGTGTGACTTTGTTACCTTCTACGTTTTCCTTTGTTGCCTGCTGCCTCTTATTTGCATCTCACTGTATGTAACATAGGTCTCCATCTGGTAAAGACAAATGCTGGGCTAGACTCTGCATTTCTTCCTCTTTAGTGGTTACTGCTGTTCCTAAATGTCCTGGCTTCTTTCAACATCGTGAATTTGGGGCAGTGGCAGGGGATGGGGGAAGACATCCAAAGTGTTTCTTTTGTCTTCTAGTCTTTTAACTTGTCAAAGTTTCTTTAGCAGTCACGTGAGCTAGAAATATAAAACAAATATTTAAAAAGAAAGGGAGTTTCTCATGCTATTTCTCGATTCTAGTGGCTGAGGATATAGGAACATAACAATTATTGCAAGATTTGGCATAAAATCATCTTTGGCATTTCTTTTGTAGTTTAGCCCTCTTTTGGATGACAGGGTGGTCTGTAGAGAAAAGCAATAGCATGTTTTAGGAAAGAAAATAGCCTTAGGAAAATGCATATATGATTTCAAGACAGTTACATCTAAGTCCCTCGAAGCTTAAAATAAAAAAGTCAACCCTCGGGAAGATGTGCTGGTGGGCAGAGTGCAGGTTATGTGTTCAAAGCAACGTGACATGTTTGCTTTGCCAAATGGTCATTACGGTGCTATGCATGGCTCTCACCCCCAAAAACATATACAGGGATGGACTATATATAGTAACACCAAAGCAGCTGCAGATGGGTTATGCCTTCACAAGGTTTCAGTGTGACATGTGTAATAATTCCTATTGTTATGGATTCAAATGCTATGACGAACTAAAAAGACATACAGCAATTTACCTTCTTCCCTAGAAAGCTCTGTTTCCCAAATGGGTTCTTTGTGATGGAAAAACGTGCCTATCAGCCTCTGACTGGATACTTGCCATTGGCCAAGGTGTAAAGATATAAATCACACAGCAGCACTGAACGTTAAAATGAACACATGCATACAATATTCCAATGTGACTAGTCCTTTGTTAAATGCATTACTCTGCAGAAAAGAATGGCAGAAACACATCTGAAATGCCAGAAATAATCTTTTTCTGTCTTATAGAGAATTGCTGAGCTAGCAGCGCTAGAGCAGACCTTCATCCCTAAAAGCCTGCAGTGTTGTTCTTCCGGGGTTCTGCTGTTCGGACCTTCAGTGGTATCATTGCACTTCCTACTACATTACTTAATGTTTCTTTTTTTTTTCTTTTCTTTTTTCTTTTTTTTCTTTTCTTCTTTTCCTCGTGAAAACTCTTGGATGTTGGCAGTAAAGCACACCAGAACATTGTCCAGTTAACCTAAAAGCTCCAGCACCAGCGAACCTGCAAAACAAAGGCTATGGCAGCACGAACGCCTGTAACACTGTCAATACTTCTCCCTCTGCCCCCTCTAGCTTCACCCAGCTGTTTTAAATAGCAAGGAGAAATTAAAATTCTTAAAGCCTTGCAGGATGTTTGGATTTCTGCCCTTTATTTCCACTTCCATGCGCCATGGCTTAAAAATTCACCCGTGATTTATAAGTTCCCTCTTTGCTTTTCTTTTTGAGAGCAACGACTTGGGGAACCCTGCAAGGGTGCAGAGCCGGTGTGGGCTTTGCCTTTTTTACTTTTTTTTAATTTTTTTGCAGCCCTGCCCAACAGCACTGTGCCGGGGCACAGTGGGAAACCACTCTGGAGGGCAGATGAGAGAGGCAAACAGCTCAGGGCTCTTTATTAGTTTATTTCAGGCGATCTTGCTTGTTCTACGGCACGGCCCCTCCCCTTTTTACAATTTTCTGCTATTCTTTACTAATTCTAGTGATTTGAGAAATGACCTTTAACCTGCGCAGTTTGCAGACTCCTAAAGGGGATAATTGAAATGCCACAGTAAACCAGAGGCAATAAAATATTATTTACTAGGCACAAAACTAAGGTTGGTCTTCCTAAAAGGAGCGCGCAACCCCTTTACCCACCCCCTCCCCCCCCCCGGCATACACCTCCCGGCCCGGGGAGCTGATGCTACACCTCATTTATAAATTCCTCAGCAGCCGCATGGAGCAGCGGACCGCAGCCCGGGCCGCGAAGCCGCCTAATGGGGAGGCTGCTCCGGGAGCAGGGAGCGAAGGCAGCCGCCGGCAGCGCTCCGACGGCGGCCCCGGGCCCGGTGGCGGCGGGCAGGTGCCTGGGGAGCTCCGCGCCCCCCGCCCCGCTCCGTCCCTGCGCGCGTGCGGCCCGAGCATCCCCCGGGGGGACCCGACCCCATCCCGGGGGAGCCCCACGACACCCTCCAGGGGGTCTCCTCCGGCAAGGCGCTTCCCGGTTCCCGGGGGGCGCCATCGGGGCTCGACGCCCCGGGCAAGGCGGCATAGATGAGGGGGGTGGCCAGTAGGGATCGGGGGCTCGGCGAGGGGGGATGTCCCCGGCTGGTGGCCGCGGGGAGGGCGCGCAGCGGCGCCCGGAGCGGCAGCGGGGCTGTGCTTACCTGGCAGTGCAGCGCCGGGGGGGACCGGCCGAGATGTGCCTTCCCCGCTGGGCTCCAGAAGGGATTTTATTTCGCGCCGGGATGGCTTTGAAGGAGGGAACGCGTTTATTGATAGCGGAGCTGCTCTCGCAGCCCGTTTGGGTTTCCCAGCGCCGCTTTGATAACGCACCCCCTCCCCCCCTTCCCCTGCAGCCCCCCGCCGAGGGACCAGCGCGGAGCTGGATGCGGGGTGCGGGGAGATGGGAGAGGTGCCATAAAAAAACCCTGGCCGGGGACTGCAGAGCGGTGAAAGCACTCTTAAGTACAAAGGGGCCGCGAAGCCCTTCCTCGGCCGGAGCGCTCAATGGAGCTTACGTGATTTAACTCAAACAGCTTTGTCAACAACCTGCCAAATTTACGGCGGAAAAAAAAAAAAAAAAAAGACGCTGAAGAAGGAGGAACCCAAGCCGTCGAGCCCGCTCCGTCCCCCAGCGTTTGGGGAACGGCACCCGCTTCTCGGAGCAAGCGATAAACAAGGCTTGTCAAGCGAGCCGCTCGCCAGGAATGCCGGTGCAGCCCCCTCCGGCTCGACCATGTGCGCTGCACATTGCGCGCACATGTGCGCGGGGGGAGCCTCCGCGGGGGCCACCCGGCACATCTCCGTCCTGGGGGGGGGGGGGGGGGTGCGCGTGCGTCCGTCCCCCCCCCCCCCCGGATAAGCGGCGGGGCGGCCGCGATGGGCCCCGCTGCCGCGGGGAGGTCGGCCGGGGAGGCTGGATGCTGCGCGGAGGGAGACCGCGCAGCAGGACCAAGCGGGGCCAGGGGCACCCCCCCCGGCCTCGATGCGGCCGCAGCAGCCCCGTCGATCCCCGCCCGCCCCGGGGCTGCAGCGGCGTCCCGCTCGCTGCCATACAGCTTTAAAATCCAGCACTGGCTGCAATAGGTCGGCTCCGAGCGCATGCGCTCCGCTGGAAGTTTTTCGGCTGCCGTTGGCTCTCCAACATTTTTTTTTTATTTTTCATTCTTCCCTTTTTTTTTTTTTTTTTTTTTAAACAGTTTTAAGCAGCGGGGTGAAGAGGAGAGAAGGAGAGACGCGGGGGGAGCCGGGCCGGCTGCAGCGGGCGGGGGGTAGAGTCGAGGAAGACGGGCCGCCCTCGCCGCCCCGCGTCGCTCGCTGCCCGGCGCTGGGGGCTTCTGCCCGCGATGGATTGGGGGAGCCGCAGCTCCTGAAGCCCCGGACTTCTCCCCTCCCCCGGCCCCTACTCGCCTTGCAGGATCAGTTGCCCCCTAAGACAGACACACGCGTGCACAAGGGTCCCCCTCCCCCTTCCTTGGTTGTGCAGAAACTTTTTTTTTTAAAGTTGGGCTCTTTTTTTGACTTTTTTTTTTTCCTTCTGTGCGTAAAATGGAGGGAGCCAGCCCGAGGATGGCTCTGCAGCCGCGGACGCACGGCTCCGCAACTCCCAGCCTTTAAAAGAAGCGAAGGGGGGCGGCCGGGGGGGGGAGCCCTGCGCCCGCTCGGCTCCGCTCGTCCCCCCCTCACCCGCTCCGCGCGGGGCCGCGCAGGGTGCGCGCCGCCGGGGGCCGGGTGGGAGCGCGGGGAGCCCCGCGGCGGCACCACCTGGGCTGGTGGGACGGATCGTCGCCCGCGGCGCTTTCGCTGCCGCTTGTGAAGATTTTTTTATTTGCTTCCGCGCAATCACGCCCACGGGCGCTGTGTGCGTGTGTTGGGTTGGCTTTTTGTTGTTGTTGTTGTTGTTTGGCTTTTTTTTTTCCTCCTTCTTCTGGTGGTGGAAAGCCCTAATTACTGCGATTGCTGATGGACCTTGGAAAGAAGGCTGCACTGGTGCCCCGCTCCGCAGTCGGACACGCTCAGCCTGCGCCGGACAGCGCGGCCGCTCCGCCGCCCCCCGCCAGCTCCGCGGCCCCCGCGCTCCTCCGGCAGCCGCCGCCGCCGTCCGCTGCCTGGGAGGGAGTATACCGCCCGGCTCCTGCGAACCAGGATTTTACTTTCGCCTCGCCCTTTCCCCCCCCTGCTCTGCTTGGATTACTTGGCTGCTCTCGCTCGGTGATCCCGCGGCGATGGAGGTGAGTCCGTGCGGGGCCGGGAGCCCCCGCACCCACGGGGGGCGCGCAGGGCGGGCGGCACCTCCGCGGGGTGCGGGACCCCGGCGCGCGCGGGGCGCCCCTCGCCCTCCCCCCCCCCCCCCCCCCCCCGAGCCGCCGCCGGGAGCTCCCACCTCTGCGCCCTCACCCGCTGCTCCCCGCCTGGAAAAAAGCTCCTGGATTATTTTTTTTTTTAATTCTGTTTTTCAATTTTCCCCCCGAAGAGAAGCTGCCCGCCGCAAGGACACTTGCCGGGCTGGCTCTGCCCGCCGCGTCCCGGTGCATCTCTCTGGCAGCGGCTCCCAGGGCGAGTTAAAGACATCTTTCCAAACTTCCCAAACTTTCCCGAGGAGGATCGCTATGGAGGAGCTCAACGTCGGCGCTAATGGTGGCCTGTACCTTTAAGGAGAGCTGGCTGGGGGCCAGCGGAGGACCCAGAGTCACCCCCCCTTCTTCCCCCCCTTTTAATTTTATTCTAAGTTTCTGGAGATTATCACTCTGCATCTGCAGAGGGTCCCGCCTGGGGCAGAGCGGAGGAGCGAGGCTCCTCGGGTCCCCTCGGCGCTGCGAGGACTCCATGTTGGAAAGCCTGTTGGCTTTTTGTTGTTTGTTTGTTTTTAATTGTCAGTTGGATGCTAAATCGGTTGCACTCGGAGGGTCACGGAGAGTTCAGCAGGGCCGGGGAACGAGGCTGCCCCCCGGGCCGGGGGTGCGCGACCGGCCCCGGGGAGCCGCGGCCGGGAGCCGGGAGGCGCCCGGCTTCCCGACCGCCCGGAGGGGCTGCCAAAGCCGCGGCCGGGAGCAGGGGGCGACCGGGGGCTTCACCGCGGAGCCGGCCCGCGGTTTACAGCCCCCCGGAGCCGGGGCTCTGGATGCCGCCTTCCCGCAGGTAGTGCTCCCAGAAAACCAGATGCCTTCGCAGGCTTTCCAGACACCCCGTGTAAAACAGGATCACAGGCAAGCCCGCGGCTGCAGGATCTGTAAAAGCCTCCCTTTTCATCTCAGCAAAGAGCAAGGGCTCCGCATGGGGTGCATTAAATACCCGAAACCAATCTCGGTGGCCCTACAAAGTTGAAAACGGTGCCTCACACTCCTGATAGCCAATACTGCCGGCGAATTCCCCCCTACTTTTTTTTTTTTTTTCCCTTTTTGTTTTTGATGGCAGCTTGTCAGCCGGAGGGGCCGGGCCCCCGGGCGCAGGTGCCTCCTCCCGCCTGGCCTCGCTGCCTCGGGAGGACGAGGAAGGCGACAGCGGCCCGCTGCGGGCCGGGAGGTGCCGTCGGAGGGGCAGCAGCCGCCCGGCCCCAACGCCTCCCGGGGCGAGGCCGCCCCCTGTTGGGAGCGGGGCGCCAGGGCTCCCCGGGGGCCGCCGGGCCGGGGCTGGGGGCTCGGGGCTGCGGCAGGGCCCAAGGGGACACCCAGGTCTCTTAGAAGGGGAGGGCCGAGGCAGCGCGGCTTTGGCCCCAACGTCCCGGCCCCGCCGCCCCCCGCAGGCACCGAGCTGGGGGTCTCCGAACCGTGGCACTTCTGTGGTGTTAGCTGCATAGCTCCTGGTTCAAAAACAGCAAAGCAAACCGAGAAAACCCCCAAAGCACCACCACACCTTGGCGTTTGGGAGCCGCAGCGAGCTCCAGCCACACTTTGCCCAGCCCCGGCTCTCGCACCTCTCCCGGCAGCGCCGGGGTCCTGCTGCCGGACCCCAGGCCCCGCCTCGGGCACCGGGGAGCTGGGACCCCCCCCCGGGCTGTGCAGCCCCCCCAGGGGGCGGCCAGGGCCGGGGAGGCTTCACCCAGGGCTACGCGTGCTGCCGGCTGCCCTTCCCCACGCGTATCCAGGCAGGTTCCGTGGCAGCCCCGGTCTTCTCCCGACCCTTCACAAACAGAAAGAAATTAGAATTAAGAACACCTTGGCTTCGGCATTAAGGGCTTTTTGAGAATGAATAGGGAGCCCCCAAGTGTCGAAATGTCTTTTTTTTTTTTTTTTTTTCCTCCCTTCCAAGGGGAGGGGAAATAAAAAAACTTGAATGGGACTGGTTAGCGAGTTAAAGAGTCCCGTGTGAGGACGCAGACGGAGATCGCGGGACCTGTCGGGGGAAGCGTTTGGCTCCCCAGCCGGCCTCCTACTCACTGTGGGGCCGCCGCTTGGGGCTCCTGTCCCCTCCGCCTCCCCGGGCCAGCGCCGACCCCAACCCTGACCCCAACCGGTTCGGGCGCTGCCGTCGGGGCTGTCACCGCAGCGCCAGCACAGAGCGGGGGCTGCGGGGACCTGCTTCCCCCGTCCCGCTCGGATGCTGACTCCGGAGCGGGAAGCAATGGGGTAATGCCCGGCACTGGGGCAGCGAGGGGAGCAGGGACGGGACCCCCGGTACCCCCCCATTGCCGCCCCGCCCCGTCCCGTCCCGTCCCGTCCCGGGCAGGGTGCGGGGGGCGGCGGGGCAGGGGCCAGGCGGCGCGGGTCGCCGTGCGGCCGCCCCGGGAAGGCGGTGTCCGGGTTTGGGGGGGCGTGGGTGGGTTCTGGCCGGGGGTGGTGGTGTGCCCGCTGGCGCGGCAGCCGCGACCTGGCACCGAAGCCCCGGCGGGGAGAAGGGCAGGCGAGTCAGCGTCAAGTTAAAAGGGGCCCGGATACTTCCGTTGTTTAAACTTGAATGCTCGAAAATGGTCTGAGAAGCAATAAACAATCTGATCCTTTTTCTCCCCCCTCTAGAAATCCACTGCAGTATTAATCCAAGGAGGTGCTTTGGGGACAGTTGGCAGTACAATGGCTTCTCAGTACCTCATAGTGGCTCTGGCCATTTTCTCCTCTTTTACCCAAGTTGTAATAGAAGCCAGCTCTTGGTGGTAAGCATCTCGTATCGACTTGATTTTAAAAGGGGGAGTCAAGTTTTGCTTGATTAAATGTCTATTTACTTCGTATGTGCTTTGTTTCTGGGGGAGCAGTGCATGAAGGAGACAGCAGGGGAGTCGTGTTTTAGCTGTAATACGTTGTGTATTAAAATGAACGTGTTTCTGGAGCAAGCAGAATTGTGTAGGATCTTGTGTTGTAAAACTCAGTTTTTTAGAATGGTTTAAAGTAGATTCTCTTTGGGTTTGACCATCTTTAAATTTCTAGAATTGCATTCTTTTAAAGGAGTCATTTCAACTCCTGTAGACTAGATTTTTTTTATGTATAAAAGAAAATATGGAATTACCACTGAAAACCTCTATTAGATTAAAATTTAGGTTTGAAGTTTTCCAATAAGCTTAAGGCTTAAATGCTTATAAATATATTTTGTTACCAAAAAAGTACATTTTTGTTTCTGTTTTGGCAAATTATCTGTTTCTCTACAGGGTACGATGTGGGGAGTTCTTGAAATAGGTGTTTCTCCGCTGTTTCAATTGATCCTGTTGAGATTAATAGCCACTTTCTAATTGAAATATTGTGTGAAAAGTACTTCAAGAATTAAGAAAACAAAGTTGATTTTGTTTACGGTGATTATACTTGCCTCTGTTTTTCTGTGTCATTCGGAAGAAGCTGGAAGTAGTCTATAGCAAGTTTCCAACTTCTGGCATGTTAAAGGTTTCCCTGTTTGTTTATGATAGAACAGATTGAAAATCCAGACCTAAATCTAAAATGTGTGTTAATATAGAGTGGGTTTGGGGGGCTTTTTTTGTTTTCACTTTATGTATTTTCTGGCCTTGCCGTTGTTTGTGGCTTCTGTTATTTTTACTACGTCCATTTGAGCTAGTGAAAGATTGCCTAGTGCAAGTCTTCCAAGTCTGTGTCTTACTTCAGTCCCTAATGTATGGTGATAACCACATGGATGGGATATAATAACTTTTGTGCTGTCTTTAAAGTAAGTTTCATATTTATGTGTTTTTGTTGTTAGTTTTTTTTTGTTATTTTTTTCCTCATCTTGATAGCAAAAACAGGAGGCTCAATGCTTATATACAATACAGTTCTGTTTGGGATTTATAGACGTTTTTGTCTTCTCTTTATTAATCGAAATTTTTCTTTATGCAGGTCTTTAGGGATGAACCCTATGAACCCCATGAACCCTGTTCAGATGTCAGAGGTATACATAATAGGAGCCCAGCCACTATGTAGCCAGCTAGCAGGGCTTTCCCAAGGACAGAAGAAACTCTGCCAGTTGTATCAGGACCATATGCAGTTCATTGGAGAGGGTGCAAAGACCGGCATTAAGGAATGCCAGTATCAGTTCAGACATAGAAGATGGAATTGCAGCACTGTGGACAACAACTCTGTTTTTGGCAGAGTCATGCAGATAGGTAGGAAGCAACATCTTTATGATTAAACTCTTGTCTAAGGGTATGTATGGCACATAATGTTCTGCACTTGAAGCTCTTGCCAGGTTCTTACTGCACACTGTATACGATCAAGTGTTTTTAAAAGTTGGCAAAGGAGTTGAATTATTTTTAGCTGGAGGTGATTTCCCACCACTGTCCAGCCATGTCTGTTGGAAAACAAAGTAGGAATATACATCTGCATATGGGAATACACTAGAAAGGAAAATGTGTCCCTGGCATCTCCTTTTAGAAAACCTGAGACAAAATAAAGGCAATCTAAGAGAATTAAAAACAGCAGCGTCTTGTAAAATTAAAGATGTCCCTATCTAGTTCCAAAGTTAGCGGCTGCATTGGTCTGGAGGTTAACTGAAAATTGCTGGTCTGTCTGTTAGTGTTTATAGGCAATTCCTTCTTGCTTATTTCCAGGTATGGTAACTTTTTTCTCTTTCTGAGGAAGCTAGGTTTGTGTTAAAAATAGCACGGCAGGGTAATCTCTTTGAAATCAGTTCTGTCAGGGCAGAACGTGTGATTGTCCTTGCAACTTGCATTTGATGTAATCACGTAGCTGGTAGGAGATACAGATTCCTGTTTAACTTCTTATCGCAATTTGGTGGGCACCCAACCCTTTCCCTATCAGATTGTCTTTGAAATGTGCTTCTCCAGTGTTCACGTGCTGCCTGCTTTTCCTGTCATTTAAGGAACTCGTTGTGTTTTAAAGTCCTTGGCAAAATTTTAACTAGTGCTACTGAACTGGGTCCATGGCGAAACCTTCCTCAGACTTCCCCAGGTTGGATTGCTGATCCTGTGCAAGCAACTGGAAAAGCTGTTTCTCTGTGTGACAGTTTTCAACTTCTATGTTAGTGATCAGTGACTAACAAACTCAGCATTGCTTTTTACCTGGAGATCTAAAGAAAAGTTTTTATTTCAGCTTTTTTTCTGGCCTGCTTTAAAAAGGAGGGTTTTAAAATCAAATCCAAGCTAGGTTTATCAGTAAATGCATGAACTCCAGTAAAAGTTGAAGGAATACCATCAATTCATATTTGTTCTCAGTGTTTGTAAAAAGGAGTTTGTTTTTATTTGTCTGACAATCTCCAAATAAAATCTATTGCATAAAAGTATCTAATTGAAACAGCTGGTTTCAGACAAACAATCTTCCTTAGACTTTTTCCAAGCACAGTATTAACACCCCCCTGTAGAGTTTACTTTTTGCCCTACCTGAGCAGAAGTCTACTAGCATATGAAACATGAAAGAAAACTCTTTCTGTAGACCTTCCTGTTCTAATAATCTAACAAATGCCAGCAAAATAATCTGTTTGAAATTTGGGCCTTCACCTTTCATCCCTTATTTATTATTCAAGCAAGTAAAAATTAGCTCAAGGGGACTACTGGTGTGAAGAAATGTATAGGATCAGGCCCATGAGTTGTGGTGTCTGTCTCCAGAATAGAAGTTTCTGCCCTCCCAAAGTATGACAGATCTATTTAAAGTTGGTTTCTTTCAAGTTAAATAACTTTGCCGCACCCTTCTCCTGAATATGACTGCGTTAGCTGATGTCTACACAGCAATTTATCATGTAATTAAGCCACTTACTCTAATTGCAGATGGAAGCAAGGTTAATGGCCATATTCAAGAGTTAAAGATCCTAAAGAGTGTATTCATTGAGAACAAGAAAGGTGTTGTCGGTACCAGTTGTATTATTTCATGCTGACCTTTCGGTAATGACCAGCTGCTCGTCCTCTGAGTGGAAGGAAAAATTGGTACTTTTAGAGCCTCATCCATTTTAACTTCAGCCTGCCTTATGCTGACTTGTCGAAGGCTGTCAGCATTTCCTTACTCTCACCAATGTGAGAAGATTGTAGCCGGGGACTGAATGCATGCAGTTTGGGAGGATTTTGTCATCTGAGCTAACTCTCTTGCTGGTTGTGCACAGAGGAGCGCCTAAGCAAAGCACTGACTGACAACGCAGTAATTACTGCAGCACATAAATGGACAGTCTTTCTTCCAGGATTTATCTGGCAAAGTTAGCTAAAGCTGTACAAATAAACCCAGCACTGGGTTTGGAAACTTGCTCTGTGGCTTATTGAACTGCAGAGTTTCAGGGCTTTTGTTCTTTGCTGATGGTTCCCAGGTCAGGCTGTGGTCCTCGCTGCCTTCCCCGCCTTGCGCCATCTCCTGGCTCTGTGGCAGGCCCGGGGCTGGCAGCGGTTGGGCTTTCAAACAGCAAAGTGCTAACATGAAGTAAAATAACTGGATCCTCCCCCAGCAGCTTGCTGGAGTTGGGGTCCAGTCTATTCATGCCTGCTGCCTGATGCTGAATGCTTTTAAAATACAGGACAAAGAACATTTTGTATCTTATGGTCAGGTATATAAAAAAAAAAAAGTTCTGTTATTGCAGAACTATTCATATCAAGTGATATATCAAGGCTCAGCTCCTTGCTCTGTGGGTGGCTTCCTACAGAGTATGGATGTTGAACAGTTCCAGTTCTATGTTTTGTATATGGGAGAGAAGGGACTCAAATGTGTTTGGAATGTGTGTTTCCTTGCCATGGCTACAATGGAGGGAAATGCTGGCCTGTGGGAAAAGATAGATCGGACAGTGAAGGAAAGCACAGTTGTGCCTAAAGACTTAAAAATAAATAAATAATAGAAAATTTAGAGTGACTTGTCCATGTGGAACTGTCACCCTTCATGCATTGCTGGGTTCGATGACTTCAGGCAGTGATGACTTGCAGCCTGTGTGGGCTTGAAGTCTGCTTCAGCACTTGATGTTATTTTATAATTTGCTTAAATGCTCACGGAGGGAGCTTGGGGGCAACTCTCTTTTCTGTACCCCAGCATTTTCTTCTCTGTCCCACTAAAAACAAGTTCTTTAAAATACACTCTGAGATAATAATTCATATTAATAATAATAAAAAAGTTAGCTTTATGGGATTAAATCCTGCAATAAACAGTATTGTTAACCATGCGAAAGCACAAACTAATTAAACAAGAAAAAGAATAAAATGGAACGGAAGAGGTGAGTCCTGTGGTCCAAAGCAGACCATGTTTCTTTCCTCTAAATCTAGTGGAAATTTTGCTTAAGGAATTAATCCAGAAATGTGTGTTACAGAACAAACGGGAACGTTAAAATCTGTATGAGGTTCCCCCCGCTATAGTTTGCGTTAAATGCAAGGCATAAGTCAGCACATAAAGCCAAGTCTTTTTTTTTAACCAAAAAAGGCTGCTCCTGTAACCCTTTATACCCATAATTCATGTAAGTACTTTCCCAAGCAGGTGTCAGGGAGAATGGAGCATTGTAAGTAGGGGGCAAAGTGCTTCTCATCTTCCTTAAATGTGATCTTTCCCAACATGAGACTTCTGATTTTTTCCCATTTAGAAACAGCATCTATTACTAGAATTAATCCAGTGGATGACAGCTGTTATATTAACAAAGCTGCTCTGAGTGTAGTGTCATCTTGATGTTAAATATGGACCAGACTGTGAATTATTTATGTTCCAAAAGTGCTCAAAAGCTCCTATTAGATTTGGCCTGTTATGGTAGGCCTTGTACAAACAGCTTCTGCCTCAAAATATTGCTGCCTAAATACATAGGATATGTCCAAAATGCAGCCTCTTAGAGCCCTAATTTTACGAAGGCCCATGCTGTTCCCTGAGAAACTTGTAAAATCAAGATTGGAAACTAGCTTGATCTATTGATTAGAATAAAGATTAGGAATAGAATTTAACTCATATAAATTGAAAATAACAAGATTATAGTTAGTCTATTCTTAGTTATTCTGGGAATCTTTCTTGGAAAAGACCCAGTGGGATGCTGTATCTTAAGATGAAAAGCAAACTGCAAGTGGGATCTCTGGTACAAGTTTTGTAGGGTGTTGTTTTTTGTTGTTGTTTGTTTGTTATTTTGGCTTGTTTTTGAAAGCCCTTCTACTTTCATTCAAAACTTGTGGCATTCTTGGAAAAGAGGGAAATTCAAGCTCTACGTAAAGGTGTTTTTAGATACCATCAAGAGGGTGCTACTTAGCCAAGTCTTGCATTGTTGGGATTGTAACTTTTTCTTCCCCAAATTTGAAACTTGAGGTTTTAAAGGCATTTAAGGGCACCAGATACAGAATAAAACTTTCAAGGCCTGCTTGTGCCATGGGTTTTTTCTTCCCTGTAATTGGTAGAAACAATTGTCCATAGATTCGCCTACCTGCCACATCGACAGGAGCTGGAGTGCTGGGCATTGAGCAGCTCGGGTTGTTTGTTAGGTTCATTAGCCTCCTAGAGAAGTGGCTTGTGTGCAGAGTGAGAAGTGGTGTGTAATTCTGCTGTGCGTTTCTTTTGATACCAGAAGGCTTTGTAAAACGCTATAACTTTAAGTAAATCGGAGCAAGGGGGAGAAGTGCATAAATCATCTTTGAGAAGTAGTAATTTAAGAACCAGGCCTTTTAAAAGTTGCATTTACCATCTCTCTCTTCTGAAGGGCAGGGAGCCTACTTCATTCCTCTCCTCTCCCCTCCCTACCCCAGCAGGCAGGGCTGCCATGGCCTGGCTGGTGGCCTGCTCGGGGCCGCTGCCCTGCCACATCCTTCCTTCCAGCTCCATGCCTTCCCCACTACCAACAAGAGGCAACTGCTCCTCACAAACACCTCATGTGCTCCTGTGGGATTGAGGGTGGGGTTCATTTGGTGGGGTTGTTTTTGGAGTAGAGATTTTTGGAGGAGCACTGTTCAGGGTTACTCTGCCCTTCAGTAGGAGAATGAGTTTTGGAGGCTCCTGGAGGGTTCGGTCCCCTGGGTGGGCTGGGGTGGTGGATGAAGGTCCTCCCGTAACACTGCTCATCTTTCTGTGCAGGCAGCCGGGAGACAGCGTTCACCTACGCGGTGAGCGCAGCTGGGGTGGTCAACGCCATGAGCCGCGCCTGCAGGGAGGGTGAGCTCTCCTCCTGTGGCTGCAGCCGGGCTGCGCGGCCCAAGGACCTGCCCCGGGACTGGCTGTGGGGTGGCTGCGGGGACAACATTGAGTATGGATACCGCTTCGCCAAGGAGTTCGTTGACGCCCGGGAGCGGGAGAGAGTTTACCAGAGAGGTTCCTATGAGAGCGCCCGGATCATGATGAACCTGCACAACAACGAGGCTGGGAGGAGAGTAAGTCCCTCTGCCCCCACACGTCCCTCCCTTTGGGGAAAGCCTGGGAGGTCATCTGCCACCAAGCTTGTCTCCGTTTCAATAGGCAAGACAAGAAAATAGAAAATGCAGGTATAGGTGGGTGAAGAGCGTATAAATTTGTGCTGCTCTTGGTTGCCTTTCCCATGGAAGGACCAGGACCAGAGTGGGTTGCGTTTTCCTCCACGCTGGTTCAGTAGAAGTGCCTAGCACGCTGCACACTTTCTGTACAATTTTATTAGTTTGTGTTTCCAGCTGGCGCCGTGTGTGCTAGGGGGAAGAGGGATGCACTGAGCCTCATCATCTGGAATAGTGTTGTAGGATTGTTCCCACTTTTTTTTTTCCTGCTTTGAGGATGCGAAAAGCTCCTCCATGTTATTAGAAAACATCATCTTCTATGGTTAAATATGTCTTTATGGTTTCTTTAATCTCAAGAATGCCTTAAATGAACTGGTGTAAACTTTTTTTTAATAGTCTGAATATGAAGAGCCAAAATCATTATTTTCCTAGAGCTTGATGTGCCAGAAATAGTCGGCTGGAGACTTTACACTTGTGTTTTAAGGTGAAGAAGGATGAAAGATAATTGAAAATTAATAGTATTTAAATGTGAGAGGAGGGTGTCTGAAAGCAGTGGACAGGCCAATTTACCATTAGTGAGAAGAAAAATGACATTTTCACGGTTGCTTATGGAGACTAGCAGCTTTTTCCTTCCTCAGCCTCATCTTTGCAGTGCCATTTGGCAGCGCTGAGACTTTCTGTAACTGCTGGGTGGAAGTTGTCTACGGTATCATCTAATGTGTCAGACCCCAGGATTTTTGGGGCACTGTCAACACTGACTCTCATTTCTATTTGTACAGGGCAAATGAGAGATATTTCCCTGCCAAAGCTTTGTAAAGAGGATATTGCTGTGTAGCTCTGTCTTCCACCCATAGGTGTTTGGGGGTTTCTTCTTGGATGAAGTCTCTATTGTAGAGCAGTATTTGGGATAGGAGGAGAATGCTGAGCCAGGAGTAGACAATCAGCTGCAACTGAGCCAGGAACAAGAGGAATCTTAACTCTTTCCCTAGTTGAAGCCTCAAGCTGAGATCAATAGAGAGAGTAACTCGAATAGAAACTAAAGGGATGTTTTACATTTCTCAATGAAACAGCAAAATCCTTTGCTGGCATGAGAGCAAATTCCTAAAATTTGAATGCAGCATGACTGATGCTGCTGTCTGGTCTGTGTGTGTGCTGCTATGGCTGTCTGTGTGGTGGGGAGAGGCTGGCAAAAACTCTCCCCTCTCCCTTGCCCCCTTGTCTGGGTTAACAAGGGTGCATGGGGTGAGCTTGCACTCTGCCCTCCCACTGTATTGCAGGAGGGAGGAGGATGCTAGGAGAAGGGGGAAGGGGACAGAGAAATGAGGTGCATAAATGCTGTCACAGTTATGCTAATCTTTCACCATCTTTTCTCCTTTCTCGCCCTGCCTTCTCCAGACTGTGTACAACCTGGCTGACGTGGCCTGTAAATGCCACGGTGTCTCTGGCTCCTGTAGCCTGAAGACCTGTTGGCTGCAGCTTGCCGATTTCCGCAAGGTAGGCGATGCCCTGAAGGAGAAATACGATAGTGCTGCTGCCATGAAACTCAACAGCCGGGGCAAGCTAGTGCAGGTGAACAGCCGCTTCAACGCACCCACTATCCACGACCTTGTCTACATCGATCCCAGCCCCGACTACTGTGTGCGCAATGAGAGCACCGGGTCCCTGGGTACCCAGGGCCGCCTTTGCAATAAGACCTCGGAGGGCATGGATGGCTGTGAACTCATGTGCTGCGGCAGGGGGTATGACCAGTTCAAAACAGTACAGCGAGAGCGCTGCCACTGCAAGTTCCACTGGTGCTGCTACGTTAAATGCAAGTTGTGCACAGAGATTGTGGACCAGTTTGTGTGCAAATAGGAGACGGACGAGGTGGGAGGAACTGTGGCCACCTGCCCACAAGGGGTGCAGACCCCTCTCCCCTTCCACAGGACTATCTCCGCTTTATTTATAGAGTCCAATGAGTTGTTGTCTTCTTTTAAGGAAAAGAAAAAAGAAAAAAAAAAAGGGCAGGGGGAAGGAGAAATTAAAAAAAATTTAAAAAAAAAAGAAAAATGCAAAGGTTGCAAAGAGAAGTGCCTGGAACCCTCTCTGTGTCCATCCCAGAACTGTGTGCGGCTTATATTTTTGGCAATAATGGGGGAGAACCTGAGGATATTTATTTTACAAAGTAAAACAAAAAATTTGACTTTTCTTTAAAATTATAGAATAGTTTGAGGGGAAAATCCAACATATCCTAATTTAGTCCCATGGGACATAATACATGTGCAGTAGGCAGAGCAACCATGTAATGTGCTTGGGATGTTAGAACAATCCTTATGGATGTGAGGAACATACAGACCTGTCCATGACTTCTGATTTCAGACACTAGTAGTTATCAAAATAGGGTTTATAGAGCTATTCAGTACAATTAGGGCTCTGTAAATAAGGGGTGGTATATTCATCATGAAGTGCAGTATCAGTTGCATATCTGAATGTGCCTGCTTAAGTATGCAATGTCATTGGAGGGTAAAGAGCAAAGGATCATAAAGGCTTCAACTGCGTTATTCCTGACTCACTGAATTTGGCTCCAGAACCTACCAAGACCAAAAAAGCAAAAAGACACAAAAAGTCTGCCTTGATGTATAGCATAAATATTCCGCAAGGGAGAATTTGACCTTATTAGCTAATTGTGGCATTCAAGTATCTCATCCCACAGAGCAGCGTATCAAGAGCCAACGAGGTGCTGGTTGTGTGGGGCACTGCAGCCTGGTGGGAGGGTGGCTGCGTACTTGCAGGCAGCGAAGTTGCAAGCTTGCAAAGTTGCAGTCTCCCAGCCTGGAAAGCCCTTTGAAAACAGAATTCCCCAAATTTGAAAATGCCTTAAAAATGGTGTAATAGCTGGCTATCTTTCGAAACACAGCTTGACAAATAACTTCTCTAATTTTATGAGAGAAAATAAATCATTAGGTAGCCACTCTTGGAATGATTAATTTTTATTTTTTTTTTTTGCAGATTTTGGGAACGCTTTCACTTAAAGAGACAATAGTTTCATACTGTAATAACATTAACTGGCTATTATAGTTCAATGAAATGTTGCAGCAATACCAAATTTATCATTCTATGTCTTTAATACACATGCTTTAGGTAATATATTGCAGATATACACTACAACTGTTCAGACTATACGTGAGCAGTTACATATGTATGGGAAAACTGTGGTCTGCTGGTGTCTGATATTTCAAAGCTCTTTGTACATATATATTTTAATGATTTAAGAAATAATAAAACTTCTAAATTACAGGGGCAGTTCATCCCCCATTTTCTTTTCCAGATCTCTTCAGGTTTGTTGATGAATCTAACTTTTTTTTTTTTAATTATTATTATTTTTAAGAGCCTTTATAATTTGAGTTTTAAGGATTATCACGAAGAAGTAAGCCTTTTTCCAGCTTCAGGACTTTCTTGGTCAGTTGTTAGAGGCAGCACCCTGCACTTGCATTGATACTGGTCTGGAGATACTTCTATTCCACTTACACTGTAGAGGCATCATTAGTTGCTGAAAGGAGACAACTTAAAACTCCAAAATGTGCTGCATTTGGCCCTTGGTTTTTAGTTTTTGAAATGGGAATTATTTGTTGAACAATATGTATTTACACAGGATTTCCTTATTGGTTCAGAGGCCTCATTCCAGCTCAGTGCCATCCAACAAGTTCAAGAAATTGGTTTTGCAGATACCAAGTGAGGAAAATCTTTCACTTTAGCCTAGTTGTACTAAAGCCTTAACTTTTCACCAGCCTATAAGCTGTATCATTAAGTTCATCTTGATCATTTATCAGCTTCTTAAATGGCGCTTTATTGCTCTTAATTTACTGTACAAGGACATATTTACCCCTCATCTTCAGATGTTTGCAAAGAATATCTTTAAAGTAAGATAAATAAAGCACTAATTCATTGAATATGTCACTTTTGGTTTTTATTATACAAAAACCATGATCATTTTTTTCATTTGCTGAATCACCTCTCTCTTGTTCCTTTTTAGTGACTTTTGTCTGAGCAGAACTGAATCTCATGATCCTAGCTATTAAAACACTATTTAATGTAAAATATTTTACTTGTCATTCAGATATGTAAATCTTCTATGTCCTTTCCTTTGTTCTGTACATTTAATGTACATATTTCTGTCTTGCGTGATTTGTATATTTCACTTTTTTTTTTTTTTTTAAAGAAAGGATTATGCCATAATGGAAGATAGACTATAAAATAAAACTTTGGTTGTATATTGGGAAGTGGTTTTAATTATCTTTCAGAGGAGGATTTGTTAAAACAATGAACAGAGATGATTTTTAAATTTACTACATGGTAAAGCAAGGAAGTGATTGTTTGCCAAACAAACAAAGTACATCTCAAAAATTTATTTCTATATTAAGGAATACAGATATAACTACTTTTTAAGTGGAGGGAAAAAAACAACAACAACAAAAAATCCCAGCCCAAATCCCTGTGAATGTGAGCTAGAAAGCATTTTAGGGATGGGTTAGATGGGTTAAGGGCTTTGTTGGCAGTGGGTAGGGGCTGGGGCTAATGCTGCTTGTGTGGAAATGGCGTCCAGGGCTTGCTGTAGCAACTCTGGGGCAGCATGACCTGATGCTGCAGACAACTTCCTCACGTAATCCCCGTGGTGGCAGCAGGATCCTCCTGTGGTTTCCAAGGCGAATAAGATTTCAGGACTGGGTTTTGTCTGGTTTGGGCTGTGTGCGTGGTTTCTGGGGGTGAGGTTCCCCCAGCCTGATGCGCAGAGGCTGACACAAGGGAAGCTCACCTGTTTGTCCTCAGACTTGCTCAGAAATGGAGTGTGTGGGCAGAAAGCAGCGAGTCCCTAAAAAATGCAAAGTATTGGTAGCAAGGAAGTAAAACAGAAAACGAAAATTAATATAAAAACCAAGCCTTCTGTTTTGAGACTGATTTTTCTTTGAACTGATTTCCTAAATAAATCTCTATTTATTTACTTATTTATTTTTTGTGCTGTAGAGAGCATCATGAATTAGTGGCCTTTTCTACCACTCTTCTGCTGCTTTTCTTCCTTTTCGCTTTCTCTTTCTCTTTTTCCTTTTCCTTTTCCTTTTTTTTTTCTTTTTTTTTTCTTTTTTTCTCCCAAGGATAACCTTCTAATGTATCGAAACTCCTTCTGGCTGCCAAGAATGTATTATCCCACAAACCAGTAGACCAACATCGTGTGTTTAAAATAGCGATTCTGGGCAAATGCAACATTCTGTGGTCCTATTACTGACATCTGGTTCAGTTTTCCTTCACTTGTATATTGACCAGTATTCTTTATTGCAAAAACACAGCCCCTATTTAGGAAAGTCAGCATTTTTTTGGACTGGATTGTATTCAAACTCTTCCCAATAACAGAAAAGTTACCAAAAATTTCTTTATTGGCAGCAGTAAATAACTGTATTCAAAATAGTCATTATGGGCTCAGATACAAGAGAATTGTTTTTAATTTGCAGCAAAGTTTATCTGTTTAATTTTGTTAAAAATGCTGTTACCCCTGGATTTGAATCTTGTATTTTTAGTGATCTTCTCAAACCTTTGTGTCCGGTTATGGATTTGCCAATACGAATACTCACCCCGTCTTTGCAAAATATTGAAGCCACAGGTGTTAGCAGGAAGAAAACCAGGACAGGGAGTGAACATGAAGAAGTGAATGGCAGCCTCGAGTCAGGCACTACATGCAGAAAAGAGCATCAAACCCATTCCTTTTCTTAAGGACATGTTTCATGTTTACATGTTTCATGACCTGACAAAGATGATACAGAACTTGTAGAAATTGTCACTGAAGCTGGCAGAAAGACTGCTTTCCTTTTGGGTAAGGGTTCTTGAGAAATAATTTCTAAACCATTAAGATGTTCTTTGTAAAAGAGTGCTTTTGCTGAATCAGGAAGGACACTTTTTTTTTTTTCTTTTCTTTCTGAAATATATTCTAGAGGAAACTGTAAGAAAAAAGGGGAAAAATAAAAGTCTCTTTTATATATATATTAATATATATATTATACTTGTTGACTGTGTCAGTCCTAAAATTGCTTATCTATAATTTAAGTCAGTTTGGAAGGCAGTCCAGATCTGCTCTTTCACTCTTCAAACTGTGTTTAAGATCCTCAACAGCCAGAGGAGAGGAGAGGAGAGGAGAGGAGAGAAAAAAAGAAAAAAGAAAGGAAAAGAAAGGAAAGGAAAGGAAAGGAAAGGAAAGGAAAGGAAAGGAAAGGAAAGGAAAGGAAAGGAAAGGAAAGGAAAGGAAAGGAAAGGAAAGGAAAGGAAAGGAAAGGAAAGGAAAGGAAAGGAAAGGAAAGGAAAGGAAAGGAAAGGAAAGGAAAGGAAAGGAGAAAAGAAAAAAGAAAGAAAAAGAAAAAGAAAAAGAAAAAGAAAAAGAAAAAGAAAGAAAAAGAAAAAGAAAAGAAAAAGAGAAAGAAAAAGAAAAAGAGAAAGAGAAAGAAAAAGAAAAAGAGAAAGAGAAAGAAAAAGAAGAAGAGAAAGAGAAAGAGAAAGAAAAAGAAAAAGAGAAAGAAAAAGAAAAAGAGAAAGAAAAAGAAAAAGAAAGAAAAAGAAAAAGAGAAAGAAAAAGAAAAAGAGAAAGAAAAAGAAAAAGAGAAAGAAAAAGAAAAAGAGAAAGAAAAAGAAAAAGAAAAAGAAAAAGAGAAAGAAAAAGAAAAAGAGAAAGAAAAAGAGAAAGAGAAAGAAAAAGAAAAAGAAAAAGAAAAAGAGAAAGAAAAAGAAAAAGAAAAAGAAAAAGAAAAAGAAAAAGAAAAAGAAAAAGAAAAAGAAAAAGAAAAAGAAAAAGAAAAAGAAAAAGAAAAAGAAAAAGAAAAAGAAAAAGAAAAAGAAAAAGAAAAAGAAAAAGAAAAAGAAAAAAAGAAAAAGAAAAAGAAAAAGAAAAAGAAAAAGAAAAAGAAAAAGAAAAAAAGAAAAAGAAAAAAAAAAGAAAAAGAAAAAGAAAAAGAAAAAGAAAAAGAAAAAGAAAAAGAAAAAGAAAAAGAAAAAGAAAAAGAAAAAGAAAAAGAAAGATAAGGAAAACATTCTCCCCTACTAAAGGCTCATATGTATCTGTTGATGTTGCAGTGGGAGAAACTAACCATGGAGCAGTGCAGTGAGGGGTTTGTACGTGGAACTTTGTTTTTTTAAAAGGTGTGATTATAAAAATCAATCTCTTATTTGCTGCTATTATATGAGGTTGCGTGTGTGCATTTGTATATGCTCTGCTGGTATTTTCCAATTGTCTTGGCCAAATTCTGCTTTTAGTTATGGTTAGGCATCTCTCCTGACTTTGGTGGTGTCATATGAGCCTGATATTTTTCGACCAGACATGAAGGCCCCCCCTGCTCAAACAGAATGCGTATGAAATATATCAGCCTTTCTTCTGCTGGCTGGTTATTTAAACATGGCTAACTGAATTATTGTGAAACAAATTCTGGGACTGCAGCTGCAAAAGCAGTAATACAGTATATTTGTAGTGATGTTTCTACGCCATACCTCCTAATTTCCCAGTTGATTTCCAGTGCAGACAGAAAGCCTAGAATGCATGTGGTATGTTCGTCATTATACAATTTATAAGCGCAAAATAATAATTTTTTGTCAATTAGTGTTTCTATTATAGAGATACAATCAGGTAGTTTGGGCTTTCATGGTGTTTTTTTAAGGACCTTGTATCTGTGACTATATTGAACATCGCTAGCTAGGAGCATCGCTGAGTGGTGTGATGCAAAGTTGCTTTTGGTAATGGCTCTGAAACACAGGATGTGCAGTGTGAATATTGGTACACCGTATGCTTTTATAGCCAATGTTGGTTTACATTGTGCTGTCTTTCCCAGCAGTCCTGCTTTCTCAAATGGTAATTGAACAGCAGCAGTCAAAATACTCAGCTGACGGAGGACCCCTGAACACTCCATAGGCAGCTATTCAAACACTTTCTGAACTGGTTTGACCCATTGCTGATTTATTCCAGATCCATTGCAAGGAATTCAAAAAATGCAAACCAAAGCGTAGAGTTTATAGTGTGTCTCACAGTTCTTTTTTGGTTTTGTTTTTATAAGGCAGCCCATTCCACAATTTCTTTTTTTTTTTAAATAATTACTTTTTGAAAGTCCTTCTCTGGGAAGCACAGCCTGAGTGAAGGAACACAAGATGATGACCTCTGTGCAGTTCCTCAGGTGACCCCTGGTCCCAGTGCCAGCTGGCATTGCGAGGGCACCTTGCAGAATGCAGCACCCTCACCGGTGCCCTCTGCTCCCCTGGCCGATAGCAGTGCAGCAGCTGGCTTTACAGTGTTGGCTGCTGCCTGCTGTCTCCTCTATAAGGGAAACAAGCCCAGCTCCTGGGAGGGTTTCCTGTTGTTCTTCATAAAAGAACTGCAATCTTTACACAACTTTTCTTAAGTAAGGGCTAGGATTTGTTTTCCTTGGCTGTTGATTTCAGAAGAGCTAATGCTTGGTAAGTGCTTTTTTTTTTCCTTTTTTTCCTTTTTTTTTTTTTTTTAAAGGACTTAGGACTTCTAAGTCCTTAAAGAAGGACTTCTAAGTCCTTAAAGAAGGACTTCTCAAGTACCTCTTCGCTTTGTAAATCAGCAACCTTAGAGTAGTAAACAGTAATCTCTAAGCAAACTGGAACTGGCCATTGCTTGGAGCAGGGAGATTCAGAGCATTAATGCTGTAAAATACTCTTCAGCTATGTTTTTATGTTTTTCTTTGGTGATAGGCTTCACGGCATGAAGGGAGTTGTTACTCAGCAAGACGTGAACTGGTGAACATCAGAAGAAAAAATAGGGAAAAGACCAAGTTATGGTGGGCAAATGCATTGTTAGCAGACATTGTTGGAGTTACTTGATAGTCACAGAAAACTGCAGGTTTGCCTATTTCTAGACAGAAGTATTCCCTTGATGATATGCTTATCTCACGTAGTACATTTGTGGGTAAAAAGCCTGTATGTGAATCAAGTCTGAAGACTTAATGAACTGAAAGTAAAACCATAGCCAAAGAAACATCTCCAAAAACACTATAAAGTAAATGAATAATGCAAGATGTGTCAAATCAATACTTTAAAAGTTAGTGTTGCTACAGCTCTTAAGCAGGCAAATGGTTACTTGTGTCAAAGATAATATGTCCATTTTTAGGCCACGGTGCCATTTGATTTATACATGTACAATGAGACAAATGCTAATGATAGTAGTCTGGGAACAATTCCCAGGTAGTTATATACATTATGTGGAATGCTGGATAGTTACAAATACCCGCAATCCTCAGTATGCATGATGATGTGCTTGTACCTGAAAATACATGATACTTTTTTTTTTTTAATCTTTTCAGAAGTATTGTGTGTCATGATTTGCGTTGCATTATACATAATTACTTTTTTTTTTGTCTATGCCCTTCTGGTATATGTGGGAATCTGAATGAATGACAAAACTTAGGGGGAGACTGCAACACTTTGGTGTAAAAGGCAGTGAGAAATACTGTACACAGCCTAGGCAATATGAGGTGAAATCTTTTTCACCCTGATTTTGTCTCCTGTAGCAAGGAAGTACATATAGATCCTGCATGACAGATGCTTTGGAAAAGGATGACAGGAGGACTGCTTCAATGGAGGGCATAATTCATTCATACTAAGCACAAGGCCTGATCTACTAGTGTTGCCTTTGTAATGCCATTTGCATGCAATATATATTTCTATATGAACATGTCAAATTCCAAGATCTTAACTCAAATGTAAGGTCTCTATTACAGCAGATTAAAAGCAGAATAACTCTAAAGAGACCAGATGTAATAAGAACTGAATATGTGCCTTGTTCTTATATTCTAGTGGATTTTGTTGTTACCTTGTTAAGATTCAAATGTCTTCAGGATTTGGCTGGCTGAAATGACAGATTAGTCATTGTGGAGGATTCTGCGGATAACACATCACATTCTTTTTGAGAGGATGATATATGCCTTTTCTGGAGGCCATTTTTATCACAGAATCTGCTTTAATTTGTAACTTAGTTTCTGATGCTCTCTGTGGTTAGAGAATATGTGGAAACATCTATGACTTGTGTAGACTCTGTCATCTCTCATATCTGATTGTCCTCCTTGGTGGTGTATATTTTGAATACTTTAAGTTACTATGGCTTTTCTAGTTTAATGCTTGACTTTTGGAAGTAGAGATCTTGAAAGATCCCTGGCTTGTGGACCTTACTGTACAAGATCTATTGCCAAGTTCAGATGAACTACTTAGTATAACTAAGAGTGGCAAAATTTAAACGTTTATGTGAGTTGCCAGCTTGACTTTATCTTTAAAAAGCCTAGATGAGCAAAGTTAGGAAAAGACACAGGTTCTCTTCATCTTTCTCTCATGAAGAACTGAAGACATCATCCTCCATTCTTAGATGATCTTCTGGAAGGAATAAAAGATCAGTGTCAAATGGTAGCCAGCTCTTTCTCTGTCATGATCCTACTGTACTTTTATTATAGATTGAGATCCTAAGGCTATGCTGATCTGCTTCATGATTATAAAATGCTCCAGGACACCTGTGTAAATATCAAACAGAGAGGCTTTTTACAGATACTCCATCTTAGATAAGTGGCTCTAAGAAGTAATGTAGGATCCCAGCTGTAAACCTCTGTTACACATACTGTGTATTTTTGGAAATATTGTTTATTATGAGAAGTACAGAAGCTGTTTCTCGAGACATAATTTTTGTAAGGCTTGCATATCTAAATATTAAATTTGCAAATGTTAAATAGAGAAGCATTAGAGAAACCACTAAATCAATAGCTTCACATTCCTCATTTCTGATTCTAAAGCTGAGTTTCTTAAATGTTGCTCTGCTAACACTCAATTCTGTGTGCTCTTTAAGCCTCAGAGGAACTATGCAATCCCTCAGTCCTGGCCCTCTCTGGGTGTAGATCTCAACCAGAGATCTTTAATGGTAACAGATGTTTGTTGGAATCCTCCTCAGGGCACTGATGTTCTGGGTCAGGAGCTTGTGGTGTTAATCAAAGCACACTGTCCATCAGTGCCAGCTCAGGATCTGTCCCTCTTATGGGACTGAGGTTTTTGGGGTGGTAATGCTGGTGCAAGATTCCAAAGGGATAAAATCAGCAGGAACTCTCGTATCTCAGCTCCATCCCACAGTAGGGGTGTCCTAGTACAATTAGCTTGGCTTCCATTAGAAACAATAGACTGGAATACTGGAATCTGTATTCCTCCCTCTTCTCTCTCTCTCTCTCTCTGTCGCCCCCCCCCCCCCCCCCCCCCCCGCCCCTCTCTCTCTCTGCACTCTGTGCATGTGTCTGTCTTTCGAAAAGGTCCTTGGTAGGTATACTTCTGGGCTTCCAAAGTTCACAGTTCTCAGATTCCTGAAAAATATATCCCCAAAATCTACAGAAAAGTGTGCTGATTAGGTCCCCCCTTTGTACTTCCCTAGGATGTTACGGAACTACACTGGTGAGTTGGTTTTTTCGTTGTTTACCAGTACTTATGGGGGAAGGTTGTTTTTATGTTATTGCTTTTTAAGTGCTTAATAGGGCACCCATTAAGAATGAATCATGTCTTTGCTTCCGAAAATGGGGTGAGGAAAATAAAGACGAGTGTACAAAAATGTGGATGTGGCAATACTGGCATGATACAGTTCCTGTTTATATGTTCTTGTAGATAATTCCGCAGCCACGCATCTGTAGTTAATAGTCTGTGTGTAGCTCGCTGGGCAGCTGACTGACCCAGGACTTCCCATGAAGTCAAGGTTTCCTTATCCAGCCATCTCTTGCAATGCAGTGAGGAATAAATGAGTCACATGGGGCACTCCAGTCATGCACCTCAATTAACAAGAAAGTGAAGAGTCAGTTCAACACTGTGGATGAAACTTCTGCTATAAAGCAGCTGCGTACAAAGAAGTGATTTAGGTTCCAGATGCTTTGAATTTCTATGCATGTTTCTTAAACTTAAAGGATCCGTACGTAAGCTAGTTATGATCTCATTGTTACCCAAACTGAAGCTTCTTCAATGGTTTTGATGAGCCTTTTTTATTTTGTAGGGGGAAAAGTAAGCACTTGCATCAAATGAGTTAGGGCAAAAGCACGCTATGCAATGTAGTTCACAGGACTTGACATTCCAAGACCATCAAAATATTAGAATAAGTAACAACGTGCCACAATTAATTAATCCAAGAAGACTTTTTTAGTGATTAATTTTTTTCCCCAGTACTCGGACTGATTTGTCATTTTGGTGTTTATTAATTTAACATTTGATCTGAAAAAAATTCCCTGAGCTTCAAAGTTCAGACTGTTCTTTAAGAGCAATCCAAAAATATGTTTCTTCAGGCCCCAGGCATTTCTGAAGTAGCTAAAGTTAAACAAAAACCATTTCTCTCAAACTCTGCAAATGTTCTAAAAGCTTTAAAGTGGCTCCTCACAGGGAGCCAGAGCAGAGAGGGAACCCCCTGGGTTATTTTTGTTGCCGTGCACATGGTTTCCTAGAGGAAAGCTCCAGAATTATCACTTTTCCATGCATTTGTATATGTTTTGCCTTCCTCTTTTCACCTCTGTTGCTGAGCCCCTTTCCACCCCTGTGCCTGGATCCCTGCTGAGGAAGTCTGGAGAAGGTAGGGGTTAGGTCATCCTTCCAACAAGGATAAACTGAATTCATGTCTGAATGAGAAGATGACTCACTCATGTCAGATGTGATTTTTTCCTAAGGCCTGTGTTAGAAGGGATGAAGAAGGACTTGCTTGTCTTGAAGAGCTGCACCATCACGCAGGGGGCTGAGCGACATGTTTCCTTGCTGTGTCTTACTTCTGTAAACTGTGTTTTGTTCTGCAGTAAAACACCACTGGTAAACCAGCCTGTATTTTGCTGGTTCCTTCTGCTGTTAAAATGGCATCCCTGAGGTTACAAGTGCCCGTTGAGAACGCTTTGCTGGGGTAATTTTGGTGTGGTCTTAATTCATTTTCCCAAGCAAAGACTGGTATTCACATAAGATGACAGCATGGCTAATCTGCCGTAAGTGCAGGCTCTGAATGTATAGAGGCATTTCTAAGGGAATTGCTTCATTGCTCTGAGGAAGCCCAACCCAAGCTAGTAATTCTGCTTCTCGTTTGGTTAATATTTCTGTGTGCGTGAAGGATTTCCACGTGCCATTTGCTTCTGGAAGTTTCTGCCCAGTGCATCCTGCCCCATGAGAAAGCCTTTCAGCTTGCAGTGCTGGTTTGAGTGGACTTAGAGCACTTGTCAGGACTTGGCCATCACTTTATATGTCTCGCAGCAGGGAGTTGCATTAACTTCTCCCAAACAATTGTATTGTATGTTAAAATATCTGCTGTTGCACTTACGTCATGTGATAGCTAGTTGTGCCACATCACACACAAGAGTTTGACATGTGTTGCAAAATAAAAGTTGCCAGTCATGGACACTTTTTTGGGGTGTTTTCATCTCCAGCAGTGCTGTCATGATCTCTACCAGTAAATAGCTTCCTGCTGGGAGCATAGCACAAATACCGCCAACACCCTGCTTCCAGATGTCTTACGTGGCATTGAACCAGTGACGGAGGATGCTATTGCAGTCTTTCATGATGATTGGCAGCAAGGAGGGCACCTTGATACCCCCAAATATCAACGCGCTGCTAAAAATTTTGGATGAGGGGTCAGTGGTGTTAAGGGATGGGGTTTGTTCTCTGTCACTTGTCACCTGCTTTGTGCCAGATGTGGCCTTGCTGAACCCCCTCGTGGCTGGGACCCCTGGCACGGCGTAGGCCCCCCCACCTCCACACAGACGTTGTCCTGTGGGAGGGTGGAGGTAATGCTGTGTGGAGAGGGGCATTACGCTGATGGCACTGCTATGTTTTATACCACAAGAATTTACCTGCCCCTGCTGTCATGGTGTTGAAACCACACCTGCTGCTGTGTGGACCCCCAGAGCTCTGACAGACTTTACTGCTGCATACTTAGCTGTCTCCAGACATGCCCTCTGGCATGCAAACCTCTTTTCCACCTGTCAATGAAACAGGAGAGTAATGAAACTTACGTTTATTTTCATGTGAATGGTGAAACTCAGGCCATGTAGAAAGTGAAGGCCCACATATTAGTTGTGAAGTTTTCCCTTGAAAAGAGGTGGTGTGCCCAGGAAAAGTAGATTTGGTCCTGGGAAAGTAGTGAACAGAGTGGCATATCCTAAGTACTATTTATTAGCATGCTCTGGATTTACTCACTCTTTTGGAGATCACCTCCATAATGGTGAACAAGCTGAGCTTCTGGGGCCACAGTCCTCCCTGCAGGTAAAGTGAGTTCTGCTCCCACTGAAATGCAAGCAAAAAAACTGGAGGTTGTAGCACGGATGGTGGATTTGGGCCTTTGGTCTCTGTGTTCATATATTACTGTAGAATTACTGCTTTGGTGGTAAGAGCCCCGTCATACACTCACAAGAGAAGTAAATGAGCTTTATTTGGATTTTTGGTGGAAGGAACAGCAGTGCTGTTTTACTAGTGGCATTTGAATTAGCTTTTCAGAGCTTATTTGACTGCCTGCTGCTTTTGAGACAAGCAATAGAGCCAATCTATTTCTGTATATTGGGTATTTTACAGTAGTAAGAAATATGTAATTAGAAGGAAAAATATTTAAAATAGCTCTGTGTCTTAGTGTCAGCTCAGGTTGGCATTTGTGTATGCAGCCTCCCTTTTCTGTTTCTTAGTCATTAATCATTATTAGTGGAGATATGTCAGAATTTACAGTTATATTCAGCTCCTACTGTGTTTCTCATTTCTTGATAAGTTTTATGTTCTGGGGCGCTATGAAAAAAAAATAAAAATCAGTTTGCTCTGGGTTTTGGTTTCATGGCATAACACAAGTGACATGTGGCAGCTGATATTTGAATTTCCAGTCTGTTTTTCTCTGGGAGGTTGAAATAATAAGTCGGCTGATGCACTCACTAGTGGTAATGCTTTATCTGCTGTAGTCACTGGTGTTTTTTAAAAACAAACAACAACAAAAAACCAACCTGGACAAGCTTTTCACATGTGAAAATTTCTGATGCTGCATGAGATAATGTTGCTATGAACCAGCCATCTATTTCTAGCATGCATCTCCTTTGAGCTCAGCAATTAAAACTGCAGAAAAGCAGATGAAATGGGCCAGAAGGCTACAGGTTACAAGTAGCATGATCAGGAAATCACACCGTGCAGTGTTTCTTGCCTTTTCGTACTGTTGATGCTAAAAGAGCAGAACATCTCGTCTCCCCCCGCACTGGGGAGATAATTTTGTTAGGTGAATACTTTTGAAAAAGCTCAAGGAAAGGCACCTGTCAAACATTCCTTTCTTGGTTAAGAAAAGGCTATAATCCTGGTGCCAGCTTTGAACACCAAGTTGCAGCTGGGGTGGTTCAAATAGGTAGCCAAGAACTTGTTTTCACATCATTTGCATGTTGTTCATCCCACTTGATAGTTCTGGTACAAAAGATGGAGAGGTGAGTAAATCCCCAAGACTGTTAATACATTGCTTCATAGCTAGTGAAGAATCTTGCCAGTTGTCTGGAAAGAAAATGTCGCAGTGGGTAGGCTGTAAATGCAACTGTATTTTTACCTATTCCTCTTACTCTGATTTTTATTTATTTATTTATTTATTTTTAGAATTGCAATTTCAAAACAAATTATTCAGAACTAAAGCTGACTTCATGGCTATGTCATCTTTTCTTCCTCTCTGCATGACATTTCATCCATGTTTTTTCTGTTCTTTTACTAAGTGGTACAATTCTGATTTTTCTTCTCATCACAAGTCTAATGGTGATAAGTTTGTAGCTTTGGAGATACTTTCCTGGCAGTTTCAGTCTATATTTCTGACAGGAAATCATTTTCTCCCCAGAATTATGATTGCTGGTTTACGTGAGAGCAGTCTAACCACTGCTCAACTGCTGTTTGTCTGCCGTCTTTCTGGTCTTCTGAAAAGGCCAAACTGCCCCAATGTGAAACATAAAATTAGATGAATGCTGCAGGAAGGGAATAACAACATCATTTTCTGTGATCTGTTGTGATTTTATTTTACCACTTCTTATCTGAAAAGCATCTTCAATCCCACTTGGACTCAAGAATTAACTTTGTTTAGAGACAGTTATTCCCATATATGGAAAACAAATGGAACTAACTCCATTTTTGTGTGTGGGTTTTTTTGTTTTGTTTTTAGTGGAAGATCAGTGTGTTAAGCTACAGATGTTTGCAAATGAGCAAACTAACAGAATATGCGGAACTCAGATCTACAGAAACCTGTCCCAAAACATGGCCTGTACCACTTGGTTAAATCTTATGTAGTTCACAGCAAAGGTAATACTGACCTTTCAAGGGTATAAGCCATGTATTTGTTCTGGTGTTCACCTATTAATTTGCTGTGGGTCCTACTCTCCTCCTTGCTCATGAAAATTGATAAACTTAACTCAGTAACTGAGGCAAATCTGGTGTTTGGAGGTAAATGATTTAATGCAAATTGTTGTTACAGTTGAAATTTATAAAAGCAAGCAATATCATTTCTTTTAATAATGTACAGCCATGCAGACAGCCAGAAAAAAACATCTCTTATCACAGGATCATGTCCTCAGTTTTGCTGTCAGCACCCTGGGCCCACCGCTAAGGCTTTGGGCACCGCTGTTGTCAGCGTGTGGTTGGGGATGAAGAAGGTGTTGCATCTCCTGTGTGGATGTAGGGGTTTGCACGGGGGGGAAATGGGCATCTGGAGGGGTGCTAATCATAGACTGAAAATGGGAGAAGTCTCAGCTAATGGTGTCAAACACATTGCAGTTCTGTCATTGGCCACCCTAACTTTTTTGTCTCAATACTGATTGATGAAGATCTTCGTGGTACTTGGGTGAGTAATGCCTTAGGAATGGGAGGGAAGAGGGGCTCGGCTCTGCCGCTGCCGAAGCCTGGAGGAGCTCTGTCACCGCTTTCTGTGGGATCCTTGCCGCAGAAAGCTACAGCTGTCATCTTTGATGCTCTATTGAACTTGCTAACGTAATTGCGAAGATCATCTTGAAGTAATTTGATTTTTGTCTTCCATAAGTCACGCAAGTGTTGCTGATTTGTGTACTTGCTGTGTTTATTTTTGTTGCAAGTTCAATTCTAGTCCATTTAATCAGTAGGCCAGAGGGTTGCCTTCCCTCTCCCCACTCCGAGCCACCAGTAATCCCTCTCTGCACTGTGCAGCCAGTCACAGCAGTGGGGAGCAAGGCGCTGGAGGTGGGAGGTCAGAGCCCTGTGCTCTGGTGCTGGAGTCCCTGTAGCCCCTTGGGGACTGGTGGCAGAGGCTGCAGCTGAGCGCAGGTCCCTGTGGCATAGCCCCTGCTGTCACCTGGGAGATGTGAAAGCTCATTAATGCAAACAAATCTTGTTAATTCTCATGAAATTCATGCAGTTATAGTGCTGCTAACAGCAAAGTATTAATTAACTGAGTGGTGCTGGGATTAGGTGCTTAGTTCATTTCCATGATACATGTTCATAACCCATAGCACATCAGAACACATGTTCCAGAAAGACTGCAAATGCAAACCAAAGCATGAGACTTGTAGATTTTCTTAAGGAAAGACAGTCTCCATCACGACTACTCTGGCGCTGTCTAGTCCTTGTCCCCAGTCATTTTGAAGTCCCTCCCAGGGACACGGCCTGCATTTCCCCAAGTAGACAGCAGATTGGTGGGCTGAAGGAATGTAGTACATAAAATCAGGACTATACCTCTGGCTCTTCCAGCCACTGTGCTTCTTACAGGCTGCCAGTCTCAGCTTTCTGTGATGGGTGGTGTAAAGTGGGGTACAAGGAAAACAGACACATGGACAGCTGAGTCAACATACTAGTAAAGGTATATGTTAGTAAGCAACTTACTACTGACTGTTTCTGGCTTAAATACAAGTAATTACAAGCTCTAGTCTTAGGAACATTTTATTTAACATGGTATGTTCATCTTTACCAAATTAAAATGGCTTTTGTAAAGCACAGTTTCTGACATAGAAATGGTTACCGTAAATACTCTCACAGCCCTAGCTTTTTTCAGTAGCAATAAACATTTTCATGACAACAGGATTCAGTATGTTAACCCATGTTTTACAAGCATTCCTGGTTACCTGAAGTCCATAAGAGAGCATTGGGTCCCAGAGCCTGCCCAGAACAACCCAGAGAATGAGTTCAGTACCCATAATAATACAGTTGTAGTGTGAGGTGCTCCACACTAGCTGATTAAGGGAAGCTAGGAAATTCAACTGCTCATAGAGGATAAGGAGTTCCAGTGCCACCCTTCCCAGGAGTGTTGGTTGTTGCCAGCTGCTGCAGCATGGTGTACTTGTTTGTGTCCGGGAGCTGGGTGAGGATGGGGCTGTGTAGCACAGCACCAAGAGGCTCTCCTGAGCCCTGAAAGCAAGGCAGGCTGTGCTGGGGCCAGCTAGGAATTTGCATCTGATTTCAGGTTTAAATTTGTCCAAATTTAGTCTATATATCTGCAAGGCTGGAAAATCACCACCAAGAGATAATTTTTTCCATGTGTTAGTACCTAACGCCATCAATCAAGACACCTCAGCTGCTTCCTAACTCCCATGCCAACTAGTGAGCAACTGGCTTAGCTTGTAAAGTAGATGGTGAGATCAAATGTGCAGAGTCCGTCCTATCATCCTAAATGATGTCTATGGGCAAGTGCCAAAGTTTGCAGTATAAATGCAAAGGCTTTGAAGAATGCTGCTGAAATGTTTGCTCACAGACAATGAATTGAAACCAAGCTATAGTAAAATATGGGCCTCACAATTTAAGTTCTTTCTTAAGCTGCTGTCCTCAAATTTCTGAGTAGTTTCTGAGTATAGTCGATACCACCTTATTTTGTGATAGCGAATACTCATTCTCCATTCAAGTATTACTTCAGTGGCATTCTAAGTGACTTGAATTTGTTCTAAAATCTATAGCGTTAAGTAATAAAAATTGGAGATAATGAATTGTCTGAACCGGGGAGTGTTCACTGAACAGCTTGTTGGTACATTTTGGATTTCTTCCCACTGGCATACTCGTATCTTTCAATATGAAGAACTACCGCTATTTTTTAAAAATAAATAATAATAAAAAACAACAGCTGTATGATCTGGGATAGACTTTAGCAGGATGCTGTTGCAAACTGTGTAATTACCATGAGCTTGACCCTGCAGTTGGCACATGAGCTTGAGTTAGCAGTGTTACATGCGAGGAGAGAAATCTGGTCTTTCTCAAAAGATAGTTACCCATGAATGATGTGGATGTTGTTAAATATTTCTGTGCTGCTACGGATCAGGTTTAAAAGAAAACCTTTACAAACTGTTTTTTTATCACTGAATTTGAACAAGATGCAATCTCTGCACCAAGTAGCATTAATAGTGCACTGCCCGCTCGTATATGCTTTTAAAAAGCACAAAGGCTCGTACCAATGCGGATAAGAATTATTTTATGCACAATGCCTTTTCAATCTGACTTCTGTTATACGAAGGTATTTGAACTCGCAGGGTACTAAGAGAAAACACATGGTCAGCTGAAACATGAGAGAGCCTTTTAAGCAGCGTGTCTTTCAAGTCTGCAGTCATTCCCCATTGGTCTGGGGAGTCAGCAGTGCGCGGGCGTGAGCTCTGCTGTTGTTTGGAGAGGCACCGAAGCCCCGGGTGGGTTACAGGCATGTAGAGCCCTTGTGAGCCAGCAATGGATTAGGCTTAAGGTAGGGGGGGAGTTCCAAAGGTGCCAGCTTTTTGAAGGGAGGGACTTGTTTTTTACAGGTTTCAAGGGCATTTTCGTAAAAGTAGTGTCCTGGCTGAACTTCAGCTTTGTTTAGATAGAATGGGAAGAGCTGACAGCTCTGTGCATCTCCCATCTACTTTTTCCTTCCACTGGTAGGAACAGCCAGTGAAGGGAGCGTGCTTTTTTCCCCCCCATCTATAAGTCTGTGGAAGCTTCAGTTTAGGGTGGAGGTGCTTTTCTTTGACTTCATAGGAGACTTTGATGATGTGCCAGGCTTTTTTTGTTAAAAATAACAAAAATAAAAAAAAATCCTACTGTATTGTATGTCTTAGATCTGATGAGAAAAAATGATTTTTTTAAATGACATGGGGATGTTTGTGGGATTTGATCCTTGTGTAATAGTGTGTGGTTTTAGGGCTCTGCATGTCTCATTAGTTTTACATAACCTCTTGCTCTTTCCTGATAGCGCATCCCCCAAACTTTTCGTCCTTCTCCCACTAACATTCCTGTGCCTTGGGCTGTCACCACTCACCCCTTCCATTTGCTAGAATATCTTCCCATTTTTGTAGTAAATAGGCACAAAATTTTTCTTTCTCCAGGTACTTTCTTTGTAACAAATCCTTCTTTAGGACTTTTTTTTGGTAAATTACTGGAATCCGTACAAATTTGATGCTAGACTTTCAAGAATCTGATGGTTATCTGTTATGTACTATGCTGTCAGCACATTTAAAGACCTAAAAATATTTTATCGATGTAGGGCTATAATGTATTATAACACAATTCAGTAATGGTGTCTACACAACAAAGAGCAGAGCGTGTTATAACATACTGGGGACACAATGTCTCAGTACATTTTGTGGTGTGGTCAATCTATACTTTCCTTGGGGAAAGAAACAAATGAAAACTATGTACTGCACAGAGCTGAGAATTTTACTGGTACTGGATAAATTGCAAAACAATATAACTGCTTCTCCAGTACTAATGATCAGAGCCATCCCTAATTATGCTAGTGCCTTGGGCAAAGCATTTTTATAGTGTCGCTACTCCAGCATAAAGGACCATGCTGTACATGTCCTAAGGCAGCCACAGCTATTGCCATCAAGAGTCTGCTTCTTACAGGGCATCGTGGTATCAGTGCATATCTTTAGGGGTTGCTGAAGTTGCTTGCGGCTAATGAGGTCTCTGTTGAGGGCAGAAAGATGTATTAAACCTAATTTTGAAGTGATTACAACTGAGCATGAGAAATCTTTTTGTTTCCACTTCAGTTAGCAAAATGCAATCAATTCCATATTTTCTGTGAAACAATACTCTAGATGACATCACAAAAACAGCCTAATGCCTGCCGTCCTGAGCAGATTTTCTTGGAGACAGATTTTCCATGTAGCCATTTTGTACAGCCTCAGGACACAACCAAAAATCTCAGCTCTTTTGAAGGCAGAGAATAAATAACTTTAAATTTCTCCCATTGAATTTCAGCATGTTTCTTTTATTGCAAAACTTGGATTTTCATGCCCTTATTTGAATTGTACATTAAAATCTGTAACTTGCCAGCATCCCACCCACATATAGTACTATGTCTCATGGAAGTCATCACTTAGTTGGAAATGTGTGCACCATATGCATACTCTCAACTCCAAAAGTAGCACCCAAGGGTTTTTTAAACTCAGCCCATAATCTACAGACACTGTAAGAAAAATATAAAAGATAAAAGAGAATATTTTAAGATGCTATAAAATGTTTTAGAAATTATTTTAAACCTCTCCCTGTTACAAGGAATCTGAGGAGCATTTACTTTTCTCCTCAAGCAAGAGAAAAGATAGGAGACTGTCCAAAACTTTTGCAAGCATTTTTATTGCATTGCAGGAATAGGAAATGGGAGGGTCAAGGGGGTTGGGTTGGGGGAAGTGGTTTTTTTTCCCAACTAGAGACATTCATAAGGATTCCAAGCTTTTAGATAATATATATATTGACGTATTTCTGGTTGGACAATATGAAAATAACAACATGGAAGCTCCTAATCACATATTAATATTATAGCTATGCCCTTTACAAGAATGTTGCATACAATGCTGTTGATACCATTGCAGCAGCTGCAGTTATTCTTGCTCAACAGAGAAGGGGTTCCCAGTTGTGCACAGCATATCTGCACATCAGTCACCCTCTCTGGGACCTATAGTTTCCTGCTGTTCTTTGAAAGAGAGGAAGGAGAACTGTCCTGGAGAAATGACTTTTCCTTTCTGACACTGTATGTTTGATAGGAGTTTGTCATTCTTTTGAAAATGATTTAAAAGAGGACTAAGGTAAAAGGAACATTTATAAAAAGGACTTCAGAAACAAGAAGAGGCAACATGGGGATCAAATATTTGCATTGTGGGTAGTTCTGGTTGGGTAATATTTTACATCCTGTTGGCTCAGATCTATGTGCCTAGGCAAGTTAAATGGCAAGGGAAAGTCAGGCAAGTAGCATTAAACAATGTTCACATTATTTTGATAGCTGGGTGTGCATCTTTTGTTTGAAGAAAGAGATCAAAAATTAATGCCATCACCATATCAACAAGTTCCAGCCCTTTACTTTCCACTGCTACTTGGAGGAAGAAAAAAAGCACTCCAGGAGATGGAAGGAGCTAAATTCAACAAATTTTAATAAGTAATGGCCTCAGCCAGTGCCAGCCAAGCTGGTGACATGGGCTCAGCTTGCTATTCACAGCTCATGCTCTGGAGAAACTCTTGGTCTTTACTGAAACTGCTTTAACTCCTCAGTTTAGCTCTCAGTAGTTCTGTATTTGTTTACATGTTTTTTTTTTTCTGATGCAGGCAATAGCTCATTATTTAATCAGGAAACCTTTGTTTGTTCATTTGTTGAAGGGTACACTCACATGTCATTCATCAGCTTGAAACCAGGTGGGGGAAGACTTTTTTTTCAAGCTTCACAGATGGTTTTGGTGATTCTCTCGCTGCCCTGTTGGTGACAGTCACCTGCACACTCAGCAATTTTGTAAGTTTTCAAGCGAGAATTTCCCAGGAATTATTAATTAAATCCCCCCAGATGACCACACCTTGTCTCAAACTTATTCATACAAAAAGCACATCTCAAAGACAACTATCACAGTTAAATTTTATCATATATTAAAATATAGCCAAATCCACTTAAAAGTTTCGAACGGATGCAAGTGCTGATGCTCAGATCCTAGACTAAGGGCTTGGAAGCGTTTGTTCTCACAAGAAGATTTGCTCTGTAGCTGCTTGCTGCAGCTCTTTTGCATCCCTTCCTGCAGTGCTGGTACCTGCTCCTGGGAGACAGCACAGGTCAGAAGGCACCTCTGGATGGGTTTGGGGCTCCTGCTCCTCTGCCCACATCAGCAGCCAGCCCTGGCTGTGCTCAAGGGATGCTTGGGCCATCGGGGAGGGACACATCCCTTCCCCTTTGCTATTTATCCTGCTGCAAAGGTCAGCATGGCTTGAGCGATGCTTTGGTGTCTCTGTAGAGCCCAAGGACCCTGAAACATTAGGTAAAGCTTCTCCAGCAGCTGCTTAAACAAGCTCCTGTGTAACTTGATGGAAGAGAAACATCACTAAATATGATCCTAATATCTCTCAGGAGCTGATAAACTATCTGGATGTTAAGACAGATAAATAAAATGAAATCCACAAAACATTTCCCTTATTAAATAGTTGGATGCTTCTTATAAATCCTGTTTTGGACTGCTGAATTTTGAGTTCCTACTATAAGAGTTGCTGCTTGCTCCCCATATTTCTTTTATCTGTGTTCTGTAATATCATAAGAATTTTCTTAGTAGCCTCCATTTTCTTCCTGAAGATGAAGCTGCCTCGTGTCTGTACAGGCAGATGCAAAGAGTGGTTGTGATTCCCCAACTTGAGTTAAAATTAGGTCAAACTCTAAGGCCTTCACATGCAGAACAGGGAGCGGTGCGCAGCAGCAGCAGCTACAGCAGAGCGAGAGCCCCCAGCTCTTGGGGCCAGGGAGACCTAGTCCTGGGGAGCACTGAGCCTCGGCCAGATCCTGCAGGAGGGACTGAGTGATTTGGCCAAGTTAGTCTACCTCACGTTAGTTTGGCTAGCATGTTAATTTTCTCAGTTTGAGAATAGTGATTACATCATGAAGAAAATTGGGCTTAGTTTTTATCTGTACCTTGCTTATGTTTATTAGTGAATTTGGTGTGTGAGGATAAATAGTATTTTCACTTGATTTATTATTATTATTTATGGTGCACAGCTCTTTCTGACTGTGTGCGTATATGTATATAAACACGCACATGTTATGTTATATAAAAGATGGCAGTGTGTGGTAGTAAATACATTTCTTGGCATGAACTTGGAATGTCAGCAGTACTCGTGAGTAGCAAATTTAATTCTTGCCAAGCTAACATAAGAAGATATGCAAATATTTAATGTTATATATAGTTGTTTTATGGGCGGCAATCTGCACACATCTTCTTATTATACTGCTTTTGTTGGAAGAGAGATAACATTTTTTTCTAATTAAAAATCTGAATTGAAATTCTGGGTGCCCAGGGGAGGCTGCTAGCCAATGACTGTTCTTTTCCCTGAAGAAATCCTTCCTGTAGAGATGGGAATTAGCACAGCTGAGAACAAAGAAAATTAGGGGCAGAATTTCTTTGCTGCTTCCTCGGGTCATATCAAAGTCCAAACCTGTAAATACTTATGTATGTATTTAACTTTGGTATTTTGAGTACTCTTAATGATTCAAATGAGATTCCTCATGGCAGAGTAGTTAATCATGGGAAAAAATGTTTGCAGGTTTGGGTCCCAGGGCTGTTTTCCCCTTCAGCTGTAGCATTTCAGCTTTCTTACGTTCTATTATAGACCTCACATGTGAGAGTAGTATGTAGTGGTCAGGTTATACCTTATCTTAAAAAGCAATAACAAAATATTTTCTTATGTAGCAGAAGTGGTTATTTTTCTTCTGGGTGTCTATTGTTAATAATATTTATATAGATATACTTCTTTTAATTCAGCTGCTTTAAAATATTGGTTAAATATATGGAGAATGGTAGAAATCCTAAATGAAAATTGCAGGACTCGGACACACTTTGGAGAAGAATGAAATACAACATGCTATCATGATGAAGTGGCTGCCTTAATTCTTTATTTTTAAACTCTCATTTAACTCTCCTGCTCTGGCATATATTCTTTAGGAAAAAATGTTAATGCTGATTTAATATGCATGTAGTAATCAGAATCTTGCAAGCCATTTGTGATGTTTGGGTTGATAGGACCCAGCTGTTCGATGGCATTTATAGGTATGCCTAATGCAAATATTTAATCCTGGTTCATCTAAAGATGATTAAAAAAAAAAGAAAGATAGAAAACATGAAACAGTGGATAAAGTAGTAACATTTTCTTCCTTAGATGCATGTACTTAAAAAAAAAAAATAAAGCTATATTTGAATAAATCCCTTAGTGCTCTAAGGGCAATGCAGTGCTTATATTCTCCTGTGTGGCTCCATGTGGTGTTGTGGTAGGTAGCACAGTGCTACAGCAAAGGGGCTGCCATTTCAAATTAGCTTCTAAGTGCTTTTTAATATCTCTTGGAGATGAAGGGGAAATGGGATTTTGTGATTTTCATCTTGATTAACAGGACTGTATTTGTGTAGAATTTATGAAAAGCTTCAGTTTAATACTAAGTTTGTTTCATCAGCTATTTATTTGGAGAATTGTTGAGAAATGTTGCACATGCCTTTTGGGTTATTTTAAATGGACAGATTTGCTTTAAAAGAGGTTTTAATCTTTATCACATCTGTGGTGGATTTACTACACTTCCTGTAAAACGTTTTCTAAGGTAATGAATATAACATTAACAAAGCCTACTTTTTATGTGTCAGTCAACATTACTTGATTTTTTTCCTCCTCTTACTCCATTAACATTTTTCCCTTTTTCCTGAAATATTTATATTTGAATGTATTTTAAAAAGTAAACTCAATGAGAAATATTTTAAAAAGAACCATCAAAGGTACTTGGCTAGTAATGTAAACTGTAATATTTTTAAATTGTGATTGAAGCATACATTTGAGTTTCTAGAGTTTTTAAAATCAAAGAAAGGAAAAAGGGTTATATGCATCATTACCTGGAATTTAGAATAATCTTCTGCTTTCTATTCTGCTTCTGATTGTATTTTTTTCCAAGAATTTATTAGTTATTTTTGTATCTCTGTTTTATAAATGCAAATAGGAATAATACTGTATATGCAAATAATATTACACAGCACGTGCTTTCTTAATTGTTCTTATGATCCCTCTGGATAACTGTAAAGGGACAGTGTAGGATCTATATTATTTTTTAACAGCTCTTCATACTAGAGTGAAATATTTTTTTTCTTCTGGACTTGTTCAGGATGTGATCTTGTGGTGGCCTGAGTTTTCTGCCATTACTTTCCCATCTGGAAATTCAATATACCTGCCCATAGGCTGCTGCTTCCCCCCACTGAGCGGCTCTGAAAGGTGCTGGGAGAGGAAAGGTGCTGCTTTCCTCTCTGTGCAGAATGGCATGCTGTGGTTGAAATAATCTGTTCTTGAAACTTGGACCTTTCCTTTTCGGTAATAGATTGTTCCTAAATGAACCTCACTGAGTGCCAGCAGGTAGTTAATAGTAGCAAAGGCAGTCTTTCTGAATATATTGTCAGAGCCATAAAACTTAGGAAGTGGAATGTAATGAGGTTTTCATACCTTATCTACAAGGTGAAAATGACAGAAATAGAAATGAGTGAATCTGAGTACCTCCTGGGCTACTTTTGGCTAGATGTTACAGCTTGTGCCGTATGCACATGGAGTACTCCTTCTCTTGGACTTTCAGACCCTTGACCTGTAAGCCTGAGTGCACAATTTAGCTGTCCCTGTCAACCGGGTGCCTGCACCATTCCAGTGTTTAATGAGTGCTGTGGATCAGATTCAAGGAACTGCTTACATCTGAATGTTTGCAGACAAACATTTCCCTCCTGCTGTTCGCCCCCCCACCCCCTCCCCCACCACACGCAGCCATCACCTGCGGTTACCCCTGCTAAGGCTGAAAAACATCTTCATGAAAGAATGACTCCCTGCCTCCAGTAAGACATGCTGGATCTGCCTGGGCTCAGGGTTAATCTCCCTTTTCCGCTGCCGGAGCAGCAGCCCAGGATCTCCCGCAGGCAGGCAGTACCCTAAGCTGGGCACCTGACAAACACCCTCCAACCTGCACTATCAAACCCAGATTTTTGGCAGGTTGAACTGCAGTGGCAGGAAAGCTGTCTGTGTGTATTACAGAGTTCTGCACAGAGCCTGGCTCAGTTCTGTGCTTGTTAAAGGTTCCTCCAAGGGCCTTTTGGGTCGAATTCTTCTTGGGACTTGGGCTAATGCGGGAGTGAAGACAAGATGCCTCAAACAGGACAGTGATAAATGCAAAAAGAAACAGTGAAAAATGAGGAGACAAGGATCCTAAGGAAAAATCATAATAAACATCACATACAGGCTACACACTTATGCCAGCTCAGCTTTTGGGGTGTTTTTCTAGCCTCTTTTAATATATAGGACAGGCTTCCCTTCAGCTCAGAAAAAAGCCATTAAAAATATATTAATCATCCTTAAACAAAAAAACATGTGTTTGAATGACACGGGGAAAGCATGCAACATCAAAGCCGATGTTTCTGAGTTTTGAATATCCCTTCCCTCCCGTTCCCCCCGAGCAATTCTTAAACTTTACAGAACGTCCCTGCGGTCCCCAAGCCTGGCATTGGTGCGAGCTGCTGTGCCCAGGGCTCAGCCTGTAAAGCCAGGTGTGCAAGGTGATGCCCGCACTTCCCACCCTCTGTACTGAGCTCTAAGTAATCCAGATTTAGCAACAACCAGGACTTCTCTCTTAGCAGACGAAGTGGAGTAGCTGTGCCCTAGTAATGAAGAAGCAGCGTGACCTTTAGCTTTGCTTTCGTGCAGGAGCTGTTTGCTGTTGCTGCAGCAGTGTTCAGCAGCAAAAGGGATGAGCATGTGCACGGGAATGGGAACAAACCTCGAGTGCGACTTGTACCCAAACAAGCTGAACTTGAGCTGTAAGAGTGGAGCAGCTGCTGTATGCATCCAAACTGTTCTTGTTCAGCAGAAACCAAATGGTCTTTGTTTATGCAACATTATAACGAGACAGGATTAGCAGCCCAGTGCTTTTAGCGTTACGGAAAGGTGAGCGGTCCCTATTCCAACAAGCTGATGAGCTAAGGCTTTGCACAGTGGTGTGTGGTAAGTTTAACACCCTGATTTGGAAAGACTTAACATGCATTTCAGCTGGCCTCTATTCAGAAACCATGTGGACCTATTAAACAGCTGCTTCACTGGTGTTCTGGAGCAGGAGATGCTCAAGATTCTTTCTGAACTAGATCTTAATCATACTGTTGGGGGTAGAGAGGGGAAGAAGCAACAAACTAGAAGGAAAAAAAAAACAGGGTAGAAATTTGTGCATACTTACTCCCACATGCAAATAGACAGAGCTCCCCTTGAGTCAGAATAATTCCCTCAGACTTGAAATTACTGCGCCTAATAGGTATTGCACTTGGGGGGAAAACAGGCTGACGTAAGGGGAACACGCTATTGTGCTGAGTATAAAAGAAAACAGATTTTTTAGAATTTCTGCCTACTTTAGGTTATTATCATCTGGTTGATATAATGTTTGTCTCAGAGAGAGAAACATTTTGAGAAGAGGACTGGTCCAGCTGAGCTAGTTTAGGGTGAACATTTGATGCGAGTGGAACAGGACAGTTGTGTGTGAAACACACAAGTGGGTGCTGTGTTTAGCAGGAAGGGGAGCCAGCTGGATAAAGCACCAGGGCAAGAAAGGGGGGCTTTGGGGATCCCTGGTCACTTTGTGGGTGCTTCCCGCTCAGGCGTGAAGCACGGCAGCCCCTGGGGCATCTCCCTTCCTGTCCCAAGGGTGAGCAGCTGCACCACGGCAGCAATTTATGTACAACCCTTAGGGAAACCAAGGTCAAAAACCTGTGTTTCACTATGGGAGCAGAAGTGGTGAGCATCGGGGGGAGCTAATTTGCCAGCTTGAGCCACCTTTGAGAGCCCAGTCTCTGGGAGCTGCCCATTGGCATGGAAGGGCCCCTGTGCTGGGAGCCAGACCCCTGCAGAACACATTGCTTTTGGTGGTGCTCCTCTGGCAGAGGTCAAAGCCATCAGCACCTGGTCCTCCCCCAGTACTACAGATCCTCTGTGCAGAGCAAACACTCCCTTCCCTGCTTCGGTTTTCTCAGATGTGCAGAACTATTCTTAGAATTTCCATTTCTGGCCTCATTATCTACTTTGTCTATCTTGTATTGTAGCACTTTATTTTCCTTGAGCAACATATTAAACATGCCAACATATCCAGCACAGCTAATTTGCAGACCAGCGAACTTGTTTTCAGCACCTTCTAATCTCTTAGAAAAAGACTCCACTTTATTTTCAATAGCAGAGACAGTCTGTGAGGAGTCTCGTCTTTCATGTCCCAGAGCCTGCTCTGCAGCACTGCTTGTTTCACATCCAACACGCCAAGCTCCCACACAGGGCTTGCAAGAGTGGACACAATTCCCTGTGCAGGCAGCTGGACTGCTTGGGTGTGCTGGAAGTTTGTTTTTAAATGGGATGAAAACAGAAGTCCTGTGTACCCCTTTCTCAAGTGTCACCCCAGCAATCATGAGGCGTTTCCATGAGAGGCACAGCAAAGTGGCCAGCGAACAGCAGCTGCATGTCTGACCGTCTCCTTCCCCTGCTTGAGGGAAAGAAGTGAAGCATGGGTCTGGGTTTTTGAAAGCATGTCAGATAAAACAACAAACAATTAGATGCTTTAATAGGGGCTGAGTCTTTCAGGGGCTGTTAAAACCTATGCTCCAGGTGCAGCCTTGGATGTCCCTATGCCACCTGATGACTGGAAGCCAGGAAGGCAGATGCTGGAGTGAGTACCACTGCGTGTATCTATAAATGTATCTCCTGATGACTCTTACTGTCCTTCTCTCCCTGTCTGCTAAGGGCTGCTGTCAGAGGCAGGATGTCAGAGCTGGGTGAATCACTGATCCAGTCCAGTATAGATACTATTAATAAAAGCTTGGGTCTTGACTTAAGGAGGTAAGCATGTTTCTGTCAAAAAAAAATCAGAGAGGCTGCTCACGCTATCTGAAATATACATCTCTGCTTACCATTCTCCTGGCTTGGTGTTGTAGAAGACCTCAGAGACTGGGGAGCACCAGGAACTCAAAACCTGAGCTGTAGGGCATAGTGTGCACAACTGCAGGGTCTAAAAATTCCCGTAACACATCTAGTATTATCTGCAACTCCTCTCACCTTGTTCATCCCCTGAAGAAGACAAAGATAAATGCTCTTTTCTCTCTATGTTAATTGGAGTGATGAAGGAGATAGCTAGCAAAGCTGTCTGATAAGATTTGGACAGAGGTGCTAACAATTCCCAAGAAGATGTGGAACATAAAATGTAAAGGTTTTCCCAGTAAAGCAATTTCTAGCCACATTGCTAATTCTGCAAGATGAGTGCAAGAGAAGCACTTGCTATTTACTCTCTAGAATAAACTTCAAATGCAGTGCAGACCTCCTTTACTGATGGGGTGTGGGCAGGAACATTCCTGTGATGTCAAATTTGTCCATCGTTGCTATAGGACATTTTGCTTTCTAAGGCAGGGGGAGATGTCATTTGTTATGCAGTTTCCCTGTTTCCAGAGTTCTGCATAGCACATTGCTAATGAGCTCATTTTCCCTGAAGATAAGTATTGATAAATGCTGGGCAGGCAGAAGGGCTGCCTTTGTAGTGAAGCTTCTTCCTAATAAAAGCTATAATGGTGAAGCCTCTTTGAAGCAGATGTACTGTAGAATCAAATGGGATCAATATGTTCTACTTAGGTTGAAGACAATTAGACTTACACTGAGAGAAGCAGAGATGAATTCCAAAAGAGATGTTCCAGGTCTCATATAATGGGGGGTTATGAGAGCACTAAGCCATATAAGATATTTTAAAGCCTATTCAGCAAACTTGCTGGCAAGCTTGCTGCATAAACAGGTATCAAATGGCCAATGGTGTGGAGACTATCCTGATAGCTTCCTTGTTTACTGTGATATTGAATACAGGAGTATCCACAGGAGCTTTGGAGAGTGCTACATTAACAGTCCTCTCTGTGTGTGAATCACCTTTCCCATGGAGTTCCCGTCAAAATCAGAGCCTGCCACTAGTGGCTCATTTTCCGTGAGTGATGAGGCTTTGAAAGGAAGATATAAAAAGAGTTAATGGAAGCAGGGGAATGTTTCTGAGTCAGTTGGCCATGTAAATTTTGAGTGGGGCTTCCCAAACATAACTTCAATATTTGAGTTAAGTGAATTAACAAGGAGCTATTGAAGAAATGAGTGCTGGATATTTGGCTGCCACATTGTGTGTTTGATCATAAGCATGTTGGAAAGACTATACAAGTTCCCCTTATGTCCTAAAAGAATCCTAAATGACTGAAGGGTAGTGCTTTTCTTTTTAAGATTTTTTTTTTCCCATTGATTTTACTCACCCTCTCAGCACTCCTCTCCTGTGACATGATCTAATTCTATCTGCAACGGTAAATGAAAGCATCTTGGGAATGCAGTATGGGCACAGGCACAAACTTTAAAAGCAAGGAGTGATCAAAGACAGCATTGGCTAACAACAGAACAATTTCTAATTAGTTTTCAGCTATCTTTATAGAGAGCAAACTGAATGATAAAAAGCAATTATTCATACATAGGCCACGTAATTTAGACAAATAACTTGTAAAACATAGTAATCAGACTGCATTGCACTCTCTTTTTTAATTAGAATTCATTTTTGGAACCAGAAGGGAGGATTCTGCTGGTTAAAAGAGGGGGGAAGATATAAGCTGTAGGGATTAGAGAGGAAAAAGCATAATAATTCATCTGGTTATCTAGATAAATCCTAGCCAAATGTGGCATTCTTCCCTTGAAGCATTATTGTGAAGAGCTAGCACTGCCTCAGTGAAGCTTGAATACCTTTTCCCCTTTAAAAGGAGGCATACAAAATATTTTAGACGGGTTTGCCCTGTGTAGCATTAAATAAAGCAAGTGTTGCAGAGTTAATTTTCTTTTGGCATCTATTGCAAGGGCCACTAGAACTCCAAGTTCAGGGCAGAACTTAAATGCCCTTTTCCCCAGGATGTTAGCATGTTTTTGTCTGGGTAGTACTTCATTTGTTTTTTTCTCTCTGGGGTTTTAAATGTCTCTAGGTCGTTCCTGATGTTTGTAGCACTTACTAATTAATGTGCTGTGCATATTTAGTTAAGGTGCTGTGTGCTCCCTCTTAGAGATTATTAATAAAGATATTAAAATTGGTTCTAGTGTTCATCCAGCAGTCACTTGCTGTGTGCCCCCTTGAAACCCAGAGATTTGTTTGTAACTACATTTATTCTTCCATCCCTGCGGTCAGTTTTCATTTCTCATATTCTTTCTCATCTAAACTACTCTTTCATGTGAGATATCTGATGTTATATTCAGCACCTTTCTGAAAACATCAGACAACACACTACATCCATCGCATTTTTTCTCTCTCCTTCTAAAATTCTGCTCTATCATTCAGGCTGCTTCTAATGGAATCTCTGAATTACTTTCAAGAGTCCATTATTAAGAATTTGGCCTTTTATATATAAATGGATTTAAAAAAAAAAAAGTATAATCTGACATAAGTTGTTTTTGTTAGCTGGTATAAAGCAGTGTAACTGTTTTTGCCCACTTATGGATTTGGTTGCTACAGGTTCTTTTGTATCATTGTGGTGAAGCTCTTCATCTTCTACTTCTTCCTGTTTCACTGTTTTCTAAAGGTAGATTTATTGCACAAGACCCATACATATTTATCATTTCCCTCTCTTTCAATGATTAGCACTACCTTCCACCCTTCCATCCCCTCTTGATGCCAGTTTCTGCTCTGCTTAATCTTTGCAAAATACTCAGTTATCACTCAGAAGTAAACTGAAACCAAAATATTTTTTCTGGTGTAGTAAATATTAATACATTGGGCATGGAAAAAGATACTACCACATTAAAAAAAATTAATGTAGTGACGTCAAAGTCATCTAAAAAATCACTCAGAATTTTAATGAGGTCAGTTGATTTTGTTTCTGAAAATGATCAAATCTGTGTTAGCATTCAAATATACATGCAGAATGACTCCTGAGATCACAGTCTGCAAGTAAAATTAGTTTTATTTTTTTCCTCATCAGTGCAATCTAACCTTTTAAAGTCTCCTCATGAATGCAATATGATGAAAAATCACAGGAAAGCAGAGTGCTGTTTGAGGATGCACGTCTGGTTCAGAGGAACAGTGAAAATACTTGTAGTGTAGGCTGCGTTTTCTCTATGTTAAGGGAACCAGGGACTTTACATAAACTCCAGCTAGCACAGAATGTGTCTGCCAGGTTTCTTATGAAAAGGAGACGACAGGAGCACATTTGATTTATTTTTAAAATGTATTGGCTGCCAGTCAAATACCATACTGGTTTTGAAATTGCTCTCCTTGTTTGTAAGGTGTTACATAGTCCCGGCCTATCTCTTTGACAGTCTTTGTCCTCACATTCCTGGTCAATCTTGGTGATTTACTCAGATCCAAGAGTCCTCTAAAGACCAAGGACTTTCATTTCTTACTGACAGTTTCTTATACAGAAGATATTAAGGTTGTCCCTGATTTTTACTGCAGCCCCAACTCAGAGAATTCCACTGACCCGCTGCAACTTGAAGTCGGGCACGCAGTTAATCACCTCGTGGAATCAATCGCATCATCTTCAGTAGTTTTGTAATTCACAGAGTGAGAGAAGACTCGGGCTTTTGCTGTTTGAAAGTTAAAATCTAATGTGGTAAATTCTTTTTCCAGTTTAGCTTTTCTGATGCATTGATTATACATTCAAAAAAAAAAAAAAAAAAGGCGGCTGAGGGTTAATTTTCTGTGCCAGTCATTGTGCAATATTTTTGTGACAGCTGGTAGAAACACATTTTTTATTTGTAGAAGGCTTCATCTGATTCTTTTTTCTTTTAATTTCCATACAAGACATCTTTATCATTCATGACAGTTTTCATTTTTTGAAAAAGTAATGTTGGATATGGTTTTGAATTTGTTTCCCTGCTACCGTTTTTTCTCCTTCTCGTTTCTTGTTTTGTTCCTTTGCTCTCCTTTTTTCTTTTTTTTTTTTCTTTCTTTGCTTGTACTTTATATAAAGTTTTTCAGTCATGTGATGGTACATGTCAGAAAAACCTCTTTCTGCCTTTTCACTCACACATGCATTCCAAACTTCTGATAAATTAGAATGGTAATGTTGCAATATTCCACAGTTTGTGTTTTCTAAAGCTGAAGAAACACGGTAAGCTCTTTGGATTGTGCAGCTCTTAGCATGGTAGAGTGACATAAAATATAAAATTTAAAATTAAAAAGAGAGAAAGGAGGTGATGTTTCATTTTCCAGGACTTGTATCTATTTACCAGATTTTTCTTTTCTTTTTCTTGAAGAAAATTTTCTCTTAAAAGGCAAGCTTACCTTGTTGTCTCCACTAAAAGGCAGTGGGTAGGACTGGAAACTGTTGATTTATTTTTACAACCAGTTTATATTTATTTTTTCCAAGTCACTAAGGCACTTGATTTATTCTTTTTTTCCCACAAGGATATCATCTTTCCTAGTGTTGTTTAATGTTTTACAGTTTAATTAAGTTCATTCTGTAATTTTAAAACCACGATGAGGCATTTTTTCAAACTAAAATAAGATGATAGCTCAGGATCAAATAAGCCACCGCCACTGCCACCCACTACTGCGACCTAAAAGGGACTTGCAACCTGTCCACCTGCAGTGCTCCAGCTGCTGAGTGCTGCCTCTGTTAACTGTTCATTTCCATGTTTTTGAGCTTGTGTGATGGTTTTTGGAGGAGATGGATTTTCAACACTATCAACTTAAAAAACAAAACAAACAAAAAAAGACAACCTGAATACTGACCAGCCCTTTCATAGGCAGGTGCTATGAAGAAAGAGAACCAGTTACTTAAAGCTGTGCTAGCAATTAAGTGCCTGGGAAAGTTAAAATAAGTGCCCTTTCCATATTCTTGCCTTTTGTATGTAAAATATAGCTCTACAAAAGTAATAATAATGAATCCCTGCTTTCCTTTTTGCCTGACCACCAGAAATGCTTTCTCTCCCTTGGGAGACAGACCAAGATACTGAGCCAAGGGTGTGTTTTATTTCTCTCAGTCCTTCTGCTGCCCTGATTTCTTAAACCAGGATGGTGTATACTCATAATTTTTTTATAAAGTACAAAATACATATAAACATAGCTGTGCACAGTTATGGTTTTGCGAAACTGGGTTTCTTTCCAGTAGCTTCTGTTCAGTTCACTCTCTTTTTTATTTTTTATTTTTTTTCTGGAAAGATTGTCCTTTCTCTATTCTTCTTTCAACACTACATACTAAGGCTGCTGTTCAATTCTGTCTTTTGTTTAAAATGTGTGCATGAGTTTCATGCTTATATATTAAAGAGGAGATTAATGGTGCTGACTTCTTTACACAGCCATGTCAATACCTCTTATTTCATACTGGCAATATCTCTCCCACGCTATGCTTATTCCTTCACTGAGAGTGGTAATTTTGCTGATTTACTCAGCTCTGTGATGTGCACAAATGAAGGGAAAGATGAGGCAATGCAGTGTACTTCTACTTGTGGTCAAACTGGAAATATTCAAAGTACTGCGGGGCAAAATCAGAGTGGTTTGGGGGTCAAGCAAACAAACAGAACCTTGACTGTAGTTTTTGTTTTTCCAGATCAAAATTAGGAGTGGTTTGCCTTTGGGTCTTGTTTCATTTGAACTTGCAACAAACAGGGTGGAGCAGGGAGAATTATATGAAATAAGCCTGGCTTTGACCAGGTTCTAGATGAAAAGCAAGTGAACAAACAAATGTTCTGCATCAGCAAGTTTTCACATTATCTTACTTAAGGTTTGTCAAGTGCTTACACTTCTTTCCTCACTTTTTTCTCTTTGAACCTGTATTGTCTGCAAGCCACCTCAACAGTTTAATGCCTGGCTGTATCCCAATGGTAGCAGCAACCTCTCCCATGATAACATGCCAGGGTGAGAAAGCAAGCAATAAAGAAATTCCAAGAATGCAGGGAAAGTATTACTCTATTTGTTAATGTATGGTTGTTTTGTTTTGAGAAAGTAACCAGTACTTACAAACAGGAAAAAAAGCTTTATGAAACTCAACCTAGATGCTAGTGCTTCTGCTCCCTTTTTTGGTTGCTTAATACATAGTAATGATCCTCTTCTGCACAAACTCCCTTTGATATTCAGATTCTACTGCAATAAACTGCTCTTTTCTCAGACAGAAAAGATGTTGTAATGGATGGGAACGAAGAAACACAAATATGCACAACAAAGGCAGTCCTGAGCTTGATGCAACTTTATTAACAAGAAGTACAAAGAACAACTTGTAAGAATGTATTATAACTTGGTATAACTATAGAAGCACCATTAGAGGGAGCTCTGTTACTTAGTCCAATAATTTACATCTGACAGACTTAAAACTAAGTTGCAGATTTCTGATTTGAAATTGCAAAACCCACAGGATTAAAAAATGAAATAGCTTTAGCAGTAAACACAGATTTCAAGAGAGCTCTCTGAATGTGGATATCTTTCTTGCTGAATGAATATGTTGGATTCAGCCTATTTATTTCAGGCTGATCCATGTAACGGTGTTTGTAAAAACTCTAAAACTGTGTCTCAGTCCTCTGCATCTTCCCTTTTCTGCCCTCCCTCCATCTCCCACTAACTATTAAGATGGTGTCTTTAAAGTTATGATTTATTTATCCTTTTCAACATGTGCTGTTTTTCTCCTTTTTTATTACTTTCTATGATCAGTTTGTTATAGTTCAGCTTGAAGTTGTGCACAATATGCATGTGCGTGTATATTAACGTTGAGCACAGGAAAACATGAGGCTTGGGATTTGAAGATTTTTTTTCTATAATGTTATGTCTACAGAATGTAGAATTAAAGGAAAGAAAATTGTCTCAGAATTAGCTAGAATTAGCAAATACTGATATATAGAAATACTATAAAAGAAATTTGAGAATATCACTTATCTCCTATTTATATCCACTTTGCAGTGTATCAGATGTAATTTTGCTATTAATATGACTTTTAAAAATACTTTTTTCCTTGTGTGAATTCTATAAATGCCCTGAATGGGTTATTAATATGCTAAAGACTTATGTAGTCCCAAAAAAAAAGATTCCGTAGTCTTACATGAAATACAATTGAGTAGAGTTCCCAACCTTTGCTCTACACAGAACTTAGTTTTTTCTAGAAGGGGATTTATTTTTTTCTGGTCATATTTGACTGTCAGTTTTCCCCCTCTCTGTTCCAATGACATTTAAACTAAACTTCGCAGAAGGGGCAAATTCTAGAATAGATTCTGTTTTCATTTGATTTATAAAAATAACCCAGCAGAGAAAAGGGATCAAACTTGTGTCCCTACTGAAGGGCAGCTTCTAGTGAATGTTGATCCCTTACTACAGATAACAGTGCATCCATGCAGCAGCTCAGTATGAGGCACAAATTCTTAGGCAAGCAGGCTTTACTGGCTCAGCTGTTAACAGACCAACTGTTATCTCTCAGGGAGTTTGCTTGTGAAGATACTCCGAGATGGGATTTTTATCAACATTTTACATTCTTGATCCTAGAAATACAATAAATTTGGGCTGTCTAAAAGTAACCAGGCACAAGAAATACCAAGTAAGTAAACACAGGAAAGGAAAACTGCCTTAACTTCGTATGTCCAAGTCCAAAGAGAAAGCTAACTTGTTTCTGTGCAGAGCCAAATGCAGTGGTCTAGGAGCCTGAGCAGAGAAAAGGCTGTGCCTAGCACATTGTAATGCAGTGCAACATTCATGCAGTGGCCAGTGATTGCTACGTGCTGAGTGCTGGAGTAAAGGAGAGTGCTCATTGCCTTCCTCAGCGGCTCTTCACCTTGGTGTCCTGCATCCCAAACCAGGACATGGATTGGCTTTGACCACAAGGGAACCAAGTTTTAAATCAGAGTAGCCCCCAGCCAGTTGCCACAATTGTAATATTCTTTGAATTCCTAAGTAAATACAGGCTGAATGAAGAACATCAGCCACATTCGAGCAAATAGCCATTAACACTGGTTTTCTTTTCCTCCTCTTGTGTGGCCTCTCTCCTTACACTTGTGGTAGTTTGTCAGCACTTTCTTTAAAGGTAACACAAAGCCCCTTGAATCTCCCAAACAAAGAAAAATGAATTACCATAATGTATAATAAATAAGAATTGCCTCTTAAATCAGTCAGCGGCTATGTTAAAGGGGTCCCAGAGCCTTTTGCATTTCCAGAGCTTATGGGTGAGTTATGTCAGCCTATCCCCAGGAAAGGTGGCTGGGGCATAGAGGAAGGGGAATTTATTCATTTTCCTTAATTGTGAGGAGATGGAGCAAGAGCATGCAGAAGGACGAGTCACAAGAAACTGACTCAATAGCTCAGAAATAACAGAAAGAGATGTGAAAAAATAATAATAATAATAATAAACAGTGGTGTTTCAAATTAACTAGTCTAGACAACCTGGTGGCAACACACTAACACCTTGGCTTGCAGGGAGGGGTGTGTAGCCCAGGAGCCTGTGTTTCCACTGAACTGAACCCCTTCTCCACAGTGTCCTTTCTCTGGTTCCCTCCCAGAAATTTGTGGGGCTATCTCTGGTCATATCCCATGCAGTGGTGCTAAGATAGCCAACGTCTGGTTCTTACGAGAAACTGAAATATTTCTTCCAGAAATCTGAAGGAGATGTGAAATCTGAGTGCTGGCAGATGTGGGCAATATGGGGAAAAACGCTGGACGAGAATAAGAAATTAGTTAATAACATAACATTATTATTTACTTTGCCTGAATTTCCTCACCCTCCCTGGCAAACCACTTTTGTGAAAGCAGCCGGAAGAGAGGCTGGGTAACTTGAGACTTCAGTCAGTGACTGTGTTCTGCAAATAGAGCAGAATATTAGTGGAGTGCTTTCTTGCATTCATCGTGGAGGGGCACTGATTGCAGGCAATGTTATCGATCCACTCAGCCCTTCATTTCACTTTATTGGGAAATGAATTAATTCTGACAGGCTTTGGCAAGAACTCATTAGCCTGTAGCTTAATGCTTAATAAACTGTCATCTCACCTTTAACAGTAAGGACAATTTCCAGCCAGTCTGAGAATGCAGGAAAAGCCAGAGACCTCATTTTTCTCAGAAATCAGTTTAATAAAAGATGGGATGATATGGGAGGAAACTAAAATAAATAGTAAACAGAGCACCTACCTGCAAATAGGAAGAAAAAAAAAAAATCTTAAAAAAATAGGGAGGGGGATTGGAAATTAAAAGTGTATCAAATTATTTCACCATGGCAAAAAGCATAAGCTACTGTTGGATGACCTTGGGGCATCACCTCCAAAATTTTGTAAAGTGAGGTTATTTCTGGTTATTTCAATGGTATCATTTCCTATGCTGTAAACTTTAATGTTTAAAATGTTTGTTGCATCAAATGTTGCATAAAATGTTGTTAGTCATCAAGATTTTGTGAATGCAAGGGGAATTCCATTAAAAATAAACAAACAAACAAAAAAAACAACCTGCACAGAAAAAGCCATTTCTTCTTTGCTAAATGACTGACTGGCATCTTTACCCCTTCTATCTGCTTTTAGATGATGAGGTAAACCAATTACCTTGAACAATAAAAATGATTTTCTCAGGCTATGATAAATGCTTTGGATACATCAAGATCTTTTAAAATATTTTTGTTGTGTTTTCAGATATGATCATGTTATTACATATGTTCTCCTAGAAAGTTCTTGATATTAACTTGGAGAGCCATCTTAAAAAAAAAAAAAAAAAAGTATGAACTTTTGTTTGCCATGCTAGACTGATAATGCTGCTTCTGTGGCTGTGATATCTACCATGCCAGACATTCTGGCTTTTCTGTGTCTACTTTTAGGCTGTAAAATGTGTAAGTCTTCAAAGGACTGTGGCAATCATTGCTTTGACACTAGAGAGAAAAGATGCAGAAAAGATGGCTGCAGGTGGAGCATGAACAGGTCCTGCACAAGCATGTGGGAAACACTGTAAAATGGTATTGCCACAGCAGGTGATTTTTTTCCTATTGTAATAACATGCTCTTATTCCAACTCATTGTCAAGCTGTTGTCTCATCCTCTCACTTGTGAGTAAAATCCTTTTCCTTAATGTTTTGTGATAGAAGACAACTTGATGAACGCAGTTGATACTGATACTTGATGAACACAGGATACTAGTGACTATTCCAGCTAAGTAAATGACATGGAAGTTCTCTTCCTTCTACAGTGCAGTAAAGTCAGGTCTTCTCTTTCTGTATGTGGTGGTGGATATGTGCTTGTGCATCTGTCTCATGGCATTCAAGGGTATAAACTTTATGTAACCATGAGCATTTAAGTGTATAACTTGGACTACAAAGTCTTCTTCACTTTGCACCTTCCCCTGGGAGAGGTAGCATCTACCAGTGGCATAAGCCTCTACGTGCAGTGCAGTGAGACTAGTGAGAGTTAATGTCTGAAGCGACATTTATCTGCGGCATAGCATGGATGAAGCATGCTAGAAAAGATTTGGCAGATTGCTATTCTGGCAAACTTTCCTACTGTAGCCACAGCTTATACTGGCAAGCTAGTGTTTTGTCTGTATGTAGTTTATACCAGTTCCCTGAATGAAATGTGCTATACTGGCAGACTCCCTCCCCCTCCCACCCACATACAACAGCATCTACTTTGGCATTCAGTATAAAGCAGAAGTTTTGACTATGGATCTTTCACTGTAAGAAAGATTGTGCTCCTCAATATAAAGGACACAAAAATTAGATCATGTGAGAGTTGGGTAGAAAATGGTCTTTGCGCTGCAAATGTATGTGAAAATTGTAAGCTTGTGTGTTTGGTAAGGTGATGTACCAATACCACCTGTCATATTAGTACTCCAAGAACTGTACCCACACTGGTTTGGTGCTGCATTTTCCAGGTGGAGAGCCCAGAGGCATTTCTTCTGTGTTGCATAACATTGGTGGGTGAGAAACTACCATTGATCATGTTGCCCTTACAAATAACCCTTTTTTCCCTTACAAAAAGTCCCTCTGTTCCTGAGGGGATGTGGAGTTTGAAATGCTGATGGCACAGAAGTCCCTGTCTCTGTTATCTGTTTTTATGGTTCTCTTTGAAGGGGAGAATTTCCCTGACTGTGGTTGAGATAACAGAGAGATGCTAAGTGGTGGGATTTTTCACAGCACTTGACCACATGCAATAAAAGGTCAATTTGGACACACATCCCAGTGAACTTGGAGACATCAGAGTTTTGCTGGTTTAATGTGGAGAAATCAAAGTGTTTCAATAGCTCCCAAATAGTGCTATTGCCTCCTAATTGCCTTTCTCTTCAATTGTCCTCACCTCTTAAAAGCACTGTGCCTTATTGCTTACTTCTCTTTTAAGTTTAGAATGTAGTGAGTAGGTAGGCTGGAATTGATTCTTGCCTGTCTCTAACAGGAGAATGAGGGTTTCAAGGTGACGGCTGTAGGGGCTGGGTCCAAAAGCCCAGTTTCTCTATGTGATGGGCCAAAGAACCTCTGGAAGACAGATGTTTAGGGTGTTGGGCATTCACACAGGCTCCAGTCCAGACTGGAGAATGGCTCATGAGAGAAACTCTTGAGAGTTACTGAGCAAATCAGACTGGGGCTGGGAAATCAGCAGAGTTTAATATAGTTAGAGACCAGAGGAATGGTCCCAGGGAGCATTCAACACCCTTGCCTTGGTGGTCATATTCTTCCCTATGTGCCAGCCAAGAGACCGCTGCAGTCTGGTTAGATGCACTCCAGTCTGGACCAGTATGGCTATTCTTACATTCTGTTTATGGAGTTAAATCAGCACAGACTTCAAATTCATAGAGCCAGAAGATATCCATCTGGTAATGTTCCTGCAGTAGTTTATTCTTTGCAGAAACAGTCAGAAATTAAAGTTTCTGTCCAGGTACCTCCTTGATAAAGAATACTTGTCACAGTTAAAATTTTCACATTTTGAGTAATATATTGTTAGGAGCTGGAGATAGCAGCACACTTTTTTTTTTTTTTTGGGTTTGGGGGGGCAGTGTTGGGCTTGGGCTTGGCACATATAAAACCTGCTGACTGCAGTTCAGTAAAAGGAAATTTGGCATTGCTGCTGTTTAGGAGACTGGCTAATGCAAGGGTTTGGAATATAAAAGCCAAATCAGAAGAAATATTTTCATAAGGTAGTCTTTAGGCTTTCTCATACAGGTTACTCACTTTATGGGAAAAATATAATGATCGGACCATTTGTTTGTTGTGTTTATGCATATTTCTCTAGCTGCAAGGGATCCTCATGCCCTTCCCTGCTTGCTTCCTCGCTCTGTGCTGTCTGTGCCAGCTGAAGTCACGACAAATTTGCCTTCTGTGTAGACACAGAAGGCAGGGCTGCTTGGGGTGGGGGGACGGAGCCAGGATTCTCTTGAAATATGCACCAGACCATGTGCATGCAAGCTCTTTTTTTCCAGTGCGTGTCTTGATGTCAGATTTGTCTGATTCACTCTCCAGTTTTTGTTGCTTCATTGTTTTATTTATATTTATTCTGACCTTTGCCTTTTTCCTGTGTCCCACCTTCTTCTGCTTCCCTCCCTTCCTTCTTTTGTCTGGCTTTTCAGTGTGTGGAATGGGGCCTGGGCTGTGCCAGTGGGTCCACATGGAGCTGTGCAGGAGGTGGCCTATGCTGGCAAGGGCAGCAGTATTTTAGCTCTTGGTTTGCTGCTTCCTGGCCCTGGGGAGTGGAAAGTGGCACAGATGTTCCCTGATGCAGGCTCTTGAGCATCTTGTGGACAGCGCAGCCTCTGGCTGATGCCAGTCGTGGCCTATCCACAGTGGGTCTGTGGTGGGGCAGGATCTTTGAAAGCCCTTTTAGATGGAAATCAGGATGTTTGGGGAGCTTTTCACAAATGGCCATGGTGTTACCACAAGTTTGTGCTTGGTGGTAGCAGAAAGGCAGTGAGACCAGGGAGCTAAGCATGAGGGCTGCAGTGCAGGCCCAGCTCCAGCTGGGCAGCCATGTTGAGGCCTGATGGTGGAGGATTGGTGCAGCCACAGGGAAGCAAACTGAGTTTCCATTTTGTTGGTACAAATTGCATGCTTCTCTCATTCTGTGCCCCTGAAAATGCAATTTGCCTTAGTTCAGAGGCTTCCTTGCTCATAGCAAGTAAATAAATGCCAACTAAAACAAAGAAAGCATGAAGGAACAGTGAGGCCTGCCGCATGGCAGCATCAGCAGATGCTTGAGGCTGGATGGGGGAGCTGAGAGTTAAGGGCTGAATCCTGTGCCCTAGCCACTGGGCCACTGCTGGGCCTTTCTTCCCCATGGCCACCTTTGTTTGTGGGTGTGCTGCCGCCTCCTGGAGGGAAGCAAAGGCCCCATGGCCGACCTGTGTATGTAGGCAGTGGTGGGTGAGCATCTGGAAGGAAAGGCTGTGGCACTGTATCTATAACACAGAGAGAGGGCAGTGGCTGGCCAAAGTTAGGAATAGATAAGTGCTATGTACACAGTGGCAGGTCAGTTAGATCCTTGGCTTGCAAATTATATATGAATTTGCCTAATTGAAACACATGAAAACTGAGTAATTGTTTAATTTTCTAACTATAATTTCTTAAAGAATCTTAAAGGATTTTTTTCCTGATAATTTGTAAGTCAGTGGAAAACTCTTTTCACCTCTAAAGAGTCCAGTGGAGGGCCACAAAGATGATATAGGGCCTGCAGCATCTTCCCTATGAGGAAAGGCTGAGAGACCTGGGTCTGTTCAGCCTTGAGAAAGGAAGACTGAGAGGGGATCTTATTAATGTTTACAAATACCTTAAGTGTGGGAGACAGAGGGATTTGGCCAACCTCTTTTCAGTGGTTTGTGGGGACAGGACAAGGGGCAATGGCCAAAAAATGGATCTCAGGAAGTTCCGCACCAATATGCGAAAGAACTTCTTCATGTTAAGGGTAACGGAGCACTGGAACAGGTTGCCCAGGGAGGTTGTGGAGTCTCCTTCTCTGGAGATATTCAAGGCCCATCTGGATGCCTACCTGGGCAACCTGCTCTAGGGAACCTGCTTTGGCACGAGGGTTGGACCCGATGATCTCTTGAGGTCCCTTCCAAACCCTACAATTCTGTGATTCTGTGAAATGTTACAAAAAGAAGTATCCTTTACCTGAGAGATGGGAATTTGTTGGCAGAAACTTCTTACTTTTTTTCCCCCTATATAATGTATTGCTGTTAAGCTATAAATGATTAAAAGTGTGTATTTTATTTTAAGCACACAGAGCAGTTGCATGCTTACGATTTGAATAAACTGAAGGAGATTCCACTATAAGTGGAAGGAGCCTCAAAACAACTTTAAAGGGGTTTTACGTGTGAAGGAGAAGACACAGTTTGCGTTAGGCACCCCAGCTACACGCTTCTTAGGAGAAAAAAAATACATAGCACATTACTCACCTCTGAATACTTTACTACATATGCTTTCCCATCAAGATGGTGGTAGGTTAAATACTTAATTTATTTTAGCTGTATACTCTTGTTCTCTCTGATGTTTCATGCCAAACTTCTGTGGTAAAAAGAAGTCAAATATATTAAAGATGTATATTTTAATTAAAAATATTAGCAGAAACATATTAGTGTTCCTTTTTTTTATTAATAGCAGATTGTTGGCCAACTAGGCAGCTGTGTTATTTATTTGGAAGACATATGTTATGCTGTGGAGTAATACTACAAGTAGGACATGGTGTGTGATAAGTGGTTGTGTTGGCAAACTGCTTTACTTCAGTTCTGCTGGATTAAGGGAGCACTGGGTAAATCTTTCTCTGGTGCAACCTGGCATTGCTCTGTGGACACTGACAGAATTGGGGTAGTTTACTGTAGGTGGGTGCCTGGCCATAAAATCAAAGCTATCCTTTAGACCATGTTTGGTATTAGCAGAAAGAAATCACTTCTGATGAACTAATTTAGGGCCGTAATCTGTGAAGTGGTCAGAAGAAAATAAGGTAATGACACATTATGCATGCCAGCTTTTTTTTTGAGGGTTGAATTAAGAGCTTAATTCGATAAAAGTTATCTTTCTTTTAACTTCTTAATAGCTTAAGTGACTAAAGCAGGCAAGAAAAGTAATGAATTTGATCACAATAGTATCAGAGAGAATTATAATAAAAGATGTGTTACCAACACAACCTAGGCTATTTTTATCATTTTCTTCCTTTATTCCTCATCTTTATCAGTGTATTTTATTTAAACCTGACACATTTATATATGTGAAACAGATGCAAAATGAAGCAGTTTTGTCTTCAGTTGTGACCATGTTTTTTCAATCATGGACATGATTTATGGAAATGTTCTTTGCTGTATTTTTTTTTTCTAAATCCAAACCACATTAATTATAAATCAAACACTGAATTTCTTTTGATACATTGGGGAATGTGGGGAAGTAAATTTTTTATGCGAATAAATAAATTTCTTTAAAAAATCAGTCTTCATTATATGTCAAGTTCAAACCAGCACAAGACTTCTCAGTGAAACTATTAGAGAATTCAATTAGATGTTGAGAAAATTAACTTTTTTTTAAAAAAAAAAAAAAAGAATTAGAATGTCTCAGATTTCTATTTGCTATGGTATATTTGACACTCCTGGGGCCAACCAAACTGTGCAAAGCTATTGATGTTGGCTTGTTGGCTGATCAGCCTGTTCAGGGTTGAGCTCAATTTACTGTGGAACAAATTTTGAACATTTCTGCATTCAGAAATGTTGTGGAGAGGTGGTGTAGCAACTGCTTGTGACTGAGTGATATTGCTAGTAGACAGCAGGAATATTTTGTAAGGTCAGCAGCTGGAGAGAATATTTTTACCCCCAGACAAGGCCAAACTATGTAATATCCACAGCACTGCCAACTATGACGGCTTTATCACATCTCTTACAAGGTTTAGGGTTTTTCTTCACACCTTAGTCCTAGAAGCATGTACAAATCTCAGTTTCCATTTTTTAAATAGTGGGTTTCTAGTCCTTGTGATTATGAATAGAAGCTTGGAAATGTCAACTCTACAGGCTAAACATCCAGAAAGCAAACAAAACAGTCATACTTTTCTTAAATCCTATTTTAAAGCTAGCCTAATAACTTTGTTGGTCTGATTCATAATTTCTGAGTGTGTCAGTCTGGCTATACTGAATACCAGGAAGTTAGTTCAGCTTTACGGAATTAATCCCTCCTGACAGAAGGTCTCTGTGGTCTGTGGACCTCTGGTGGTTTGTGGTGAACTGGTGCTTCTCTCCTCTCCCTATTTCCACCTGCTATTTCTCATTAGTGGACAGCCAAAAATACTCGACGTGCTTTCACTGTATTCTTATTGCTTATAAGCAATTACAGTGCATGAAACATTATTCAGCAACATTGTCGGAGTGGGGATTCACATGTTCACCCTACCATGTGGAATATGTTGTCTGTGGAATATTCTCTCAACTTGTGTTTCATACAATTTTAAAGTATACATCTTAAGATCATTTCCAATTTCAATATTGAGATATTAACATTGTTCATTAAAATGGCAAAGGAAGTGACTTTTGCCAGCCTTTAAAGAGTAGGCAGTGGCACAGTTGTTTTCAGCCTGAGCTGGGAGAATGTCTTGTGCTTGAATTAGCTGTTTAGGAGAGTTATTTCCCTACCTTGCTGGGCTGTATCAGAGATTAGATCTCTGTTCCTGTTACAGCTTCTGTGTAGCTGAGAGCTCTTGATAGCCACAGAAGTGATGGGGAGGACAAGGGAGGTTGGTTTCTGTGGGAGGGAGGAAGCCATGAGTCCTGGTGTCTGTGTAAAGGAGAAACAGAATCATGGAGTCTACAACTGATGCCCCAATAAACCAATTTTTAAAGCCACAGCTTCCCCTATCCCCCTCCTCACTGTCTTCCTTTGATAGGAACAGGAGGTAGGAGCTTCCCAGGAGTGTAAAGATGTCTGGTCTGGAAAACATGAAAGAAAAAAGCTTGTGTGTTTATTTTGCACACCATAGGTTTTAGGACCAGAAAGCCTTTTAGCCTTTTTTTTTTTTCCTTCTCTAATTAGAAGATGATAATCTTGTTAAAAAGTATATGTTTTGAAGCTTCAAAGAGGGAAAAACAGAACAAAGCCTTCTTCTGGTCTATAAATACAGTTTGAAAAGCTTCATCAGTCCATTGAAGTTTACTGTGGTAACTTGATTTTGGCCTCAGTCTAGAAGACTTGGGTACTTTGGGAATTATAGGAATCTTGAATCTCACTGGTAAACTGTGAAAGGGGAGGTATGAAAGTATGGTGCAATGCTGACAGGGTGGTATGCAGCTTTCCTGTGCATCGGCAATGTCAAAGTTTGGCGTTTATGACTGCTGTTTCTTTGTCCATCAGTAAACACAATCTTTCCATGCCCTTAAATTGAATCAAATTGCTCTATAGCAACTTGTGAGTAACCAGGGTAAGATTTCCACTGAATTAATCACATATCTGGTCCAAAATACTTAAGATATAAACAAAAAAGGATAGAATAAGACCAGCCAGGCATGTAAACATTTCCAAAGTGGTTGTTTTCCAGATGCTTTTGAGCCACAACTGGGGAAAAAATAAAAATAAAAAAAAAATGTTGCACAAAACTAGCTTTGAAAGAAACAGATTGTCATCAGTTTACACCAGCTGAGGGTATAATCCCACATATTTTGTGACTGTTTAAAACATATCCAAATGTCTTTGGAAAATATTTTTCCATTGGAAAAAAAAAATGGTAAAAGCATATCTATAAAAAAGCTGAGCAAACTTTAATAAAAGTTGTAATGAAAATTAACCTCCAATTTTTAAACCAAAGAAAGGGTCTTTAAATCTACATCCCATATCCTTGTGTGGCTTTCAGTATATGTGTGACAGTGAAAATTTGTATGCCAGTTTTCGTTTTCTTCACTGAAAATGTAGTAAAAATGAAAGGGACAACCACTAATAAATCAGGTCAAAACCAGAGCTGTTGAAGAGACTGATCTGGAAGAGACTAAAGTTCCAGATGTTTCAGGTGTGGTCAAAATTTTTACAATATACAGTGGGCATAGACCAAAAGGTGGGGAGGCGGCAGTTCCCTCAGCAAAATAAGTAAAGTTGATGGCAAAATACGACAGAGTAGGTCAACTGTGGAATATTCTGAATCTACATTTGGGGTGGGTGAAACTACAGAATTGTGAAAATGATTTCTCTCTATAAAATCCAGTATACAGATTTGCTTAGGGACATTTGAAGTGTTTTGTTGCACAGCACCATTTTCTGTTGCTGTGTGAAGTGAAGCCAGAGTGAAATCACAATGCCTTTTGTGCTTTACACATGGTCACCTGATACCTATTTAAATAATAAGCTTCAGATCAGGGGTTAGCAATGTCATTTTTTGTGCTCCTACAGTGAGTAGGGGCAAGAAAGTGCATTTAATATGTTAAACTTTGAGGTTCTTGCTCAATGCACATGTTAAATACTGGTAGTGTGCAAACTGCTCATATTTGTAGAGATATTTGTGAGTGTGGTTAGAATCCATGGTTCCTATAAAGTTTATGCCTGACACAAGGATTTAGTGTCTTTCCAATTAAAGTCAATAATCTGAACTCTGGGTGAAGGGAACGTATTGAATGGCATTGAATTATTTTTCATGTCAGTGACTTGGAAGTATTTGGTAGATAAACTAGAATGTCAGAACGTGTCATTTTCCAGTTGTATTTTACTTACTTTTGCATAAGACATTTTCTGTTTTGTTATGTGTTCCTCCCATCGTCCTACAGGCCAGTTAGTGACTAATTCTTGTGAAGCACAATTTGTAATCAATGTAAAGGATCCACAACAGCACCTTTTGGATTAATTGCATATTGGAAGGGTCTACGTAGCTGCAAATAATGGTTTATTAGTTGTTACTGAAGCTTTGAAAGTTCAAATGAGATAGGTCTTGAGCTGAACTTATTGGAAAGGTATCACAGTCTCTGCCCTAGGTAGTCTTACCCCTCAGGTTTTTTGATCATCTTGAAATGGTAAGCTCTTGCTTTACCATCTTGCAATGGTAAGCTCTGAAAAATTCCCAAATGGCTGATTTTTCACAGTTTTTCTAGCCTAGTAAGATATTTTGCTGATGTAGAATATAAGTGCTCCTATGACCTCTGTAACCTGATGGTCCAGGTGCTAGATACCAAAGCTCTCCTTGCTTGGCCTTAACTGAGAAGAGCCAGGACCTACTAGGCAGTTTTCTGTATATCTGGCAAGCATCCTTAGCTACCAGACTATTTGTTATTTCTGGATGTGCCCCTGATTTTCATTTTGTAGCTGTCCTGCTTTGTATTAACTAACTCTTCATTAGGTGGGGAGGGAAGCAACAAGAGTTGGATATTCTAGCCCCTGTTTTTGTCACTCCCTTGGTACATTAGCTGGAGAAACTCCTAAACACTCCCTTACAAAGTTCCAGATAGTGAAGCTGTAAAGAACCAGTGGCCAAGACCAGGAATTTGTCTTCTGTTAACTTCAAAACAGTCTCCTGCAGCCTGTACAGGACTGAACAGCTTTGTGTAATTTAGCCCCCAGCTGTTTCCTCTTGGCAAGGTGATGGTGTTGCTCACTTCCTGCTGGAGGTCGTCCCTATTATGTAAATGTAAATGTTGGGGAGCAAGTCCTTAAATGCCACTATCAGAAGTTAGTCCAGAGTGGTCGTTGACTGCCTTGTGGCTATGGGAGGGGTGGTGGTGACTGATTTTTTTGGCCAGTCCCGGAGCCTGAACTGGGACTTGACTCTGAGTAATTAGGCAATTATCTGGAGCTATTTTCACCAGTTTTGTACTTCAAAAGGTGGCTCTTTGAAGTTTCATTAATTCTTGTTTTATAAGATCATGCCTCATTAGTGCATGCCTAATTAGTTCCTGTTCCATAAGCTGGTGCTTTGAACATTTAAAAGCTAATGCATTGTTTTTTTGGGGGGGTGTGGGGGTGAGTTGGTTCGATTTTTTTTTTGTTGTTGCTGTTGTTGTTTTGGCTTGACAGATAGCAAGTCCATTTAATTGATGTATATTTTATCAGTTCCCATGGTATAACAGTCAGTGATACCTGCAATTTTATTACAAATCCATGAATTTAAAAAATATTCCTTCTGGTTAGTTCTCTGTGAATGTCCTTTGGGCAAAACAAAACCCTTCAGTGTGGTAAATATCAAGTATTTGAGTAAACGTAATGTGCTTGAGGGATTTGATGCAGTTTTCCGTGATGGTATTAAATATATCTATGCCAAGTTGTACTCAGTTCCATAGGACTAGTCAGTTGTCTCTGGAGATAAGGATTGAAAATTTAGGAGTGGCTGCCTGTTGGGTGGGACACCAAGTGCTGAACATGCCAGTTGGAGCCCTTTGCTATGTCTGCTGAGCCAGGAGAGCTTTCTGGGGATAGAATGTTGTGTACAAGCCTTGTCCTCAGTCTGGATAGAGCAGAAGGCAGCGATCACAAATCACTCCCCTTGTATTTATTTTCACAAAAGAAACAGTCTAGCACGCTTATAAGAGTACTGATTTAAAAAAAAAAAAAAAAAAAAAAAAAGCTGAGTTATGTTTTAAATGACTGGGGTAGAATAGTTATATAGAGAATGCTTATTTTTTATTTTAGACTAGCCAAGCGTTGTCTTTAAGTTTATGAGAGACCTCAACAGCAGGTGGGAGCAGACAGCAGGTGACGATTCATATCTCCCTGCAGAGGCCAAGAGCTGTCAACAGAGCTTTCCGAACATTAGCTCTAAATGAGTATTCTATGCAAACAGTACTTTTCCTTCCACCAAGGCTTAAGTCATATATCTGGCATACTACCTGCAGATGACAATGACTTGTTTATTCTATTAGATCATGTGCTACTCTCCCAAATTCAAATAAATTATTCATTTCCAAAGAATGTCAACAGCTAATGAGTGCTTGAACAGTTCACAAAAGCTCAGTGCTCTCTGGAAGGATGAATCTGTTATTACTACAAACTGGTACATTTATTTGTCTATTACAAATACAGATAAGGGCTATTTCTCCATCTTTCACTTTTGTAAAGCTTTTCCTTTTAGCTGGCTATAATAAAGTATACACAAATTAACATGCCCAATGACGTTCCTAGTGGCATACTGCTATTTTTTTTTATTTTTTTTATTTTTTTTTACTGTATTATTCCAAGGAAGAGAACTCACTACAATCCAAACTTGGTCCATATTTTGTATAGAAAGATTTCTTCAAGCTTCTAGCTGGAAATCTAAAGGATCATTAGTTTGTTCACTGCTAGAATTTGAGTAATAGATAAATTAGAATAAATAAATTGCACAGCAACACTCAAGAAAAGTTGTAGGTACCGTTTAGTTGTTTTTTTTTCCCTCTTAGTCTCTTATACACTAATTAGGTCTATGAGTGTTATTTCACCAGATTGCCTGTAATTATATTTGTTTAGATAACAAATTATCTTTTTGAAGAAAATATTTGCTTTTATGTTCTGAAATATGGCTCATTTGAACTAAAAGCTATGTGCCTTGTTTTTGTTGCTCTCAGAAACAGGGTAAGTTTATCGTGTCTGAAAAAAAAATATTAAAATTACCTAATAAGGAGATGACAACAGAGATAGTATTTGTAATGTTATGAACCAGTTGTTGGAAAGAAGAAACCACACCACTTTTCAGCAGCTCTTCTAGAAAAGCTACACAGAAGTTGAGGATCTTCTTTCTCAAAGCCAGAGTAGTTATGTGTTTCTATTTATTTCCAGGAAATTCCCCAAAGTCCAAAGACAAGCATCTATGCATCATTGTTCTTACTTGGGGGAAAGCCTAAGTCAAAGCAGAAGTTGTGAAATTTGCCAGCAGGTTGCTATAAAACTACCATTATGCTAGAAGAGACCAGCAAGACTTACACTTCTTGTGTGTATTTCATACTATATGATAAAGCCAAGCAGTATCAAGCTGTACACACCTGTTTCAGTAACACATTTTCACAAAGAATTCAAGTGCCAAATGAAGTATGAAATGGGAGCTTTTCAGGAGCAGTTTTGTCCTTTTCTATCTAAAGATGTTATGTCTGTGCCGAAGTAATGAAGGGATTTACGTTGCCTGACTCCAAAACCACAGCAGTCAAAAGAGAGCCTAGTGATAATTTTGCACAGAGATGTGATTTATCATTGATTTTATATCACCATTACCAAGCCACAGATGCCTGAAGAATAAAGTTATCCACACACTTTTTAACATTGTCCCTTTGCCAAGTTGTAGCTAAGGTCTGGGTCTGTATATTTCAACTTCACAGCAAATGCAGTCCTCAACAGTGCCCCAGTATGGTAGGGCATGTTTGCTTACATTCACTAGTCTGTGTATGACCATGTCTTTTTACCACTACATTAGCAAAAACACCAGTGCCACGTTTCAGGAAGGAGCTTTAATTCAAGGCAAAAATGTGACCTGCTGCTGCTTGAAACACAAACTCTTACTAATCACTAATAACATTTATCTAAGGGTGGAAAGTGTTTGTAGGCTAAGTAAACTTCTTTAATGTGTATCATTTAGACAGAAATTGCTAAATGACACTTTTGTTACTTCAGATGTGCCTTTAATGGCCTTACAGAGCTATTCTTTTGATCAAATAATTTGATTAAAATTGCCAGAGCAACAAAAGATCTCTCCCATATTACATAGATTTTTTTTTTTTTAAGGTCAATCATTGCTATTCTTTTACATGTTCTGCCATGTAGAAAATGTTCATATGACAACTTCAGAAAACAACAACAAAAGCACAAAAAGGGAAAGGAATTCAAAAACATAGGTGTTTTCTAACAAAGCAATTTACTGTCAGCTTATGTTCTTGAACCATTCAACTGCCTGCATTAAATACCACTGAATTGTATTTTCCTCTCTTGGTACATTCCTCTCTTGGTACAGAGTCATTTGTCCAGTAGACATACAAAAGAAAGTGTGCCTTGTCTCCTTAACCATGATCTCTCACAGGTGAGATACACCAAAGGCTAACCAATAAGGGAGTTCTGTTAACAAAACTGAGACATGTCCCCAAACTGAGAAAAGTCATGAATGTCAGTGTAGTCAAAGACTGAGTTTTATAACTCTATATCTTCCATTTGATTAAGGCTGAATGTTTAAGGCATCTTTCTCTGAAGAATAACTTAAAGAGCCTCTAAGATAGCTACAAATAAACCAGACAGCCTGATTCTTTTGCCAAGACAAAAACTGAAAACTACTACAGTAGTTTCAGCAAAGACTATGTATTCTGCCATTAACTGATTTAGAAGAACAAATAAATATTCTGGTTGCAAGCACTTAGGTATTTTCTTTAGACTTGCTAAAAGAACCATGGGTCAATGAAGGGCACCCCAAGCAGTACATTTGGAAGATTCTGGTTTGTCAATTTTATTAAAGAAATGTTCTTGTTATAGAAGTGGATTTATCATAAACTAAAGAAGATGTGTAGCTGAAACACAAAATGCAGTCCTTCCCTGTGCCTACTGCATAGTTGTCTCAGCCTTCACAGTCTTTAAAGAGAGATGCTTTCCAGCAGCAGATGCAGATAGTTGTGGGAGCTATACAAAGTCCCATTTTGGGAGAATTGCACTGGCTAATGCAGAAGACGCTAAGAGCAACTCTTTGTAGGAGAGAGCAAACTTCTACAGCATAGCTGAAGGCTTGTTTACCCAGCTAGGTCAACATTGTGGGAAGACTGGAGTCCACTGCATGACATTTTCTGTAGCTGTGGTGAATATATTGCTGAATTAAGTTTTGTCTTGAGCACAAGTCTTGTGGAAGAAGTTGGATAAATCAGTGACTCAATGCATAAATTAGTTCAGTCACTGTTTCTTGCAATCCAGCAGATGTACATACAACTTGTATGAATTTAATCCTGCACCAGGAATAATGAAGAAATAGATTAGGGATCACTCATCCCTTTTGGAACAGGAAAGTCTACCCAAGGTGGCCCACAGTCTGCGGAGTTCTGCACTGGAAGAAGTTAGTTGTGCCTACTACAGTGTTGCCTCTTCACAAGCAACAGAGGGAAACCTGGACATAGTGTTACTGATGCAAAGGAGGTCAAACCAAAGGTAGCCTTGTATATCCTTTTGTGTGCTGCAAAATTTATGTTGGTGAAATTTCCGTCTCACAGACAAAGCTTATGTTTCTAGCTGCAGTTATGTGAGTAATGAAAATATTACAGGATTCCTGATTTAGCTGAGCTCTGTCTTCCCCCTACAGCTTGAACACTACATTACTGACATCAGTAACAAATTTTGAGGGCTTAGTGTTGAAGAAAGGGTAAGATCTAAATATTAAGTGAGTGCTTGAGACACTATGGTAGTTGAGAATTCATTTAGAAAGAAGAGTGGGCCCAAGAAGAAAAATGTATCTTAACTGAGGTGTTAAGAGGCTTAAGGATTAAATAAACACAAGATCAGAAGAACTAGGCCAAAGACTAAGGCCAAAATAAACAAATCTGTTTAGTTAGGTGTAACAAGTGGAGATCAGAATAAGGGAGAGGCATTAGAAGACAGCAATGATGAAGGTGAGTCACAGAGACTATTCAAGATACAGAGGTCACAGACAAGAGCTTCTAAACCACAAACTAGAATTGTTAAATCAGAAACAGATGATGTACAGAAAAACAGGCCATGATGGCCAGATGGTAAAATATTGTGAAGAACTGTCGGAGGATAAAAAAAAACCAACCTGTTAAACAGTATTGCTTCGACACATGACAGAAAGCCGTGACATGAAAAGCTGAAAGAAAGTTTGCAGTCAAAAACCGAGGATTGAAAAAGCTCTAGGTACTACGTGAAGTACTAATTGATTTTCTTAGGTAAAGAATCAGTGCTAGGGATGGTTTGTTCCAGGCAGGATCATGGAAGACTTTGTATTAATACTCACTCTGGTACCAATCAAAAATAATGGGAAGGCTTGTATAAATGACATAATTATTTCTATTATCTCATGGGATCAAAATCAACACCGGCAGCTTTTAGAGGTTTTCAGAGAGGTCACTGCTCCCCAAAATTTTATTTTTTATTTTTTTTCAAATGGATAGCTTGATACACAGCCTGATTGGAGTGGTGCCAGAGACAGTTTCATACCAATTTGTTATTTGCCCATCTCTTCAAAACTAGTGGATTGTCCACTATCAGCTACATAACACAAAGTTACATTTGCTTCCATCATAATGAAAATGGAATTACATTTCATATGAACCCAAAATCTGCATCTGTCAAAAAGGAAATTCTACTCTTGTTGCTTATGTTGTTTACCACAGTCTTTCAAACTCTGTGACAGACATAAATGTTTCAGCAAACTTTGTTTTTTCATAGTTGTTGTTTCCTTCCTCATTACAACTAGAATGGTGACTAATTGGTGTGTAAAGCTCCCTACAGGGACTTGGGCACGTAAAACTAGAATGCAGATCCTGAAAAATTCCCCCATGGCTTCTACTTCAGTTTGGTTGAGTATGTTTCTAGTTGTAAATATCTCTGAGCAACCAAATATTTGCTTCTGAATGTGGCCAGACCCACACTAGGAAAATCGCTGTTCAAAATGACCTCAAAGGACATGTGGGGGCATGGCATCATCATCTGGTCAGAAGATAGCCTCACACAGAGCAGGGCAAAAAAGTGCTGATGAAGCCTCTGGGAAGGGCATAAGGAGAGGTCCTTCTACTATTTTCTGAATTTATCTCCTTTTTACAGTGTCAGAGAATACAAGTCCATATTGCCCACATTGCAGATGAGCACTGTGCTGGAGGTGTCATGGCTCTCCTTACTCAAAGACGCAAGACTGTGACAGCTGGCCCATGAGGCAATGAATCACATTGCCATGGGAAGAAGGTGGGGCTGCAGGGAGATGTCCAAGAGGCGGGTGGTCCCGGCACCAAGGAGCGGGAATCACTACAGACTTCCTAAGATAATTATCTGACTTGTGAGTCAGAACCCAAAGATACCAGGATTAACAAACTTAAAAGCAAAGGACTTAGCCAGACAAAGATTGTATATAATCCACTGTATATATAAACTGCTTTTACATTGTCCAGCTATTAAGCCAAAGTGCTTGGAGAGGACTTCTTGGTGAAGTAGCTTAGCCTCCAAATCCAGGCATTCCTTAGCCCTTTTACTCTGCTAATCTAAAAGCCAAACTGGGGGAAGTTTTTGATGGTTCTGAGAGATGAATTAGAAAGCACTGTGTCTGATTTCTTGCTCGTGAAACTTCACTGGCCACTTTGAACACAATTTTAACTCCAGTAGAACAGAATTTTGGTGAAATGCTGACTAAAGACCATATTCCTCTCCACCAAAGTTGTACAGCAGAGGGGCACAAGTGAGGGAAGTATGTCCTGTAAGCAATGGAGCTGATATGAAGTATATATACAGCAATATGCAATTAAGAAATAAGCAGTCAGTGTGTAATCCCAGGCCAAACTATCATGTCCACTGATAGCAGTTAGTGCAGGATCATGGTCTGACAGAAGAAATATCCAACCTTTAATAGCACATTTTCAGGTAGGGTATTTTTTTTTTCTTCTTTCTTAACCCACCTGCTAAGAAATACCTATGAGTTCAATTTCTTGTTAATAATGCAGCAGGTGAGATGATTTGGGTAATTTTAAAATACATTTTTAAAGAGTAATTTGTACATTATTTTCTTCTTCCCTAACAGGGGATAGAAAAAAATGTTTACTTATCAAAGTGAGAAATGAAATGGTAGTGGAGTGTGTACTTGATTGTAGGCTATTTTTCCTTAGATAATTATTATTTGGATTCAAATTCTTTTCTAAACTAAAGGATTATTTATTTTTTCAACTGCCAACAAGCACTTCTTTCTTAATCAGAGCCATTTTGCAGGTACCTGTGTCACTGCATTTTCCATGGAGATGTGTCTGGGTGGGTCATGAGAATTTTCAAATGATACCTCTGACAACTTGTTCTTTCTTCTGTAATCTTCACTGCTGCCCTTTGGTAAGGAATAGCACCACAACTACTGAGCCTGTACCATTTTATTATCTCCTTCAAGATTATGTCTATAAGAAGACATTGCATGTTATGAAAAGCCTGGGAATCAGGATTTTCCTTGTGCTATATCATATGCTAATGAATTTTTCTAACTTTTGGCACAAAACTAGAAAAAAATCCCCAAGTCAGCATATCTGATTTGTAGCAACCCCAAGGTGTAACTAATATTAGCACAAAATTATGGTTCAAGCAGGGTGGGGAGAAAATAAATTCATAGCTGAATCTATTTAGAGGGAAAAAAATAATCACATTTAATATACCACCCACGAGGAAGCCAGAAGCCATGTTTGCTATTGTTAAATACAAGCAAACAACAACAACAAAACCCAACCCAATACACACTCCCCCTTTTTAGCACTGTAGATCAGAGCCAAGGGATAACATCATGTTGTTATGCTCTGAGTGAATGAAATCATGTTAGCAAGCTCTTTTATCTGCGTATTTGTGACACCTAACAGATATTCCCCCGGGTACTGGCAGGTCACAGATTTGTTAAGACTAAGATTAGTGGTTTTTCTGTAAAGCGGTTATTCTTAATGATCTGTACAGAAATTATTCTTGCTAATCTTTCTGCTGGGCATGCATACGCCATCATACCTGACTGGCCATTCAGAAACTGGTCTTGGGGTTGCAGATGTAACTCGTAATGTCTCTGCAAATGAGGAGAAGAGCATAGAGGACAGAGGGGCAGGAAGCAGGCCAGGCCGTCACAGCAAGCCAAATGGGTGAAATAACAATAGGGGAATAAGAACAGCTGGATAAGGAGGAAGAGAAAGGAAAGAAGAGAATTAGTGAAGAAAATGTTGCTCCTGTGATAGAATCTGCATTGATTTCCTTGAATTTCTGTGCTTTGGGAGGGTAATTGTGCTTTTCAGATAAAGATATGATTCTATGGTGCCTCCTGATGGTCACAGGCCATTTCTCACAAAATGCAAAAAAAAATCTACCACCACCACCAAAAAAAAAAAGTTATCTTCCAGTGATGCTTATTGACAGAGAAAAGGATTGGTGATGGTATTTCTGTCAAGAAATATGCATGGAGTCTTTAGCAGCGCTTTTGACAGCTGTGCTACAAATGGCAGCTGTGGGCCAGCTCTGGCATATGCAGCCTGAGAGGAGCAGGGAGGGGAAGGAAAAGCTTGAGGGGCTGCTGTCTGGTAAACACTTGGTGTAGGCATTTATGGAAACAGCTATATTTAAATTGTCCTGCACTACGCTTTGATGCACACTGGCATCAAGTCCATGTCCCCTCTAAGATGTAAGCTCTCAAGCAGAACTTTCAAAATACGTCTCTTCGAACTTAACAGGGCTGTTTCTGTGCTTTGGCCTACGCTGGCAGGGCTGGAGGCCTGATGGTATGACAAAGAACAAAAGGACCCCTGAAGGGCTGGGTAGGCCAGACTCCAGCTCTCATCAAAGGGCACCACATTGCTTCACAGAAATTGAGCTAATTCCATAAGTTTTCCAACACAGCTCACGCATTCTGCCCTCCTCTAACCCCCCAACTCCCTCCCCCCCCCCCCCCCAAAAAAAAAAAAAGGCAGGGGGGAAGAAAGCAATAGCAAAACACGTCTCTTACTGTGTTTAGGAAGTGCCAAGCAGCTTGCAGGGGCTGCTGCTGCAGAGAAACTAGCAAATGACAGTGATGTGAAGTTAATGAGGATCAGGACACTTGGCGGTGGAGGTTTCTGGGCTGCAGGAAAGAGGGGGGCTCTCAGGAGGTCCCGATAAGCATTAGCAGTTTTGGATGCTCAGCCAAAACTTTTGTGGTTTGCCTGTTAGTACTGAATCTCTTTTTTGTTCAGCCATTACTTTATACTGTGCGGTCTGGCCAGCAGTTGTACAACAGCATTTAAAATATACAACATGCTGTGAGACAGAATGCAGCTACCTTGTCAAAGATGCCAGCATTAAATTACAAAGAGGCTAGTATACTGCATATATAGGATGTGGCCGTTCTGCCTGTAAAAGTCCGGATAGCCAACTTCTGTTATTGCTGGGTTTAGGATGCAACAGCTGCCTTGAACACAGCACTCCAGCTTGACTTAATATATGAGTAGCCATTAATGAATTTCTTGTCAAAAACATATATAATTAGGTACAAAATTATTGCAGGACTTTTCACTCTTCAACCCCTGTATATTGGAGGCATAAGAAGCTTGTTTGCTAGTCGCAATGGCTTAATGTTGTAAAATACAATGCAACTGGTGTAATTCCCAACTATGCTAAGTGTAGCCTATAAATGTAAATATCTTTTTGCAAAAAATCAGATCAGATTATTAGAACAAGGTTCTTAATGCAGCTTTTGTTTTCACAAATGTTTTCCCACCTACTGTAAAGCACTTAACTAGTTAGCAATTGTGGGTAATTTATTTTGGCTATGTCAGTTATATTAACAAGAAATATAAGGTCTGTTTCTTATTGAGTACCCATCAAAATACGCATTCATAGGGTCTCATGTATGAGATAGCCTCATCCTGTAGGAGATGGCCCAAAATGTAGAATCAGTTCAGGGTCTCAGCTGTTTCTTCTATTTCATAACCTAAGGTGTGTTTTATTTTTTTAATATTGAAAACTCTCATCTTGTGCATTTTCCTTTCACATTCTTTTAAAATAAATCTAAATTATTAAATTGTTCAAAGCAAACCTTTTCCAGTTTGCTCTGAAAAAGAAGGTAGCCCCACTACTGGGGCCTGGCATGGAGCTAGGGCAAGGACCAGAGGGTGGATGGAGGATGAGGGAAGTACAAGAGAAGAGAGGTAGATGGCCCTGTTTAGGTCCATAAGCAGCCTGGCCTGAGAGAAGAGGTAGGAGATTGTTCTTTGGAATAAGTAAATGTAGTTGTATGTCTCCACAGTGCTCATCACATGGGTATGCCAGGGTTGGCTGTAGTGTAAATACAACAGAGACAGTGATTATCTTTTTAGAAGTGAAATAGTGAAGAAGCTGTACCTTTAGGTGTGGGGTTTGACTTTCTGGCATTTTTTTGAATTTGGTGAAATTGATTTCTTTCTGAACATTATTGGCTTTGAGAGAAAATATATAGAGCAGAGCATTTGAACAACAACATTGCTGTGACACATCATAATCCTTCGTGCTCTGCAACGGGTCCTTCTTTTCTTAGTACTTAAGTCTGTATTAGTGAAAATAAATTCCATATTCTTAAAGGAGGCGAAACTAAAAATACAGCTACGCCAGAAGCTCTGTAAGAATTGCAGAGGAAAGCTTAAAAAGATCTCATAAGAGAAAACAAAGACACTAGATTAGCTTTGAACCTGGGAGTTTCCCACACCACAAATCAAGTGCATTGTCAGAAAAAGCACAGGTGTAAGCCACATGTACAGGTTAAAATGTGGTCCAGAGTGGTGTGATGACAGTTCTGTGTTCATAACGTATATATCCCAAAGAGTACTTACTCATCTGTTATAAATTCAGGTAGAATAGAGATAGGAGAATTTCTCTCTGAGATACAATATTGTAAACACAGTTTTGCTCTATAGGTTGCAATGAAATTATTCACATGTGAATTTGTCCCAGAGGTGTTTTTTTTCCTTGCAATAATAGGTTTGTGGACACCAATATTTAAATACTTACGTATCTATCTCCCCTGCTTTGAGACATGGAGAAAGATTATCTTGAGACTTCGCTATGGTCTGATAAAAGCATTGAGGCATTCTCTGCAGGAGCAGATCTAAGTACTGCAGTAAGGATAAAAAGGGCTGCAAAAACCCTTGGAGGTTTCACAGCTTTCTAAATGACACAATGCAGCATAAATGGAGGAGATAGGTTAAAATAAACCAGAAATTTGAAGAACAAAACCAACATAAAGCTGTTTACATGACATTGCCAAGAAAACCAAAAAATAAAAAAATGGTTTCACATCAGAAACATAGAGGAAGTTCCTTTTCCCACCTGATACCACAATGAGCTGTTTCAACTTATTTTTGCATGTAGCACGGAAGTTGAAGTAGCACATGCTTTTGGTAATTATGAAATATTAGTGATTTTTTTTCAGTTAATTTTGTTTATGAAAAGCAACTTGGGCTCTGTAGTGCAGATTTAGCAAGGTCCACCTAGAGCTTGGCACATGATCCGGCTTTAATGACTGAAGTCTTTTGGAGATGCAGGGTAGAGGGGATCGAATGCTTTCAAAGAAAGCTCTGATGTTTGTGTTTGTGAGACACATCTACCACCTTAGATTCTGAAAAGAAAGGGAGAACATTTAAAGAAAGAAAGGAGATGTTATGCCAACTCTGTAAATGAATCACTTTGTTGTTTTTATTCATAGCGTGCACCTAGAAGCCCTGAGTCAGCTTAAGGCCAGTGTGCTAGGCACTATATTCCACACATAAGAAATAAGATGATTGCTGTCATCAGGCTAGTACTGGCCAAAGAAAGTTTTGCCAAATTATTCTGCCATAAGAGTATATTTGCTGACCAGGCTGGAGTTGAAAGAGAATTTGATCAAGAACTGATCACAGGTTTTGCATCAGCTCTGGTTAGTCCAAGAAAAAAAAAATACTTAAAAGAAAAAGATAGTGATGATTGTGCCTAAAGCATCCTTGGGAATTACAAATATGTGAAAGGTCTGGCAATGAACTGTGTGAATTTTCCTAAAAAACTGATCAATATTTACATAATTCAGGCATCCCATGAAGTAAGAAGCTGGTAATCAGACTAGCATCACTTCTACATAATACTACTGCAACAGGAAAAGGAAAATATTTTCTGCATCCTGAATCAGTTATTGAAGCCCTCTCTACCTCCTTGGGAGTATGACAGAATCGATCAGCCAAGCTGAACAACACTGGCATTGCAAACATTTATTCATACCATCTGGTACAGAGTCAAATCCAAGTAACAAAGGCTTTTATTTTCCCACAAAGGCTGAAGGTTACATAAATGTTACCCACATACTTGTGGCATCCCAACATGTTATTCTCACGTGCTGTAGAGAGATTGACAATTCCCAGACCAGAACAAGACAGCCAGCAATGAAGATTCCTGCAGCACAATTGCTTACTAATACCTCTAAATGTACATTTTAGACCCTTTGAAGAGCATTAAGTTCCCCTTGTTCCTTATTGCACAGATAATATACATGGTCCAACATGACAGACAACATCACCATAGAATCATAGAATATCCCGAGTTGGAAGGGACCCGTAAGGATCATCAAGTCCAACTCCTGGCACCGCACAGGTCTACCCAAAAGTTTAGACCATGCCAAAAGTTTAGACCAGCGGTTAAATGTGAGGGTAGTAGTGTATTTTTTTTAAACTTATCTGGGATGACCACTTAGTTGAACTCTCTTATGGCTTTATTTCACTCAGCTGCTCATAAATTACCTAAGCAACCTGAACTCATGAAAGTAAATACATATATGATGTTTCACCAGCATATAGTCAATCTCACTTGCTGTTTTTTTGTTTGTTTATTTTTATTCTGTATATTCAGATGCCCACATGAAACTTATTATCCCCCATCATGACTATATATATATCCTCTGAATGAGTTTGAAGACTTAAATATTTTGTCAGGGAAAGTGCAAAAAGAAAAATTTAAGAAATACAGCCCTTCAGAAAGTTTAATGGTGTGGAGTACCCTGTTTAAAAAAAAAAAAGAATATGTATTTTTTCAGAGCTTCCATTTTGGAATGTGGTGTACCTTATCTGCAGCCTTACAGTGAAGACATGAAACAGCTTCCGGCATTTGGGGCACAAAGATAAACAGATATGAGAAGTAGCATGTTTGGTCTCTCCTGTTTATGAGATGCTCAATGGGTCAGTGCCTCCAGTGACTCCTGCTCCGTGCAAGGGCCCACATCCTGGAGACACAAAAATGCCAAGGAAATTTTACTTTTGATCATTCAGTAAAATAGGCCTAGTCAGAATTGTTCTTTTCCTGAAGGGAACATTAACGGAAAATAAGAGTAAAAATGAAAGCAGTAAGGGAAGGAAATTTATTTTATGGAGGGTAAAGGGGGTTGGGGAACAACACAGCTTAATTTTTTCAATTTTATATTGAAGTGTTTAATGTAAAAATGGAAGATTTGTTTTTCTAATATCCAGTTCATACTTCTTTTTTCATGATATTGTACTCAAACTGTGTTTTTCAGTTGCTTCCTGAGACATACACGGAATCTCTCTGAGTAAAAAGGATCAAGTAAAATGTTATTAGGGAACTTTGATGGGAACAGGATTTTACTCTTGAGGTCAGTCAGCTCACCCAGCTGTGGGGAACTGTATCCCCTAGCTCTAGAGACAAATCAGGGATGTAACATATCACACTGATTTTTTTTTTTTTGACAAATTAAAACAAAATAAATCCTAAATGCAATTCTTTATGAAGGCAAGATCATTTGGTGGTAGTAACAGAGAAAATGGAAAATCACAATGACATAGTGATGTTTAAATCTCTTCCCTTTAAAGCCGAGCTGCGGCCACAAATGGGAGCTTTCTATGCAGACTGTTTACGCTGCTGGCTATGGAAATTTCCATCTTTAAAGATCAGGCCAAGGCCAAATCTTGCTATGTTCAAATGAAGCAAGATCTGTTTTTTTTAAAAACAAAAACAAAAACAAACAAAAGAAACTGTTCACATCTCAATTTTGTGACCATATTGACTGTTACTTCTTTGGAAACGCCTTAGGAAGTCCCAAAGCCTGATACTGTCAGAACATGTAAGGGTGTCTTGAAATCACTGTATACCTGCTTCTTTTATACATTTCTTTTCCTTAGCCAGTCAAAGGCAAAACATGATGCTATGCAAAGGTTTCATCTACAACAGGAAGCATGTTTAATAGTTTGGATTTCATACAGCCCCCCCATTTCTAGGACAGGTGAATCCTGGATGGCACCAGGCACTTTTTTCCTGGTAAGGGCAAATGAAACCAGCTTTCCTCTTATAACAGGGTTATCTCAATATAAAACCTCCTCCTGTCTCTTAAACATTATATTATTTAGTTAAAAAAAAAAAAAAGACCTAATTTATCCTTGTCTAATGGGTTCCCAGTCACCTAAGAAAAGAAGCTGTCAAATAGAAAGCCAAATCCTGTGACACCTACACAGCAGAAGAAAGCAATAGGAATGTTCCCTGGGAGATCAAGTAAGGACTTGAACGTTTGGTTTCTATAACAAGAATAGTGCGCAATTTCCAGGTGTCTATGGCTTTGAAAAAACACTGGTCTAGAGATAAAGATCTCAGAAGAGATTGTGCTGATTGCCAAGTGTAGTGCATATGAGATGTGTGATATTTCAACTTCTGGTCTACATAATAAAGTACAAGACTGCCATGTAACTCAGAAGTGTCTTAATGGCAAAGTTTCAGACTGCTACAATGCAAAACAAATTAAAATACAATACAATACAATACAATACAATAAAGCCCTTTCTACTGCAGTTATGAGACAGCTTGATCAAAAAATTACCATGCATGACCATGTTCTCCACTGACCTTTCAGAGCAGTGCCATGATCCTACAACACGTTTCATGAAATAGTGAAGTAGTGTATTTGGTTTATAAACATATACTGAATGAGTTAGAAAACAAAATAAAACAACAAAACACACTCTGATCATTCAACAATTTTCTTACTTAAGATGCTCTAAGTAAATAAATTAATATTCAGGTATAAGGGAAGACAGCATTGGAGACACTGATTATTGCCTTCAATGTTTAGGTTGGCAAAAAAAAGACAGTCAAGGGTTTTGCAGGATTGGGTTAGGAATGGTAAAGAAAAAAAATGTTTCAAAACAAAATCAACCTCGTTTAAGTAAATGGAAATTATTTTGACAGAACACTGGTAGTCAGGAATTTTATATTTTTTTCTTTAGACTATTACGGCTGATTTTTTTTTTCTCATTTGCTATGTAGATGAAAGGTAGGACTGTCATATTTCCTTGGTACCTGAGCTCTAAAGCAGAAGTGTCTCCCTCTCTGGGTGGAGAGTTCAGAAACAACATTGCAAAATTGACTAGAGGATGTGATTTTTCACAGTATATGACATTTATGTTTGGTGCTTGATAACATCAGCTAACTACAAAGGAATCTTTTATCATTTCTCCGTTGAGTTGACACTAGCTCATGCAGTTAGGCAAGGAAAGAGCAGTTCTTGTAGTCTGAAATTAGAAAGAAAAGCCCTTATTTACTGTTGGAGAAGAAACACTTAAGTTTAAACCTAAACTACTTCATAGACTTGTGTTTAAGTAACATGAAATACAGCACATGCCTAAGTGTATTTATTAGTAATCAGGCCCTTGAAATTGAAAAAGAGTTAAGTGTATTGATTAATAGGCCTTTGAGATAGGCCCTCAAAGTATACTTTAAGGGATATAGTCTTCTGATGCTGTTAAGTGTATTATTGCACATACTAAAGGTAGACCAGCCTTGCTGATGTACATAGAGGCACGTGTCTGGAGAGCTGCTGTCCTAGTTCACCAGATGTGCCAGGGACAGGAACTAAGAAGCTTGTATAAGACGGGACAAGGCTTGTTGTGTTTTTAATCTGGTTTTAACACTTTCATTGACCAGACTATGCAGCTAATATTTCAAAATATTTTGCTAATTTTCTACTTGTAAATCTACAGTTTAAAACAGGCACGTCCTTATTCAAAGCTTCCATAAGAAAGTCTCTTGTGCTAAACATTTATGTCTCACTGTTCGCTTTAAAATTTACTCATCTTTAATAAAGTCACCACAAACTGCACAACTTATTTTTGCGCAACAGGAGTCTATCTCTTTTTTCCTTTCCAGAAATTATACAAAAACAGGTGGCTAGACTTTCTGAGAAAAATCCAATGTTTACTTGTTTTAAGGTATATTAAGGTATATATATAAGGAATATATATTAAGGTATATATAAGGAATTTTAAATGCTCTTAGAAACAAAACTTGCTATTAAGTCAAGTTTCAGTAGTATTTTTTTCCTTTTCACCTATAGTTTAAAGTGTTCTCTAAATCTACATCTTATTTTATTTTACGTCTGTGCTGTTTATATGTCATTTTCAGATTAGGAAAAAAATCTTCAAATAGCAGTTGAGAAATACAGCATGATTAATGTTTTTCAAGTAGTTTGCTCAATGGCTGCAGTTCATAAGGAATGCCTAAATGTATGGTTGTGTAGCTTATTTTAATTTCATAATTATTGCAAATAATAGATATTGTAAATACAGTGCAACTTCTGAAAGGACTTCAGGACAGAAGAAGAAGGCTGTTTTTAGAAGTGTGAAGAAAAAAAAGTCTAATACATTCCCAAAGTATTTTGTTTTGTTTTCACTGAAAGGTTCTAGGTTGTAACATCTGGATTAGACAAAGGATGTTTAATGATGACTAAGGATATTAGTTTGGCCAACACCACAATAAATTATTTTGAATTCATATTCCTAGATGATGTCATAGTTTTACAAAGAAGCCTTTTGCCCAGTTAAGTTCACAAATGAGATTTTGTTACTGGTTGTGTTGCCATTTTTTGGCAAATGAGAGTTTTATGAGCATTTTTGGCTAAGCCTCCCTGTAAATGTGAAATAGCTTTGCCTACCCATTTTATAGCCTTGCATATAACCATGAAAAGAAATAGAATGTTGATGGAAGATCACCTTTATCAAGACACCTATGGGTGTAGGTGGACAGTCAACCTGACAGTGGTGCTTGGGATGGGCACTTTGGTCCCATGGCTGTTCCTGGGCAGTCTGGGATGAAGCAATGCTGAACAGCTCCTGCAAGTGGTGGGAGGTCCCAGTACTGTTGTTTTTTTTTTTTTTTGGGGGGGGGGGGGTGGGATTTGGCACCTTGCAGCTAGTCACATCAGGCACTGCAGGCTCATATCACTTATGGGGACTCCAGGCTTTGCCTTCCTCCCGGCTCTGAACACTGCTTCCTCTATCAGAAAGAGACTCTTTTGGTTCATAGATTTAGACACACATGTTGTCATCCTCTGAATGAAATGATCTTAATACATGATGCAACTGGAATGCTATAAATAGTTCGCACTATATTCCTGTTATTTTATTAGTGTCTGTACTCTCCATTATTCCATTCGTTAAGTGTGTATAGGAGTGCATCATGCTGCACTGCTACCAGGGGCTTTTCCTTTACAATATTGCTATGGTAAATCATAAACTACTGAGTACCCAGGAATTTTTTGATTCATTTTCCCCTCATGAAGAAACACGCGATCTGGATCTAAGTCTGGAAATTGCATGACAAGTTTGCATAACCAAAGATGCTGTGGATGGGGAGGGAGAAGGGGAAGGCGAAAGGCAGATGAACATTTATTTCATCTTCCTTTTCTGGTAAGATGCCATGAATGCACACTGCATTTCTATGTAGCAAATTTGCAAGGGTGTTGTGTAACTCATGTTCAAAATAGTAATTGAAATGTATAGTGTTTATTACATTCCCATATGTTTGTAATCGAGGTACAACTTTAGTGGATGGGAAGCAAAAAGCTATAATTTGCTGCTTAGCATCATAGCTGTTGCACATTCATTTAAATAGCTTTATTTATCTTCTTCCCCATAAAGAACCTTCCATACTGTAAATTTATTGAATGGTTAATGGCCCAAAAGTATGGGGTTCATTACAAAATGAAGTATTTATTGCAGTGTTAATTAAATAAAAGCATTGTAATCTTTCCAAATTGAACAATTATGCTCATTTGAACATTTTAAACAGAAAATCTTTTATATACTAATTGAGTTGCATAATGAAAAGCACGTGTAATGGAAATTTTAATCAAAACAAATACTGAAATAATTTGAACACTTTTTACAATATAAATTGTCTACCTCAGTTTTTATTAGAAATATTATAACAGCCAGATTAGTTTCAGAACTCATGACCTTTGAGTGCGGTATATTATTTCTGAGCTGATAGGCCACCCTCGCATACCAGTTGGCTAACCCCTTAAACATCAAAGTTACTGCCTGGCTACCAGCCTCAAACCATGACAGACTGGCTGCAAGCCCACAGCTTGACAGCCTGGCGCTAGGCCTGTAGCCTTAGCTGACAGCCCTTTCTGCAAGGGGCTGATGAATGATTTCTGGCAACTCGTACTGCGTTCTGAGTGACTGGGGGAACAACATTCAATCAGAAAAAATGCGCACAAAGCCTCCGCAGGTCTTTAGGAGATGGCGCTTTGCCGAATGCCCAGATCAACCTCATGTTTGCACCCAATTATTTATTTATTTATTAAATTTCACTGAGCAACCCTGAAATATTCGCAACTGCAATTATGCTTCAAATAGCTAAGCCACCTAACATCTAAATTGAACTCAAAATTCAAGCAAACTCAGACTAGTCTTTGCTTCTCTCTCTTTTCTGTTTTGAACTCTTGCAGACATAGTTGACCTTGGTTTTTCACTTGTGGACAAAAGCTGAATAATACGTATTCATTTGTGAGTCTGAATAAAATTCCTAAAAGACGAAATTGCATGCCATGGCTTTACAGTTGATTTTTTTTTTCTTTTCAGAGGAAGATGTGTAACCCAGGCTCTTCTCCTGGAGTTTTTGTGTTTGTAGTCTGGCGTTTCTCAAATTCTCTGCCCATTTAACAATTTTATGCTTAAACTGAGGGAAAAAAAATAAAAAAAAAGAAAGGAACCATTTATATCCTTCTCTTTGCTTGATGTATTTGCACTGTAAGGGGAGTGGTCCATTATTTGACATCAAGATTTTGCTGGGATTATCAAGAGATTTAAGGATAAATCTCCAGAAAAAAGTCCATGTAATTAAAAGGTATCAGCAGTAAGCTGACAGTATATTGATGAAAATGCTTTGGAAGCAAATTCCTACTCACTTTATCCTTAAAGTGAACAATTATTTGTAGGAATATGCAATAGTAATTCCTTACAGTGGCTGAACCTGGAGGTTTCCTATAATAAAATGGGCCTAATTGAATACAAATGAAAAAATGTAATGCTATTGGGCAATGTAAGGAGCTATGTAAGATGTATTTTACATTTGCACTGCAACAAACACTGTGGCCATGAACTACGTGTATTACAAAGGATTTTAATGGAGTTGAAGGAATATCTAAAACATAAAATATGCAAATGTGGTGAAAGCACCTGCGAGGATGATTTCTTTTGTCTAGTGTGCACTGACATGGGTACAGTCTCTACAGGATAAAACATATTATTCCTTTACTCGTATGGGGAACATGAAATTCTAAGTACATTAGCAATTTTTTACTGTTACACAATATGCCTTTGTAGCTGTTCAAACCACAGTTTGTAAGTTGACATGAGCAGACATTCATATGATACTAGTAAAGATGAGTGCATTGCCAACACATTATGACACTGACGTTTCTAGCTTGCTGCAAATGGGACATGACAAACCTGAGAAAAGAACCAACTATCACATTCTTTTATAGTTCAAAAGGCATTTTCATCCTTTCTGCCAGAGCATTTGAATGAATTAAAAAGGGAAAGTCTTGCAGTGAAAAATTGTTCTTATTTTTCTTATATTAGTGTGTAATAGATAACCTGTTGCTCAAAGCAGTCAGTGCAAGCAGAAGGGAGCATAGCTGTAGGCTTCCTGAAATTGTTCCATCAAGATCTAGTAAGCTAGATGATGAAAAAAAAAAAAAAGCTATAAATGTGAAACAAATATGCAAGATAATATATAAGCCGATCAGAAAGCCTGCTACTTTTTATGCATAGGGATGATTAAAGTGATGATCGAGGATAGTGTTGAAAATATTACTATGTTCATTCACTAATATTAAATAGACTTTTCCACCTAAGACATTGTGGAAAAGATTCTTATTCTTTCCTGGGTTGCAGAGGGAACATTTCCATCCCCAAGAGATTTCACTTTATTTAAAAAAAATCCAGGTGAGAGAAACTAAAATGGTTTTACTGAAGTTTAACATAATGTGCTGAATACACTTCTCAAGGTATCTAAATTTCACTTAAGTAGCAAAAATGGAGAGTGATTTTTTTTTTTTTTAAGTGGAAAAAACATCTATTGTCTTATTGCAACCATCTGTGAGAAACACCAAGACAAATGAACTCGAGTGAGAGGGCACAGCAGAAAAAACACCCACCAGAAAGCCTGTCTGCTGGTTCACCAGTTCAGCCTGGGGCACAGGGAGGAGGTGGTACTGAAGGGCAGGAGGATGAGGGAAGAGCACAGCCATGAAGGATTACATCTTTTGCTGCTGAGGACGTGAGGCGTGAAGATGAAGATAGTACTTCTGGAAGGAGAAACTCTTTCTTCTACAGTTAGAGCTGCCACTCTCCATGCTCTGAGGTCACACATGGCTGACTGGGACCGGCATGGTGTGGGTCTTGCTGAGACGTGCCTGGTTAACCTGTCCAAGGTCTTGGGCAGGAAAATAATGGGGGTTAATTAATCCATCCAAATTGAAAATATCTGGATCAATACACCACCAGTGAGCTTTCATGTGTTCTTCATACAAAACAACAACAACAAAAGTCACTTTTTGCCTATAAGGACGAAAATATTAACCAAGCATAATACTTGTTATACTTGTTATTATTATTCTTGGTTAATATTTAGTATTAATATAATATCATACTTGGTTAATATTTACTAATAAGAATAGACACTACAAGACCATGCAGGAGCTGCACTTCCGCTGCCTGCCCATGAACTGCATCAGAGCTCCTAGGGTGAAACCTGCCCAGCATTTGCTGCCTGCTGCCCTTGCCCATGCCCTGCTCAGGTGGGGTTTTTGGCCGGGGGACCTAGCAGCTCCCTCCTCTCCCTTGACAATGAGCACTGGCTTGCTGGAACGTTTCCTCGCACCCTTCTGTGGCTATTCACAAGCGCAGTGGTGTTATATTGAGAATGAAGAGGTATCCCAGGTATTCTATCCCCTGCTATTTACTGGTTCTATAGGAAGGTGATGGGACCAAGAGGTGAAACAAGCCAGGGCCTTCTCTGCAGAACTTATTTAAATTGTGCCTAAGCCTGATGAGATACTGTGAGGACTTTCAGAAATTAGCTATGGAAATCTCTCCACCAAAGGCCAAAGTCCAGCAAGATACAGGAAAGAGGAATAAGGGTTACAATGTGCATCTCAAACCTATTAGCGGGTGCTGAAGGAAACTGAAATTTGCCTTCTTTCAGGGGTTATTTTGGAATTATGAAAAAGTAACATAAAGAACATCTGTATCTCCTGCAATTGCCTCAAATTAATCATTTTAATCTTATCTGTACATGATGTCTCATTTTACTTTGGATCAGGCTGTAAATATCCCCATTGATCCTGCTAGCCAAAATATGTTTTGAGAGCACAGACTCATGGGGAAGTGTGCTCCAAAACACCTCCCACACTGCTGCCATCACGGCAATGAGTCCAGGCCCCAGGGCTGTCCCACAGCTTGTCAATACCATTTAGGAGCTTGTCATAGCACTGCTGTTTAACTTTTACCCCCTCTCCCCCCCTCCCCCCTAAAAAAGAGAAAGCCCTTTTCTAAGCATTTCTATTCCAAATATGAAATTAAAAACAAAAATGGAAAGTGGTAGCCACAATAATTTCAAGATTTTACCACTTACTTGAATTAAATCGTTTCAGGTCAGTAATTCCATCTTGGTCAGGATTAAGACCAAGTTAAGTGCAGATTGAAAGACCAGGTCAGGTCTTTGAGCTTCCTATTTTAAACAACATGAAATGAAGTGAAAGGAGGATGACAATCTTAGCAGAAGTCAAGTGCAGGGACCAGAGTAATAGTTTGGCATATGGGTGGCAGAGTAAATCTCCTGCTTGTCATACCTGTCTAATGTGATTCTTTTCATCTGTCACTTTTGTGTGACTCATTAAAGACATTTAGGACTTAATTTTCATTGATCTTAGTGAGACAGGCACTCCTGAAAATCCCACAAGACATCCATCTGCATTTTTAGGTAACCAAATATATCCAAAACCACCTATTAGCTCTCTGTTAAATGGTAAATGAGAATATCTTAATCACAGAGAGATTTGAAGTTAAAAAGACGAGAACATGCTCAGATTTTTGGCTATTGCCGTAACAGGGATCAGTTTTAAATATCTAAAGTGGACCTGTGGGACAAGGTCCTGATGCTGGACTGTTAATCATTGGTATGGTCAAAATGTGCCAAATCCTACAGCCGTTACTCAGGCAAAACTCCTGTGAAAAACCAGCATAAGGTTTGCCAGGGTAAAGATTTGGACATACAGTGGGTGATTGCTTGGTCTTTTATCATCTGTTAGATCAGCAAACTCTCCTCAGCGTGCAGCTCACACACAGGATATAATTTAGACCACCTACAAAACAGCTTGTCTGATTCCTAACCGCAAGCCATTAAAAAACAGAATGTAAATAAGATATTTGAGCCAACAGTGCCATTGACACGCAATGGATTTCTGCCTTGAAATAAGAGGCATGTCTCGCCTGAACTGCAGTTCACAACCACCTATTGTTTGTGAATTGTCTTCTTGAGACACTGGAGTTATAAAGACCCTGAGCTGATTCAAAGACTGCGATTAGATCGGAGTATAGCCAGGCTTTGGGTTAAGTGCAGAAGCACAGAAAGAACAATGTTTCTTCTCACCTGGATGCTGCTATAGAGTAGGAAAAACTCTGCTGATTTCAATTCTTCAGCACTGCAGAAGAGCATGAAGCAGGGTCCAAAGCACCCTGCAAGAAAGGTTATTTTTAATTAGTGCTAGACGCGGGCTTGAGGAGCCCAATGAAGTTTAAGACCCTATTCTCCCAGGACCTGTATGCACACACACTGGGCCTTCAGAGTTAAGTATGCAGCATGACAAAAGCATAAGAAAATCCACTTTAGGAGCTGGAGGGAACCAAGAGATCTGAAGCAACCTGTGTTCAAGGGGAGGTGGTAATGCGCTGGGAGCCTGGGCAGCAATGCATGCCCCGTAGCTACTGTACCACACTGCCAGCACCGCCGGCTGTTCTCCTTGCACAGCTGCTGTGTACACTACTCTTATGGTGCTCTTGATAATTCTGAGCACTCCAGAGTCATAGCCATTTACAGCATATGGAATTTCAGTGGTGTTTATATTTTCATGTGAAAACCACTGATATGATGACTTAATCATTTATGTAACATTAGGGGATAGATGAAGATGGGGATCCTGGCCTCTTTCCATCCTGAAACATGTCTTATGTTTGTAATGTTATACTACGTTTGCTTGGATGTATTTTTGCTGCATTGATGAATTTATGATTAATGAGGTTTTATCATAAAAATTCTGTACACAACTATAAATTACATGCAATTATATGTGCAGAAACAGAGTAAAAAATATTTAGGTTGGAGTGCACAACTTTGATTTGGCCACATTTACTGGTTATATGCAACTGAATCTGGTAGTTTTTCTTACAAAAACAAAGTAATTAAATAACAGTAATGATACTTCTGCATGTAGACTGAGTGACAAAATTTGGCTTATTAATGCAAACAACAAAGAACAGTGGGATTAAATGTATCCCTGGTGTAGCACAGTTGCTAAAAATCAACATTACCACTGGGACTAATTTGGTCTAATATGGATTGTTTCCCAGAGGGCATTGCTATGTGAAAGCCTCTTATCTTTGAGAAAAAGGGAACAATGACCTCACTTTACATTTGCTTTCATTTGCCTATTTCCACTGGTTTCAGTTTGATTGTGCAAGTGAAAATGATCCCAACATGTAAATAGGTTAAGAAATAAAGCATCCTGTTGCGGAGACAGAATGCTTTGAATCTGCCACTTTTCAAAGAGCTTGCAAACGACAGAGCTATAACATCTCAGGCTGTGTTAAATCGGTGATACTTAGGCAGGAAACCCTGTGTTATCTGAGGGATTACTTCCTAGATGTTTTGCTTGTACTGGAATTGCCCAGATGTAGTTTTAAAAACAACCCTCCTTTCAACCTTCAGCAACAACATACAGGTCCAGAAAGCCCGGCATTGCCCTCCTGTTAAGGACGTTGTGAACTAAGGTATTCCTGAGCCTGAGCATGGCCAGCAATCAACTCTGCAGGGAAAGAGCAACTGACCGGTCAAAAATTTTGTGTTGGAGCATTACACAATGTGTGTCATTATATTAATTGCAAAATGCTCACCCGATGCATTGCTGTTAATGGTAATTGATGTTAAACTTGTTGCTTGCAAAAATATTGCTTTAAGGCTTATGCCTGAAGTCATTGTGCCTGTGAAAATCATTTAATTCAGGTATGGACAAAACAGCAATCACAGTGGCTCAGAATTCATGAAAGTGGCCTATGTTGATAAATCTTTACGTTTGATATAGGAAGATACTTTTAGAGAGAACGCCAATTTTCAGGTTCAAATTTCTGAAGAGCAATTATAAGCAACAGTGAATACAAATAAATTTTAAATTGTGAAGCACAGGTTGATGGTTTCCACTTAAATTTAAAAATAAATTTATGCATGGGAGGGTTAATATAGACCCATAATACTGTGCTGTCCTGAAGGCTAGAAAAAGAATAATATATTAATGTTACACTGAGATATAATACCCTATTTTTTTGTGCAGAATAACATGTTTTTCTTGGAAAGAAGAATTTTGTGTCAGCTCTTAGCCATATTACAGTTTCTTCTGGCTCTGAGACTTGTGAAGCTAACATTTATCTGGTCAGACTGTTAGCACCTTACAATCCAATCGAAGACTTTCTCTCGTCCCTCTACTAAATAAACTTAACAAAGAGTCCATGAATCATTGTTTTCTCTTTACAGACGTCCTTTAACCTTCACGACTGTTCCTAACTATGTATTTATTTACTTAAAACACAGAACTCCTGTGAAACACTAGCCTGCCTATCTCTAGAGTTATTTCCTACTCGGAGCGTGTGGTGGGGAGGTTGTCAATGTGCTTCAGTTCCAATTTGCCTCAGTGCAATTTTTTTTGTGTGTGTGTGATGTAAAAGCTGGGAATATGTTGACCTGCATTGTACCTCTGTTTTAAAGGAACCAGAGTGTATACACAGCCAGCTTTTGGTACATGGACTGTAATAATGTTGATTTTAAGCCAAATGGAATTGAGTGCCCACTGAACAGCTTGATCTGTGATGTATCAGCTATGGATGCTGATAGTATATTGGATGGTATATAACAGAGGTTAAAGCTACAGCTGGCTTGGCCGACTATTGAGCATTATTACAGTTTGCTTCAGTGTAATATTTAGTTTGACAATGTCTTTTGTAGGGTCTGGACATAGCAGGACTTTTAATGGAAAATCCCACCCCACAAATCCAGGTAAGAGGGCATTGGTCAGACTCCAGCATCCATGGTCACATTTTTAGATTAAGTAGGTGTTAAAAAAACAAGTGTTTGAAACACAAAGCAGACATAAAACTAAGTTTTCTCATACATCTTTGTGTCCTCATTTATTTAAATTCCTCTTCTTTGGCTTGAGTCCCCTCTCTCCCTGACATAAGGCGCTGCACAGGGGTTTTGTGACCAGTGCTGTGGTCCAGACATCACTGTCCCCTGGTTTGTGATGAGAAGGGGTGTGCTTGGGACAGGGGCAATTTTCCTGGCCAAGGAAGAAAACAAGTATCAGTGTTGCTGTGCCTGCTTGTGTCATGCTGGTACGCTGCGGTCCCCCCCATAAACATCTGCTCTGATGCACCGTGTGGCACCCCAATGCTATTCAGCGCCGCAGTTAAACACAAGACAGTCTTACAGACAGATAATTATTTCACTGCTGAAGGATTGCTTCTCAGGCACTGTACCTTCCTTTCACAAAATCTATGCATGTTTTATCTAAACTACTAGAAATCGTGTATTAACTACCCTCCCCTGCCCCGTTTTTACACATAAATTTGCTATCATTCCTTCTCATACTTGAATGTTCTCCCACCTGTCCTCAATTTAATCCATGAATGTAAGCACATAAATCTTCGTGACATTTTGGCAGAAAGTACCTATTTTCAGATGACTCCTTTAGGAAACTCTGAATCCAGGTGTTTGTTTTTTGCATAAAGTGTTGCAAAAGGGGAATTTTAATGTGACCATACAACCCAAAACTGGTTACATTTGAAAATCTGTAAAAGGGTGGGCTAGTCTGTGTGCAAACATCATGTATCTTTTCCACACCCTGAGCTATTTTCAGAGAGTTAATTATAATTACCGCACCATCTGTAAGGGGAAGGAACATGGGATTTTAGTGCTACAAGCACGGGATTGCACAGACTTCGTTATGTGTAATGAACATACACTGGATATTTAAAAGTCCTTTATCACATTTGACAAAAGGTCTGAAAAGTGGAATGCTGATCTCAAAATGTATTTTTGGGATGGGGTGAAAAAAAAAAAAAGAAAGAAAGAAAGAAAAGAGATGAAACAGTTGGCTATTTTTCTTTGGCCAGATGGTTTCTAAACAAAGTTCAGAATCTATTTGAAAGTTGGGGCATAAGGTCTGCTCTGAATAGTTTTGACATAAGGACTGCATGATCTGAAATTTGAAAAGCCTTTTACCCTTAGTTACTCTGGGGCCTTCAGGAACTGCTAGCTGCACTTAAGGTTGTACTCTGATTAAAACAGAGGTGCTCACACTGTGCTCTCCACCAGCTTTTAGACATTAGATAGGGAATGGGTTCTCATAGTAAATGCATACTAGTCTCAAACCCTTGGAAAAAAATCTAGCTCTTTTGAAATTGTTTAAATTTGTCATCAAACTGGAAACACGTCCCAAAACATTGTCGATTTTTAAAAATTCCTCTGTAATTTAGCAGATGTGTATGTATACATTATTAAAAATAAAAAAATACAAAAATGTACTTTGCTTCTAAGGTGATGTGGAGAGTGTTGTGTATTGCAATCTGCAGTCTTTTGCTTTTCTCCCAAAGGGGAGATTAGCTGTTGGGGGCACTTAGACTATTAATGGGAGAAATAACTGACAGGGAGATATTCAGATATGGGAGGAAATGAAAAGGATACCCAAAAAAATAAATAAATCATTCAGGGAAGTGTTTTTTTTTCCCATTTTTTTAATGAAATCTCAGCAACACCTTTCCCCTCCCTAAAAAGATCCTCTCCAAACCAAATCTACATCTCGCACACACACCGTTTCCCTTAGGAGAGGCAGGAGGAGGTCTCTCAGAGAGGATGGAGACATGGGCAGGACAAGGACTTAGGCAGACTGTCAGAGTGCCCATTGTTCCCCACCACAAACAGACGATTTTTCCCCCCCTTTAAGTCCCATAATCACTTATATATTGCCAAACAACAAAACACCCCTTTCTCCTTTTTGCTTCTAATGGACTAATCCCGTGGAAAGGCTCTGAATCCCCACTTTTCTATAGGGCCACAATCTCTTTTCTCATGAGAAGGTTAATTCAGCGGTCTCCTGGTGGCATGGGGGCTGCACAATGGCCAGCACAGGAGGGGAGTGGCAGCTGCCCCCATCCTGCTGCGCCGCAGCCCCGCCACGCTCAGTGCTGCTCCCATGCGCCCTTGTCCCTTCTGGAGCTGCCCATGGCTCCGGGAGCCAAGATAAGACACTGGTGTAAGGAAGATTGATGCATTGATTGTGCTGTGGGAGACCGTATTTCTCAGCTGCTGTTCCTGCCTACTCGCTGGGTTTTAACGCCAGTACTGATCCCTAAGAGTTTATTTGTACAAAGGGAGAGTGGCAGTGGATGGGGTGTCCACTGTGCCCAATCCCTTATTTATGGGCTGCTCCCGCACAGCACCCTCCGAGGTGGGAACATCCAGCGCCATGCGCTCTGGCCCCTCAGCATACCTTTGTGGAGAGAGAAAACAGAAATTTGGATGGGCTGGTGGGGTTGGCTGTTATTCCTGTTGCTTTTTTGGCACCATCAGAACAATCCCTTTAAAGTCCCAACTTCCCATGAACTTGCCCATTCTGATCTGAATTTCGGGTGCAGGGATTCCCACTGGCCACCCTAATCTCCCGCCTGGGCAAAGGACTCTTTTCATGCTGATGACACAAAGGACTCTGTGGCGAGTTTTACACAGCATGCACAAATGAACCAATCTTCTGTTCGCAAGCAGGAGGAGAGATTTCTTTCTTTCCTATTCAGTTCATAGTTGGTTTTGTTCCTTTTACTAACTCAAGCTATCCCAGGGTAGAGAGCAAGTTTCTTGCCAAAAATGGAAACATATTCTACTTCTGGGGGGAAAACAGCTTTATTGTTCAGAAATAGCACTTTACATTTGCTCTAGCAATCCTGAACTGTTTATAGAGAAACATTACACTGCTGATAAAAACAATTTATAAGGTGAAATTATGCCCCAAGGTCAACGGGACTTGTCCATGAACATCTGAGGGCAGAGATTGTTTCCTGAAGGCTCATATTACGCAGTTCTTTTCTGCTAAGTAAACCAATATCAGCTACAGTGGATATTCCCAGATGGAAGAACTGGTAGTTGTTGCTATCTAAGGTCATGATAAACTGGACAAAAAATGATCTCCAAAAAGAAGAAGAAAAATTTGGCTACAACACCACCACCACCAGAGGACTTCAACACCTTCTGCACAAGCCTCCAGTCCTCGGGCACTGGCGCAATAAACTTCCCTGGACAGGAGCAACTCAAAAACCCCACTGTTCTGTCTAGGAGCTGTCACCTTGCTGGATACACCCACTAGCTGCTACCGGAGGTCCGGGAAGTATTATAGCATGAATTTTATATTTCTGTATGATAATAGCAGGTGTCCTACATCTACCCGGCTGCAGATCTGGCACACACACTCTTGTACTTTTTTAACTTTGATGACATGAAACTGAAGGTGGAAGTGGTGGCTGTAGGGTTTCAGTGTAAAAGTGAGTCTGACAGAAATCACACGGGTGTTGGTGGCTAGTTCTGCTTTTTGTTTTTCTGACTGTGCACAGCTGTCAGAAACTTCAGGAGTTTGGGCCCAATTTGAGTATTTTCTGGGAGAATGTCCCACTTGGGCCTTCTTTCCTTTCATTAGAATGACTTCTTTCATAATTAGTGCTAAAATGCTAATTTTAGGAAGGAGAAAAATCCCAAGATTTTTCCTGAAATTATTTCATCAACCAAAACAAATCAATTATTAGATTTGTCCTCAAAAGAGGACATATTTTGGACAAGCATATTTGTATTTTCCCTAGTGCTTAGCAGTTCCAGGTTATATTTCCCCTGAAAAAGTTGAAAGATTTTTCATTTTTAGGATCTCAGAACTGCAAAATACTCACTCACTGCTTCAGCATGATACTTCACAACTGCAATACAGTTTAAATCTTTTTAAGTAAGTAGGTACTTTATTAACTTAAATGGCAGTATTAGCAAGGTTTAATGTGTAAAGAAAGTAATTATAGGAGTATAGTCATTATTACTCATACTGAGAAAAAATTAGTATGGTAATTAAATTCTTGTCTACTTTGTGTTGCAGCTGTATTGTTGCTAATCTAATCTAGTAATCTTGGAAGGTTATAATTATGTGACTTTTAAAATGCATCTGCAAGCTCGTATGGTGTGGCAAGCACAACTGCACAACTGATATTTATTTTATTATAATTAGTGCTTTGCAGTCATTTTGGAGTGCAAAACAAAAAGAATCACCACTGAGGTGATTCTCCTCAGTGATCATCACCTTGATAGTCATTCTCCTTGGTGGAGTTTGGGTAGGGTTTGGTTTTCAATAGACATGGAGAAGCTTAATTTCTGCTGCTGTGGCAGAATTACTACATGCCTTTGGGCACCATCTTTAATCTGTTCCCACTGCTTTCTTTTCTAGTTAGTCCCACTTTAGTTCCTAAGTGGTGACATATTGGAGAGTAAATTCAGCTGAACAAAGTTCCCCCGCTTCTGAGCTGGACAATACATGGTCTAGGCACTTCTCATATTCACCAGACCAGTGAATTTATTTTGTTTTAAATTTATTTAATATCCCACTGTTTGCTATATCCCTTGGAGATACTTGCATATTCATTTCATTGAGTAGATGCCAATGTAAGGGAGTTAGAAACTCTTAAAAGGGTCCTAGGGCTAGTCATCAGTTGTGCTTCATATGTCTTTTCCTCATAATAACAGAGTTCAGTGGGGAAGTGGAAACATAATTGTCTTCTCCTTTGTGGCAGTTAACAAATTTTAATGAATCTACCTTTAGCAATCATGATTGCTCACATATCCTTAATTGGTATTATCAGAAAAGATGATACAGAAAATGCATTCCTGGAAAGGCATCTCAGTTTCTTGTTGTGCAGACATAACATAATTTCAAGGCCCACGTTAGAACTTACATGTTACAGTTTACAATCTAGTCTTAAGGCATCACTTACTGTCAAATGGAGTAGAAGGGAAGGTCTGCATTTGTGTTTCCAGATCTCCTCTCTGTGACTGAGAAATATTCCAAGTACATTTAGATACCCTCTAACAGTGTTCACGGTTGATTGGTTGAAACCATTTCTCCTGGAGCCAATACTGGGTGCAGGCTGGAGCAGATTTTCCAGGGCATTCTTCAGTTGGGTGTTTGGCCAACATATGAGCATGGATATTTGTGGAGATTTCTAATGGCTGCTCCCTCCATTGCTCGGAACTGACTCAGATCCTGAGCAAATGAGAAAGCCGTGCCAGCCTGACCAAAATGACCAGCACAGATACAAAACAGAGTCAATGAATATCACCAAGAAGCAAAATTCCACTGTTGGATACATTGGCGCAAACTGGAAATGACTCAGCTGAAACCAGCCAGGTATTTTCAAATTTCTGTGTACCAGAGGGGTGAAATTTGATCTTGTAGGTATTGATAATTTTCAAGCCATTTTAGAAAAATCTCATTTATTTCTTGCTACTTCTGCGACAGTCAGGCTTGACTGTAGGAGGTGAAAAAGCTCTGATAAGCTGCAGTTTGGGAATTAAAACTCCAACAGCATGATATTCAGTGTTTTGCCTATTCATGCTGTGTAAATAAATATCGTTTTTTTTTTTTTTAAAAATTCTGCTATGTCTATGAATGAACCAAAAGCATTTGTGCTTCTAAAATGACCCCCAGAGAGTTGCTTTACATTTACAGAGATTTTCAGATTGGCAGAGAGCCACTGGACAATTTATTGAAAGTCACTGAAAGCTAGAAATGATGTGAGAGCTAGACATGGAAGCACAATTTCACAGATATTTCAAGGCTGATTCAGATTCTGCTTACAAAGGAGAATGAGGATAACACTAAAACACACTTCATTAGAAAACAAATATCTTGGTCCAAAACGATCCCTATATCCTCTTGTTTCAGAAATACCTATACCTAATATAATTCTTCTAGATGAAAATAATCTTCAAAAGAAAAACCAAACAAACAAACAACAGTTCTGCTAGCTGTTGAGTTAAGCTATCGTGACTGGGATAGTCAGGGTGTGATGGGGTTTGTTTCTGCAGTGGTTAGGGCTCTTACATTAAACTACAATTAACAAGTTGTTTTTCATTGTTCACACATTTTTTTAAGTTAGTCTATTTGTTCAAAATCACTTGCCAGTTTCTTCAATATATTGTGTTGCTTTTTGAATAGTATTAATTGTAAGGGTTCACTATTCAAATATCTGAAGTCTCAGAGAGGTTAGTTTCTGAAGCAACGTGGTATTGTTTCTGGTCACCAGTCAGGTGAGTTATGTAATCCAATGAATTGCAAATTGCAAACACAGTAATGGAGAATTAGCTGTAGCTGTGAAAGTCTGCCTCCTCATCCCTGTACGCCTCGAGATCTGCATTTACAAGTGGTGATAATAGCACACAGCACACTGGGAGGATATATGCTTTTCTGCTGAGATATGGCTGGGACTATTGCATGAGAGAGTGTCTTTGGTGAGCCATCAGGTAGAGCTGGGCTGAAGTGCAGCACTTGTTGATGACATTTGGTTAAGCTGCAGCTTTAAATTCAGCCGAATTTGTTCCTTCTTTGCAGCTGCCTTTTGTCCCTCCTCCCAAATCCTAAATTTCTTTTAGAGCACCAAAGTCATTCAGCACTTTTGCGCATCCTTAACATTAAAAAAAAAAAGTGCATATTAGCCCCTCTCTGCAGTTTCCATATAGCCTGAAGCATATGATCCCTTCCTTCTGTTATATCGGCTGCACCACTCGGCATGGTACAGTCTGCAAACTTGCTGAGGGTACACTCAATCCCACTGTCTATGTCATTGATAAAGATCAATTGATAAAGATCAGTACCAGGCCCAAGATGGAAACTACTAGTCACCAGCCTCCACCTGGACCTAGAGCTGTTGTCCACAGCTCTCTGGCTGCAGCCATCCAGCCAATTCCTTATCCACCAAATAGGCCACCCTTCAAATCCGTATCTCACCAATGTTGAGATAAGGATGTCGTATGGGACTGTGTCAAAGGCCTTACAGAAGTCCAGGTAGATGATGTTGGTTTGTCCAGATTAGCCTGGGTGAGCTGAATATTAGTGATTTTTCCTGTAGTTCTTGCAGAAAAAAAGGTGCTCATGTCACTAAAGGAAATGCACCAAACATAAATATATGTGGGAATGCCGAAATGCACAGAACCATGTAAGGGACAATCAGTACAAAAAAATGCACTTCAAAAACAATCTGATGAAACAGGGTCAGTATGATTGGTGGAGGATTTGGAAGTCTAAGCAGGGGGGAAATGTTTTTAAAGGGCAAACCATTCAGTATCTCTGGCTTTTATATATTATTTTCAAAGGGAGTGTTACAGATCTCAGAGGCGTGTTCACAACGCCTGCCCAAAGGCTGTGCAGACAGACATGCCAGATGCATGGCAGTGCTCCTGGCAAGCATTTGTTTGTAATCCACTGGTTTGGCTATATGATGGAAATTGCTATTTCTATACTGCACTAAGCACACTGGATTTGCTTTGTGTCATTAGCATTTTGCACAGGGAAGAATGTATGCTAAGCTGACTTTTGGCAGGGTGCAGGGAAGAACAGCTGTACAGCCAATAATTAATTCCATAATTGCTTTAACCTAGACCAAAGCTGAGACAAACCTTAAACGGAAACACAGTGCTGCCAGTGCTGTGATCAGCTGTCTGTGGAGCCAGGAAATGCTAATGAAATAGGTCCTGCAACATCAAGAAAGAGCTCAGCAGACCTGAACCCCATCATTAGAAGCACAATGGGGGGCTTTTAAAAGTAATATATTTCCACAACGCTAATATGCTCCATTTTCCTGCAAAAGTTAGCAAATGCTCCAAAATGAGTGAAGGAGCCCTGAAAGGCAGAAGTGCACACTGACAGCTGTGTCTTCCCCCACCCCTGGGAGAAGCTATTGCCCGTCCTTTGCATCTGGAAGCCTAGAGGAGAATACAAATGTCTTCTTTCCATAGTTTCTACTTGGAAGCTTCCTTCACAGTGACTGCTTGGATGCTGCCAGTCTCTCGACTGAGATTGAACTTCCCCTAGACACAGACACCAAGAAACAGATGTACTTTTTTTCAGTATTTCTTCTTTTTTTAGACATTTCTGCCAAATGTCGGGCCGACGTCAGCGGGTGGTTTGTGCATGGTTTCTGATCCAGCTGCACAAGTGCTTCTCATTGCTGTAAACCGCATATCCCAGCAATGACACCCATAGTCTCTTGCAACGGCCTGAAGCTGGATGTCTCTCATTTAAGCCAGCAGTGTCCACGGTTCTAACCTTCCCCTGCCTGGATTCAGACCTTCACGATGCTTTCGAGTAGGATGCTGGCAGACCAAGCACGAGGGGCAGATCTTGCTGACCAGCTTCATAAGCATCCCCACACACCACCTGCACACAGTGGGACATTTTCAAAGGCATGGGTGGGATTTTTAAATTCTTTGTTAACAGCAGAGTGCAAAGCAAACATGGCAAGAGCTCCAGTCAATGAGCTGAATGTGCAGCTGATGAGCTGAAGCTCTTGAGCTCAACTATCCTGCCCAAATGGCACTATTGGCTTAGCTATGCCTGGTCTCCTACACGACTATATAAATAACTGCATAAATAAGTGCCTTTGGGTGTCTACCTTGGATTTTAATTTTCTGCCTCATAGAAAATGATATTTGTATATTAGAGTGGTGAAATATCATCAAAATATCTTTACATGGTACACAGAAAGGAAACCATGGAGCAGAACAGAGCAAAATGTCAGTAACCACAATACCAACTGCATGGCCTTTCATTGCAGTGTTGCTTGCCAGTGACGATGCCTTGCACATATAATTGCTAGTTTCTAAATGCATTACTGGCTTTCAGGCAGAATTGCTACAGAAATGGTCCACAGCAACTTTTTTTTATTATTTTTTTTTTAATTTGTAGAAGTTCTGCAAGATTTGCCTTTTCTCTTTGCTGTGAAAGCAGAGGGAACGGCTGGTCTTACACTGAAGAAAATGTAGACCATGTAGAAAATTCATGGTCTGAATCTGAGCACTGATATTCGTAATGACACCTTCCTCAGACTCCCTAAAGTGCTGTTTCTGGAAAAGTGCTTGAAGGGAAATGCACATACATAGTTGTATGTATGTGCGTGTGTGTAATTCTCTACAAGTACTTGTATGTTCCACACCATTGCTCTCTTGTGGCCAAGTGCACAAGGCTGGTGTTTAAGTGGCTGCTGGCTACTGAAGAATTTGTTGGGACAAAAGTGGACCTGTGCTTGTACCAAGAGATAATGAAAAATTTCTGCCTGCAGTGAAGAGATGGCTGATTTTCTGCAGCTGTCTGCCCTGTAAGTCTGTCTGTACTTGTCAAGAACAAGAAAGCTTAGTAGACATCCATTACCTTTTAGTTTAAAGTCTACTTAGAGTCCTTCAAATGTAAGCTTATGAAGACCAGAGTTTGGTTTTGGCCTCTTTTGACCAGGTAAATGTATATTTATGCATATAAAGGAATATAAAATACTGTAATTGAAGGGGCAGTTCCTTCTCTGGCTGTATCAGTGTATATGTGGAATAAGTCTCAGTTTCATTGATGCTCTGCCCCTCATCAATAGTATACATGAGAATAGATTCCATCTTTACATGCTATAATCCATGAAGTACTGTTAATTCATTATCTGGTGGGTTAACGAACAACAGACATTTAGTCCTTGTTCACTGCTTCTCCATACTTGTGTCCATACTTGTGTCCTACTATGTGTCCTGCTGGTAAAACACTTTATTCTAAACTGGAGTTCTGGAATTTATTATTTTTTCTTCTTGTTTTTGATGGCCACAACTATTTTTCATAAGCAGCAGTGTTTCTTTAGTTTGTGCCAGCTATGGAGAAAGGATAATGGGGGAAAAATAAATCACAAATATGACAATGGTAATAGCTGGCATGAGTCGCCTTTTCCAATGCACTGCGTTCAGCTCTTCATGTTCTTGCAAAGTGCAGATGTAATGCTTCATTGGCACAGGTCACAGGAAAATTTACTCTCTAGTAAAAGATGAGAGGCACCACAAAACAGAAGTGGTAGTAGTGCAGGGACTACTACTGCTGTTAGATTACAATGATAGCAACTGTCGGTGCTATCACCCACACTAAATCAAAGACTGAAGTTGCTATGCACTGGGAATTATACACAGAATGTTTTGGTCCCTAATGTCTATTCTTTTCATATCCTTTCTATTTAAAGATTTCTTTTACATGCAAAAATATATATATTTTTTACTTCGTATGGCCTAACCATATGAGGGCAAATATCACCGCATCACCTTCACCACATATAGCTTATGTACCTGTGCAAAACAAGAGTCAGCTGAGCCCAGCGCTTCAGAGGCCCCAGGGACAGACAGCAGGAGGTGGTGCTGGGGGGACAGGACACGCTTTCACCTCCTGCAGCAAGGGCTGTGCTGAGATGGCCCAATACAGCTCCCCTGTGCTACCATGCGGCCACCACTGAAGGGGTTGGCCATTGTCAACCACTTTCTCTTTGTACCCAATGAAGGATTTTAACAGAATTAAGAACATGGTAACTCATTGCATGCAACCTTAAAATTCAACTTTGGGAATTTGTTACTACACCTAACATTGTTTTCACACCTCATTTTGTTTTCACACCTCTGTAAGCTACAGTCTAACTAAATTTTTTGTAGTACTGAGTTTTACCTATTCCAGATTGCTTCACATTTCATTTTTATCTACATGTATGATTTGGGTGGCATGAATGTTTGTATTTGTTTCCCTTGCTTCTCCTACTAACTCCTTTTAGAGAAGCACATTTAAAATAAATTAGTAAAAATGAGTTCTCAACAATGAAACAGGGAAAACAGGGCGCACACATACTGAGAGTCATGTCTGCTTGCATCAGAATTAAAAAAAAAAATCTAGTTATGGTTTTGCACCAATTCAAAAACTAAGAGATTGCAGCTACAGTTTTGACTCACCTCAGTGACAGTGGCACAGAAGGCAGAGTCCAAACCACATCCTTGTGCCTTCCATAAAACATCTGGGTTTTGCCAGTTCAAAGGGAAAGAATAGCACTAGGGCTCAATCCATCAGTCTTTTCTCCAGGGAGATTCTTGTCGCAACTGGGAGAAGATTAAGCTGACCAAGCCAACTGCATACTTATCATTTTTATTGATTTTTTTTTTTTAAACTAAGGAAAGCAGTAGGCAGATGGCAGATGTCTATAAAACAAGTCTAGGCTTAATCTAGTTGGCCACTGGATGTCACTGATGGCCTCAGAAATACAATGCTAGTATGTAAATGCAAACACAAGCAGCTATTAAAAACAAACAAAAAACAACAAATCTGTACATCATCTATACATTTGAAGGAGAAATTGACAGCATCTTGTTAGCTCTGAAAGATTTTACTGCTGGAGTTTTTAAATTCTCAGTGCAAATATGTGCAAATCTTTCTCACAGTGGTAAAAGAAACAGTTGTTTCTTTACACATATATAAACTAGAATACCCACCATTTCCATAAACTGATGCAAAACCTCGTTACGCTCACAGATAACCAAACTGGTGAGAGATGACCTGTAGTTGAAGTGAAACTCCCCCAGGTCAAGGGCAAGCATTGTGAAAACTTCAGAATGCATAAAAGGCTTGTTTTTATTTAGATCCATTCTCCTTTCTCAGATAGTCCCTCTTTAACTGTGACAGGTCTTGCCAAACTGTCAAAAAGCAAGATGGTTTGTGTGACCCTGAGCTTGGGATATCTCTTGGCTTGGGAGTTTGGGTAACTCAGAAAAATCCTCTGGTGTTTTGGGTGCTCACCCATGCTGAAAGGAAATCCTGCATTTGGGGAGGTTTGCCAGTTGTCACTACCTTCAGCTAAAGTACCCTAAACTGACAGGGAACCGAATCACTTTTGTTTTGATAAGCAAAAATATGTTAGTGTTTAAAGCCTTTGTCCTCTGTTGAAGGAGAAGAAACTACCCTCTAAATCAAGCTCAGACCTGTGCTCTGTAGTGCAGTTTCAGCATTGCTAAACATCTGCTGGCCAGTTAGTAACTAAAACACATTTCTAAAAAGAGCAAATATGAGTGTTATTTCCCTACATTTTCTTGGGATATAACTTGAGTGAGGTTGCATGAGACTGAAAGCTGAGTTACTGCTGTTGGTGTGCCTCAGCAAAAAGAAGTGACAACTGCTAATGGTGACTATGTGAATACTGTCTTCATTTAGCATTTCAACACATCCAGTGTTGACCAGTTATTTCCAGAGTACAAAGCAGCCATAGACTGAGCTGGGTCCATAGCAATACTAGGAAGGCAAGGCTCCTGAATGCATACTGAACAGCTAGAAGGCTACTCAAACTGAAAATTCAGGGGTTAATTTTCATACTAAGCTCACATTTAGAAAAACATGAAACAGATGTTCATATCAAAATCTGGTATTTTTTCTCTAAGAGCCAAACATGAAAAAGAAGTGAAGTTAAAGCATGCATGCTAATAGCTCCTTTCAAATAGTTTAGTCTTTTTCAAATGCATAGATGTTCAGAAAATCTCAGTCTAAGCAAATCTGTGTAACTTTAAAAAAATCTGTGCTGGCTTAAGCTAACAGAGTTGCTGCTTTATCTCAACAGGAAAGAACTTTTCTCTTGGGGTCTTCTGTCTCACCATCGAATTCTTGTGCTAAATTAACTTATTAATCGGCATGTACATATGTCTGTATATATAAAGATAACATGTGGCAAACAGGCAACCTGCATAGGGAGATACTGAGCACGCTGAGGCTGCTCATGGAAAGAAAGATGCAGAGTAGTTAGAACGGTTCCTTGACAGGTCCCTCTCTGATCAAAGCTGTAGTGATAGTCAGACATGACACCATAAATGAGAAATGTAGCACAACTAATACAATGTACTGCTCTCAGCATTTTTTCAGCAATTTGCAATAGTAGGACTTTGGTCGTCTGACACCTTGGGCAGCCTCTGGGTCACTTTATGCCCTGGAGCTGCTGCATTTGCTGTAGCTCACCGGCCTAGGCATGCTGCTCTGGGGGCTGCGGGTGTGAACCCCATTCTGCATGTCTAGCTGACTTCCAGACAGATGCGTGAGAAGATTGGAGCTGCTGCTATTTTTGTAAATCCAGAGGACACTTAAAAATAGAAAAATGCATAATTATTTTAGATACTAAGTCAGCTTCACTGACACTAGTAGCTTTGCAAGTGGTGCTGAAGATACTGTTTGTGTAAGCACGTTTTTGACAGCTGCTCAGAACTGCCCTAGTTTAATCTAACAGCACCTCACCACTCCTGCTTGCTGCAGTTATTAATCCAGAACATTTTTTCCGGCTGTGTTGACTGGCTCTTTCAGAGATTGTTGATGCTTCTTCTTGCTTTTCTTCTCCCTACTTGGCCTGTTCAGTAGGTTTTCTTCCAAGGCCATAGTGATTTAACTCCGTGAAGCATTAACATGTTAAAAACCCCAACAGGTGGAGGCTGACCAGAGGTCCATTAAGAGCTGATACCTCTGATAGTGAAGGGATTGTGCCCTACCTAGTCCACCCTCCTGTGTCTGCTGCTCTGCAGGGCTAACTTGTATTTTGTACCCTCCTCTGTATCTTTTCTGGTTCTACTGTTTTTGTAATACGGGACACCAGGATCATACCCAGTGCATCAGAAATGTTTCGGTGACATGAGGTGATCCTTCCTTCTTTCCTTCCTTCCTTCCTGGGCAACTGACAAGACGACTGACGCTCTCTCACACCAGCTAGTACTCTTTTATTTAAGAAACCTATTAGTCTTAGTCCAAAGATAGCTGAGCTTGCTCTGAAGGAGTAAAGCTGAGTGCCAGAAACATTGCAGTTGTGTTGGAATAGCCCTTGGTCTAGGCGGAGCACCTCTGCATGCACTGGGATTTTCTCCCATATGCATGTTGCTGTTCCTAATCCCTTGAAGCAAGTATCAAGCCAGTGCCCTAATCTAGATAAGACTGCTAATAAGAAGAGCAATACGCAGGTTATAGGTCTCAATCCTGGCATTAGGTCATGCTACCACTACAAAGTATAATATCAGTCAAAGAGTATCCCTTGTTGTGTCAGCAGAAGTCCCTACTGTGGACTTAGTTATGACAGCACTGTGCATTCACCAGGGTAGCTTATTTCACGCATATTATGCAGAAAAAGTGCAGTTTTGCCAGAACAGACATGTCTACACCAAGTGCTAGGACAGTTCACTAGAAATAGCTATACCGAGAAAGTTCTCTGCTGTGGCACAGGTTTAGGCACAGGGAAATTGGGAGATCCTGCCCTAGCACAGGTAAAAGTGCAAGGCATAAGGTCAGACAGTGAGAGATTGGGAAAAGTCCCAATTCCTATCGTTACTGTCTACTCGCCTTAGTAGCAATGAGGTAGTGGCAGCTCGAGACACACTGCCTCATGCAGAGGAGCTACAGGCCAGGGGAAGCTGACTATTTCTGTCTGGTTTAATTTGACCACTTAAACAGTTAATCCCTTCATAATGTCATTTTTTGGCATAGATACCATGTCTGTCTATTTCTGAAAAGATCTTTTTTCTAATGTAGCTTTTTAATATATGAAACAGTTTGCATCAGGTTACAGTGCCTTAGCAGTATCAGGCCAGTATCTTTAGGCATGCACACAGACAGACACACAGACATATGCTTTCACACATACACATTACCTGTAAACAGCTCTTGCTCAGTCCCTTTTCCTAGTTCTTTTTTTATTTATTTGCTCAGACTTTTTCTAGTGTTTTCACATTTTCTGTTTCACTGACCATGTTGCTGCCTAATTCAAGCATGTTTAACCTAGGTTCTACTTTGCTTTAAACCCTTGCTTACTTGTAAATAATGAACATACTGGAGGGAGTCCAATGAAGGGCCACAAAGATGATTAAGGGACTGGAGCATCTCAAATGAGGAAAGGCTGGGAGAGCTGGTAACTGTTTAGCTCAGACAGGAGAAGGCTCAGGGGAGATCTTAACAATATAAATAAATGTCTGAAGAAGGTGGAGCGTGGCTCTTTTCAGTGGTGCCCAGTGACAGGACAAGAGATAGAAGACATAAACTGAAACACAGGAGGTTCCATCTGAATATAAGGAAACACTTTACTGTGAGGGTCACAGAGCTAAGAAACTGGTTGCCCAGAAGTCTCTAGAGCCTCCATCCTTGGAGATATTCAAAAGCCGCCTGGACATAGTCCTCAGCAACTAGCTCTAGGAGGCCCTGCATGGGCAGAGTGTGGAGTTGGACTAGATGACCTCCAGAGGTGCCTTCAACCTCTGACTGAAACAGGATCCTACTTGTATTAGGTTCAGCAGGACACTGGTCCAGGGAATTAGTTTTTTAGTTTTTTTTTTTTTTTCCTTATATTGCAAGGAGTTTGAGACAACTTCGGGGCACACTGAAATAATTTAAACTGCAGTATCAGCCACTTGCAGTAGACAGTACATAAGAAACTGACTTTCATAATTAATATCAACATGCCCAGTCCTGATGCTGAAGAAGCAGCATCTGTAACTAGACAAATAGACAAGAGCAGCAGTGGATTTCTCTTCCATGATTCTTTTATTTATCCCTGCATGAAAGTTGTGAAATGTCAGCTGGTTTTGCACATGTGAAAAGATCTTGCACAGAGGACTCATGTCTAAGAACGTGCATGTGGTGTTTTTACAGCAAAACTAATGTTGGTTTGCAATGCCTAGGTATATAGTATTTTTACTAGAGCTGTGAGAGTTTAAAAAAACAGCTGAGAAGACATGCCTGTGTATGTCTTTTCCTCCTTTCTTTTCTAATGAATTTAATTTTATTTTATTCCATTCAGAAATATAGACAGAAATAGAGGGGGAGAGGGAGAAGAACATAGACAAAGTTGGGAATGAAAACTAGGCATGGTTTAAATAGGAGAACCAAGTTTCACCTGCACCTTGGTGTTATTGTGAAAAGACTTGTCTTTCCAACAGATGCTGACTTTTTTTTTTTTTTTTATACCATATATGTAATGGGCCATGGGAAGGTTATGGAGTAACAGAGTAGCTAGATTTGACTGAAAAGATGTTTAATTTAAAGCTTACCAGATACCCTTCTGGCAACTTAATATTAAGGTTTTTATATACTGTGGGATATATCTTGTTCCCTGGGTCAAATTTGGGTGCATTCTTCTGGTGGAATGCATTCTGTGGCAGCTGAGCTGCATTATTCTCTGGCTATGTCTCATGAAAGTAAGAGAAGAAGGCAAGAAAAATGTTTTGAGACAAAATTTGAATAGAGACATTATGATTGAGACAATGGATACAGAAACACGCTTTCATGGGTTGGAGAAGAAGACTTAGTCGGCAAGGCAGAAAAAAGTATTAACTGTCATTAAACTTACACTAGTAAATTTGCTTTCTATCAGAAGATATCAAAAGATTTTGTTGTATTTCATGTCCCCAGCTCTAATGCCACAGTGTTTCAGTATGTATATGTACCTTATAAAGCAGGTATATTTGATATGTCATTTATTAGTCTGTGTTGGTTCATTCTTTGGGGTATGGTAATTAAAAGAGAAATTCTTTAGATGATTTATTGACTTCAGTTCTTCTCTTCTGGGCCTGTTAATATGTTAGTTGTGTATTCTGATTCCAATGGCTTAATGGTTTCTATTAAATAATGACTAAAACCCCTGTAGGGAAGCCAGACAGAATGCATGACTTTTTCAGTGTGAGGTATCTGCAAATGATTGATTTAAAATCTTAGCAGTTTTGGGCTAAGGAATAATTTAAAATTAGTTTAATCTCCAAACACACAGTGACAAAGCCATTGGATTGTTTTATATGTCAGTGAAATTGTTTGTATGCGAAAATGACTTTTTGTCTTTATTACACATTTGTTTCATAAATTAGAGAAAAGATCTAAGGTAAATGTTCAGCTCATCTGGTTCATAACAGAAACCATGACTATGGTGGATAGGGTACAAAGATGAGCTCATTCTTCTGAAACAGCAATTTATTACCTAGGTAATTCTAAAGGTTCCTCAAGTCATTGCAAGGGTGGCAGAAGCAGCCTTTTCAAAAAACTATTCTTTGTAGTATCATAGTAGGCTGATGCCAAAATGGAGATTTCACTAATGACAGACCTCCCATCTCATAACTACTGGGTAAAAGTTTTCAGCATAAATATCTGTCCTGAAATGGATTGTAGAAAATTGTCTCTTCTTGCACTGAACAAGGATGACTTCCAGTATCATTAGCAATTGTTCCCAAGAAGATTCTGCTTTGGATTATATTATATATACAATGGGAATTTATTTGAGGTTTCCCAAGTTTACTAGTTCCATTCCCATGAGCTAACAGACAGTAGATCAAGTGCTTAACAGTCAAGTATTCCCATGGCAAATATCCACCAATGTCCCTTTCATCTGATGCAGTGGCATAGTGCCCATTCTTCTGCTTCATCATTCTCTTTCAGTGCATACAGAGTTCCAGGAAAGGGCCATATCATGTATTAGACTATGTGGGAGACATGAAGCCTAATCTTTAAAACCTTATGGTTCTGTTTTGTTTTTTTGCTGACCACTGGAAACAATTACAGCACAGACAACACGTGAGAATATCTGACAGCTTCTTCAGTCCCTTCGCACTCAATAGCTTGATGAGTCTTTAGGACTTTGTTTGTTATAATCACAGTACCAGAGCCTATGTTTGCATAAATGTCCTGCAAACGGGCAAGAACCAGGCAATTGCTGGTCAAGATGGCTGTCATTACATATCTATCAAATAGGTAAAATACACTTTTAAACAGGCATTTTCTTATTTCTGCCTTTATGCAAGGCAATACATTAGCAGCTACTGATACCATTTACACCAATACTATTACTGCATTCTTTTGTGTTTGCCATTGCTGAAGGCTTATAGCCTTCATGCAGGTTATAGTTATGATGTCTTTATAATCATCACTGGTAAAGTTTAATTTCTACTGGGAACGTTTTTTGTAGTCTTGGCAAACAGCTTTCAAACCAAGATTTGTGCATCCATAGAAAGACAGAAAATATATGAGCTGGTGACTTTGCAGTACTTCTAAGAGGCACCAAACTTCTCATTGTAGAGAAGCAGAATTTCTACAGAAGGGGCTCTCATTGGCAAGAGTTAGATTCAGGAATGTACAAATTCCATAAAGAAGGCTCATCTGTTTGGCATAAGAGAATTCAGGAGCTTCTGAAGGATGGTTTGAAGATGAAGGTCTAGAGGTTGTGGAATTGAGAAAGATGACAACTGAATGGTATTAAAAAAAAAAAGAGAGAGAAAGAGAGACAGAAAAAAAAGAAAACAAAACCAGCTAGTCGGAAAACCTATGCTGATGGAGAGAAAACCAGTTTGCAGACAATTGCTTGTAGGAAAGGGGAAAAACGATAAACTAGGAGGACAGCATTTACTTTCCACATTGATTCTGAATCCTGACTAGAAACTAGATACTATTGGAGATTCTCCCACCTGCAGGCTATTGAAACTGTGACCAAGAGTATGCTGCTGTTGGCAGAGCTCATCAAGAAAGCTTGCAAGGGCTGGTTACTTTCAGATGTATGCCATTAGCTTTAGAAATTGTCAATGTAAATGAGAAAAATCCCAAACCTTCAGATCTTCAGAGATATGTTTCTTCATTTTTCTCAGTTAAAATAGGCTAAGAAGCTATAGCAGCATGTTGGTTGGCTACCAAATCATCCAAACTAATGAAGAGGTAGGGATGGAGCTAAGAAAAATTTTCAGTTGTATTACACAATGAGTAGATACTATAATTCTACCTAAACCAGGATGCAGCCACAAGTTGTATCTAACCAATTCCATGAGTCACAATCTGTATACAGGCCCCTAAACTCTCCCATAGTGTTTCACATGGCCTGGATATCAGGGAAGCATTACTACTTGTGAAACTGGCAGGGTGGCATTGAGTGAGACCACTTATGTGATAACTAAACAGGATAAATACTGAAAAGAACTCACCAAATTTATTAACAGGAGTTGATATAAATATACCTACAGTGTACTTTTCAAAAGTTTGGTCTCTGTTTATTTTTAGTAAACAACTGAAAATGATGCTGCTTGCTGAGACTTTTGCAAACATGTTTGTTCTAAAGTGGCATGAAATTCAAAGAAAACTCAAATGTTCTACGGACATTACTGATGGCTCTACTTTAGCCTTTGACCCCATATATATTTCATACAAAGCTCTGTCTCAGTCTAATTGAGATATAAAAAGGCAAAAGCAAAGAAACATTAAAAACCCTGAATTTCTTAAATTATAAAAAAAATTGGATTTCATTGGAACTTTTTGTTCAAAGGTAGTTTGGTTTTCATGTTCTCTGAATCAAAGAGAATTTATTCAGATGCATTTTTAAAAAATTAGTTTAATCAGACTGTATTCTGTACCTTTGATCTGGTGTGCCTGTGTCTGCTTTCTTCAAATACCTCATATATTGATGCTTTATTGATGCCTTTTGATGCTTTGAGAATTTTAGTTGAAATAACAAACATGTACAACTAAATTAATGTGAAATACAATTCTCTTTGAGCGTGGACAGTGAATGAGACAAAGAAAAGGACTGTTACATTTGTAAGTAGTATTTCCAGAAGGATTCAGAAGACCGGTATCTGGCTATAGCTTGTCCAAAACTCCACTTGTACAATTTCTTTTCAAATAAATTAGCAGATTCCTGAAAACAAACAAACAAACAAACAAAACAAACCAACAGCAATGCTCACCCAGTCTAATAGCACTACCTGCTATGTAAAGTTCCAGGTAGTCCTATTATACTCAGCACAGTAACTGGTTTAATGTATAATGCCGCACAAGTGAAGTAATAGAACAGAGTAAGAATGAGCAAACTCTAGAGGCAATTTAATGTTTCTTGTGCATATGTGAATGATGATCCATTCTTGGCTCAAGGATAATATAAATATACATTCCTCAGAGGACAGGAGAGATGAAGGATTGATGTGGATTTTTCAAGGAATTTTTTTTTTTACAGAATCACACAGAATCACAGAGGACATCTTGTTGAAAATCACTAAAATAAATTACACTGGGTAGGTGTGGTTCTGTTTCTGTCATTCAAATATCTGAACAGTGACTGCTGCTAGTGAGAAAAAAAAAAGATGGCAGTTATTCAGGCATTAAATTCATATACTGTTTATAATTACTTATAAACTGCAGTTCTTTAAGAATAAATTATGATAGTAGAGGTTTCCATCACGTTATGCCTATTAAAACAAACGTACTCCATTAGGATCCCTGTCAACAATCCAGGCACAGATTTGCCTTTTTGTATATCCACCTCTGTTGGCCTGCCAAAAGGATGCTTACTGACAGGTGTTGTAGGCATTGTAGCTTAAAAGGTTTAAACAGAGAAAGTTAGGCTGTATAAGGGTAGGAGATTCGAGGACTATCCTGCCTCAAGTGTAATAGCACATTGGTCAGCAGAAAGTCCTGCTCATTTCATTGGGCTGCAGAAAAGTGCCAATCAAATTGGCTATGACAAAATTACAACCTTATACTACATTCATTATCTTTCTGCTTATTTTAAAACAGACACAGCTTTAGCAGGCCCCACATGAATTGTGAACCAGCTGCTGACAGATGCCTTTTGTCTCAAGTTCACCTGACCCAGGTGGGCTCCAGCTTCTCCAAACCCCAGCATACACGCAGGCCATGGCCATTGTGGAAATGGAAATTCTCAGACCTGCTGCTCCTCTTGCAGATTGCCCAGCAGCTTTGACACAGGCTTCTCCATAGCTCCAGGCTGTTCAGTCTCATTGTGGCACAATTATTTTATAACCTAGATAGCACAGGAGATGTAATGAAAAAGGCAAAATGAAAAGTCACCTGAATGCATTTTTCTTCCTGTGATTTCTTCACTTCTCTTGGCATTTTGTTGGTTTTAGGGAGTCTGTTAAGGAAACCAAGGTGCTACTTCTCTTCTGTTTTCTTGCTGTCTTGCAAAGAGCTTCTCCTTTGGAGCCTGACAACAGCCCTTACTGTGAGGCTTTGGCTCTTGCTTCATGTTCTGTCTCCTGTCACACTGCTCTCTCTGTTCCACACCACCACCTCTTTTTTCTTTTCTTTTAGATTTTTTTTTTTAAAGGTGGTGAGAGATTCTTTCATTTTGAACTGCCTCAGCCCCTCGGTGAAACGATCAAAGCTTTCCACTTTGCTCCTTCTCCCTTTGCTCCTTGGCCTCCCCTCACTTTCTTTCCACCCTTCTGCTCTTTAAAAAAAAAAAAAAGTAAAAAAAAATTGTCCTAAGTGGAACAATCTCTTCATATAAGTAAATTCTCTTCAAATGGATGATTAGTAAAGTTGAGTGGCTCTCAATTATTAATCGGATGCTAAGCATATGAATTTCTTCTGTCATCACCTTTAGGTTTTAATTCAAAGTAAAAACAAATACAAATGAGGCACTAATAAAGTCTCAGTCTCTGACTGGAGCATTTGATCTGACATAAATATAATATGAAACAGAATGCTTAAATTCTACATGGAAAGACACACTGAATCATCAGGACTGACGTTTTTAATCTCTGTGAATCTCTTCACCTGCATCTTTCCTGCATGTTTGTACATCATTCACTGCTTGTTTTCCTACCTTCTGGAGTGTGGCAGTGGGATAGATGTGTTCTTTTTTTTTTTTTTTTTTTTTTTTAACAAAGGGGGATCTTAACAGAAAACATAACTGCATTTACATGGGATTTCCAGAAAGTATGCAGACATTCCTTGGCTAATAAACTTATTTACCACAAGTGGTAACGTGCAGGTGTGCTTTCTTAAACAAGCAAACATCAGTTTAAAATGGGTTACACAAATTCTGTGGATGCAAGATGAATCTTGCATACTGTGAACTTTCATGTTGCTTTATTTTATTGTTCTGTGTATTAGCAGGAGTGAAAAGAAATTTAATGAAAATAATAAAAGAGGCATTGCAGTAAGGGAAAATCTTCTGCCAATGGCTCTCTTCCCACCTCATTACGCCTGAGAAAAAATGTTCTCTAAAAAGACGATCTGATACATACCTGGCTTTTCTGGTGGTGGTTTGTTTATGGTGCCCAAACTACTTTGCATCTGTGCTTTCTTCTGCTCAGCTTTTTAATAAGAGACGGGTGTCATGTGATACTTATTTTTGGGTACCATCTGACTGGAGACCAAACCCAAACCTTACATTTACCTGGCCAAAACATTACTCCATGAGAAACCAGTGATGACTGCTAATGTATAGAAGAGACCACACTGCAGCAAGGTTATTGTTGACAGGGGAGCAGTGGTCCACAGTTCTACCCTCCTCCTTTGGTTGTCTTAGCACTTCCATCCTGGACGTATAGGCTGCAATGTCAAATCCTAGCAATAGTTTGTTCTATCAACCACTTCCTAAGCCAACCCAGGTGTATAAAGCCTTAGCAGTCCTCTTCACCAAACTGAACCAAACCTGAGATCCCTTGGGTGAGACTATACTGACCTGCATAGCCCTACAATCTCATCACCCCCCTTAACCCTATGAAATACTGTGCCAGATGAAGCATGGTTGCTGTGCGCTCTCATTTATGACTGACATGTTTCTCTTATGTACAGCATTTACTTCCACTTTAACATCTCAGCCTCAGCAAAACCCAAGCAAAGACAGATGTGAGGTCAGCAGGAACCCAGCTTATGCCACAGCAAAGTGGGGCTCCCAGCGCCAAGCTGTTTTTGTGTCTGTGGTCCTCATGCCCAAGGCAAGTCTCCAACGGGCAGCACAGCAGCAGACTTTCAAAGCAGCAGCATCTTCCGCTTGTAATTCCATTTTCTGTTTGAGAAAATATAACATCCTGGGTTAATAGCACACATGAAAGTCAACAGGAAAGAAACTGATGGATAAACTTATCACAGAGGGTAGCAAACAATCACAAATGTAGGTCTGCTTTCAGACCCCATGCTATACCGCAGCTTGGCATTCTTTGATCACCAGTGGGAGATCTGACAAATGTTAAAGGAAAACAAGGGGTAGGTTTTAAATGCTTGTGAGAGATTTCAGTTCTCTGAATCCTGTTTATCTAAAACAAAGCAAACATTATCTTCAGTAACTTGTGTTTGTGACTTATTTCCCATACACACCATAGATTAGCAAAGCATGTTTTTAGATTTGTTGACATTTAATAAAAGCTAAACACTCCAGGGGAAAATAAATAGTTTTCTTTTTTTTCATGGCTGTCACTGAATTTCCTTTTAGTTGGAATCTTAGCTGGGTGCTTCTAGCATTTATATTCAATTATAATCAAACACAGCCAAGAAAATTGAAACCAAAGAAGCAGGTTTGTATCTGTATATGGCAACAATCATTCTATCATATTGGCATGTGCATTATGAGAAGAAAATACGCTCTTATTAATTTTACTTGTATTAAACTCTTAAGGAAACCTGGCAAAAATATAGGTTTGCATGAGTAATCAGAACAGTCATTTGGAGGTTTAGAAATGGAATCATTGACTTACTCCATAAGTTTTAGCTTGGGTCTCTGAAACGTACCATTCTCATTCAGAGATGACAATAGAGCAGTTAGAGATAGTCAGTTGGAAAAAAAAAATAAAGCTGTTAAAGTTTAAATTATCTGATAATAAAATATGAAACAAAATAAGTTACTTTAATTAGCTACATTTGGAATCACATTTGAAAGACAAAGCATGTATCATGAAGTTACGTTAATGTTATTCTCTTAGAATTTTGTTTTGCACTTCACAAAACCTAATATAACCCATTGGATCTAATCGTACAAAATTATCAATGGGAAAATATCTACATTCTGGCATCATCACTCCACATGTATTATCATTGAACATTTTAAGTGTTTAAAAAAGCAACACCTAAGAAAACTGTAATAGTCATTAGCAAGTCCTTCCACAGCTTTCAGGTCTGGCCAAACAGAAGTGTTAAAGCGCATTTTCACCTAAAAGCACTTAAGATGATCACTTAAATAGCATCAGGAAGCATCAGATAGGGAATTAAAGTATTGTGAATTATGAGTTAAAAAATGTAAGCATTTCATGAATGTTTATACAGGAATATATACATACACATACACACATATATATATTTTCCATATTTAGTGTTAATTTTGGAAACACTAAGTAGAAAATGTCTTTCCCTTTAAGTGATTTATAAGGTTCATGTGCCAGATAATCATACAAGTATACATATTGAACTGAAAATGTATTTTGCAAATTACTGGAACTACAGTGTTCCTTGTGTTACTTCTTGCTTTACCAAAACTTGAGAACTTATCTCAGATTTCTGTTCTATTTTAATAATATGATTTTTTTGTTTTGTTTTGTTTTGTTTTTTTTTTTCATTTGCATTATCCTGTGATCTGCTGCAAACAAGTAACTTTACTTAGTGCTGCAAAAAAAGGCTCACTGTTACATAAAAGGGCAGTGCTGGTAGTGAACTGGATATGAAAGTTTCGCTCTAGTAATAAGAAAACCTTTTTCCCAGGACCATTTTTTCCTACTGTCTCATAGTGATGGAAAGATCAAACACCATCTTAAACACAATAGTTGTATGCTTCAGCAACAAAATGCTACTTTATAATGCAGAACTAAAATGAAAAAAAGTCTGTTGTTTGACAGCCTCTCTGAAAACTGCTTGGCTCTTTCTCTCATCTCAGTGTATAATGAATTCCAAATCTGTGCCCTATTACTTTGTTACTCTGCACACACAGCCTCCCCCACATGTCTTCCCACCATCAGACTTTTAAGTCCTAGGCTAATAGATCCACAGTGCTAGTACATGTTTCCCTGGGATTTGGAAAAAATCCTTTAAATAAATTTTTATTGGTTTTTAAGAACAAGGTTATTTTGTGTTAATAATGGGCATACATTAGGCTTTAGATAATTGCTTTATGTAACTTAAAGTTTTGGCTTTCAGCTAAATAAACACTGTATGTGTTCACAGGTGTATTGTCCTCAAGGGCATTCTGCTTTTCAGGGTGGCAGCTGCTGCCAAGGTGTTGCTGATACAGCTCTGTGTATAATTTATTGGAAACAGGTGCTGGATTATGATGAAGATAGACAGGAAACTAAAGCAGACAACATGTTTAACCACCATTTAAGAAGTTCAGGTTCAGAAAGACAATGTGTCTGAGATGTTTGGTGGATGTTGCCAGCATCTTAGTGAGAGTTTACAAGCTCCCAGAAATCACCATAAGGAACGGATTGTCTACAAACTGCAGGAATTGCATTCTTAAGAGCATTGTATGCTATTGTGCCAGAGTTCATTGATTACACAAATCCTGTCATTCCTAACTAAAAAAATTACAAAATGTGTTCCCAGGCTGATGTTACGATCAACTTCGAAATGAAGTTATACCTAGGATAACTCTCAGGCCAATGGATGCTGTGTAGTATGTAGCACTGTTATGTGCACGTGCCTGGTGGAACATTTGTACCCTTGCAGGATTCAACAATTTTCCTCCCATATTTTACTAAGTGAGGACTGTGTGAATGAATAACTTGTAAGCACTGATGTCAAGGCAAAAGTGGAAATCTGATTCAAATTTACAGAGACAGGAATGAAGCTCGAGAGGAGAGTTCCTTTGCCACCAGTAACTTACCTCAAAACCTATGTAATGCATATGGCATATGGGTGGGCTACTGTGTTATGTGGGCGGCTGCTGTAGCACATCAGCATACCCCAGTAATGGAGCAACAGAGCAGAGACTGGATTCAGTGCACATGGGAATAGGTGGAAAATCTTCTTTTGACCTCAGTGGGCTTTGGATGAGATCCCAGGAGAAAAAAAATGAACGTCTTTATTTTCTGTGGCCAAGATAAACCATTACAGTTACTTAAACATTGCTTTTTCCTTCCCCCATCTTACTTCCCTTCACTTTTATTGTAGTTTTAAACAACATTTTTTAAATAAGAAACTTTCAATAGCAGTTCATGAGGATGTTTATTCATGGACAGCAGTTTGCATATTTTAGCAAGTAATCTCCAGTTTAATCTCTAGACCTTATAAGATACATATGTAGTAAATATGCATACTAAATATTTTTAAAAGAAGTTGTTAAAGTGTGTGCACAGTTCTTAAACCTCAAACCTTAAATATCTCAATGATTTACATTTAAAAAAAATACCCGAAGGCATTAGACCACATTATGGACTAATAGCCTGCCAAATTTCTTTCTTTTTTTTTTTTGTTGAAATATTTGAGTTACAATATTTGAGTGTAAAAAGGCAACTGAAACAACAAAATTTGGTCAAGAAAATATTGACCCCAGGCTGAGAACTTGTATGCCAAAAATGTTGACAAAACTTTATACCAACCCTAGCGGGCATGTCATGTTTAATATTTGCAGTATATGGAAAAAACTTTGGCAATTTAATGCTTGTATTAATTTGAAAGACTTTTATGCAGTGGGTATAAGCTTTTACATTACCATTCCTAATTTATACCAGCCCTCCTTTGCTTTCTGAAAGGATAAATGATCTACAGTAGTGGGGGAAGAAGGACAGAGAGTAAAATCCCCCAAACACATCAAGCCCTTTGCTGTACCCCACCCAAACCTGACTTGGAGAGATCACCCCTTCTTTTTGATGGATAATTCCATTTTCATGCCATTTACACTTCTGGAGTTTTCACAGGAAAGCAAATAGTTGGAATAAAAATAAATCTTTTTAAAGAAATATATGTAGAAAATCTTTATTTATATTGAAATCTCTTCAAATAAATATTCCGTTAACAAACTTATGTAAAGAATGATAATGTTTCATACCCTAACAAGTGATGAAATACAATGCCATGAAACAAGTGGAGAAATCTGATGATTGATTATCAGACTCCTTAAGCAAATAAATGTGCACTAGTTAACGATAGCTCTTTGTGACCAGGGTTTCACTGCATTAATACTCAATAAGGACATAAACAAATGGCAGAAATTGATCACTTCTCTAAACTAATGTTGTGTGTTTTAGAGGTCTACTCTCTACCAACAAATTATTCTGAGAAATATGGTGATTCGAGCCCATGCATAATTGTATACCAGTGACTAAACTGCAGTGATCAAGCTGCGAGTGCAGCATGAAACAAGGAGTGAATGTGCCCTCCTAGGTGCTGCTGTGGTCAGGCCTTTTATAGTCAGTAGGAAGGAATTGTGATGGAGTTATGCGTCATGGCCACATGTGAACATGTTATGCCCTGATGATTAAAGAATGACTAAAAAGGCCACCACTTGATTACTAAACAAACAAAAACAAACAAGCCCCACAGGATCAACACGTTGGCAGCTGATGAAAGGAGACATGGCAGGACAGTCCTTTTCTCAATGTTAGCTTCAATCATTTCAAAACATCTATTCCCAGTTACACTCCCAGGTTGCTTTCATATATGTCCAGGTATAGGAAATAATAATAATAATAAAAAGATAATGCAGCCCTTAAATATTTCATTATGTCCAATTGCTATTCTAGGATACATTAAATCCATCTGTATGGTCTGGGCACACCTGCTGACATTGGTCCTGTTAGTTCCAGATCAAGGGTAATTCACAGAAGTATCTTTCAAGGTTATGGAAACCCAAAATGCAGTCCATCTTTACTTAAATTAAAAGGGACATTTGTTAATGTTGTCTGCCAGGACAGTTCATCCTCCAGCTAAAAAGGGTTGTGACCTGTGCAACAGGTTACTGCAATCAGCCAGAGGCAGATGCTCAGCCTATGCCATGATATCTCACACATCTCCATGGGCTCCCCTAGGGGCCTCTGGGCCCATACTTAGATGAAATTAGAGGAGAGAGTTCAGTGTATGCTAGGTGGACTCCCTTGCATCTTGGCATTACTGTGATGACTGACTTATTCAACATGGTTGAATAAATGGTTGCAAACAAATCTAAACAAGCTATTACAAATGAATAAATGGCTGAAATGCACTGCTCGACAATCTCTGTATGCATCTGTGAAAAATTTGGTACCTACTTTCAAAGTGGTATCCCTAGCAGATGGTCCTTTTAGGTATTGTTGGACTTAAAGGTTGGGTTTAAAAAAATAGCTTTTGAAGGAGGTATTTAATTTTGTATAAGGTTAGATACATCATATCAAAAATATAAAGTAATCAAAGCCAAAATAAAACACTTCACTTTTGACAAATTAAAATGATTTGGATAACCCAGGGTGATTTTTTTCTTTTTCCTCTAACAATTTCCTTCAGTGAACATTTGGAAATTTTGGAGCTTTGTTCCAAATTGGAACAATGCCATACTTCAAGACCTTGCATGAGATGGATCGCCTATGTTTGACAGAGCTCTAAATTGCATCTTTTTCTATTATGAATGTAAAGAACAAAGGGTAAACAACTGTTCCCCTACTCCACTCACTGAGCTTTGTAGAAAGTGAGCTCCACTAAAGCAAATAACTGCAGAATGATATGAAATCTCCATGCTCCCTGCACCCTTCCCATGCCACTGCTATATGAAATTCAAAGCTTACCCATCTTCAGTCCCAGCAGAAAGACTGAAGGCAGTTTGTTTTTATTCCCCTTCTTTTTCCTTTGTTAAACTGAAAGACAGTACATGTAAAAAGATGAAAATAAAAAGATCAGAATTAGTCTATTAAAGTATCACTGAAGCTACAGAAAATCAGGTGCAAGAGGTAAAGTTTTCCAATCACTTTAGACAGGGACAATAGAGTGGGGCACAAAGAGTGACTTGAGTTTTCTTAGAGAAAATGGGCTACATCCTTCTCCTCCTTCTCAGATCTGGTAGAATTCATGCCAAAAGTCACAAAGCTTAACTGAGGCATGTGAAGGCATTACTGAAGAGTGAGAAAATAGTTATGCCTGGTAATGAACAGAAAAGTCAGTCACCTCCAGTCATACATTGAAAATTTGACAGCAGACAAAGAGCAGGCTTTGGGCAATACAAAGCAAGAGGTATGGACTTCAGACTTCCTGGAATTTAAATAAGGTTACTGAATAATACTTGTTTATCTTAGAGATCATTCTTAATTTGCCTAATTCAAACCCTTTTGTTCCATTCCCTGCCCTGAACTGCTACAGAAGCCAGGAGCATCTCTCAGAAGCATGGGTGGCTTTTCATGATGTGTCAAGCATATGGAGAGTACTAGAAGGGTGCTTTGCTTCGTGTATTGGCTAATGCTATGTGGAAGATAAATGGGAATGAAAAACTGAGGAGCAGACAAAGAATAATAATCAGCATCTTAGCTCCCTTCATGAAGACACAAAGAGATTTTTAATAAAGTTAAGGGCACCCTAAAGAAAAATTTCCTGGCATTGGCATTGCCATTTTCCCCGAGGGTGTTTGGGTATCTTAGAGGTTACTACTTCTCTTTTGTGGTGGAGATTTGCAAATGAACTACTTTAAAAACCTCTACTGTATTTCTGAATAAATTCAGAAAAGGACTTTCAGATTCTGAAGAAGGAAAGCAGAGGAAAATATTAATTACAAGATACTTTTCTAATTAAAATTCTAATTGCTGTTAATTTATATGTATGCATTTTAGTATATAATACATGTGGAAAGTAAAATGTATAGTCATTCTCGACCATGACCAAAATACTGAAATCCACCTATTCACTCTCATAGCTATTGGTGACCATAGAAGTCATAAAATGCTGCCTCTGTATTTCAAGAGAAAAAAAAGTCATTTTGCATTGAGCAGTGAACTGTGAAATATTTATTTCTGGATTTATACATACGCAGTAAGTTGCTACGTTTGCAATAGTTCATTTGCCTTAACATGCCTGCAATGTGAAACTTGTGAATTATGCATATCACTGGTGCCAGTAGTCTTAAAAAGTGATTAAAATTCTGAAGTTCATGTTTCTAGAAACATATCTGTCTCTAGAAAACCTGCAGAAGAGGCTTAAATCTCAAAGATGATTTCAGAAGATAAGATCTATTCAATTAACTGACTGCACTGGAATCAGTGACAGCATAAACCATGCAAATCTTTTTTGAAGGCAATAGAGTTTATACCTGCTTATTTCACAAGTCAGTTTAGCTCTCACTGCTCAAGATGCTTGAAGAATTCATATTTACATAAACACTGATACTCCTTCCAGTTTTAATGTCTTACTTTCACTAATCCAAACATACGAGAGCCAAGAACATCTTGATACCTAACTGGAATAATTCACTCATTTGCATAATGACTTAAAAACAAACAAACAAAAAAATCAAACACCAAACACATAATTTGTATCTGTTCAGGACAGGATTAAAAATTTCTGTACCATTCTTGATAGTTTATACATTAAACACAATGTTCCTAAAGATTTTCCTAGGTCTTCATTGTTGGCATTCTAGACTATAAGTATAAGTTTAGTTTTCCTGTAGCTTTCTACCTAGAAATATGAAAGAAGTGCATATTTAAAGAAGAATAAAAATAATTTATTACATACCAGCTCAGCTTTCTGCTAAGAAGGATGATAAAATTAATTCCACAGGTCCCAGTCCATCTTGTCCATACAGAAATTACTGTGTATATTCATGTGTGTTTACCTAGAAATCTAGAAATCAAAAATGTCAGACTTTTCAGAGGATCAATACAGATAAACACACAACATTTTAAGCATTTAGGAAACTTGTTTTATAAAAATGGAATAAAGTGTTGGAAATCTGATACAACAAGCTACGTAATGATGCATTCAGCTACAGAGAGTAGCATGGGAGAAGATGGAAATTTATATACCATCCTCTTTGAGTTCATATCATATTAGTTTATCTTATTTTTTTTAATCTTTTTTTTTTTTTTTTTAAGTCTTATTTACTTGATGCAGGTTGGGCCATCTTTTTACCAAAAAAATAGGCAGCAGAGAGTGGAAGACAGTTACTGATCCATGATTGACCCATATGTTTTAAGCAGATTTACCTCTTAAGAGTTGCTCTTACCATCGGGATAGATGTCTGAATGATTTACTCTACCATTTTTTCTTTCACATTTTGAATCCAAGTATAGTGGAGTGGGAGGTGGTACAAGGGGAGGATGAAATGGTAGGTGGTGTTGACTGTTTGAGCCTCAACATTCCTGGCATACAGAAACATCACCACTGCAGCAGGCACTTAGGGTGTCACATCAAGGACATGTTCAGGGAAGTTCAGAGCTGTACTGATTGCCTTGTACTCTCAACAACTTAATATGATCCCTAACTCCTGATTCATGCTGACTCTACAAAGCTATGCACTTCTTGTCTTTATTAGTGGCTAAGATATTTCCAGGAAAAACTTATATTCAGTGTTCAGAACAGATCTCTCCTGTCTGGAAACCTACTTTTTGGGAAGAGTCCACAGATGTGGCAAAAGCTGCTTTAAAATACCTCTCTGATTTCTGTTCTGGAGATGTACCGAGTCTCTTCTGGTTGATGTGGAAACAGCAAAGAGAGAACGAACCTGAAATTACACCAGCAGGGATAAAACTCCTCAGGGACTATTCTGCTGACAGATCTATTTCAAAATACTGCAAATTCTGGCTGTGTCCCATCACTCTCCAAAAGCTAAAAAGAGCAGATGTCCTAAAGTGGCTAAGCAACATGATGACTCCCCTATACCACAGGATCACCAGATGTCCTCTGCAGGCAGCTTAAGGATTGCTTCTCAGTGCCGGGCCAGAGGAAAGAGTTGAGTATCTGGCATGGCTTTAGAAATTATTTCCCTCATAAGTGTATCCTGCGGCTTTTCTTTTCTCCAAAAACAGAGACCTCTTTGAAAATAAAGCCTTTAATATATATGGGCAGAGATGAGTGTTCAACTTCCCTTTATTTCAACCATTTCCAGAGCTGGTCCTTCTACAAAGCCAACAAAGTTGGTCCCCAAACTGGAAAGATCCAGTTTTCTTTTTGCTGTCTGACTCAAATGTCATTAATTCTAGCTAAAAGCGTAAAGACCTTGGAGGAAGACAATACCTCTAAGCAACACAGTACTGGAGAAAGAAAAGAGGGTGGAGAACAGCCCTCAAAGGGATTACAAAACAAAGTAAAAAAAGAGCCAAGACAGAGTCCACTAGATGTTATCCTTGTAGGACAGTGAGAAATGGAGGAGAAACTCAGTTCTTTCTCAACAGATGTTACTCCATAAGCACCCAAGTAACCTGGGGTCCCAGGCCTAGGCCTTCCTCGCAGGTAGGCCGCAGCAGCCCAGCTCCCGCCTCCCAGCCCGAGCTGACAGGGCGGCCTGCACTTCCACATACCAGGCCACACCGTGAGGAAATCAGCTCAGCAGTTCTCTTTCCAAACACTGTCCTGTCACATACATCTTCCCCACATGTCAAAAATTACATTTAAAGTATTGAAAGAAAGAAACCCAGGAAAATAATGAAATCCATGAAATGGTGACTGATAAGACAAAAATGCAGCATTAGCTCTAACTGCCCACAGTTAAGTTTTTAAAGGCCTGACTGCTGATTGAAAATATTACCCACTCATCTTCTCCTAGTTTTGTTTGGAATGGATTTGACAATTAGGGGTGATAGTCCTTTGTGAAAACAAGTCTTTTTTTAAGTATTTAACAGGCGCTCTAGGGATTTTGGCATAGTGCTAATTTTTTGTACAGTTTATCTGGAGAAGAAACCTACATATTACCAGACGCTGTAAACTCAGATGAGAAAACAATTTATTCTCAATTTTGCTTTTGCCTTCCTGGTTCAGGAAAATAGTGAATCTGCCCATGGGATAAAGGAAATCTAAACAGTGAAACTGATTGAAAAATCAGACCTATGATAGAAAAAAAAGATTAAAATATACATAAATATATGTATATATACACCAGTACTTTTTATTGCATAGAAATCTTACAATATTTACATACATTTCTATATACAAGATTCATATACACATCTTACAACAAAGTTCAAAGTTGTGTGCCACCATCTCACGCAGACTGCTAAAGGAGGAAGGAGCGGGAAGCCAAAACTCCCCATGGCTCCCTAGGAGGCCTACCATACCACAGCTTTTTTAAAGAATAGCATGTACACATACATAATGTGCACAGACATAACTTCGGACGGGAGATCTGTTTATGCTAGAGAAAGCACGGCCAGTGTGATTTGTGTCATTTGGTAACTTCTGGATCCTCAGGCACACGTTGTGCTTTGGCAGTAGCACCACATGACATTGCTTTCAAGACTATGTTTTTTCACAATGTCCATTCCCTTTGGAACACTGAAAAAACGGCTACTGCTCTGGATAACAAAGCCCAAAGTAAAATAAATTAAAAAAATAAAATAGGTGTTTTGTGCAAGCAGGAAACCATCATACACATGGCACAACAAATGAGTCAAAAGTGGAACATGTTTAGGCCTGAAATTTCTATAGAGGATCTGAGTGACCAATTTTTCAATAAATAAGTTTTAAGTACTGCAATTACAGACTGATCTTGCATTCAGTTAATGGTACTCTCCTGAATATATTTCTGATACACAAGGTCATCACAGGAAGAAATATGACTGGTAATGTTTTTTTTTTTGGTTGGTTGGTTTGGTTTGGTTAAAGATAGCAGACATTCTTGGTGCAATAACACACAAACATGGATAAATCCCCAATAACTTTGTTTCTGCACAAGATATCAAGAAGGTCAAAGGAATATTTTTTCCTCTCAGTAAATGGAGTTTGGATGGGCATCTGAATGAAAGAAAAAAACACCAAGCAAAGATGTTCTTTTTTCGGTTACTTTACTTGATCCACCCAAGAAGAAAAAGAAGTAAAAGAAGTCTTAAAGTAGTTGTCACTTTGAAAATTTCCAGTCCTTTAATTAAAACCCGAGAGTCTGGCAAAATTTGTCAAGCATTCCCTTTGAAACTAAAGGCCAGTTTAACCTTCAAGGCAGTTTCCCTAGGTTGTTACTGCAGTCCTAACCTAAAGTTGTGCTAAATAGCAAGGTAAGATTGGGTGTGCTTCAGATCCTTTTGAAGCTGGTGAAAATACTCTCATGGTCTTCAGCAGGCTTTGACTTAATAGTTGTAACTCTAAATTTAGGCTTATTTATAGTTGTCCCTTTTGCTCAATTAACCACTGCATAATTAGCTTTCATTTTATTTTTATTTTTTTTGGGAATCAGACTACACAGAGAGTAGTATTAAGTCCCTCTTGTATAAATTCATTCTTAGTCCAGGAAAAATACCTTTTTACCGTTATTTGCTAAAACTGTATTTTCAGTAGAAGAATGAGGAAAAGATCAGAGGAAAACAAAAACTGAAAAAGAGAGGAAAGAAACTGCAGAGGTGACTAACTGGCTGATGGAAAAGGAGAGGGCCTAGACTAAGACAAAAGAAATAAGATGAAAGAGAATGGAAATGGTGTCATAAAGAAAAATAGGTCAAAATTCAGATTTTTCTTTCCTTGTAATTATTGAAGTCAACATTACTGAAGTCAACAGTCTTGCCCTAGATTTAAATTAGCACAAACAATGGCAGAGACTGATTAAGGCTGAGACTGGCACGCAACATGGTTAGCCTGGCCCTAAACTCTGTTGTCTGAGAGGTTTTAAGAACTAAGCCTTCCTGTTTTTGTCTTTCCTTATTCAGGGGTAAGAACTTAGCCAAGAGCTCAGGAACTGGTGGACTCTGCAGAATCTAGTGTGAATATTTTAGTCGGAATGGCTGCTATTCCTGGAGCATTACTTTCTTAACAAAGAAGGTTCTCTTTTAAGAATAATACCTGGAAAGGACTGATGTCTCAAGAAAAAATACCATTAACAAGCTGATCTTATTTTGTTTTTCTTTGATGCAACTTTAAAAGTGAGATCTGCATTCCACAATGTGAGGACTATAGTCCCATCCAGACTGCTAATGTGATTTGGCAATGCAAAGCTGCATATCAAGACTTCAGTTCTTGGCTGAAGTTGCATTATTACACCCTGTGTTCTGTATGGGGAAACAACTGAAATGGGTTTGGCATACTAGAGGTAAGAAAGCCCAAGTGACTGGAGAAGAGATTCCATAGATAAACCCATAATGTCTACAAAGGGAAAGTCTTTGGCATGCTAGATAATACTTGAGATTAATGAACAGTTTGTTTAATAAAGCTGCAGCCAGACATCTTTAATCCAAACACCTTTGTAGAGCACATTTATATGCAGAGCTGTAGGCAATTACCAAAAGTATTATTCCATAATAAGAAAACAAAATTCATTTATGAAATAATATACGTGAGTTAATACATGAAAACAAAGAATAATATACACTTCTATATAACATAAAAATAACTGTACATGCCAGACACTTTTGACAAGATCTTCTGGACACTTAAAAAGTACAATAAACATCTGTTTTATATCTGAATGCCAAACCTTAAAAAAAGTGCTCTCTTGTTAAAAGTCCAGCTCCTTATTTTAACAAAATTACTAGGTGTTTATAAAATATCATTCTCTTGCGAAGCAACAGTAAACAGGAGAGATACAGAACCCAGTAAATTGAAAATACAGGCTTCAGCTGTCAAAATGTCACTGGTAAACTTCAAACTGCTCTGCTGGTATGGATTGGTGCAGTGACATAAGTATACTCGTCATTTGAAGGAAGAGTGAATGAGTTTAGGAGAATAAGTAGAATTTCTAAATAACTCATGTTTAAACAAAGGAAAAAAAAAAAAAAAGGACAGTGGAAAAGGAAACAAAGAGGAGCCTGAGCTGAGGATATCTTGATCTTTACTGGGACATAATACAATAAATGCGCTGGGCTGTAAAATAACACCATTCAGCACTGAAAGGACTAAACTCAATCAAGGCATCTTTTCTGATCATTTGATTACATCTGAACAGTGTTTGTGATTATGTCTCTCTCTCTTTTTTCCTTTTTTTTTTTGACAGAAAACACTAAAACATAACACAACTTTGCTGCATAACAGAAAACCTCTAACTTTCTCTTGCTTGTATATATGAAAATGTATCAAATCAGACAGTGGTCTGTTTAAATGAGAAAAAAATAGAAAAAAACACATAGAAATATCATAAAGAAAGCTAAGGAAATATTCATTGCTAAGAAAAATAAGAATGTGTTTGAGAACTATATCCACTTACCTACAATTCCTTAAAATGGTATGAACATGTTACTGGATTGCTTAAATCAACATTGTTATTAATATTACAGATAAGACAGAAACAACATATATGGTATACAGATGCATGCAGACAAACACTATTGTTTAGTATTTGAAGAAAAAAGATAAGTTTGTAGGATATTGCATTGCATATTTCAGGAAAGTCACTGTTAAAATCGTTTTATTAGAGATGATTATGTTTTAAATCAGAGAGCTCATGCACTATAAATCCAAAGGTTGCCAGAGAACAGTAGAAGTATGCAACATTGCCAAAAGAGGAAGCAGAATGATCACAGTAATTATAGGTCAGTTAGTCTGGCAACAGTCCCAAGCGAAGTAATGGAAAAGCTGATAAGGTATTCAATTAGTAGAAAATTAAAGGATGACAGTATAATTGGTGCCAGTCAAGAAGACTTTATGGAAAAATAAGTCCTGTCAAACAAACTGATGAAGGTAACAACACAGATGTATAACTTATATAAGGCATTTGGCTTGGAACCTCACGATAGCCCTAATAAAGCATTAGCACTGAGTAAAACTGTTTATGAAAAGAAAGGTGAACGACAGTAATACCTGTATGTGCTAGCACATGCCATTTTCCTGCCTGATACTGACCTTGCTGACTGTGTGGAGTCAGGCTAAACATTGTCAGGTGAAGCAAGCAGAAAAGGAGACCTCTGATAAACTATCACCAGGGATCCACAGCAAGAAAACAACAGTAAGAAACAGGGATGAAATCCTGAAGGTAGTGACAAAGCCCCACTAACTTCAATAGGGATAGCTTTTCTTACCAGGTTTGTAAAGAAACCAAAGCCTAGGAAACCTCTACAGTGTTTGCTTTCAAGGAGAACATGTATTATGAGACATGTACTTGAAATCTGGATGGAGATCAGAGTGTCCTGAAATCTGAAGTTCAGTCCAGAGTAGTGGACAGGTTCAACTCCATTACAAACATAGAATTTGAGGGATTTGAGACAAAACATATAGACTGATTCCTTAAAGTTACAACAGAAGATCTGAATCATAATGCATTCCAAGTCCTACTGAACAACTAACTTTAGTCCCAACAGATTTGTGTATGTAGATCACAACACAGATGCTTTCATGTCTCTTGGGAACACTATATGTTTTGTCTGCTTTGTTTCTTAATGATTTACAAACTTTCAAAACTTGGCTGTGTTGCTACTTTGCTTCTGGGTTCAAGAAAAGACAAGAATCCATAAACCTTTGATCCACATGCTACAAATGTACTAGGAAAAAAAGAAAAAGAAAAGAAAACACAGTGCTGTCAACAGAAAGATATAATGGTCAGTTTGTATGAATGGAGATGATTAATTCCAAGAAACATGATATAGGAATAGTGTTTTGTTTTGTTTTTTGAAAATACATTTCTCTGTAAGAACAATTTTTATGCAAAGTATTTTAGAGAAAATTTTATATCAGATTAAACCACAAAGATACTTTTTCTGGTCTCACCACAAAACAAGGAAAGGATGACTAGTTTCATGGTTAGCTCCAGGAAACAAACAAACAGATAAATAGGTCATTAATGTTTTTATTAGCTATAGGTTTAACAATCTAAAAGATTATTAGATCTCTTAACAACTACATTTTCAATTATCACCTTTCAGAAAGTACGGGCTATCATTTCTGTACATCTCACTGTAGGAAACTCAGCCTGACAAACAAAACAAAACAAAACAAAAAAAGATTTGCATTCAGAAACATCCTTGTTTTAACATCTTTTACCTATAAGAAAATGCAACTGTGTGACAGCTGCTTAACTGGATGAAGGGCAGTATCTGACTACGTGGTGTTGGCAGTTTTCCTTCAGCTCAGCTAGATGTCTAAGTAAAAGCTGGGCTTCTGGTCCAAGCCAGTTTTCTTAGGTCCCTCTATAGTCAACACTACTGGAGGGCAACTGTTATCAATACCACTCGTTTGTCTTTGGTGGAGTGATCCCCAGTAACTGCCAAGGAAACCATGATGAGCAGCTTAGATTGCTCAGACATTCAACAGTCAACACCAGGTGAGATGAACTATAATGGCTGGTAGATGAACTATAATGGCTGGTACAACTGATGTGTGCAGTTAACTCCAAAGTACAACTTTGCCCATTAGTTCAGTCACATGGGTCAGATTGCAAAAATCCAGATAAGCACTTGTGATTTGACTCAAGCTTTGGAACTACACACTTCATATTTGAATCAAATATAGCTATAAATTGAAATGTGAGTTCCTTATACATGTCTTAGAGAGGAGTGTTATGAAAATGGCTAGCTGAGGGCAAAACAAGTCGGGTGCCTTATAGCTTTCTCTTGACTCAAGGAAGGCATGGAGCAAGCCCGCAGTTTACATTTTGCCTACAGTCCTCTCCAAGAACCGTGGGTAGATGGTTGCTCGCAGTTTTTCAGCTTTGGTGCAGGGTCCATGCAAACTATAATTTGAAAGTAATTGTGGTAATTACTGTAACTACAAAAGTTAAAATGCACAAGCATAATTTTGCTCACATAAAGCTGTGCCAGTAATGGCACCATTCATCATTTTCTGTAAAAACAGTAGCAGGTGTTAATCTGCACCCACCAATGGGTGCAACAGGAGAGCACAATAAGCAAAGTGCTAAAAAAGAAAAAACACCGTTAAAACTCTCTGTCACAGAACTACTTCTAGTAATATCTCTGTAATTGAAAGCAACTTAAGAGTGAAAAATTATTTGACTCTTCAGTGATAGAGACTGTTAATGAAACCAATTTTTCTCTTCCACCTTGATTAGCTTTCTGCAGGAAGATCCACTGTAGCTCTGCACAGTGAAGTGCAGAGGAATAGATACCCAGCTGCTGTAATTTTGTCAGCTCTCCCACTTACAGAAAAGTAATTTTTTTTTTTTTTGACAGGCTGCTGAACTGTTTCCAGGTTTTCAAACATAATGGAAAACAGTGGGGAGTAGAATTTAAATAAGACTTGAACAGCAATTTTGCTATTTCTCTATCTTTAACGGCAACCTTATAGTATTCTTAAATGCCTCTCATACATCCTGTTTTCCCAGGGTTCTGGATGTTACCTGTGAGATACGCTTGGCACTGTATAGTTGGGTCTTCTGCTTATTGCTGTACAAAACTATCTTCTGGAGTAAAAGGATAGCCAATATCTCCTGTGCTTTCTGATTGTATAAACTTATTAATTTGATAGCATCCAATTTATCTACAGAGCTTATTTAAGAATGTAGCAAAGCATTTTCCCTTGTGTATGCACAATTAGATCAGCATACTGCACAGTTAGTTTCTGCTATGTATTTCAGAGAGTTCAAAAGGTAACCTCAGGTGCATCTGCATGGTTTTGCTTAAGTAAATGAGTTTATGTGTGCTGCACAATACCCACACTTTTGTTACTAACGGCTACTTCTATTTTGCACAGCCAAGAGCCATTTTGTTTCAAAACACCCCATGATCCTGATCTGCCCCATGGTGCACTCTGCAATAGCATTTGGGAAACAGCAAAGCCAGCTGCATGCCCTGCCTCTCACTCCAACTGATGAGGGGACGTACAACCCTGTCTGGAGAAGCTGTCAGGTGGGTGCAAGCATGATACATGAGCAGCTGGAAACCCTTCCCTCTCCTCTTCCCTCAAAGTCCCTGTCACATGCCACTCATAAAGCACATGGTAGTTAAGGCAATAATGTGAATATTATACATTGCAAATTGCAGCATAGATATGTGATGGCAGAATGCAAAAGAGTATAGAAAGCAAATGCTCTGTATTGCCAGGCTCATTTTGAAGAGTATCTCCTAGACAGTTACATTAGTCTACCTGAGTGCTAATAACTGTATCCAAATATATTCCAACATATTTGGTTGGTGTTATTAAAGTGTATTAAACTCTTTTCATACAGAAATACTAACTTTTCAAAAATGGATCTATACAGCAATATTTTCCTTACACATTTCCTATTCTGAACAATATTCTGCCTTACAAGAGTGACTGGTTATGAGTTTAATTCAGGACAGCTGTTGCTTGGATGACAGGACAGGACCCAGCTGAGATCTGGGTGATGTCTCCATTATCTTGGGTGTGGTAATAATGATGTGGCCACTGCAGGGTCATGGTCTAGTTTTAGAACCTAACATGGCAAGTTAGTGACTGAAACATTAAAAAACAAGCGATCGTGATATTCAAGACTTCCTTTTTTTTCTGGTCTTTCTCCTAAAGAGGGAATCAGACCTGCAAGCTTGTAGACAACTTTTGCTACTCGCTTGCCATGGCTGCAGTGAACACCAGCTTGAGGCAGAGAGGCCAGAGCTGGGGATGGGCTGAAACTGCCTGCACCAGACCGCTCCGGTCGCCCAGTGCAGCAGCCCCATGGCTCAGCTATGGCAGCACCAGAAATCTCAGGGTCTTCACTGGGCTGCTGCCCGCATCCTGCCTTAGGGGAGGGAATGGGAAAAATCACAGCAGGCAGTGGGTAGGAGCTGCTGTGATGAGGTGGCATGATGGAAAGACTTTTTAGAGAGGAGGAAGGTTAGAAATGGGTGAGTCAGCTTTTGGGTAGCATCATGCTTTTGAGAATCTGGTCCATAGAGGACTTGATGAAATAGAATAAGAACACGATAAGCAAAACAAAACAATTTTACATAAATATTTTTTTGTAAGTCAATCTCAAAGTATTTCACAATGGAAGGACCATTTTTTTCCTTTTTACAAAAGGGGAAACTGAGACACAGAGAAAGGATATAAAAACATATAAATTCCAAATTCTTCAGATTTGCAAAGGATTTCCTCCTGATCAGAAATCAGAATTTCCAACTCAATAGTTATTCTGGAATCGAAAATAAAGTATTGCAAGGTAGAAAAATGAACTGAAACATTAATATTAACATTAAACCAAAAGCTACAAAACATTGTCACTTAAAGCCACTGAAACAGTCTATTTTGAATGCCCTTTGTCATTGTATTATATAACAGTGTTAAAAAGGTATAATCACTAATACAGTATAAAAGTCAAATTAGAGTAATTAAAATGATTAAATATATTTCTTATTGAAACATATATCATTAAAAAATAAATAACCAGTGTAGGTGTTTCTTGTACATTTTCTCCTACAAAAAATGACATTTCTGTTTATATAAACAAATTTCTGCAAACTACTTCAACTGTGAAAACAGTTTTTTTTTTTTACGGAAAGGGGTTCAGTTTAAACTTTATCTTAAGGCTTGGCATGTTGATATTATATTGGCTGTGTTTTATGCTGTGGAATTACTGTCACGTCCAGTGACGTCAGCATAGACCATGTCATTAACTTAGGGGTTCACCACTTCAACCAAGTGTTTAGCTTTCTGGGTTGAAGGGTTGGAGAAATTTATTTGTTGGATAAATGGAGATTTAGGCTTGAAGCATAAGTGCTGTTTGGAAAATATGTGCTATTTACATTGTACACAAAACTGTATGATATACAGAGATATGAATGAATTACTATGTGAATGTCTGACATAAATGCACCATGCTTAAATATTTTGTGTTCTATATGTGCCTGTCAAGAAAGATCTTTTAAGACAAAAACATTGGTAACGATTGTACATGAACTCTAACCAAGCAGCAACTTCTGAAGAACTGATTTCATCCTATATTGCAGAAGGAATACAGCTAGTAAAAGAGGAGCTATAATTTAACTGAAACTGCTGAAGTACAAATTAAGGCACATATTCACCATCAACAACTTCAGTTTTCAAAGACACATGCAGTTTGATACAGAGGCAGAAGCAAGAAGCACAGCTGGCTCAAGCACGGCTGGCACCTTTCCGGGAACATGCCAAAAGTCCCTCTGACACCCACAAAGCTCCCAGTGCTGGAGACAACCAAGAATACAGGGCTAAAATTTGGCAGCTACTTATCAGCAAGCGATTTAGGGACATAAGATATCTAAGCATATAATTACATTTTCTTAATTCCTCAAACACAGACTGCTGGTGCACACAAGCTCTCTTGGGGAAATCAGGAAGAAATTGGACGGACTTTCCAACTGCAGGATTGGGAAGCTCACAGAGTCACAATTATGATATTAGAAAAAAATATCACAAATATGTCATATAAACTGGAGAGTATAATGTATGGATAAACACATACCTGCTGCATTGATTGTATTTTGTAACAAAAACCATGAAGGCCAGTATGTGTGATTTTGGTGGGACAGCTCAGGTGCAGATCATCTACAGCAGCACCCATTGCTCATGCCGTCTTTCTCTCCATAGTTCTTGAAAATAAGCAAAAATGTATTAAAAATCCAAATTGCATTTGAAATGATGACTGTGCACAAGGACTTAAAATGATTGTATGCAGTATGAGGAAAAGCTGAAAGAAAATAGAAAGCATCTCTGACAAGAAAGAAAAAAAAGAAAGCTTTGAGATGGCAACACATTTTTGGAGCACAGGTAAATTCTCATAAATAAAACCAATTCTCTCTCTTTGTATTAGTTCATGACTCCTAGTTATATTAGTGGGATTTTCTTCAACACACCTTGTGACACAACACAATATAACATATTATTGGTGATAGACCTATTGACATGTACATGTTCTACCTGTTTCAAATACTGAGACTCATCTGTAGAGAGAGATTGAGCCAATTTTAAAATATCAGTTAAAAACAACTTCAGTACAACTTTTCTCCTGGTGTGAAGTGATGTGGCTCATTTGGTCTCATTGAAGCTGTGCCTGTGTGCAGCTGGTTTGCCTGATCTTCATGTGTGATTTCCCCTTGGGAAGTCTCCCCTTGATTTTGCTGGATTTGCAGCTGCAGAGAGCATATGTATTTGGATAATGGATCTGCCTCGTTCAAAATTGCAGCCTTTGAGAAAGACCAGCAGCTAAGCAGCACACCCAGAAACTTTAGCAGGAAATGAAGCTTTTTGTGAAACAGAGAAAAAAAATTCTGTGTGGGTTATGTTTTTCATATGAATATAATTAGATATTGTACATATTCCTTCCCCTCTCTGGCTGATCCTTGCAGATCAGTGAGTGAAGACTTTTCTGAGTGATCCTGCTTGTTTTTAGTAATTTATATATATGTAAAACGTACTCAGAACTGTAAAGCCTATTCACATCTTTTTTAATCACAGAATTTATATAAAAGCTGTTATCAGTTTTAGAGGTTTGCAACAGAGAGCTAAAAAGAGAGTTACTTATTCTGTTTTAGAAAAGCACCAAGCACAAAAAAAATGTAAATCACATAGGTGGTCTTGGTGCCAGCAAACAAACAGAAAACAGGAAATTTAAATGTAAAGTCCACATTCCTTATCAAAAAAAAAAAAAAAAAGAAAGAAACAACCAAACAAAAGATAAGAAGAAGGGGTCATTGCTCATTTTTCCCCAATATTATAGTAATATACATGTCTATTTGTGAGGTAGAGGAAGGACGCATTGAGAGTGGTAGCATATGTATCTGATATGAACTCAATGTTTAGCTTCATAATTATTTTTAATAAAGGAGTATAAAAATACCTGTATTTCAGCCGTTTATGACACAATTTGCATATTTTTCATATGCTTTTCAGCTGTTGAATTTCTTCCACCTTTTATATATATAATAGATTTCTATAAATAGGTAGATTAAATAAAAGAAATTATGTGTGGGATGTGAATTCTCATTATAAAAATGTTTCTACCCCTCTGGCTTTAGAAATAACTTTCCAAACATGAATTGCTTCAGTAATTAGTTTTCCTGAATATATTACATATAATTACATAAATTTGTGGGGAGCATTTATTGTCTGAAACACAGAAAACACATAGAGTCCTAGGATAAATAGAAATGTTTAGTCCTACTTTAAAAAACAACACAAAATATTTTTTACAGTTATGAAGCTTTTTTGACATACATATGTTTTACTGTTGTCCTTGTTTTCTAGCGCTGTCAAAGCAATCTTTAAATTAAAAAAAAATTAAACGTAAGTTCCATTTTTCTTTTTGCTATTGTGGTTTAGCTCCTCAGATAGAGTAGTCCTGTCTTGACAAGTACAATAATACTAACTATACTTTATAGATCTTGAGACATAAATACAATTTAACTTCATTTCTCCTGTCACCATTTGCAGTTCATTGGAGGACCTGAAACTCATAACATTTACAATAAAACTCTATACACTATACTCTGATTAATTTTCAAATGACTAATTATTGGTTGCACATGCCCTAGACATAGAAGCCTTTTTAATTATTATTTTTATTTTCATTACTGCACCATTGTTTTTACTAGAATTAATTTTAAAACTTGAGCTGGAAGAAGCCTTGTGGCACAGGGAGGGAGCAGGAGCACAGATGCCCTCAGGGCAGGAGCACTCATGAAATGAGCTGCAGTGCCCCACATGGAAACTTTGCTCTACCACAGTTTTGCAAAAAAATAATTCAATAAAGTGAGATAGAATTACAAAGAATTTGGTGATGCAAAGAAGGAGGAGGTCACTAGAGGAAAAAAAAAATAGGTGGGAAATGAAGTAATGTTGAGCACCCTTTTTTAGCTTTTTGAATCAAATGATGCCTGCCTAGAAATCTGTGGTAACTTCCACAGTCTTGTGTGGGGCCTGGACATAATCTTCTACAGCCACGAGTCAAACATTTTTGTCCACAAGGAGAGAAATGAAAGATAAGTGATACTGCAGAAAAAAACAGTGCAAGTATTCCTAGCACACACAGTGAATGGATTAATGGTATTAAATCTTACAGAATATAATAAAAGCCTACATTTTTCTTTTAAAAAAATAGTATGGTTGCGTATATAGCGTGCTGTTAAAGTATTTCTTACTTCATAATTTTTTAAAGTATTGTATGGTGACATCACCTAAGGACACATCACTTCTTGGGGATTTTGTGCAGAATCTTAATGTTTACAGTAACAACATAATTTCAGAAAGTATCTTATGTAAATCCTTGAATCTCCTAGGGTCTAGGAATGAAATGTAATGCTAATTTGATTTAGTAATTTGTTCTCTCTCCTCAGAAACACACAATTACTGCTTTTGAAAGACTTTTTTTTTTTTTTTTTTTCCATCACGCTTGGACTAAATTGAAAGTTGAGTCGGCTACAAAGCCCAGGCTGGGAAAGTAGCAGACCTCTGCTGCTTGGCCTGTTACAAGCCAGAACATACAGTGCTGGGAGATTTATTTCTGAAAACGGAATGTTCATTATCTTTTCTTTCTTTTTATTTTTTCTTCCAAAAAATGGAAACAAAATAAGTCTTCTTGTAATTCTGTAATAGTAATCTAAACGTGAAATGTGAGCTAAAAATAATGTGCCTCTCTGTGTGTCTAGAAGAGAGAGGGTTTGCAGTTGTGTGTGTCTGTTTGCAGGAAAGAAGGGGGAGGGTGTGTGTGTGTGTGTATGTACAGTAGTGTAGAAATAGTTTATCAAATGAGTGGTTTCCTGTCTTGATCTGTAGATTTACTTTCTTCCATGAAAGGAAATGGAAATAATTGATCTGACTTCCATCAGCACATAAAAGAGATTGTTGGCAATTTGTTTTCTGCAGGGCTACTTAAAGATATGGTGATGTGGTAGAAAAGCAGAAAAGATCACCCACAAATTCTGCAGAAATCACAAATATGTGGTAGGCACACCCAGGGGACTGATACCTTCCATCATTTGCAAAGTATGACTATCTTTTCTTTCTTGCTCTCTCCCCCTTTCTTCTCCTTTAAGGATACACGATGTCCCTCCAGGTTCTGCAGTCTGGGTTTGATTAAATAATTATGAACTTCAAGCAGCAAATCTATCATTTACATTCCTGAACATGCCAACATGTGCCTTTTGTGGGGATGCCAACCAATACCAAAGCTTCTCTCATTATTGTCACTGAAAATACAGTGGTTCAATGTTTGTGCTATTTCCTGGATTTTGGTGATATAATGTTGCCCAGCAATTTGCTGCCAGTGCCAACAACACTAAAGAACTTCATAATAAATCCTTTCTATATTTACTCAGTCCACCACTGTGTCACTGAAATTAGCATTTTACGATCTTATGCTCCAAAGCACCTACTTTCTCTCTTTTAGCTCCATGCTATCATGAATCCTAACAAAAAATCCATCAAAGCATGGTTTCTTCAGCTTTTTTGTATAACGATTGCTGTCAGTCATGTTTGTTTTCTGAAAGGACCTGGAGCTTGTAGATCCATCATAGTTGATAGTAAAGATAAACCAAACAAGAGAGAGTGTTTAATTCTGAGATGCTACAAAGAGCTTGGCTTAAAATGTCAGATGCCACCATTTCATTCAGGCTCAAGTACAGAGGACAGAACTTACAAACAGAGAAAGATACCAAAAAGTAACAGGGCCAGATTCTGCTCTGAGCTCTGGATAGGTAAGCTCTGCTCCTTCGAGTGACAGGCAGAGTGAGGAGGGTGAGTTTGACTCGACCAAATTGCAATATCATGCTCATGACGGAAAATAAAAAGCAGTGAAGGTGCAGTCCTCAGGGGTATTCCAGCCAACTCATCGTGGAAACCATGGGACCACTGCGGCTCAAATATTGTCCCAGCCCTTTGCTTTAAAATGGTGTAGGATAAAATAAAACACTGCTTTTTTTTTTTTTTTTTTTTTTGCATTGAAATCCTCCCAGGGCACTCCTGTGAACCCTGAGCCTAAGGTCCTGTCCAAGTGGTCAGTATGGGGCCAAATTCCACCCATTTGTGGTCTTAGCAACAGATGGTGACACTATGGGATCTTCTCCCTGGGAGAAGGAACAGCTACTGTCCAAGCAGGGGAGCAGCTGCTATAAAGACTGAGGGGAAAACAAGAAGCAAATATGTTCTAGGAAAAGGAAGAGCAGATTTCTTGGAAGGAAAAGAGAGCAGAGGGAGATAGTTTTAATTATTTCAGTGAGGAAAGTGAAAGCAATGCTGCCTGGAAAGAGGAGAATGACTGTAGAAGAGAAGGTGCGTGAAGAGACACACTGTGGGACCCGCAGTAATTTTATTTGTTTCTCGCTGAAATAAATGGTGGTTGGAATGTTTTGACTGACAGGAAGGGAATTATTGCTATCCTCTTGTAACCCCCAAAAAGCTCAACAGATTTTGCAGAATATTCTGGCACAGAGCAAGTCCATAAAAAAACACTCATCCCTGAGACCAGAGTATTTTGGAAATGTGCATGTGTGGAATCACGAGGCTGGGACGGAAACTGCTATGTAATCTTAGCTCTCGTGGCAAAAGCAGCTCCCACAGTACTGTGTGATGTGGGAGCACGCAAGCTGAGTTACAAGCCTTCATAGACACAGCCTATCGTTACGAAAATCTCACGGTAAAAGTCGTTTAACTCTTCCTGTCGCTCTCCCCCCAGCCCTGGCAGTGGCAGGAGCGCTACAACAGCAGGGCCACGGCGTGGAGCTGGGAGGGAGGCAAGGCTTCACAGCCCCTTCCAGTGTTTTCAGTCATTGCAGGGCATTTTGAATAAGGATACTTGCAAAGAAAATGAGCTACTGAAGCCATGCATGGCAAGAAAGACTATCTGATTTACAAAAAATAAAACTAAGGGATGTTTTGGCTCAGCAGCTCACAGTGCCTACAGACCCGAGGGACTTGCTGCAGGCTGTCAGCCACCAGAGGACACTCATGTTGTCTCCAGCAGAACAGAACTCTGGGCAGCACAGAAACAACAGGCCACTAAGCCAAGAGGCTCAGAGCTGAAAACGAACCTTTGCTTCATGTCAGACCCAGATCAGTTTTTGTAAACAGCTTCTAGAGCATGACCTACTGTTTGCTTCTCATGACACAGACTACAAAGCAGGATTCTTCTGATATTGGGCTGTACACCTTTGGACTAAGCCACCTATTAAGCTCTTTGCTTAAGCGTGCTAATGACACAGCGACATTTGATTAAAGGGAGAAAACATTTCAGCTGGTTGAATGGTTAGGGCAATAACCCAGTTTTTCCTCTGTTTCAGAGCTTTGTCATATTTATGCAACAGCAGTGCTTTTTATGACTTTGTTTTAAGCCCTCCACACAATGAAAGGGTGTAAAAAGCACAGATAAACATGGAAAGAAAAAATGTTCATGCAGTGCTGCATGCACAGACAGCTGGTCATGTAGCTGAGTATTAAGTTAGCTAAATGTCATACATGAAATTAGATAGATGAAAACATGGGACCAGGTACCAAATAGTGCCTCTGAGTTTATGCCTCTGCTGGGGCCTCTTCCCCCAGAAGAGGCATGCAAACTCCCAGAAATTCAGGGAATTCAGCATATAAACTAGTAACATTCAATCTAAAAGAATCCAAACAATGAAAAACACCCATTTTTTTCTGTTTATGATTTTTATATTCTAGATGTATTGCTCAAATTCTTTCCTGGTGTAAATCTCTTGAGCTCAGTGTGTCATAGCTACAGTTTGTGTGAAAAGCATTTCAGTTACCATTATAAAACATATGAATCTCTGGAATAAAGAAATCTCTTCTGGCACAACATTCCACATTGGCCATATTCTGCTTACAGAAGGATGCGGCATCTCCTTCCTGTTGGGACTGAGGCAAAAGGTAGGGAAAGGCTCGTACATCTGGTTAGAAGCAGGCTGGGTGAATGGGCTGGTATGGCTTCCAGCCACTCAAAGCAACACTGCTGAACTGAGCAATGAGCCTACACATTTTATGAGTTTAAACAGTAAGCAGAGACCGAGCCCTAATTCTCTAAGACTTGTGGTGTGACCAGAAACCACCTCCTTTTCTGCTTCTGATTTTCCTCAGTAGTAAGGAAAACTGAGCTACAAGAACAATATTTCACCAACCATTTCTTCTAAAAGTATTCTAATAAAAACATCCTGAAACTAGCATTGAGCTATTTCCTTTTATAAGTTCCTTTTTTCTTCTGAGTTTTAAGATGGTGGTTTAAAGCAGTGGTTTTAATCCAAATTAAAGAGCACAAAACAGAGTAAACATTATTACTGAAAATAATAAAAAAAATTAAATTGACACGTAATTTATGATTAAATTACCAGCCCAATTAGTTACTGAATTTATAGTAGTCTTTCCCTCAATTTATTCTTATTCCTTTTCCTTATTCCTTATTCCTAATTTATCCTTTATTCCTTATTTAATGGCTGAGAAAATATCCATAAAGCAGATTCTGGGTTTTTAAAAATCTGAATATAAGCAACTGAGAAACAAAAGCAAAAAATACCTGTGCAACTTATCAGAGCCTCTGAGATACTGGGGAATACAGCAGATATCAAAATCAGTTTAATTTATTTTGTCTGTCTCCATCTGTGCACACTGAGCTGCTGGCTTGTTGCGATGCTTGATTTGTTATTTTATACCTCTATGTATGAAGGTCACTTACTCTACTTATGTTTTCACTTATGGGACTTCATTCATTTCACAAATCACTACTGCAAGGATGATAGAAAAGTCTGTTGAAAGATATGAAATCCCTATGATACAAAGGTGGCAGTGATTATTCTCACACTGTGACTATTGGAAGGAAATTTCCCAGGGTTGATTTTGGACACTGTGCTCCTAGATTGACAGCTTTGGTATTTTAGCAGCAGTACAGGTTGCAGTCTACCAAAAGACCTTTGTTAACAGTGTGCAAATGCAATTTAAGGTATGGGATTTCTTTTTGCCATTGTCTTTGAGAACACTCGAGCATTCCTACACACTTTCATGCCCAGCAAAGCACCTTAGAGCTGGTTAATATCTTAAGATAAACCTATAACGCGGCCTAATGTTTTGGTGTCAGGTTGTTGGTTGTTTTTTTTTTTTGGGGGGGGGGGGGGGGGGGGGGCTGGGGAAGGAATGTGTTTTTTGTTGTTGCTGTTGTTTTTTAGTCTGGCTGTGACAAAAGCCAGAGAGCCAGATCCTTGTAAATCTGAATAAGGTTTCTGAAAAAGAAACCTTATTTTTCTGAAAAAGAAAGCTATGCTGGTTACATTTGCTGAGGATCCGATAAGCTTGGTTACATTTCCTACAGTTATGACCCATGTTTGAGTTGCTGGTGAAGGTAGCTTGGATATTGCCACTCTCTCTTTTCTCATTACTGTATTTTACTCTCTATGGCAAAGCGCTTACCAGTGCACTTTGCCTGCATGGCTCTTCTAATGTGTTACTATAGGGAGTGAGGAAAGAGCAGCTTTTCACTATTAACCTGTTGGTGTTTGTATCAAGTACTTACCCTTAGTGGATAAGGCCCATTTCCAACATAAAAGTCTCAGGAAAGGCTGATACTGCAGAAGATGACAATAAGACTGAGCATGAAGAACCCTGGGCCTGTTGCTGAGTTGTTCTTTTCCATTCAGACAGCCATGACTTGATTACTTACTAGATAGTCTTTCTGCATGGCAAACTATAAAAGAGGATCTCTTTTATACAAACCATTGTAGCTGTTAAGCTATGTGTTTTTCTACATACCTGCTAGAACCATCTGACTAACAAAACACTCTGGTATAGTTGAAAAATAACCCATGATCCCCCTTCTTCAACATGGAATGTACATATCATCAAAAGGAAGCAATGGCTTCAACACATTTGGGAATTCAGTCCTTTTGGTAATTTGATCTTTCATTTTCCACCACACAACATTCAAATGCTATGTTTTCACCATGTACAGAGAAGTGTTGCCTATTTCTTAACCCTAATCCCTCCATGTTTCTATCTTCATTAATCTATCCATAGAGCAAATTACTGTATCCCTATTTTCCACTTCTACAACCACTTTGCTTCTCTGTCGTCACACAGTCCTATTGGACATGATACAACTTTCTTGTCTGATTCTCCAACTGTCTTCATCCTTATTGCTCATTTAGATGTATGAACTCTATATGATGTATGATCTCTATACAAACTCTGAGAAGTGAATTAAGCAACAATTACTGTAAAAAAATTGGCTATCCTCTTAGACTTATCTGTACCTTACCTTGAGTACACATGGGCAGAGAATGGCACATGTTCTTTTCCACTTATACCCTTACCCTTAGTCATGCTAGTCAGCTCACACCTGTAAGTGGAATAGAAATGCATGTGATGCCCCAAGCTTTGCCTTTCCAGCTGTTCTGAGCACTTAGTGCTCCTCTGACGCTCTTTTAAAAAAGGTTTAAAAGTAAGTGCAAGATTAAACAGAACTTCAATAGCAAGAGTCTGTCTGACACTAGGAATTATTCCTGCCATGATCATCACTAAATAATATTGCTGCAAGCAAGAATCGCATTGTGCAAACCAAATAAAAACCAAGCAAGCCCTTTCAAACCCTTAGAGCTCTTCCAACAATGTTTTCTCAAAATTCATAAACTCATGTTTCAAGAAAGTACTGTAAAAAAATCTGATTTGCTGGATGGGTGGGGTTTTGCTGGCACAGCACCAGGTCATACGTATGGGATTCTGCCATGCTTGCTGTTTTCTTTTTCAGGTAAAGAGAAGTACATGAAAGGCACGAGCAAACTGCAAAATAATCAAACTCCTTTCCATCATCAACCTTCCTAAAAAACAACCAACCAAACTAAATGCAAGGCAACAGTAAGTGAAATAGAGCACAAAGTATCAGTGATTAAAAATATCACATGCAAGAAGCATATGCAGAGCTATTTGGGGGCTCAGTCCTCTGATGGATGCAGTATTTGCAGGGGTAAGAGAGAAAAATACCTAGGTTATATTACAGTTCACTGATTTATGGGAAAACATCTATTTTACCACTTTGTGCCATATTTCCATTGATTTACCTGAAATATCAGTTTTAAATCTTTGTCTTCCACCTGTGCCAATGAGTACATCAGGACATTATAGATGTGTCTCTGTGTAGCCTCAACACTCTTTAAAGCACAAAGGCCTGCCATGAAGTGGTAGGTGTGGATTCTCTCACCATGCAGCTCTGGAACATGTCATCTTCTGGACCCACCTGAGACAAAGGAAGAGTCTACTGCCTTCAAGTACTCATGGTGACTTGGCTGTTAGCTCTTTCTGCACATTTTAATAGCTTTCTAACCTGCTTTTACCTGATTGAGATGAATTTTCAAAGCACTGTGACAAACTGTTTCAGTGGACCTGGCTTATTTTAGCACTATAATAACATCAGGCTGAAACAGCACATTAGGTCTTAAAGTCCAGTCACCTGAGACTGCAGAAAAAGTATCTAGCACAAAAGAGCCCAGCGAGTGTTTCCCTACACAGCCCACCTACTGTGGCTGCAGTGGTTTCTCAACATCCACTAAGAAAGTCCAGGTAGTAAGGTAAAAGCCCAATTATAACGAACTTCATTAAGAAAGCAAGCAGTTACTGACATTACTGACCAAAGACCTATGTCCCCTGATAGAAGAGTTTACTAACGAACATCCAGGATCGCTTTAGAAATGGATTACCTATGCTGTCATAGAAGATTATTCTTATAATTTTTAAGAGAAAGCACAGCTCCCAAATGTGCAGCCTTGCCAGCCTTGACGTGGAAGGAAAAATTCCCTCCTGAATCCAAATGGGGAGGCTGATTTATGCAATTGCTGAAGGCACCAGCCAGGTGCTGGGGAGTCTCATGTGCCTGACTTGCTTGCTGGCTGTGATAAATCTCCCCAGTTCTACCGGGGACAGCCAGCAGACCCCAAAACATTTCTGAGAAGCCACATAATGCATGAAACCCCCTCCCCACCCTCCAGGTGACCAGCCTAAGCACAGTGCCCATGACCTCGGATGCAAGCAGAAAGCGAGGCAAGCAGAAAGCAATGCAAGCACTTCAGCAAGGAGGAGCTGCGCCTGACCCTGCACCAGGCATGTAGGTGCGCAGGACTGAAACACAGCATGTTCCAGTAATTTGGGATGACAGGGGAGACATTGCAGGTTATTACATCTAGTGCACATTGGAGCTTTGTTTTGTCTAATGCATGTGATATTCTGGGGCTCCGTGTTCTCACCCCAAAGTCTGGGAGGAAGCATAGGGGGGAGAAGAAATAGAAGCAAGAAGGAACAAAACCACTACTATACTCACACTGGCCCAATACAGAGACCTGGCCACATTTGGGACTGATTTAGAAAACTATTTGGCAGCATCTGCGGAAAAACGGAAGATCAAATAACACCTTTCTCTAATCTAAGTGATTTCTGTAAGTTAAATGTGAAGCACCCCAATCAGCCACAACGATAACCCTTCTACTGTTGAGCTCATATTGTCTGTCTTTGATTTTTATGCATGTGGTTTTATACATCCATATCTAATATTGGTCAACTGGTTGACCATTAAAAATTCCTCAGTGGATATGGAAATGCTGTTTAGAAAATGTGAGCTTATAGACAATAGGTTGGCATTTCACTTACTTTTAAAGGCTCATTAATGCAAGTCAATGGCACCAACCATTCCCCATGTACACCTGAAAAATAATTGAGTTAGTCTTGGGGTACCAGACTAGACACCTGAATTAGAGATAAAGCATTGCTAACCTTTTTGGTAGGACTGAGCAGAAGAATGTCAATAGACAAGAGACGATTCCTTGAGACCAGTCCTCAAAGCCTGTTTCTTCACTCCTGTTGTGATGTCTTTAAGGGAGTGAATATTCCCTGAGAGGTTTGTTCTAGCACTGAAGGAACACAGGACAGAGAGGTATTACTTTCTCAATACAGGACAGCGCTTTAGCCAGTATGTTCTTATTAGAGCTTAGAGAGTTTAAGAAAAGAGCCCTGTAACACGCATGTCCCCCTGGTGAGTTTTTGCATGCTCTCACAGTTCTAATAAAAACATACGATGAAGGTAAATTAGGGCAGATGACTGCTTCTGTCAACACTGAGCAAACAGCATCTTTAAGGTTTATGTGTGACTTAGAATTCAAGAATGCAGACTTTGTTTTTCATTAATGTGCTTGTTAAGAAAATACTTTGATAGTTCCAGAGGAAAAAGAAAGCGTATAGAAATGTGAAGAGATTAAAGCAAAGAAAGAGCCTTGACATCAGACAGGAGCTTGTTTGATTAGGTCACCCTATAGCTTAGAAATAATTAAAAATAAGGAAGATAGATGGAGGATGTCAGGTGCTTAAGACAACATCTCGAATCTACCAGTGCTTGTGTTCCTGCAGGCCAAGACTGCAGGCTTTGCAGATGTTGAACTCATCTTTTGGCTGAAGAACTCGGGAGGATGAGGAGAGGCACCAGAATCTAGCAGGCAGACAAGCTTGCCTCACTACCAACAAATATTTGACATGCTCATTTAGTCTGGTTCCCTCTCTTTTGCTCCTCACCTGCTGCCAGTTGCTCAGCATGCCTTCAAATTAATGAAGTGGATATTTGCCTTAAGGAGCAACTTGTTCAAATCCCAGAGGAGCTGCTCGTGCCTGCCTCGTGGCTGCAGCAGTGATGCCAGCAGCCTGGCAGGCGGTGGCAGATCAAAAGGAAAACCTCCCACAGAGGTTCTGGGGATTTCCTCACTAATATGCTGACACATACATTAGTTGACTGACTGACACTGCCTAAATATTTGTCCTTTACTGCTATGTTTGGCTACGATTTTATAGCAACTTTGGTGGTTTGTGACTTAGCCCACTTTATGCATGAGCTCCTTTGACTTCTGCTTGCTGCCCTTTTGCTAACCACCACTGCAGGATTAGCAGGGCTGACATCAGGCCATTTCACCTGAGTTTTCTCTTTCTTAGTGAGAAACAAATGAGTTTTCACCTCCACCTAAGTGCTGTGGTCAGTAATGGAAGATTGATGGATTTTGACAGAAACTAATGAAGTCTATGCTCACAAATTTACCTTGTACAACACTGTATGTTCATCCAGAAGCAGAAAGGAGTTCTCATATCTGCACACTAGTACAGGAGGTATTTGCATGTTTACTAACCTCCCACTGAACAGAGAAACCTGGAAATGGCATAGATGAGCTGCTGTTTCCCAGCCAGTGCCAGCTCCAGCTGCAGAGAGAGCTGAGGCTTGCTCTGTAAGAGACCAAGACAGACCCAAGACTGTTAGGGGGAAACAAAACAGAAATATCTGTCTTTACACCATAGTCACTTGGAAACTTAATGCTTAACCAGAAAAGACAGACAGGCAGTATGACTGCTCAGGTGATCCTGAAAATACATGTTATTCAAGCACCTTCCCCAACCTTGCATTGTTTAGAACAGACACCAGTTGTCCTGCTATATAAAACAAAATAGGTAACTTCCTTTTTTTTTTAAGGTCAACTTGATAGGATCATGCATGCTCTTTAACTGCAGTGATAAATACATATGGTTTAGGAATTCAATTATACTTAAGTTCTTCTCTAATAAAGCTAGAACAGCTGGTTGCCAGATCCTCTGAGTGCTTCAACTTTGTCAGGAGCATCCAGCATATTTTAAAACCATCTCTTGACCCCACAGAGGAGGTCAATGTTTCTTCTGGCAGCCCACTAGTTATTTTTTAAGTGTCTTGATTTTTTTCTGTGGCGTAATTCAATTTTACTCATTATCACTACAGATGTCAGACCAAGACTAGCAAGATTACAGCAGTAGCTGGAGCATACGGTTGAGTCATATGAATAATAATCATAAATCCTTTTTGACATTGGCCCATTATTACATCCTGATCATGTCCCCTTGGAATCTCTTGTTTGGTGTAGTGTTTAAGTCATTAAAAGGTATCTCTGGAGATCCAGATTTATGGACATCTCTATCGGAGAAACACAGTATTAGCAGTATGTTTATACAAACATAAACCACAAGAATATTATATACCGATATATCTATGTGTAATGTCTATGGAGACGTACAGGAGATGCAATTAGTGATTGGCAGTCACTTAAAGAAATGTTTCTGATGGCATCTTAAAATCACAATGTAAGTCAGGCTGATGCCTGAACTGCCGTTGAAAAAAAAAAAAAGTATGTGAATATAGTAAGAAGTAAAAGAGACGGTCCTTATAGTTTTAAATGGTGATATTTTTCCTAGCTTTTACATTTTGTATTGGGTGGAATAAGCTGTGAAGACAGCAATAAGAATAAGGTTCTTCACATCCCACTAAATATTTGCTTCTTTCAAGAGGATTTTACAATTACAGGTTACCAATTTCTTGGCCATCTGTAGCAGGCAGTAGTGATGGGATCACAAAATCTGTGGGTATCAGGAGGACAAATTACAGGTAGGTTTTGGTCCAGATTTGAAGACCAATGCTGACTCACTGTATTTATAACAATCTAGGTATCAATTAATGACCTGACACAATATGCTAAATCAAAACCCTCAGGGTTTAAAAAAAACACCCAATCTAGGAATAATAATTACCAAGCTGCAGTCACAGTAATGTGACAAATCCTGAGCAGCTTTCCCAAAGATGAATTTTTGTGGCATGAGCCCAAGCCACAGCAAAAAGAGGCTCATTTACGACTCATGTTAAAGCAGCCTCCAGCAACCCCCACCTCCCCACACACCCTCAGATGCAACAGGGATACCATAAAACTGAGCCTTGTGGATTTAGAAGAAAAGGGTCTCCACTGAGATCTAATGTAAATGGGCAGCCCAAATATTTACAGGCTTTAAAACAACACAAACATGTTACCTCAGCATCCTTGGCTAACAGCATTGAGTAAAATGTGGTGCAAATTACTTCATTTTTCATACAGAACATTTTCTCAGCCATGGCAGGTTGCTTCTTACCACTATTCACCACCCAATTATCCTTTCTGTGTCCTTTTAAAACCCAGGTTAGCTGCTGAACTGGTCTCACCAGAAGTGTGGGACAAGACACAGCTGTACCCCCCCCTGCTGGCAGGTGCGCCCTGTTTGCTCTCCCTCCCATCGTCCTTTCCTTCCTTTCTGCCCTATTCCTCTGCTCTTTTGTTTTCAAAGAAGTGAAATGTCTACAGGAAATTTGTATTATTCAAAAACTATTCAGCTTCATTTTGTGAAGTAACTTCCCTCCCACCCCCTTTTTAAAAAAACAAAATAAATAAAAAATTAAGCTGCTACACTAACCACACCAGCAGGCAGCTGGAGTATTCATTAATTCTGCCTCAAGCACCATTGGGCCATGTTTGCATGGCAGACTTACTGTTTTCTCTGCAATGGAGATCAGTGGCTAAAACCTCCAGACTTGGTCCTGCAAGTGCTGTTCACAGAGCCATGTCCACTGGACAGACACCTTGTGTGTCCCCAAGCTGCCCCAGCACCCACCTGGGCTGATGCAGTGCAGCCGAGGGAAGGACAGCTCCATCACACTTGATCGGTCCTCCAGATGAAGCCTGCTGAGATGGTGGCCCCGGCCATCAGGAGAGGTAGCCTACATCTTGTTTCAAAAGGGTTTTATTTGGAAAGGACCCCTTTCTTTTTCCAAGTACAAAAGTGATAAACAGAATAAAATGAATCTAAACACCAAAATATAATAAAAGTCTGTTTCCAGGCCTGACCAACTGTCCTGACCCTGCCTGGAAGACAAACCAACTTGGTATAGCTGTGCTGATTAAACACACCAAGGCAAAGACCTGAATGGCTAAAATGATATGACATATTTGTGTTGAAAAAAATAGCCCTGCTCTTGAATTAAGTGCAAGGGTACTTTTTTTTTTTACTTTTTTTTTTTTCTTTCCCCTCTCTTAATGGAATACTTGTTACACTGATTCCCTAGAGTCAGTACGCTCTATTTTTGTTACTTGCAAATAAGTGAAATATTTTGGTGCTTGCCAATTAACAGGGCTTTTAAAACAGTTTCCTATTTGAAGAAACGAAGCAGATTGCAATGTACAGAAGTCATCCAAGAGGATACTTTATACAGATGCACCAGAGATGACATCTCTCTTGTCATCAGTAAAAATGATACAGAACATATTGCTAAGTTATTCAGCAATTTCCAGAGAATCCTCTTTAATGCACAATAAGAAACAGATCTTGGTTGTCTATTCATGGATGTCAGACTTGCACAAAAACGCAGAATGCACTTGCAACCATTGGTGTGAAAGGGTACTTTCAAGTAGGGGCCTATTAACTGAAACATTCTGCTATAAGATATCAAAAGACTGCCTATTTGCCACAAAATGCACAAAGTTATACTCATTTTTCTTAGTGGCAGTAAGTGGTTTTAATGCAAGTAATGGAATTTAAAACCAGAAAGTCCTTATTACAATTCAGAGTGCCCTTTGTCCTTTGATAATGAACACCATATTAGTGAAAGAAGAAAAACCAAAACCCTAAAACAGGTTATGTTGTTTCAGCATTTTGAACTAAGTGACCAAAACCTTATTAATGGAAGTTGATTGCATTTAATTGCATATAGACTAAAATCTAAAAACAAGTTCCAAACTCTTACTTGTTCCAGCAATGAGAATTATAAAAATATGCCAAAAAGGGATAAACTTCACTTGAGAGAGAGAGAAGGAAGGAAGGAAGGAAGGAAGGAAGGAAGGAAGGAAGGAAGGAAGGAGTCTTGTATGATATTTGCTATAAAGTAATTGTATTTGTTGTGCTGGAAAAAGACAATAGGGAAATGGAGGGAGGGAAAGGCAGGGCCAGGCAAAGCAGGGGCATGCTTTACATGAAATGTATCTCAACAGGCTGCTGGAACCAGATGTCTTGCAATTTTAATTACCCTTCCCACAATACCCATTTGGTTTAAAAGTGAAAGTAAAATTTGGAACTTGAAAAAAAAAATATTTCAGCTACAAATGCTGAACAGGAAATGCCATTTTTGTCATGGGTAAAATTGATAATCATACTAAGACAGGGCAGTATATACTTATATAGCATGTATAATGTTTAAAAAAAACACAACAGAATTGCATTTAAAACATAAAGTAAAGATGTAAAACATATTCCCCATGTAAATGAGCTCTGTGATACAGAAAAAAAAAAGAAGGCTTAAAAATTGTTCTTCCCACCAAATTAATGAATAAGGAACATTCCTTTGGTCAGAAATTTTAGTTAAATTACATCTCTATCTGCAATTCATTTAGACCAGATATACCTGTTCTATCTCTGTACATATATCTCCACATTTATCTATATAAATATATGTAGATATATATTTGAATAGCTATATATATCTCCATATGGAGATAGACCAGGTAAGGTCTATCTTCTTGTCCCTGCCTATGGCAGGGGGTTGGAATTCTATGATCTTTAAGGTGCTTTCCAACCCAAATTATTCTGTGATTCTGTGATCTGGACTAAACATGGACTATATGGAGATGCTCAGGAGATTTTAGTCAAATATTCCTTCATAAAATTGTTTGGAAAAATTGTATGTTTGTACGAAAATTTATTGAGAAATATATTTTGAAAGGAACACATTTTTACTGGGTTATTTTTAACTTCCAAATATTAAAAAAAAATAATTTATACAGAAACATAAGAAACATGAACCTGAATTCCAGTAGTCTCTTCATGAGCATTTGTACTACTTTTAAAGGGTCCAAAAAGATGGTAAAGTGGAGCAAATCCATTATCTGGTGCCACATTTAGCACTCTCTACCTTTGCCAGCACAGCTCTGTTGAGTTTAGGACCTCTAATTAACCTCTCAGCATCACTCTGGACCATACAGACATCCCAGTCACTATAAAGTTTCTTCTGGTGCTGTGAAGTGCTGTCAGGGGTGGTTAAGATGATTAAAAGAGGAGAAGGTCTTTTTAATTAGATGAACACTTCTCTTTAATCAAAAATGAACAAATCACATGATTATTAATTACCAGATTACTACTATTATTGACATATCACAAATTCTTGAGGAACAAAACTAGATTATAACAATGAATATGTTGCAGAATTATGTCTAAGAGTCGAGAACACATTTTATAATTCTGCAATAAAAATGATGGAAAAACATTTTTTCCACAGAATTTTGATTTTGTGAAAAATTTCAAAAATACCTCATTTTTATCGCAGATCAGAATGAGTTAACATTTGTTAAGAATTGAACATTTTCAATACAGAGTATTAAAAAAAAAAAAGAGAGAGAGAGAGACTGGAAACTGCAAATACTGATTAGCTTAAGAAATGGAAGATGTGACTATTGACCAGATCAAACTAGTTTCAGATGAAAAGTCTGAGGTAGGATTATTCTTTAAAGTATATTCTCCTTTATTTTGTCTACTTCACTTATAAATCAGTCAAGTTAAAGGCTGTTCAGTCCATCTATTTCCAGATTATTGCAGTGTTGCATCATCTCACCAAATGGAAAAACTTCCCCTCACCTTATTTCTTACTGCTCTCCTGATTGAATTCATCCCCAAAACATCTGTCTCCCAAAAAGCCATCTACCAAAGGCAGCCAGAGGCACACGGAGGGTTTGGGAAAAAGCTGAAAAAAAGCAAAAAACTCCTCACAGAGAGTGTTGTCACAGTCTTTGATGCTGTTTCTAAAGGATCAAAACTGCTAAGGAGAAATAAAGTGATGGTGGGGACCAAATTCCATCTAGTTGCGATGAAGTCTCATTGGAACATTCCCCAGATCATATTAAAGTTTGCCCAAAGCAATACCCTGCTGTGGAGGATGACAGAGTTATGGGAAATAAATGTCAGAGTTTGCTCAGGTTATCTGTGTGATATTACCCTCCTTGAAGGCCAGGAGTTCAATCAAAGGAGGCTGCTGAGGCAGGAACCTAAGGAAGCACACACACACCACACACATGCACAGAAAGCAGCAAAAAGGTAACAGTGGTTGGGCTGTGACCTGGGAGCCCGTCTGCTGCCCCGAGGGCTGGGCAAGTTCAGCCACCAAAGGGCATAAACTCTGCATCAGAGATGGATCAAACATGCACATCTCTGCTCCAGGAGAGGAGAGTAGTGGCGGAGGTGTGAGCAAGCGAAGGGGACACCAGAGAAGTGGGGGCAGGGGGCACAGGCAGCAAGGCAGCTCCCTCTGCCAAAGGTGACAGCTGGGGCCACCTGCCTGCACCGGGCAGGGCTCTGAAGTTGGGGCAGAAACAGGAGAATGGACTCACATTCCTGTAACACTCCTGCCCCTGGCAGGCGGGTACCCTACGGTTTGAGTATGCTCCAAGCCACTTTGCACACTTGCTGCCCTGGTTGCCACAAGAAATAGTTCTTGGAGGTGAACCTTTTGCACAAACATGAATGGTAAATTATGGGTGACCATCTGGAAGAGAAGGACATAAGGGTGAGCAGCAAGAAGCCAGGCTATTGCATGTGACCCCAGGAATGAGAAGAGAATCAGATGCAGCTTCCCTTGTAATGCCCAAAGCTGCCGTATATTTATCAAAATGATATTTACTGGAAGGTCACATTCTTCTACCAGGGGCTGCTATCTGGATTACTGAAAATAATGTGCAAGTCTCTGTAGATTTATAATTAAGTGGTAAAGCAATGCTCTTCTATAAATTAAAGGGTGTCTGATTCTCCTAGTAATATGATGCCATCTTACTGTGAAGACATTTTAAGCACCCATATAATTTTCATTACTCTTCTAAGTGGAGGATGTGCACAAACTCTCTGAGAACAGTTTTGTATGTATAAGTAATGGACAATACTATTGCCTGTAGGAACTAATATTTTGTTAATAGCAGTTGAAATATTTATTGCTAATCAACTATATAAGGCTTTATTCTAACTTGAAAGACAAGACAACTTTGTACAGATACCACTAAAGGCATGAGACAGCTTTCCTGTCATCAGCAAAATGATATAGAGCAAACTATTGAATAATTCCACTAGAAACGCTCAGAGATCACCTTTACAAAATATGAAACAGAGCCCTGAGTCTTTCTTTGATGTTAAGATTTTACAGAGCAACAATAATGCACTTTGGATGAAGGACATTGCTTTGATAAAATATATGGTATTCAGTCCTACATACCTTTTTAGCCATGTAACGCTGCATTCTCTTTACAAGACTATTTTTTTTTAGTACTATAGACACTTCAGAAGAGTAAAAATGTGATGTGTAATAAAGTTGTGACACACAGAAGAGCAGTAAAAGACTAGTCTATATTTCCTGGCCCCAGTCAACTGACAGGGTTAAAAAGGTTAATACCCTGACACAGGACACCAGTGGCTACTGTTATATGGGGAAATCTTTTATTTTTTATGTTACTTGTCATAAAAAAAAGGCAAATAATATCTTAAAATGCTTTATATTAAGCCTAGCATCCTCAAACAAACAAATCAGAACGATTCAGATTAAACAAAATTAATATGTAAATCTTTATTTTTATGTGTAGTTCAGAGCTCAAAGCTGGTTGAAAATAATCTCCTGAAAGTACTATAAGACATTCTTGTACATTATTCTTGCTGATAACATGCAAGACTTCTGACTTTCTTTTAACAGAACTTTAACTAGTGAATATGTTTTCACGCACATGCTCTTTGAGGAATATGATCACTTGCATATATTTTTCTCTTTTTCCTTTAAAGAAAAGGTTGAAGAAATTTTAAAAATGCCTAAGAAACTCAGAATTAAAGTAACAGTAATTAATAAAAAGCACTATATTTATATATATTTATATATTTATATTTATAACTTCCATTTAATTAAATGGGATTTAAGTGCATGAATAATTTCAAAAATCTTGAAGGGACTTACACCTTCTTAAGCATAAAAACTCCAAAATAATTGAACAAAAAGTAGCCTTATGACTTTTTCTTTTAAACATCATGCAATATTAACTTTGTGTGAAGTTTTGAAAGATGCTAATTACTGTGAATTGTTCTTTAAATGGACTAATCAGAGAAATTTTCACTGGAAGACATGAATGTTTGTCTTAAGAGAAACAGTATTTACAAGAATTCCTTTTCAACAGGAAATTCCAGCCATTGGCCTGGTACCGATATAGCCTTTATCTCAAAAAAAAAAAAAAAAAAAATTATGCTTAAGGAAAAGACCTACCTGTGGAAAAAAAAAAAAAAAAAGAAAGCTTAGATTTTCTGTACTCACATTTATAGCATCTTCAGCAAGATACTCTGGAAGATATCATCAGAGATAGTCATCAGAACTGAGCCTGCTTAATCCCTCCCTTTTGCAGGAACATAATTTAGTACTAAATCCAGCCACAAAATTCTAGAAAAGGCTTTTAAAGTTTCTTTTGTTCGCTTGTATTTTTAATCAGTCTTAAGGCATCCACATTATCTGGAGAAAAACAATTACAGTTGAATGTTATTTTATAGAAGCCATTTTTAACTTCTAATTCAAGTTTTTATTTACAAGATAAAATCTTTTGTCTCACATATACTATGATATGAACTTCTAATACATATTCAAATGTTTCTTTTATATTTAAATGCAAGCCTTCCTAGTACAACTGAGGTCACTGCTATGTGAATAAGAACAGCACAATGCCTCCCAGAGGACTGTACCGTCATCTACACATCACCTGAAGGGGCTCATCTAGCTCTGCCAGGGAATTATCATCCTTGCCAAAAGAACACTCATGACAAGGATGATAACCACCTGTCTGATAATCACCTACTGATGAGCTACATTATCTCTTTCTCTAGTAATAGAACAATAATTACAGATCATTATTTTGTCCTTAACTGGGTTTTCCATGAAGGATCAGCAGAAAACTTCTCAGTAGTAAAATTGCAAAGAATCCAACCCAAAATTGCAAAGAAAGAGTGCCTGCAAGGAGCCAGGGCTAACTTGACCTGGATATACCAATACTTACAAAACCAACTTGTTAAACTCAAAGCTCTGCTGGGAAGTGGAGCAATGCAGGGACTCACAAGCTGCTTAGCAAGAGCAAGCTGGGACTTGGTCCCCACCAAGGCTGGGCTGGGAGCCTCGGCAGGCAAAGGGCCCCAGCAGGAGATGCCAATGCAGCCACAGGTCTGACCCAGCCAGCCTCTTGCGGGCCCGGAGGCTCGGAGGTGCCAGGGTCAGGAGTGGGGCGCCAGCGCAGAGCATGTGCCCCCTGCTGCGGGAGCGTGGTCCATGGTCTGAGCACCCCCACGACATGCTGGCTAAGGGGAGCTCTGCCCCCCAGCTGTTCCCAGAGCTGAGCTGTTCCCGGGGACAGAAGAGCCCCGTTGCACAATGCTTTATCTCCTTTAAGCAATCTGTCGGGTTAAAGCACTCAGGGTCCGTGGCAAAGATAATCCTTAGACCAAATAAGCAACCATGGCTAATTGAGATTTGACAATCCAGCATTATTCACTTTAAGTATGAATTATAAACATCATATATTTATTCTGACTTGTACAGTTAGCATAGCGCAAGATATTCAGATCATGGGAGCAGCTTCTGTGTGACTGAGCTAACTATAGTTCAGTCCTTATTAATGATGCATAAACCACCCTGAAAAAAGTAAGAACTGCTTAAACATTAAACTGACACTCCGGCCAAGCCAAATATTTTCTGGTATATGTAGCAACATAGCTGCTCTGATTTTTTTTTCCCCCCCAATCTGTATCTTTCTATTTCTGCAGTTTACCTAGCTGTAAGGCCAGTTCCCATTTTATGAGTCAAATTGATGCAGCAAGTTACATAGGATGGCATCTGTTGTACTTTCTGTCAGACATTTTGCCTCTTCTTTTTGCTGTTCGTATTTCATTCTTGTTTGCCTGTCTCTTCAGTCTAATTTTAAAGTCACAAACAGGATAAGTCTGAAGTTTGTTGGTTTCAGTATAGAAAGATGTGTTTTTATTTTTTTTCAGTTTATTTGCTTTTGATAATAGCCATTCATAAATATATATATTTCAAATAAGTCTATTTTTACCAAATGTTATTTTGTTTGTTTTTACCAGTTGCGATCAGCAAGAAATATCATATATTTAAAATACATTTGCTTAAATAAAAGCAGCAGTAAATACCAACAAAAAATTAGATCTGGCAAAAAACATTCAAAGTTTCCTCCCCTACCCATAAATTCCAGCAGTTCCCAGGTCTGTGAAAACATTTTGCATCACTCGGGCCTGAGAGACCACATTTTGTGACTGCATCGTGCATGGGGGAGGAAGCGGTGCTTCTGCAGTCTTGCAAGCACTGGCCTGATTTGTGGGGAGAGGGCGACGGCAATCCCTGCCCAAAGGGAGGTCTGGGATGTTCCAGCTACCAGCTTTTGACCAGTCTCTTTAAATCTAAATGATCAAAGTAAAGAAGCACTAGAGAAAATGGGAATGAAATATCCCTAGTGTAAATGGCAAAACTTCTGCATTGTTACAAGAGGAGATCAGAAAGCAGAAAACTGTAAAAAGGGGTTAAGAAGACAGCTTCCCCGTGCTTAGTGGGGTTGGCAAAGCAAAGGCAGGAGTAGTAGACAGAGAGCTCCTTTCAAAACCATTTGTCATTTGATAACAGTTAAAAGTAGTCTTTGTAAATTTAATAGTAAATTTTATTTGTGTGAAAAATCCCTCGTGCATTACCCTGATCCCCCGTTCTGGTCACCGGCGCAGGGGAGGCAGGCACTTACCTCCAGCACCGGTGCTTGGAGGCTGAGGAGCAGCCGACTGCGACAGCCGATTTTCTCCTATTTCGAAGTGACCCTGTGTGTATGCATTTAACAGTCAGGGAAGCCAAAGCAAGCAAATTGAAGAGTTAATGCAAAGCCAGACATGGAGGAAGCAGCAATGAAGCATTACAGCTATCCAGGCTCCCTGCAGATTATCGCCACACAGCGAAACTATGTTTTGTGGTTTCCTGACAGGTTCTTTAGTGCACGATCAGGCTCCAAAGGACTCTGGCCATCACAATGCCAAAGGCAAACCCTCTTGAATACACTGCAACCTTGAAATGGCAATCAGTACTTCTACCAGTCTTGCCCAAGCAAACGCACCCGGGAATGCAATAGTCCTTCATGTGAGTACAGCTTGAGAGACTCCCTTGGTGCTCTCACAAACTGTCCATCCCCAGATTTCCACTGCTTGAAAGGCCCCAGCCCCTGCATGGGCTGGTGTGGGCCTGGCTCACCCTGCTCACAGGGAAGGGCTTTTATTTTGTGCAGCCACTCAAAGGTGGAGGAGGAGAAAGATGGCACAGAGCGGCCTTTTCTTTCTCCCTCCTCTCTCCCTGTATTTCTGGCACCTTCAGCAGTGCTCTACATTGTTTTAAAATGGAGCAGGGAAGGTATTTTTTCTGATTTTTACCTCATTAGGAAGGTATAATGTTGGCATTCCTCTTGTAGAGAGGCCTTCTTCTTTAGAGTAATCACAATAAAGTATGTTGGAGGAAGAGATAATGACAATATAACATAGGAAGAGCCCTTGCCTTTCTAACAGGTAGGAGCTGCAAGCCTCTCCTTCTGCTGCTGGCAGGTGTTGCCACTCACCCTCCCTCCCTCCCTCCCTCCAAATATTTCCTCAGAAGCATGCAAGGAATGCCCTTGCCAGCCACGCAGCAACAGCACCCGGGCTGCGGATCAAATCATCCTACTGAAGGTAAACACGGAGATTTTCCCACCAGAAGGTGATGTTGCAACCGCTCTGCAGCATGCCCGCTGGCAGCACAGCTCCTGGCCCTTGGCCTGTAGTTGTGCTGGAGGGCCTAGTTGGGACCTGGTGAGAGAAGGGGACAGTAGGCCCAAGAGCCACTCGTTTTCTCTCACTTGGCAGTAAGCAAGCATACAGCTACAGATGCCATATATTACCACAGATGTGTTTTCTTGGGGAGGGAGGGGGGTATTGTATTTACACCAGCACTGGGGGAACATGAGAACACTGAAGGAAAGACGGAGAAAGAGGCCAGCACATCCTTGGCTCTTCCTGGCAGTGGTACTGCTCCATCTTCTCAACAGATTCCCGTGCAGAAGGTCCTCAGTACTGACCATTCACTCAGGGAATATAGCTGTTTAAGGCAAAATAGTACTGTTTACCCATCTCCCAGTGTTGAGACCATTGTACGAATCAACTCCTTCAGAAGAAAAAAACAACAGCGAAAAAAAGTTGCATTTGGTTTCAGAGCTTCACATTGCCCCCAAGGCCCCATGCTTGACCTGCAGGATGCTACAGGTACACTTCCCTATGGACCTTTAATTAAAGTGCAAATTACCCCTAAAAGTACTAGATGGTTCAGTGCTCAGAGCCACATCTCTGGGAAGGTCACGCTGATTGCAGACATGCTGGGAGGAGTGCAAGAGCCTGGATCACATGAGCTTTACTACAGCACAAAATGAGAAAGACAGAACCTATAAATATATAACCTCTAATATTCTGTGGCTGTTAGAAGAAATCCCATAGAAAAATTACGAAAATGAAACAGTTCTGGATTCTGTATGTATGGACTTCACTCAATACTGTACAGTTGAAATGAGAAGAAAATAACTTCTTCAAAATTAATATGTAAAATAAAATTTTATGGTTGCAGTTGTATTACTGTTACTACAAAAACTAACAAAAGCCAAAGGCTCCTGACATATCACCCATATAACTCCTAGCATAGTGGAAAAAAATTATCTTTGAATAAAATTATATGGCTTGCCAGCTGTAAGCCCTGCATTTTGTAGGCTAGTAGTATTCAAATGTGTTATTTCTTTTTAATTATCATGCCAAGAATAATATTTCTTCCATTATATAACATTCTTGCCCAAAGAAGGAAGAACTCTTTGTTATACGTGTATTTACTTTTTCACACATAATGAAGACATTTAAGCTCAGCAAAATTCCTAGGAAAGAGCTTAGGAGGGCATGCATTTTGAAATCTACTCTGTTTGCCTTGTGGTTTTTACTGGGGAGGGACACACATCAGTGAGAAAATAAAGTGTGTTAGAAAGGCAGAACCTGAAAAACACAAATTCATGGTCATTCCTTGAAAAAAATATTAAGCTAAAATTTAAAGAGGGTTATATGCAAATTCTTCTGTACAAATTTTTTGTGTATCCGAATTTGCAAGACATTGAAACTAGATCTTGGCTAGTTATTCATGTCTGATATTTCCTGTGACAGTCACAGCCTCTTTTTTGATAGCAAACCATTTCCACGTCATCTTTAGCATTTTTTACAAATGGATTAATTCAAAATTCTTTTCTGTTGACTCCATGAAACTACCTCAACCTTAAGGATTGCTGAAAAGCCATTGGCAGTAGTCAATATTTCAGAATAATTGTGTGATAATTATAATCCACCTGAGCCCTATGCTATCACTCCCTTCCCAGAGTATAGAGTACCTAATTCAGATATGCTCTCCAAGATAAACACATAATTGCAGTTTAAATATTGTGCATGTACATATGTATCATAGAATATCCCAAGTTGGAAGGGACCCATAAGGATCATCGAATACAACTCCTAGCACCACACATCTACCCAAAAATTCAGACCCTATGACAAAGAGCACAGTCCAAACACTTCTTAAACTCCAACAGGCTTGGTGCAGTGACTCCTTCCCCGGGGAGCCTGTTCCAGTGCACGACAACCCTCTCAGTGAAGAGCCTCTTCCTGATATCCAGCCTGAACCTCCCCTGTCGCAGCTTGACACTATTCCCTTGGGTCCTATCGCTGGTCACTAAAGAGAACAGATCGGTGCCTGCCCCTCCGCTCCTCCTTGTGAGGAAGCTGTAGGCCTCCCCTCAGCCTCCTCTCTTCCAGGCTGAACAGGCCAAGTGACCTCAGCCACCCCTCATACATCTTCCCCTCTAGGCCCTTCACCATCTTTGTAGCCCTTCTCTGGACACTCTCCAGTAGTTTCATGTCCTTTTTGTACTGTGGTGCCCAGAACTGTACACATGTAGAGCCTTTATTCTTCCTATCTCTATGCCTATAAATAATACCAATTTAAAATTCCATTTATGAAAGTTTCAAGAAAGCAAATGAAATGGTTGCAAATACCAAAATAAACCAACAGTGTTATTCAACCCCTCTCTCAGACATTATTCACCCAGCTTTATTGAAAGAGCTTACTGAGAGAAAATGTACTTTGACCAAAGCAATCTGTACCAGAAATTGTAGAACAAGCCATCTACTAAGACCTTTGAAAACAGGAGTGGAGGTGTAAAGATTAATACAAACAATAACTTGAAAACAGAAGGAAAAAGAAATGACTGGAGGACCGCTCCTCTGGGAAATGTGATGGCTCCTACCTTTTATGATGAGCAATGAACACAGCAATGTGACCCAGGTGGTCTTAAATCTGCCTGGCTGGGTGTCATGACAATGTCACTGCTGCTCTGAGATACTCCTTAAAGTATGGCAGTGGTTTTGAGGAAAGCGCTGCTATTTAAAAGGGAAGATTTTAAACAGCCAGTTGAGAGCAATCACATATTTTGATTTAGATTTCATTTGCAAAGCTGCTGTGGGTACCCATCAAACCTACTCATGCAGTATCTGGAGGCGTACCCTCAGCAGGAGGCTGCAATGCCACTGTGTGCAGTGGGCTGCAGTTCTGTACGGCTCTGTACAGTCAGGTAATGTGTCATCTGCCGGCAATACAATGTCTGTGGTAGCATGGCTTTGGAAAATAATATCTTTAGTATTTACCTGTGCTTTTGGTACCGCTTGCTGTCAGATGATGTAGCGGTGTCTCTGTGATTAATAGTATGATGCCAGGATTCAGCAAAGGCAGAAACAGAGCTACATATGTCATTTGAGGACATTTGTAGGTACAGAACAAGCACTGACCAAGGCAGCTCCTGCACTGCCCATGTTAGCTGATTTTCAGAATATTTCTGATGGCTCCTGCTGCTCCATCATGCATTGGACAAGTGGGACATTAACTTGTCTGCAAAATGCTGGGTTACTCTTGGGTACCTGAATATTCCTACATGCTGAATTCCCAAAAGCCAGTTTCTGTCATAGGTCCTCCTTCAGTAACTGGAAAAATATAATTTTAACTAATAATTTTTCTTTTCTTTTCTTTTCTTTTCTTTTCTTTTCTTTTCTTTTCTTTTCTTTTCTTTTCTTTTCTTTTCTTTTCTTTTCTTTTCTTTTCTTTTCTTTTCTTTTCTTTTCTTTTCTTTTCTTTTCTTTTCTTTTCTTTTCTCTTTTCTTTTCTTTTCTTTTCTTTAATTTTCTGGCTTACTCAGGAAATTCTGAAATAAGTAGGCGTTAAAGGCTTTGATCCTGATAAGATTTGAAAACAGCACATCTTCCAGAGTAGCCATAAAAACGAGCCAAAATTAGAAAAGTTTTAGCATTATTTAAAGATATGTTTTCTTTTATAACCTTATATATTTCAACAGTGGTCCCAAAAGACTAGAAAAAACAAGTGGCAATGTAATACCACAATGTAAAATAAAAGCACAGATTAAAACCAGGAAACTACAGACTATTCCATCTGACATTCCATGGGGAAGTCTCTGAAACTATTTTAAGTGGCTCCAGCTTTTTTTATTTATGGGACATAATTAGATGTTGACATTGAAAACAATTTTTTCAGATTTCTAAATACAGAATCTCTTAGAACAGTAAATAAAGAAAAATGTTGTGAGATTAGAATCATCAACAAATCCCCCAAACTTTTGATCTTTAACATGCACCGACTAATGGATGAGAAAGTGACTTTCAGTCTAGATAACAAGAGCCAGCTCTTTGGATCAAATAAGTGCACAAATTAAAAAACAGAGCCCTGTCCCTAGTCATTGAGAGGCAACAATAAAACTCTACAGACTGCAAAGGAGAAGAAATGAACCCTTGAAGTAGACAACTGCAGAAAAACAAGTCTCTCAGACAACGGAAAAAACAGTAATTTGACTCGTAGTTGCATTGATGTCAAAATGCAGAATATTAAGGGAAATAGGAACTGACCATATTGCCTTCAGAAAAACCACAATTGTTGTAATGGGGCAAGAACCGAGTCACTTCCTAAGTTGCCTGAAAGATATTTAGTATAAACTCAGAACTCTTTTAAACCCTGAGAAATTCTCCAATCAATCCACTCTGTAATTTTAAAACTTAATATTGAATTAGCAGACTGTCCCACCTGAACAAAGGGCTTATATTATAAGGATTGCCTTATATTTTAAGGCTCACCTGGATGTGATCCTGTGTAACGTGCTCCTGGTAACCTTGCTTGAGTAGGGGGGATTGGAGTAGATGGTCTCTGGAGGTTCCTTCCAACCTCAATCATTCTGCGATTCTGTGATATTAATCCCATGAAACGTAATACACCTAAAGAAACACATTAGCTATTCAAAGCATTTTATTTTTATTTTTGAAGAAGATAAGCTTTATTTGCCTTCCATCTTCATTCACTTTGTTCATGGTAACTTCCTCTTGCTACAACAATCATGGGCTCATGGATATTTAAAACCCAAAAGTGTCATTACGCTAATTTTCATTATCATTCTGTAAGTATACATTTCACACAGTGGTTCATGCTTCTAGGCCCGAATCTTGGAGGTTGAACATAAACTTATTTTAGAAAGCTATCCAACTTTGACAGTAAAACTCACAATGGTAGAAAACCTAACCTACCAAATCCTTTGCTAGTCTGTTCCAAATGCTAACTATTGCTATTCCGTGTGAATAATCGCTATATTGGCAAATAATCTTCTCAAATAATATAAAAATATTTCTATGGTCATATTCTTGCATCTAACACAGACTAAGACCTGTTTATATGCAGCAAGAGCACCTCTTCCTATTAGCATACTAAACCTGAGGTTACAGGTGTGAGAAACTTCTTCACAGAGATAAATGAACACCTGAGAAAACATGGGCTTGTAATAAAAAAAAAAAAAAAGGTGTACAGCTCTGCAATGTGGCCCTGTGCCAACAATATGAAAAAGCAACTCCCAGCATCTGCACGTGCATGAATAAGTTTTGATTCTAGCAGATAAGTTAGGGCACATGCCACCTATTAAAGTGCTGGAGAAAAGCTTTGATCCCATTGACATCTTATGTATGTGTGTGCATAAGTGTACCTATTATATATATTAAAAAGTATTTTAATCATTCATGTAGGGTCATTTTTTAAGATGCCATTTTGTTTCCTCAAGATTTTTGTGTTTATCACTTAGTGATACCTAGGATGACTGAGAAGTTGAGAAAGAGGAAAGGCGTATGGTTTGTAATTTTATATGCTGTATTGAGCAAAGCACCTGGAACAAAATGCTTGCTCTATTGAAATCTGTGCCAAAACTTCCACCAATTTCAACAGGGACAGAATTTCAAACCGAAGTCAAAAGGTGAGCTTAGGTGTTGAAAGAAGAAAACACGTGCTTAAGGTGAAAACAAAGTTCCCTCATTGTTGGCTGGGATGCATTGATGAGACATGGCAAGACACAGTAGATGAGGCTAAATAGCAAGCTTTACTTGTCACTCTTAGATATATAACTATAATGAAAAATGTCCATAGTCTGAATATATAGTTATAAAAGACACCAGAACTTCTAAATGATTATTTTTGAAATAAAATAATTCATTTCCTCATTTTCCTCTCATTTCTTGCTTGGGGCTTGCTGTAGGAACAAGGACATAGTGATTTGCCTGGGAAAAAATCAGCCAAATACTCTATGAAGTAACAGAGAATGACAAAACTTCACAACTCAAAAATGACTCCTATCAACTTTACCTTTTAGTTGAGTGTTGATCTTCTACACTTTCTACACTACATTTCTAAAAGCTTCAAGTATTTCATTTTTAAGTGTTTCAGATAAGAAGGCCTCCATAATGCTTTTCCATGCTCTCAGCTCCTCCTCTTGTTCCTTGTCCCACAAACATTAATACAGATCCTCAGTTTCAAACAATCTGCTAGGGCAACAGAAAAACAGAATTCCTTGTCAGAAAGCCTTAATGCTTAGAATATGAAGGATAAATATTTTCTTCTCATAGGTGTGACCCATTTTTCTTCTCCTCTGCAGTTAATTTCAGGGATTAACAAACAGAATCTACAAGTAGATATTAGAAAAAAAGGCAAGAAATAGCCTTTCCTGCATATCCTACTGCTTCAGATACTTCAGCCCTAATTCAGCCAGTGAGGCAGGTAAGTGTACACTTCTCTTTGTAAATTTAGTCCTCATGTCCAGTAAACTCAGAGATGTTAGAATAGGAATAACCCTGGTAAGGCTGCCCCATTGGGCAGTATCTAAACTACTTCTTCGGGTCTGAACAGGCAACAGTTGTGCTCCTTCCTTTCTTACCTCTGGCAGGTATGCTTCACACAAGTATTCTGCTGTTCCTTTCGGAAAAGGGACTTGTCTATCTGCTGACCTGTGTCTCAGGAACTGGCTGGCCTTCTCCCTACCCCTAGCCTTACCCTAACTAATGAATATCCAGTGGTCCTGGTTCAAAAGACAAACTTAACAGTTCTCGTTTTCAGGGACTCCTAATAGACAGAAATGCAGATAAGCACCTTCACAAAGTAGTACAAGATCTCAACTCAGCAACAGAAATCATAGGTATCCATTTGTATCCTTCAAGTTTCCTTATATTCAATAAATTTTTGCTTAAACTAGAGCTTTAGTCCCTTTCACTTTCTGCACAATGCTTTCTCACCAGACCACTGTGGAAAATCAAATGAAACTTCCTTCTCACCAACCAATATCATTAGTCTTAGATTAGATTGCTGCCATCATTTAACTTGTGTTACTCAGTTCAGAGGCTAAACACTATCGTGTCAAACATTTAGGGTGATGGCTTCTCAGCACATGTTCTCAGGACAATGGTAAGCAAAGCTGCCCAGATGATGCTGTGAGAGACTTCAGGAGGCAATCTTGCTGATGAAAAGTTCAAAATTATAATCCTGTGATATTAAAACATTAAGGATTTTATTACCAATTTTCATGAGCCAGGTTTACACTACTTTTAAAGGTACTTGTTACACCTCAATAGTTTTGAGTTTGAAGAAAGACAGGGAAAGCAGAAACACTGTCATCTGAAAGTGGTTAGAACTACTGTTTTGTTCAAATTGAAAGTTGACTTTTTCCCACAAATGGACCATATAATTCTCATTCAATATACATTCAAGGTCAACATATAATAGGAGCAAGACAGCGCATTTCAGTGTTGGGATGCTAGACTTGGAATATCACAGTATATAACTTACTACTTCTGTACTTTTAACTAAATGAAGAAATTCAACGTACATGGAAACCAAAAGAAATCTTTGGCCTTTTTGTCACTTTGAAGATACTGCTTTTTCCTATGCCCCTCAATCATTTCTGTCTATACTTTCTATAACTATCTCTTGAATGAGTTGATTTTGCCACTCTTAGTGGACCTGTCTGATAATCTGTTCAGTATGTGTATTTCCCTTTGAATGAAATACAGTAGTTTCATGTTAAGTTCCTATCTGCTCCTAATTTCCTAGATTGTGCATTATGTCATCTTGTTTTTGTGTTTTTGCCAATAGGAAAAGTTTGTGTAGGTCAATTTTATCAGTCTGCACATGAGGAAAAGCATCAATTAGATCACTACAATGTCTCCCCTCCTCTAGTGAGAAGAACCCGATTTTCCTCAACCACTTCTCATTACTTAAATTTTTTTTTTTTTTTGCATGTGCCGTGGGTTCTCATCATTACCAGTACATATAAAATAGCAAAAACAATGAATTAGTGCATGTGCCAGTCCCAATGTCCTTATTAGCAATGAGAAAAACACCATTTAATATCTCTTCAAGAAAGACAACGAAATCAGGAGAAAGAAACCTGGAAGAATTGGAAAAGGGAAATACAGGATGAATTTTTCCAGTCAGAAAATATTTCTTTTTCTCTTCCAATGGCCAGCTGAAAAGAGCGTTGATATGTTTGGCTTCTTTCTCCATCAGTAATTACGATGTTTGCCTGGGTGTCTTGGCCCTGTTCAAGTACATCTTACATGGAGGGATGTATTCGCCCTTAGCTGCTTTCCAAGCTTGTAGGGTATGAGCTGGCTGGTACGAAAGCTGTGTAGCTCCATTAACCTGGCACTGATCCCAGGCTCATCAACCCTGCTGTTTGCACTTCCCAAGTGTGTTAAATCTGTACTAATATTCTGCAGAAAGATACTGCTAGCAGAAAAAATTGCTGATACGGCTTTCAGAAATGACCACTGCAGTACTGAATGTTAATGATGTACTCACTAACATTTTTAACAGCACTTGCGTACCAAATACTATGCTCACACACTACACCAGAAGGAAAGGACTGTGTATGTTCTATACCATGAACTGTGCAAGATTTAACTATGAACAAACTGAACACAGCCTGGCTATCGGCTCTTCAGGAGGGACAGGCAGCACAGAAGGGGTGGTGGCGTGGCTCTCTACATTAGAGAATCTTTTGATGTTGTGGAACTCCAGGCTGGGAATGATAAGGTTGAATCCCTGTGGGTTAGGATCCGCGGGAAGGCCGGCAAGGCTAGCATCCTGGTGGGGGTCTGTTATAGACCGCCGAACCAGGATGAGGAGACGGATGAGGAGTTTTATAGGCAACTGACAGAAGTTGCAAAATCGTCGGCGCTTGTCCTCGTGGGGGACTTCAACTTCCCGGACATATCCTGGAAACACAACACGGCACAGAGAAAGCAGTCTAGGAGGTTTCTGGAGAGCGTGGGAGATAGCTTCCTGACGCAGCTGGTCAGTGAACCTACCAGGGGTGGTGCCCCGCTAGACCTTCTCTTCACAAACAGAGAAGGACTGGTGGGAGATGTGGTGGTCGGAGGCTGTCTGGGGCAGAGTGACCACGAAATGGTAGAGTTCTCTATTCTTGGCGAGGCCAGGAAGGGGACCGGTAAAACTGCTGTCTTGGACTTCCGGAGGGCTGACTTTGAGCTGCTCAGGACGCTGGTTGGCCGAGTCCCTTGGGAGGCGGTTCTGAAGGGCAGAGGAGTCCAGGAAGGCTGGGCGCTCCTCAAGAAGGAAATCGTGATGGCACAGGAGCGGTCCGTCCCCACGTGCCCAAAGATGAGCCGGCGTGGAAGAAGACCGGCCTGGCTCAACAGAGAGTTGCGGCTGGAGCTTAGCAGAAAAAAGAGGGTTTATAATCTTTGGAAAAAAGGGCGGGCCACTGAGGAGGACTACAAGGATGTAGCGAGGCTGTGCAGGGAGAAAATTAGAAAGGCCAAAGCTCATCTGGAGCTCAATCTGGCTACTGCCGTTAAAGACAACAAAAAATCCTTTTACAAATACATCAACGCGAAACGGAGGACTAGGGAGAATCTCCATCCTTTACTGGATGCGAGGGGAAACCTAGTTACTAAGGATGAGGAAAAGGCTGAGGTGCTTAATGCCGCCTTTGCCTCAGTCTTTAGCGGCAATACCGGTTGTTCTCCGGACACCCAGTGCCCTGAGCTGGTGGAAGGGGATGGGGAGCAGGATGTGGCCTTCGCTATCCATGAGGAAATGGTTGGCGACCTACTATGGAGCTTGGATGTGCGCAAGTCGATGGGGCCGGATGGGATCCACCCAAGGGTACTGAGAGAACTGGCGGAGGAGCTGGCCGAGCCGCTTTCCATCATTTATTGGCAGTCCTGGCTATCGGGGGAGGTCCCGGTTGACTGGCGGCTAGCCAATGTGACGCCCATCTATAAGAAGGGCCGGAGGGCAGACCCGGGGAACTATAGGCCTGTCAGTTTGACCTCAGTGCCGGGGAAGCTCATGGAGCAGATTATCTTGAGGGTCATCACGCGGCACTTGCAGGGCAAGCAGGCGATCAGGCCCAGTCAGCATGGGTTTATGAAAGGCAGGTCCTGCTTGACGAACCTGATCTCCTTCTATGACCAAGTGACGCGCTTGGTGGATGAGGGAAAGGCTGTGGACGTGGTCTACCTTGACCTCAGTAAGGCTTTTGACACCGTTCCCCACAACATTCTCCTCAAGAAACTGGCTGCTCGGGGCTTGGACTGGCGTACGCTTCGCTGGGTTAGAAACTGGCTGGATGGCCGGGCCCAGAGAGTTGTGGTGAATGGAGTCAAATCTGGTTGGAGGCCGGTCACTAGTGGAGTCCCCCAGGGCTCGGTACTGGGGCCGGTCCTCTTTAATATCTTTATTGATGATCTGGATGAGGGCGTCCAGTGCACCCTCAGTAAGTTTGCAGATGACACCAAGCTAAGTGCGTGTGTCGATCTGCTCGAGGGCAGGAAGGCTCTGCAGGAGGATCTGGATAGGCTGGAGCGATGGGCTGAGGTCAACTGCATGAAGTTCAACAAGGCCAAGTGCCGGGTCCTGCACCTGGGCTGCAACAACCCCAAGCAGAGCTACAGGCTGGGAGATGAGTGGCTGGAAAGCTGCCTGGCCGAGAAGGACCTGGGAGTATTGGTGGATAGTCGGCTGAATATGAGCCAGCAGTGTGCTCAGGTGGCCAAGAAGGCCAACGGCATCCTGGCCTGTATAAGAAGCAGTGTGGCCAGCAGGTCTAGGGAAGTGATTGTGCCCCTGTACTCGGCTCTGGTGAGGCCGCACCTCGAGTACTGTGTTCAGTTTTGGGCCCCTCGCTACAGGAAGGACATGGACGTGCTCGAGCGAGTCCAGAGAAGGGCGACCAAGCTTGTGAGGGGTCTGGAGAACAAGTCTTACGAGGAGCGGCTGAGGGAGCTGGGCTTGTTCAGCCTGGAGAAGAGGAGGCTCAGGGGCGACCTCATCGCTCTCTACAGTTACCTGAAAGGAGGCTGTAGAGAGGTGGGGGTTGGTCTATTCTCCCACGTGCCTAGTGACAGGACGAGGGGGAATGGGCTAAAGTTGCGACAGGGGAGTTTTAGGTTGGATGTTAGGAAGTACTTCTTTACTGAAAGGGTTATTAAGCATTGGAACGGGCTGCCCAGGGAGGTGGTGGAGTCACCATCCCTGGAGGTCTTTAAAAGACGTTTAGATGTAGAGCTTAGGGATATGGTTTAGTGGAGTACTTAGTGTTAGGTCGGAGGTTGGACTCGATGATCTTGAGGTCTCTTCCAACCTAGAGAAATCTGTGAATCTGTGAACATTTGTAGGTGTATTTAATTTAAATGTCAAATACATTTGATCAGATCAGCTCTCCAGTAAGTTAATGACACAATAATGTTTCTGATTAACTTCATTTGGCCAGGATAATAGCAACAAGGAGTGAAAAGAGCCTATAAAATGAGTTAGAAGAACTGTGAATGTATTCTTATTTACTGCTCTTTTCTTGGATTCACTCTGTATCTAGCCTGGAGCTGAAATCTTTCTGGAGATGAATACTGTGTGACTATCATTTGCTTATGTGGGATTCAATCACTGTTGACATGTTCCTTGGTCATATATATATATATATAAGTACTACCATGTATATTCTATCTATCATGGGCACTGTTTTTACTTAGCAAGATACATACCATCCATAAACTAAAGTCATCTTATGTATTGCCTCTTTTCTAGTTTTATTTGCTGACAGGATTTTCACTTGTCTGAAAGTTCCCTTAATTTTCAAAGCCCTCCCCATTATGGATGTGAAACATTTTGGTTTGTAACGTCCATGTGCTCTCAGATGGACTCTAAAAAGAAAATAGCAATAGCTACTTGCAGACTGCATGCGCTTTCCTCAAGATAAGCAACAGTGAGTGTAGAATTACAAGTCTTCTAAAGCTTTGTAGTGTACAAACAATGCACTGGGGGCACACAAAGCTCCCCATTCACATTTATTACCTTCTCCGTGTCATTTCTCACTTACCAGGGCACTTCTTGGTGCATTTTGACAAGCTCTGTGTATTTAAGCTTTTTTAAAAATTCATTCATCTGCAAAGTAGTAGTTTATCTCTTATTTTCATTCTTTCAATTTGAATTTTCATTAATCTCTCTCATTTTTCTAGGTTAATGCTTATATTCAGAGGCAGAAATGCCAGGGTTTGTTTGATGAGTTAAATAGTCTCACCGCATGACAGATTTGTTTGATGAAAGTCACCTTCCTTCCTGCCCATGCAATGCTTTTCCATATTCAGGAAGCATTTGTAAGAGGAGACAGCACTGAAGTAATTCTGCCCCTACTTAAATCCCGTGACACCCATATCCGAAACTTAATACATGTAGAGCTGAGAATAAGAGCTCTTTAAAAGCCTTGGAGTTAAGAATTGCACACAGCCAGCATTTAGGCCTTTTACTTGCATTTTTGTCCTCCTTCTACCAGATGCAGCAGACAATTCTTTTCCCTTTACTTTAAGCAACGAAGTGAATGATATAGCACTAGAAGAATGCATAACACTTTTCCACTTTTTTTTTTTATTTCAGAAAACAGACAGTAACCCTGACACATATGAATAGAAAGCTGACCTGTACAGACAATAGCCTGCCAGATAGTTGTGATAGAAATACCAAGCAAGAATGAAAAAAACAAACAGATATACATGAATCCTGGCTCCATTGAAGTGGATGGGAATTTTGCCATTGATTTGAATGGAGCCAGGATTTCATTGTGAAAGCAATGTTCAGCTGTACAAGTTGCCACTTTTAAGCCTGTACACCCTCATGCAATCAGTCCCAACCTCCTGATGAAAGGATTTGTAATTTTTCTTATTGCCCAAATATTTTTTTTAACAGCTGACCCTTTCCTTTATTTAAACACAGCCTCCTTCGTCAAGACATGCATTGGATTCTTTTGTTGATTTTATTATGACTTTTAGCAACTTTCCCACATTCCAGTAAAGCCTACTTGAGCTGTTTGCTTCCACTCCATTCCTCTTGTTCTTTTCACTTTTGTTCAAATCACAGTGAACATAACTGAAACTAACTGAAAAGAATACGGAACCTTGTTGAACTGTGGCACTTCCTGGCTTCCTGATAGCAGTAATATGTTAAAATTTTGTCTGCCTTTGTCCTTGGCAATACATTTATATAAACTACTTATCTTCTGCTGTTATCTTCATTATGCCCAACACTTAGGTTACAAACACAGGGGTGGATGGCTAGGGAACTTTTATGCAGTTGCTTCATTGAGGAAATTTCTTTCTTGCTATCTACATTGTCAGTGTATCCGTCTACCCTCACACCTGAATTTTGGAAAAGAAATGATGTGGTTCAAAGAGGAAAAAGAAGAAAGTAGAGAGAAAAGTTTGCTGAATACAAAATGTTCAATAATGCAACTTGCAATGATGCAACACAATATGACTTAGGCAAGCCATTATAATGAATTCACAGAACAAAACACTATTACATTTTTCAGGACTGCATATCACCTGATAAAAATAAATAAATCCCCCAAACCAAGCAAAATTAACCTGAGACAAAATAGCAAATATGCGAGCAAAGTATTTATATCATGGCAATGAAGAGAGCTTGGCCTTGGAAATTAGGTGCGGTTCTCACAGCACAAGCATGGGGTGCCCTCACCACCGACAGCTCTTGCTCTCCTTACAGGATGGAGTCATCAGTGAGAGTTGCCCTTAGCTGTATGACAGGCAAACTCTCCTCCACAGAAAGGTTTATAAGCAAATGACAATCATTTGTCCCACTATGCCTCTCAGCCAGGATGTAGGAGGGGAGCAGAGTGACTGCCTGAAATAAGGAAGGAAGCAAACATTTGTGCTATGTTTCCTGCAGGCAGCATGTGTATGATGGTTTTAAACAGTTGCAGCAACCAGCACCGAGACATCTCTAATGCACCAAAGAGAGCTTTCTGGGCACTCTCCATCCCAACACCATAAATCAAACCCATTAGCAGCAGATGACTTTTAGCTCTACGTGAATTTCTAGGATTTGCACTGCATTTTGCCATACCTTAACATTACAACAGTGAAAAAGCCTTGTGGGACCTGGCTCCTACCAAAAGCCAAGGAACACACACAGATGTCAGAAAGTTCGTGGCACCCACTGCATCCCATTTGCTTCAGCAGGTGAGGAGAAATAGGGTTACAGGCTCCTCCTGCCACTGCTGTGGTGGGTGAACTCTGACTGCAGCCCCGGTGCAGAACCGGGGCTCTGCCCTCCAACCACAGGACATCTCTGAGGTGAGGGAGTGCAGCCATTTACTGGTCTGATGCGGGGATGGAAAACTGAAGGCAGTTTTGCCCATGAGACAATCAAAGGGGAACCTGCAAAAATCTGTTTCTTAGCTATATACAAGGGAAACCTATCTTGAGAAGAAGTCACGAGCTCAATAAACACATCCTTAAAATAGTTAACACTTTTACTGAAAATCTTCCCATGATCCTAGTTCCATATGGAATTCTCATTGGCGGTACACCTACAGCTGTCAGATTTGACATATAAAATCAAGTTAATCTGCTCCAAATTAAATTTGAGGAGAAAGAAGGTAAAAATTAAACACAATTGGTTTAGAATGAAATGGCTACTTTGTAGTTCTTGACCCTTTTATTTATAGTAAATACTTGGCTTGCCTTGGAATCTTTTTTTTTTTTCCCCTTTTGGATGTCTGTAATTAATGACATGGTTCATTAGTTACAGGGAAGCTAATGTAGTTCTGCAATACAGTAGTTCACATAATTGTGGGAGGTAACTCATTCCACATGCTCAAACATTGTAATTTCAAAATATTTTCCTAATAGTTCTCAAATAGAAATATTTCTAAGTGTACATCGAAAACTGCCTATATCCAAGTAACATTAACAGAACACAGTTTAAGCATAACATGCCAAGAAGTATTATTTTTGGCTGTAACATAATTGATATCACATGCTGTTGCTATTTTATATACTCCTTTCCTTTTTGCCTTAACTTTTATTATTTTATATGGGCATAGGTATTACCTGAGGGTGACTTTGCACAACAAGATATAGGTGTATACTAGGTACTGGAATTTTAGTCATTTAGTTTTCTTGTTTCAAGTTGCAGCAAGCATATGAAGCACTTAGAGACACTAATCTAGCAAGTATTTCCCCCTACACTTGGCAGAATGAAAATATTTTTAACACGGCATTTTAAAAATCAATTTAGATATTGAAGTGAAGCACAAGATCTAGTGTCGAGACTGACTGAAATAAACAAGCACAGTGAATACTCCTTTAAATCTCACTTTTAAGGAGGGACATCTGACTTTAAGTATTTCTGTTTTTTTGTCCCCCTTACCTGTAAGGTCTGCAGAAGCCTCATAGTTGCACTTGGTGTCCCAGTGGTGGGTGGGTCCTTACTGTTGTGGTTTAACCCGGCTGGCAGCTAAACACCACACAGCCGTTCGCTCACCCTCCCCCCTCCCTCTCTGGGATGGGGGAGAGAAACGGGAAAGTGAAGCCGGTGAGTTGAGATAAAGACAGTTTATTAAGACAGGAATATAATAATAACAACAATAATAATAATAGTGATAATGATAATAGTATTAATAATAATAATGTGTAAGAAACAAGTGATGCACAATGCAATTGCTCACCACCCGCTGACCGATGCCCAGCCTATCCCCGAGCAGCCGGCCCCCCACCCCGGCCAGCCACCCCTATATATTGTTTAGCATGACACCAGATGGTATGGAATACCCCTTTGGCCAGTTTGGGTCAGCTGTCCTGGGTCTGTCCCCTCCCAGCTCCTGCTGCACCCCCAGCCTGCTCGCTGGCAGGACAGAGCGAGAAGCCGAAAAGTCCTTGGCCTGGTGTAAGCACTGCTCTGCAACAATTAAAACATCAGCATGTTATCAGCGCTCTTCTCATCCTAATCCAAAACATAGCACCCTACCAGCTACTATGAGGGAAAATTAACTCTGTCCTAACTGGAACCAGGACAGGCTTTATGATGAATCAGGCACTCATCTTCCACCCTATAAAATACTTTCTGTGTGTGCCCAATCTATTCTACCCTCCTGAGTCGAGATCAAGATGCCCAGTACTGTGTGCCAAACTAAAATACAGATAAAAAATCCCCAAAGGAAAGGTGGTACAGGAGATTATTCTTCTGTTCTGTAGCTATTTAGTGGAAGACCTGGGGAGAACAGCAGATATGACACAGTTAACAATGTAAAGAATATACTTGTGTTTATTCTGAACAGCATTACTAAAGTCTAGAGATATTTTGTAATAATATTGCTGTGGTGACAGTGGATATCACCAGGTTCATGGGTACATACATGGGACTTGCTATGCCTTTTCTAGTAACAGTTTTTAAAGATTTTTAGGATATAATTCCAAGAACTAAAAGGCTCTCTAGCTACTGAAATAGAATTTGCTTCTGCAACCCTGCAAAATAAATTAAGTCATTATGTGACCTGATCAGCTTATGTTTCTCTTCCATGATCACACAATAAATGCATTTACAGCCCAAACTGATTCAAGGTCAAATATCAATGCTTGCCATACTTTGAATACTTAGCGTAAGTATTCAAAGTATATTAACTTCAGTAACCAAATCTGAGCTCCATACTTTGGATTCAGACCTAAACTGCACTGAAGTCTGTAGGGGCTTTTCCATTGGCCTGAGCAGCATTTGGGTCAAGATACTCTCTGGTTGCTGGCAGAGTGCACTGAGTGGGTCCTGACCTTGAGTGTGTTCCTGGCTGTGCCCCCACTCCAGACGTGGGGACAGCCTGGTTGACTTGGGACAGAGCCTGGGCACATGGGTCAGGCAGGGATCTAGGGAACATGTTAAGTTTTCATGATCTGGGCAAGTGGAGGACCAACACAGAGACTTCAGGGGTTACCCGTCCTGCTGCCTCTGCAAGCAAAAGCAAAGGTGCAGTCCTAAAAGGTACCAGTATGTTAAAATACTCCAAGTACACACTTTATACACACAGTTGCAAAATTGCTTTCATTCTGGAAAACAAAAGAAAAGCGATGATAAGTGTGTCTTATTCTGATAGGCAGCTGTATTTCTCAGGCAATGCCATTTTTCAGGAAACAGATTCAGGATATAAACCATAAGGAAGTGAAGAAGTGAGAAGTGTTTCTCCAGTTGAGAGGAAAAAAAAAGAAAAAAAAAACAACAAACTTTCAGTTATTTGGTTATTTTCTGGTTTCACTGAAATGTCTTATTTCATACTGAGGACCTGTAATGATCTTTCCTGTGGAGCTCTGTTTCTTCTGCCTTGTTTGCATATTCATATTATAGTTTATATAAAGTATTATGGCATGTTTTTCACAGTGGGGTTTGATTTCCTTAAGTATTCAGAGATAAATTACATGCTGTAAAAGGGAAAATATGTATATTTAAAATACAATAAATGAGACAGTTCTGCCTGCAATCAAATATTATCAATTAAAAAATAGCTAAAATTATTCTGTTTAAAACCAAAAATTATATATATTAAATTTTCTTTTAATTTGGTGTAGAGTACAAATTTATTCCTAAGGGCATTTAAAGATAAGTTTAACTAAAAAAAAAAAATAAAAAAAAGTACTAAAATTAAGACCTATTTTTATAGTAGCAAAATAGTAATACTTAAATTAGAAAATAACAGGAAAATGTAAATTATTGAAATTGTCATCACAGCCTCCTCTCCAAAAGCTTGTTTTTAAGATTGATTATGTGATAATTGTTATAATTATTTCTTTATATTAGTTTATGGATTTGAATGCAATTAGTCTCATCTGCTTAGAAACAAAACAAAAAGACCCAAAGCTTATCTACTACAATGATACACCAGAAAAGCTTTTTTTTTTTTTTTAAATGAATACTCAGAGATGAGCATGTGGCCATTGCCATTTGTGCAGCAGGCGAGGGTGTTAATTACACATCCCAGGAAATCTACCAAAACTTTAATCCTGCATCAGCAAAGCAGTGAAAAAAGCATAATTCACCTGATATATTTATACAATTCTAAAAAGTAAATTTGGCCAATTTCAAGATGAATATGTTAATGTATTTTGCTGACATGGAGATTTTTTGAGTACCTAGAATAGCATCTGACATCAACATTGTATGAAAAATCCAGTCTGAGATACAATCAGGTACATGACTTGTACTAGTTGACATCAGTAAATCAGACATGTTTTAAGCACACATCTGATTCTATCATGCAAAACCATAGGATATATTAGTTTTAATAGCTCGTGTAAAATTGAGCAACTTTCTTGTTGACTTAGTATGAATCTTCTAGTCATTTTTGTTGGCCACACTTTTTTGCTTTGTTTTGCATAAAATTTATTTGTGGATACAAATATATTTTTCAGTTCAGAAACTATTATAGAATGTCTAACAAAAAAAAAATCAGGAAGAAAAAGCTATTTTGTGTGCTCCTACATTAGCATTTTGAAGGGATAAGGTACGTACCTGTTGAAGCAGCTCTTTCCCCCTTACTGGGCTGTGGTTCACTCCATGAAGCTGTGCATCAACCTGTGATCGGGATGAAGCTGAACTGGAAGATGCATTTGAGAAGCTGCAGTGAAGTGTTCCAGCTGATGATGGGTGACCTGCCCAAGGGATTGGGCTAGACCTTGCCCAGAGTTAAACTCCTCACTTTATCTATGTGTTGGGATGTCAAACTCAGTGCACCAACCGTGTCATGTTACAGACTCTCTCCTGCTGAGCACAGGGCTTGCAGATGTAAATGTAGTGCATGTTTTTCAAAAATAAACAATATAGTTTTAGTTTTACTAATTACCAGTGATCTATTTCCAGAAAGTCACATATTTCAGCTGACAAAGGTTATCCTTCTGCATTGCTGGATAAATGGAGTAACTGATTCAGAAGAAGACCTGCTAGTTTTTCCCATTACAATGCCCTAATTAAATAGGAATTTATTTCTCCTATATTTGCCAGAAAGTGTTTTAGGTTTTGTAAGTAATACCACTTACCAAAAACAAAAAATATCCCAACCCCCAAACAAAATGGAGATGGAAAGGGATCATTTACAAGAGAAGCTTAGCAAGATTATGCCTAATTCACCATGATATGTGGTTGCAACCAAAATCCTTTGATATCAGAAACACAAGTTGTTCTAGTTATGTCAGTTTGTTTTGGATTGGGACTTCTACTGCTGAGGATGGGAGTGCTAAACTGTGGTGTTTCCTATCTCATTTAAATCAAAGTGTTTTTACAGCTTCTCGTGTTTGATGCAGCAGTGCTAAAGCTGATGGAACTCAGTCCTAGGGTTCCATGTAAGCTGATTCAATTGTTACCATTAAAAATGCCAATACAAACCCACAAATACTTCATAAGTAGGAACTGGAATTTGGGACTTCTATCCTAAGTCATGTATAGGATAATATCTGAAATTCAGAGATAGCATTGTTTAACTGGTGGGAAAATATTTTGTTTTCTAATGGAAATCACTGTCTAGGACATCCAAAAAGTTGTCTCCTTCTTATCCATATTTATGAAGGAAATTCTCAATTTTGAATTTCCTGGTGGAATCCAACTATTTGAGCTAATTTTAATTTCAGAACAGATTAGGCCTGAAAACTCAGCTGGCAATACCAAGAGAACAGACTTTCTTGTATTTCCCCTCCTGATTTTGGACATATTGAACGTAACGCAAGACAGGCAGTCATATTTACTTATAGCAGAGACATTGCCAAGTTTGTAGAAACAACTTTATCAAAAGATTTTTGTCTGTTATATTTCTCTTCCTATAATACATTTTGAATTTTCATTTCTTTTCATATTCCCTTGGATACTTTGTTGATTTTTCTGTCTTGGCAACACAGTCTATCATTATATCTTGTTTTAAAATGTGTTGAGTGATTAGAGGAGTCGACACAAAAATAGCAACAGCCGTGACTGCCTGTGCCTACAGAAAATACCCAACCCTATGTGCTTTCAGACACATCGGGCTGGTAAGGCCACTGCATGGTAATGTCAGCTCAGAATTATTCTCACCAATGATAACAGAACATTAGCCAAATTAGATTTTTTTTTGTCTTATTAATTTCTCTTGGGATAAAAAGATGTCTAATTACTTAACCTGGGTAAGCTACAGATGACAAGTTCAGGTCTTTCTTCTTTCTATTCCCTTCCTTTAAACATCTATTTCCAATTTAAAAACAAACAAACAAACAAACAAACCAGTTACCAGTTCTTGTAGCTAACTTTGTCTGTATCACATATATTTGCTTGCAGTGTGTGTGTGCCCTCTACCCTTCTGGTTTTTGTCTTTCAGGGCAGAGATAATATATTTCAGTTTTCCACAGAATGGCTCATCATCCAGAGACTTACTCTCACTCCTAAACCCTTATCACAATAATTAATCAACAGCTGGCAATCTGCACTTTAATAATGTTTTCACAGTTTAAATCAGGTGAAGGCCGTTCAATAAAATAAATAAATAAATATCAATGGGGCTTTTCCAAAACCACTGTGAGGTAAGGGGAATATTTACTTCACATGTGCATAAGCTACCAGTCAGAACTTTGTTCTCTCCCCAGTCTACTAGCTTTTCTGATTTTAAATGTAATTGCTGATTAAGTTTGTTTTATTCATCATTTTGGGTCCTTTTCTCATAATGGAATTCCTGTCATGGTCTTTCCACAGATTTTCAGGATAAAAGTAAACCAACTACCACATTTCTTGTGGATGAAGCTTTGTGTCTTGGCCAAAAGCCATTTATAGAAGGAACATATCAGCTGGAGGCCTTCCTCTCCAGTCTAAATGAGAAATTGCTCCTTATGTTGTCTTTCATCTTTTAAATGTGTTCTGATCTGATCTGAGCAGCTGTCTATGTTAGATTTATTCCTCTGCTTGTTCACTGATGTTCTCATCTATGCTAATCAGCCTTCCTTTGTACATCTTGAGCATTATCGTCTTAATCAGGTTTATTTTCAGACCATTTTTTGGCTTTCATGATCCAGTTCCTCCATTAATTCTTGTAGGTTATTTCATTTTTTGACCACTGTGATATCTGAGAACCTGATTTACTTTAAAATAAAAATTGGGATAATATTGGGTGTTAATTTCTCTCATCCTAGGCATTTAAAGCTGTGACAGAATATCTGGAAACAGCTTTAAAATACTAATATCACATCATTTTATTTCTCTCTCTCTCTATCCCTATAAATACACACACACACATATATAAATAATCCTACACAATTTAAACATGTGGTGGATGTTTCACATTACTATGCTTCCTGGAGGCACAAAACAGTGCAACATTTTTATGTGTTTAAGCTTTTCAAAGCTCTGACTTCTGAGTTTTTCTCCAGCCGAATAGCTATGCTCATGCAGTTCATGAATACCACACAGATTAATAGTTAGGTCTATACTTGTTCTCCAGTAACTCATTAATCATTTTGGTATTATCTGTCACAAACCACCCAGAAGAAAAGCCTATCTGTTTCCATCATTTAACCAGTCACTACAGCGTAGCAATTACTCCAAGAACTATCTTTAAGCATTTCTTTTCTGAAAGGACCAAACCCCACCAAGCTCTTTCCCTAAGAGCTTCTGATGAAGCATCTCTGAGATGGAGTCCACCACCACAACTTCCAGCATTAGGTTTCCTTTTTGCAACCTGCTTCATTTCTACTAGTTCTTCTTCATCCTTGGGGTTACAGAAAATACCTGTCATGACCACACAAACAAAGCCTCTAAAACGTGAAAGAGTCTCCCCAAAGCAGCAGGCAACGACTTCATTCGCTGAACTGCAGGGAATGAGCACTGAGCATGGCTCAACACTACCATTCCTCCTTGTGCCTCATGCAAAGCTGAAAGGGCTTCAACCAAAGAATCAAAAGGTGTGCTTGTCCTTGCTTCAGCCCCTCCCCAGCATCTTCTGCCCTCTCTGTGGCAGATGGTAAATGCCTAACCCTTTCCTCTCTGCAGGGTTCCTCCCCACCCTCCCAACATTGCCAACCTAAGCAGTCGCATCATACTGGCTAGGTGTAGGAGAGTGGGAAAGCCCCAGCACAGCTAACTCTGCTCTCTCCTCCTCCTCAGCTCTGCTTCAGGCTAACTCTTCTTGCAACCTGATGGAGGTTGTAGCAAGGTAAGCCTATACCTTCTTCCTACATCATGCTGAATTTTTGTGGCCAAAATCTCCAGTTTCTGAGGATGGGTTTTACCACTGTGCCTGCTGCAAGTGCCATGTGACAATGCAGGTGCACTCGATTCCTCTCAGGTCACCACTTACATCTTTCTCCGCACTTTTATCATCACTCAGGCACTCTGCCTCTTTCCCCAGATGCTTTAATTCAATGGAAATTATCAGGGAAATTTGTCTCCATGCCCAGGACCTGCAAAGATCCCATAAACCATTTCATTTTTATTACCTAATCCTGATTATTGAGTGTTTTGCCACTTACCTATAGTTTGCCAGGGTTTTGGTCCAAACACAAGGTTTAAATAGTGCATCAGGCCTTGGAATGGAAAGGAGCTTCTCCCTCACTTTGCTGAATGGGAAGTCTGCTGCCATCAATGCCTGTCACTTGTATGACATAAATGTGTATTTCCTCAAAAATTCTTGTCTCCTAGCAAAAAGCATGCAAGTCACTGCTCTTATAAGATTACCCTACTACATGACATATAACAGAGACCTTCACACTATCAAAAAAATAGAAAAAAAAAAAAAGAAAAAGTGAACAGGCTTTGTAAGGTCCACAGTGGCAGCTACAAGTCAAACACAGGGGGTGGCTTTCACCTATCCTTCTGTAGTGTCACAACAGGATTTATTGCAGAGTCCCTTAACGGTTGCAGCACAAGGTGCAGTTCTTTGCTTTCATGGTCTGAGAGCTGTGTGCTTTGAGATTACCAGCCTGCATTTTCCTTTGATCTGTGATTCAAGATCAGATGTAGGGGCCACGGGGGTGTCTGTTTGAGCAGAGTAGCTGAAAGCACACTCCCAGCACCAGCATTTTGTTTCCTACCTGAACCAACATAATGATGGGCAAGGCATGGTGCCTACTCACTTGCTTCCCTTATAGGGAACGGACAGTGGAAGAGATACTGATTTAAAAGTGGACTTTTTTTGCCTCCATTCAACATGGGGCAGACAGATGTTAATGCTGAAGTTCCATTGTAATTTATTGTGGGCTTGCCTTGGTTGTGTTCAATTACACACATGAGAAAAAAATAAAACCACATAAGTATGTCTGTTACAGCTCAGGACAGTTAGTGTCAGGTTCTCTGTTTGTTTGTTTAATTGTAGATGTTTAGGCATTTAATAGTTTAAGACAGAAGGAGGTCCCTCTGTTGGCTTGTGTTCAGACTCATTTGTATTCAAATCCACATTTTGCAAAGAATCCAAAACGAGCACATATTGAAGTCAAATGATGCATCAGACGCTGAGCATGGCTCTGGAATGCATTGTGCATATAATCTCACCAAACTGGGTTTGTGAAGCACTGGGCTTCAAGGGGGGGAAGTCTCTTGCTAAGTTAGGCCCTACTCCAGCAGACATTTATGCACATGCTTAATTTTTAGCAAAAAAGCTGTTCTACCAACACTGATGGAGATATGCATGAACAAACGCTCTTGTTTAGTGCATGTTGGATCAAGGCCACTGACTGTTATACTGCAATATGAAGGTGAAAAATGTCTTGAATAGAAACAGCATGTTTTTTGCAGAAAGTATCTCATTCCTCATCTGCTTTTCCCAAAGTCGGTAATCAGATAGATCTGATTTATATTTCCTTATCCAAACATGCTGCTATTTATAAACACTTAAAATTTTATGGTGTTTTACAGTATTCAGTTCAGGGAAAAAAAAGAAAAAAAAAAGAACAGGTAGTCAACAAAAGGACAAAATTTCCATTCTCATAAACGTTTTGACATGAAATTCAAAATGACACACTTTTAGTGGAAGAGAAACTGTTCATTTTGTTTCATAACATCACTTTAAAGTAACAACTAGGAGGGGATATTAAGGAAAATTTGCTTTTTATCCCCTAAGGAAATAATATTTTCCATGGAGGAAAAAAGGTTACAACAAAATTATAGTAAAATTTTCTGTTCAAAAATGCTGACCGCAGCTTAAAACAAATTAACAGCTATCTGTAGTGTTGTACAACTGTCATCAGTGTTACTTCTATGGCAAGCAGTCTTTCCTCAAGCTCTATTGTCTTTTATCTGTAATGTGCACAAATAATTTTTTAAGAGTAATGGATAGTGACAACTGCCAAAATCCAAGCATATTTAATACGCCATGGCATTTAAAAAGTCTACAACATTTTCTCATAGAGGTATTGTAATTGTTCTTCAGAGCCAAACAGGAAATAAAAAGCCAAAGTGTACAGTTCATTATACATAATTGGCCAATCATCAAAATGACCAAATAAGTTCAGGACTCAGTCTGTGTGTTAAACACAGCTAAGCAAGTGACATAAATCAACTAAGCTTCTGTATTTTATTTTCATTTCAAACCATATTACTAGAGTTGCAGAGTTTGCAAAAAAAAACACCAGCCTGGCAGTACACACTTCCCAAAGAAGCTCTTCAAGCTGTAGAGCCTCAGGAGAACTTCCTCAAAGCTACTCACTATTGCTTTTACATGTGCCTTCAAATTGGGTTCAAGAAGTCCTGCCGCTGTGTGCCCAAAGCCTAAGCAGGCATTTTTAGATGAATATTTTAAAACATAATAAGTGAAAATGATATAGCATACCTTATCCCAAAGGATCCTGAAGCACTTTACAAAGCTATAAGACTAACTCCATGATTGTCTTGCATCAGCCAGATTTTTCTTACCTTCAAAGCTGGAGATTTGCCTGTGCAACGGCAGTTAGAATCAGGCCCCACAAGTAAGTGAGGAAAGATGAAAGTGTAAGAAAGTAACTCAAATTGCAACTGCAGAATGAAATAAAATGCATTACCCCTCAGAATGCTACCAAGCCTGGTTATGCATCACATGCGGGGCTGACAGGAGTGGAAAATTTCTCGTTGTAGAAATGGCACTCAGGCACTGATTGTCAACTACCAGGCATTTCTAATTTCAAGTGTTATGAGAAAAGTGAGAGGGAGTTAATTAAAGCATTAGCATCAGTCTCTGTAATTCATCAACTGTGCACTTCTCCTGTGTTTGAAGCAGCAGAAGATATGGGCCTGATTTATCAGCTCTAGATCTTACCCACAAATGTTGCTAGCATTTTTATCTGATTTCTCCAATTCATTACTTACTGTCTGCAGCACTAGCTGAAATGTGATTAGATGCCCTTCTCTTCTGAATGTGTTCAATGATTTAGAAAATTTATTCACTTTGGGGGTCTTTTTTTCTTTTTTTTCTATTTCTTTTCTTTTTTTTTCTTTTTTTTTTCTTTTTTTCTGAAAACTGCAAAGCTCTATTGATATTCCATACTATTGTTCACTGGCTAAAATCTAGTATTAGAAAACTGGGGTTGGAGTTCCAAAAATACACATGTCCTCCAGCTATTTTTCCATGCTTAGTACTGTGCTTATTTCTGAACTCAGATTGATTGGTAACTATGAAATACTTTTCAAAAATTAAAGGGTGTTTCCTGTAACAGTTAACTTTCTATGTGTATATAATCTCTAAATACAGTTCATTAGAATATTCTACCTACTACTAAAATATAATCAACTCTGAGGTCAAAGAGTATCAGTACAGCTGACAATATGCATTTAAATATTTATAGAAATTGCCACAAACAAAGAATGAACATGTACTCAGTACCTTTCTATACCTTTCAAACTTCCCAAACAGGATCTGAATATCCACAACATTCCTTAACAACCATCAGGATTAACCCCAAACAAAAATGTCCCCTCTCCTACTCCTTAGAGAGCTCCAATTTCCATCAAAACACACGTGCTCCAAAATTCATAGAAAAGGATGTATTTTGCAACATGCTTTGAAGAGCAGCACCCTAAACCTTCCGTAGTAAGGGATGACATTAACAAAGAACTTAGACACCTGCCTCCTTTCTTCAAAGTGAAAGGGGATACCTTTCCTCATTGTAACTTTAAAAGTATCGTACTGAAAAGTCATTTGCTCATCTAGGATAGTCCAAAGCTGCTTGGAGCTCTCTAAATCAAAACTAGGGTCTTAAATTCAGTCTGGGAGCTAATACCTGTAAATGACAAAGCAGCAGGACCTTGCACTCTTACAACATCATCTGTTAAGTAGGTGACAGCCTTTTTTACCAGTCCGCTCTGCTGGAGTTATGGTCTAATCAAAGGTGCACTTGCAGCAGCCATGGCTGGAAGTGGCAAAGGCCCCTGGTCCAGATCAGAAGGAAACAGTTAATCTCTTTGCCAGACACAAATCTGACCCTAAGAGGAATCCTGACCAAGCATCCTTAAAAAAGGTGGGAAACACCAGACTGGCCATGTGGCCTGTTCCTTCCCCCATGCTACAGCTATATTTTCAGTTATATTAGGAACAGGTTGCAGCTGGTAAAGGTCTCCCTCTGACCTCCGGCTTAACCCCACATTGAACTAGGCACAAAATGCTACTGGCTGAATTGGACACAGTGTTGTTTTAAAGCTGGGTGGCATTAGCCAACTGAATACCTCTCAGATCATACCTCTTAATTAAGGGCTTGTCTACACTGGGAAATTTACTAGTATAGTTTTAGTGGCTTAATTATAACTGTTATAATTGGGTTATAAAAATAACTCTCTACTTGGGTACTCAAATAAGTAATATGAGTGCTTATCTCTGGTTTAGCTTATGTCACTTTGAAAGCTGTATTTGGAGAAAAAGATATCTTTATTCCATACTAAATATATCCAAAGGAGGAGTTATACTGGCCAAACTGGTGTAATTATAACTGATATGATTATACCACTATAACCAAGCCAACAAATTTTCCCCTGCAGACAGTCCTTCCTAGCAGGCTCATGTATGTGTTACGAAGATGAGAAAGCAGAAGGCAGCCGCTGGAGTCCCACCTGACAGTTTCCTTGGGAAAGAAGTCCTCTTTATCACTTACTGAGATGGCGCAGCAGGGGACAAAGACTGACACTTAAGATAATATTAAAAATTACAGTGGTTGATATAAGTAGCGTCAGCTACAAATACTCTGAATTGGCAATTAGACTTGTGCCAAGTGCCAGCATTCAATAACCAAAAGTGATCAGGAACCCAATTCCCTTCTTAGTGAAAAAGTAGCACCTGTAATAGCTGACCAATACGGGCGCAAAGCAGAGAAGCATTCTGGATGCTCGGTGCTCCTTGAGAGACCCTCATGCAAAAATATATGGTTATATGGTGTACTTAGGAAGCAGTTCCAATATTCTACTTCCTCTAATTAGGAAGCACATATAGTGCAAACCCAACACCTCTATTGCTTGTTTCATTCCCCTTTAAGTACCTGGCATATCAGATTCTTACATACAGACATGACCACCCATATACAATCAATCTTGCTTTTCATCATATTGACAGAGATACACAAAAATTGGAATCTGTGTTGATGTAATACTGAAAAACTTATGAGAATATTAATTCAAATTTTTAATTTTGTTTAGTCTAACATTCCACTGTGCTTTTCACATTAATATGTTTCTCAACAGAAACATAAATGTGATAGTAGTTTTAAGTGAATTCTGAAGAATACATATTTGTCTTTATAGCCAACTATCAATATGCAATACCTTGTAAGCCTTTCATAGAGTAAGAAAAAAATATGGTATGTCATTTTGTTGTCAATTATTTATATAGTTTTAGCTCTTTGAATGTTTCTCTTGTACAAATAGATCTCACCTGCTGGAAAGCTGTCTTCTACAGACAGAAGATTAGCTTGATTGTTTCCTCAGCAGTAGGCTTTCTGAGGCACTTTAGCTGTTGTCTTCAAAAGCCATTTGCTTATGTTTGCATGGTCTCAGTTGCTTTTGATTGCTAAAATTTAAGAACTCCGATGTAGAGCAAATTAATTTCAACCAGGCAGAAACCAATTCCACCTGGAACAGGGATAGAGAGCCTATGGCATGGGTGAAGATAGAATGACATATTGCTAACTTTGGAAATCCAGGAAATCATCTCCTGAAAACTCAGGAAGATTTACGCCTTTCTAATCCAATCATAATTCACTTCTACAAAACATGGAATGAAATCCACAGAGAATCATCTAAGAAAATTCTTTGAGCAGACATATGGGGAAATTCCTCAGTAAAGGTAAAAGGTCATATATTATCTTGAGACAACTGAATAATAATAATAATTAAGAAAAAAAAAACAACAGTCATGGTCTCCAACCTTTATAAGAACAGTCATTTTCTGAGGACAGTATTGGTGAAAGAAAAATGAGAAAGCATAGAAGCACCACAGATATAAATAGTGTTTCTTCTTGTAATTGTGTTAACCAATAGGCTAAATTCACTGTAGTTGAAGAAGTTACCACAAGAGTGAATTTGAACCAGCAGATCTTAACGAGCCAGGAGGCTAACATAATTTAAACTGTGCTAAGAAAAACAAGCTGTAAATTGCAGAAAGCCCAGGAAAAGTGAGGTTCCAGCCCTACATTCAGTAAACACCTCAAACACCCAGTACTTGCTGAGGAATACTGGATCAAGCCCGTATATACTTTTTTGCCTTCTGAAATCAGTCTAAGTAGGTGTCATAATTTCCTGCCAATACAGCTTCCAGCAAACTCATAGGAAATAGAAGGGAAAAAAAAAAAGAATTTTGTTATGGCCACAACATGAGATAAATCCAATTTCTTTCTGAAGGAAAGGAAAGATGAATTGAGAAGGTAAATCTTTAAGCACTATACTTTATACAGTGTTTACAAACATAATTTTAAACTGCACCATGGAATTCAATTACCTTTGAATGGTCCTGCCAGGCCACTTCAAGTGGGGCACAAAACAGTTACAGTGCTAAACAGCTCATAACATGAAACTTCAAATGGGACCTGAAGCGCAATCCCTACAAGACATCCTTGAAAAATACCAAGTTAAAGTAAACAGAAATGGAAAACTGTCATCTGATGCTTTTCAATAGATGCTCTTTCTTAACACATACACACCAGCCCATACATTAGATATCTTAGAGGCAGTCCATGTAGGGAGGACAGATGTAAAGAGATGTAGGGAACCTTGTTGTGCAATGAATGGGTAGAGAAAATACTGCTGCACTCTTTAAATTCATCAGGGAGGGAAAGGAGACAAGGATTTACATTCTCTGTTGAAGACTGGACCAGGAGATTGTGAAAGAGTTATGCTGTCACTTGAGAGGCCAGCTTGAAATATCCATGGCCCATAATATTTCATGAATTATTGCACTCCAGTGCATAGGTATAGACTAGGTTAAGAAGGTGTAATCAGAACCAGAAAGTAAGGATGTTCTAGGATGACATGCTGCTTATCAATATCTGTGTAAGTAAAAGAATGCACTTTATAATGTGACTTTTGTGACTTTTTTTTCCAGAATGATAGTATATTTAAATATATATACATGTATAGATACATACACACACACAAATATCTTCTATAGTACTGTGAAACCATTTTTTTTTTTTAGATCTGATGGTAGCAGACTATATGTAAAACTCCAAAAAAGATTCATTAAGGTATTTATCTTCTAGGATACAATGCTAGGGTTTGTTGGTTTGTTGAGTGTTTTTCTTTTGGGTGTTTTTTTGGGGGGTGTTTTTTTGTTGTTGGGTGTTTTTTTTTTCTGAATTTCTTTTGAAAACTCATGTAAAACAAGTAAGTATGAATAGAAACACAAAATGGAAGAATTTAAAAGAACCTAGAGCCCTATAAGCCATAGCAGAAAAGATCTGTCATGATAAAACCTTGGAGAAGAAACAGATGTGGAGCATAGCAGTCTCCAAAGACTGGAACAAAGAATAATATGTCAATTTTATATCCACTTGCTTTCTCTTTTCCTCTTCATGAATGCTATGATTGTGTTTCTTCAATGATTATTTGGCTATTAAAAAAAGGCAAAACCTGATCTACTGATATGTCAGAGTGTTGCCTGATTGAGAAGCACCTGTTTTTTTCATTTAGGTGAGATGCAAATGTCTTCCAGAATACAGTTGGTAATAGAAATTCATGTTTCTGGAAGTTCAGTAACAAATGAGCCAGAAGGCTTGTTGGGAGTATTTTGTAATGTTACACAGTTACTTAACTATGTTAAGGCTTTTACTATAGTTTAATATCCTCTTCTTCCAGGAAGTAGACTTTTCAGATGTTACACTTCAGCTTATAGGCACCATTTAAGATCTCTTTGAGAGAGACTGGGAGTTCTGGTAAGCTGAATTTTATATGCCTTACCTGCTCTTAGGTTGTTTTACCATATAAAATGGTCTATATAAAAGAAAGAATATTTCCAAGAATATAGCATTGATATTTCTACTGGTTCTTACAGAATGGAAATTATGTCATTCTTACCTTTCAAAACGCCATACTTTCCCTTTTCTAAGTCTGCCATGTTACAAGGGAGGTTGCTTCTTGTGTAAGACTCAGGCAAGAGCTGGATGGCCCGGGGTATTAAGCACAAAGTTTTTTGTGTGTTTATTTTACTTAGGAGTATTTTATTTTCTGCATAGGATACCCTCTACTACTTTTAAATCTATCAGATGCTAATGAAGATAGGGTTGCTGTATTTGGACAAGTAGGGTAGGACAAATTTCCAGGTTTTCTGCCATGAATATCAGAAGGATAAAGCCCTCTCTCAAGTGAAACAGTTAAGAAATTCATGGTTTGTCCTAATCTGAAACAGCATTGCCTAGAGGTCCCAAATGCAGAGCTGAAAATATGCAAAAATCTTTGGTGCATTAGGCATTGTAGATCATTTACATGCTTGGCAAGGCAGTTTAAGATCATTGTTTACTGTTAAGAAGTTCTCAAGTGATTATTGAAAAATATGGTAAATGTGAAGCTTCTAAGTATCTTCTATTAGAAAAAAAAATCTTTCAAGATAGACAGATGCAAATATATAATGACTGCCATATGTCAAAAGGATTTAATGGTTAAAAAATGCCTCTCTAAGTACTCATAAACCCAAGTTTTAAAAGTTTTTTTTTTTTCTTCTTCTTCTTCTTTTAAATAAAATCTGGAAGATTTCTGCCAAGAAAGGTTTTATCAGTGGAAAATAACAATTCTTGACCTTCTTATATCTCACAGAATATTTATCTTCCTACTGAGATCTCTACTCATATCATTACTAGTGGACCTAAAGGACAATAATTAAATATCCCATATGGAATCCATACTTGTATAAATTTAAGTGTATCACATTAACTTCAGGTTTTAAGTGCAATTCAAAATATTTTCTTCAGCATTTCTCCAGAGGATAGACTTCCTTTGAGTTCTTGAAATTATCTGTATTTGCACTTTTAAAGACTGAAGAACAAAAAACAGGAAGAATGTCTGCTTTAAAACAAAACATCTTTCTGAAAACCACAAAGATCTGATGATGGGAAATCAAAAGTCTTCATTAGAGTCTTTATCACTAGGTTTGGTGTCCTGCTTTTTAAAGTCTGTTAGAGATAATGAAATTACAAATTAATTGTGGGTCTGTTTTGTTTTTGATGTTTAGAAACTAGCAATATAAGCAGGTTTCTTTTTCCCCAAAACATTTCACTCACATGTGTATACAGGAAACAGATGTACCTAAACAGCTTCATTAACTATAACTGATAACAAAATATTGACAGGAACTTGGGATTCTATCTAAACTATTGTATATATCACAGTAATGTCTCAGAGGTGGTATTACAAGATCCAGCAATGCAGCTGGCTGCTTACAAATTAATTCTACCTTTTTTCCCCCACAAACAACATGGGCAAATGAAAAAATAATCTTTCATTTTCCAGTGAAACCCAACTGACCAGTGCCAAAACACTAACAAAGAAATGAAACAAAACAATTCTTTATTTCCTGTCTCAGGAGCCATCTGCACATTTGCATGTCTGCCAAAAGCATTCTTGATTAGTTCAGCTATCCCAACTAGTCCCAACTAGCTATTCTCAGTTAAGCACTTAGCACTTTTCCTAAGACATTTAAATAGTTGATTCAAAACACTTCTTGCTATGAACTGAAATCTGATCTTCCCTTTCTCCTGTAAGTGAAATACCCAGTGTGTTAAAGTTGCAAACTAAATCCTAACAGTCAAACAAACCCAGCATTAACCACTTGAACTTCTGGTGTTAAGGTTCGAATTTGACTCAGAATTGTCAGTGGTAACCCTTTTTTACAAGGCTGTTTTAAACATATATAAGTGCAGTTCAAGACCACATCTGGAGGGAAAAAAACAAACTAACAAACAAACAAAAAAGAACAACAAAAACAGCTTTTGAGTTTGGTCTTACAGAGGCCCAAATAACTGTCAACTCCTTATAACCCTTTGATAAAAGAACTCAGTAGGAGATAACCATTCCTGAATGAACTCTTCAATAAGGAGCTTGGATTCTGAAGTGCCCTGACATGACTAACTGGAGATTCAGCCTCAATTCCATTTAATGTAAACAAAAAAAAATGGACTTTCAATTAGCAGTTAAAATATTATCAAAAGGAATGCAGCAGCTTTTATGTCACTTATCTTGATACAGCATAGATTTTTTTTTTAATGCTGTTTTGTCAAACTTGGGGTGAAATAGATACAAATCTGTGCTTAGACAAGGCACCCCCATATGCTGCCAGAAACTGATAGCAGCAGAGGAGAGAAAAAGTGAGCTTTTCACACTTGGTGAGGTGTTATAGGGTAGCTTGGCATAAACACAGTTATCTGGTTCTTTCTGCCAAAACGATGAGCAATCAAATCTGTTCAACAATGTTGAAATGGAAATTGTCCTCTGAAGGTTTCATCATCTCAGCACTTGGATGGATGGATCAGTTCACAGCTCTACTGGTTGCTCCCTAATAAGGCCACTTACACACTTAGGAGAAAACCATTAAAAATTGAATTACCATCCTTTAATTACTTTTCTCTGTTTGCTTAAGGGTGTCTTTTTTTCTTCTTCTTCTTTTTAAATTAAAGAACTAAAGGAAGCCTCAGTGATTAGATGTTCTAAATATCTGTAACCTGGTAATGCAATACTATGAGAGATGTTAAAGAAAATATGAAAGAGCATACCTTGTTTACACTCACTTCAGTTACAATCACATCTAACTCTGAAAGTGAAGTTTCAGGTTCTTAAAACTGATTATTAAGCATTTAACAAATCATCTAACATTTAACAAATATTATGAATGATATATTTTTTTGTTTTAAACTACACTGCATACATTTTGTTAATACTGAAGGGTAATATAGCTTTGTTTACTGTCTTTAACCTAGATCTAAGTCAACTATAATGCAAAGTGCCTCTTACTCCACCTCTGAACCAATCAATGTCAATGGGAAAGTCAATGGGCTCTTCCCAGATTAACAATGTGCTCTGAAATTCTTCAAAGCATCTGCTAGGCAGAACTATGGACTTTTAAAATAATTTATACTGGAATTACAGACAGTAAAATAACATTCACTTCATCGACCAGTTACTACGGGAAGAAGGAGCAAAAAAAGTCTGAAAGCATTGGAAACATCTCTCTTCACTCAGAGCATCACAAGAAAACACAATATGATTTAGTATATCCAAGTTATAACATCCAGCTTCAACAGTACCATAGGGAAGAAACATAGAACCGACTTTGGAAGATGAGGTAAATCCTCCCAAAGAGCTATAGCAAAATATATATGTATATTATATAGGCAGAAATAGGATCTGAGCTTAATGGCCAAAAGCTAAAGATGAGAGGAAAAGAAAACTGCCTTCAGACTGGACTGTAAGTGATAAACTCCAGTGAGATCTTCTGTAGATGCTATATATGGGAACCATATATACTCACTCTTAGTAGGTACATGGGAGAGCTGGGCCTGTCAGAAAGAGCACATTGTTGTAAAACAGATAAATAGTAAGCCAGCTAAATACTTACTTGAAAACTTCAGAACCATGGGGAAGAACTTGGACTAGAAGAAAAAAAACAAAAACAAAAACAAAAACAAAAAAAAAACAGTAATGGAAGTATCTTGGACAGCTCAGGGAATAGAATAATCAAGTAGGAAAACCAAGTAAACAATATTTTCCACAGTTGCAGGATTTTGAAGCACTCTTCTTTGGAAAACTTTCCAATTGTGAATGCCTATTTACTTTAAAGTTGCATGAGTGGGAATTTGTGAGGCACAGAAAGTGCCAGTATGTAAAAGTCCTTGGAGGCCAGAAAGGGCTCAGGAGACAATTGGAAATAAGTGCCTTGTTCTAGCCTCAAACCTTCTGAGTCAAACTTCCATCTTGCCTTCTGAACCCAAAGGGCCAGTGCCTTGTTCTGGTGCTGTTGCTATCAGAAGAAAACTGAAACAGTCTCTTGAAGCCATTTACACAATGAAACAATCACTGCTGCTTTTAATATCTTCTTGCTCTAGGCAACCACCTGCTTTGCCTAGCATATATATTGCAGAATCAGCCCTGGCAGCAAAATGCAGTGGGTCAGGCAGTCTCAGTGTCACAGAAACAATGAGAAGAGATAGCACAGCTGCAAAAACCTGCCTGAGGCTCTCTGGCTTACAGGATTTTAAAGGCGTGTTTGCAGCACTGACAGTTATGGGCAGACAGTTTTCCCACACAAAGCCATTAAAAAATGGTGTGTCCATGCCTGGTTCTGAGCTCCCAAACAGCTTTTGTTGTATCAAGATTAAAGGAAGACAAGGCAGCTGGGGTTAATAAGTTGAAAATCAATGCCATTACCAAAAACAGCAAAAAAAAGAAAAAAGAAAAAATGAATCCAAGCCCTGCAGAAGCTGAAACTTTCAGCTATGCCTCTTGCTGTGTAGAAACATATTGTACAGTTCTCCTGGTTCTACTTGGATTTGATCTCAGATTTAGGGAGATAAGAACTATGGATGATGTCTTAATTTCCTGTTTATTAAAAATGCATATAGTTTATATATATGCATATGTTTGTAAATATATATATACATATATATACATCTGTGTCTTTCTATTCACTACATTGGGCTTTGGATCAGACCTTGCAGGACATTTTTAGGATTTAAATTAAGTAGCATTAGTGGATTAGTGAGGTTATGATTAGGATTAGTGAGATTATGAAATTTATTCCCACCTTCTATGAGCTGCTACAGGCTATGGTATGACAGCACAGAGCCACTTCACTGTATCTTCACACTTTCTCCACGTTTCAGAGCTAATGATGACGTACAGACTGGTAAACTAAACAGTCAGGAACATTCCTATGCATTAGAATGAGATCAGCTTTTCTGTAAAACTGTTTCGAATAGCTCTTGGCATGCTTTCAGCCTGTGTCAGTTAACTCTGTCCCATAAAGCTCATAGTCATTGTTTCTGCATTTGGACATAGGCAGTTTGTATTGCAGCTGCTCTGATACGGAGGCCAAGAGATCTCACTAGCATATACATACGCCACTCTGAGCCAGTTGGCCTCAATGCCCCCAAATGTTTCCAGACACATTTAATTTACCAGTATGGACGCTGCCAATTAGTTCAAATAATTAGAGATCTCACAGCATTATCACCAGCCTACTGTTGATCTGTTTCGTGCACTCATGATTGATGGTTGCAATTCAGAAAAGAGCAACCCAACTGTCATTGATTCAACCTACTCAATTGAAGAGCAGAACCTGAACAGGCAAGAATCCATAAATCTGAACCCAAGGTGAAATCTCCGTTTCTCCTAAACCACTCACTGGCTTTACGAAGCTGCATTTAACTTACATCACAAAGTTCTACAAGAATGAACATAAAATTAAAAAGATGTCTTAATTAGCAAAGAAATGACAACTCATTAAATATGCCTTTACACTTATTTGGATTATTCTGTTTACACAGCAACAGCTTTTTTTTTACACCAGTACATTCTGCCTATAACCTTTGTCTTAATACATGAGAATGAACTGTCAGTTCTTCTGAGCAATACTCATTTATACATGCATATTCTAATCTCTTTAACAATATTAATTTACACTGTCGTATTTTAACGTCTCTTGTTACTCCCTGGCTCCTTTCTAATTACAAAACTGTCTACCCTTTCCAAAATTAACAATGAATTATTATTAGGTTACCATTATCATGGTTCAGTAGAAGTCAATTTTCTCCTTTCATGTATTTCTTCTCTTTGTAAGAGCAATGATGATTTGTACATAGACAGAATAAGCATTTTCATGCAGAGCTTTTCTAAGCCTCTAATGAGAAAGGTGTATTTGTTGTTGTTTATTTTTCCACTTTCTACTAACAAACAAGGAAAAAACACCTAGTTTATAAGCATTTCCCATTTAAGTTGCACTGAGAAAAAACAAACATTGCATACAAAAGCATTATGAGGCCGTAGTGTTGTACATTCTGGAAAATCATAAGGAAAATCAGAAACTAAAATACTTTATAAACAAAGTATTGGGATCGATTTTGGACCGTAGGGGGGACTGGTGCTCATAGAAAAACAAAGCAAAGAACTGCACAACATCTGTGTCCGTCCAAGTGCAGAAAATGCCTTGAATCCCCAACTACCTTAGTAAACAGAGCATGCCACTAGGACAACAGCTTGACTGAATGTTAGCTGGAAAATTATTCCCTTGGTGAGTTACTGTGAGACCAACAAGGAAGGACAGAGAGGTCTGGAGGAAAATACTCAACCAAAAAAAGGTGAGGGAAAAAAAAAATTTTCAAAGATCTGTTTGGTTTCAGAACCAGAGAAAGAACCAGTGCATTTGAACCTACTTACGGTGCATTTAAGTGAAAATTTTATTTTACTAGTCTTCCTCTTACAACCTGCATAGTGATGCTTAAGACAAAGCCCCATCAGCTTTGGGTCCCTATTCTCACCTAGGATACAGAGCAAATCTGCTTAGTTATTATCTAATGCTAGAAGCATTCTTGCTCTCAGATAGGAAATTGCAGTCTTCCAGCACCAGATTTAGAATAGTGGCATTTTATTTTGTATCTAATGTATTATATTGTTAGAAGGTTATGGTAGAGCAAGGTTATTCTCTTGGTAGCACTCTACTTCATATAAAAATCCAAAGATAAACTGGGAGATTAAAACATGCTTGAAAAATAAAAATCCTCAGTAAACATGCCCACAACAGGGACATTACTACTAACTGCAAGAGGGAACTCATTATACTAAGGGTAGGATAAATAGCCCTTTTGTATAGAGCTTTAAAAGACTCCAAAAACTTATTTTCTTTATCTTATTTCTCTTACACAGAAGAATGTAAGGCCTAGAATTAAGAAATATTGGTCTTGATCTTTGCCCACTGAGGGTGAGCCTCAATGAATTCTCAGTGAAAACCATAATGAGTTCTGCTGACGCAGACGTGTTGTTAAGTCACACTTTCTCTGCTTATGAATTTCCTCAGGAGGAATTTGTCCTAGCTGACATACTGTCTATAGGCCAGAACACTAACAAAACAGTATCATCCATTTATATAGATTACCTTATGTATCTTCCCACAAATTGTAACAGATGAAAAGTATTTAATTTTGCCATCTGCAAGCAAATCAAACAATCTGATCTAAAGCTTGCCCAAGTTAGGGAAAAGGCTTTAATCGGGCTTTGGCTCACTTTCTAAATGTGACTGAGATGTTTTATAGCTATTTCCAGAAAGCAAAACTTCACTATAAATCAACACAGCATATTACCTGCTCAGCTTCATATATGCACGTTTTCTTGACTTGTTAATAAAAGCTATTCTCCCTTATTATAAAAGCTAACTCATTTTCTTCTCTGAATCTTTTCAGAAATAGGCTAAGAGCATAAGAAAATATCTTTGAGTTAGTTTATTTCCTTCCCATTATTAATTAATGGAACAAATACATTACTGGACTTAAAATGCACTCTGAAACTGTGATTTTAATATACTTTATTGAAAAAGTACACAGTTTTAAATTATTTTCAATGGGACAAAGCAATGGTCACCTCTGTCTATCTACCAAGTCCTTTTTTGATGAATCATGACTACCATATGCCAAATTCACATCTGCATGACTAGCAAAGTAAAAAGATAAATCTTTTTTTTCAACATATCTTTAAGAATTTATATCACCAACAGTTTAAAATCATGAAATGCTGATGCTCTGAATATATTTCATGTCCTCTGTGTTGCACCATTTCCCAATTCACAGTTTATCCATGTATTAGCATGCCAATTGAACACATCCATCAATGTCACCTTGAGAAAATTGTCAACAGCAAAGGAAGAAGAACAAAAGGAGGTTTAGCAGTGAGGCCTGGGACACCACCACATTCTCTTGCATTTTCCTAAAGGGAGAAAAAAAAAAAGGAAAAAAAATACAAGCCATTACACTCAATTGTGATATATAAGCATTTATCAAACTACAGAGGCAAAAGAAGATACCACTAACAAAACGAAAACCATGAAATAAATATACTTAGAAAGTAATACAGGTGCATATTTTCATTTGAACAAGTTTAGGTTATAGACTGAAACTAAGCAGGACCAACAAGAATTACACGATGACCTTCATGCCATATTTTAGGTCTCATTCTGCATTCCATTACAACACCAAAGGCACTACTAAATAGTTACTCTAGAGTAAAATTGGTGTCTATGAACATATGCTGTACGAACGACTGTAGTCATGTCCTGTCCTGGTCTCTATCTTCTTGCTGCTAGACAAATGAATATTGTGGAGAACACAGGCTAGTAAATATGTGCAGTGATCCCTCCCAAGCAATATTATGTGTAAATGTAATGACTATACCACGGCAGTTGATATAGTGAAGTTAGTCACTGAAAAAAACATTAACAGCACGAAGTTCCCAACCATCTCTAATAAGGAATCTTGCGGTCAGTGCCTGAGGCAGAATGAACTCTCAAATATTCCTGGCTGCCAGTCTGTGCTTACATCCTACCACTTTCTATTATGTGATATAAAACAGTCTACAAAAGCAGCAAGTCAAGACAATGTCTATAGGAGTACTAAAATTTTTTTCTGCACTTACAATGTCACTCACTTCCCTGTGTTCTGAGTGATCTGAATATTTCCTGATGTTTTATATTAGAAGATATCTCTCCTCTTTATTTTTTCATAGAAATAAAACATCTACCAGAGTCCAAACGAAAGAAGTAAAAACTTACTTCAGGGTGAAATCCATGACAAGATTCTGGGCGTCTTCTTATCTTCTGAGATTTTAAACGTTCACATTTAAGAGATTCGTTATGTATGATGTAGTTAAGGAGAGATCTTCTGAGCACTGCATTTAAATGTCCTGAGTTCATCTGAGTGTTTTGAAATGCATATAGTGCAATTATTTTAGCTTCTTCCTTTTCCCTCTCAAATATCCAAGGAGAAATGTGTGGTCAACATAAGAAAAATAAGGTAATTCTAAATGCCTCAGTGATCCATTGCTTAGACAGTATCATTTGCACTTACACTGTTAACCTGTCTTTCAATAATAAGTCTGCAATAAAAGCGAACTACTTTTGATAAATTCCATCTTAAGAGAGAAAACAAACCCAGAAATATAAGGAACAGCACAGAATAAAAAGTATGGCAACTAAAAATACAAGTGAAATATTTACTTTACTAAATTTTCATATTTATGGAAAGCAGCATTCTGAAACATTTTCAATGCTCCAGTACAACTGTAAAATAATTTTTAAAAAAGTCTATACTGTAAGAAGTTTCATAAATTCTAATATCAGCAGCTCAGGAGGAACTTACATCCTTATTGCCTAACATGGAAGATTTTCAGCTATCTAAAAAAGCAGACTGTGACCTTACAATACTTAAAGATGTGTGCAAGTGTGTTTCTTAATTTGTATTGGTTATCCTAAATATCTAAAATGTGAATTACAGCCCCAGCACTTTATAATGGAGAATGATGCATTATTTGAGATTCTTAAGTCATGTAATGCAAGTTTTTATGTAAGAAGAAATTTTTCAATACTTGCATCTTGAATCTCTTCTTCACAACTTGGCAAATAAAAGGATATACCTTATTTCTATAGGTGCCATGGTAATTGGCGGGACAGAATCACAGAAGCATTCATTGTCCACTACCACCATAAAAAGATTGCTGCTTGGGATTTGCTGGATGACAAAAGACCTGCAAATAAAAAAGAAAGCAATTAATGGTAATATTCTGTATTTCTTAGCAACAGGTTTTGTTAAGGTATTTTGAACTTCTTAACAACATCTGTATTACAGTCACAAACATCATTGACTTTATAACTTTATATATAATCATACTAAATCTGTACACCTTGTAGAGGCCTTGGGCAATGCTTTCCTCAGCTCATAGAATATGGCTGCACATTTTGAGATGTTCATGATGCTTAGCAGACAGGTGTAGCAGAACGGATAGGCTTATACTGCTGATATGCTAATGCCTGTCACCCTGAACTGGGACACAAGTGAATTACCAAGGAGTTTATCATTTTTTTTTCTTCCTTTAACACTGAATCTTTCCTACATAATGAATACTTAGCTATCTATTTATGATCTGGAATTTTTAAGTACACATGAAACTAATCTGCATAAATAAGTAAGGTTCTTCTGCAGCCAGATGGCAATAACTCCTGGTCCCTCCTTTAGCCTCTAGAATCACATTAGGGGTTTATTCACTCTGGACCTTGCGTGTAGCTACTTGAACTATTGAGAAAGATCTCAGCTTTCACCTGGCCTGTTGAGAGTCATTTTATTACTGAGACAACAAATGAGAGATTAAACCTCAAAATCTTCCTAAGTGAGGAGATTTATTTTAGAATGATGACGACTAAAAATGGTGATAAATCAGCACCACATTAAGACAAAGTATGCAATTCAAAGGGCATGAGAGAAATAAAGGCATTGCTTGTGAGAAGGAAAGCACCCAGGAGAGACCAGGGAAGGAATCTATGGACACAATTCAGTGATCCACATAGTTTCAATAAGCTGAACTCTTAAGCATGTACCAAAGAGAAAGGGTGGAGGAAGAGCTAGAGTAGGCACTGTTTAAACCTTTCTTTGAAATTCAGGACATGATACAAAGAAAGGCTTTAAGACTTAGAGCCATTTCTTTATAAATATAAATATATATTAATGTTATGTCAGAATTTCTATATCATATTTACAGAATATCTGCCATACTGAGTATTGTTGAAATCAGACAGTTCCAGGAATTAGGTGTTTTTCAGTGTGGTACGCTAGTAAATGCACAGAACCTTAAGTGATGGTTTGAGCACCAAGATGATGTGGAGAGAAACATATTTTTCCTCAGATACCTTTATTTAAAATACATATTGTCTTACTAAAATAACTCCCTGCATTTTCCAAAAATCACAGAAGACGAAATAGTGGAAGCGGTGGGGAATATTTGAACCCAGCTTCAGAAAAAAATAATTGGAAAACCCGCTATAAAAATGTTGCCAACGGAAAGATTAAACACTTTTTGGTATTTTTTAAACTTACTAAACCTCCATTAAAATTACACTTAGAGTGATCTGCAATATGTTAGCTTTATGTTTATACATGAAATATACATTTATGGCATAATGTAAGAGGCTGAACTTTATAAATGTACCTACCAAACAGCTGGAGCATGTAGCAAGACTGACATCATTGTAATGGAGCATCTGTGGCTTTGTGGATTTGTGTGTGGGAGAAATGGGGCCAATAAAAGGAAAGGAGGGAAAATCTTTAACAGACAGTAACACCAAAATTGTAGTGCATGAATTTCACAAAACAGTTATGAATAAATCAAACCCCAAAGGACAGAAAAAAAAAAAAAAAAAGTGATTTTATTTCATTTGGATTTTGAGCATTCAGAAACTTATATTTATTGAATCTTTAAAACTAAAGAAAAGTACCTGAAAGACAAAAAATATTGTCACAATTAATTGTTTGCTAAATGATTCATTCCTCTTTGAGGAGTGGGGAATAACCACTCTTCTGTTGTACCTAATGTATGTCTGGCTCAAAGTGCTTTTGTAATAACCCCTTTTTGTGCTCCCCAGATGAATACTGAAGCCTGTGAGAAAGCATGTACCGTACAGCCAGCCTTAAAGGTGGCATTTCACAAAAGGTGGACACATTTCCCATTTTATTTCTTCTTTCAGCCACTTCTGTAGTGTGGCATAAGGACTGTACAGTATAGGGTACTCCTTCCGCAAAGAAGAAAGGGGAAAAAATAATAATAAAAAAAAATTAACCCAGAAGAAAGTTTTCACTATGGAATTGTGATGTTGAGTAGATGATTACATGGATTCTCTCACAAAATGGTTAAAAGCTATGAAGGTTGGTAGGAATGAAGTTCTACAGAAAATTTTGCTAGACATGGTAATTTGGGTTACTCTGTATATGCCTGCATTTATGGAAATTATCAGTTAAAGAAGCTGCAGTGAGCAATATATTAAGTCAAAAAAAACACTGTACTTTTGGAATTATATGATAGACATCTACAATTTACACTGGTTCCATTTACTGAACACTGAATATTGTTATAAATCTATAGTCTGTTTATCTATTACAAATGTTTGTAAGGTGCCTAGCCTTAAGGTAACTGCAAAGGAATATGTGACTGTCAGATAAACAGCCATAAAAATATGAAACCTCTGGCTTGCTGCAGCAGTTATATTCCATAGGGCAAATCTATCTTAACCAATATATTGCAAAGTGGAACAACTAGCTTCTTATTGACCATATTAGAAGTAAATTCAAAAAAGAGCATTAACTTCCACAAGTAGTAAATGAACGTTTTCTCTTTTACAATTATTGAATGTAATCTTGAACTGAAGTTGTGAATCCAAATGTATGTCCTCACCAGTCATTGACTTGTGTGTTCACAGGCAAAGGATTAAGATATCATCAAGTGAAGACAGAGGACTGAAGACAGTCTGAGTTGAGCAAATAATTAGGAAAAAAAAAAAATCCACTTTAGCTTTCTTTTCTATTAATAGAACGTGCACAAGCAAATTATACTTCTTTCAGCTGCTGCAATTTAAGATTATTTCATAGACATAAGGTATTCTTACCCTCACTAGGTCATCAGCAAAGAAGTTTCTGCCAGTCATTAACCTCTGCAGTTGCTCTGTGACTATTCAGATAATTCACCTGGCACTGCTTCCATGCCCAAGCTGGGGAAAGCCCACAGTCATCCCAGCAGTGGGTCTTCTTTTTGAGTTCAGCATTCAGTTTCCATGGTGACACGCACATGCATCTTTGAAGCTAATTTTGAGTGAATGTACATGCCAGTAAGTCTCAGGAACTGAACATTCACAGGTAACAAAAGGTGCATAAACACAGTCGGAACAAAATATTTTAAATACTGAAATATTGCACCAAAATGTTTCATTGTGTACACCAAGATTTAGCTGCGAGGGAGAAGAGTTTCTAGCAAAGCAGCTTGCATGACTGCAGTGGGAAATAAAGAAAGTTGCTGACAAACTAATGAAAATGGCCTTGCGTTTCAAGTAAGCTCCTCTGTGAGTCTCTAAAGTTTATATTACAATAAGCATTTATGAACACCTGCTGGCTGAGGCTGTCCTTTGTGTCACTGGCAATATGGGAGTGAACTATCAGTGAGAAAGTAAAGATTTCTATCAAACTTTATTGCTGGTTTAAAAAACATAAGAAATGTTTAATGCCTGTGTTTAATAATGATGGAGAATGTTTGGTTTAAAAGCTCTTTTTAAGTTAAGCAATGTAAATCTTTTGATTTGAACCTTTTTCCTTTACAACAGTATTTGATAGTTGAAGCATAGAAAAAACCTTGCATATGTCTCCATATATAAAATGTAATAAGCGGTTGTGGTTCCTGTTACGTTGAAGTCACACTGAGTCAATAAGAACCTTAGTAATTATTTCTGCTCCATCTTTCATCCACTGAGGAACTGGCTTGGTTTATTTAAAGTGCTGGTCCAGAGGTTCAAAATAGGCCTGAACACAAACTGCTTCTTCATTTTGCTTTCAAAGAGAAGGTGAGGAAGGAAGAAATTTAATACTTGAAAGGGGTAGAAAGAAAAGCTAGTCATGCCAAACTGTTTTGTTAACCAAGAAAAACTAAGAGCAGAGAAGAAACCTTCCAGAAACTCTGTATTTTGAGTCAGAGCATTTAATAACACTTCTCATGTTGCACACCCCTTATCTATTCCTTTCTAACCTATTTCTGTATCAGACCATATAAAAACATCTGCATAAATATCATTCAAAATGATTTGGAAAAAAATCAGCTTCATGCTTTACCTGAAAATAGTAATGGTTTTGCATGCAAGTATTTATTAAATCTGTTCCTTCAGAATCATTTTTCCATTGTGGAATAAAACACAGAAAATTTGGAATTCAGGTCTCACTGCATTCATAATTATATTTGCTAAAGTCATGCTTATGCGGGCATGATAATAAAGCATGCTTTTAAGAAGTGAGTTCTTATTGCATTCTCTAAGGCCTCAACACTATATGTGCCTGGTGGCTGAATGACTCTTCCCACAGGGAACCAGTTATTTCTAATTTCTTAAGATAGCCTAGAATTTTGAAACTTTAATAGAAGGACTGTAATACACATCTTGGAGGGCAGTCAAAATGGCTACCCTTACTCATGTAACTTAGGTGCCTACTAATGCTGCAGACACAGACTATTCAAAGATAATTCAGACCAGGAGCTTGTCTTTGGTGATCTGAGTAATCCTCTGCCTGTCTTCCTTTCTCTTAAATGGCAGAATAGTGACCCTGTAGGGAAAAGCATCCGAACTCAGTGAAATTTGATGCCTAGAGCTAAATGCAGACCACAACACCTGTTCTAAAAAATCTATCAAACTACATTAAAACCTGTTTGTTTTTGTTTTTGTTTTTGTTTTTTAAACTTGAATCTCTTCATCTTGTTTGTATATATTAAAGTTTTCATACAGTTACATAAAATGTATTGTTTCTTCCACAGACTATTATTCATAGAATCATCAAGGTTAGAAAAGACCTCCAAGATCATCTGGTCCAGCCTTTCCCTTACTACCAATATCACCCACCATGTCCCTAAGCACCTTTCCTTGAACACCCCCAGGGGCGGTGACTCCACCACCTCCCTGGGCAACCTGTTCCAATGCCTGACTACTCTTTCTGAAAATAAATGTCTCCTAATTTCCAACCTGAACCTCCCCTGGCACAACTTGGGGCCATTACCTCTAGTCCTCTGCGAGAAGAGGATGACCTCCAGCTCCCCACACCTTCCTTTCAAGTAGTTGTAGAGAGCAATAAGGCCTCTCCTGAGCCTCCCCTTCTCCAGACTAAACAACCCCAGTTCCCTCAGCTGCTCCTCACAGGACTTGTGTTCCAGGCCCTTCACCAGCTTCGTAGCCCTTCTCTGGACACACTCCAGGGCCTCGATGTCCTTGTAGTGAAGGTCCTTCTTTCTCTTTCTTTCATCTTGCAGCATCTGAACCTCTGGTCTGGCAAAGTATCAGTAAGACAACTGGAGAGTGACCAATATGCCTAGAAGGGAGGGGGATGTTCAGATCTCGGGGAAAAGGGCAGGGATGATAGGACAAGCAGTCCTGTAGTAAGAGCATGGCCAACTTGAAGATCACACCCTTCTGTAAGCCACTTACTGCCATCACTGCTTAATACAGGACATTGCTTCATGACTGAGTCACAAGGTACAAACTCTGTATATGCATCTTCTCTATGAAATTTCCCTAACATAACCGCATCCATAACAGGCAAAGCTGAAATAATTCAACTTCAAATATGTAAAATGTGTCTTATTCTGCTAAGCTAACATAACGTTTAAGTTGTTTACTTTCTAGTATTTGACTATAACATCTGCTATTAAAGGAAATCGATATCACTGTTAAACAGATTAGTCTCTGTATTTCCACACAGAAGAACTAATCCATTTCTTTGTCTAACGGCATTCATTTTTGGACAGAATGCAAACTAAACCCAGACCTGAGGTTTCCCTATTAATAAGCAGCCATTTACATAGCCTCAGACATACCTAATCTTAAGAACATATGTTGAGTGCAGCGTATTTTGTATGGGACTGACAGTGAGCCAGACAGCTTGTAGAGAGGACACAGTCATATTATACTATTCAGACTGGGCATCCCAAATGCCATCACTTATTGGTCACCTGCACTGAAATATTTTCCTTTTCCTGGCTTACAACCGCTAGCTGGTGGCCAACGACACTGCTACAAGACACATTTCAATGACAAAGAGTGACAGTAAACCTCTAAGTAGCATTCAGCAGTATCTGGCTTTCAGATCCATTTCCCCATTCCTTCTTCATACAGCAAAGGTTGCAAAGTGTTTTAGGGGACAAAATGAATAACAAGCAATGGGGAACCCTGAAGATACAGGACAAGGTTATGCTTGACGAACCAAAAATTTAGAGAAAATATCTTTTCCTTATCCTGCAGAATGGAAGATATTTCTTTGCAGTTTGGAGACGATTTGAGTATGACACCAGCATTAAGAGCAATTCAATTTATTTAAAGACAGTGCTGTGTGTTTCTAGTTAAAACTTAATTCTTGCTTTATCACGGATACACTGCACTGTTGTGCTTTGCTTTAAACCATGTATCTCAGGACTAAGAATTATTTTGATCTATATGACATATTTTACAGCTAATATTTCTTTTTTTCTTTTTTTTAATTTTACAAAAATATGCTATTATATCCATGCTCATGATGACAGATGCTAGCTATGCAGTCAAGTATATGGTTGCAATAAACACACAGTTTAGGCAGGATTTTAATTCTACAAACATTTAAATAGCTGTTTAGATTCATATTTGATTTCATGATCATAAGCTTTAACACCCCGATTCAAGGAAAAAAATCCATTATATGTATATTCTTTTTTTTCCTGGTTTTTTTTTTTCCTTTTTTTTTTTTTTCTGTAATCAGTCTCTTTTAGGAGGCAATAAAAAAGAGACCTTTTAGCTAGCAGTTGTTTTGCCCATGAAGAAGAATCCTACAAAACATGGAAGAATTTCACTATGATTGTTTGAACTGGAAAAAAAAAATAGGACAATGTTTTCAAATTGGCAACCTAAATGCAGGCACAAAGACTTGAAAAAATATTCTGAATTTCTATGGTATTCAACTCAGTCCCCACTGGAAGCTCTGATGTTTGAACATCTATGTAAAGCTGGCCACTTCCCTCCAGGCCTTTCATTGTATTTTTTTTGAGTGCAGACATGAATTATAGAAGTTTGAGTATTTTGGATTAAGATTAGTTTTTAATTTGAGATTACATTTCATATCTGTCAAATTTGATCTTTCCTATTTTTTAGAGAAAGAAAAAACATACCAGCACCAGGGTACAGTAAACGGAAAATGTTGTGCACTCTGCACTCAAATATCTCTTCCTAACATAACTGTTGGTTGCAAATGTTCAACCCTAATGGTCTGGAACAAACTTTAACCATTCAACTGAAGTGCAGATATCCGCTGTGCTTTACCCAACTCCTATCATGTGCTTTCCAGGCTGCTAGCTACATTTCCAACCCACATTTCTTTCACTTATCGCATTTTTAAATGAATGAATTAAATGTTTATATCACAATCATAAATTGGGCTACTTGTGTGTGGTTTTTTGTTTGTTTTTGTTTTGTTTTGTTTTGTTTTCTTCCAAATAAACGATGGTAGAGAATGGAATATCTTTAACGCAATTTGTAAAAATAATATATATGCCAATAGTAACATTTATTAGTGAAGTTAAACTATATGAAAAAACAGCTAGTCATTCTCTCATATAAAAAGACACAGATAAGCTCTCAGCTTCAGGCCTGTAACGTGACCCCATGCAAGCAACATACTGCTACCACATATAGCCTCACTGACTAGCACAATTTGGTGTTGGTATAAATGTACCTACTTAAAACAAATTTTAGATTCAAGGACTTAAAAGAACAATATCATCCTCACTGTCCCTGGGCCTGCCAACGATCTGGAACCTTGGAAAGCTGTTGCATGGTTGGGAACTGCTTTGTTTGATACAGTAAACCCCAGAAGTGCCCTTCGTCTCTCATTATCAATCAGGGAAAGCTTTCTCATAAATCTACAGCTCAGATAATAATACCTTACCAAACACATCTTAGAAACTTTACAAACATCCAAAAGTTTTGGGTATATAGAATTTGGAATGAAAAAAGTACTTGTGTACTGAGGATTTCTAGTCCAGATGCCCACCTTTATGAGGATGTAAGATTATGGAGAATTTTGGATCACTAGAGTTAAAGTGGAATGCAAAACTTTTGCAAAGAAATCAAGCTCAGCAATCCCACAAATGTTAAATGTTAGTCAAGGTTGATGTTCCTGAACAAATTTGAGCTCACTTTTGAGACTGGCATAAACGGGTCTCCCTAGTCAGTGAGTACCCAATTCTATGATAAACTGCTTACAAGAAACAACAGAGGGGATACAGTAATGGGCATAAAACAGTGTATCAGAGGGATCTTAAAACTCAGGCGTTGCTTTCTGACATTGGTCACAGGTTAGCAGAAGACAGAGAGATGCAGCTCTACTATGGCGTTAGCCAATGTGTGTTTTTAGCATTTGAGTCCTACTCAAGTAGTTGGGGTTTGTATTAAGAGAAATCTCAGATATTTTTTAAAATGTTAGACGATGTCTAAGCTAAATTCTAAATATAATTTAAATATTAAGAAGCTAGATGATTTCCTCTGATTTAGGAAGGCTCACAGATATCACATGACATTGTAAAAGTCAGTTCTGAACTGCATGAGGGCTAACTACTATTTAGGTCTACTCTACAAAGCTGATCTAACTATAGCAAAGAAGCAATTTGTATAGTTCGTACAACAAGCCACCTGCCTAAACAGCCGAACAGTTATTGTGTCAGTATAGTTATATTATAAAGCGAGCTCGATTACAGTATAAAAATTAGAAAGCCACAAATACATAAGTAGTGCTTCTTTGATTTATTTTAGTTTTAGGTTTAGGTTTAGGTTTTTCTATCAGGTTTTTAACATTTATAATCAGTATAACTATGATAACAAAGCTATGTGATACCAACTGCATTGCATTTTTTTGAACTAGTTCCTAAGTCTATTTTTCAAAGAATAAACACATCAATGTAAAGATTTCTGGAACTGTTTTTAGACAGAGACTCTTTGTAGAGCTACTAGGAGAACAGGAATTCTAGGAATATAGACTATAATTACATCAATGATAGTTAAATACTATTTGTTCACAACTATTTAAATATTTGTTCATTGATCTTTTCTACTTGTATATAAACAGGAGTAAGAAATTCCGATACTATTTTGATTAAGATTACATCCATAGGAAAACTACAATGTCAATCAATACAGACTATCCGTACATCAGTACCTAGGGTGGCACAATCAGAGAATCACGGAAGTTTAGGGATTGGTAGGAACCTTGAGAGATCATCTAGTCCAACCCCCCAGGAACAAATAAGAACAGATCTACCCAAAAAAGGCAATACTAAAGATCTAATGTCTACCTTATTCATACTCTGGGGATGTATTTCAAATTAGCTTGTCTAGCTCCCTGGACTGAACTTTTGATTTCATTTCATACAGAAAATCAAGCTGGCATGGTCCAGGACTGCCATGAAACACAAACTGATGTATAAACAGCAGGGATGATCAGGAGTTGCATTAAAAAAAAAAAAAAAGTGTAATAAAATATAGAACTAAAATGCTCATTGTATGTGTCCACAATGTGCTTTACAAGGATGTTGTTCATTTGTGTAGATATAAACTTTACCAACGACTGAGAATACAAAATCTGAAAGAATTAAGTACACTGCATGTCATCATCTCCACAGCTATTAAAAACTCTGTATTATTTAAGGAAATATAAATGTCCCCTGCATGGCATTCAAATATGAAGATTCACGTTGTTTTTCAAACTCAAAGGTTATTAAATATCTGTTAAACTCCCAAGTCCTTTATAAAGAGAAGTGTTAAATGTACAGATGCCTAAGTCATATTTGTGTTGTTTGTCATCAGTCAGGCTGTATTATATTGTTAATATATTATAAACTGAAATGGGTTTCTAACTATTAGCAATTCTTCACAAGTATGCCTGGCTTTAAAAATTCACTTCAGTGTCTTCCAATTTTAATAAGTTTTCCTGTTCCAAACAATTTTTGATATGTATATTACTACTCAGATGAATATATTATGACATTCATACAACAATTTAAATCTCTTGTCATTACAAAGCATCCTTTCACTGTGTCAGCTACTATCTATCATTTGGTTAATATTTATTATGGCTTGTTTAAAATGTAAAATTATGTTAAGTTTTAAGCAGTGGTAATATTTACGTTTTACAGCACTACTGAGCTTAACTATGAACACTGAATGAGTGGAGATCACCACTTTCCCACGCTTAAATTTTCTATGTAAACTTCTCAAGCAGTTCAGCTGTGGGCTATTTGGAAGATATAAGTGGGGAACTGGGGAGCTAAGAGATGGAGCACAACTCATCCTACTTGTCAGAAAACAAAACAAAACAAAACAACCCTACAGTGAAACTTATGAATCATCACAGAATCATAGAACAGCTTGGGTTGGAAGGGACCTTAAAGATCATCTAGTTCCAACCCCTCTGCAATGGGCAGGGACACCACCCAACAGATCACGCTGCCAAGGGCCTCATCCAACCTGGCCTTGAACACCTTCAGGGATCGGGCATCCACAACTTCTCTAGGCAACCTGTTCCTGTGCCTCACCACTCTCTGAGTGAAGAATATCCACCTAACATTTAATTAAAATCTCCCCTCTTTTAGTTTAAAACCATTCCCTCTTGTCATATTGTTATCTGCCCAAGCAAAAAGTTGCTCTCCATCTTTTTATTAAAAAAAAAACCAAACATTGATAAGCTCCAATGAGGTCCCCCCAGAGCCACCTTTTCTTCAGGGTGAACATTCCCAGCTCTCTCATTCTTTCTTCATAGGAGATGAAAACATCAATGGACTGAATTGCTAGGAAGCTGCCCAATGCATCTCCAAGATTTTATAGTACTTACAGATGGACCACATTGTCAGTGCTATGAAGTTTCCTTATGAAAAAGTTGTACACAACTGCAAGAAAAGACCACTGTACATTTCCTTATCTTTCTCTACTTTCTGTGGAATCCTCATTTCATTCAGTACATATTCCTTACCATCAAAATGATGTTTGAAAAGAGATTACTCTGGTTAATTATTTTATTTTTTTCACATTAAATATACTTTTTATCCTTTGATCCATAGTGATTTTTTTTATTCTCTAGATTTTTCATGACCACTACAATGCCAAACAAATGGAGAGACAGAGTCTGAATTAGCAAATAGAGATGTGCATGGCTTTGTCAACTAGACAAGCAAACTCCAAGGTTTTGATTCCTCTTGGAAAACTTTGATATAAACAGAAATTGAGAATAATAATGAAAGGCTATCTCCAATGCTAGGTGCTATTCCGTGTATATGCAGCTATAACACTGAATTCAACTAACACATTAAAAAGGGTCCAAAACAAAGAAGGAATATTAAAAATCTTTGCCTTAAAAAAAAATAAAGTGTTGACAACTGTCCAAAGGATTGTTAAACTAATGACTGTCAGGCACAGACCTTCCTGGTAACATGGATATCATGTCCTATTATTTCATACACCTATTTTCTTAAATGAAAATAGTAATTTACAGTGTTTCCTGAACTGGTCATTCAAAATATACATTATCAAGGGTAAAGATAAAATTACCCATATGGTGACTTTAAATTGCACCTGCATGACAAACAGTATAATCACTGTTGCTTTTGGAATAAAGAGGAAATTAGTCAGCATACACATTGGAGACGTGTTGGTAACATGATATAGGATTTTACACTAAGTATAAAAACCTTTAGTAAACAATTCCACTAGACCGATTGCATAATTTGATACTTTATTAATTTTTTTTTAGGGAAGAGCAGAAACCGATCTTTCGGGATCTCGTGGAGTTTGGGGGCTTCGGCTACTACAAGGTTCTTCCAATATTAATGTTGCTCCAAACACTTTCTAACATTGATAAATATTCTGAAAGTCTGGAAGATCCTGATTTCAAAACAGAGGTGCAAGATGACTCCATAGACACAATTTTGACTCTTGAGACTTCAAGAATTAACTACTGAAGTATGTGGAATGCTGTTTCCCTTTAAGATGCTCCTTGACTTCAATGAACATATAAGTAAAGCTCTTAGAGATTAAAATCTGTTCACCATCGTCAAGATCACCAGTGTGACTATAGCATACCTTTGGCTCAACATGGGCATAGGTCAAAACCATTTATTTGTATGGTATCACATGTGAACTTGACATGGTTGCTGAAAAAACAGCCATATAAAACACACAATCTAAAAATAAAGTGTGGTGAAATATAGGGAACATTTGCTTCAGGGTCATATAAGATGGATATGGTAAAATGAATACAACCTAAAATGTCTTCTAGAAGACTGATAATAATTTACTGCCCAAACTACTCTAGGAAATCTACAGGGATATTCTGATGCATGTATATAGAGCTCTGAATGAGAAGAAATTGGCCCTTGATGCTTTGCTTGTTTTATGTGGCAAGCTGATTTGTTTAGAAGTAAACTAACTACATCTGAAAAGGCAAATGATTATTTATTTCATGGGAAATTGAACTGCATATTTATTTACACATTTTAAACACGATCAAGTACAGCAGTTTGGCAAGCTTCTACGATCAAAAAATGCAGAAACATTTTAGCAAATGATGGCATAGCTCAAGATTAAGTGGTTTTTAAAAACTGTTACCATTTTAATGTCTACAGATTACACTATTCCTGACACCGATATACTCATGCCCTGAACAATCTGAATCTAATTTGCATCGTTATTTATCTGTTACTGCCAAATAAGTGCAATCAGTGGACAAGTCTTAAATTTGCCATTAGAAATCTACACAAAGGGTTCAGCGTCATCATGAACTATAATTCCACCATCATTTATCTCTTCTTATTGACAATGAACAGAACACAATTCTCAGCCTCTAAAGAAAGCAAGACAAGTCATCTGTTTTATTGATGATCTTCCCCGTCAGATAATTGTCTGCTTACTAACAATGCAATGGGGCAAATATATAGTACATGGGACAGTGTTTAATCAATTGAGCAATTCCTACTAATTTAACAATTAATTTTCATGAAGTATACAACATAGTAAAGGAAATACTTTTCATCTTGCATAATTAAGACAAGTGCAAAAGTCTTTCCCTGAGTTAGGATGATTGTAGCTACATATTTCCTTGCTTCCCTAGTGAGCATATACCTTTCTGGTATTTACTTTTCTCTTTATTTTGTGTTTTAAGTCTGTGCACAAAGAATCAACTAGGAACAAAACTACTTCTTCAAGTTTATGGTATTCACCTTGTGCAACCACAATTACTGCAACTGAAATAGAAGGGGGCTTTGGTTTTGGGGTCAATGGATGTATTGCCAGATTCTTGAACTGCACTGAGGTCCAGTATATTATCACACATGAAGAGAAGTTAAAAGGGCAGATTTTTAAACATCTGACTTTGCAACTGCTGCCTGATTTCTATATCCATAGTTTCTAGAGTTGCACATGCAAATTTGGCACCATGCACTCAATTCAACTTTGAAATTCTAATACATACTTAATATTTAAATCCATCAAGTATTTTGATGAGTAAGTTGCTGTGTTTACAGATGATCTATACCCACTCTCATAGCTGCCTGAGTTAATGGTAAAATTAATGGTATTTATAAAAATGAATGAAACTAAACAAAAATATCAGAATTTTCATGTGAAAATTAGATTTGCAATGAGAGAAAACTTTTTTTTTTCCTTCCTGTTTGTTCTAAAAATGGATGAATAGATATACTAAAAATATCAGGCATCTTTTTCTGGTCAGATATCATAACAGCCATCGTCCATTCTAATTTATAACAACAAAACATAATTTTTAGTGCTTTTTAAACTCTGCAACACTGAGAGTAGCAAACGGCAAAAACTGGTCATGTAACTGGTGAGAGCCGCTGGAGAATTTTGGTTGACATACTTGCATTAAAAATTGGCTAACATACTGGGGCAATACCTCACAACACTGCAAAAGCATTGAGATGCTTATTTAGCCAAAGAGTTCAAATCTAATGCCTAATCAAAAACACATCTCTGAACAGCAGAACATCTTTAAAACCTACACTAAGGGTCTTTGGCATTAGTATCTTTCTGACTCAACAGAAAGAGCGCCAGTCAACATTGATAAAAAAGAATTTCTCTTTGGCAATTAACTATTTCGAGTACTGAAGCTGCCATGGAACATTTAACAGTCTATCATCTGAGTTTTCTGATGTACCTCCCCCCTCCTTTCTTTTTTTTTTTTTCTTCTTTTCCTATAAAAGGGAATAGCTTACTGGAAAACATGAAAGCATTTCAGATTTTTAAAGAATCCTAGTTTTTCTCTTTTGTTGACAGTGCTTAGAAAATGTGGGTTGACTTGTTTTTGATTGCTGTTTAAATAACAGATTAATTTAATAATCGTTGGGATATTGAATAACAAAAAATTACAGGGTTGGACAGCCAAACCCTGACCCTAATGACATTCTTACGTTAATTCTTATTTTCTTTTAGGCTCCTGCTTTCTTAATAAAACCTATATTTTTGAAAATCAGTTTTAAACATTGCCAATTATCTCAAAGTAGTATTTATTTTCTGCTAGTAAGAGATAAGTTTACATATACAGAGTATATTTTATATGTCTGTATATATTTAGTGCCTGACTTAAGTCCACTTCAGTTTATAGGTTCTCTTCCATTGCCTGAATAAGTTTTCAGAGATGGCTTGCAAAGGTGAGCCAGCTATTTATGAAGTAATTAACATGCAGTCCTTTTTACTGAGTGTCATTTATTTGTGAGGATATTTTAAATCTAAGCACCCATCATGAAATGTTAGGACTGGAAACATTTATATGAACAAGGTTTAGTTTTCATAACTACAGTTGGTAACTGTTCCCCTTGGATTAAGCACTGTGAAGTGCTGAGTATTCCTACAAGACCAGTAACAGCACATCCAGTACTGAATCAGACTGAGCCTTTGACTCTCACCATGTGACCTTGTTGACTATGACTGTGACTTTGTTAGCAATAACACAGTATTTGTACTCCAAAATGTTATCTAAGTAACATTATATGGTTTCAATTAACAGCAGTCATAATTTTCACTTCTACTATGCAACTGCTTTTATACTCCTTACTCAGACAAGGGCTCTACTGTGCCTGACACTGTAGGAAAGAAAGACAGTGACTTGAACAAATAACTTGTGACACAAACTTCCTTGCAGCAGAGTATTTGCACAACTTTTGGTTGCAAACCTGTTCACAGAATACTGACTTTTTCTAGAGTGTCCTTGAAACGAAATGGTAAGCCTGCAATATTAGAGTGCATGCATATTCAGCTAAATATTTACATACCTCTTCTTCTATTTGCAATCAAGATTTGCAGGTATACATCATAAACAGATTAATCTATAACACAATCCAAAGAGGGCGCATAAAATAATTCCACTGTCTCAATGGGATCTGAATTGAGCCCCCAGTACGCAATAGATGATGAGCAGAACACAGCGTCAGTTTAAGACTCTGCATATAAAGCTGAACCCTAATTCTGAGTCATTGAGCTCATCATTCTTGAATTATAAGTATTAAGCAATACACTTGCTTGTAAAAATATTTATTGATACTGAGGCCACGAAATAGAAAACTGTGTCAGAAGATGTAGGTCTACAAAGGACTTTTGGGTCAAAGTCCTTAGCTGTTCTGCGGGAAAGTGTCCTGGGTTATAACAAAAATATTTGGAATCTAATGCAGTCTGCAATCTTAGATCCAATTTGTAGATTGTTAATGACAGTGGGTAAACGGTATAATGAAGAACTTTCCCATGAGAATCTAATGGTTCTTCTGGATTATTTCTTTAGGTTTTGTCATTGCTTGTGGAGAAAAATAATGGGTGCCTTGATATCAGTTTGTATCTTACAGGGTTTTCTTTTTTTTTTCCTTTTTTTTTTTTTTTGTTCCACTGTGGAACACAAAATGTTTTTCTATGAAAAAGATCTTAGTGCATTATTTTGAAATACTATAATTTTCACTAAACTCAGTTTCCAACTCAGCGCTGTCCAAGCATTTCAGAATTGTGTTATTTTTGAAAGTTATTTCCTTTGACCTGAAGTTACCTAAGAAGACAGACTGAAATCTGTATTCCTTTGAGAAAACCTAGTCCTGTTAAATTAATCTTGTTTTCATGGAGACATGACGGTTTGCAATATTTAATCATGAGAGATATGATAATTTGTTATACAACTTCTCAGTAATCCCCCACTAAATGATCACAAAGCTGCTTGAACTCTACAAAGCTGGCACAAGCATCCATAGCAGTGTAATATACATTGTATTTGATATGTCAAGTGGAAAAGTCATAGCTTGATTTTGTTGAGTTTGTCCTTTTTCAGTTAGTGGGACCTATTGTTACACTTAAAGGGTTCCCTCGGATCAATTTACAAAGCACTTGTGCTTCTATCTCACAAGACCATGTAAGAAGAATTATTCACATGAGACATTAATAATTTCCTTTTAATTAGAAGTTGTTCAGCAGCAAATTAAAAGTGACTATTAGCACTTAAAATATATCTCCAATCTACTTACTCTTATTTCCTGTTCTAAAACAAGATATTGAAGAGAAAATTTAGGAGCAAATCCAGAAGCGTACCTATTAACTTCAAAGAGAAGAAGTTTTCACCTTTGTTTGCTAATTGCATGTTGATTTAGTCTGGAAGGGGACAGTTTTAACAATTTTTGATTGATTTATAAATTCTTCTGGACATTTATATTAATAGACAAATTATTACTGTAAATATGTCTTCTTTTAACCCTATGAGGAGTGACTTTACAGTAGCACTGGCAGAACTGACAAGGTTACAGCACTGACACGTGAGATTTGTTGCTACTAACTCAGCTTCCGTGCAATGAAAGTTTGCAGGATAGGTTTAATCCTCTCCCAGTCTTTCAGCCTAGCAGTACTAAGCAGGAAACATGTTTGGCATGCGAGCAAAACAACCAGATCTCACCATACCACAGGGGAACTTGTAACCTATCCAGCAGGGTTTCACTCCTGTGTAGGAGAACTAACAGTACAACATTCTCTGTATCTAAACCTTTGCAGAACTTGCCCTTAGAATGCTGCTTGTTTCCAGGAGAACACTTCACTATTCTTTGAAATTAGCAAAAGTCTCTACTGGTTTTACATTGTTAAAAGAAAACAACAGTCACTGCTTTAATTTAAGAGTATCAAACTTCTAAATGACCCCTAGAATAAGAGAAATGACACCCTGACAGAGGTCATTATTTAAGATAAAACATAACATACTTGTACATTCTTTAACATAACCTTGGATAATTCAGTTTTACTTCGTCACAAACAGTTGTATAAAAAAAATTGAAAGGGCTTACTTGAAACAGTCATCGCAAGCAATATTCCCTGTGGTCTCCTTTATAGTGCGTTCGGAAACAAAAGCTGGATATTCAGTATCACAGGGCTCTAGGGTTTGTTTCAATCTCTGCGCTATAGGCATAGCAAAAAAAAAAAAAAATCTTGATGTTAACATGGGAAGAACAGCATACAAAATTCTGAACAAGATGAGATGCTGTATTACAGAGCTCACAGAGAATGGAAATGTTACTCAGCTTCTGCCACCCTGTGAGATTTCCTAGGCAGTGCATAACACTATTTTTTTTCAATTAAAAGAAAAAAAAAAGTTTATCCATGGAATGTAATTTAGTAACACATAACTGTTAAAGTAGTTATTCATGGTTTAGCCTTTGCCAGCCTTTTTTTTTTTTTCATGTTTATGCACAAGTTTTTTATTCTTTCTTTTTTCTGTGGATTTGGGATGGACTTACTGTTGTTTTTATTTCAGTGATGTTGTGCATCACTAACTTATTAACTATGGGTGTTTACATGTATTTGATAACTAAATTGTAGTAGATTTTACTGAAGCCAAAATACTTTTTTGGATTACTACTTGGGGATCTTTAGAGACTTTCAGCAGTTAAAATAACTCTGTGGGTAGGGGACAGAAGCATTACCTTATCCAGAACTAATGCTTGTAATCTGCTTCCCAAAATAGTAATAATAAAGGCTCCATAATGCTTTTTGTCCAAAGCCCTTTTGCCGAAACAGTGCAAGGGAGAAGGAAGTGACACTATTTATGCCTTAAAGCTTGGGAAATCAAGGTACAAGGAAACAGTGTGACTGGCTCAAGGTCAAACTACAGGACAGTAGCAGAGCTGGGAACTGAAGGCAGCTCTTCTGACTCTCACGCTGATGTATCTGTTGGGCAGTGTCTCTCTCTCATTCCCTTTCTTTTTCCTCTCCAACGCTTCAGTCTTCCTTAACACACTTGCACATCAGCACAAATGTTAAGGCTATCTTAAACTAATTGCTAAGTGAGAAAACAAGACCAAGTATGACAAAAATAGATTACACTAAACAGGCTCTGGGACTCCACAGATCTTCCATTAGAGACAATCTGTTTGAGAGCCAGTGGTGTATCTGTTACACAGTGGCAGGGGAATGACCAAAACCACATCTGCAATCAAGCACTAGGATGCACATTTCCGAACTATTCTTATTTTTGTATATAATTAAAATAAATATTCCCCCAAATAGTACCTCAAGAAAAGTACTAAAGCTGGTCAGAAAAGTTATTTCTGATGTTTCCGTTATGGAACTAACTTTAACAAGTTAGCATTTTTGTAAAAATTATCTGACTAGTTCTACTGTACCTTCTTCCTTCTCTTCTTTTCTCTTTCTGTGTTGCTAAGAATGACCAAAATTTACCTCATCTGTAATTTTGGGTCTACTCTCACTTGTATCAACATAAGATTCATATAACAAAGAGGCTGTCAGAAATGGCAGACCAGCCTGACACCAGTCTCAGATTTTCAGACCCTCTTTAGAGTCCAGAAGATGGTGGGGTTGCCCAAGGTGTAGGATGTCAGCTTCTTCCTCACATTTACAAATGTGATTGACATTACAGGACCTTGTGCAGGAGTGCTTTTCCTACTGGGGTTTGGTAAATTGGCAGCTGTGTGGGGATGCTCTTGAATTTTCATAATGTGTAGTGCTCTAAACAGACATTTATTTTTATGAGACGAAGAGGGATGCTGCCCTTAAAGGATGTTTTCCCTAGCATACAATGCAAGTGCCATTGGATATTCATGTCAGGATATATCACAGCATATTTGTACAGTACACTTGTAAAAAACACTGAAAAAAGTCACCCATTTCCTACTCAGGCTGCTTTGCACTGTTATACAAGCACCAGGCTCTAAGACTGGCATAACTGCCATTCCTCTTCAGATGTAAGGGACAGTTCTGCCTTTCCTGGGGCTAGCACAGCAAACCTTAGCGTCCTTCACAGCCATAAGTGTGAGACATTTTTCATCACCTTTAGGGACATCACTGGGATGTTACTCTTGGTTTTTAGAAGACTCATGTAGAAACTTCTGATTATGAAGCAGCCCGAAAAGCAAATGGTGACTAGCTGGTTCACATAGAGCTGTTTGTATATGTGCATCCAATCTACAACAGACTGTTCATGTATCAGAAGAAATGGCTTCAGCTTTGCAATGCAGTGTAGTTTCCATCAGCAGGGGAAACACTACACTAAGTCGATGCACGTCAATTTCCAGAAGGCTCTTATCAAATCTTCACCTCCAGCAGACACCCATCTCAGCCTCCCTTTCCCCCTACACAGCATTTAAAACATGTTAGGCAGAAGCTGACAAGTGCTGCAAGTGCTCTGCCACTTACTGCCACACTGTCCAGTTGCTCTTAGGACAGTTTATATATATATATATATACATATATATATATGTAATATTTTTTTATTATTTTTTTTTCTAGAAGAGTTCCAACATTTTATTACTATAGAGGACACTGGAATATTCCAGGGCATCAGGGTGTTCCATTTTCCCCATACTGTAACTCTTCTAACTTTTTTCAGGATCTTATTCTGGCATAAAGACAGCCTAGTATCCAGTCAATGTAAATAGGAATTAAAATCTAAAGTAACAATTTTATCTCCTGCCTTGTTGAAGAATATAGAAAACTGCAAATAGGAAGCTGAAGAATTCACTTTAAATCATTATACCAGTCAAGGGCATGCTGCACAACTGGCTTATGAAGTAGCCAATTGAATAGCACAGATGCAAATTAGCCCCTTACTTTTGAGCAACACTTCCAAAATGTCATTAAAATTCAGCTAAAATATAGGAGGCAGCTGAAATTCAAAACTTCCATTCCTTAGGAGAAGATTTATTATTTATGGCTAAAATATCATTATTATTTCAGATGAGGCCTCAACATTTTAAAATATCGTTTGAGTAAACTGAATTTTTATAAATCCAGATTTTTTTGTTTTTAAATATTTTGATTAGGAAGATTAAAAATATATACTTTTAACCTCTCTTGTTTAAAAATCAAAGTGTAAAAAATTTACTATCTTAAGTTTTAAAACTTATCTCCTTATGAAATTATACTGAAATGACCATGTTCCTTTGGAATTTAGTTGAAATTGTATTCTCCAGCACAAGAACTTCCTACATGTCATAATAGCCCCAGGAAAAAATAAATAGTATAATCAGAAAAAGGCTAGTGTAATTGCTTTATTCATAAAGATTGCTTTGGAATGAAGGGAAACATTGTAGAAAAAATCATTATTTACTATTTTAACTTGTCTATTACAGTAGTGTACTGTATTCCTAAAGTGCACACAAGCACTCTGGTTATCCAAATATCTTAATTATCTTATATTTTGGAAAACATTAAAAAAAGAAAAGGATGCTTAAATGAGAGACAAACCAATTTTAACAGAAGTCTATTATTTAATCTAAAAAAATATTTACATCTAAATTAAAAAAAAATATATATATATGTATATTACACTTACCTTTTGCTGTTAGATCAGAGTGCCACCAACTGCATAGATTAAACTCCACAAGGAACCTACAGAAATGATTAGATATTTCAAATTATCCCACAGAATATTTTCGAAACACTAAATTGCCTGTAGTTTGATACCATTAATCCTACTCTAAATAAAAGTTAATTTAGAACTGAAATTCATGTGGCTAGTGTAATTCTAGGGTAATCAACTTCTGCTATTCTCGTATTTTCACTGTGTTGTACCTTACCATTGAGAATTCATTCTGAAATTAATCAATAAATCACAGATTAATCTACTACTAAGCAGCATTCTTATTCTTATCTGGTCTCCATTAAAATTCTCAGTGCACAGCAGCATACAGCATTTTTACTGTTGAACATTATTGAAAGCTCTTCTTCAGCATGCAGTGTATTTTGACTGTCCAGTAAAATGCCATATGTTTGTAACTGTTCTGGCTACCATACAAGAGTACACATAAAATAATTCCTAGCATTACTTTTGGATTTAAAATAATAAAACTCTTTTTATTCCTAGGAGTGGCAAAGACTGATTAACCAGCGTCTATCCAGCTCTAACTAGACGTGTAGAGAATGCATTTTCTCAACTAAAAATACTGCAATTTACTCTGAAGCATGGACTGAAACATACCAGTCTGTCAGTCAGTGTGAGTGTAAAGAATATAAAACCAACATCCAGTTTATCATAGGAACATGAAACGACAGTATTTGTAATCACAGAAAGTTTCTTAAAATTTTTGAAGTAGTTATGGCTTGCATCAGTCTGATTTTAACATGATTTCTTTTCCTGATATTTACTTTGAAAGCTGCATGTAAGATCAATTTCTGTACTCTGGCCAGTTAATTCACCTTAACTCTTATCACAAATTCTGAAGAAAGATCATTTAATTTGCAATTAAAACAAAATGACTACAAGAAAAAAATTATATCTATTTCAATGCAGATAAAATTCACTTCAATCTGCAACTCTGCTCTCTGGTAAACACAATAATAAAACAAATAGATTAATAACAAAATGCATTTAAGGCTTCCTCCTCATATGATATTGCTCTGTGATTTCTCAGACAAACTCTCTTAAAGGCAAGGCTCATTATGCATTAACTTAAATTGCTAGAAGAATTATACAAGATAAAAAAAAAATCAATATAATCTACAGAGTACACCTTAAGTGGCATATGCTGTAAAGGGTCCATCTTACAGAAATTCATGAAATGACAAACACCACAATGAATCACTCTAACAGTTTGCTATATTGACAACAGCCCACCCAAGCAGCATTACAAACAGCCAGGCATTTATGTTAAATTTAACAGTAACCACAATAATAAATTTAGTCTGTATATTGCAATCTGCTAGACTTACTAAGCAAAGACATACAGATATAAGTGAAGACCATGAATAACATAATAAAAGTGCAACTGTGCATTCATATAGCTAGAATTTCTTCAGATTTTAACAATGCTAAGTTGGACTGCCAAACATTGAGAACTATTACTGAATTAAAAATAATACAAGAAAAACAGCACAATAGATGTAAAAGGCAAGAAGTACAAATGTTCATTAAGTATTTAAAAGTATAAATACTCATTAATTTGTATAAATATTTGTGAAGTTCTTGATAAAATTTACTTACAAGACAAGCTCAGTCATAATCCATTTTACCGCAGCAAAGAAGGCATTATAAGGCTGAAGAGAAGCAACTCATTTAATAAAAAGGCAAAATATGCAGTATTTATATCTTAACTGAATTATTCACATAAAAGCAATGTTATGGATATTCAAATGCATGGATAGCATGAGAAAAAGAATAACTTTTTTATGAAAGAAAATATTACAACAAATATTAAAATATATAGTAATGAAATTTCCTTTTAATGTGGTTGGTCAGACACATAGATTATCAGCTTGAAAAGGAAAGTTTTGCAAGTGATTGTTAAATATTTAACCTCTAGGGGTTCCTATTTCCCAGGCTATTGCTGAAGGAACAGCTCCGGTAGATAATAAGGGCTTTACTCAGACTGCAGTTCAGACTTGCCTCTCTTTAATGTAAATGTTCATTCATTATCTCAGTCTAATTAGACTGGGAAAAGCTTCTGAAATTTGGTATTACCTAAATGAAGTCATCTGTGTCATACTGAAGGCCCACTTGTAAGCAGTGTAAGTAATTTTTAAGATTCTTTCTCCACCCTCTGTTTTTCTGGATCGTAACAAAGCAAATACTTTTAAAATCCCATGTTTACAATACTTCTACATTTTAGGGATAATATGGATGAATAAGGGTACTTTATTGTTTAAAAAAGAATATCAGGAAGATTAATTATTTATGAAAGAATCTCAGGGAAAAAAGTCAGTTTTCAGACATCTGGAAAGGAGAACCTTGTCTTCTGAAACATTTGTGTTAGGGTCTCTCAACTGCATAAAAATTGGCAGATTTGTTTTTCAGATTCCGTATCAACAGAGCATTTTAGTACATGCAAGCAGTCATACTGACTTTAACAGAACTCCTCAGATGTCTAAAATCATGTTTTACTTGGCTGAATGAGCACCTTATGGAAGCAGTGCCCTTTGGCAGGGCAGTAACTGGCCAGTGACAGTTTTCAGAAGGCACAGCCGTGCAGAGCTGTAACTCCCAGAGCCAATGAACAAACATCATTCACTGGTATGAAAAGCTGAAAGAGCAAACTAGCAGAATGCAGAAAGCTCGAGACCATCAAGGGTTTCACCTATTAAGGTGAAAATAGGTTTCACCTACTAAGGTCTTACAGGAGAAGATGAAAAAGCTACAAGCCTTGCCTAGAGATGTAGAGGAAAAAAGAAAAAATCAGCTCTGTGGGATATCTTATTTATTTTTGTTCCAAATCAGAAAACTTGAAATTTTCCACACAAGCAATTAAAAATTTTGTTGCATACCTTCCTTTTGATAATGCCAAGTGATATAGTGGAAAAGAATATTTATTTAATATTTATAAATAAGATATATTTAATGTAAAATACATTATGAATTAAAAAAGCTATTACTTTTAATATGAAAGCTATGAGAAAATGAAAAAAATCTTTCAATGTATCTGAAAATAATAGATTTCAATATAACGAATATAAAATGAGTAAATGTTTCGGAATTTTAGTGGGAAAAATATTTCATTACATCAATATAAAGGCATTCTCATGAAATGTGATTTTACTAAGACAGTCTTTCCCACTCAAAGACTGTTCCCTCAAAAAACACAACAGGATTTATTCTCTCTTTATATCTCAGCAAAGAACAAAGTGGTTCTACAGAGACCTATCCAGAACTTGGAAAATTTTAAACAAGAAAATATGCTAAATAACAAAGTAACTGGTTACCTTTCAAGAACGAATCCCATGCTGGTAAAGAAATGGAACAAATGATCTGTAAATCTTGTCCATCTCTAATGTATCATGTCAGTTACACATCCTAAAAAACCTGTGCTAGATACAGGGGTCCAGCCCTGACTCCTGCTTTCCACAATTGTGAGAAAATGTTGTGAGTTCCTTTAACATCACACAGTCTTTGATGCCTATGCTCCACTTCTCTACTGTTTAAAGTATGAAGAAAAATATTAGTTTTAGAACTTTTTAAAGAGTCTCACTTTTCTCCATGTATCTATTCCTGTATGTATACAACCATAATTCTCAAATGGAATTATAAATATTTGTGAACAAACACATTGCATATGTAGAAAATGTACTGAATGCTTCGTAATAACCTGATCTATATGTGCAAAATTGTGGCATTAAAATAGAAAAAAAAATACTTCTGGGGACTCTAGCTCTATGTTTTAATGCACGTTCTCTTTGTACTTTCTCTGTAGTCATGGTTATTAGAAATGATTGAATCAACAGAAAAATAGGGAACTAACCAAAGCTATGCCAGTCTTTTCTCATTGAACCTTACAAAACTCACCTGAGGTTTAAAAAAAGAGTTTGTATATCTTTAAAAAATATAAAGAAAGATCATGCCGTGAATACTTGCAAACTGAGCTGAAACTCCATGCCTTCGGATGGAAAGATGCTGCTAACAATTTTGATATATTACAATTTCTCATGCAACTGGGATTCACAGCATCCAGTACTATTTCACCAACAGTGTAAGTCTCATTGCACAGCCTGGTACTTATTATTATACCAATCTTTTTTTAAGTTCAGGCTTTACTAGATAACAGACTGGCAAGTGCAATAAATCCAATTTTGCAGGTATTTAAAAAACATGTGGTCATGTAAATATGTAAATGAAAGCATCCCAAAGTGCAAATGATTATTAAACAAACCACAGAAACTATACATTTACAGATATTTAGAAGTTGCCAGAATTTTGATATTTCCTCAACAATTTCAGTAACTACGCCTAGGCTTATTTTTTCTAGCTGGATCCCTGTTTATTTAAAAATACTATCAGATAACTTTTCCAGACTGGTAAAACTACTACAGTATTTTGCTGCAGCCTTTACATAATTTTTAATGCTAAAAAAGCTATTAAAAAAATCTTTTTAATATGCAAGAGCTACAGTTTATTTAACGCTTTGGCAGTTCTAAATGATAGATTACTATAGTAATCATTAAAACATACAAATGATTATAAAATGCCCATGGAGTTATTAACTAGACATATGATTTGGAAAGAAGGATGTGTTGCCCTTGCAAGACCCAGCTTGACTCTAATCAGGCCTTGCAGAGGGACATGGTTTGTATTCAGAGCTGATTGTTAGAAAAAGGGTTTAAATAATCATTGAAATTTTACTTTAAAAGTTATCTTCTTTAAATACTAGGAAAAAATAACGTAAAAATCATTGACTTATATGCTTTGCCAATGAACCTATCCTTTCTTATATTAAAAAAAAAAATCAATTTAAAATTTGAATTACATTTTTGCATGCATGTATGTCTTTACATATAGAAAAGGCATGCGTGATTCCAGGCACTCATACAAAGCACACTCTAGCCGTTTACAAAGTCCTGAGAAGGAGGACTCACATGGTGCAATGGGCATTCCTCAGAACCTCAGAAATGGGGGTACAGTGTAAAAAAGATTGCATAAGTACTTGAACTTGAAAATGCTTAACACACTGTTTTTTTGTTTGTTTTTTATAATGAACCATTCCTTGTATGTATTATGATAAACGCAAGTGTTTAATTAAAAATTAAAATAATGGACTTACAATGGCCATGAGATATTTGCAACGATTTTCTTTGATGATTGCATGGAAAGGTGCTCAGAAAATTCACTGTACTTACGTCCAGTAAGCTATGGGCACTGTCGCTACTCTCTTTGTTTGTTCTACACATGGCCTGGTAGTCATAAAGTGTAATTCTACAGAGAAGAACAGAAAACTCCTTGACTAAAAGGAGAAAACACAGTGGAATAAACATGATGATATGGAACACTCTGCCCACAAAGTAGACAGGAAAAAAAAAGTAACTGCAGCAAGGAAAAGAGGGAAAGGGATCATTAAAATACACGTCACATGAAGGAGAATAAAGGTAAGAAACAGTGTGAAAACTTTGTAAGGATTTTATCAGACATCAGAACAAAGCAAAAGCATAACTGGGAGAAAACAGGGAAGATACACATAGTGTAACACACAATGAGATAAACAATGCAAGGAGGAGGAGAATACACATTCAACATGATGCTTAAACAATTGGTTCTGGACTGAGATTGGTACATTTAGCCCCAGAAAGTGAAAGAACCTATGCATTTGAGGGGCTTCTCACAACAGTCCACTCAAACTCCAGTAAAGGCAAAATGACACTTCTGCAGTTACGAGCACCTCAGTGCATAAGTAATTTGTAAAAACATGGCATTGCTTCCAAAGAGAGAAGTGGAATTTCCATGTATTCATGGTATAGACAATTGAAGCAGCATGGATTTACTTTTGGATTTTTTCATGAGGGCAAAATAGTCCATTTCAGGTACCTGCTGTAATCAACATATGCTAGAAGCCTCCTCAGATGCATAGTAAACAGGAAATTTCTTTCTGCTTGTGATTTTACTCATCATTGACACACTTCAGAGATCTAAATGTAAAATCCAGAACTCGGAGATAGTATATGGAATTGTGATTATTTCTCTAGATCTGTCTGTCCATAGAACAATTAACAGACTACATCCATCCACATAAAAAACATTTAACATCTGTAGCAGATGTAAAGAATAAGCTAATAAGTTTCAACAAGTGTAAATATATAAATGTTACTAGCTTTATTTGAACATATCAATTTGACTTTTGCATCATCAGAGGGACAAGGGATCACAGCTGGACATAGATATCTTAAAGATGTATGAGATGGGACTTCAACATTTTGCAATGTGTGCCTTGCTTCTAAATGAAGACACAAATTCAGCCACAGAAAGGATGTCCCAGAAGCTGCCAAAACCAGGTCATGAAATGCATTACCACAAGGCATTCTGCACTGTATGCCATGAAACATTGCAACCTGTACCATTAGAATGTTTTAATCCGTTGTGGTAGAAACTGTATATAATTTTTCTGATCTAATTTTGTGACAGCAACCATCACTAAAAGCTTCTTTATTATGCACTATATTTTCTTTTTGGCTTACAGGCAAAATATCTAAATATATTGGATCACGCAGCTTCAACTAAGCATTTAGTACATGGTCACACTGCTTACATTATTCATTCTTATATTCAGAGTAGAAATGGCTAGGAAGCCATTGTTTTGTGGACTGGCAGAGAGAGGTACATGGTAGACAAACGCATAACTAGAGACCTAAACATGGGTGTAAGTTGAACACTGACCATCTTTGGCAGAATCACGCCCACAGCCAGATCCGCGCACACAGATCTGCCAAGACAAACAGAGCAGTACATGGTGTAAGCTGTGCTGCCTGTATGGCATGCAGTAATACACCACTTTCCCTACCATGTTTTTCCTTTATTTTTTTCCCCCTTGGTCAGAATGCAGCCCTTGTAAGGTAATCTCTACAGCTCAGCCTTTCCAGTCTTGGTTGACTATTTTATTTCTCTACAGTTAAGGATCACGTTGTATGCCCACACAGACCTACTAGGGATGGTAGCAAGTGATTAAATGCATGTACAAGGATAGTTTAAGGATTTTAATGTGCTCTCTGCAAAGTATTCAAGGATATGGATGATATGGTCTCATCCTACTTGATTCAATATCTAGTGTTACAAGTTGAATAATATTCAGTTTTGCCTATATTCTTTGTAAAAGGTTTTTCAATACAACTTTGATGACCATTTATTTGGTATTTGAAAATGCAATCATTTTCTCAACTTTCAGTTTCATACACCAGAACCACTTGTTCAATCTGCGGACTCGTTACCCTGCTAAGAAGGGTTAATCAAATGTTATTACAGAGTGCCATTTGGAATGTGTTTTGAACTTCAGGTTGAATATTTGGAAGAAGCCTCCCCTCTCCTCCCATACTTATACTTGTTAGTGTTAAATTAAAATGTAATAAATAGTTTCTTTAAATGCTCAAAGATAAAGAGTCATGAATGGACTGAAATATGTACTCAGAAATACAATTAATATTGTGTCTAATATTAATATAAACATGCTATATTTTTTTATATTATCTTACTGTATTATAGGGAGTAGACAGCAATCTAGGATCGTATTATGAGGAAGAAGAAGAAAAACATTAAAAGATGTGTAGTTAAATAAAAGTTCATTTAACAGGGAAAAAATACTAAAATTTTCAGCGATGGAAGACGGGAAGAGTTGTAAAAGAAAAAATCTCAAAATCATTGTGGAACACTGCAAAATTGTTGTTGTTTGGAAATGTTTTAATATCATCTGTGGATGATACAATAAGCTTAGCTTTACTACATATATTTGAAGGTGTTGCCAGTGTGAAGATTCTGGTTCAGGAACAACCTGGAAAATAGATAATGTATCCACGTTTACAGAGGAAAAAAAAAAAAAAAACCTTTAGCAAAATCTTTATCAAATCTTTAGAAAAATCTTTAACAAATCTTTAGAAAAGTACATGACAGACATTGAAAACATCCTGGAAAGAGTTCTGATTTTTGAACCATGAATTCCCATCTCAGTGACTTTCCAAGCAGGCAGGCTCAACACCTATCTTAAAGTTTCTAAAGACCACTCAAGCTACTATAATACAGAACGTGCAAAATATACCCGTGAAAGCATTACTGCCAAATGATCTTATAAAGACCTTATTCTTCCGCACTAAAAACAAAAAGGAATTTTACACTATGCTTCAAAGATCAGCAGATGAAGGCCATAATCACGTTGAAATCTGAACGCTGCAACATATTGAATCAATTCTGGATTCTCTGTCTCTATGAATGGTACTGAAGCTCAGTAGAAATGGGTTCCAAGGCATTTACAAATTCAAATACAGTTTTGCTTTGTTTTGGTTTTATTCTTGTAAATATACTAGTAAGGTAAGAGCCTTCCAGCCCCATTCCTTGTAAAGGCTACTACAGTATCTGTAGTCAGAACAGTAGCCTAAGACACTGTGGTGCTTTTGTGTTCAGATGTCATTTCCAGAGTGTTATTTTCTTACTAATGTCCTCAAGATTTTACAAAATAAGCTTTCCTTCATCCAGACAGACCTAATTCACTGTTGCAGAAAGAAAGGCTTCCAGATTACCCTTTTTGAAGTGATTGTGTTCTAGTTTTAAATAACCGTTTGCAGCTACCTGTATCCTGTTCAACTGACTATACTTAAGCAAACCTAATTGCCTGCTTCCCACAATCTAATTTTAAGACCATCTAGGTGCCATGCTGTGTATTACAGCACTTCATGGGAGATCTATTCTCTTGCTACAAACAACATGCTTGGGACTTTCTGACATCACCGTGCTGCTAACTGCCCCTATTTCCACACCTCATCACTGAAGCCTACACAGCAATTGATTTCAACGTCAGCCATAGGACAAACACGGACTACGTGTGATAATCTTGAACTAATGAAAGATAACTTTCCAAAAATGAAATGTGTAGCTCCGTTGTATGTAACTTCAGGAGCCATGTACATTTTAGTGAAAACCTTTTTATTGTTAATTTTCTGATACAGTAAATTCCAGTCTTGTACTTTGCAATGTACTTACAATAAAATACAAATCTGGTTCAAGAAAATTAAGCTTCTAAGACCTACCAGCAGTACAGGCTATACTAACAGATGTACACTATTTCTTTCAGCTAGATTTTCAGCATTACTATGGATTTCTACTTGGTAGTGTGAAATATCATCACTGACAATTATAACAGCTGAAAGATCTTCAATGCATAAAATTTTGTCATCAGTTTAAGATAGTTGGGGGAGGGGGGTGTTCATATGTGTAGGAATAATAAGCTTCTTACCACGGAATAAACATTAAAAAAAGAAAAAATGCTTTAAAAAAAAAAAAAAGCATAGGATGCAAACAATAAATGAAGCCCTAATTTTTGACACTACTGTTTACTCAGTGTTCTACGTAAAAATTAACAGAGATTACAGCTCACTTCTGGTGGAAAGACATTCATTAACTCAGACAGAAGATATTCAGCCTGTCTAATATTCTTGCAAGGAGGAGGAGGAATGACAGTATTGATGTGAAGAGTAAACTAGCGTCTTAAGTTTAGAGAGGGTCTTTGTAGGGAGATAGCAGGACATTGTATGGAATCCTGTGCTGTTTCTGTCCTAGTTCTCCCACCTTCACTGACAGATTATCAATATCCAGAAGCTGTCAGACTAACACCTTTCACCAAAGAAATCAAGAACATGATGAAAAATAAACTAGAGCACTTTGAGAAAACAGATTTGTCATCGCATATCTTTGCTTTTAACATTCAGTTATTCCTAACTGCCAAAGTGCTGCAAAATGAAAGGTGTACAAAACCTACAACTCAACATGTATTTGCAGCATACAGAATGACAATTCATTTATATAGCACACATGTCTAGGTTTCTCCTTAAGTGTGTAAAAGGATTCCAAAATACTAATATATTTCACGAAATCAGTAGTAATATTTACAGAGATGTAAATTCTCACTGTGCACGAAGTCAGTTTTGCGACATTAATTTTAGATGTGGGGAGGACAAGATAGGAGCAGAAAACATCCACACATCAGGATGGGGGTCCTTGTCTGGGTCCTTATCATTAGTGATGACAAGAGCACAATGACATATATCATTTTTTGCCTACAGGTAACATGCAGTTAGGAATAAGGTCTACTTGTAAACCTGTACTAGACAGTCTGCTATATAGTTGTGTTTCTGACAGCTATTTCATTGATGAAAATGGAAAGTCATTCTTCAAGGCAGTATAATTATATATTACTCATCTAGAAATTGAAGAATAAGGACGCACACCTCATACATGCTCTGCATTGCACATGACATTTAATATAGCAGATAATAAATAATGAATATGATTCATAATAATGCTTGAGTGGAAATAAATTGCAAAGCAAGTTCATTAAATTTTTAACCAGGGCATGTAATGATGGGACAAGAGGCAACAGTTTTACACTGAAAGAGTGTAAGATTTGGAATGAATATATGGCAATAACTTTACACAATGAGGGTGCTGAGACACTGGAACAGGTTACCCAGACAAGATGTTGTTGCCTTATCATTGGAGATGTTCAAAGTGAGGTTGGATGGTCTTTGAGCAACCTGATCTAGTGAAAGATGTGCCTATGTCCAAGGGGTTGGACTAGATGACCTTTAAAGGCTCTTTCCAACCCACACCATTTTGTGGTTCTGTGACTCTACATACTCTAAACATGGGCTATATCCTGAACTTACTTTTACTAAATAAATTCACTGGTAAAGATAGTGTGATTAGATAAAAATATAGATTTTTTTATAATCTAAGAACTGCAACATCACACTTACATTTATCCACTAACAAATCCAGTAACTCCATTTTGAATTGTTCCTTCACTCTAACACTGATCTTCTCCAAAGTATACATCTACATTCCAAAACATTGCCAAATTAATATAAAACAAATGTCATGACATTTTCTAAAGGTCAAATAAGTGGCTGTAAAAATTCACATGAAAATAAATGTAATTTCTAAATATAACAGTGTCCATTTAACACCTTCACAAAATTTCAAGAATATCTAATTTAAATGAATGCTTAAGTAAGGTAAAGTAGCCTAAACTAAACAGAAAAATATCCTTCATTTGGAAGCTGTGCTGCCTCAGTGGGAATCAGCAACCTGCTGGCGATCAAACAGTTACTGTTTTCATGATGTGTCTTTAAGAATGTTTTGCTCCTTGCAAGTAGTTTCACAAAGAGTTCTGAATTTTTGTATAATCTTATAACCCAGAGGCAAAACACTTGTTAGGTTTGGCACACAAAGCAAATCAAGACAGGGAGACGAAAGTCTACCTCTATGTGCATGTATTTAAAGAACACAGGTGAAGGATTTGGACTGTACTGTGCCATAAGGGCATAGACAGCATGTATTATTCACTAAAAAGCATGTGAGTTAAGATAAAGGAACAGGGGTGAAAAAGTAAGAGATGAGAAGAGCTCTCAAAGCATTAAGAACTTGTTAGAATGAGCCTAGCACCTGGAAAAGCTGAAATTAAGAGATGCACCATTTCAGTACTGTATCCTGAAAACAGGACTAGACACCAAAGCACAGACTTGTCTTCAGATGCCAAGAGGATGCTTAGTGGAAACAGAACTGTTAAGAGGAAATGATGCTACTTCCATATTTGCCTTATAGAACTGATTAGTTTTCCTTGTTCTGGAAAGGATCAAACTGTTTTCAAGTCAAGATACATTTAATTTTCTATTACAGATTTATTAATTTCATTTTGTTGGGGATCTCATTGCTTTGACGGCCCTTGATTTTTTTTCTAATGCTAAACTTTTTCTTTAGATTTTCATACTTTGAGCAGTAGAATCTTTATTTTCCCCGATGTTTTTACATAAACAAAGTGCTGAGGAAACTATAAATAACCTTTTTTCTGAGTTATGTAAAGCAGACACTTTTCCAGAAGCACATCTTTATTTAATAATGAATTTAAATTATATTTTAACTATTTAATTGTATGCAATATTCAGGGTATAAAGATAAACATCATTTTCCTAAATGAAATCACAGAACATGTCACGTTGCTGTGGAGACACTGATATCGTTTTTTCCTCCAAATATAAAACCCATAAACTAAGAAAATATACATACCTATGTACATACATAGTATTCAAAAGAAGTACTGAGTTTAAAGAAATTAGGGAGGGAAGGAGGTATTTAAGTTCACTTTAAAAAATAAACAGCTAACACTAAAATTGAATTTCATCCTGCTGCAGGTTGAAAAGAAATATAGTCAGAAGCAAACAACCCCCTTTTGTTTAACACTTCCAGCTCAATCCTAAAAAGAACTTCTATATCCATCCAAATTAGTGGCAGTTGAGAGAACTCACAAAGGGTTATTTCATTCCTTTTGTGGACAGAGAGTCTGAAAGCAGGCATGAACCAGTGAGGTAGTAGCACATGTCTGCACTGCTACCCAATGGTGCCAAAGGAAGAGAGGGCTCCCATCCCCACAGTTACTGGGCATGTCAGGAAACTCTTCTGTAGAGAAGATCAGGCAGTGTGGAACCTTCTACTTCTAAAACAAATTACAAAGGAGCAAGACCAGTTCTAACAGAGCAATGTTATTTAATTCAGCTGCTGAATGGCAGATGCCATATAAGAAACAATCTGTGAGGAAGGATGGCTCTGGAAAATCAGAATAAAAGGCTAAAGATCAGAGCTTGGTCTCTGATTTTGTCTTCATGGTAAGAGCAGAAATGACAAGGGTAATGCGTGCATATATATATTGTGCCCTCGGGGAAATCAACGGATAATAGATTCTGCCACCATTCACTGCACCATTCATTGCTTTTTTCTTATTCCACATAAAAATAAAATGTGGATAAAAAAATAACACCTTCATAATAAATATAGTAAAAATATGGTAAATATGTCTGAGTATTTTTCACTAGAGAAGCAAAGATTCTTCCTTAATGTTGATAGAATAATTTAATTTTAAAGGCCTCATCTACCACAGCTCAAAAACAGTGTTTTTTGTTGCTGCACTGAGCTATCTGCTGTACAGCAGGAAAAGCAGGTGGCTCATTTAGTGCAATTACACCACTTTGATTCTCTCCCATTTTTAACTGATTGGCAGTGACCAGTTTATTGTGTTTAAATAATCGTCTTATTGTGTTTACATTTCTTTAGCATGCAGCTCCGTTGCACTGAGCTGGTGGCTTCATTATCTGTAACTCCCTCACAGCTCAAGACCAGAAAAATCATAAGCCAATGATCCATGCCAAGTTGGCACCCACCACAGTTTAGATGGAATACTTGAGCCATGCAGCCTTTGTTTCCTCAACTGTGGTACCTACTACCATCAATTGTTCAGCAGATATTTTGTTTGAAATGCCTTGCTAGGCAGGACAAAACAAAGTGGGACAAAGTAAAGCACTATCCTTTGATTTTAACTGTACTTTTTTTGTTTGCATTAAATAAAATGCTTCATCTCATGTATAAACAGATCTTTTCATTCTAGAACCCACTCTATAAATAGGTATTACTTCACTTCCTTTTACAGCATATGTTAAGAACGTAGTGCTAAACACACAAAATCTGCCACCCTCAGAGAACTAGGATTTGGGATGATTCAGTGAGTGCTAGATCTTTCCATTTCAGGTCAGTCATTTACTGGGAGTGGTATTCAGCTATAATGCGCAGAGGAAAAGCTTTCTGCCTTTAATGCACACAGAAAGCTTTCTGCCTTTAAGAGAGCTGGTTTACCAAGGAAGCACACAACCATCTGTTTTGAGAGCCTCTGTATACACCCTTGCATGCAATAACTCAATTCAGTGGTTGATGGGAACAGCGATGTGTTATTTTTTTATACTATAAATGCACAAGAAAGTAAAAGGGAAAAGTACTATGCACATGGACTGCACTTCCAGGGTAGGGGTAAGGAACAGTTCTTAGCAATGTGAAAGCCACGAAGACTTCAGTGCTGAGTTACAGGTTAAAGGGAAATGTTCTTCACCAGGATTCATACTTCATTTCAAAGGACAACATCAGATCACCATTAATTTTTATTGTCATCATGATATTGTCACCAGATTAATAGCCACAGCAATGTTCAAGGTCAGTTAACGTGTGAGGAAAAAATACTGGAAAAATTACTGGCGGAACACTCTTATAACAGTAAGGCACTTTTCATTGCCCAGTTTGAGCAATCTCCAACTCTAGATGTTTAATGTTGCATCAATGATTTGCTCTAGAGCCATTTAAAACCATTCAGTAGTAGATATGGTCAAATCCCACTTCCACTTGAGCACAGTGGGAACAGGAGAGGCACACGATTTTAGCATCGCAGTCCAATAAACAAGAAACTCCTTGTAAGCTGTCTCCAATACTCTTAACATGCAGGGCACCAATTTGCACTAAGATCATATAGAAAAAAAGGCATAATGAGAATCCAGCCATGCTGTCAGTCTTGACCTTCTTTTATATGACTTCAGTTTTGTTTAGTTTTATTTTGTTTTTTGCAACATTTTATAAGAGATACAACATCAGTTTAATTCTTACCTCTTAAAGGAGCCCATTGTTAGTAATTTGTTCATCACAGCCCCTTCAACCTCCCCAAAAAAGTTACCAGTCTGCAAGGGAAAAATACAAAAAATTACCAGACGTGTAGATAAATGCGAAATAACACTGGATGCAATTTAAACTGGCATATTCTGGGTTCTGGCAAGAGTGGCTTTGACAGCTACATAGATAGGTTTTCAGGACTATTGCTGCATAAAAACTGAAGAGGACTTCACAGTCATGGCAAGTTATAGGGATTATATTATTACCCCTGAGCAGATGTGAGAGCTTATACAGTAGATTGAGGGACATTATATAACATCTAATATCAGAAATAAAAGCCATCCCAACCTAAAGCTTGTAAAGGAAACACATTAATCTGATCACAAATCCTTGTGATTAAAATGTTACTCAAAAAAGCTATAAACAGGTTGTGAGAGGATTTCATAAACAGTCATAAAAAAGCATTGTTTATAATTCCTGCATGACCTGTTTAAGGAGCTGGAATAGTACATTTCAGCAATCCTATAAATTTTAACTGCATTCAGAATCATTTTATACTCAAAACCACTCAACCTGATGAATTACCCATGTCGTCCTTGTTCAGTAAATGTGGACGAATAAAAATAAATCTCTGCTGAGAAAACAAACATTCATGTGATGAATTTGGTATGTAATACAGAAGTGACTCCATTTTCTGCAGCCATTCATATGGCATTCTAAAATCTTGCATGTACGGCATTCTTTCTACTTTGGAAAGACTTTTTTTTTTTTATCTTAGGACCTCAACTCCCAGAAGGATTGGGTATGTTCTCTGCAGTGTTTAAAGGGAGAAAACCACAATTTATGGGGGGAAAGGGCACCACACTCTCAAATTACATGGATTCCATAGGTTTTGTATGAACTAAACCTCAATTCCATTACAAGGAACCTACTTGACCTCAAGTATGCACCTGGGAGTTTGCAGGCAGAGAAGTTACAGCCCTAGCCAAAAGTGGCATTCCTCTACCAAAAAAAGCAATTATCTTTTTTTTTTTTCTTTAAAACAAACAAACCCAAAACAAAACAACAAGAAGAACCAAAAACACTCGGGAAACTTGGCATATTTTCCAAAACATATAGGTGTGCAAAGTCTCCTAGAAACAAGAGGAACATTTGTGGTTTACATGACTAAAAATACTAGCTTCAGTAGCCCTAGCTGACTGACGAAGATTATCCTAACTACGGGAGAGGCAGTCAGTTAACGTCAAAAAGCCGAAACCATAAATGACTAATATAACCTTAGATAGTAATAAACTTGATTTTTCAAGTTGTGCTTCATCTTGTAAAAACATTTCAGTGACAGTTCTCCCCACAAAAGATTCGTCTGTAAATCCTAGTTCTCTTCAATGCAGTAACACCCAGATAATTGTAATTTTTAATATATTTGGATTTGGTGATAACTCAGATGAAGAATTACACTGCCAAGCGTAATTACACTGCCAATCTTGTGTGGACAAGATTCTTAGATAGGTTCAGGTCATTTCTGGCAAGTCCAAAGAAAAACAGTGCTGAAGCACATTCAGGAATGAACACTTGTTTCTTATTCCATGAAATGATAGGAAGGCTTTCTCCCTATATATGTACTTTAGGACGCAGTGACAAAGGAGCAAGAGTCCATAGACTTTGCTTGGGGTTCTTGTAAAACCAGCATCTTACCACTTGCTCCCTGACCTTCCATCAGCGATGGATTTTCAGCTGCTTGTCTCCTAGCTCAGAAAACAAATAGGCAAGACTCACATATGCTTGATGTTACGGGCAGGAATAGACATTGCTCCAAAGAACTTAAAATTTGACACATTTCTAGCCTAGTTATGGTCCAACATCTGTCCATAATATATTCCTCATAGGAATATGTAATAACTAGTATCAGGTAATCTACCAAAGAAAACATCTCTTCCCAATCATGTTTATTGGCTGTAGCCAACTATCAACTAGCAAATGAATTACACAAATACCATGCACAACAACAGGGGGACAAACCAGACAAAATGTTTTCAGTGTATCATCATTATTCTACAATGAGTGTTATTCTTGGGTCATTGCTCAACTAAGTAGAAAATATATATTTGATAGATGTAGGGGTAAAAAATGTTTCTAACATAATGCAGTTAATGTTAAACAACACCATATTTTTAGTTCATGTCATTTTATGGGTACACCCTCGAATGATATTCATAACAAGCTTGACATTTTAAAGGGTGGAAGCAATACATGTAAAACAATAATTTCAGCCCTCAGTTTTGAATATAAGATAGCATATTGTGAAGAATGACTACTTCACAGCTCAGTACAGTATCTGTTTAGCAGCTAATGCTCCAGAACAGTATTGGAAGGATAATACTTTCAGGAAAAAATATATTTTCCTTGTGTATTAGTTGCTAGCAGACTCATCCAAAATGGAGCAAGGGACAGAGGGATTGTGGGGAAAGATTATCCAATTCCTTTTGAGCAATGAAATAAACATCTGTATCTTTTTACTTTAAGAAGTTTCAGATTTAAGGCTGCAGTAATTCAAGCTTTTAATTTAGAAGTGAAATGTTCAGTTTGGCTTCTTTTTTGCCATCCACTTATAGTGCTTTTTTTTTTCTTCTTTTTTTTTAAAGCCTCCTCTCCAGTCACTCTTCTAAGTCACCCAGAGCTCCTTCTGATAGCTGTTTCCCAGTAACCAGCCTAGTCATGACAAATTTAATTCTCCTAAGGGCTGAGTAAGAGTATGGATAACTCCTATGCACAGTCCCCACACACACAAGAAATTCAGTTTCAGACAACTCTGGCATAACTGGGGCAGCATCCCATCAGTTCTCAGGCAAATGTTTGTGAGGATAGTGGTGGGTTCTTAATAAGGTTTGCAGAAATGAAGAATTATACATTCATTTTTCAGTTAGTTTCCATGAATGCAAAGAAAATTAATGTTTTAAATGATCTCCCCATTAATCACGATCTTTGTCCTCTCTATTGTGGTGCTGATTGCTGAGTTTTAGTCCTTCAGTGGCTGTAATACAATTCAGAAAACAAACTCTTCAGCAAACACCTGTGTAAAATTTCATTATCTGAAGTTTGAATGTAAGAGCTCTGCATAGCCAGCCTTCTCCCTTCCTCCCCACCCTTCACAGGTGGCATAAATGCCATAGTGAATCTTTCCTCTTGGGGTAAAAATTTATCATGGAAGATAGACAGTTCTGCAGCAAAGAAGCCCTTTCAGAGAACAGTTATGAGTTCATGACTTTACACCACTGGGAGACAGAAACTGAGCTCCTGTGAGAGGCAGCTCACATTATTTATTGAAGGAAGTTTTTAACTTCATGCTACTAATTACTTAACATTTTAAGACAGTGGCCTACTTTAAATAAATAAATAAATAAGATAATATAAATCAGTAATAGTAGATAACTGAATAAAAATCTTTCACTTACCTGCCTATAGTCTTCAGACACTAAAATAAATCCATTGTTATCTATTAGGTAGCAATTGATAGACTGAAAAATAATAAAAAAAATACAATTTAGATTTTTGGTTTTATGATACAGCAATAACTTAGTTTACTTCCAAATGACTTCTAAATAGATAAAACTTTCTTTCAGGTTCTTTTAATGGTTTACGTAACTTGAAGTGGATGTAGTCTCAACTCATGGGATGTTACCTGATTTAGTTTTTATACAGTTAGTTCATGCAAAACAAAACAAAGATGTATACAGAAATAAAATATATAAAATAACTATAACAAACATTAAAAGAACAGGATCAGTGCTTTTCTAATTCATTCTTGTATTCCTTGTATTCCTCAGTATTTCCTTGTAACGCAGTTTGCAAAGGCATAGAACTTTGTTGCTCCTGATGGCTTATCCTGTGTTTGGAGAAAAACATCAGCACTATGTCATTACCCTAATGATGTATTAATGAAAACACAGTGTCAGCCTGGAAGACCAACAGGGGACCAGGTAATATTTTTTAATTTGGTCATTGGGGGAGGGGAACAGAAACTTCTGTAAAAGAGGCCCCACAGGTCTCCTAAAAGCTTTTCAAATTGTGTTTTTAATTGGGAACTGGATTCAGAGGTAGGACTGTTAGCTTTTCATAGGTCAGACTTATAAATTGCATAAAACTAGGTAAACTCAAATCAGTGCTTCCCTCTATACATGCACGCGCTATTTTAACCTTAAGTGAATTACTTGCTACAGGCAAAGTTTTAATTACTGTGCTTCAGAGTTTAAACATAAGGTTCACCTCAAACCTGGGTATAACTCAGTTTCTCTTCATTATTGCCAAATACCTACCTCAGCGTTAAATCTCTAACATATTTCTATCATTAGTCTAAATCAGCAAACATTTTAACATAATTCCCTGAATTTTTAGTGACATTTGTGTAAAAAAAAATAAATTGTAGGGTGGCTTCCAATACAGGAATCATCGGATTCCTGTCTTTTCTTCCTGTCAGAGGGACTGGCAGAAATGTTGGCATGAAGTTTAGTTTTGAAAAAGCAAAGATACCCAAACCAGGCAAAAGTCTGAAATGAATGTAATTCTCTAATGCAAATGAAGGCTATTCTTTCTAATAGGTGAACTAAGCTCCAGACACCCCTAGTGGCAGAAAACCCGTCAAAAAGAAAGTTGAAACAACTAATTATTTCCAACCTTTGATCTGCTAGAAAGCCAAAAACTGTCAAATACAACATGACAAGCTGATGATTCTGGCAAGCAACTGAGCAGAGCTAAAGCATTCAGAAGAGGCAGCTACTTAACCTCAATGGTGTGTAAAGAGTGGAATTTCAGAAGTTGGACTGTAACTTCAGAACACTGCTATCCCCAAAGTCTATCATAAACTTCCCATAAACTTTATTAAGAGAAGAGCTAAGCCAACAAAGAGCTCTTTTGAGGATACTTATTTGCAGTCCTCATGCATGAAAGATTAATCTAAAGACAGTACATTAGAAAAAAATATTTCTCCACAGCATAGAAAATACTTAAGAGTAGTTACATTGGGTAAGAGAGAGTGTAGGCTTCATTTCATAATTTATGGATTACATACAGCTGGGAAAACACTGACGCGACTCAACAGTAAGTGGATGTGTGTCAAATCTCTAAGCCGTAGTCATTCATTAGTACTGTCCAAAATTTTAAGTGATGCTAATGATAGCTAATTGCTATTAGAGACAGGCAGTAAGTGGAATCTGCATCTTGTTAGAGGTGTTTGAAGATAACTACGTTTCTATTTCTATAGATTTTAGAAACATTTAACAACGGGGTGATGTTCATTCAGGACCACTCATTCACCTATCAGCCAGCAAGATAACTAATTTTCACTATTTGGTACTACACCAAAGGAACATTTTGCAAATGAAATTTAGCATTGAAAAAGGACAGTGGGGTGCATTTATTTGTCCACTACATCAGCAAATCTCAAATAGAAAATGACAAATGCAAAATTAAGACATGGGGTAATAATATTTGCATAGACTAGAACTGTATGAAAAAGGTTTAATTCACAATGGTTCACAGGTGTTGGAAGTGAACTACACACAGGTTTGCCCAAAGGTTCAAGTTCAATGAACTTCAGATTTCAAGGGGAGCATTCTGTAGGTGGAGAGTCCCTGAGCTTGTAAAACAGAGCAGGCATGAAGTCCAGAATAAACACACCAAGAATGTTGACTGAGGTCTGACAACACATTTGGAGTACAGTAACTTTGATCAAGTTCAAGTCCTCTATGTATTTGTCACAGCTCCAATATATAACAACAGTAATGGAATGTTATAAGGGTTAAGAAACCAAAAAAAATAAAATAAAAAAATAAAATAAAATGTGAGACTACGAAAACAAGAAAAAAATGAGCAAATTCAAAGCTCTCTAAAAGAAAGCAAAAAATACTTCTGAGGAATTGCAAATCTGTCATGCAACTGCATTTCAGAATCAAATTTGTCATCTAATTCTTTGCATGACTACTGTGACACTTTATTTCCATTAGTTTCATTTCTTAATACTTCTAAATGCTTTAATTTATATGGTAATTGTTCATTAGATATTTTCTTACTGTTGAGAAAAGACATCTGTGGAATATTATTGGGGACCTGTAATATTTGATTGAGTCCTATTAACAGATAGTGTATTTTGTCAAAAAAAAAAAAAAAAAGCTTGGAACCTCTAAATTATCAAGGTTTATACAATTTCTCCCTGTGTTGATCCTCCTGCTGATGTCAATTGAAAATAACTGAAAAGCCTTTGAGCAGCATTTTCTTTGCATATGAATGTAATATAAAAAGAAGTTCCACATGAACTTTTAGCAAAGTATATGCCAGTTCTTATGAACTGCCAATGTGATAAAAAGGAAAAAGTGGATTGGTTATGGCTGTGGCCTCTTGGAATCCTTATCATTGTATACTCAGTTCTTCGCATGGACAGACCATAAGCATCTTTGCAGCAATGATAATATGTCAACAATTCTTGTCTCGATGAAGCAGTTGAACATGTTGCAGCCAGGAGAGTCCTTTACAGAAGAAATTGTGTACTGTTAACTATTCTGTCACAAAGGCTATCTCAAACGAAGGAAGTCATCTCTGCTCAGCCTTTAATCCTGCAAGTGTGGTGCCTTATGCTAAATGAGATTTTACACAGCACTCTGCAGACTATGTGTGGTTATACCTCTCAAACTGGTTGGCTATGACTGGAAACCTATTGACAAGGAATATTTAAAGGTGCTGGTAACAACTCAAGGTAAAGTATGCACCTTAAATCTATAGCAAGTTATAATAAAACAAGGTCAGGAAACTTTAGCTAATGAAAAGTTCCACAGACATGGTTTGTCAATGGGTGCATGATCACTTTTAGGAGAATGGGACAATAAACATTATGAGATCTCCTTAAAATCATCGTTAATGCAAATGACAGCCTGAAATTGGGGCTAAATAGCTACTTTCACACACACCCACCTGGGAGGAATCTGCTTTGTTTTTTTTTGATATTTTTTTATGTGGAAATTAAAAGTTTACTTTACTTGGTTAAAATAATACAAGCTGTAAATGGAGAAGTCTGTAAGTCTTTACAACTAGAAATGCTAAAGACGTGTTGACTCATAAGGTCCATTTCATGGCCAAAGATGGCATGATCATCACAATTCTGTGTTTTGGCTAACTGCAAATTTTCTTGTCTATTATTTATTACTATCTCTGTCCTTCAGATAGCTTCTTCTGCTGAAGAAGTTAATGCTCTACTCTTATAATTGCTGATGTCTGAAGTTTTGCCTTTGTCTCTGGAATGGTTTTTGTGATCTGAATTTCATACTGAGCAGACATACTTAAAATATATATATATCACTGCACGTGCATCCTGGACTCATTTTTCAATAAAACACATTTCAATGTCACAGTATATGGGGTTATGAAGTAGAATACTAGAAGTGTGATTGCTAAGATGGATGATGTATCTTTAAAACTCTTTATAATTTTATACAAAAGTAATCCAAAAATTAAAATAACATTGTTTGCCTTAAAGAACAACATATACAATGTAATAACAATCAATGTTAGAAAGAATTCTCAGGCAGATTTGTGAACTTTTTTGACCAGAGTTATTTGGATTTTGAATTACATGTCCTTCAGAAAGCAATTTTCATTACAGGAAATATCACAAAGTACTTTATGTAACTACTTTTGTTACTGTTATTATTATTTTTTTTAATGTGCTGAACAGCCCCTAATGAATTTTGGGCTACTCCAAATGAATCAACTACTGAACAGGTAGGAATACAGTCAGAACAGTGGTCCAGGTGGTGGAAAATGTAGGGATTTCATTGGAAATATATTAATACAGGACATGCAGCACCTCTGTGAAAAAACAGGTGTGTCTAATTCAAATGCTGAGACAGTCAGAAAGAGTTCTTTACGTCCAGACTAGAACACAGATAAGAAAAGACAACAGAGAGACAAAGAAAATTAAGACTTATGGAATACAACAAATAATGTATGTTGGTTTCTATTGTAAAAAGAAGAGACAGGAACTTGTGAGAACTTGAAGATCTTCAGAAGAGATGAGGAGGGATTGTTTAAATACCAGAGTTTGCAATGGTGGGGGGAAACAGTTTTCAGTTTGCTGTACAAATACTTCTTAACACTTTGTTGAAAAGGGTGTAAATGCCAGCAAAAGCTAAGAACACACTGACTGCTCACTTCTGGCGATACAGACAGCAGCTTCTCTGAAAACAACTGAGATGTATAAAAACAGAATAAAACTGTATGTAAACTTTATAATTATATTAAACAATGGTATTCTACTTTTTAAATAGATTGCAAAAACATTACATTGGCATGAATTACAGAGGCAAGCAGATTCTTGCCTTTTAATGTACGTTTTGCAACAGTTCTTTTGGACCACTGTATGAAAAGAGAATCTCCTATTCGTCTGTTTTTTTTGCTATGGTTCTCGAATATTACTAGAATTACCATTTTTCAGTATAGTGCCCTTGAATTATGTGAATACAGCCTGAAGTTTTTGTTTCCAGTTGTATGAGTTTATATTTCATGATACTTTAATGCAGGCAGTTTGTTCAAGCACAGTTATCAGGTGACCCAGATTTCCTCACACAATTCATTCAGTTTGGAGATCATGCAATGTTGTTATCAATAACTGGTTTATGTTTTCTTCCAAATTACTGATAAGAACTATAACTGAAATAATATCTAAAACCCAACTCTGATTTGCTAGAACCTTGCATATCTAATTCCTCCCCATGTATCAATACAGCCCGTACTTTGTTAACCATTTTTTAATTCACTCAATCTGTGATACATTGGTTGCTTGAACAAAATATCATATGGTATGATATTAAATGGTTTGCAAAAACCTATGCATAAGACACTAAAAATATTATTTTTATCTACCAAATTAAATATTAAGTAAAAAGTTACTTTGGTGAATTCATTAAGAACTACTGACTTATGTTATTTCTTTTCTATTTCTGAAGTGCTGTTCATGTATTACTACTGCATAGATTCAATTCTGCATTCATATTATACTGGTAATAATTTGTTTAATACTCGTGTGAACATCAGAGACTAGCTTCTACCTCAGGTGGACAATAAAGAAGTAAAAAATAAATGCTTTTGAATAGTTTCATGTAACTTCCAAAACTGGATTAATAAAACAAAATTTACTCCAATGCATATTTGAGATATCACTGTCAACCTCATAAATAAATGGAAGTTTGTAAGTAGTCATAAAATGTCTAATATAAATTGCATTATATTTAGAAGGTGATTCCTAATTATACCAGGAGATTAATTTTGTTTGAACATCACAATGTAAATTATAATCAACTTCATGTTCTACTGCAATAGATATATAAATGAAAAATAAAGTTCTGTTAAATACTTACTTCATCATCACAACTTATAGCACATCTGCCATCAAGAGATGCACACTAGAGACAATACCAAAAATCAATAAAATATTTTCAGTTTTAGTTTTATAATAACAAAAAATGACATTTCCAAAATCAAGGTGAGCACAATTATAAAGATTTGGACATTGATTAAATTTTTATCAAAGCCAGCAATTGTTCTAAAAACAAGAGTAGGAAAGTATTCAATCTGTTCACCAATCCTGTTCTGTTCCTATCCATAGAGAAAGGGTGCATTCACAAGGTATCATTTTCAACTGCTATAAACACTTTCATCTCCTTTGTGTAAGCAGCTTTAGACCATTTGTCAACAAGAATACGTGATTTTCCCGTGGGGTAGGGTAGGACCAGCATTTTAGGAATCATTCTCTGAAATAGTATGGTTCTAATCTGTTCTCAAAATAGGGATGAAATCTCCTAATAATTAGAAAATGTATGATTGCCTCTTCAATGAACACAAATTCTATATACTAAAAATTTAGGTATAGTTTATTAAAGACTATAGATGCCGAGTTTTGTGGAAAAAAAAAAAAAAAGCTAATCAATTGCACAGTTAGAGAGGTGCTATGGATTCAATAGCAAGAAAAATTTCGATTTAAAACATACCTGTCTGCTTGCAGTCCAAAATTTCCGCTGGAAAAATTCAAGTTTCATCTGGATACCTACAGCTGGGAAATACAGAAATAAAACCAATATGTTATAATACATTTATTTAAAATAAATCAGAAGGAGAAATAGTCCTATAATAAAGAGAGAAAGCTAGTCTTGCAATAAAAAGACACAAATAATTAAATTGGAGACCACATAGTCACATTTTAAATCAATTATAGCTTGCTTAAATATGAAGATATTGCTATTATAATAAGCAGAGCAACCATTATTCAGATTGCATATGTCTCCATATTAAGCAGCAGAAGCACAACCTGGACATATATATGTTAAAAACTATCTCAAATTCATATTTTACTGACAGCAATATAACAGCTGTAGGAACATACATTATGTATTTTGTGCTGAATCCCACGAACGTTTGCTGAAGCAACGGGAGAATATTGATCAACATTTCAAGTGATCATTTGTTACTGGGTCATTTCATCCATGAAGTAAGATGAAGATAAGAAGCCTTTTTCTAACATAAAATCTTTAAAAAAATGAAATTTCTACAAAACATAAGAGCATCCCTCTTCATGCAGATGAGAGGGTAAAAGCAGCTGCAGTTTTGTTTTCATAGTTTTAGCTCTATGAATTTGAAGGCTTCTTAGACAGACTGCAATGGGAAATAAATGATCAGGGATGAAAACTGAGCCTGCTCCCACTCAAACGATTGCTCATGATTTCAAGACTAGTCTAGATTTGTAGAAACCGAAGGGCTGGACATTACCAGTTACCATCTCCCTTATGTTTTCAAAAATGACTCAGTTTATTTCTCTACCTCATTTAGAGGAGCTCTACCACTAATCTATGAGGCACAGTATCATTTAATGGGGTAAAACAGCAATGCATCTTAGACTTTAGTCTACTCTGGTCAAGGTCATACAATGTTATAATGGCAACATTTAAGTATAATATGGAACAGAATACATATTTCCCATAACAGACTTTTGAAAACCTTGTATTTATTTTTAAAAAATTAAGTCCCTGCGCTTTTCAAGAACATTGTAGCCATCGCAGGCTATATATATTAGCATGCTTTAAGAACTATTCAAATACACTTCAGAAGTTTTTAGAGCCAACACATTCTTCTGAGCAATCTCTAGTCCTTCAGCTTTCAGAACTTCAGAATGAAATACTGGTGCTCCAAGTTACTTTATATTTAAATCCTTGTTTTATGACTTGGCAACATGTTAATTTAAAAAATAACAACAACAACAAGAAGACAAACTTCAAAATTACAAACCACCACGTCACTAATTCCTTGTTTAGTCTCTTGGAAGTAACAGCTACCATCAAGGTAAGAGGGTTAGAGGAATAGGTATTGTTCAAGGTAAGAGGGTTAGAGGAATAGGTATTGTTCAGCATGGTATCAAGATAGTATCCACACTTGTTAAAAAAAAAAAAAAAGCTATAGTTGATCTTTACACAGAATATGTATTTAAATTTCCTTCAACATTTGTAGGCTTGGTTCAACGAAAAGGGCTAAGGGATACAAACTACTCTTCTTCAGCCAGGAAAAATGAGCATTCCGAGATGAGGAGAAATGTTTTTGTCTTCACTGCTGCCTTTCCTTTGTACTGTCACTGAGGAGAATGGGCTAGAGCTGGAGGTACACAGGAGACCAACTAATGGCAGCTGCTGGAGGGACATTACGGCTCCTTCTTCATGTACCTATTTTCTGTACTACAAAATGTGCCATTTCAAATGAATATTGCAAATCCAAATATTTGTGTCAACAATACTAGCAAATTTACTTAGACAACTCCACTGAATAATTTTAACACTGCTTATGGATAGCAGACATTAACTCCCTGAGCCTTCTTTCCTCTGCTTGATATAGTGACCAGTATTCTGTAGCGCATATCCCATGAAATACCAGGTGGTTGAGAATTACAGTTAAATTCTTGGCTCAGTGATAACTTTTGTTAAATAATCCAGTTCCTTATGCAGCTATTCCACGGCTCAGGGTAATATTTCACTGTTTCTGTGGGATGCTGTAAGGATAAAATTATTCAGAAGTGCTCAGCTTCTACAGAGCTCAGGGCTGTTTAGCATAAAGGCAAATCTGAATGAAAGAAAATAACTTCTCAGAATAGATCAGAATTGCTTGTGTTCATTTCAAGATCTCCAGGGTTAAGCAAATGGACAGAAAGATAAGAAAATCTTCCTCAACAAATGACTTCTGTTCTGTGCACAGAATTATAAGAGCACTTATGCTCTAAGTAAAAAGTACCAACTCCTACTGAAAATAAGAGAAGAAAATAGATCAGACTGATTTATTTCAGGAAAGAGAGGAGACGAGTCTCCCTATAAACCTGGGATAGGGATTCCAAATACAGACTGAAGGAAGAAGTAGTAAAACCTAAAAGCATTTCCATTCTGTAGAATACCTATAGAATTTAACACTGTATAAAAGCACTAGATCAGCACAGTTAGAGAAATATCTTTAAGTCTCTGTTCCCTTTTTCCACAGAAAGTAGAGTGTAGCTAACCTAAAATAATTTCTCATATATTAAAGATGCTCAACATCCTATTGCCATCCTATGGAATTATTTTAAGTGAGATTTGTCTTCAAAATAAGAAATCTTGGAGACAGAATTGAAGCAGGATTATTTTTTTTTTTTTTTACCTGTATTGCCTTTGGGCATTAATCTGACACTCCCTAAGATTCTCTCCTTTTTGACTACTCCTATTACTTGTTGCTAATGTTAAAACATCTAATAACTGGGAAATAATCCAGCAAATCCTTAGCTACTTAAAAAAATCAATTACACTTCTTTTGTTTATAGTCTAAATCTTTGTTTCAGTTCAAAATATCTCTCTCTTTGGTTTTAGCTTAGCCAAAAAATGAGATGTTAAATTTTACACTCCAAAACATAATACTGAGCAATAAACATTATAACTGCCAAAAAGTACCTCTATTACAGATTCCTGGAAGATTCTCACCTCCAAAGGTGATGCCCTTCAAAATACTTACACAATATATGTAACGGCTACAGTATAAAACATGTGATAGGTAGTGTAATTAAAAAGATAACAGATTTTCTTTTAACTCAATACAAACAAGTCTTAGCTAATAAATCAAAGCTATTCAGAGTATAGCAGTATATAGTAAAATAATTATGGTCCAGTATCATCTAACATAGCTATATTCCCAGTAATAGTCATTGTTTCATCACAGTGGGATACATAAAAGAAAATATGAATTAGCACTTATTGAATGTGTACTTCCTAGACAGCTTCTAATCCCAGTTTCAGTTTACTTGCACAGTAAAATCCAGTTTCACCCTTCCAAACTTCACACTTCATTCAGTTTCCTTCCTGACCTCAGCGATGTTTTTGATTCTACCCATACCTTCCTCTTCTCAAACCAGTCCATTTTCTTCACTCTCTCTCTTCAAACAGAAGATGCCCAGAATTTTCTTTTAACATGAAAAAAATATTAGTGTTATGCTTAGGAATGTCAGACATCCAACAAAGAAAATTTCAGCCTAAATAGTTTAAGTCTGGCTAAGCTTTAATACACTGAAAACAGAAGCTTATAACTGGAAGCACTGGACAACCTTAATACTTGGCGGTGATGCCAGCCATCCCAGTAATTAACTAAGTATCCCATGATAAAAGAATATAATTAGCAAAAAGATGGTGCAAAATATTAAGTAATTGTGTACTTTCTTCTATTTTTCTTATAGTGAAGAACAGTTCCTACCCATGGAAAACTAAATATCATTTATGTATTTGGCTAAGACACTAATATTATTCACAAACTATTTTTTTTTTTAAATCAGGATGGAGTGGTTTTTTTTTTGTCATTGTTGGTTGTTGTGGTTTTGTTGTTGTTTTTTGGTTTTGATTTTTAATATACATAAAACTTAGTGAAGATTTCTAATGTGCTTTACTACTTTTCTGGTAGTTTCTCCAAAATGATACCTTCATGCTTAACCCCATATTGCGGGGAGTTTCAGGTAGTGCCTGGTACTAATGCCATTCCATGAGTGAACTCACCAGATTGCGTCAATGTTATAAATAGCTATGAATCACAGTGTGAAACTCTCTCTGGATAAGCCATCTCACTTATTATGCAAATGTAATCACCCTAACAAACCTTTAGCACTGAATTAGTATATCATCTGAAAAGTCCATACTAAAAAAGAAATTCAGAGAACAGTACAAAACATGGCTTTAAAATACTTCATAAATGTATACCAGATTGAAAGAGCACAAGACAATAGTATAGAGAATTTCCTCATTGTTTTATTGCCCTGAATTTTTCATACTGTACTGACACTTGGTTTTCACTGATAAATGGCATAAGAATATTTTTTTCCTCAATCAAAAAATGACAGCCAATAACTTTTTGTAGCTGAAGAGATGCTGTCAATCTCTGTTGGGCTGAAAATGAAAAGTTTTTGACAAGCAAACCAACAAAAATAATAGATTTTTCATGTGTGTGTACTGAATATTTAGATACCCCTAAATAATTTTATTTTTAAAATCCATGTAAATGTGCACATACCTTTTTTTTTTGTTGTTTTTAACTAAATTTGAGCTACTGTGTCTCATTAAAATTTACAGATTGATTTCCCCAAATACAAGTCTCTTACTAACCTAGGTACAATGTAAAATACAAATAATCTCAAGGTTTGATTTGTTTTGGATTCTAAAAATATTTGAAAAAAAGTCTTGTGTTGTTACTGGTATTTTACCTTTATCTTTTTATCTTCAAATAAGTGGGATGACTACACACAAATTTATACATACTATGTAAGTATATATCAGTGTCAGAGCTTTGTTATGCAAGACAATAGTTTTCATAACATGTCATAAGATCCTAGCTAACACACAGAACACTTTCTTCATCAGGTGTATTGGGACGCAACATGTAAATATGTGAATTCTTAAATGGACAAGGGAAAGTAGATGCTCTCCCTCTTTATTCACTGACCTTAAACCTACTACTTTCTCCCAGATGATGTTTAGGATTGGTGGTGGAAGCAGGTGTCTGGGTGGAAACTCCCAAGATACAGGGAAGTCAGTGGCAACTGGTATTTCCTGGAGGTCAAGTTTAAGCAGAAAGGGAGGAGATACTGGGAACTTGATCTGAGGCCAAGCTGAAAGGGGAGCAGGATGACGATTGCTGGGAGGCCGAAGTTCATCCAAACTCAAACCACCAGGGAAAACTGAAGGGCTTGGTTTGCAGCCAATCCCTGAAAAACTGAACTGCGGAGGGCAGTCTGTGAACATCATCATAAACCAGACTCCCGTTGACTCCCTGACACATATCTTCCTTATGGAGGACTAATGAAGTAGCAGCAGGAGCAGAAGAAAACACAAAAAGGATATAAATTGAGTGAAAACATTAAAAAAAATATATAGATGCTGTTAACTGAAAGTCTATTGCCTTTTCAGGAGGCTTCACTGAGGAGCTTGGAAGAAAACAGGTTATCTGTAAATTATCATTCAGACAGTTATGCCATATTTCAAACTTTAGAGGATAGTAGCTGATGTGCTGCCAACACTGTAACAAAGGGCTCCCACAAAATTCTAATCTTTTACCCCGTGATAAACTCTGGGTACCAAGTCTACAGCTCAGGGGAGTTCCTAGGAAATCCATTTGTAATTTTTTCCAATAAAAAAATATTCCATAAGCCTGGAGGGAGGTAACTACTCGGCATACAAAATTACACTAAGTGCACTTTGCTGGAAAGATACATACCTTGTTCCTGAGAAGCACAAGGAGTACATTGATGGTATAAAATAGGGGTTTAGACTGTACAATTTGAAGGGGGTGAGGTGGGGCATGGTTAAACCCTATCTGGTGTCTGGAGTATTCTCCCTGTGATTTTTAGAATATACCTGACACCTACTGACACCTGCTTCATTGCAATAGCCAAAGAAAAAAAAAAAGTGGGTTGAGTAATATTTTTATTAGCCTCAGGAATGCTTCAGTAGCATGCAAAGAGAAGGCAAGCACCATCAAAAGCAGGAAAGCTGCTGGTGGCAGAGTTTTTACAAGGAGCTCCTGTGAACCTTCACCTTTTTTTCCAGTGTCTTCTCTGCAAGCCAGCAGTGTGACAACTTTCTGAATTTTGATGGTACAGAGAGCATGTGAGACAAATCTGCCCACATTATCACTAAAAGAATGAAGCAGTGTTGGTATTTTAATAACTCCTTAACTATTGCTTAGTTTTACAGGGCTTGCTTGCTCATTTTTGGCAGTATTAAAGTATATCCCATGACTGAAACAAAAAAGTAAGAACAGTATATATTTGTAAGCACATTTATAAATCTTAAGGGAGGGTCCATACCATGCCAAGTTCTCAGAAGAAAAAGCTTTACTTCTTGCAGCTGAGGTTCTAATCTTACTAGTTAGAGTGGCTTGGCTAGTATTTCTTTCACATCTCAGCCAACAGGCTGTGGTTTCAAGTTTGCAATTAATGAACCTCAAGAAACTCAGAGTTCAGACAAACATCCAGAAATTAGGATCCTTATCTGAACTCTTGGAGGCTGTGACCAGATTCTCTTAGGAGATGTCAGGCTCTTGGCTTCCACTTTAACAAAAATATGTGTTCAAACCTTGATAGCATTTTCTTTTTTCCAGAAATGGGAAAAACTTCTATTCTTATTTACGAAGAGATTTATCCCTCCCAAACCAGGATCCTAAAATAGAAGAATGGCTACCAGGTATCCTACTACTAGACACAAATTTTTTTGGATTGAAGATTTTGTGGATGTTTCCACTGCAAAATGAACCTATGAGGTCTCTGTCCAGTTTCCCCCATGTCAGTTCAATGGCTTCTAGCCTACCATTGACCTAGAAGCCAAGACATGGATCTTCTACTACCAAACATGGCAAAAGTTTGGCATGAAGAGGAGAAAGAGACTTCATAATTCAAATCCTCCTACCTGCAGAACACACTGACTACTGACTACTTGCTCTACCCAGTTATCACCATAGATACTTGAATGCACATGAATTCAGTGAATATATGAAATATTACTAGTCAAACAGACTTAGTACACTGGGTGAGAAAACACGATAATTTTGTCAAAATTACATCATTTGGGAAAAAAGTTTTGGATATCTTAATGACTGCTTTATAATAACAATAGTGATATTCTCTACAAATTGCTCTATACCATGATTACCAAATTACTTTGAATTACTAAAAATATAAGTAATGTTATCTGAGGTCAAGTAATATATTGGAAGTTGTTGTATTAGGTATTCTGTATTTGCAAATATAAAGAAAAATAGTGCTTGTGGATTTGCATCTCTCCCATGTCTTTACTAAACAATTTTAAGGTGCAGTAATGTCAAAAGATACAGACACTATAGATTTCCTTGAACAGTATTAGCTGCAAGATGAGCTTTGTTTATCTTCTTTTTTTTTTTTGGTATAAAAAGTTTTTTAAGTGCTGCGTAGAAAAGAAAACAGATGACTATTTGTTCAACAAAAATAGAATTTCGTATTTGAGCTATAAACTAGCATTCCTGGAATATCCAGAACTAAAAGTTTAAACCATGTCAGGAAAGAAAAGTCTGATTAATAGCACTGAAAGATTTTCCAGTATACTGAAACACAAGCATTCTTCTTTTTCATATTCTCCTAATTTATATGCGTTAAAGAAGAGAAATATTACCTTTCAAGATATATTAGTAGCTTTTTGATTCTCAGTATATTACTTATAAACATCTCACTTGAAAAGCTAGTCAGTTTCTAAAACGATGGATTAACATTCACCATATCAGAACATTTTCACATTTAGTTAACTTTATTATTTATATTATACTTATTTGATACTTTATTACCACTGTTTGAAACTCTGTCAAGATATATCAATTATTTCTTTTAGGAATTAACTATATTGGAGAAAGTAGTTTACCTTCTGTTTTCTTTAGGTGTGTAAACTGGAAAATAGTGCCACCAACAGGTCAGGTACTGACCTGTTATACCAGGGATAGTATAACAGCCTTCTACTTGTCTACTTATCTGATTTCAGGAAAAAGAACAAGTTAACATCTTCAGAATTGCTACACAAGCCTACAGACCCTTCAGCACAAAAGTCTGCTTAGGTCTGATCTTCTGAATATTCATGAATTGAGAGAGATCTTCATATTACTGAAAATCAACCAAGAACTTACTTGCTTCATTAGACAAGTGAAGCATTTTGCAACTCCTTGATGTTGCAAAATACAAAGAACAATGTATTCTTATATATGGCCAAATACATAAGTTCATAAATTTTTTGAAAGGATACTCCCAGAAAACAACAAGAAAGACAATTTATCAAAAATGTTGAAACGGATAAAATTAAAAGGCATTTAGAGATTTCTAAAATTTATTACTAAAACATCATCATTGCCTGAGATCAGTGTCCCAGGTTATGACCATCCATGAACTTAGTAACTCTATGTGAGTTATTAACTACTGGAAATAGTATAAGTGCTGACGTGCCTTCCACAATAACAGGGCAAACATGCCAGATTTACATTACATAACCCATTATCCAGACGCTTCAACGAGTAGTATATTATGATTTATATCCTAATGATTAGTAGGATTTAGCTTTCAATACAGCTGTAAAGTATCTTTTAGAAGAATAATTTTTATTTATTCTTTTTTTCTTAAGGTAAATTGATACCATAGATACCAGCTGTAATCCTTTCTAATGGAATAGCTTTGAAATAAATGGGGAAGTTTTGCTGAAGGGTAGTTGTATTTGACATTTCATTAAACTAAAGATTTATCATACAAATTAACTTTTCTGTCAACTAAGTTGCAAGTTAGGTGCAAATTCAATTGGGGCTTATGCCTAAAAGGTGTCGAGCACTGCTAGCGCTCATTGAAATATGTGAGAGTTAAGGGATGCTCAGCCTATGATAACAATAGAAAATGTCTTCAAATATCAATTCAGAAAAGACTTTTGGTAAGAATTTACAGAAATGATGTTGTTGTATAGAGGTTAACATCTTATCGACTTAGAAAGTCAGCCTGGCAGAGGCCAAATTTCTATAGTTGTTAAGGCACATACTAACGGCTGGGATACCGGTGGGATTTCCAGAAGCTCTCATCTCATATTGCAATCGGTAAATGTTAGGGGGTTCTTCTGAAGTCCCTATTGTACTCATTTCAATACTACCAGGCAATAAAATAACTTTGAAATACCATTTTGCAAAAAGTAGGCACTTGTACATGACAGAGGCATTTATAAATGACAGAGACCCTCTTGAAAATGTTACTACAATTTACTAAAAACATATTTAATTTTCTAAAAGGGTCAAATCAATCAACTTTGCAATTTACTGCTATTTTACAAACAAGGATACAAGAATCTTTTTCAGAATTAATAAACCTTCTCAGTGTGTCTATAAGGGAAACAAAGATTATCTCGATTTTTTTCATAGTACAGAGCCGATTTGCCCTACTCTTTCATTAAAGGCTCTCTTCGTTTCATTAAAAAAACCACAACCTAACGCAAATTAGAGATGCAGTAAGCTATTAACACCATCAATGAAGTATGCTTACATAGATTTATTTTATATTTGCATCTTGACTTTTACATAAAAAATGATAAAAACTAACCATAACAGAAAAAGAGAGGGTCCCCCACAGATTTTCCTGCTTTATTCCCTGCTTTTAAGTGCAGTTAGAAAGCATCTGTAAGGGTGGAAGACTATGATTTCTGTATGTGTAGAGATACTCATACTGTGCTGACTTCATAACTAAGATTCTTTTTCATTTAATTAAATCAGATTAGATTATGGTACTGATTATGATTATTTCCACAAATCAGCATTTTAACTAAGTTTCCATGGAAACTCTATATGCGCCTGTTTTCTTTCTAGACAAGGCTATGCCTGTTTAACAACTTGAAAAAGTTTGATGAGGACAACATGTTTTGTTTAAGTTACATTTACCGGGGCCAATATTTCCTAATTACATTACCAGAAGAAACATTTAGAGCAGTAGTTTTTAGCATGGGAAACCCTCCATCAGTGAACCCATCTTAATCTCTGAAAAACAGGAAACATCATCATTGCCTTTGCTTATCACACTTAAAATGTGCTAACTGGTCTTATATTTATAAAATAATCTCTTTTATTAAATGACAGTGTTGGTCTTGTTTTACAATCTTCATACTTAAAGACATTATCCTATAACATCTGAATTTCTGATAAACTTCCATCAGAGAACACATGCCTATGAAGTCTGGGTGGTCCAGTGGCTTCAGCACTGAAACGGAGTTTGAATACCGGCTCTGTTCCTTGCTCTGCTGTTTACCTGTTGTGCAACCTTGCGCAACTCACCCTACCTTTCAGCTCTCCATTCCTTGTTAGTAAACTGGGAGGAAGAGCACTTCACATTCTATCAAACGTGATTTTATGAACGAAAGCAGTAAAAGTTAAGTATTATAATCATACGTTGCACATTAGGGTGTGATCTGGAAACAGGTATAACAACTTGCATGAAGCATTTCTGGGTGAGAAAAATATGGCAGGATTTGAAAAACCTCTATTCCACACTACAGCACTTTCAGTTTCACAAAATACAAATTTTCACTTAAGAGCTATGTTTGGAACATTATATCCCGAAGTTGTCAAGAACTACCAATTACAAAGAAAGAGAGCCCTCTGCTTTTTTCTTCTTCCTAGAGAGTTTAGAGAAAGACAGCTTGTAGGAGTAATGAAAACCTATTTAAGATCTTACTAACACCAAAAAACAGAGGTATGGAAATGATTAGTTCTCTAAACTAGGCATATGATAAATAACTTCTTCAACTTCTAAAAACAGTGGGCGACTTTCTCCCAATAAGTACTTTCAGAAACAGAGAAGCCAGTCATACCGTTCTTTGAACTTATCTATTCTAACTCTGCTGAAACAGAGATGGAGAGAAAATGGACACCAAGCAATGTACTGTCATTTTGAAAAGGGAAATGGATAAAAAGTCTCAGCCAAAACATGAGGTCAGCCCTACCATTATGTTCAAAAATAACATCCCGCAAAACAGAATGAAAGCAAATAAAGGAAGATCAGAATACACACTTTTTGACCAAGACAGCTATAGCTGTTTGGACAGACAAAGCTCAACTAGGATGGGAACTTTTGAGATCATGTCCTATTTTAAATGGTATTAAAATACGAGTGCCTTTGGATATAAAAGAGGGTACTGGATTGCATTAATGATAGTATGTACTACCTGCGTACTTATAGCTTTACTCAGTGGTCATGAAATAGAAGTCAAACACAAACACTGAAGACAAAAAGATGAGAATAACATTTAAATCTTTCCTCAGCTTCAGGTGTAATAACCTACTTTTATACAATATTTTTTCTTTATACTTGCCCATGGGCTTTCCAATTGCCATTATAAAATTGTTATCCTACCAACTAATGCAGGTGCTTAACCCAGAAAGTTCATCCTCAGCATCTTAAGGGATAGTGAAGTAGAGACTACAGTTACAAGCTTGCTGATAATTTTGGTTTGTACAGAAAATAATAAAATAATAATAAAACACACCTAGACATGGCTCAGTATTGTGACTGTCAGGACTTCATCATTTATGCCAATCTTACTACAGCATTTTCCATTTGGTACGATCCTTCTAATAATTAAATCTCATGAAAGGATTTTCATTTTTAATACGTTAAGAAATGGCAAATATTGTACACTGTAGATAATTTATAAATTGGAATCACTGTTGTATACGCTATATTCTAGTAATGAGAAAAGAAACCAGAGAGTGCCCAGAATGAGACCCTTTTGTGATTCTGAGGATAAAAACAGCAAACTAAAGCAGACAAGATGATCATGAATAAGTTAAAAAGAGTAAGAACAGTGAAAAAGCAATTTTCCTTAAAGATTTCAATCTTTACTTTCCTTTACTTGACATTAGATTATCCCAATGAAGTAGATTCATTACTGCTGGTATACACTGCACACCTCTATAAAAAGGCTTTTATTACAGCTTCTTTTTATATTTCATAACTACTTTTTTTTTTTCTTGGTTTGGTTTGTTGTTTGGTGTTGTTGTTTTGTTTTCACTTTATTTAAATGTATATTGTTTTACTCCTGCATAAATATCCTCCCAGGGTATCTGAAATCCTTAATCATCACCCCAATATTTCTCTCCCACATTATACTTTTAGAATCAAGTTCCATGGCTTTTAAGAGTTCTGCTTACGTCAGAGGGATCAAGAGGTTTAAATTTCAGTACCTATTAAAGGAATTTAATTATCCAACAAGTTGCATTTGGATACACTGTTCCTGTTGTTACTGTTCTTTGCTAATCTATACCAGATTTTCCGGCATTGTAATTCTTATTAATAAAACGCACTCTGTAAGAAGACTTATTTTTCTCTTTCCTTGCTTTTTTTCTTTGAAAAGAGAACCTCTCAGTGGTTCAGAATTTTATAAATTCTGAACAGAAACATCATTATACTTTATACTAAGTTGCCCAGAATTTATCATGTCTGGAAACAGCACAACTGAATAAACTTGAAGGGTAAGAAATGTATCTTTACACCTGGCTTACTCTGTCACTTCTTCAAAACATTCTGTGGGAAAAGGAACTTTAAAACACACAGTATTTAAAATCTGCTTTGATGCTAAAAACAAAAAAGGAAAAAAAAGAAATAAAGAGGATAACAGTATGTCATGTGATCCCTAGGATCTTGTAGTATACAGAAGACCTCTGGTGCTGCTCCTATAGCAGTTAGAGCAGTCAGAATAATATGGATATCCAGAGAGAGTGGGGAAACAAGAAAAGCAGCTATGCACTGCTTTATAAAATATATCTATTATTAAAATGAAGAACATCAGCAGCAAGTATATGTATCTGGCTCATTCCTGTTCACTGGAGTCATATGGAAAGTGTTTCCTATATTCTTACTCTTCCTATGAATTAGTCCCATTGACAATGAACACTGATGTTACAATTTCTATTCATCCGTCATACCCAGAAGCCTGCTAGTTTTTGTTTGTTTGTTTTTGTAAATATGGGCATTCCCAACTTTAATCAGTGAATTTTAGTGAACTACTACTATCTTGCCATAATAGCATGAAAGAAATTAATAAAGTATGAGTTCTACTTCATAGCATCAATGGTGAGCAGCAGCTTAAGAAAGAGTAACATCTACTGCCTTTTACTATATTTCTTCATACACTGAGAATATTTCAAAATCTTTTTAGAGGAAGTTGCTCAAGAAAAATCCTTCCAACTCTTTCAATAAATTGACCATTCAGAATGTACAGGAAATTTATGTTTTGTTCCTAAGTTTGAGCCCAGGGTGAGATATGACCATGAAGAGTAATTCTTTCTAAACATAAAAATAAGAAAATGAAAATACTAAGGAAAAGCTTAGAAAATAACTTCGCCTTCAGTGTAGAATGAATAAACTATTCAGAACTATAGTGAAAATTACCTCAATTTCAACATGTTTAAGAGAGGATAAAAAGGATCTAAGGTGTTTAGACAAAACAACATGTACACTCATCCTTACATGTATTTTTCTAGGTCCTGGTTTTATTCCTTTCATTTCTGTTACCTTATGTCAAACAATGCAGGTTTCTACTTACAGTTAAAGCAAAATGAATTCTTTAATGAAGCCTAATCATGTACACTTATACATACAAAGATGTTCAGCATGTACTACAGGCAGTTACCATTCATCAGGAAATACCTGAACGGCCCCACACATACCAATTCTATTAGTGACAGAACAAACACATTGCTGATACATACAATCTGCCTCTAGCCACAACTTTATCTGGCTTGTAATTAAGGTAAAGTAACTTCACATCTCTCTTCCTTGCACTTCTCATTCTGAAGGCCTTGCACCCCTTGTAATAAACTTTCTACTTTCTACCTACCTGCATACCTACTACACGGCTGGTGCTTGAGCATTTTCCAGGTAACCCCTTCCCACATTCATATACTGCTCATTTAGTTATGGGTAAAGGAGTACAAGCCAAGCTGGCTTCTAACTAATTATATTAGAGTTATAATATCACAACAAATTGCTGACTATTCTTTTTACTGGATTGAAAGTCTCACATCATATTAGAGAATTAAAAAACTGAAAAAAAATCTGCAGACAAAGGATTGACCCAAACAGCTGTCTCCAGATTATCTGCAAAGAGCTGGATATTAATAAGAGTTTTCCAGTCAAAACCAGAACACTTTGGGGATGAATGCAGTTCTGGCCTAAACTGAGAAGATGCTCACCTAGGCAGCCCCAATGATACCAACTGACGCTGTAGCAAACATCTCGCTGGCTTTCAGTTTGTTGCAAATAGCAGACTAAGTCCCCCCGAGCTACCCAGCTTCCTTCCCCCACTGTAAATGTGCACCTGGAATGCAGTGTGCTCCCGCGCATCTAGTCCACTATTGTATCTCATACACTGGCCCCAACAAGAGGTGTCAGAGGAAGGTGTAAAATTTCCAATAAATAATAATTATGGTGGAAAAAAATTGCCCAGGGGGAAAGGTTTGGGGAAAGGTTTTTCTCCATAACTTGTGTCATTAGTGGTTGATTAAAGCCCTTAAGAGTGGAAGTTTATATCCCTTCTAAATTATTATTTTTTGTCTCATGAGGTAACTATGGCTCCAGATTATATATGCATCCTACTAATTTTTGGCCCAAGGATAACTTCCAGCAATGTGTTCCATAGATTAATTATGCATTTTATAAGCAAGTACCAGATGTATCTAAGTAAGGCAAAACAAGTCACTGAAAAGAGAAGAAAATGGGGCTCTTCCCTCAGTCAGTGATCCAAAATACAAAAATCACAACTTCCTGCTGGTTTCCTCATTTCTGTAATTAGAAAATACTGGTTCATACCTTAAAGAGTTACTAACAGACAATTCATAATGACAGCTAAAGAGAGGCATGAGCAACCTTTGGATATAAATGATGCCTCCTTACCTTTGTGATAACTAAGATTTGATGTCAATAACCTCTGGTTGTTATTACTCTCCCCTTACTCTCCCTAACCACTAAGATGTCTGAATAAATCTACGCAGACACACAGACACCTTCTGGAAATTATTCCCAGCTTTTTAAGGTTCCTCAGTGTTCCTCAAGCCTAATTTGGTTTGGTCCACAGGCTTATACTTCTCGGGTGGAAGGCAGACAAGAATAGCTTCCAATCCCTTCTTCTAATTTTTTTTCTGCTTTTGAATATCTAGTTCCTTGACAGGCACAAGTTGTGAGGGTCCTAAACAGTTTCAGTGCAAAGACTGCCTTTGTAGAAAGAAAAACATTTAACAACAAAGGCATATGATAGTTGACTAACAAATACAGACCCAAAATGAAGAAGAGTTTGCATTGCCCATAGTTTCCTTTGTGGTTTTCAGCAAGAGTTTAGCTGTTTTACTAATCTGAAGACATACATTAGAAAGGCAAAAGCTCATACCATTTCCCTGTAAGTGTTGCAGCTTTAATACCTTCCCACCCAAAAGCAGCAGGAAAGCAAGTCTAATAGAGAGAATGTACAGAAATCGTCTGTTGTGGTTTTAGCAGGTTTTTTTTTCTTTCCTTCCATTTAATCATGTCTGCCTGGGCTTGATACTCAATGTAGTCAAAATGTTTTAGATTGTAACTATTTGTTATATTTATTTGTCTCTTTTCTGCTAGAGTCTAATTCACATAGTTCTTTAGTTTTTCTTTAGTGTAAAAGAGATTATTTTTTTCTACACACTACTCCTTTCAAACAGAAAGCAATAACTACTGTAACAAAGTATATGTTGGCAAAGCAAACACTGAATTGCCCCCACCAGTAGGCAGGCTAGGACAGTAGTTGACTGGGCTGTCTTGCCATTTGCAATGGGAAACGTATCTTGTTACAACAGGGCACAAGTTAATTTAAGCAGTCACAATAACACAGTTGCTGCACCACATCAGACAACTGAAAAGAATCCTACTGGTTCTTCAAAAGGCCAGAAGCAGAGTAGATTTCATGGTTGTTCTGTTTCTGGCAAATCTCTACCTGTGTCACAACTATAATTTTCCCCACATCAGACTTCTCTGTCATAACCAAAGTATTATTACTAATAAATGGGAATAGAACATGGATTATAGGTTAGGGAAAATTCTGTTTACAAAATATGTGTATTCAGAGTTCTCGATATAAGGAAAAAATAGCCACATCTACATTAAAAGCAAATTGACAGATTTAATCATATGTTTCCAAATCTGAACTGGCATGAAGATTTAAAAAAAAAGAGTAATGACTTCTTACACCACAATTCAGAGTACATAAAACAACCTCTGCATTATTGTTGGAACTGAACCTCCCACAGTGCTCAACTTTCTGTGACCTTGTCCTACGAACATCTCTTTAATATTATGAGTGCTAAAAATAATACAATTATAGCAGTACAGGCTTACCTAAAATAAGAGAGACATTAGAGATGTTCTTTATGGCTTCCATTAGATTACACAAAGTGCTGCGGGAGCTTGCAAGCCTACCTGGTCAGCAAACATGAGTTAAAAAGCAACAACTAGTTCAAAACAAAGCAAAACAAAACCAACCAAACAAAAAACCATCTTCAAATTCATGAGCTAAAATAAACTTTTAGATTCCAAGGAGAATTTAGAAGTGTGAAAAAGTATTACCATACCAGAAAACAAAAGCAGAATACCTAGCACCTCCTGTAATATAACCAAAAGTCATGAAAAGGGTTACCATTATTACAAGGAATGGGTTATTACAAGGACAGGGGAGTGTCATCTGTAGCAACAGGTACCTAAGGTAAATTTGTTCTTTTAAAGAACAAAGCAGAACACCTGCAGCTACAAAGGCTACAATTTCTAAGGATTATGGTATTTTATAATCACCCTTTTTACATTTAGCTCTGTCTTTACTAAAATGATTCACTGGTACTACTTAGGATAGGCTTGTTTATGTATTTGTATGTATGTGCACATACATGGGTTGGGAAGGGAAATAAATGATATATGTAATAAGATAAATGTATTGTGCAACCAAGAGTAGAGAAGTGCTTTGCTTTAACCTCTATGCTAAACTACAGTCTTCTTTCATCCTGTTTCAGGATGACGTGTCATTCCCCATGAGAGTCAAGGACAATATGGTCTGCCATTTGCAGCAATATTCTAGTATCTTCGAGAAGAACAGTCACATTTACTTTACACAATGTCTCTTCTTCTCCATTCTCTGGCACTGCCCAACAATATTCACTGTTCCTTTGGATACGTTGACTGATTTCAGAAACAAATCAGCAAAGCATGCAATAATAATAGTTAGAGCTCTGTACACAGTTTCCTTTAGAACATGCTTCCTAAACAACTATTGTAGCACACTGCATCTCTTCTCCCAGGCCAAGAAAAGAGGATTAAAGATGTCCACTGAAGAGGGCTGGACAGCAGGTTGAGAGAGGAGACCCAAAGGACAAAAGGACTGAAAGGGAGGGTTAACAGATCTAATGGGATATATATACATATAAAATGGGATACAGATACAATGGGATACAATGGGATATATATATACATATAGATATATATATACAAAAGACCAGGCAGGCAGGTGAGACAGGGACATGGTCAGAGACAAAAGGCTGACCTGGAAGTTAGAGAGAAGACTAAATCTGGTAGAAGGTAGCAGACATGAGAACTCCTTTGGAGCTGCCTTGCTGGAAATACCCAAGTTTCAGCTTGACAGGGCCCTGGATAATCTCATGTAAGGCTTTGCTTTCAACAGCAGTTTGGAGCAGATGATCTCCAGATGTCCCTTTCAACCTTCACTTGTACATGATACCTTCCATCATTTTGTTCCAGAAAATGAGCTTTATTTGACCTTCTCAAAAGCACCTAAAAGAATTTGGACTCATGCAAGCAGTGCTACATGTAAGAACTGTCCTGAAAGCTTCTGATTGCACAACTTCCCTCCTCATAGGAAAGCTAACAGATGGAGTGATCATATGACCTTGAAAGACACCATTGTACCAGATCACTAATTCCTTTAAACACCTTTGAGTTATTTCACCGTCACAGGTCATTAATCCTTTTGTTGTTGTAGCAGGTACAGTATGAATGAGTTACATTGAAGAAATAACAAAAAGGCAAATCAAGGCACCCTAAGAACACAGGAAGTACAATTTTCATACCACTTGCCCTTTCTTTCCAATATGTTTGGAAATAAATTTCTGCAGTATTCTCAGTGACCATACCAGTACATATGCCATTTTATCGAAGAAGCCACCAGTTCTGTGTTCCCATGGAAGAAAATCCTGTCAGCACAACTAATGGATGTCAGACGAATAAGCTTAGAAGAGCAAGCAAGTGCACTGTCAAAACCATATTATCAACCCACATGCCTATTTGTAGCATTATACACTCCACTGCCTCCAGTCACAGCTCAAGATAATCAGAATCCATGTTCAGAGTCATCTGATCTTGCAAAAACTGACACGGTACAGCTAATAATCCACCACAACTCAGAAACTATACTGGATTTTAAAAGACAGCTTTATTTTTGTGCCTTGTATTTGAGGTAGATTAAATAATTGAAAAGGCAGGGCTATCAGGTCATGATTTGTATGTTACAGCTGCCCAGTTAGAGTTGACAGACACTCTTTGCATGGACTGTTGACAGATTAAAAGGCAGAGTAAGCCTCTGAGAGTCATAAATGGATTGGGCGGGGTGGGGGTGGGGGGAGATTGTGACAAAGAAAAATACAAAGGCTGATGGAGTAACTCACTAGGAAGAGTTGCACTTCCACTGAAGCCACAGATACTATCTAAAAAAAAAAAAACCGTTACAGATTTGAAGGAGGAATAAGAATAAAGTGTATGTTACTATTCTACTTCAGAAAGCTGGACTGAATCTTCTGCCAGGTGGGGAACAAGCAAAGCAGAATGACAGGTGAGATACTGAAGCATTCAGATGAATAATAAAATTATTCTCTAGGCATTTCCTTAATCTGTGTTTATTTTTTAATTTTACATTGGCAGCTGTATGTTGGCTTCTGAAGACAACTGTTGCAGAACAATATAATGAACTGAATGTATTGCTTACCTTGTTTGCAGGAATGCTGTATTCTTTCAAATGATTTTTACAATACAGAAGTAAAGAAATGCAGAAGATGTTTGCAATTTTAATATAAATACTATTTCATTTTAAAATGAAAATTCATTAGGAGTTTGCAAGTCAAACTGTAGCCTCAAAGTAAAACTTTCATTTATACATTCATCATATTTAATCTTAGAATAATACAGTTGTTCCTTCAATATGGTATTCCTTGTTACTAATTAACATTTGATCTCTGTAAGCCAATAAACATTATGTCTTTTAATTTTCAATGGTTTTCAAGCAGTAACTGACTAAAATATTTTTCATTTTGAAACAGTAAATAGTAAAAAAAAAAAAAAAGTTGAGATGTCTCACAAACAATGTTATAAAAGGATTTATCACTCTGAGTCAAAGAAACTCAAATCACTCAACATCATCTGATTTTTGTTTTTTTTTTAAATAAATTTCATACTATGCATGAAATGGCACCTTGTTTACAAAGGAAGATCACTAGCAATACATGAAAGGTAAAAACTATTATTTTTTCTGTTAAAGCTGACCTGAACATCAGGGAGCAAATTATAATTACAAATAATAAATATTATTAAGTGCTCCTATGACCTCATTTTATCTTTTTAACAGCTCCTTGACAAATGTTTGCAGAGTGTGTAGAAACTTGTATCTCTGGGAAGTATAGCTGGAATTCAGATATGGGAATTAAGCAATATGTGTAAACATAGATATTTAAAAGAACAAATTTAAATGATCCAGATTTCTGAAAAAAATCTGTTAACTGTTTTTATACCAATGTCTTTCAAACTTGTTATTCTTTTGACAGCACATTAACTTATTTTTTTTAGGTAGTAAACTAGTAGATTTTTAGGTAGAAACTAGTAAAAATGCAAAAAAAACTAAAAGCATAAGATGTCTCTAAGTTATTACTACCACAAAAAAAGAGAAACATTAGAATTTAGTAATTTTAGAAATTCAGTAGAATTCCCTTCAAATATCACAGCTTCATTCTGCATTATAGAATTATTTCAGTACTATCTGTAACTTGCTAATGCACTGTAAAAATTATGATCTATATTTATGCTACCTACATTATAGTTTTTGATGGAGCTGTATGTCCTTTGCTCTTGTTATTGACCTCTACTGCCAAAAGACAAACATTTTATAATAATTTCAAATCATTATTGCTTCTTTCATTTGTGATACAGGTAACTGGCTTTGGGTGCTGAGTTTCATCTTGCTAATATATGTTGCTCATGGATGTCCTGAAAAATGCCTATGCCACACGGTTTCAAAGACTGCAGACTGCAAGAATAGAGGACTTACAGAAATTCCTGCCCACTTACCTCCTGGAATTCAGATACTACAGTTGCAGAACAACCGTATTTGGAGAATCAATGAAAATGCATTTACTGGAACACCACTGCTCAAAATCTTAGACTTGTCTAATAATTCTCTCTCAAGTTTGGCACCAGGTGCTTTCCAAAAATTACGATATCTACAGGTTCTAAACCTAACCAGAAATTTGATTCATTATATAGAAAACAAGACTTTCAGTTTCCTCCCACACCTCAAAGAACTGGACTTGTCATCCAACAGCATTATACGTTTGCCTGAGACTTTTGGAAACAGTACAGGGAATATAACATTGCTGTCTGTGAAACACAACAAACTTCAGAAAATGGAAAGAGTTCTGCTGGAGTCACTTCCAAACCTGAAAGTTGTTCTTTTCAAAGATAATCCCTGGCAATGTAACTGCAATGTCTTTGGCCTGAAACTGTGGCTGGAAAGTTTTTTATACAGAGGTAAGGAATTCTTCTCATTACATACAATGCACATAAGGACACTTAACCAGCATCTAACTGATCTTTGCGGCTGTGTTTTAACAATTTACCTCACACCTTGCATCATCCCCTCAAATAAGCATACTAAAATACATGCTTATACATAGCTCAGAATATGGGTGCTTTCACAATTACAGGTGGCAAAACAGAATCATAGAGGACCTTTGCAGAAAGAGAGAGAATAAGAATACACAGTGTGCATATATACATTCTGAAAATACATCTAAGTAGTAAGCATACACGTATATATCCATATCTCTATATTAAATCTGCATCTATCTCTATATTTCTACATTAAATCTGTATATCTAACTCTGTATCTATCTGCATAACAAGTGTATTTGTGCACATGTGCACTTGTTTTAATTCTACCACAGTTCTTTTGGTAGAAACCAGCCTACTGTTCAGATGTTTTTTAGCTGGTACATGAGGATAAACATCAACACAGATAGATAGCAATACCAATTTAGCTTTAGAGAACTCAAGATTCTAATTCTTAAAGACTCTCTTTAAATTCTCACTTGGTAGCTCTTTTTTTTTTTTTTTGAATTTAATTAGCTCTACCTAAAAGTGTGTGTAACACCTTGTACAAGCTTACTTTTGTCTAGTGTTGCTTCCTAATTTGTTGTTAACTAGGAGTAGTACTAAATTTACTGGCATTGTCCTCACAGATATGTGCAATACCATCACACAGGAAATTCTGTACATAAAAGTCACCTCAATTTTTGGTCGCACCTGCTTTTAAATATATTCAAGAGTTATGCTGTATAAAAGAATATGATTTAATTATTTTATATATCTCTGAATTTGTTTTGCTTACTGAGTTCAGAGAAACTTCAAAATTCAAGGTGATTGAAATAAAGAAAACGAGCATTCATCTTCCGAAAGCGTTGTTCATATCCATTTTGCCTGAAGTCAACGTATGCAGACAAGGAATTAAGCATTAAAAGAAATTTCTTTCTTTCCCCTGGGAGGTATGTTCGAAAATGGAGAATTCAAAACAGTAGTGTAATTTACTTTTCTCTAAATTAGGCTTTGATGCTTGAATGTGATATAAGATACTGATTATCTATCTGTAAATGAAGGTGACACACAGTGTGAAGATGGTCCTTGTTGCCTGTAAGTGACTGGGCTGCCATCTTCAAGCATCAGAAGTCTACAGGCCAGCTGAAAAGCTGAAATGTCTATGCAGCTATGAAGGAGCAGTCTTCTGGGGGAGGTAAAACCACTGCCAGAAGTAATCTTTTAGAATAGACAAAAGGCTAAATGCCTCTCAGGGTTAAAATCTTAATATTTTGGATCGGTAAAATATTACATGATCCCAGAACTTAAAGTTGCATTATGCAGGAACCATTCCCTACAACGTATTTCAGAAGGGGTTTTGAGTTCTCTGTGCAGAAGAATTTAATGATCCAAGTAAACATATCAGATTATTTTAATTACTCTGCCAGCAGCATAAATTCCATAGATTATTTTAAAAACCAACATTATTTAGAAATTCAGTGATGCCCTTCCAGTTTTCTGAGCATTGCACAGATAAGTAAAATGAAGAGATATGGAACTTACAAACTAATTTTAGCAAGAGATCTTAAAGGAAGCCAACATACTATGTGCTCTTCTATATTTGTCCTTCCCTGAAATTACTTGTGTGAATCACATGAAGAAAAACCATTTGCATCTCACATTCTTATTACTTATACAGTGTACTTATAACAAAAGATTACTGTGGCTCTACAAACATTGCAAGTCCTAACAAAGCACTGCTAAAGATGAAATACAGCCTGAATTTAGCAGTATTAAGTGATTTGTCCAATACAACTCTGAAGGATGTATTTTTAGCTGAATCCAGCTCAGGAAATTGACATTTGATGCACACTCTTAAATAATTATAAAGAATTCTTCAATTCAGGCAGAACTCCAGTCTTCTATCCCAAGCATCAAAATTTTAGTTTCTTATAATCTTAGAAGGACCACAGTTGTAGAATTTGGAAATTTATCTATATCCACATTCAAACTAACTTGTTGGAGGTTTCTGGAACCAGGCTTTACATTTGGCTATTAAAAACCAAGTGACAAGCTGCTATGCTTATACGTCTTAGAACATCATCAATATTTGTGGAAAAGTAGTCTCCACATTTCAGCTTGAGTTCATCTATATTCAATACTTTCTCAAAAAAATCCTTTCCAAGATGAAAATTTCTGTGCCCGCCTTTAAATAAAAGATGGTTTACTTCAGACAGGGAGGAGGGAGAAAATTCAGCTGACTTGATTGAGTTAAACTTTCAAAATATGTAAACATTGGTTTTGGCCTTGTTGACTCCTCGACACACTATACCCCTAAAGCCATGATATACAGACTAATTTGAGCCCTGAAGGCTACACCCAGTGTGTGTTGCTCTACATGCTGAGGAAAAACAGCGTGATTTACCAGGACTACTTCACTTCCCGTTATACTAAGAACATCCTTCGAGAGAGAGAGCAGAAGCTGGCTGAAAGCAACCATGAAGTCTACCATTTGAACAAGCTAATAGACTGATTAATCTTACCTCCTTTAGATCTCTGAATATTTTCTTACCATGAACTTCACTTGAAAAGGTTTCTCAGGTATACAACTTACTGAACTTTCCCTTTGCTTTGTTGTAATTACTGTATGATGCCAGAAGAATGATTCATGAGAAATGAATGATGGAAATGGGATATTTCAGTCAAGTGGGATATGTTTACTAAGTATATTGTTTCAATTTTTACTTATAAAAACAAGTAATGGTAGGAATTTGAATGCAAAGAATTTTCTGTTAGCAATGTCTTACTTTTTATCTATGATTTCTTTCTTGCTTACTTTTATACTCCTGTTGTTTCTTTCTTTAGCATCCATAAAGCACAGATTAGAATTCCTGATGAATTAGTACTTACAAATTATTTCTTCTATTAGTATTAAAGTGTAATAATCTTATCTTTGATATAGCTGAAAAAAGATATAGCTATAAATCTTCAAAAGTATAAAGTCAAAGCTAACTATAAATGTAATTCATATGTGTTATTTTTACATGAAGAGAGTTCACAAATTATAATAAAACCATATTTTATTTATTGATTGATTTATTTATTTTTTAAAGGAGGAATAAGTGATGGCATTATCTGCTCAACACCAGGGATTCGGAAGGGCAAGGACCTCCTCAAAGTTCCTTATGAGCTGTTTGGGGCATGCCCTCTTACAACAGCTCATGTTCATCTGGCTAGCATTCATCACCACAACTTCGAGTACCGAAGTTCTCTGAAGCATGCTCATCACAACGAACATGGGGAAAACAGCCAGTCAAACTGTGAATCCAAACCAAAGCCAAGGCCTGTTAGTTTGCGTCATGCAATCGCCACTGTAGTAATAACCGGAGTTGTCTGTGGAATTGTTTGTCTAATGATGTTGGCAGCTGCAGTTTATGGTTGCGCCTATGCGGCAATTACTGCTAAATACCACAGAGAACATTTGGCCCCAGCAAGACAGCATGGGACTCCTGAGGAAAAAGAGCCATTCGATAGTTCCTTAGCTTGAGTTACTTTTGTCTTTGGTTTCTTCAAAATAAAGAGCCCTCACTTCAGTTAAAAAGCCCAGAATCTAAATAGAATGGATATAATAGTTATGACTGCTTTTCTTTCCTTTTTCACATTGAAGAAATTTTATGTACACATGTATATTCATTCCTTGGAATAAATATAAGGACTTTATGTAGCAGAACGCAAATGTATCTATAGTTTTTGCTGTATATTCTGAAGCCTCTATGTAAGGCTGAGTGCTTGAGATAATGAAATTTTGATGTAGCCCTTTCCAAGTATTCCATTCTTCATGACTAGCTCTTGAGGTAATATTAGTACAATATACAACTTATGGTGTAGCCAAGTCACTACCCAACACAAGTGAGCCTTCTGCAAAGAAAAATACAATAGCTATAAATGAAGAGATTTTGAGATCTTAGATTATCTGATATGTATTCCAAAATACAATCCATAGCCAGTTTTAGAACTGGGCAGTCCATACATTGCCAGTGATAACTTAGAACATTTTTAAAAACATTTCCAAATGCATTCTACTTGCTAATCTGCCCTAGGAGACAATAAATAAGCATTACATCCATTATGTAGTTTAGAAAACAGGAAGTACCTTGTTAGGCATCACATTTCATTTTTAAAGTACTTACTAGGGAAGAAGGAAGAGAGCTAAGACATCAAAGGAAGAGGAAGGAATATGTTGCAGGTACAAGCACTGAGATAAGCATAGATAGCATATATGAAGAGACACTACCCATTCTCCTAGTGGTATACATGCTTGCTACAGACATTTCTGAAGCTTCTTAATTCCAAATCCACACACCTGTTCCATTTTGAAAATTTCAGGACTCCAGAGGCAGCCCTGATCACAATGCTGCCCTTCAGCAGGAAGGATAATATAGCTGCATGTTTACACGTTCTAGTTCTCACAGAGAAAACATTCAGCTGAATTTGTTCAAGGATCCGCCCTTTCTGTAGCACAGTTTTGCCATCAAAGGAAATCAAAGCCAAAACAGAGTAACATAAATTTAGGACAGAAAGAGTATTTTGAACATGCAGAAGTATTTTTCAAATAATTGATAGAAAGAATAGTTTCAAGACAGCCAAGAGAGACCAGCTACTCCACCTACCCTTTCTGAGACTAGATGAAGTATATCTGGACTATTTGTGACAGACATTTTTCTAAGGTGTTTTTAAACCTCTCCAGTGACATGGATTAAAGACCCGTCTAGGCAGCTGATGCAGAAATCAACTGCGCTTGTAGTCTGCAGGTTTTTTTCTCAGCATCTATCCTAAACCTGCTTTGCTGAAAATATTGTCGGTGGGTTTTATAGGCCAGAAACTTGAGGACAACAGCTGAGTAACACTCTCCAAAAGGGCAAAAGGAAGCTGTAACATGGCATTCAGAGACCTAGGATTTCCTTCCAACAGAAGGGTTCCCAGAGCAAGCTATTCTAATAACAGCCTCAACTGAGTAATGGGCTATATGGCAGGAGTCATGTAACCCTTGCTCTTATCTACTTAGTAATAATTGAAACCTTAATTTGAAAGCTTATTCCTGCATCTGCAGTTACTTTCATGTCCAGAGAAAATTAAGCATCTCAGTCTTAATGTAAATCTAGCAGACATTGAAAACAATTAATTACTGTCTTCCCTCCCTCCCTCTCTTGTAACAGTTAAGTACTTCTTATTATTAGGCTGTCCTCATTCCTCTCTGTCCTGGACTAAAAAACCCAAGCTGTTTCAAAATTTTCTATAAGGTCACATTTTCCAAACTTTTTCCACCCCCTGCATTCCATGGAACCTTTTCAGTTTTTATTATATTTTAAATGTGGTACCCTAGACCAGGCACATTACTTCATCTGAGACATTATCAGGACAGAATCTATTAGAATATTTATATTCAGGCTTTTTAAATCTCTTGATGATGTATTTCTGAACTATCTCTGAAGTGAATTTGATACTTTTTTTTCTTTTTTTTTCTTTTTTTCTTTTTTTTTTTCTTTTCTAAATTTTAATGAACAATCTCTTTTCAGAGCTAACTCATTCAAGTGTTGAGATCTACATTTTCTACTCTTGTATCCATTTAGCAGGACAACATTTTGCAAAGCAAAACACAGTTTGGCAGACAGAGAATACTGAAATAATTCAGGATAGGATCTTACTGTCCACGGGACAAAAAAATTAATCAGAGACAAGCCAAACCACAATGTCTTCCTATGGTGACCACCTAAAATGAGCACAGCTGCATTCAGAGTTCAGATCCTAAAATAAAAGTTAAGAAACCTCTGACCTCCATGGAGATTTCACCCACTGTCTTTTAATAGGCTTAGATACAGCAATGCAGCTTCAGTTACAAGGAAGTTCATACTTCCGATGTCCTCAAGCAAAGTAAAAATATAGCTTGATTAAATATTTCCTTTTTAGTAATAACCAGTACATCATCTTAGTCTTTAAAGAACAGTCCTGTTAAAAGAAAAAAAAGAGACCTTTAGATTTTTCTTACTGTAAGAAAGTGAATAAGAGGCAATGAAGGGCACAACAACATTTAAAGGAACTCTTTCCAAGTCAAATTTAAGATGCTTTGGGGATTTTCATGCACGCATAAGGCTGTAAATTGATATGGAGTTCTGCCAGAAAGCAAAGTATTTTGTATTTCTATTTGTTCACTCTGCTAAAAGAGTACAGCAAGCCAATCCATGCAAAATCTGATTTATACTTTCTAACTTGATGTTAAGAAAAGAAAAAGAAAAAAAAAAAAAGAGAGAGAGAGAGAAATGTCTCATTTAACTTTGGTAAGAGTATACAAATTTACAATTGTTTGCAGTTAATAAATTCCAGTTATTTATGATGACAAGAAAACAACAGGCAGTCAAAAGAGAAAAGCATTTACTTAAATTAATAAATGCAAAATTATTTATTTTCAGTAAAGGAAACAGAACGTTCAGCTACTGAAAAATAGAGATAAAAGGCACAGTTTGTCGCCCATAACAATTGTTGACTGTAACAAGCGGAAGACTGGATCTAGTGATTCCTCACAGAAGCCCCTTAATTTGTAAAGCTTAGCAATGGATATCTGCTGCTGAAATAGGTTGTCTGCACAGATTTATATTTCAGATAAAGGTTGCTGAGAAAGCTTTGTTGTTTTTCCAGAAACCTAATGAGAAGTATTATAGTAAGTACAGTATTTTTTCCTAATCTCAGTGAAAAACACTCCTTCCCACAAAATTAAAGAAAATATCAGGGCACGCTACTCTGCAAGGTATTTGCAAAGACAGAGAATGTAAACATATTGTTTTATTCCTGTCTTTCATAAAGAGGCTCATTGTATTACTTTGTTTTCAGAAAAATTGGCCTTTAAAGTTTTAAATTAGAAAAGAGATTAAAAAACTTTACTATGCCAACATTTTTTACAGGAATTGTCCTTAGAAATTATATTGAAAGAAACAAAGCTTAAACTGAAATGTACTTGCTTGCCATATGTGCCTTTCCATCCAAAGCTTGAAAAAACAATCAAAATTCAGCCTCATTATTCCCTAGTAATGCAATGTCCAACCAAAATCAGGATCCCTCTTCTTGAATATCAAAGTAGAACATTTAGTGATGTTATGCATAGCTTATCTATCATTAACAGCCTTAACAACAAAAAAAAAAGGCCAACTGTTGCCTACTAATAACCATCTATCTTTGTTGGCCAGAAGACAAAGACATGCAGGCTTTAGTTAAGCATCCAGAAAGTATGCCAACTTTTACAACTTTGATCTTCGAACTTGGCTGAAAAGTGTCATAGTGCTAATAATCACGAAGGGTTTTGGTACTTCCTGGGCTTATATTACCTGAAAAATGACTGTATGCTCCCCAGATGAGACAGGCAGCAACATCAATCATCTGGATGTGGCAGCAAAGCCACAACAGGGGAGAAGGAATAGGAATTAGAAATCCATCATAAGCAAACCAATGGCTACATAGTTCATAACTATCTCCAGTGAAAGCTGCAGTTATCGTTTCTGATTACTGAGAGATTCCCCAGATTTTAGGCTATTTACACTACACATTTGACTTTCTGCATAAAACTACCAAGCTCGTTTCAAGACACAACAAACAAAAAGAGAAGAAAAAGGAAATTATTAATGTTTGGAAATGTAGTCTACGGGGAGGAAATAAGTAATTCACAGTACTCAAACTGGGATTAATGTATTCATATACTACATAATTGCAGAGAATCACTCAAAGTATTTTTGAACTTTATACTTCTGCAGTATGTGAATTTTTAAAAAGGACCTGACATCTTATCTGCTGTCTTGTTCTGCAATCAATGATTTATTTTGCCAGCAGAGTTATTTAGGAAAATAAATAAATAAATAAATAAATAAAATCTGATTTCTAGTAGATCTCAAGATCCATTCTTCTACTTAAGCTCTTCCCACCTGTCAGAATTACATAGTACTCAAAAACAAACAAAACCCACCAACATCAAAGCAGAGGTACAGAAATGAAGAGAAGAATGCTCTATGGAATTTACTATATTACTATATTTACTATGTGTATACTGTACATGTTGGGATACTCACTTCATTCATCCATCAGTGCCCTAGATTCTTTGAGAACAAGTTCTAAGGAAAGCCCAAGAATTACGTAAATGGGGGTTATATTCTCAAGGCAACACTAGCAGAGAAATATCTTAAAGATCCACATTAATTATTCCAAACACTAATTCTGTATGATAAAACGAATAGAGAATCAACACAAATGAAGGCAAGTGTGTGAACTGTGTACCATCTGACTTCAGATTTGCTGTTCAGTCAAGGACAAGAGGCAGGATTTTACCACTTGCTCCAAAGCATTTTTTAGAGGAGCCTACCTGTCCTCATGCATTATCTACAAATCCTGTTTCCTAAGTTGTGACTCCTAACCTAAGTCTGTCAGTTGCTTAATGCTAGGCTGTGCAAATATAAATTCCAATGAAAACATTAGACTATATACCAATATTAGATTTATGAATACACAGATAATATTCAAAATGAACAAAAAACTCTGGAAAAACATAAACTAGTGGTTTTTCACCAAAGCATGCAAAGCATTTTGAGGGATTTACTAAACACTACTGCTGAATATAATCTTCTGTGGCTCACAATGTGGAGTAAAGATTAAGTAAATCACTGTCTTGCCTGACAAGGAAAACATCTATTTTAGAATGCTTCAAAAATTTGGTTGATGTGTCATTATGATGACATATTCATTTTCCCTTAGGCCTTCGTACTAAAATGCAGTTTTATAGATGGTGTCATAAATTTTAGGGACTCTGTATGACAGTGACATTTGCTTGTATGTTTTTAATAATATAGTAATACCAAAGCAATACATGTGACAAAAAGGAAAAAAAAAATAAAAGCAAGCTGTACAGAGAGATTTAAAATAGATATATTTAACTCTATGCTGTTGTAACAATAACTGACTTAACTATTTGAGAAACTTTTAAAATACTTGCCATTCCTAGAAATATAAGTACTTCACTACTTTTAATTAAATTATTGGATGTCATTTTTCCAAAACACATGCTGGATCTGGGTCAAAGAGAGAGATGCATACAAACTTCATTCTAATTCACTTCAAGAAATCCTAAATAGTGTTTCAAAGTAGCATTTATAATGATTACTAACACACATAAAAGAAGGCAATGAAGGTTTTTTGTTTGTTTGTTTGTTTGTTTTAATAGAAGGCAGTTAGTTCTACATCACACAGTTTCCTCCATGATAGTATAAAACAATCTTGCGTACTTACAGCCTAGATAACCCAAAGTCTCAGTTACTGGAAAACTGGTATATTCATCAATCTTCCTTTCAAATTGCCATTCTACAGAGGCTGATTCAAACAGGAACGATTAAAAAACTGAAGAAGTGTGACCAGCCTCAGAAAGACAAACTTGTATTTTAAAAGTAATATGAGATTTTAGGTCTTTCCTTTCTTCAAGGCACTGTTTGAAATAGCTTAAACAGCAGGGTTTTCAGAGTCACTTTCCTGTGGCCAGAGTAGAAGCATTCAAAATCAGGTGCCATTTTTAACAAATTAGTGCTGAAAGAAGATATGGTAAAGATTTCATCTATCTTATGGATGGGGAAACAAAAAGGAGAACCTAAATCTTCAAAATTCAAGGTCACTCAAAATACCTGAAAGGTTTTAGCCTTTTTTAGTTTGGGGATATATAACATGGAATAACTGAATTTCCAGTTATAACATTTTTTTTTCTTAAACGATACTAAAATTAGAACAATGAAGGTGGTAGGTAAGAACAATTGCAAGTATTTATCTCTAACTAGGATTTGGAGACAAGAACCTTGAACCTGTATATGGACTGTCTAGAAAAACAATCAGTTCTGAAAAGTTAAATACTGGAAAGGGAAAGGATCCCGGTTTTACATCGGACAATCCGTTTGCAGGTATAAAACATAGTATTCTACATTTGCATAATAAGGATTTTTGGTAAAAGCATATAAAAATCAAACTATTGGTGAATAGAAGAGGATTAGCCTGTCTTTTCTTCAGATTCTCTAATACCTCCTATATCTGATTACAAAAGCCTGCTGAAATATTTTTTTATATATCAGTGTATCTTTAAATATAAATAATATATACATAAAGTAACTCTTAGGTATGATCTGCATTTTTAGCAGACATCAGTAGTATTACTTTAAAAGTTATTTCTTTTACTCTTGTAAGCCATATAACGATATTTTTTCCTAAGACATCTCTTACATGATAAATTCTTTCTGTTGGTCTCACAACACTACTCTGTGGCAGAGAACAGGGAGTAATCTAACAGTTACTGTTCCCTTTTGCTATGGCACCGTGTACTATGGAATTTAATGCTATGGCACCATCTACCATGGAATTTAATGCACCTGCCATGCATTTGAAGGACGGCTTCCCCAGAACCTTGTGTGTCACATACCTGTAGAAAGACAAGACCCTATATAAAAATATGAATAAGTACCTTCCATTTTCTTCTCAGGTTTTGCTGCTTGGTAGCAGAAAATAATGGCAATGAGAAAAAATTTACCCATCTTTAATCATTTTGAAAAGTAACGGTAAGTCTATTCTCTTGAAAGGACTACATACAAGTTATAACTGTATCAACTTGGTAAGGAATGGCAGGATCTGACCCTTTGGTGTCTGTGAAGATTCTGAGAGCGGCTGATCTTTAGGCCATCTGTATAAGGAATGCTTAATGCACAGAAAGAAAACAAAAACATCTACCAAGAAGCTTGCAATAATGAAAGTAAACAGGGTTCCCTATGCACTGATTTTTCCCTTGCGTCAAAGCAGGAATTACTGCAGTCTTTTTACATAGCTTCATCAGGAAACAGTATGTCAGGGTAGATTCACAGAGCCATGGCAATATTTGAATGCACCTCCCAGTCACTCACTGGTCTTTGATAAAAAGTGACCGTAAAGATGCCTTTAAGAACAACACGGATTTCTTTTCTGTTTAGAATTACACTGAATATAAGAAATCTTCAGGTTACTGGAGAACTTAAATTTCTCTCTAATTTAGCTACACTGCCCTTCCCTTGCTACAGTATTCCAGTTAAGTTGATGCACAGCAATGAGGGCTTGCTTCTTTTCAGACGCCACAGGTCTGACTTTATTGGTAAAGTTTTATTGTTCTTACAATAAGCAAATCAAAATACTACTTGATTTTGATGAAGAGACCACTGAAAATTACATGTGCAGAGATAATTCATTTTGTGTTTTCCATGCCCTAAATTCAAACTTGAAGAATAGGAACTCCCATCCAAAACTTATCATTTATAAAATATTTTGGTAGAAAATAAGTACAAAACTTCATTAGATATTCCTCTCTCATACTTCGTTAATGTAAAAATTAACAAAACATCTTTGCAATTCTACATATTTACTACTGTTGCCACCTCCTGATAAAAACAAAAAGCAAACTAACAAACAAACAAACGTTGTTCATATCTAGTTACTTCTAGTAAATCATTTTCTACTGCAACCTTTCCATCGTGGCAACAGGCTGATGACATTCATACTAGGTTTCAAACTTGTACCATTTTTATATGCTTGTTTTTATATGCTTTTTTATATGCATGTTTTTCAAATCTTTGTATTTAGAAAGGTTGTTTGCAACTGATAACATGGATATTTGCTTAAATTAAGACTGTGATATAAATCTAGATTGATTAGATTGATTAGACTGATTTAGATTGATTAATGTTCACTAAGTATCATGCTGCTGTTCCATGGTGCAATACTAGAAATGCAGGCACATTTCATGGTCTTCCTATGACAAGTTTGCATACCTTTTTGCAACATGGACATGGTTTCACAAGAAAACAGGTTTGGTTGTGGGCTTTTTTTGTTTTGTTTTCATTCTTTTCTGGTTTTGTTTTTTGTTGTTTTTACTGTGAGAGTGGTCACACCCTGGAAAATGTTTCCCAGAGGTTGTTGCCCCTCCATCTGTGGTGACATTCAAAATCTGACTGGACATGGTTCTGGGCAACCTGCTGTGGATGATTCTGCCTGAGCACTGGGGTTGGCCTAGATGATTTCAAGAGGTTGTGTCCAACCTCAACTGTTCTGTGATTCTGTGATTCATGTATGTGACTAGTCTGTATCTTTAAAAATTGATTTTAAACAAAATTATAACGATGAAACAGTCACTTTCCCCACTTCAAATGGAAATAAAATAAATGGAAATAAAACCAAAATAACTGTACATATATAAATTCTATTTTGCACTCCTCAAATGCCCATGCATTCACTTGGAAGTAGAGGTTCACATCAGGGATATAACTCAGTTCAGTCATCATGCAGTATCAAATAATACAACATTGTTATGCTGAATTCTAATTCAATCCTTAGCATAAATGTAGTCTTTCATATGAGCATCAGAAGAGAGAATTCAGTCAGCCTCATTTTTAATAACTAGATTGCAACCTAAATTGAGACATCCTTGATTGACTGCTGTCTTCTTGCTCACTAAAAGTAATGTTGCTCTTATATGACATCTTACCTTACATTCCAACCCTTGAGACTTTTAAGATTCATCTAGACAAGGTGTTAGACAACCTTGTCTAGGCCCTGCTTTTACCACAAAAGGTTGGAGCAGGTGATCTCTAAGGTCTTCTTCAGCCTGGGCTTTTCTGTTATTCTATGATCTCATGGAATTTCAAGACTTGGATGATTCTATAATTTTTAGATCATGTTTAGAAGAATAAAATAAAAATAAAAATTCTATCATCTTTCATTCTCCTTAATATTGTAACATGGGCAGTTTGAAGAAACTGATCATTATAATGTAAGCTATGTATAGGTGGCATGATAATAGAGAACACTAAGACAAAGAAATTTAAGCATAAATGTGTTTTCACTGCAAAAAAAAAAACTGCTGTCAGTACTGTTGTCTCTGTCTCCTGCAAATAAATTGAACTCTGTAAAAACAGTAATAAATATGCTGCTACCACAACTATATTAAAGACTTATCTCCTTCTTTCACACTTTCTGTAGAAACTTGCATTCATATAAGCAAAAACTCACAGTCTCAGTTGAAAGAGGCAGGAGGGATTTTCAAAAACAAATTACTTTTTTTTTTCCCCAGTAAGGAAATGCATTCTCACAGTGAACTGTCATTAATAGTTACAGATGGTGAAACAGCAACAGTGACACTCAAGTCTTCTGTAGTAACAGTCTGTAGTCTCACTGATATTAGGAATTTTTGCCTATATTAAAAGGGTTGAGTCTTCCTGCTTCCAATGAGCCTTAGCATAGATTTGCATACGAAGTCTGTTATAATTGATCCCCTTCTACAAGAACAGAACCAACCAAAAACTACAAAGAAAACAGGAGTGAAGACTTTGTAATAAGAGTTCAATTGAGTTGGATGCCCACCATGGGCAGGCCTAACTCAGGCCATTTTAACTAACTACCATTTTGTAGCATTGCTCTATTTTCTCTTTTCCTGCTTTAAACTCTTGCAGTTATCTGCAATAAACAACATTCTAGCACAGCTTTATTTCCAGTCAAATCCCTTCTGGGAACAGAGTGATTTTACATGGAATGTGTATCCCACACTGCTGCTTTCTGTAATCCACTCAGACCAAATAGTGACAAGGAATACTCAGTTGACACAAATTAAAATGAGATGTTTTGGCCAAAATGTGAACCTTGATGTAGGTATTTGAAAACATTACCCATAATCCTACTTTAGTCTCCCAAGTCTGGCAAATACTTCAAATTTTGTCCCTTTACCACTCCTCAAATTTCTGCCTCCGGATCCATTTTGCCTAAAAAGAACTCTGTCAACTTTATAATAAAACCTAAAATTTGAAGTAGATGCTGTCAACTTTGCTGAAAGTTTTTTCATAGAAAAAATACAAATTTCATGGTACATTTACAATCTCAACTTAAAGAGGACAAGATTAATGCATGTACTTCTTTCTCTCTGAATGGCTGTGACTGACTGATAGTTTCATGCAAAATAGTTTGTCCACTATTTGATCCAATCCCCAACCCTATAAAAACTGAAAGCATGCATACAGACTAGGGGGAAGGAAAAATTTTTCAAAGCATATTATTTCAAAATGCTTCATACCCCCCAAAAAATCTCTAGTTCAGTTACTAAATGTTATAGAAAGAAAAGTAAAAAGCCAGATTAGAGGTTTCTGAATTACCTTGTATATTCTTGCTCTTTCAGGATAGTATTCGACATATCTTACTGCATTTTAAATCATATTTTAAATATGAGAAGAATGGGAAATGGTTCTTGCTTCATGTGGTAGCTACCCAATTTTCTATAAAACGGCTTGGTTTCTGGTATAATAAGCCATAAGGCTTCTCTAACTTAATTCCTACTTCAGATTCAGTAACTACTAATATCTAGCGAAAACTGTTCAGAAGAGCATCTGAAATTGAGTGAGCAATGTCCAACAATTAAAAATTACTTATTTTAATTTTTAAATCTGTACATTTAATCTCTAATCTGTAACTGCCAAACTTCACTTTATAGTCTTTAGGTACTGTTATACTCTTGGGTGGTAAACTGAAGAGCTTTGTTATCCAATTTATATTCTCTGATCAAATCACACCTCTGATAATCTAAGCAAACTGATCACTTGATATCATTTGTTACAGAACGGGATTTTCAAACCTGAAGATTGTATGGAATCTTTACACATCAGATAGTCATTTATACCTCCTTTTCCTTAACATAATATATTCCAATCAATGATGATATAGAATCATGTCTTTTAAAAATATTTCACTGATAATGGTTATTATTTCTATTAAATTAAACTCCATTGCTGACAGAGAGTTTAGATTAATCAATAAATTCAATTAATAAAGGATCAAGATCTTAGGGAGAGGAGTCAGTAAGTGTTCTTTAAGAATTAAACATTTATGTCATTTAGTTGACTCTGCATCTTTCCATCCTCCTCTTTTCTTGTAAGATTATATTCCTACATTAAGTTCCTGCTAGCTAAAATAGGAAGTGAAGAACATATACTGCTTTGAAAAAAATGAACAAAAAAAAAAAACAACAATTTTACCTGCAACGACTGGGGATTTTCTGTCATCCAAAAGTTGAATAGCTGTACTGGCTGTCACTACATTGCTTTTGTTTGCTGTTTCTGCAAGGTGTATTAAGAAAAAAAAAAAGAAAAGAAATAAGATACTGCAGAATAAAGAAATTCAGCTTTCCACCCTCACCCCCTGGTTTGAAATAATTTAATGAATACAGTGCTCAGGAAATGTGTTAATAAGACAGCAAACCTCATAGTGTATGTATGCACACAATATACAGGCACTAGCATTTCAAAATTCCCCATCCCAACAAGCTTAAAACACTGACATGAGTAATCAAACTCTTGCCTTCTCTGCAAAAACTGGCAACAAAGGTGACAACTGGTAGGACTTCTCTGTGATGTTGATACTTGTTCTGTTGGACTTGCTTACAATACTAGACTGTAAGTTAAACCTATGCAAATATTCAACAATAACTGTTACATGGCATCTTGGGTTTTCACTTTGAGCCCTATAGAAGATGAACCTGGTCAAGGGACCAGTAAACAAGCTGCAAATTTCAATGTATGTATTAACATTTGAGATTAACTACAGAGCCTACTCGGTATTGACATACTTAGTATCTTTTCAGTATCATATATGGCTCAGAATGTAGGGTATGACAAAATTATAGACCTGTACTAAATGGAATTGAATAGACAAAGCTCCCAGGTATTTGCTCAGCAGCTCTTCTGTACCAGAGTGGAAAATGATCAGCATTAAAAATGTTCTCCTTGTCTTCAGCTGTCAGGAAATCTCTTGAGAAAGAAGAGAGAAAGAAAATACTTGTTTGTGGCATGCCGCACAGTAGTATCTATCTTCGAAAGACAAGAAAAAACAAAACTCATTGTTTCAGAAAAGAAAATAGTTTGGGACATTTTTCTAATACTATTTGTATAACAAAAGGTTAACTTCAGCCCCTAATAATGATTTGAGGCAGACTTGCAATTGTTTTTGTTGTGAAGGATGGAAAAAACAGTAAACTAAGTACCACTAAATACATTTGTACAGATATAAAATAAAAATGTTTAGTCTAAATTCTCTCTCTGAAGAATGCAAGATCCGTGAATTGTGCAATGTGAAAAAGGTAATGAAGGTTTGGTAATTTGCTGCCACTGACATACGTTTTTAAGGAAAAAAAAGTAATTAATAACCTACTTTACAAAGAATATATAAGGGAGGTAGTGGACAACTACATACTTTATTTTTTAATGATCTCATGGAATACTGACAAAAGAAAGTTCCCATGGGGAAAAACAGCAAATACAGTCTCAATGCCATTGTTCTAGTTTACTGTTTAAAAGTAAGAAATTGAAGTACCATTGATCTTACCTGTCAGGCTACTCACACTGCAGTAAATATTTTCTGGTCAGATAAACATCATACAATTTTATATTCAATAAACAATTTATCATAAACATCAAGTACAGATTTTCTTTGACACGCATAATGCATATAGATTTGCCTGATACTATCAAGCTGCTGCCTGGAAAAGGCATTAATTATCAGACCTGATTTTATAGCTCTCCATTCTAAGAAACCTCTACCTCCACTGCGTAACATCTTCAAGGAAGCAAAAAAGGAAAGTTTTGAATTATGAGATCTCTTGATTATCCTTCTACCTAGTCCACATCTGTCACTTAGATTTCAATAGCAAAAAAATTTTGGAAAACAATAACATTAAAACCCTGAAAATGTCTAAGATATTTGTTTTTAGATGAGATATTAAAAAAATGAAAAATCCCTTGGCATCTACAGATGTAGCATATCCTGAACTCTCCTCTGAATCTCCTCTGAAGAATAAAGATGTGAAGCTAACTCCAGAAAAGTGGAGGGAAAAGTAAATGTACAGGATACAGGTATACAATAGCTCATTTTTTCAAATGTTCCAGTTGAAGAATTTAAACGATCCTATTAAATCTTTCTAATTTGTTCTATGTATTTCAGTGCACCAGAGCAAAACCCTGGAAGAGACAGTAGATATGTTTCCTAAAATAAACATTTTTTCACACTTTGTTGCCATGCATAGCTTTGTTACTTACTGATTAGTAAGCTGTTCTGGACCCACAAACAGGTTGATACGAGACAGTCCAGTCCGTGTTCCAAGGAAGGCAACTTCCACTCCCTTGTCAGAATTTCTGAAATAAAGCAGAACACAAACAAAGATAATGTTTCCAGGCAGTAAACATATAAAGCTATGTTACCAGTCACAGAAGATACAAGTGTACACAGAAGATACAAGTGTATTTTTAGAAAGATAGTTTTAAAATGTTTTTTTTTTTTTTTTTTTTTTTTTTTTGTTTTGTTTTGTTTTGTTTTTTTGTTTTTTTACTTTAAAGTCAAATGTGCTTTGGCAAACATACCATGTGGAAATGTTATTTAGACCAAAAGCAACTGAAAAGTAGAAGAAGGTAAATTTGGCAAGATTTGGGGGATGGGATGATATGGAAGCCAGAATAAAAAAGGGTCAGCATAGGTACATAACAAACATTTGATAGCCACTGGCACCAAGTGACTGAAGACAAGCAGGAAATCCAGATCCAGCTCCCTTTCTATTCAACATCTCTATGGTACATCTACACTTCAAGCTATAGGTGTGTGATTGTTGCTTAAATGTGCAAAAACTAACCTAGATTTAAACCAGCCAGCTTGGAGTCAAATGTAGCTGCCATCAGGACAGGTATTTGCCTCTAGACCTTAGGAAAAAATGTGGCAGGTAGGTCAGGCTGAACACTGTTGCTGCATCACTAGCTACAGTACCAAGGTAGCTGCTTTAAAGAAACTACTTGTTTGGGCAACAAGAGCTTCAGATATATTATCACAAAATGTCCTGTCTAATTAGCATAAATCAGAATATGAAAGGAGATCAAATGTCTCCCACTAGTATGTCTCCACAGCTGTCTTCCTTGTGTTTACTGGATCTGTTGTTATTTCATTGTGTAGGAGGATTCCTAGAAACCTTATGCTTCTTATATAAATTCATTGGTGCCTAGAGTATATGAGCATGCAATAATTTTCTATCTTTATCTTCTGAGAGGACACTGGATAATCCTTAGCTCAATGAAACAGATCTCACTGCATCTGATTTTACTCATTCAGTATGTTTTTTCGACAGTATCATTTTTCATGTAACTTTAAAAAAAAATTATATTCAAATTTAAAAAAATCTAATCAGGATAACTCCCAGAATTGCCTTTCAGCAACAGTATCTCATGCAAACTCCTAATCTTAACATGTTTTCTCTAATATATATAACATCTTGTTGCTTAACACTTAGCTCTGGAAAACAAAAAAAAGAATAAAAAAAATAAAAAAGAGGATTACAGAAATGATTTATTTTACCAGGGCATTTTTTTCTGTATATAATTTGTTCCAAGATAAATTACCAGTTCCATAAACAATTTTTGTAAATTATACATTAAATTCCTCAATTATTCTAAACAGTTTGTTAGAAAGTCACAACTGTGTGCTGTGGTTAGTATACAATTACATTAGTTATACTGTAAAATTTGAGTAACCTTAAAACTAATCATCATGATGTACATACTACAAAATAAACACTTAATACTGAATCAAAATTAGTTCTAGTTAGGGTGAAATGGTTAATATATTTATTTCATGCATTTTAATATAGTTGAAAAATTAAAACTCTTAGGCAAATAATCAGAAAGGGACTAGAAAACTGATGCAAATAATTATTGCTAATCTGACAAAGCATCAAAATTTGCAAGGTATTTAATCAGTTCTTCAACATAACTATTAAAAAGATACCCATAATTATAATGGCTGATACAAAGCTTACTTACTCCGATTTATTTAATGCTAGACTGGTCCAATAAGCTTCAATTGGTGCACTCACCACTGCATCAAACAGAACTTCCTGGATCAATTCTTTGTCACCTATTACATTATAGTAAAATCAGTAAACATATGTCCATACAGATCTCTTTTTTTGTTACATAACTAGATTTTTGTTTTTAAAACAAAAACTCTAAACTCTATTTTGTCTGTGATGTACATTCAAACCTTTTGCAGTATTAAGCATTTACTATATTACATGGTGTTTCATTACAATGTAGTTTTTATATATATATATAGTTTCATTGCCAACAACAATTTTTGGCTAGAAAACACAAAAATACATTTTCCACTTCATATAACACATTCCTGCATATATCCCATGCTCACATTTGCACAAAAAATAAGGCTGAAACAATTATGCCTACTAAGTCACACTAGCTCTGTTTCTGCAAACATCTCGGAGAAAATATATGCTTATCCACGTGTTTTTTTCATTCAGCTTTGCAGTTCAGAAATGCTAATTTTATACATATTCTCCCTAAAACACTCGGGAAATATCTGGTATATTCTTCAGAAGAGTCATTCAAGACTTGATTCAGACCAATCCTGTTTAATTTATGAAACCAGATGGAATGATAACATTGCATAGCTACACCATCTGAACAGAACCTTGAATATTTGGTTCAGGCATATTGTTTACCGTAAGAATCAGAAAACATCAATATTTTTTATTGATACTCTGGAAAAGAGTTCAAAAGCAAATGAAATTGCAAAGTGATATTAGCCATGCAAGCCAATCTCAAGTTATCAGTGGTTAAACTATGTAGCTTTCAATTTTGTAGAAGGTGAAGTATAACAGTTTTTAGCTAGGATAATGTCTGCTACATATATATTTAACAAAATACTTGCATTGGAGCAATGGCTCTTTTCCTGTGAGGTATCGTTTAATCGCTTCTAACTGAGTCATTTGACGGTGTTCAGGATGCAGGTCAGTGTTGCAATAGGACCTGAGAACATGTTGTCAAAACATTAAAATGTTAATATGTATAAGCATGATCTTTGTCTTTGAACATAAAGAATTGGTTTCAGCAAGCACAAACAATATGAAACCAAGAAGGGTAACAGACAACAATTTCATGCTTTGTTTAAGGCTTACCATTCATCTGCTAAAGATACATCAGGGTGTTCTAAATCATGTAAACCTGTAACAGGAATAATAATGGCTTATTTAGGGAGCAGTCTGGGTAACAGATGGTTATTAACATACACTCCATAACATAAACCCTTCCCTTCTTGGAAAGCGCATTATTACCACAATATAATAAATCACAGTAAACTATGTTCAAATACACTTTAGGGTCTAACAAACTGGCAAAAGCCAACTAAATCAGATCTAAAAATGAAAAGGAAGGAAAAGTTTTGGGGTTTTTATTCCTGATAATTTTTAACTCATACAAATTGCTCATATGAGATATTTGAAGTTTAGAAGAAAACCTGAGAAAAGAGAAATGCACAATGGTTAAAACCCCTCTTATTCATACTCCCTTGTTCTATGTGGCTAGTAAAGTTCTTTATGCTAAACCACATATTTCTCTTTTCACAGGAGTTTTTCTCTCTTTTAAAAAATATTTCATTAAAAAAAACAACTCCTCCCAAAAACTAAGCACACAACCTGTGAACACAAACTGCAATTTACTGGATTGTTCAGAAAAGGTTTATTGTTCTAACACGTCATGCAGATGCTTGTAAATAAGAACTATATCATTAGTTATACAGCACAATAAAAATGTACTTTGGCAATTTTCAAAACTCTTAAAGCATGTACCCATAGACAATAAGCAAACAGGATTCAGAAGGCAGGCTCTGGGTTTAACCCCCAGAGTACATACTATGCAAAGACAGACCTATGGTGGTTAAGGAAAACAGGAAAGTCAAAACTAGAACCACAATTATCATCCTTAGAGAGGACAATAATGTGTCAGTGACAGAGGAACAATGAAGGAAACAGTGGGAGAAAAGGTTATAGCTACATCGACTTCTTTGGTGATGCATCCAGGAGGAAGTATCAGACTGGCCGGTAGAAATGTACGGCTAGATTAAAGAAAATAGATAGGAGATGTTGGGAACAATTTGGAGAGTAAGTTCCAAGCCTTCTGCTGTCCTCTCCTTCTACCTATAAATTTATTTTTTTATTCAACTGCTTCATAAACCATAAAGCATTTCTTTTTACAGTTCTGCCATGAATAAAAACATATTTTTGTTGCTAGCATACAGCTGAAGAACGAAGACATAAAATCTTAAAATCATCAATGAAAGAAGAAACAGAATTGGAAACAGAGACCAACAGAGACTTCAGCATAATATCAGAAAATATTCCTCTCTTGAACAACTTTTTCTCTGCAACTCCTAAAACTTCATCACCTCACCACGCACAGCTCCTCCGATGGGTACATACACAATGCACAGACTGAAGCTAGCTAGCAGCTCCTGCAGACCCCTTTTGCCCAATCACCCTTGCAAAATGCCTCTGTCCTCTCTTCATCTTCAGGACCCTTAGATTTTGGTCTTGTTGCCAAACAATTTTATCACCATCCAACAGTTGACTCCTCCACACGTTTTATTTGCAGACTTACACCCCCACCCAAAAAACAAAAACAAACAAAACAAAACAACAAAAAAAAAAGCAAGAAGGGCCTTTCCCCTCGTTACTTTTACTATGACTAGATAGTTTTAGCTCTGAAATGCTTAAAAATGTGTAGCGTGTGAGCAAAAAAGCCATAGCTATTACAGGGCTCTCGGTGGCTACCTCATTCAGAAAATATCACAAATAATTAACATTAGACTATGAGTGGTTTTCTGGAACATTGAGAGAGGAGGACAGGAGATGATGCTCATCTAAAGAAAATTCACAATCAGACTATGCTTAATATAAATGAGGAAAAAATCCCATGAAGTAGAAGACCTAAAAAATAAAATACAATCAAACTCCCTTATGGAATCTGCAGAGAAACATACAAGCTGTAGGTCTTCCACATCAACAATTAAACTACTGTGTCAGGAACGTGACCAGGTAGAGAGTATCTTACCTTCTTCTACAGTTACATTCCCTCTGAAAAAGTATTTTCCATGTCCTCTAGAGAGAGCCACACCTAAACTGTGCAGAGAAATAAAGCGGACCTTGAAATCTGTGACACAATAAAAGACATTCAGAGATATTTTCGTTTCTAACACTTCTAGCTAGTGTACTCCAATTAACTTCAAAACTGTTTCCAAGTCCTCACTGATCATATTTATTGTTCAACTAGCTGTTTCAATGCTGGTTCAGTTCTGATGTTCCTGCAACAATTGGCTGTATTTATGTTTGTTTAGAGGTGCAGTAAACCATTATTCTCTAGCAAACTAATAAACGAGCCCCTCTAAACTTACTGCTGTTCACCCAGCATGACATTTCTTCATCTGAGCCTCGAATATGCCCACGGTCTTACAATGACGGAGAAAATTTTTTGTAAACCAGACTGAGATGTTGAGAAACTACATAAATGTGGCAATCAGTGGAGCTACTGAGAGGAAAAGATTTCATATGCAGCAACAGCAGCATGATTCCTCTCAGACCTTTTCTGCTACTCATATTTTTCTCTAGTTCAATGTTTTTGCACTGACTTTAGCTTCGTAAACTTCCACAGTTAAGTGCCTTATTTTGCATTGGTTTTCAGTCTACCATTTAGACTACTCAAATTTAATGAACTGGCTGAGGGATCCGTGACTCTTCCTATTGAATACATACACAGAATACCTTTAGGCATTCATTCATCTAAGGTTAGTGACCTGCCAGTAACCAGTATGACTGAAGATACATGGGCTGATACTTTAAGTACACGTAGAGGCACCAAGTCCAAGAGCACACATGCTGCAATGAAAAGCTCAATCTGGAAACCGGCTGAAAGTAAACATCTTTGACATTACAGTGTATATTTTCATAATTGCTGCCCCTGCTGTCTTCCTGAAGCTATACACTCATCCCATCTATACTACATACAGACCATGCTGAAAAAAGCAGTACAGTTTTCCTATATTTCTGTCCTAAGGATCAGAAGTCACACTGCATGCACATATGTAGCCCCACATCTGTTTACTAAATGGGGTAAGAATGACATTGCCACAAAAATTACACTGAGTTTTACCACCCATGTGTGGATTTTAACAAGAATAAACACATGCATCAGAGATGACAGAAATGTGCCTATATTTTCTCTATGTAAAAATGTAGCTCAAGTTTTGTGAAGAGGTTCCATTGAAGAAAATTTCAGTTGAGTATTACAGCTATCAGCCTCCTGCTTTAAGCATAGGGTACAGTTAATATTATTTTATTAATGGATTATTTCTAACTCAAATATGAGCATTTGTAAAGTGACTTCTTGTGTTTTTTGGTTTTGCTAAAATACACGTCAAAATAACATGGCTGACTTGCTCAGTTTTAGTTACACAAATACACTCTAGGTAGTTCAGAGAAAGAAAATATCCAAACCTCAAATTGGAAATGAAATACTATCTATCTCATTTTACATTACATTTTGTTGTGGAAAAAATCAAAATGAGGCTCAATATGTAATTACTTAAATGGATTATAGTATTTATAGCTCTCTAAGTACTTGCGAAAGCCTTTCGTTCAATGTAAACCTCAACTGAATATTTTTTTAATGAAACGTAAGCCATGACAAACACTGCAAGTTTGCCTGTGTGAGCTTGCACAAACTTTCCATCCCTGGAAAAGCTGAAAGGAATGCTGGTAAGCTTCTTTTCCTAGCTATTTTCAGCATTGTCCAGGGATATTTTATTGTCAGCTTTTGCTGATGAGCTTTTAATGAGTTCACAAGCTCTGTACAAATGCAAGTCCAATGAGTCTGATGAAATGGCCATTTATTATGGTCGGCTCTACCTGAATGGAGTACCCTTGATGTCTGTATAATAGTAGTCATTTGTCATCACCAATACCCGTTTCTAGATTCAGAACAAGAAAGTCAGAAAGGGAAGGGGGAAACAGTTAGTTTGCTATAAGAAATGTATAAAAGATCAAGTGTTTAGTCAGTGATAAAAATTACAAGCAACGTATACATTCAGTGAGTGAAAAAATATACCACGGTGAATCACATTTATGGTAATCAATCTTAAAACTTGTAAAAAAAAGAAAAGTAACTGCTTGCTTTATACTCAGTTGGAAAAGTATTTATACCCCTTTGTCCACTGTCTTTTTGACTTCCATGGAGAACTTCCCTGTTTTCCGATTCACCATTGCATTTCGGAGCTGAAATGAAGAAAATGTGTGTCAAATCCTCTATCTGCATTTTCTGTAATTCTTTGAGCTTCTTGTTACATTCATTTGGCTTAAGTATTACTGTCTCTTCAGTTTTCATAGTTCTGCTGCATACTGAACAAACCCCTTAAAGATTTCATGATAGTCTGTAAAGGCCAAGACTCCTGCCACAAAACTTTAGCAAAGTTGCTGAGGTATATAAAGCAGGAGCTCTCAGCATCCTTCATAGCAAAGTAGCTCTTCATGTAGTAATCTGGATCTTATGTGGGAAAGACAGTGTAACTGACAACCCAACTATTATACAGTTTCTACACAGGAAGGTTAAAGACTGGGTTCCCATCTGGATTTGGTGTCTGAAGTTAGACCAGGGCTCATTTTTTAAATACATCACAATCTTACATACAATAACAAAGCAAAAAAGATAAAACCCCATTTACGTCACTATTCATTCTGCTTCAGCTTGATCCTCTAATGTTGGGCTGCATCCCAAACTACCCCAAGGAACTACATCCTAACTGCATCAAAAATTAGAACCAGAAAAAGCATGACAGGCCATTTGATCACTAACCTGTTACAATGGGAACACACAGCTACAGTGCTCTGTGATTCACTCTGGTGGTCCACTGATGTCTGGGCACCCCTTGCAAGCATTGAATTTTATTTCTATAATAGGAGCCCTAAGGCAGTCACAGTTCTAAGAATTGGCCTGGACCTCTCCTACTCAAAGAAGTACAAAAGAATTTTTAACACCCCCTCCAAATTATGTTTCATTAGTATATAAACCCCCAAAAAATAACTTTTAAAGAGAGGAAACTGAAAGCTGCTAGGGAAAACAGAAAATAAATAAAAAAGGGTTTATACACAGTGATTTACCTCCCACTCTTCAGGTTAAATCTGTTTCTTTCTGGATTGCCAGAAATGGTGCAGTCCCCTGTGATTCTGAGAAGGTTCCTTCCTGAGCTGAGGCCTGAAAGGCTTATCCCTGGGCCTTTCAGTAACTTTACCTCAGCTTCTGCATGAGTTGAAGGCTCCCAGATCTGTGCTGCAAATCCCTTAGACATCAACTCTACAATGCCATTCCTTAGCACACCTGTCCGCTCCCTAAGGAAGCAGAACCTTCCTCCCAAAGGATGCCAGCTGGCACAGCCTCTCCTTTAGGGGAACATGCCATGGTTGCCCATCAGGGCTATAGGCCACAATCCCATGAGGTGTATATAGCAAGGAGCACAGTCTACCCTGCCACTGCTTGTCTGAACACAGGGGCTCTGGGCTGAAATTGAGATATGACAAGACCCAGTTTCTGAGAAATCCTCAGTGTTAGTATTTTGAATTTGTCCATCGATCACTTCAGGACTTTAGGGGAGAAATGAGAAAGTCACTGCTTAGCAGTTATACCATCAAGATACGGAAGTATTTTATTTGAATTCAGTTAGATTTAGGTGTGGTAGAAGCAACTTCTTTTGCTTGTATTTTTAATTAATGGCCCAGTACAGAAAGTTTAAGGTGGTTGTTTCAGGATATCTTCAATTACAAAGTAAAATTGCCATATTTGTGAGACTTCTTGTGGTTAGAAGCATCTATAAATCTTTCACAACAGTAATTTTCATTACAATAGAAACCCTCCATTACTGCTAATTAATTCATACTCCCTCCTCAGGGATATTGAAAATGCAGAAAAATATAAATGAAACAAGCATTTTTGTCTCTCTTCTATTGCTTATCAATCCGAACAGAACTTATTCTTAAGAACAGTGTTCTTGCAGAATAAGTATCTCCTTTTCTTCTGAACCTCTTGCCAGATTTAGCAATTCAGTCAGATTTTAATCAAAATTTGTGAAGACGGTCATATCAATGCACTCTGTAGGCTTTTTGAAGCAAAAAGAGTATGAAGCAAAAAGAGCATGCCCAAAATTGCCAGTGAAATATCTGGTTTTATTTTCAGGACAAAGTTGAACATGGCTGACCTATCAAAAATTGCAAACTTTGCAGCTCTTTAAATTTAATTCTGGGGCATCTACATTTGAATTAATAACCTTACTCTTCTGTCAGGGATTGCAAGAGGATAATTTTTAGCTGGAGGCATGTATAAAATAAAGCATATATTTCACTGTCAAATTTTTTTTTTTTAACAATGCATAATGGGCAATTCTGGAAATATTTTCCCATTTTAAGTTTTGTGGTTTTGGACTTGCAGAGCTGGTCTTAATTAACCATCTACTTTTTAACATTTACAGAACAGTTCCATTTATCTTTAACATGGTTTTCATTTTTCTCCTATTGGTGCCTGTAGTTGTCTGAGACCCATTCCTCCCACAAGCCTCAGGCAAGTCATAGATTTACTAAAAGGGCCTCCAAACTCTCAGTAGTGTTTAAGATCAAGTCTGCATGTGGGATTTAGAGTTTCACTTTTTTTTTCTTTCTTTTTTTTGCTTGCTGTGATTACATTTCTTGGCTTTGTAATCTGGTTTCTCAGCTCTTCTGCAGTTTCATCTTCCTTCTCAAATGCATAAAATAAGTACTGCCTCAACTGGCTTCAAGCCTCAAAATATTCATTCATGGTCTTTTGAAAAAAAAAAAAAAAAAAGCTTTATTCAGCTAGAAATTATAGTAAAAGAACTTTAAGAAGTGAGTTAATGAGAAAAAGGTTTCTATCCAAATTGAAACTTCCTGTCCTTCAGTAGTGCATATTTCCAAACTGTGCTGGAAGACACTTTTTCCCCTATTATTTTTATAAGCTAGTGCTAAGCTTTCTATTTCTAATAAAATACAGTAAAAGCAACATGGCAGGTACCGTAACCTGGGAAATGAAGTGATCAATATATATCTACACCAATTCTATTTCATGGTGAAAAAAAATTCTAAGCTTAGTTCTGCCAGCTTTTCCTTATTGAAACACTGGAGAAAAACTATTTCTTCACATCTTTAGAGTGATACGTATTGTTACTTTCAACTAAATGTCTTCCAATCAATTGCTAACAAGCCAGTTTCACTGCTATAATATGAGATCATTCTATATTCTTGGAAAATTATGTAAGTATTAAATTAACGTGGTAAAAAGTGAGAAACTGTCTTCAGCTTCCACAGAAGTGTTTCATGGGAGAAAAATATACCAGTAGCAGTGTAAGTTACTAAAAGCAGCTCTATGAATACATTAATTCTTTCCCTCTACAGTTGAATAAACAATGCTTTACTACTCAAGCTTGGAAAAAATCAAGAACATCAACTCCAAAGCCTTAGGTGAAACAGAGCCACATGTAACTCTCAAGTCAATATTTTACTTCACAACATATAAAGTCTCCCAAACAATTTTTACCATTTTCACACAAAATTAACAGTATCAGGGAAGTGCCTATTCAAAAGATTAACAAAAATAACACAAACTTTTTGGACACTTATTTGGATCCTCACATCAGAAAAGTTGCATAAAAAGATAGATTTCATTACAATAACATACAAAACTTCCTTCAAGTTCCAATCCCCCTCTTGATCTAATGCTAATAAGATTAGCAACTCTTTAGCGCCAAAAATCTTTTCTTTCAAAGACCCTTCTCTTTTTTTTTCTGCTTTTAGTATTTCTGACTATATGCCTCTCTGAAGGTCTTATTAACTTGGTATAAATATCCGACTTTTATAATACTTCACAAACATGAAAAACCTGTAATGATACCCGGCTCACTTTTAAAAATACCTGAAAAAATATGATTTAACGTCACTTTTTTTCCCCCTATTTCGATATTTAAATGTCCAAACATATATGGCATTGTTAAATTATTAGGACAACCTTCTGAACATTAATAACTTTTTCTACAATATTCAACATGTTCTTTTTTCATAAAACAGTGGGTTGCTAACCATCAAACAGCAAATGAGTATGCTATTACCAAACCTACCTATTGGGAGGATTATTTATCAGAGAACATCTGCTTATTCAGACATACACTAATGAACTACAAGCATTTACAAGAATTATGACACATTTGTGCTACATATAAGTATTGAAAATTGTGTTTATTATTGCTCCAAAGCTGCAATAGCACATCTATTTACTGTTATGTATTAAATATTTCTCAAACTTATTATATGATTTACAGGTGTTTTTTTGTTGTTGGTGGTAGTGGTGGTTTTTTTTACTATTACAGAGTGGGCAGTGGACTTGGATCTTACCTACTAATGCAACGCTCAATTTAGTTTGTTTGTAATGTAGATTAACATTTTTCTTATTCAAAATATGAAACAATTGGACAGACTTTGTTTCTGTTATAATTAAGAAATGCGAACATTTTTTATTTTTATTTTTTAAGTGAGTGGGAAAGATAAATTTTATGCACGTATCTTTCATCAAAATGTGAAATAAAATTTTTTGCATCCTCTGGATTGGAAAAACTCAAATTTTGCTAGAAATTTACAAAACATCATACAGACCTTAGGGGTCTCAATTGAAATACTTAGAAACTGCTGAATTTGGATTTTTTGCTTTCATGTATATTCAGATAGAACACAATCACAAATAAAATCTAATTTTCAATGACAAAGAAATGGTTCAATGTTGCATTAAGTGAACTACTGAATTTCTACTAATAGATGATTAAATATGAGTGATTGAAACTGTAAAAATTAAGCAGAGAAAGTATTGAAAGAAATAAAATGGAATAAAAACAAAGAAAAACAAGAACAATTCATGAAGGTTTAAAAGCTGTATTTAACTACAGCAATAACATTTGAGAGAAGAACTTTTAGAAGGTCATTTTAAGAGGAACTGATTGTGTAACATGCTATCAAAGACAAGAGAAAAGATAAGCTATAAAGTCAACCTGATTGCCAAGATTATAGAAGGCTACAGAACATGAAAATCTACTGAGGAAGTCCTAAGTAATGTGTGCATAGAAAAACATGAAAAAATAGACATGAAATACTCCAACAGAAAAGTTTAAACGAGGAGGTAAGATGGTCTCCTAGGAGCGGATGGGGACAATCTATCACCTGATGAAACAGCCATTGCTAAAAACGTAAATGAACTGTTTCACTATTCACAAAGGGAGCAGGGAGAGGGAGGAAAGGTAGATAAATTTTTCAAGGGAGAAAGAAGATATAGACTTATGTCAGAACAGGGATCAAGAAATTAGTACATCTGAAGACCGACAAAACTCCAGGGGCAGTTGTACGTGATCCATCCCAGATTTAGGAAGGATCTGACAAAGTAAATATGGGAATCTTCAGTGGGTATATTCAAAACCTCTCTGGAAAAGCAGAGGTATGGGGGACTCGGTATTGATATTTCAGAAGGGAGCTAGGAAACATCTATGAAAAATACAGACATGCAGTCGTGACTTTGGCAGTAGGGAACTTATGGGAAAAACTAAATTACAGGACAGAAAGTGGAACACCTGGAAAGTTACGATTTAATTAAGGACAGTCAGCATGGATTCACACAAAACGAATCATGCCTAACAAATCAGATTTATTGAGGAAGTAACAGAAAGACCAGGCAAAGGTTAAGCCATGGACATAAGGAAAGCTTTTGATACAGTACTACAGCAAAGGCTAAGCCTGCAAGGTAAGGATATGAGTGAACCACAGAGTAGATGAAGCACTGAAAAATGAATTTATCGGAACAGATTGTGTGCATAACACCTGATAGACATAGAATGAATGCTTCTGCAGCTACCCATATGACTAAAATTAGGAGTTCGGTGTGAATCTTTGATATTTGCATTATGAACAGAGGTCAAAGAATCTAACTTGTTTATTTATCTGATGTTGTACATGAAGGAAAACAACTCTAATTATTTCCATTAAGGAAAGAGGGATCTCATGAAGAGTAGTTAAACACCTTCTTTCATTTCTGAGTTTCAGCAGTTGTCTGGACCAGCCCAACAGAGATATTCTATTCATTTCTCTAGTGCTCTTAGCTACCCAGTAAAAATACACGACGAGGTGCATGGAGCACACAAGCTGGGTGATGAGTTTTACCCGACAGTCTGTGTTAACAGTGTATGTACATGCACATCTAAGTGAGAACCAAGATGAAAAAAAAGGAAGGTTATAAAATTCTGAACAAACTAAATTGGGCTACTGGTTTTTCCTTCCTGGGACCAGTAAAGTGGCCACTCCGATGACTGCTTGAACAGTTTCCATGTACAGTTGTGGGATGCAACAGTTACTTTTGACAGGGTTTTTAAAACACATCGCTTACCACATCATCTCTGTCTTCCCACTCAACCTCAGAAAGATCCACACTACTGTAGTTGGGCTTTCTTCGTTTCTTCCCTTCTTCATACTGGCATTAAAAAAAAAAAAAGGTGAAACATTTAACACATTGTTTTGCTTGCACATTTTGTATCAGAAGATTTTTTAAATTTGCTGGATATATGCTGATTGTATGCTATATGCTATAATACTACAAATAACAGCAGGTAGCTTAATTCATGTAAGATGAACCATATTGCTACACAAACATTGTGAAGTAAAAAAAAAAAAAGATCTTGAAAGACACTGAGAAGTCAAACTCAGGAGTTTTACCTTTTTCTTTTCATATGGAAACTACATGAGACCTTCCTCTTGTAGTTTATGTTAAATGTCTCAAACTAGCTCTTTCAGCTGTACAGGAAGTTATATTTACTATAATCTTATCAAGAAAATGTTTACACATTTCTCTTTAAACAAGATAAGATGCAAGTCTTGAGAAGTGTGGTGTTAACATTTGCTGATACCATATTTTATCTACAACTTCATGAGAAAAAAGTAATATACTAATAATTATAATTTATAGTTTTTTATCACTAGTCACTGTTACCACGTAAATCTCACATTTTAAATAAACATTCTAGTGACAAAATTGATTTGACACTAGGGAGTTTATAATGTAGGAAATTCTGCCCTCTGCTGAACATTCAAGATCAGAGAGTCTACTAGTGTAAGAACAAAAGCCTTAATCTGTGAAAGAAGAAAAAGTATTTAGGAAAGTCTGTGAATAAACAACTTAATCTAAATGCTTAAGAAAAATTATGAGAGTCTATTTGAAATGCTTAAATAAGGGAGAGTATCTGTGAAAAAAATGACCTTTTATCTTTTATTACTCAAGTAAGGGCGGAGGATGACACCACCACAAGTCCTTATGTGGTATGACAAGAAACACTGGGAAATGTGAGGATTCCCCCAAATCCTGCATCTCCCCAGCTTCTGTGACTCCCCAACAACAGAAAGGCAGTAAGGCAGTAGTATATATAGTTGATTCTCCTGTGCAGGACCAACTGTGCCATAAACCAAAGCTGTCAGTGCTCAATTCAGCCCATTCATCACTGAGGCCAGTGCAGCAGGAATTTTCAATCCTATTCTGTAGATCACAGAGAGACCAGAGAGGCCAAAGAGACAACTTGCTCTCTGAGCATTTGAAAGGTTATTCCATCCTGACATTCTCCTCTCTAAATTAAATGATTCTCATGTGAATTCCACAGCTGACTTTGTAGGGTCACAGTATGTAAAAACAGGCATGACAAACTCTTCTTTAAGAACAGCGAAAAATGTTGACTGCTGGATTGTAATCACAAAGAGATTTTGAGATATTGGTAGAACAGTAATATTTCTCTAGCACAGATTTGACTTTTGCTCAAAAAAAAAAAAATGGATACTCCAATTATTTCTACAGATTACTCTCTGGGGAATCTATGTGGGATAAAATTCTGAATCCTCATTTCTTCTTTTGAGTAACAAAAACTCTTAGCAACTCTGCTGCTGTAACTCTTAGACTGAGTTCTAACAATTCATGTGGATGTAATCGAAGAGTAATTTCATGTAGTCTTCCTGCCCCCGTGCTAGAGGTTAGCATTCTCATAACAGCTAGCGTACTTCTGGGCTGATGCTATTCAACAGATGGGTAAAGAGACAAAGAATTACTCATTTCAGCACATGCTCATATACCAGATCATGAATTCAAGCAGCTCAGTGCTCTGATTAATTCTTGCTACATGACTTCGCTCTGATAGCTGAAGAGATAACAAAACCCAAGCACAGAAACACAAAACTTTGAAGCTACCATAGTTAAATCTCACAAGAATAAAAAATCAGAGGATAACATCTGGTACATTAGCAGGGCTTGATTTCTGTATCTTTCTATGTTTTGTAAACCTCTCACTGTGGTTGCAGCTATACCTGTATTATCTTTAATGTCTACAAGGAGTAACTATGTAACTACGTAACAGGAGTAACTCTCTGGGGCTGCACCTATTAATCAAATAAAGATTTTGTCTGATTTATTCCTACTTGTCTAGAAATGGTGGCAGTCAAGCTCTGAAATTCTGAGAGCTGAAAAGTGTTACATAGAAGTTAACTGGGATCATTTGAGTAGAACAAACGTGAAATAACTCCTGTCCTGGTTCCAATGTTTAATTGCATCCTTACTCACAGATGCTGAAGGGCTTCTGGGATGTGCTGCATTCTCAGACACATATGCAAAACCTTACTTATGACAATAGGAGTTGATGTTGTGTGTCTGACGGCAGAAGTGGGCTTCAAATGTACAGCAAATAATTTGCATCATATTGATTATGTTAATTTTTTAATTATTTATTTTAATCATATAGATTCTATAGCTTGCATGCAAAGAGCAAAAACAAAATCCAAAAGAAACTAAATAAAGAGCTGGACAAAACAAAGTTCTGCAGCAAAGACAGAATAAGAAGTACCTCCATGTCAGAGAAGCAGAAAGAAAGCCAAAATCCGAATGCTTAAGCAAGGGGTAGACTTCATAAGCACTCAGACTGAAAGCACAGATCTTAAACCACATTTAGAACAGGAAGTAACAAAGTACTGAGAAGCCTAACCCCTCATTCAGTTATTACACTTTGGGGGGACTAGTGTTTAGTTGCCTACACAGGACTTCAATATGTGAAGAGTGTTCATGATATAGTTTGGGAAAGGATGCAGAGAAAACGTAAAAAATGACTTCCATCAGGGAGAATTTGTTCTGATAAAAAAAAAAGAGATATTATTTGTATATGTGGGTAACTTTACTTACATGTGTTCTTCATGAAGATTATTACATTATTCCCTGCAGTGAATTTACATATCCTCATGTAACTGGGGCCTAAAATATAACTGAGTCCTTCATATTACTGTTCAACAGACCATTCTTTAGTTTTGTTCTAGTTTTATTACTATTCTAATTTCTCAGTAAAAGTTATTCATGGACACGGAAGCAATCCACCAGCTTTTAAAAATGGCATTCATCTATGCCATTTTCTCTGGTAGCACACTGAATCTAGCTTCACTTCTATCTCTGTCTGAGACTCCTGGGTGTACTATGAAATACTGATTGAAGGCTGAAGCCAATTCCATTTGCAAGATTACTATAAAGCACTGAAACAAATTAGTAAAGGACCCATAGGGAAACAGAAACTAGGAGTTCTACCAAATTGCACTGATTTAAGTGCATGAGGAAAAGAACTAGATTTAAACTGTGTGCTTTTAATCTACTTTGGCCAATATAAAATGTGTGGTGATATTATATAGTAGTTAAACCCTAGGAAAGAAAAAAAGAAAAAAAAAAGATAGCCACTGAAAAATTTTAAATATCTGGACTGCAAATAAAGAATCTTTTAGTCTGCTCAGAATTAAATGTTAGCTCCAACATTCTTTTGTTTGTGGAAGGAACAGGGGAAATCATTTTATTTGGTAATCAGAATGAGCTTTATCTTCCTCGGCATCTTTTATTTGAGGCTTGGCCAAACTGTTATAGGACTGGATGATTCAAACAATGTGTGACGTGTACTGCTTAAAGACTGAATCACATTTTTACACCACCCCCTATACAACCATTTACATGTGCCATTATTAAACTTTTCACTTTGATATTTTATTTTTTTTTCTTTTTTAACACGAACAGTCTCAAACCATCTGCACTGAATATGATCTGCCATGTGTTTATAAGTCAGAGTGTAGCAATCTGATCACGGAAGGAGCAAACTGCATCTTAACAGCTGCAAGCCTTGGGTCTAAGGTGATAGTAATTTCTCAGATGTGCTCCATCTGGATAACAGGGAGGTAGGAGAGAATAAGTTGCTCTGATAGTGTCAGAGCAACTTTGAATTGCTTGGAAGTGTCAATAGACTTCAGTGACCTTGCTTAGCCACATTTGTGGAATCATCTGTGGGAAAATATGATAGCAAGAAAGTATCTAACAAACAACCACCAAAAGCAAAAGAGGTAAAATAATTTCAAGGGAAACACCTCTTCCATCCCAACCTACTATCCGGTGTACAAAAGTAGGAAATCAGGAACTACAAAAAAAAAAAAAATCACTCCTCCTATTTTAAGATGCAGCATCAGTTGATTAAGTTTCATCTTTATGGATTAGTACTTCAAAATTAGGATAATGTATTAATTTAAATAGAACTTAGGAATTATCCCCACTTTTTTTTGGAGGAGACGAATAAATGTAAATATGCTTTGCTGAGCTTGCATATATAACTAATTTTAATTAATAAATTGCACACAGAAAGGAAGGAAAAGGGGTACTTCTTTCCTGCTTCTCAGGTAGGTTTTTAATAATTCCAAATGACAAATTCCTGCAAATATGGATTAAGTCCTTCAGCATTGGTCCATTAATAAAATAATGCTTGCCCTAAAATGCTTTGAGTTTAAATACTGTGGGACAAGGCAAGATATAGGGGAAGGACATGAGAAGAAAAGGGAAGAGATTGCTTCAATAGTCTGATTATTACTTTGATATTAAAAAAATGTGAAAAATTCCCTTCAGTGCTTCACCTGTTTATATAATATCACCCATAGCAAATGAGTTTCCATTCACCATTCACTGCTGCATCCTACCTCAATGTAAATCATTACTGCTCAGCTTTTAAGCTCTTTATTTCATTTAAATTGTTTTCCTGTCCCCATGATTCTGATTCATCTCTTGTGATAATTTTATTTCATGATTTGCACCTATTCTATGGCCTCAAATGGTCTTTTACTGATCTGCACTTAATCTTAAATTTGTAGAACATTCATTGGTGTCCAGTCAAAAACAAAAGTTGCGTGCTGTACAAAGTTCCTTATTTTAATATACATATATATATATATAAAGTAACATTTTGATTTTCTTAGGAAAAAAAAAGAAGAAACTCTTTCCAAAGATAGACTTTCATGATAAGCCTATTATTTAAGATGTTAATCCAGAAGTTCCTAGGTTACAGTTGGCAGTGAAAACCAGTTATTTTGGACTGATTTTTCATGCCAGATGGCAGTGCAAAACTGCCACACTATAAAATTTCCAGCAGTACTGTAGATAAAAGCTGACAACAGGAGCTATGTCATTTGCTACAGAGAAGAGAACATGCAATTCTAAGTTTCCAGTCAGAGAAGTAGGAACAAGCGGATGTACCACGTACACAGAAGAACCTTCTAGCAATGTAAATAAATAAATAAATAAATAATATAAATCTCATGCCACATGTATTTAAATTGCTGTCTCCTTACAATTATAACATGTGCTTATGTTACAAATAGTGCATTTATGTTTAAATCAATGAAACAACATGGAAATATATAACAGGAGGTAACAAGCAAAGCAACAGAAAATAGCTTTACATCACACACCTACAGACTGGAAAAAGGGCGTGTTCGTTGAACTCACATTTTCAGGTGGATTGCTGTTGACTAGCAATGTAACATGTATGTGGTTTACTCCGCTGAAAAAAACAACTGTTCTATTTAGGATTTTATTTGCATTCTCAGGACCTTATCATTTGGGATTATGTAAAACTGGCAGCTGCTTATAATTATTTGGGGTTTGAGTAGAAATAATTAAAAACATCTGCCTTTATCTTAATACTACCAGACTTAAACCCATGAGCTCGGTTATACCTAACTTCAAAGCTGAAAGCAAAGAATAAAAGAAAGCTTCACATATTGCTAACAAATTTTCAGTGATTCATTTAGATGTACAACCAGTTATTCAACAGCCTTCAAACCTTTAATTATCTTTTAAATATATGTAATTTTGCACTTCTAATTAGATAGCAATTTAATGCTCTCACAGGGATTCAGATGCGCTCTTTTTTTAAATGTAAACTCCAATAGGAATAATCATTGGCATTCAAGTGATTGAATTCTTCAGTTAAATGAACATGAGGCATTTACACTGTTCACATCATTCAAATATTCTGCTGTCAGCTACAGCTGTAGAGTTTTATGGAGTCGCTGCATAAAGCAAGGGTAAGTGTAGGTTATCTTACGTTCCAGGCGGGACTCCCCAGAGAGAAATGAGATTTGCTGCTTATGAAAGGCTAACACTGCTTAAGTGGGGCATTAATGTTTCCCCTGAGACTCGGATTTCTCTGTTTTTCTATATTAGGAGAAACAAATTTTCCCAGAATTTAAAACTACAAAAGACTTAATACTGGCCTAGCAATCTTTAAATATACCGCGTCCTTCAGGTAAATGCAATATCTCATGACAGGCAACAAGTTTAAAATGATAAATTACTTGGGCAACTAAACCGCCAATGTATTTCATTGAAGGTATTACAATGTATACACAGGCTCTGATGTCTATGTATAACATTCCCAATTAAGATTGCTACATTAAGATTAAATAAAGATGTGCATCATTTTAAAAAAAAGCAAGTAGTCAATTGAATTGGTTTACAGTGATAAAAAGGGTATTGACATACAGCCATTCGAAAAATCACCACAACTATTATCCTTCCGGAGTCTATACTGAGAGTATGAACAGATGCCTCAGTTTCCTCAGGGAGATAAAAGATTTTGATTTAAACTCCAAAATATAAAATCCTTAGTCATCATGAATGTTATTATATTAATAGGTAGATATTATAATCTGTAATTTATAACACATTCCTAATCTTACTTTTATCAAAATAAAAATGTAGAATCTGAGTAAAAGACACAATTTGATTCCATAACAGATGCATTTGTTTTAAATGTATATTTTCTTTAATTCAGGGACCTGAGCTTCTTGGACAGAAAGTTAGAGCATTCTATCTTAAACGAACATAGTAATTACAGAAAACAAAATCCTTCTTTATTCCCTGCACAAAAACACAAATTCTACTGCCAGCTACGAATCAATAAGCCACAGACTTCACGAGATTTACTAGCGATCTTGCTGTTATTCAAAGAAAATGACACGAATGTTATGACAGAGAGGCAGCGGTGCAAACCCCTAAAACTAGTTAAGATTCACCAAGATGTCAATCTGTGACCGTTGCAGGCACTACTCATTCACGGGCATTCTTTAATTTCTCTGTAATCCTACTACTTTCTTCAGAAGACAGTCTTCCTCTGGCTCCTATATTTAAGACTACACAGTGACAGCTACAGTGAGGACCAATCAGTCACAACTAATACAGTGGGTGTTTTTAAGCATACGTAAAAAGTACACAGGATCTGTTTATTACCCTTCCTTTGCTTTCAGTATGCCCATTTCACTGACAATCCGTAACGTCGTCATGATATATATGTTTTGCATCCTAATAGTTAATGGAGTACCACCTAGCATACTGCAAGTGCTAACAGAACACTGAAAAATAACCAGTAAAATCTGATATAAAGTAGTAAGAAAAACTTTGCCCTCATGCACGTTTCAAGCACGTGTAGTTGCTTTGAAAGTCTCAAAATTCACTTTTGAATTCCCCAAAAATTCACTTTTTTTCATAAGAATACCTATGGTTTTAAATCGAATATGAGATTCAACACAGTAGCATACAATTTAAAATAGTGTCATATAAAATACAAACACTGCTCTCTGTAAAAAACACGGGATTTTAACCAAAAAGCAGCATACGGGATCATTCCAATACAGAACTATCGATGTTTCTTGAAATATCACTGCCATCAGCTACAGTTTCTTGAATTATCACCAGTGCATTTGTGACAGGGAATGCAGCCTAAAAAAGGCATAACGTGTAAAAACAATTAAAAATAATAATAACAACAACAAAAATCTGAAATACACCGTGAGGAGAGCGAAGGCTGCTCACGGCACTTTCCCGAGGAACCCCCTGCCCTTCGCCGCCGCCCCACCGGGCAGTCCCGGGGCGCCACCTCATGGCGGCTGCCGCGCGGCGCAGCGCAGCGGGGCTGCCGCCGCCGCCGCCGCCCCGCTCCTTCGGCGGCCAGGGCCAGGGTCGGGGCCGGGGCCGGGCCTGTCTGCTCGCAGCTCCCGGCCCGGTGCCGACAGCGGCTGGGGACAGCACTGAGAGAGGGGTGTTGGCAGCCCGGCGGGACGCCGCGGGCCGAGGTGGGCCGGGGGCGGCACAAGGAGTAAGAAAGGAATTTCTGTGCAAGGGAAGCATGTGGGCAATTTACACGCAATCAGATAATTGAAGAAGGCATTTCCAAGGGATTCCTTAGTGCCTGGTTGTTTATTAAGGATTATTAAGTTGTTTGTCGAGACTCTTCCCTCTAGTAATGGCTTTGTGAGGAGAATGCATCTGGAAGTTCTTTAGGGTCCACCACGGCAACAGCTACTCGTGAAAACTACTCCCCTGCACAGCCTTGGAAATCTTCGGTCACTATCCTACATCTCAACAAGTACCTCACAGTTAGAAAGTACTTTCCTCCTCATCTTCTAATATGTGGTTACTCCCATCAACTGCCCAAGCAACCCCTCATCCTAACTGAAAGCCAAATTTATTATTAAAAAAAAAAAAAAAAAAAGACGAGACAAAATTGCCAAGAAAAAACACATTAAAACAAACCCAATAGGATAATCAGTGTAAGAAATGCTGCTAGCTTAATGATTATACGTACTGGTCAGCATAAGATAAAAATCTGGTGCAACAGGAAACAGCCATCCCCAGCAAGCGTTTGCTATCATGCCTGTCTGCTCAGTGTCCCAAAAGGCAATTCCTAAAAAAGCAGCATGTCCGCTTCAGGACTAACAGACATGGCCGCTGGGCCCAGCAGCTCAGGAGTCGAGTAGTGCGCTGGCTTTACAGCACCACAGCAAAGCACAACAGTGACATAAGCCAGCTTGGATCAAGTCAGTAATCAATGTACTTGAACGTAAAACCCATCAAAATGAGTGTAAGCAATACATTTTGTGAGCTATCCAATTCCACTCCTACATGCCTATTTTCACATACTTATTGTCACAAATTTCATGGAATGTTTTGCCACTAGTTACAATGGTATCAGGATTCGGGCCTGTAATATTGATCTAAGGGCCCAGGCCAGTAATCACTTCACTCTCAAAAACTCCACTGAAGTCAACAAAAGACTCCCATTATGCACTACTGACAGAACCCAGAGGTAAAAATGACTCTTCCAAAAAATAAAATGAGCAGACCATGAATATATCACCAGGAGTCCCATAGAGTTGACAGTTTATGGGCTACTGCCCAATGTTCTGATTTTAGAAAGAGAGACTCCTGTGTAAGGTAATGAAATAAGGCCCTTTGAGATGTATACTGGGGCTAGGGATAGTAACAGAAAACCACTTTTTGCCTCATAGAAACATGCCACCACAACAGAAATAAGGAAATCAGATACCACCCTCTGTCAGTCTAAACTATCCACTTTTCCTGGACTTTATTTCCTTTTGTTTATTAAAATATCAGTTCTATAAAAAATTGATACTATTATTTGGAACAATCCTTGAATTAATTTGCCAGAAGAAAAAGAAACAGTGCAGCACATGCATGTTGTCAAATTCTTGTAATGCAGATAGGGAACTTTCAAATATATATTCCTATGGCTTGCAAATGAATATAGGCCATTCAATGTACCTGTGATACCAGAGGATTTTATATATATATATATATATATATATATGGGGGATCAAAACCATGTCACGATTTTAGTATGAAAATTTGGGAATGCTATTAAAAATACATTATATGTAATTTAGAATGGGATATAAAAAAAACCATGGATTTTCATACATACAGAGATAAAAAACATTGAGGGTAGTAGCTGATCATGAACTAAACCAAATCCATCAAATTTTCCTTTGCAACAGCTGCAAAATTTTGAAGACAACCTCTCCCTACACTGGCATTTCACACACAAAAAAAGGTTAATATAAAAAGCTTACATAATAGCAAAACAACATTTATTTAATCATTTTAACCACTGAGAATAATGAACATGATTAGTCTAACACATTTCAAATAGCAAAGAATGCTAGCATTGCATACAGAACGCCAGCACAGTCAAATATCAGATCTAGTCAGTCTGCTCATAACTTTGTCTCTTCTAAGGAATTTTTAGGTTATCACAGAATCACAGCATCACAGAATCATTTAGTTTGGAAGAGACCTCCAAGATCACCTAGTCCAACCTCTGACCTAACACTAACAAGTCCTCCACTAAACCATATCACTAAGCTCTAAATCTAAACATCTCTTAAAGATCTCTTAAAGGTCTTAAAGACCTCCAGGGATGGGGACTCAACCACTTCCCTGGGCAGCCCATTCCAATGCCTAACAACCCTTTCAGTAAAGAAGTTCTTCCTAATACCCAACCTAAACCTCCCCTGGTGCAACTTTAGCCCATTCCCCCTCATCCTGTCACCAGCCACGTGGGAGAATAGAGCAACCCCCACCTCGCTACAGCCTCCTTTAAGGTACCTGACAAGTGACAAGGTCGCCCCCGAGCCTCCTCTTCTCCAGGCTAAATAATCCCAGCTCCCTCAGCCACTCCTCGTAAGACTTGTTCTCCAGAACCCTCACCAAATTCGTTGCCCTTCTCTGGACTTGCTTGAGCACCTCCATGTCCTTCTTGTAGCAAGGGGCCCAAAACTGAACACAGTACTTGAGGTGCAGCCTCACCAGAGCCGAGTACAGGGGGACAATCACTTCCCTAGCCCTGCTGGCCACACTGTTTCTTATACAAGCCAGGATGCTGTTGGCCTTCTTGGCCACCTGAGCACACTGCTGGCTCATATTCAGCCAGCTATCAACCAATACTCCCAGGTCCTTCTCGGCCAGGCAGCTTTCCAACCACTCATCTCCCAGCCTGTAGCGCTGCTTGGGGTTGTTGTGCCCCAGGTGCAGGACCCGGCACTTGGCCTTGCTGAACCTCATACAGTTGGCCTCAGCCCATCGGTCCAGCCTATCCAGATCCTCCTGCGGAGCCTTCCTAAACTCGAGCAGATCGACACACGCACCTAACTTGGTGTCATCTGCAAACTTACTGAGGGTGCACTCGATCCCCTCATCCAGATCATCGATAAAGATATTAAAGAGGACTGGCCCCAGTACTGAGCCCTGGGGGACTCCACTAGTGACCGGCCTCCAACTGGATTTAACTCCATTCACCACAACTCTTTGGGCCCGGGTACCCAGCCAGTTTTTAACCCAATGAAGCGTACACCACTCCAAGCCAAGAGCAGCCAGTTTGTCTATGATACAGCTGGATGCAAGCTAAAAGTAAAATTGCACAAATAGTCACTTGACATGGATGGGGTAACAAGGCAGTGAAGATGCGCAGAAGAGACCTGAAGGTGCACTAAAATTCTGTGTATATAATCCAGGTGCTCTAAGGAGGTTATCACAGCCCCTATTGCTGCCTCTTCTTTTCTACAGTTGCCAAAGAAAGTTCAGTGGCCAACCTCGGTCAGAACAGTGAAGAACATGGAAAAAAAGGATAGATAAGAGGTCAGAAAGATAAAAAGAATATGTCAACAATATGTAGAAAAGTAAGTGTAGAAAAACATTACAGCAAGAAATTAAAATATTTTTTGATTTTTGTGGTGAAATGATTCAATTAGATAACCATCACAAATTACTACACAAAGAAAGAAACGGAAAAGAAATGATAGACTACAAGCTTCTGCTTTCCATATTCATAAAATCTTTTTCTAATGAAATTTTAAAACTGAATTAAAAATAAAAACTGCATAAAACAGTTTCAATGGGAAAGATCATTACTATGAGAAGTCAAGTTGACTGACGAAAATGAGTATGTTAGTATGGGTAACAGAAGTATCCACCCTAAGAGGCTTTAATGTTAAAAAATCAGAACCAAATGTTTATGAGCAGAAGCTTATCTGAAACTCAAAAGTTACACTGACTGCTGTGAGGCTTTTCCACATCCTCTTACTCAGTTCCTGCATCTTCCTCAGGAAGAATCTCATGTTGGACACTGCTGGTAATAGGGTTCTGGAGATTCTTGTAGTATGTACTTGAGAAGTATGTACTATGCTGTAGAGATAGTCTCTACTCTCTCGTAGAGACAGAAGATATTTTGGCTAAGAGATAAAGTGCTTTGGGATCTATTCAGAGCTTGCTATCTTTCTTAAGAGTAAACTGCTTCTGCTGAGGTTGGAAGTTTTATATTCCCTAATAGTTTTGGTAGCAGAGGTTCTGCTTTCCATAAAACAAGGGGATACAAATTCATTGTTATGAGAAATCATCTGTAGGGAGTGTATAGGTAAAAGGGCTATTTTAGCAAAAAATGGTCACTGAAACACACTAACTTAACTGACTGGGATCTGAGCTGTCTACACCTGGATATATAGCTTTGGTGACTCACCACTGAAATGATAAAATAAGACAACTGGTTAATTTGCAAGAGTCATTTCTGAAAATTGTATTGCTTATTGTTTAGTTATTTGCCAAATTCTCACCAGATCTTGTCTTCCTTTCCATATCTGTTAAGAAATTCTACCAGAATCATAAGTGATATTCTTAGAAGAAAAATAATAATGAAACCATTTACTTTAAAATTCCTTCAGATACCAAAATGTCTCTTTTGTTATTAGACTGGTTGTCCGTTTTTACAGTGAAGTTACTGAGCAAGTTTTTCCATTCATCCATGAAAGTCCCTGTGTTGAACTTTTCATTACTCCAGTTTAAAAGTAAATAGGGAAATGATAAGTACAAATACAAATGTTAATTGTGTAATTCCTAGCCCAAATCTTAGAAATACAAAATGCTTGTGATGAGTGAAAACATCAGATATGCTAATGATTTTTTAAAACATGGTTTTCAAGAATTTCATATGAAATTATCCATCCCATTAATATTTGTTTTCTACTAAAATACTGTTGAAGTCAGACATTACTTGAAGTGCCTGCATACAAAATACATATGGCATCCATGTGTGTACAGCAGTGGAATCATTAATACCAATGCTTTACTAAGATTTGATAGTGATGGAACACTTGCACATGCTGTTCCTAAACAATGATGCAATCAAGAATTTACCAGTTCTCTAGGGTATTAGGCTGATAAACATTTGCGTAACAGGCACTTCTATTTTTCTTACTGTGATTAATGCAAAGATAATGATAAGGGAAACTAAAGGCAAAATTTGCAGCTATTTCTCCTTTAGTACGAAAATCCCTTGTGCCTTTATTTTGCTTAAAAATATGCTTTATTGAAATGTATGTACACATATTAAATTAGCTTTAACACTTTAACATGACAAATAGGGGTTATTACGCAGCAATAGAGCATTACGGCATTCCGTTTCAACATAAAATGAACATAATTACAGCAATTTTTGGCTTTGCCATTTTTCAGCAATGGAGGCCTGCCTCCTTTGCAGAGCAACTGGTATATTTATTCTCCTTGTTTTTTTTCATGCTAACCTTCATTTCCAGAAGTAAATTTACCAAGCATTATAAAGTGTTATAAAGCATTATATATAGTAACAGCTATAGAGTATAGTATAGTTATAAGGTAACTCATCCGTTGTATTTTTTTTTTAATGATTATTACCTTTTTCACACTAAAAGAAAAACAAATGCAACATGTATACCTAGATAAAATAGAAAAGTAAACAGTATTCTTACCAAAGGCCTAAGTTCTGGATGAGTCAAAATATATCCATTGTTTGTAATTGCAAAAGCGTATCCATGAATGCCTAACTGTAAGAGTAAATGAGAAGGAAATGCTAATTAGCATGGTCTCCAGTAAATTCTTAAACAAAAAGGAAAAACATTTAGTTATCCAGGGCTTAAAACTCGCATTCTTAAAGCCTACACAGTATTTCATTATAATATATGCAGAACTTTGATCCTTGACATTTTTGAAAATGAGAACCTGTCATTGTGACAAATTCAGCATATAGCACAATTTTAGAATGTCACACACACTTTGCTATCTACTGCACTTACTTCTATGTACCTTGGAGTGAATTAGTTAGATACATATATATGAGACACCATAGCACGTCACATACAACATTTGCCAAAGCAGAGGTGTGCTGACATTTAGTAAATTCACACATTCCCAGGAGTGAGTAGGTTCAGCTTACTTCACTTCATAAGTGGTGTTAGAGAGGAATCATTTAAATCAATGAAACTAGATGTATGGCTACACTGAGCAAGCAGTGGCCTGCCATATGTGATATTTCTATCTACCAGCCTTACGGGCATTTTACCTCTCTGTTAATTCAAGTTCATTTAGAGACACAGAAAAAGGCATATTTCTACTAAAAAAAATTCATGTAATTTACATATTCGTACCGAGTGGAACTATGGGAGGTCATTTGAAAGCAATGAAATGCTTTATGAGGCCTAACGGAATATGTAATCAAATTTAGCACTGTACTTATTTAAATGACAATACTACCCTTTTAACAATATGCCTATTACACAGTTGGTTGCACCCACTGACTGCAATAAATGTACCTTCAAATCATTCATGTCGTCATTCGAACATCCCTTCTTAGCATAAACGTGATGCTAATATGGAATCTTTCTGCAGCTTCAGTGTGTAACTGACTTCTACCATGCCAAGAACGTACACCTTGCTATGCTTTCTCACTCAGTTCTTTTCGCATCAGAAGCAATGACCCATGCACTTGTGAAACTGCTCATGGCGAATGTAATTCTGTTTCACTCGCTATATCTTCACGTAAGCATCATAATTTGTTGTTGAGATATCAAAACAAAATGAAGCAAACAAACAAAAACCCACAACCCCGACATATCTTGCTTTGGTATTTGCTTTGCATTTCTCCTACTAAGAAATAAACTTTTGAAAACATAATTCTTCCCTATCAATGATCTGGCTGAACAAACTGTCCTTATTCATCAATGTGATTAACGAAGTGGTTTAATTATAAGCACTTTTTTCTTTTTTTTTTCTTTTTACACTTCAGTTGATTCTTAAATGCTTTGATGAAGTGGGTCCTCAGGAATTTGTCCAGCGTAAAGCAATGTGAGAAAGGTTGACAAGTCAGAAGCTTTTCTAAGCTAAGTAGGACAGCAAGTCTGTGGGCTTCCATAATCTTCTAGGACTGACTATACAACAGAGAAGGACATTATGGCAAAGTCATAAAGAAAACATGCCAGGTAGATTTATACCATGTCTTTCTGTGAATGATTGTATATGGTCAACTGTGTCTGTTATATACAAGATTGTTTCGTAAATTAGCAGTTTTCCTAAAGCAACAAACTTCAGTGAAAGTAATAGAAGGTGATATGTTCTTGGCATCTCTTCAAAAAGGAAGGAGAACCAAAATATTAACAGTGGACATATTTTACCTATTATAGTATGACAAGCAAGCTAGCTGTTGACTAAATATCAGATCTTGAGTATAATTGTCTGTGTTGATAACTGCAGAATGATGTCCAAGCACTGGAAGTCAGGTAAGGAAACAAATGTGGGTGGCATACTTCATAAGAAAAAAATATTTGCCTGTTTGAAGCATACCAGGACTCCAAGGGTAGCATTTTATTGTGTATTGTGCAATCTGTAAAACTGTACACTCTTTGCACGTAAAATGCTTTGGTTTGATAGAGAGTACTGCTTAAAGCAGTATTGCAATTGTAAACCTTGAACTCCCTTTCTAAACGACAGACTGATTCAGAAACGAAAAACTTTTTGTAACTGCTGTAAAAATGCCACATGAAAACTAAATCCAGACCTACCTTATTGAGGACAAACTCCCACTGACATCTGGGGAAGTTTAGTCTGGATAATTACTGCTGAAAATAGCTCATTGTTATTATTCATCTTCCTCGGCATAAAATACATCTCATCCAAGCTGAGAGAATTCCAGGTCAGCAGAATTCTATTTCCAACCGATCATTTTATATCCCTGTGTGAATTTTATTTCACATGCTGCCTCTACAGGAATGGGTCCCAGGGGTGATTATGCTCTTGAAATTGCATGGTCTTTTTATTGTTCAGAAATGTTTATGGTATGTGAGACTGGAAGTTATAACTCAAATGATTTCACTAACTTAACTGTATTGCATTATATTGGTGCCTCTTGTAATAATCTTCTCTTGCATTACATTCTGCAATATGTTCCTTCAAATAGTCTCATATTCAGAAAGAGGATCATATATTACTTCCTCAGAAAACTAAGTCTTTTATAATATCATATGACAAAACCAGAAATTATAATCTCCTTGCCTATCTTCTTTTCTGAATCACTCTGAATAAATCTGCTCCAATACCTGTTATTCAGGCCTCACACTCTTATGTTCTTGTATTCAGAATACGTCCAAATCTCACAAATGCCTTCTAAATAACATCTCTGTGACTTGGCCTTTTCCATTCAGCCATGAAGAGACAGGCTTTCGTCAATTGTACCTGCAGTTACTACAACATTGTTCTTCCTTTCCACTACAAATGAAGCTTGCTCCACCCATAGTTCTTTGGAAGGCTGCTCCAAGGATTATTTTCATAGCTCCAGATTTTACACATGTAATTTTACACATGCCCCCTTCTCTGCCACCTTCTACTGATTCTGTATACTTAAAAGGTATAATTTGTTGTAAACTACCTGCAGTGTTTTGTGCGCTGAGACTGTTCTATAATTTATCCTGATACACAGTGCCTCTCTTCACCACATCCTGGTATCAATGAGTAGTCATCTGATGCCTTTTCCCATAGACTGAAAGCTTTTATCCAGCTGGGACAACATTTCTGTTCTGTGTTTGCATACTGCCTAGCCCAGTGGGATCCAGGTCCCAAGAAATTCTTGCAAAACACCCTTATCAATATTACCATCAGTATTTTATGCATTTTTTAAAATCAAAATCTAATTTAATTAAAACTATCCAGTTATTGCATATTGATCTACAAAATCATTTGGTAATTGCTAATGTATTAAAATTAGAATTAAAAAGGATAGAGTTGTCCTCCCTCCTAACTAGAATTATATACAAAAACATGTAGGAATATTCAAAGGCACTCATAAGTCAACTTATTCCTCCCCACTTTTAGAAATCATTAAATGAGAACATGGCAGCTAATTACAAGGAAAGTATGACAGACAAATTTATGCTCAGTACAGGTGCATGTCAAAGTGTAGCTATTCCAATGGTTAGCCTCTCTAGTAAAGGCTGCCTACAGTACCATATGATGTGCTTGCTTGTCCACTGGAATTTAACCAGAAATTCCTTTAATTTTCATTTGTGACTAAAACAGGACTACAGTCAACTATTTCGGAGATACAGATGTAGTGAAATACCAATGTGCTGTATCAAATTTAAATTAAAATAAATTAAATATTTGCATCTGCTTGAAACTGACTTTTACCAGGTTACAAATGTTTCACAATGGATGAAGTGCAGGAAGTTTTGCGAACTTTTATCATAATTGTTTTTTAACAAAATTATAGTAGAGTTGTCTTTGACTTTGGAAAAAATATCTAAAAAAGACTGGATAGGAGAGATGGAACCACTAGTCTGGTTGGACAGGAACCTGCTCAGGTTCCTGAAATGTGCTGCTTGCTTTAATTCATGGAGACTAATTTGGGACAGGAAGTGCTACACACAGGCAGGATTCCTAAAGGCATGATTTTTGAATGGTTTCCATGAGTTCCTTGTTATTTTGTGTGGTATTCTGGTTATATTGTGTGGATGAATTGCTTCATAGATTTTATTAAAGATGACACTTGATATATATTACCTTCTAGTGTACACTGTGATCTGCAAAAAATTGAAGATGATGCCATACATTAATTCTGGTATTAAAAACTGCACTTCACCTCAGAACCAATGATATTTAGCCACCAGACAATACACAGCTATGAAGAAATATAGAATTGCCCTCTATCCTCCATATGCTAGTAAATTTGCATATGTAAATTAACATGCTAAATAGATAATATATCACATATTATACTGTGCATAAAGGACATATCGTTTGTGAATTACCTTGTATTTTGGAATAGTTTTTAAAAGCTCTTTAACTGGGACATCCGTGCCAACTACTCCCAGGAGAATCCCTTTGGATCTCTGAAAAGAACAATAAAACATGCACTCAGAACCATGCTAATAATGAACATTCCCACCACTAATTTCACATCGCAGCTACTCTGCAGAAGCAAACAGATAATAAACAGATTATCTGAAACGTGTGGACAGCAGAGACTGGTGCGGGTCATCTGATCAAACAGTCATTTAATCAGTAATAGTGCTCCTTTCTACTTCATCTGCAGTTCAAATAGAAAAGGCATGCAAACTTTCAACAGTTTTTGAGTCCCTCAACAGAAAATTTCCTCATGCAAAATAGTTTCTAAACAAGAAAAAAAAATGTTAAAAATGTGTTATTCCCTTCACTCTCAATTTATCGTGTCACTTGGTAGACAAAAGAAAAATATTAAGCATTAAGGAGAAAGTACATATAATTTTCTTAAACTTGTTAAATTAAAAAAAAAAGAAAAAGTACACAGATATATACATAACATAGACATATGAGTAATAAAATTCTGGATCTACACAATAGAAGCATAACAGTGCAAAGAAGAAAAAATATATAGATTATTTGCTGTAAGAAGATAATACAGAAGAAAAAAGACACTAAGACCCAGCACCATCTGAGATTTTCTCTTAGAAATATGGTTTCATTATTTTATTACAGTTTCTAGAGTATAGGTATTTGTGATTATTTGTGCACATGTTAATGCTAACAAAGGGATAATAACTGCAGACAGAAGAAGAAGAAGAAAAGAATACAGTTTATGAGAGCAGGGTAAAACCTTGTTAGGTCCCCCAGATCAACTTCCATGTAGTCACCCTATTATCGCATGGCAGAAACAGTCCGAGTACTTACAGTTTCATTTTGCTTACTAAATACCGGCATGGCGACAGTCGTCATCAACACCAATCCCTGATCGTCAGCAAGCTATATTTGAAAAAGAAATATTATCTCTAAGAACTAAGGAATAATTACATGTGATTGCATTTATTCAATTACATTTGCTTCATTTTAAATGAGATAAGGCAATTTATCTAAATGATGTTTATGTATTTAGAATTGCAGTCAGTCCAGCCCCACCGTGCCCCATCTCATTGATACCAGCTCTGTCCACCCCACCAGCTGTATGGTCAGGAAAGATGCCTCATCTTCATTCTTATTGGATTTTCCCATGAGGGATACGAAGGGGCTGAAATGTGGATTGTGGAAGCAGCATGTGCAGTAGCAAAGCAGCTGGAGCTCCGTTCCACATCTTTCCCAGTGTCAGCTCTACCATAATTGCCTCAGGTTGTTTTCTCCCATCAAGAGGTCATGAGTTGCATGCACTTTTCTTCTGGTCCAGACTGAGATCTCATCAGCTAACATAGCAGCAGAAAGGATGACAGCCAGCGAGGATCCCAGGAGCATCTTTGCTCCGTCCAGTTTCAGTTTGCTGGACTAAGTGGTGGCATGAAGCATTAGTTGATGGTGCACATCTGGTTTCAACGTATTTCTTCAATTTAGGGAGGAAACAGATCTCCTGACCTTGGTTCCATTCAAGAGAAACAGGCAGAATGCTTATCACTGGCCACAAGAGAGTGACATTGCTCAGACTATTCTGTCTTCATGCCCTCTGGCCAGATCACATCCTTGCCCTAAGGCAATGGTTAACTGTGAAGAAGGACAAGCTGTTTAACTGTTTAAGAAGGACAAGCACGGCTCTGTGTACTTGTAGATCCTCATCATCTACATATGAAAGATAACTCACACAGGAAGTTCAGATTTAAATACTTTCTGCCCCTATAGTTTGGGAAGACATAAAATTGAAGAGGCTTATCCTGCATTTAAAACTATGTCATATCCAGTTATAATCACAACTGGAGATTCATAAGCATAATTTAGTTCTGCTAAGTTGCATCTGTGTTTAGCCAAATGCACGAGGCAAGAGAGACAATCTTATTGAGGAACTTCGTAGGTGAGGGGCAAGCCCAATTGCAACAGTGATATTCTCTTACTGCTTCTCCATCAGTATCACATCATCTGTACTCAGGCAGTATTTATAACACTTTCATTTTTGAGAATCGGTGCTACTTTGATTTTTTTTTTCTAACAATTTTATTTTATTTTTTAATGAAGCAACAGCTATCAACTGTCCAAATTTTCAGAACACAAAAACCATACGTTATGACCCAAGATATTTCTGAAGCATGTTTCACATTAATAAATTAGACAAGTAAAATCTAGAACATTACAGCAACCCCCAGTCTCTGAAACCAGAGGAGGGTTTCAGTTTCCCAAACAATTATGTTTCCAGAAGCATGGCACTGTCTCATGGTGAGAAGGAATGTTTGCAGACATCAAACAAAAACAAATGGGTTTTAGGATCAAGAAGGTTTGTATCTGATAAGGAATCAATAGGAACATGAGGTGGAACAAGCTCATGACCATACTTTTTTTTACTTTTTATTTTAATTTGTTTAGCTTTCATTTTAATAAGTATAGATATTTCTAGTCTCCCTACGATCCTTGATCTGTTAAACAATAGTAAGTTATTAAAAAACAAGCACACAGAAAAACAACCCAACAAAACACTGAGAGTCCAGGGGTTGCACCAAAAGCAGCTGAACTAGGCTAAGAATTTACTCTCTTTGGCCAGAGTCATACATTCAAGCACACTGACATGATTTGTATGGAGAGGAGCCTTCTGCGATATGATGTTCAACAGTCCTGAACACGTACACCAGGAAGTGAAAAAGCGTTCTGCTGATTATGGGGTGACATCTTGGAGCATTTAGAGATTTTATATGATTGCCCAGGGTTGTTCATCTCTGACGTTATATATTTGTCACGTATCATTATGGTATTATTTTACAACAGGCCCGCTCATTCTCAAAAGATTGCTAGAAACAATTTATCAGATAGGATTCCAGCCAAGGGACTTGTCAGTAAAGTTTTAGGGTGTTTGAAATTCTTTAAAAGGGGGAAGAAGAACAGTCTGGAGTTCATGGAAAATTCAAAGAGAATAGATCATTAACTCTCAAAAGTAACTATGGAAGCAAACTATGGAAGCATGCAGAGAATGATTGCCCCATAATTATGATATCTGCAACTGTAAGGGTTGGCTAATGCAATCATTTTCATAGAAGTACAGTCTTTTTTTTCTTTTTTTGGTAGCTTTTGGGCTGTTTATGCCTTTTTTTTTTTTTTTTTTTTTTAGGGAGGAGAGGGAGGAGATTGGTAGATGAGCAGGATGTTGGCCACTTCTTTAAGTGGAATCAGCAAATAACTTGATGATAGATGACATGTATTTGGGATATTTCACCAAGTTACCAACTTATGCTCCAGTATTTGCTTCACAAAAATTATTAGATTTTTAGGACTTATCTCCTGGGGAGGAAGACAAATTTACTCCCTGGGCAATGATATTTTAGTAGAAATACTTTGAAATAGTAGAATGGTAGCCACTGGGTATTTCTGCTTAGGCAACGTATGTGAGAATCAGTGAATAAACTGCAAAGGAAGCCATGATCTAGGAATTCTGCATTGTCGCTTTTTAAGTCTGACAATTTCTTACATATAACAGAACTTTCTGATAGCTTATGCAAGTGATTGAAAAATTTAGTAATTCTGAGAAAAAAATAAATAAAACCAGAAGCATTCTCTAATCACTAAAAAAAAAAAAATCTTATATTCCTTACATTCAGAATGAGCATGCATCACTGATATCTCAGTACTAGCTAGATTATTATTATTATTTGTATCACTGGCAAATACTTAATTAGAAACTAATGTTTAATGAAAAATGTTAAAGATCAAATGCAGAAAATCATAACATATAAACAAAGTTTCTGAGTGACTGTACTTATTTCAGAAGTCCATATTATTGTGCAATAAATAGTAAGAGTAATAAATTCTTTGGTTACTCATTTATTATTCTTCTCCACAAAAGAATATGTAGGTAATCCTTATCATTCCCAGTTTTATCTACTGGACATCACAGTCATAGGCTCAGAAAATAATTATGTAGGCATGTAAGAAAGAAAATACTGAAGAAAAAAAATACTGAAGAAAAAACATTTCTTACAGGAAACCTCTTGAAACATGACTTTCTTTTTCTTCCATAAGCACAATATGCATGCTTCTAAACACTTAACAAATAACTCATTTACACATCAGAAACAGTTGTGTTTTTTTTTAGTGTTGCTGGCAAATATGCAGAATGATACTAATCTCAATATAATCCAGTAACATCGCCAAATGGGTGGTTACAAGTTACATACAGTGGAGGGTCCTTGTGAATGACTGAAACCTGAGGCAACACAAATTTAATCTCAATCTCTAAACAGGCTATACCTTATCCAATTTTATTCCTCCGGTCTCTTAGGAGAAACCTACTAACAGTTACAGCCATTTTTATAAAGACATGCTTTATTTGGCATAATTATTCCTCCACCTGAGATTCAAAATGATTTAAAGCTACATGCTAAGCTTACTGGGTTCATCTTTACTAACCCCCACATAAATTCTGGGGGATGGCAGAATTCATAGCAAACAGAGTAAGGTTTGATAAAATCATACTCACACAGTATTATGTTAGTTATGTATATGGTTTCTGCTCAAACAAAATGCTGCTGGCAGATCCATTTTGTTCACAGATAAGGGTTAATTTGGACTAAGGCTCCACACAAATACTGGGACCTCATCTAAATTAATATGATGGAGAGCCACTAATAACTCACATTTCCTCCAGCACACTGTTTTGAATTCTCATTCTGTTCTCACAGAAAATCCTACATTTCTCTCCCTCTGTTCCTATACTGTTCTTTCCAGTGCTTAATCATACTTCTTTACACATCAAAGTATTAACAAATCAAGCTTCTTTCAGTTTCTCTACTCCCTAAGAAGTGTCTAAGCTATTCTTTACCTGGGACACCATATTAGACAAAACACACGGGTGCTGGCTGGCATTAAAGCCCTGTCTCTTACTTATTAAACAGAATATCAATTACATTTTGATTTCCTTCAAGAGGTTATGTAATATCAAGCAAAAGACAAGGAAATAAAAACTGCTTCACCTCCAAACCTCCAGGAAAATAAAAATTCTACTGGCAAGCTCCAACAGTTGAGGCTACCAACAGATGTAAACTAAGGAAAAGGTATATGCCTTTTAAAACATCTTATTGCTTAGCATCTTTTGCTATAAGATTAAACAATACAGGAAGCAGTATTCAAATACACCTGAACACTTCCCTTATTCATCACAACAGTCTGGAGGGCATAAGATGGAACCAAATCAAAATTAGTGGAATAGTACAAAAATAGTCTCAAATTTTATATATATATATATATATATGTATTTGGCTATTGCTGGCATTTCCTAGGAACACAGTGTCCAAGAAACCTTTAGGATGTTTAGTTTCCAAATGCCACTGACCTCCACCAGGACTTGGGCATCTTATTTCATTAGGCCTCTGAAAATACTAGAAAGCTATTAAATGCTGTCATCTTTTTAGGAATATTGGGAATATATTTATATATATATATATATATTTATTTATTTAGGAATATTGGGAAAATATTGCCATAAAGTTATCACTGAAAAAGAGTTTAATAGTTTTAAGCCAATGATAGCATCTGTGCACTAACTTGGAATTTAGTTCTATTTAAATATAACTACATAGGCAAGCCTGTCAAGATTTCTTTGAATTTTCAAAGAATATATTTGCTGTTTTCAGAAGTGGGTGTAAACTTTAGTTTCTTCAAATTCTTGGTTTTGAATTACTGAAAACAGAAGAAAAACAGCACAGAAAAAAAAAAAAATGGATGCAGCATTGTCAGATGCTTCAGTCAGCGCTGAACTCATGATTAGCCAAACGAAACAAGGAAAAAAATGTAAGGATCCATAAATTTGGGGCAGAAAAATAAAAATGGGAAAAACATGTAATAAATGACTTTTTTTTTTTAACCATATTACAGGTTTTAGACTCACTTTCTTAGAGAATAAGTAGAATAATTTCTTAAGAAAGGCAAATGGGAGCATGCCTGTGTTATTTATTTATATTTACAGAATAATTATTTATATTTACATATACTTTTCTATATTTATTTAGATATATATTTATGAAAGCACTAACTATCCTAGACATCTGACATCAGCAAGTCTCCACTTGAAGAGTGGAATCATCTTCATGCTAAATACAGAATTTTGAGTGTGTGCAGTACAGCACTAAGTGCTTGTCCTTTCAACTTCCCCTTACACTGTTAGGTATTTATTTCCTGTGGAATAGCTACAAGTTCCTGCTTTTTCCAAAGCCAAACTAGTATGTTTACACGAACCTTACACATTTCAAAACAACCTCTCGAGTTTACCTTATCACAGGAATTCCAAGGGCATTTTCTTCAAGAAACTGTTTATCCCTCAAAAAATTGGAATGTTTTATTTTGCAAGCATGGAACGTAATATGGAGAAATAGGCTTCCCCATAAAACACAGTGGTCACCATTTAGAAAACAAAATAAACAACCTGAAGTTCAGTTCAGTTTCTTCTGCCCCAAATGCGATTAGGTCGTTCTCTAGGTGATTCTTTTTGATTAAGGACTGTAGCTGATGAGAGCAGTAAACAACATTTCCCACGACAAATCGGGAAGATACCTTTATGAGGGGACACAGACTGCCTATGCCAGTTCAGATGTGAAGGCATCTTCCTTCATTAACAAATACAATCAGTCTGTGCTTCCATTCCAAATGTAGTTCTCTCAAACCTTAGTGATCTCCACTATTCTAACAGTCAGACTAGATCTATTGACCAATATTGGTCTGGCTGTTTCCTCTGACAGGATAGGACCAGCACATCTGTCTGGGAGTCCCCAGCAATGTATGAGACTTGACTGGCTTCTGTCATATACACCAGTGGTTTCATCTGGAATAAGTTATCCAGAGTAATGTGAAAGCAATCACTTGATGGGAGAGGGCTTACTGCAGTTCTTCTCGTGGCAAAGGTATGGTACATCTGGGAACTCGTGAAGCCAGACAGACCACGTGTCCACTGTCAGAGTTTTCTTTCAGTAAGGTAGTTTCACATATTCAAATATATCCTCGGGGAGGTAACAGAGAAAAGGATTCCATCCTATGCACTTAGCATCTCTCTTTAGTACTGCCAGTGCACAATTAAGTTTTGGTATTGCAACAGCTGTTGTTCAACCAGCCATTTCAAAAATCTTCCATTTTCTACCTTTCTGCTGATCTATTCATTTCTGATTTAGTTCTACATTTGAATACGTTATTTCATCTTCTCTTGAGAATACCAACTCACAATAACATCATTCCCTCTAGGACTTATTAATAAACCAAAAACAACAAAACAAACCTCAATTTAATCTCTATCTGAGCTTAGCTTCCACTCAGGATTCATTTTCTTTCCTTTTTGCCCTTAGCAGAAGATAGTCTCATCTGTTTTACCACATAAATAAAGCCAGTAGGCCTCCTCTATCAGGCGATTTGGGAACATTTAAGCAGAACTCCATTCTACTTAAATGCCATAAATACCATTTATTAAGTGGAGGAATCACAAGAAAGAATTAATGCAACATTAGTCTTGAAGAGCTATGAAATGCCAGTGATTTGACAATGCTTCACTAGATAATAAACCTATATAAACTTCAAATTAGTACAGTAAGATTTCATGCGAATTAAAATCAATGAAATACTAAACATAGGTGTGGACTCATGAATATGCCTGCATATGTTTATGGAAAACTAGATCCAGATCATACTAAAAGTAGTAAAATACTGGGAGGACCTGTACAGCTCCAAAACTCAGATGTTTTTTATTCCTTCAAGTCTGGAAATATATTCCCATGTAAATACAAGCAGTTTAACTGTTATTATTCCTATATTTTTCTAAATCATGGAATTACAATGGCACAGTAAAAACGCATTTATTTCAATGCTTGAGTTCATTTCATCTGAAGTTTGGATGAATTGTGCTATGGATTATTTGTTTTTCAACATACTCATCTAGTATTTAAAAAAAAAAAAAAAAAGGGAGTTCTTGCAGTTTCCTCAACTTACACCAGTGGTGTATTTGGTCTCAGAATTGCTAGGCTACATTGGATGACATTGGCAAGAACAACTAAAACTAGACCCCTGAGGAAAACACACAGGATTTTTTAAGTTATCATCTACAGTCTGAAATGATGGATGAAATAATAGTGGTTTGCCCCAGAAAGCTGATCCATTGCAAAGACGTAATGAGAACGTTTTCAGGCAGGAAGCCATACAAGGGCCATGGAGCAGTGACCCTGGACATTTGATTTGATAACATGCTTAGCAAACAATAACAAACCTCTAAAAATCTCAAGAAAAAGGCAAAATGCATTCCCAGACTAATGACTCTTGAATGTTTAGAATAAAGGGAAGAAACTTACTCCACCCCAATAATACTCCTTCGAGTTCTACTCTCCCTGGATCTACATGGCTCCTACTTGATTTTCACCATCCCACAACAGGAACTTTGATTTCCACAGAATTTAATTAAGTTACTTAGAGACTGAAAGGCAGAAAAATTCGGTAGGCTGTTATATCTACGCGACAGAGGTTAAAATTGGAGCTAAAATTCTGAATCAAAAATTAAAAAAATAAATAATAATTAAAAAAAAGAAGCGAGGTTAGGTGATATGGTGAGGCTTAACAGAGGCACTTGAACAAGTGTTTGGGGAGGGTTGTGCAGCTCTGCTGACACCAGAAGCTTTGGGCTGTGGGTCTGAAAGGAAATAGGATTAAGGGAACTGAGTGAGGAGACAGGTCAAAGTGAAGGTCTGCTGGCATTGCCCATACAGCCATATGCCCTGTGCAAAAGCTGAAAAGTGGTGGAAAAAACATTGCTACATTCAAAGGGACTTAAAGTGGGGTGAAACTGTGGGGCATAGGAATACTGCAAACCTTCTGACAAGGTGCCTATGTTCAAAGTGACCGCCACGATGCTGAAACTTTACCCAGAGGAGACAGCAGTTCCATAGGAATGTACCTGAAGTATGAGGTTCATGCTGAGGCTTTGTTTTTTCTTCATTTTCTTGAATAACCCTGTCACCTTCCCAATCCATCCCTCCTCCCTTCCCCACTCATGTAGGCTTGTTTCACCTGGTGTCATCTTCTCCTGGGACTACTGTACTTTTCTGTGCTGAGTATAAAGTCATGAGGCAGGCTGGAAGCATCAGAGAACTGGAATTTGACCACTTAATTGTTTTATATAGACTACAAGAATAAGGAATAGCTATTATTTTAGCTTAGATTTAAATTATGGCCTGGAACAATATAGGAACCTGTGTGAGTGTATTAATTTCCTGGGATATTTCTATGTTCAGCCATACAGAAATGAAACACCAAAAAATATCAGTTTAAAATATTTACTTAGGTAACGTTGGCAAATTGCTGACTCAAAAATGCTACTAAATATCAATTTGCCTATTGAGGAGTGTGAGAGAATTTTTTTGGAAATTAAATTTAAGATTATGATTAACATGTAAGTGAAAATTTTAATGCAGCTTTTTGAATGGGCCACTCAACTTATATATATTATAAAACTGAAAGATAACATCTCAGTGGGCAACAGAGACAAAAGAATGATAAATCAGGGTCAAAATGTTTGCTCATTATTATTTTGTACTTCATTAGATTCAATTTAACGCCTATAATTTTATAAAAATGCTAAAATTACTAGTCATGGACTTCAGTGGAACAGCAGCTTTACAAATTTTCTATTTTCTATTCCCAGTGACAGTTAATTCAGCACTTCAAAGTACAGGAAAGTAAATGATGCAGGGAATGATAAATGATGCTCCCAAATGGCTGAAAGATGATAGCATCAAGATAAAAGGAGGGCAAAGCACTACTTACAGAAGTTAAGGGATAACACAGAAAGAGAGAAGAAAGCTGTCAGGAACTTTTGGGCAACAAATATCATCAAAACATTTCTATACAGAAGAAATATGATTCTATTCATAAGAGAATCATTTAAAAACTTTATGTTCCTAAACCCAAATATCTGCTTCTGTTTGGTGTGTCTAATTTATTCACTTCTACCTCTTCGCACAAGCTAAGTAGAACAAAACATCACAGCAGGAGAAAGACAACAGTTTTTGAATCCTGCTGTGTTTGTTCAAGAAAGCAAGTAAAGCTTTCCAACAAGGAAACAAAACACCTTTTCAAGCTATTAAAAAGGAATAGCTTTTGCTCATCCATGAATACAAAAACTGCTTTTCAAAAGTGTTTCAAAGATAAGGGTCATTTTGGAAACCAAACTGAAAATGTCAGAATATTGGTAAATTTGAGTTATTAGTTTATTATTATTTTCATTTTCACAATTATATGGGATGGCTACCTAGAAAGATGCAGAAAAGCAGCACAGATTACATGACATATGAAATTTGCATTATTTTATTTCATTTTTCTGGATAGTAGTACTCTTTTAGCTACATTAGCTCTTCCTGGATATTTTCTTCTGAAAGCTGCATAAACATATTAAATCAGCATCTTTTCACTTGAAATTATGGTGTGTTTTTTTTTTTTTTTTCTGAGGTGGGGGCTTTTTTTGTTTTGTGACATTATCTATTTTAAGTATAGGGAATATCATAAAAATCTTTTCAAGACAAATATCATGGTTCAACAGGCATCCAACTTACACTCCTCATACTTGATTTCAGAGAGATAACTCTGAATTTTCAACAATTTGTTATTTAACTGCCACAGACGAACTAAAACCTACAGGTCTTCAAGATCGACAGCTAATTACCATAGAACCCTGACTAGACACTGAGAAGACTGTACGCAAAATGTTTCACATAAACGGCGTAACATTTCATCAAGATGACCAAGTATTTATCGTGGATATAAAATAGTAAAGGTAAACTTGGAATGCCACATTTTTCTTTCAGATCACTAGAAGATTAAAGGGAACGTGTTTAGAGAGACATGACTGTTTGAAATGTTTATAGAAAAAACATTTGCAAGATGATACATAGATTCCAACAAAAATACAGTGCAAGTTCAGACACCATATGGCAAAACATGTACACCAGTGACTAAGTCATTCATAAAGGCATTATACATCAGCCCTATGCTGCTTCCCTTCACCTTGCAGATAGCAAGAGATTCTCTGGTTTGGGAGTTGTTTGCCACATTCTGGCCCGCTAGAAGAATGCCAGGATATTAAAGTCTTTTTTTGTGTGTGTGTGTGTGGCATGCAATGGGAGAAAACCCTTGCCACCTAGAAAGCCCTATTTGTGTCTGACATTTCACATTGTAGCTCCTGTTAAACAACAAGTAGATTTTTCATTGCTTTATGCAGAGTTGTGGCAAACTCTTGGCCAGTCTAAGACTGAACAGCAAGCCCCAATAGCTGGAAGTGACCTTAATTCTCGATGCACTCAAGTCAACTCCAAGGCTCGAATGGTGTCACAATGACCTCTAACAAGGGTATGAGAAGAATAATGCTATGAAGCATCTGTTTAGGGTTAGTTGATAGAAGAGCATGGAGGAGACTGGGGGGTAGATTTAGAGAGAGGTTTTGAGCCAAAACATTATTAGCACACTGCCACCGAGAGGCTCTGCAAGGGAATCCAAGAGAAAAGCACAGAGATTCAAATAACGTGGATCTGGGGTCAGGGAGAAAACTAGAATGGCAAAGTTTTGATTATCACATGTAGCTCATAAAGATCATTAGTCCATTAGGAACAGGGAAAGCCTGTCAATAAGAAATAACAAACATCATATTCTACCCAAAGCCTACAACCTTTATAAAGCTAACAGGCTATGTTTATGAAAAGGCTTACTCTTGCATAAAGTTACTAAAAGTCCTCACGGACTACTTGTATCTGTCCTCCCTCTCCATCCCATTCATTCCTTCCTACCCCCTCCTCTTTCTCTACATGAAAGTAGGGTACAGTTAACCAGACATTATGCACACACACACAAAATACATGGCTCTGGTACTGCATTAGTTTGTTCAAGGGGTATCATACTGAAAACTGGCATTTATCGTCTTCCATGACAATTATTGCTTTTTTTTTTTTTTCTAATCTCAAACTTGACTAATTTGTACCACTACACAATTTAATAGCTCAGAATTGTAGACCTCAAAATCTAAAATACAGCATCACAAGACACTGGAAAACAGCCTGATAGGTTATATCTTTCCCCACCAGCATATTTTAGCCTCACCCTGCTTCTTTCTGTAAACTGTTAGGAGAGGCATTTGGCCATACACTTTTAAACAAGTAGGTTAACATTAATAAATAAAAGTTTTCCACTCTTTTAGTCCTTCTACTTGTTCAGAAAGCTGTAAACAGAAGATTTTTTAAATCCATCTATTTCCAGAAAACAAGAACATTTTTTGTTACCAAAATGTCACATTTCCTAGGCTCTGCAACGCACAAGAACAAACTATGGACATAGCCCAGTGTCACAGACTACCATGTTACCTGAAGATTTAAAACAGGTTTTTCTGAGATGCATAAGCAAAGAAATTTCAAATATACATAGCATTAGAAAAATACAAGCTCCTATGCTCAGATTTCTTGCTTTTTAAATTATAACACAGAATACATTAATTAACCATTTTAAAGTTTTGAGGTCCATGGATGCCCTAACCATTCTGCAAAAGATGACTTGATCTAGAGCTTTCATTAAAAACTGAAATTTTATCATCATTCAAAGACTGTTATTAACAGTGACTTTTAATTTCTTAATTGCTATGACATTCCCTATTAAAGGTGTTTTACCTAGCACAAGAATGAATTGCATTGAGTATTGCTATCCCCCAATACCTTTGATTAAATTTTTAATTTCAATACTTCAAAGCACAAACCGGCATCTAGATTTTATGTTTTCTGGAAACTTTAATTATATTTGTAAAATACACAGGAACGATGCAACAAGCATCAAGCGATTCTTGGAGTTTGCCACAATTATTGTGCTTTCATGTCTAGTGGTGAGCTCTGGTAACATACCACATTGATGCAAAAGTTGTTTAAAGAGAATTATATGAAAAAAATATATGAAAATTATATGAAAACTGTGTGCAACCTATTAAAAAGGTCAAATGTTGGATGTATTCAAAGGTGTGTTGATAGATACAGTGGGAAGCAGTGAAAGGGTACCAGCTACACTGTGGGTTCTGCAGTCTTCTGTAAGAGACAAAATGATCCAGAGATTTTTCACAGAGTAATGGGCTGAATTTCTTTTTTCTTATTATTATTTCAAAATGTTGATAAAATAGCTTCCCTGCTGTTTTCAAGCTGTAGGCCACTATATGCCTATCGTGTTCAGATAGCTCATATGTTTGAAGAGCTGCTCTCAGCATGTACCTTAGCTAGCCACATCATTGCCTTTATGTCAGCTACTTTTCTTTCTGTTTCAACTCCAGATCCCCAATACAGTGAAACTGTTTCACTGATCACCACTGTACCATACTCACAACACCATAGAAGCGCAAAGGACTGTAGGCTACTTTAAGTAACTAAGATTTGAGTAAAATATTTTACCTTTTGAGCCTGAGGGAGCTGGAAAACAACAAAACAGAACAAGCAATCATTACAAATTAAATTATTTTGAAGAGCTATTTCAGTTGTTGTATTCATAAAAATCACAAACACAATAAAAAACAAAGTATTAAAGAAACTAGAGAAACTAAGTTTACAGTGCCAATTGATTCAACTTACTGAGGGCTTATATTAATTTAGCTCATTATTTGAGCTAAATATATTGTATTATTATAGGCATCACAAAAGCGTGCTGCAATTTGTTAAATACCATGGCACTAAGATAAGGACTGTTTTCAGATATGGTATCACATTTGAACTGTAAAGTAGTCTCATCTTCCTGTACACAAATATAATACAACATAAATGTAGTTTCAGTTTTAAAACCAACCATTCTTGGTTTGTAAAGTTCTAAACCTACAGTTACTAAGAATAAAATGGACATTAGGAGAGGTTTGTTGTATTAAAGTAGAAGGTTGTATTCTTTGACAAAGGAAAGAAAAACAAAATGGTAAGTAATAGAAAGCTACTGACTTCATGCAAACATTCTGTCATAGATGCGTAATATACAATATGCATAGAAGAACATGTCTGTAGTGTAAACACAAGTATGATTATATGCACATACATGCCAATACGTGGTGTTCATGCATAAATGCATAATTGTATCACACGTGTTCTTAGGCGTTCATACCTGGTTGTGTGCAAAGTATGTACAGTACCAACTCACATTAAAAGGCCTGGAGAGCAGGCAATAGACTCTATTACACACCAAACATCTTATTTATCAGAGTTGAAAAATGAGTTCTGTTTCCACTTTAGGAAAAAGAAAACTCATTGGAGGTTATGGAGAGGAACTCAGAAAAATAAACTATTATCAGCACAATAAACTCTTCACTTTTTTCCAAATTCTTCTCCTCTTACTTTCAAGCTCTGAGAGAAATTCACCACACACAACAATTCAGCCTTGTAGTAAATCCACCTTCTCAAGAAATTTCCAATACAAATTGCTTCTTTACAGGCATAATCTGAACACAGAAACAGGCACATGAGTTAATACCAAATGCCAAAAGATCTTCAAGATCTCTAGTGATCTTCTGAAAGACCTTCTATCATTGCTCATAATTAAAACAGACAGAAAAAACAACTTCCTCATAGTACTCTGCTACAAACTAATGCCCACATTAGTATGTCATGAACGAGAATTGTCACCTTTGATGCCTAATTCACAAATCCTGAAAGCAACCTGTCACAATTTCTCTCTGTTTTCACAATATAAAGCATAACAAAATCGGGGGCAGGGAGAATTGCTGCATATAAATTCCCTTTATCCTAAAACCTGAATGCATCAATAGTGAAATACAAGTGATGATTACACTGAAGCGTGACCTATATGTGTTTCTTGAAAGACTTTTTAATAGATAATATTTTTTAATATTTTTAATAGATAATATTTTTTTTAATAGATAATTTTTTTTAATAGATAATAAAGAAAGATGTAGAAGGGTTGCTGCAGAAATTGCAGATATCTGTTGAACTTTAAATACATTAGCTAAATTGTGTGTAGATGCTTAGAGCACTACTTAAAGCAGCTTAACGCTTTTCTGAACGTTTTTTCTGAACGTTTATCTACTTATTAGTCAACAATTTTGAGAAGTCAGAGCTTTTTATTTTTTCATTCAGAAAAAAAAGAGAAAGTTGAAATATCAATTTTTGAATGTTCTGTTGCAGCACTGAAACTGTTTTTCTCTCTAATGCTGCCATTTTTGCCTTTTTGTTTTTAAATACCACCTTCTTGTACAACATATGTAAAAAATCTTGAGTATTCTTTCATTGTTATCTACATAAAGGCAGGTGCAGTAAAGAATCATATCCAAATTTCCACTTTCCAAACAAATTTCAAAGAACTTTGCACAAGCCGCTATGCATAGCAAACTCAGGTGGTTTCATAATCAGCTAATTTGTATGTCATAGTCTACAAAACAGTGCTTGAAGTATAGTAAAGATAACCAAGGCAACAAACGCAATATTAGAATCATTGTAGAAAGTCTTACTTCCAGGTTGGAGAGGGGGGAGGGATGGAACCTCAAAAACCTGATCAAAAGAAGCAACTATGAATGTGTGCGCATACACAATTCTCTGTTGGGACCTCAAATTTGTAGCTGAATCCTTAGAAAATTATTAGTACTGTTGATGCAACTTTCACTAATTATTTTCAGAACTTGAATTTACTCCTGTTTAAGCACATCTCTTCTTCTACTATGGCTTGGTCAGTTTTTGCCACATGAAGGAGTTACAGTCACATGGAATGCAAGTAAGGATTTCCTACTGATAATTACCAACCAAATCAGATGCTCCATGCTTTCATTTAATAAACTACTTCTATGTCTTTACTGGGATTATTTTCAAGAGCACATTAAGAAGAGTTTGCAAATCAGAGTCCCATATTATTTGTTACTTGTTGCTGAATTAAGTATGTCAATCCCATTTAGAAGATTTATAAAATTAAGAGTATTTCTTTGCTCTGAAAGATGAGTAGTCAAAGGCTTGATTAAGAATAACAGGGGCAGCAGACAAGATTTACATTCCAATAGGCTTTTTCCTGGGCTGGTACTCTTGTCACTTTTCACCTAAGCTTCAAAATCCAAGTTCACAGTCTTTTCCTCAAAAAAATAACCTGTATTTGTTGCAGCCAGATAAATCTGCATTCTGTTGTTGATTTGAAACTTGGCTGTTACAGGATCTCTATGCCAGCAATTCAGTTAATAATTGGTACAAATTCCTTTGAAATAAATGATAGAGGTTTGTCTGACATTACCCCTTCTGGGAGGCCATAGGAAACAAATAATTTTCCTAACAATAACAGTAATAGTCTTCTGGTCTGACCCTTTATTGCATAGTCTAAAAATTGCATGTCTCTGTGAAAAACCCAGCAGGTACCTCTGATTCCTGGGGTTTTCTTTACACACTGCCAAGAGGCAGTTTTGCAGTAAACTGTATGATCTTCTCCTGACCCTTAAAAAACACTGCAGAGCTTTCTATTCTACTTGCACCTATAGAAAACTGCGACATTTTGGTGACTTTATTCAGGTGCAACCACACCCAAGTACCCAATGTTTCTTTTTGTTTTTCCGTTACTGTCTCTTCGTCCCTCTGCTGATCACCTCTAAAAGAAGATACATGGTAGGGCTTATATCTGTTTGACTCACTCCAAGTTTACCAGCTTTGTTAAAATGGCTGTGGCTGAGGTGCAGGAGGAAGTCTGTGGAAGACTTGTCTTAACTTCCCAGATCTTGTAGTGTATGGAAGGGAGAATAACATCTGAGTTGTAATTAACAAACTTCTAACCCTTCTGTCCAACAGCATGGCAGCCTGAGAGAACCCTTCTGAAGACTAGCACTGACTAGATCTCTGCTAACACTTTTTTCAACAACGGAAAATAGAAACCTTTGATTTATGATGCTTGCAGTCAAAACAAAAACACCCAAACCCCAAATGACAAGACAGCACTGGTGAATCAGAGTAAGAATGAAAGCAAGGGATTGTGTAAACAGTACTGAATACAATACAACATCCCCATCAGGAACAGCAATCAGAGGTGACCCTCTTGTCTTGGACTGGTGTTTCCATAATACATTAAGAATAATTAGACTTCAATTTTGCAGAAGGATTTTAAACTTCTAAACATAACATAAAACATATTCCTGAAAATATTTACTCTTCAGGAATAGGGAACAATCATGACATTTAAAATTACAAAATATAACAGTCTTTGGATTGATTCCAAAAAGTTTATCAGTATTTTAAGGTAACATTTAAAAACACTCAGGTAGATTTTCTTTTGATTCAGCTGCTTAAAATATTTTCAACTCAATGTTATTTGTATGAAAAATGAAATATGATTTAGGTATTTGCAGTTTCAACATTCTCTGATGTCAAAACTGAAGGTCTGTATAGATAAATTCATTATATGACATGGATCTGAAAATCTAATTAATACCTGGAATACATATTTCTGCTTTTACTTTATCAAAGGCTCCTCTCCAGAGTAAAATTATTCATTTAACATGCTTGAGCTCTCAACCAGGTACACTGCACCAAATTCATCTGCTTACTCATGTTTTCTATAGCATGATGGCTTTCATTAGTCCAACATGCCTTCAGTGAATCAATTGGTTTCTAACTATCCACTTACGTTGCCATAACCTGAGCCAGATTATTGCTTACATCTGTTTCCAACTAGAAAGTACATTTAAAACTTATACACCGTTATGACCTTCTCTTCTGAGTTACTATGCATGTTTCATCGACATAGGCAAGAAATCAGAAAGTGAAAGTGTTGTCAAATGCATTAAACAGCAAGCTGGCAGTAATTCCAAAAAGGAGTTCAAAGACCCAGTGGGTAATCCGTTCAGACCCAGCACTTCACCAAAGGTGTCTACCTTCATTGCTTTGATTCTAAATCCTACGTTGTCCATACTTTTTCTATTTAAAGAATAAAATAAAAAATAATAATAATAAAAAAAAGAAAGTATGTTTGACAGCTAGAACCAAAGAAGAAACCAATGTTTATCTGTAATATTTGTACTTTTTGTTCAGATTGCTACACAGTGGATAAAGGATCTAGAATTAAGAATGCATTACTTCAGCTGGTACACATGTGGCCTGATCCTGACAATTTTAATTTCCTTGATATTCCCCTCCTAATAGCCAGTCTAAAACCTCATGAGATTAATTAATATTTACTGAATAAAAGTTCTCTGTAAATGCAATTGCATACTTTTGATTTGTTCATTTTACTTACTTTTCTTTATTTGTGTGATTGCTCCTTTTTTGATAGTGTCCACAGAAAATACAATAAAATCATAATGAATCAGTTACGGGGAAGGTGCTAATCAGTGAAGTCTTTCAGACCATTCAAAACCTTTCTAAAAATATGTTTGGAGAAACCCTAGAATCTGTATCTTTTAGTTTAATACAAGAGAACCTTAGTTTAAAGTGGCAACAAATTTCATTATATTTGCAATTTCAAGAACTCAAGAATAAATAATCTTATCACGTACACATATCAGGTCTTCTAGAGAACACAACAATTTATTTTCAAATGGTAGAGAAACCATCAAGCTTTATTCTGCTTTTGTAATTGTAGCAAATAATTGACTCCGATTAAAAAAAAAAAAACGCCAGTGAACCTCAGATATCTTGGAAACCCAGGCTTAGACTATACTTACACTATAATATGACATAATACCGCAATATGAACACCTTTAGCAAGAATAATGGGGATTAATATTTGACTGCACTTTTAATTAAGCAATTTATTTTTCTAATGGAGCTCTAACATCTGACAACTTAAACAGCCTACAAACATTCCAATAAGAAAGTTATGATTATGTGACATTATGTTTATAGTTTTCTTTCAATGTTGCAGTATATTCTTTTTCTTGAAATGTACCTATGTTTCAAATACTTTTTTTATTATTTATTTATTTGCATTATTGCATACCTAACCATTCTCAGGGTCTATAAGTTGTTCTCCATTTAAATACTATGGACATTTTAAATTTTGATATATTTTCCAATAGAAGAGTAAACACTCTTCTACTCAATTCCTGCATAAGTGAATTCACTTGGACACTTCAAAGTATTCAAATATAGTACCTGATTTCTAGTGGAAGGAATAGTTTGGATCTACGTAAATACAAAGGGCCATGATTTTGTAAGTGACTTCACAGTAATTCCCAAACAAAATGACCATACATTTCTAAAACATTCTATGGGCGTTTCATCAACGCATTCAAATCATTATGTAGTTGTATGTCCTAAATTTCCAAGAAGCCAAGTCTAGAAGCCTTGCAGGAAAACATACAACAAGTATAAAGCTGTTGTTCCATTGGATTAGAATTCAACCTTCCAATTGTTTGAAGAATTAAAAAGTAATGTCTCCTGAAAGACTAAATTACACTAATTTCTGATTATACAAAAAAAAAAAAAAGAGTTCTACTACTAGAGACAGAAAAATAACATATAAATCACTATGAAATTAATGCTCCGTTTTCTATTTTTCTAAGGACTGCATGAAATTGTATTTGTCAAAAAGTTATTCCAACTCTAGCAATGCATTTCATTTAAAGTATTCATAAATAAAGCAACTCTGATTTTACATTCACTGACCTCATTCCCGCAGTCCTATTCTCCTGCCAGGCATTTCAATATGTCACCAGTCTCAGAAAAGTGGTAACATCCATACTAACTTCACTGTTCCACAATCAGATACAATACAAAACAATTGAAATTAAGTACAAAAGTTACAACATTACATACAGTAAGAAATCAACTTTTATGAATACAGTTTTGATAGTTCAGCCATTTCTGTAAGTAGTTTCTGGGCTGCACTAATTTTAATGTCTATGCATAGCTAAGCTTCTGGTGGTTTGACAGGAGCATTCATTTCGCATTTCACGTACTGACTGAATTTAGAATTAAATGTATGCAACTTTTTGGAAATACACTTCCAGGAAAAGATCTGAAATACTGTGGCAAGCATGTAGGTCCTATAATTAACATCACAGCAAAAAGGAAGACATCAGTGAAGCTCCTCAGAAAAGAGATAAAAAAGAGGAGACAATGTATATATGTGCCAGATACTCTATAATGTAGGCTACTTCTTTATGGCATCATGCAATGTAATTAAATATAGGGGTATATAACAGTTTATTCTCTTGAATAGAAATAGAAAACATGTCATACATTGCTAAACAGGCTTCCTTTCACACATCTTTCCCCAAATGGCAAAAACCTGGGGGAGTATAGAAAGAACGTTCAAACTCTCTCTCAATTTTTAACAGAAAATGTAGATTTTCTGCTTTAAAATACACTTAGTTGGTATGAGATACATCATTTAAACGTTACAATTTTGACAATTTTTCTGGTACAACCCATGCATTAATTCTCCTCTTCTTAGACCCATGTAAGTACTAGAGGCACCAGAGGTAATTATGTGCATACAGGAAGGCAAAATGCAACCTCCTACTGGGATGTTCCTGAAGTTAAGATTTCAGTATAAATACTGAGAGTGATAACAACCTGCAGCTTACTGGGCCAACATCTGTAAGGGAAATGCATTTGATTTTTCAAGGACTTCAACACCAAATCTTTCTTTGTGCATGTAATTGTTTTACCGAGCTTTGACATATTTTGCAGTAACTACAGCATTTTCAGTCAAGATAGACTGCGCTGCATACAAAGTATTCCACTCATAGGAAATGTAAATGTTGCTATAGAGAAAAGTCATAAAATATAGATGAAAACTATCATCCTAGATCTTTCCTTCTAAAGAATTCTATAAAGATGACAGAAAGAAAAGAAGCTAGCTCTTGTGAAAATGCAAAAAAAAAGAAAATAGTATATGTTTCAGATTAGATATCAGATTAGATTTAAGATATCAGATTGGAATTAAGAAATTGCAGAGCACACTGAAGAATTACATATATATTCCAAACATCTTCATAATAAAATGGCACCACCCTTCAAAGGTTTTACATTTTCTAAAGTACAAGATTAATTATGTAAAGGATTAATTTCTAATCTACTGTCTAGCAATCTTGCTTTTAAATGGAGAATTGTTAAAAACGACAACAAAAATCTAAATACATTCAATTTATTAAATGGTTAAGTTGCATTCGTCTGCAACTGCTCTCTCAACATTGTTGAAGCAAACAAAAAAGAAATCCATACTGGCAGGAATATTCTTAGTTTTTTATTGTAATACTGATCAATTAAACACTGAAGCCCACTGCCCAGAAGGTTGTGGAGTCTCCATCTTTGGAGATATTCAAAACCCAATTGGACAGAGTTGAGGACAACCTGCTCTTGCTGACCTTGCTCCAGCACACAGTTGGACTAGATCTCTAGAGATCCCTTCCAGGCTCAATTACTCCATGACTCTATGCCAGTGATTCTTTTAATTGTATAAACTAAGTGTTCTCTTTCTCCAATAAATACAAAATGTTTATAGAAAAGATTGTATTTAAACTATCCAGAGTGATTCTTATAAATGCAGGGTTTGGTTAGAAACGTTATTCATAAATAATTATGTATCTTTTAAAAAGAGTTATGCTAATTTTACAAATAAACCACGTGGCTGAAGATTGACGAAGCAGAACAGATTCACGAAATGAGACTAATTCCACGAATTGAGACTAATTCCACACATGATGAACATAATTTTGCATGTGTGATTCATGCATGTGTGTTTATTAAAGGGAGAGAGTTTTGTTTTCATTATTACTTGTGTTAGTGCAAAATAGATGTTCATAGTTCTGTTTATATATGCAAGCATATATTATTTATAAACATTACTATATTTAGATTTCCATATAAAATTATTTTAATAATTATTCTCTTATCTTTTATACATTTTATATTTCCTTCCTAATCAAAACCTGTGTAGACATTCAAGCACGGAAATGGAATATTTTTCTAAATAGAGCCAACTCCAAATAAAACTAATGGTTGAGAGAGAAAGATCATGTAATACTGAGACATCATTTACATTACAATCAGAATATTTAGTCTTTTTATCAGATGCAGAAAACACTAAAAATAAAAGTTTCTAAAAATGGGATCATCAGCATTAAGGCTAATACCTAGAGTACTACTAACAGCAGAATAATTAACAGTATTTTCAAAACAATAAGGCTTTATGATTGTTGGATTATTAAGTTTTATGTTTGAGGATGACCTTCAAGTTGCACTGCTAGGTTCTTCTATTGGGAACACTGACTCAATTTGTATAAAGTGGCGTAATGAATGTAGTTCTCATTGTATATCATGTGTGTTCTGTGCACTAATTTGATTTACAACTCAAGTTGTTGCAAATATTTTGGTTTAAAAACACATAAAGGGTCTGAAGATTATCTTCTTTAATACTACTATATGTGACCTCTACAGTTGACACTATGAGGGATGAATAAACAGATGGGCAACAGCACCAAACTGTTAGCCTGAAGGATGATTTCCTATGCTTATTTAAAATTTGTGGCTATATTTCACTGGTTACCAACATTTGGACTGCATAGTTATTCTGGCAGTGAATGGCTTATTAGGAGGTTTTTCAAGTTTCTCAAATTCATACAGTGATCAAAATGTTCCCCTCTCTGATCAAAGATTCAGAACTAATTGCTAGATCTAGCAGTACTGCACAGGTACGTGTTCCAAGCCTTGAAAATCATCAGAAACTTCCTATCCACTTACATAGGTATCATTATAAAATCTGAAGTTGTAATACAACTTAAATGACATGAGTGGCAATAATTTCTATATTTACATTAATATATTTAAATTTTAATTGGATAGTTTATATTTTAATCAATGCTATTGGTCAGTCAGTATGTCGCTCTCTACAACTAGTACATAAGTGAATAGAGCAATATAGGTCATTCAGAATTATTATTCTAATTTCTGTTGCTACTGAGAAAATATATAGATATGTACAGACATGGTGTTAAATTTAACTGACAATCATATTCTACACTACATGCTAAGTTAAGCTGAAAATAATTAAAGAAAATTTATTTTCCTCTCTTCTGGTACTGTAATCATATTATTACATTGTGTATCTTCTGCAGCCCCCAAAATATTTTATTTAAACTGCATGTTAATTTTTTTTCTTTCTAATTACTGCTTGTTTAATATGTTATATGGATGCATTATGATTTTAACAAACTGTAAGAATTGCCTTAATTACCTGCATGTGTCTCATACCACACATTTAAGCTTATATAAACTTACATTGTAGACCAGATCAGTCTAGTAAATAGGTCAGAATATGAGTTTACCTACAGTAAAATATCTAATTCAAGTAAAATGTTGAATATACAGGAAAATAGCATTTTACTATTTCTCTTAGTAATACTTTAAAGTATTTACTATGCAGCTTCTTTTACCATAATTTTAGCATTTGATGATTTGCTAAAGCCCCATAAACAGTTTAGAAAGCTCACATTAAATCGTTTAAATTTCTATTCAAAAGACAAAAAATTAATTGAATCCCAAAATACGTAGCTACGTGGATTAAAACTGGATATGGCTTGCCATATGATAACCATTTTAATCCCTTTTGTAGCCCCAGAATTTTTCAACTCCAATCTATAGGCATATTTATCCTGAACGTTTAAACAGCAGCCCTTCAGAAAGCTTTTAGACATACAGAGAGATGTATTAGTCTTATGTGGTAAGGGTTTGGCAGCAAGGGGGACTGCAGAGGTGGCCTCTGTGAGCAGAGCCCCGTATTAGATCAGAGCCTTCTCCAGATGGCTCCAAAAGGGATCCGCCGCTGGCCAGAGCGAGGCCAGTGAGTGACACTGGTTGTGCCCCTGGGAGAGCACACTGAAGAAAGCAAAAAAAATGCTGCTGGGAGAGAGGAGTGAGGAAACATAGAGACAAACAACCCCGCAGACACCAAGGCCAGTGAGAAAGGAGGGCAGGCACATGCAGCCCATGGAGAGGCCCATGGAGGGGCAGGCTGTCCCCCTGCAGCCCGGGGGTCCCACGGTGGAGCAGATCGCCACCCTGCAGCCCATGGAGGAGCTCCCGGTGGAGCAGGTGAATGAGGCCTGAAGGAAAGCAGGAGCAGGCCCCGAGCTGGAGCTGCAGCCTGTGGAAAGGAGCCCATGCAGGAACAGGGGATCTGGGGGGCGCTGCCACCCACAGGGGACCCGTGTGGGAGCAATTTGCTATTGATGGATGGAAGCTGTGGTATGGACCCACATTGGAGCAGTTGTTGAAGAGCTGCTGTCTGTGGGAAACCCACATGGGATCAGCCTGGGAGGGACGGCATCCCGTGGGAGGGACCCCACTCTGGAGCAGGAGAAGAGAGTGAATGTAAAGGAGCAGCAGAGGCAAAGTATTATAGGCTGACCGCAGCTCCCATTCCTCCACAGCACTCAGGGCAGGGGAGGTAGTTTTAGTTTACTTTTAGCTCCGTTCTCACTGTTCTAGTCTCTTATTAATAGGCAATAAATTATACTAATCTGACTTATTCTGAGTAATAAGTGATACAATAACTCATGAGTGATCTCCTTGTTCTTATCTCAGTCTACTAGCTTTTTTCAACACATTTTCCTCCCTCGTCCTTTTGAGGAGTGAGACAGTAGCGTGGTGGTGTTTAGTTGCCTGTTGGTGTTAAACCACCACAAGAGAATAACCAGGGAAGCCAAAACAGGGTGCAGAAGCAAACTGAGCTAGAAACTGAGAAAGAGCTCAGAAACGGATCATATCTCTGAAGTCTGGTTAAAAACAACAACAACCCTCACATTACATTCCAGTTAACCACACACTCTACTGTTCATCCTTAAAAGCATCCAAGAGGTTTTATACTGTCCAGCACAAAAATCCAGTGTCCATTTTGTCTACACGCAGAATTTCTAAAATTCAGCATCTTTACTTTCTAAAGTTCAGCATCTTTATATGATATCTAACATACTTGTAAGACGTATAAAACTGCTTTTCATCCATGTAAAATGGAATCAAATTATATGGTTAGACTTTCTCCTTATTTGCTCTTTAAAATTTATTATCATTTGTACCACCTCTAGAAGAACAGATAGTTTCATTTTAATTACTAATGTTAATTATTTTCTAAATGAGACATTTAGAAAAAAAACACTAGGATGATGACAGATAATAGCATGAGCATCCCTCCCAGAGAAATATTTCTAGTAAGAGAAACATAACTGCACTGTAGCAAAATTGAAGCTGAAAAAGTCATACTTGTAATTCAAAGAAAAAAAAGCAAAAGAAAGGTCTTTGTACTATAAAGATTTGTTCTGAAGTACCAAGAAAGGGAGAAAGGGAAGGGAGAGAGAGGGCGAAGGAAAAAATGAACCCATCTAAGGTGCACCTTAAGTGCATATGTACATATTAATTTATCTATTCTCACATACGTGACCATCCATCTTTGACACAAATGAAAAAACATTTCTTAATCACAAATCCTCTTAGAGGCTAGAGACATATCCTCTTTCTCCCATCACAAAATCCACTCTGACCTGAATGCAAAATGAAACAAGAGTCTTATCCAATACCTATTAGAGTCAATGAGTATCTCTCAATGAATTCAGTAGGCTTTTGATCTTGCTGTATATTAAATCTTATTTGCTTCTTAAATCTTACTTGCTTCATATATGATTGCAAGACCAACCTCTGAAGATAACCACTTTCTGAGGAGGGATGAGAGTGTATCTAACTTAATGAACGTGTAAAGCAAGCCAGATTTTTTTTCTAAAGCTTACATTTACTAACTGCATCTATGATTTTTAGTATGTTACTCTGATTGCATTAAATGAGATTGTACTTGTAAGACAGATGTGGTTTTTCTATAGTCTATTTTGTTATCATCCAACATTCTCTAGAAAGAGAATGGATGTAGGAAGAATACATCTGAATTATCCCCAAACACACTTTTCTCCATCTTTTTTTTTTTTTTGTATAGTACCATTTTTTTTTCTGTGTGTTCAGTGAGCTGCTCTGCCAAAAGTGGAGGGTTTAGCAATACTCTGCTTCCATTTTCTCTCACTCTTCATATAGCTCTCACAATCAATCCATCCATTTCAGGGGTACAGGTTAGAGTAGCTTGCTATAATCAGTATTTCCAACCTTTCTCCCTTGCTGAAAACTTCACAACCTAACAGGACTCAATTACATATAGTAATTTTACTATATAGTATAATGAAGGTTTGTTAGGCCCTAGCTTTGAAAGCTTGTATCAAGCACAATTTCTATCAGATATTCAATATAATCTTGTGGCACGTGTATTTTGTAAGAATTTACTCTATTAGATGCAAACAGCATCATTTCAAAATCAGTACAGTTTGAAGTGTGAAAACAAAACATGCAATAGAGAAACAGATTCTAAACTACTTGATGTCAAAGTTACCTGTAGAAGTCAACATTTTCTTATTTTAGGGGACTCTCTTTACAGGTGTGAAGGCAAAACTGATCTTTTAAAAGATTTATAGATCATTTTGTGTCACAGAGGCTAGGCTGATAATAAAAAGATTTCTATTCCGTATAAAAATATTCTCCAACATCAAAAGACTGACCAAACCCATTCACAATACTTAAAGCAACACAAGTTTAAGCTTCTTTTTCATAGATTCATAGAATCATTCAGGTTGGAAAAGACGTCTAAGATCATCTAATCCGATGTTTTTTGTTTCATTTGTCCTTCTAAAAGTATTTTGAAATCAACTAGTTGATTCTAGAAATCTGATGCAAAGACTGAAATCAGTACAGACCAAAGTGCTGGAACTATTTCTCTTTTAGAACTAAAATATTGAACGTTTTTATACAAGGAACAATCTGCCATGTCTGTTACCCAACATTAATGATACAAATAATAAACTGTTATTCACTCTTACCTGTCCCAAACTCATTGCTATGCTGGGGATTGTGCATTATGATAATGCATTGCGTTATATTCTTCTTTTCCCATTTATCACTTCTGAATAAGGAAAACTTTTGTACAGACTTTTATTTAGCTACCACAAAATACCATGATATCAGTAAGCCAATGGCCCAGAACTGCTCTGAAAAAGGCAGTCTGCTGGAGGGTATAATGAGGCAAATACCATATGCTCATAAGGTGATTTAGCTGATAAACAATAGAGGATGCATTTTAAAGGAAAGAAATAAGGCACTGAAGTGTTAGCACAATTTAATTTCATGAGAAGAAATCCACAGAAGATATCGATAAAGGGCACCAGAAAGCAGCAGCAAAGGCAGCTTATGCACAACTGCTCAATGAAAAGCTTCAAACATCTTTGTGAAGGGAATCACCTTTTCTTGCTTTTACCAAGAGATGATAGTTTGCTCTATGAAAGGGCAAACACCAAGGGATCCATCATTAAAAAAATCCGCAAAATTTCAGCATAAAAAATAAGAAGAAACAAATTGTGTGTAAAAATACTGCATAAATGCTACAGTGAGAAAGCCAGGAATTAAGCTTGGATAGATGTGTAAATGTACATTTTAGCTTTGTAAGGGAAGGTGGCATATTCCCTAAGCCAAGCAAATGAATCTTCATAAAATAGTGTTCAGGCTTTGTATAAATATTTGAGAATCAAATGCCCAATGTGTATTTTGAAAATAAATTAACAATTGCAAAAACTCACAGCAAGGTGGCCATCATGTGTCTCCAAATCAGAAATGTGTTTTTCAGGTTTGCATGCACGAGCAAAAAGTAACTGATAGTATTATATAAGAGATGTACAAGATCAGAAGGCAGGTTTAAGTCTTTAACTGTTACAAGGATTATTTTTTAAATGTATCATAACAAAGAATTGAAAAAATAAATAAATACTCCATAATCTAACATTAAGAAATCTCTTAGTTGGATTAACTCCTAATCTAGCAAATTTTATTATTATTTTTTAAAATATTTTTATACCAGTTCATGGGAAGGCAGGTATCATAGGTCTGGATAGTGCTGACATTAACTGATAAAATGTCCTATTCAATGCTTCTTCTCATTCATTACTTCTGTTCTGAGGAATAGTTACTGCTTCCATACCCTTATAATAAGAATGTAGCTAATGTATCTCACCATTCTAGTTTTACTCTGGGATTTTATAGCCACACTTTATTGAAAAAGCCATGGAGCATTTTATGGACTCTTCACACTGCAAGTTGAATTCATCAAGCTCTATAAAGATTCGTTCACTCTGTAGAAAGAGCTATTTTCTCATGCTATTTTATTTTGGAGGAAGCTTTCTGTTGTTATTCTGCACACCTTCAAAGTACAAAACTTCCTAAAACCCAATTTACCCTGATGGCCAATAGGTAACATTCTGCTATTCTGGAAGATAAAAGTTGAGAGCATTTCTAGATGATCTCAGTTAATTTCAAATATGCAGTTTGTCATTATTTAATACAATGCTCTTTATTCTGGAATAAATCTAACAATATTGAAGACTGAGGGTGTTGACTACAACGCAACAAAAAGGCATTTAAAAGCTCAGTAAGTCGGATAGCTCCTTGGTATTGCTATTCTCTTTCCAATACATGTTCTGTCATAGTATTTATGTGCCAATAAATAAACAGTATTGTAAACATCTTTTAAAAAATATTGTTTATTATGTTTATTATTATGTGACAGAAGCCCTTAAATGGAGTGCCTCTGTAGCCATTTTGTGTCAATCCTTACTATAGAATCCTTAGGGATTTTAATGGTTTACCTAGAACTTGGCAATGTGAACTCATATTTAGGATAATTACATATTCCTCCTGAAAAATCTGACAACAGTGCAGGTGAAATAGCTTTTCTAAATTCCAAAGAAAACATAGATGCCCTAAGCTTTCTCCTTCTGATACTCATGTTGTTGAAGATCAGACATTTACCAACTGGACAGATCATCTGTGAACTAATCATTAAAGGAAATGCTTGCTTGGAAAGATCTGATTTGACAGTGTGTTTCTCCAATGATGTCAGGAAGGGTGAAACACCTTGTCAAGGAGCAAGGACATCAGTAGGAAACATCCTATTATTCCTTGTAAAATAAAGTGCAATTCAGAATAATTTCTTCAGAAATTTACTTGAAAGTAAATGTTAATCATGATGACTGTAACAGAAAAAAATAATGTAATGTGTATACTGTATTATGTGCATGAGTGATTTGTACATGAAGTCTCTTGATTATACAGAAAGATGAGAGCTATAAATAACTTCAGTATCTGCAGAACAATAGACAAAAGAGAAGATTATTTCCTTTTATTCTCCTCTTCTTTTCATTTTTGCACTGAATTCTGCCACTGCAGCAAAACTCTAATGGCAGCAATAATTTAATGAGTCTTTTCTTATTATTTCAGGTTTTTACTCCAGCAGTGCAGATAAAGTATACATCATCTTCACTGCCTTCTTTCTTCCAGAAAGTCAAAGAATGACACATGAGATCAAAGGATGGAATTTAGTACATTATGCTAAATTCATTGCTTTCCTACGTTACCACCCTAAATAATCTATTATGTGAAAACTAAACGCAAATGCAGAGAGAAAAAAGGTAGTATATCTGACCAAATAGCAAAACTTTCCTTCTAATTAATTAAATTTCACTCAGAAGAGAGGTAATGAGATCAAAGACAAACAGTTATCAGTAATGTGTATCAGTAATCAGTAAATGTCTTTAGGTAGTTATATTCATTAACAACAGACATGCCTTCCTAAATGTAGGATTCAACATAACATGGAAATCTAGAAACAAATTCTCCCTCTAGTTAGTGACTCATCACCTTCTGATTTTCATTTCTGTGTCATAGTAAAAACAGAAAATTCTCTGTGATACATACTGGAAATGAAAAGCATTTTCTGTCCCCTCACCTAGAGGGGCTGTATTTCGTTGGCAGACCACAGCTGGAAATGATCCTAACTGCTCTATCTCTAGTGTGCAGGTGTCTGCAAATGAGACCAATACTCTTTTTGGCATGAATACGCCTGTTAATCATATTCAACAGCAGAGCAATTCTCTGCAATTTGGATATAGTAACTGGTGACAGAACATACAGCAGGCGAACCGTACAGACAGTTGTAATTCTGTGTATTCTTTTTAACATACATCCAATCAGTTTTCATATAAGAAGAAACAGTTATTTGGTGCAAAGTAATCGAGGCACAAGAGACATCGTATTTATGGTAAAAGCAACAGAGAAAACCTTAACAATTCATGAGAAAGTCCTAATATAATATCATTGCACTTTACAGCTCACAAAACAGCAAAATGTGTTCATATAACATTTAAAACTTACCAAATTCTCTGACTTCCAAAATTCAATCACATGATGTGTTTCAGGGATGTAACTGCTCTGAAACATTATTCAAGCTGTAAATACTGGACCGCCCCCATACTTCCATGAAATAAGTTTAATCAAACACAAGCAAGAACTCTGCAATTTTTAAAATCTGGATAAACAGCACTTGTAGGGGAACCCTGTAGAAAACACTATGATTTGAAAGATTTGAACATGGTTGTGTATTTTCATTTATTGCCCTTCTCATTTGAGATCTTATAGACAGATCGTTGCTTATTGTGATGACCTCTACTGTGTCTTCACACTATTCTTTTCGCCCCTTCTAAACAACTAGTAACTCTTACCTAATATTTTGAATGTAAATTATATTAGGAAGTCATCATTATTTAATCTTGTCATACATCCTCTACCCTAGTAGGTTTTTAGTGGTTTTGGAGTTCCAGGTAATAATATCAGCAATGGTCAGTGACAAAATTGGAGTCAGTGTTGTGAAGGAGAAAATTCTCATTAAAAAGGTCAGAACAAACTAAAAACGAGTGTGGCCTTAGAAAACAGCAAAAGAAATTGTGGATGGCCACATCATTCACCAGAAAAGGAAACAGAAATGGAGGTGCATTACCGAGAACTGCATTGTAGGATAATAATGGGATACGGTTATAGTGTCACTGGTGTATTCTCTGGAAAAAAAATCACGATCAAATATGACAAAATTTGTGAAACACACATATATTACTTTAAACATTAGAACTTGTAAATGCAAGGTGGAAGAACATTAGACAATTGTCAAAACACAAACATCTACAACATCTAAACTTAAATATATTAAGCATCTAAAATTTCCCTGTTCTCATTTGAAATAATTGAAAATCAAAAAGTAAAGAGCTATGAAATGTTCCCTTAGTAATCAAATTCTGAGAATATTTTAAAAAAGAAATGAATTTTTACTCTAAGAAACATTTCTGCAGGAACTGCTCTGCTTTGAAATTAAATATTTAGTGTCTATTTGCTCCAGTTATGAAAGATGAAAGTTAAAGTTACCCTATTATATAAAACACTAGAAGAGAATCTACATGAAGCTAGAAGCCAAGACATAACACTGCTCTGATTTCTATGCACTAATATAATGCTTGTCGTACTTGCACCACACTGAGAGCAGAGCTGCTTAAGACCGAACTTTGCGGTGGCATTACAGCTGCTCGATGGTGTTGCAGGAAGAAGATAAAAATAAGTTCTATATCAAAGCCTCCAAGTGCAAAGAACTGTAAAATGCATTTAAAGAAATCAACTGCATATCTCAAGTCTGAAAAAGTAGGATTTTCAGTTTGTATTTCTCATGCAAATGTACACTAGGAAAAATAATTTTAATAGTAATCCGTTTCAATAGAAATAAAGTACTGTAATATTTATAGTCTGTGCCAGAGTTATAATGACTGTGGGGCGAGAAGTGAAGTGTCTCAGCATGTTCCACATGTTTTTAACAGTTTCTAAAGGCTCTGGAGGCTATTAAATTTAATGAACCCATCTGCTATGAAATAGAGGTCCAAACATAATCAGTTTTCTCAGTGCCATATAATACAGATGGCATTCCATGTTCCACATCCCCAGCAGGAAATTTTATGTTCCTCTTTAAGTGCAGGACTTTTGTTTTTGTTTGTGGTTTTGATGTTTTAAACATCTTTTTGATGTACAGTGTATAGCATTTTATAGTGTAAATACTATATATGGCTATACACATGAAAAGTGTTAATTCATTAAAATAAATATTGCTATTTCCTTACAACATTTTTTCTAGTGGTTCTGACAACTAACAATTAGCTCTCTGTAGTAATATTCTGCACTTAATGAAACATATGAAAATTGCCATCACGTAGTATAAGTTCCATCACTAGCAATGGATTAAAGCAAACATCATTTATCAAAGTAGTTTACTTCAAAAGCCAAAAGGTACACACACATATCATGTATGGGCACAGCTGGTACCCATGCTTATGCGTGTCCTAATCTGTATTTATTGTATGGAGCAGCATACATATTCTTAAAGTATCAATATTACCATCGGGTCATTATGATCTTTATTTTCCTGTGCATGGCCTGATTTTCATTTCAGGAATGGGGGACAGTTCCCAAATTGTGCGTTTTACTGGGACACGCTGCACCATGTCTCTTGTACTGATGTTGTGCACAAGGGCTCTAAGCTCAAATTAAAATGGCACAGTGTTCCTTGCACTGATTAGCACCCTACTGCCTAACATAAGTAAATTGGATGTGCATTTGCTAACAAAAAAAGAACATCCATTGTTATTTTTGAGCTGCATCTTAAAAGATAATGAATATGCATTAATTCTATTCAGTTGAGAGGTTTATTCATTTACTATCTTGAGCACTCATTATGTTTTGACAGTTGACACAGATCTTACTGAATTTGAAACAGTTAATGTTGCTAATGGTAATTCATTTACTCTAGATTCAGCAGTAAAACAAACAGGTTAGAACTGTTCAGTAGCAAATGAGAATGCTTAATTATGGTGACTGGAAATTTTGGGCCACAGAAATCATAAAAGTCATGGCTCACAGATTGTTTTTATTGGACTGTCAGTGAAGATTTCCACAGACAACCCACTAATCATCAGCCTAAAGGGATATTGCACCTATATATAAGTATGTGCAGGATTTATTTTTTGTTATATGTACAAGTATCTGCAGTGATCACCATTGTTATTTTTTAAGTGCTATCTATAAGATCCCAGTGCAAATACAGCAGACCATAATTGCTGGAGCAGATGGTGTGCATCCTCAAACTGCAATCATTTTCTTACAGAAGCTTTGGAAAAGATGAAATAGTTGGAATTGTTTGTTGTTTTTTTTTTTTCCTAGGAAAATTAATTTAGGCTGCAGAGCTGATGAAAAGGCATTTCCTGGGCTACTTTTCATTTGTTATCCCATATTTCTGTTGTCAAAAGATGACTGTAGATCCATAGCAGACAAAGCAGTGCTTAAAGAACCTTATTTTAAGAACAAACCTACCTGATGGAATGCCTGATATCCAAGCATGGGATTTCCTTTTCCTGATTGAATTCACTTAAATAAATGTCAAAGCAAGAAATGGAAATTTTCTTGGGAACCTCAGAATCAGTCAATGTTGATGACTTGTTCTAATAAAGAACCATTAATCAGTAGAGATTAAGTGATGCTGACCACAAAGGAAAGTTTAGATCATGTAACCAACTCCTAGGTAGTATTGAGGAAAACAAAACAAAACAAACAAACAAAACTCTTTTCTGATTTTTAAAACTGACATGAAAAGAAAAAAAAAATTACTGCCTGTGTGTAAATTTTCTTTTTGCAGCTGCTGATTAATGACATTTCCTGACATTCAGTTCTGCAGCGATTACCAATATTTACTTGCTGTAGATATACATGAGAATTCTGAACACTATGATGCATTTTAATGCATTCCAGTACTACGATCTATAAGTTAGTTTTGAAATAGAGGCCCAGTGAACCTTTTACCATGATAAAAATGCTAATTACACCTACTTATTATAATAGCACAATTAACTTGTGCTACCAAAAATATTTGAAGGTATCTCTGGGAATAGAAGCTAGTGGAAATAGGGTAGTATTTAATTTTTGTTACTTCATAAAAGCTCTTCTGTGCATTGAGCACAAAGAAAATTGAGTGCATGGGAGAAGTAGTAAACAGCATAATACCTCACTCAAAACTCCTGGATGGAAAAAAGGCAAGCATAATAGCATAATAGGCTTTAGTTCAGTGGAGCTACCCCAACTTACTGCCACCATAAGGGGAAACAAGGTTGTTGGACAGGTTGCCTTACTAGCACAGCATCAGGCTCTTGGTTGGAAAACATTTCCAAAAAAAATCCTGTTTGTTTGTTTTTTGTTGTTGTTGTTTTTAATATATATATATATATATTTTTTTTTTTTTACAGCAATTGTAGAAATTAAACTAAAATCCATAATTTGATGCACATCTATGAGACGGTGGGAATAGCGTGAATGAAGAATGGACATATAGTACTTGAAGCAGAGTATGGAGTAAAAACCACTCACAGTTCGTATTATGACAAGTCATGACCTGTAATGATTCTGAATGCTTTTTGTATTTTAATTAACTCAACTTCTGAAGCACCAGCCATCTCAAAATATTAAATAATAATTTGCCCTTTTTATGCAAAGGAATCCTCCAGATGGAAACTGAGCAGGGTCAACATGATAATGCATGCCTGAATCTGCTCACAGCTTGAAACTAATAGCCTGAAGGAGATGAACTCAATGGTGCATTAGACCCAGAGAATATCCTAAGGTACACTTGTGAGAAACAAATTTCACCAGGAAGAGTCAGCAAAGGTCCAAGTAGGTCAAGTTACATGCTCCAATAAACAAATTGTCAGTTGTAAGCATTTAAGCAGCAGGAACTCAGGTGCCAGTCCAGTCTTTATTTATTTATTTATTTATTTATTTATTTTTATTTCCTGCAGAAAAAAAGTAACGCTTCTCCACATTCCAGACACTATCAAGAGAGTGAATTAAGGGCTTCTCTACTTTATAGATAATTATCAGAATCCCCAAGAGACTAGTTCTATACATCAGTTTACTGGAATATCCCAGTGCCCAGGCACTTTTCCTTTTTCCCCCCAGTACCGTCATTTGTATTGACTTGCTATGGCTGCACATATGCTTAAAAGACGTCATTGACCATTTTAATATTATGCCCCTCCTAAAATACTTTTATATTTTATAATTATTATCTACTCAGCAAAAAGTGCCATTGGAAGCTTTCATTTAGAAATCCAAGTCCATTTTTAAGCACCCATTAAGGTATTTTATTTTCTGAAGCATTACGTACTTGTAGGCCCTACTGATGTTAAAGCAGCAATGTCAGATCCAAATCTGACCTAATTTTGAGGCAGAAAAGTTACACTGAGACTGATCTGTTGGAATGCTGTCCAGACCTCACCATCCAGGGCCCGCTGTATGGTTGTCCTACCTGCAACTCTTACAGAACAACGTCTAGGCTACGCAGCTGAACACCAACATGTAGCAAGATGGTCTCTTCTTCTATTAGACTTCATCAAGAAGGATCTGCCTGTCCCCTCACTCTTGACACCCCAAATAATCTTTCCCATGGACTTGCACAGATCCAACGAAGCTTACTCCCAGTGCATATCAAACTACTGACTAGAGGGGTACAAATGGAAAAGAGACTGATGTTAGGGAAAGGTGTGGAATATAGAATCACAGGACAGAATCTGGAGACTACACACCAGCTGATATATTTGCATGCTTTAAAATCCCAACATCTTAGTCTAATGGTATTTACAGTGCCTAAGCTACCAGCCTGCTGCATGAATTACACTCCAACTGTTGTGAAGCTGACCTGGGAATTAGCTCAAGATAGCCTCTAAAGACCATTTCTCAAGTAAATTCCTGAACAGAGTACAACGAGGATCAGCCCAGTTCTCCACAAACCTAACTTCAAATGATTTCAGGAATTTATTAAATTCTTCTGAGAGTCAGTGACATGTTTTTAAGATTACATCACTCCTATGTCAGAAGAATCAGACTTCAAGTCAATGATAATGTTTCTGGCTGGATCCTAGTATGCTCCAGCATACTGCTGCTTGCTCTAAAACAGCACAGCAGGTCACATTTGGTGAGAAAAGAGCAGGGAAGGTATACTCCATCAAGACACAGTGACACCGATTACATCCATATGTGTGGTCCTGGCAATCTAGCCATGGTTGTTCTGACACTGCTGGATGTAAGAACATTTAAGTTTTCTGGCAAGACACTATTTCTTAGCTATCAGGGTCTAAGAGGCATCCAGGGAGGGGCGGGGACACAAACTGCCTGCAAAACTCAACAAGCCATGGGATGTAGAGGACCATTTAGGTGGCATTTTAATGCCAAAACACTAGAGATGGCTAAGGAATCGAAAATAGCTCTTGGGCATCTCTAGCTGAGGCAGAGGCACATCTGGTTTGTTATAAGGTTGCCTTTGTTACTATTCCCAGACTTTGGTATCTGACTGTCCCAATTCATCCTGATTTTTTTTTTTTTAAATGGGAGGGGAGAGGAGAGAGATGGTTTGCAGCTAAGCAGATCACTGTATTCTGGTTTTAAATCTTTTTTCTTGTACCATCCAACCCATTAAGGCCCTGAGTGGAGCTCTCAGACGTTTATACATGTGTGTGTGTATGTGCATAGGGATGTTAATTAGCCTGAGACAAAAGAATGAAAAAAGAAGAGAGAGAGCAGAACTTGAAACGGTGTTGTTTTGGAGTAATAGAGCTAGCATTTGAGTAGTTCCTTCATTCAAGAATGCAACATCTCCACTGCATTTTTTTTTTTTTTTTTTAATTTCGTTTTCTCATCAACATCCCTGCCCTACGCTCCCTCTAGTGTTCTGAACTATGCACTTGCATCTACACACCCCGCATAATCCACAGAATCACAGAATCATTTAGGTTGGAAGAGATCTCCAAGATCACCTAGTCCAACCTCTGACCTAACACTAACAAGTCCTCCACTAAACCATATCACTAAGCTCTAAATCTAAACATCTCTTAAAGATCTCTTAAAGGTCTTAAAGACCTCCAGGGATGGGGACTCAACCACTTCCCTGGGCAGCCCATTCCAATGCCTAACAACCCTTTCAGTAAAGAAGTTCTTCCTAATACCCAACCTAAACCTCCCCTGGTGCAACTTTAGCCCATTCCCCCTCATCCTGTCACCAGCCACGTGGGAGAATAGAGCAACCCCCACCTCGCTACAGCCTCCTTTAAGGTACCTGTAGAGTGCGATAAGGTCACCCCTGAGCCTCCTCTTCTCCAGGCTGAACGATTCCAGCTCCCTCAGCCGCTCCTCGTAAGACTTGTTCTCCAGAACCCTCACCAAATTCGTTGCCCTTCTCTGGACTTGCTTGAGCACCTCCATGTCCTTCTTGTAGCGAGGGGCCGAAAACTGAACACAGTACTTGAGGTGCGGCCTCACCAGAGCTGAGTACAGGGGGACAATCACTTCCCTAGCCCTGCTGGCCACACTGTTTCTTATACAAGCCAGGATGCCGTTGGCCTTCTTGGCCACCTGAGCACACTGCTGGCTCATATTCAGCCAGCTATCAACCAACACTCCCAGGTCCTTCTCGGCCAGGCAGCTTTCCAACCACTCATCTCCCAGCCTGTAGCGCTGCTTGGGGTTGTTTTGCCCCAGGTGCAGGACCCGGCACTTGGCCTTGGTGAACCTCATACAGTTGGCCTCAGCCCATCGGTCCAGCCTATCCAGATCCTCCTACGGAGCCTTCCTACCCTCGAGCAGATCAACACACACACCTAACTTGGTGTCGTCTGCAAACTTACTGGGGGTGCACTCGATCCCCTCATCCAGATCGTCGATAAAGATATTAAAGAGGACTGGCCCCAGTACTGAGTCCTGGGGGACTCCACTAGTGACCAGCCTCCAACTGGATTTAACTCCATTCACCACGACTCTTTGGGCCCAGCTACCCAGCTAGTTTCTTAATTCTGAAACAGAATTTTGTACTTGGTTGGTAGGGAAAAGGAAGAACTTGGTGTTGAGAAAGAAAGATTTCATTTGCAACAACACTTTTAATCCAAGATTCAAAGGCCAATAGCAAAAAGGAGAGGCACTAAAACACCAATTACATGGATCTTTTTCTGCTACTCTCTCTAGCAAATAGACAAACTCCCTTTAACATATACACGTTGATTACTTCAAGAATATAAATCCAAGCGGTGAATGAGAAACAGATTTTCTTAGTCATCTCCCCATTTCATGGAATGAAAAAGAGGTAGTTTTCTTCTCACCCTGTTGCATTTCAATAACAGAAAGAGAACACAGAAGAAACTGGATTAACACCTTCTTAAAAAAAGGAATAGAGATGAGTAAAGTTGCTCCGAAAAAATAAAACCTTATGTCCACGCAAGTTTTTGTTTCTTCTGAGTAGCTACGGTTTTAGTATTTATTTTATATTACCCATAGCACCAGCTGAAGAATAGGAAAGACCTAAACAAATGAGAAGATGAAGCAAAACTCTATTCACAGCATGGTTGTGGGGTTTTTGGGTTTGTTTTTGTGATTTTTTTTAAGATTTTTGCATCAATTTAAACCTCCAGAAAGCATTCCAGACTTTCAAAACAAATGAAAAATCACATTAAAAAAAAAAAAAAGTGAAGCCGGTGAGTTTTTCCTGCCTTGCCCTATTTTTCCAGAGGTATATAGAACAAAAAGAAGAAAAAAAAATTGCCACTAGTCATCTGTGATCTTCTATTCATTACATTAAATACTTGGCATCATATTGTACCATATGACAGATATTTGCTGCAAACTCCTGTTCTATGGATAACATAGAACCAAACCAAAATACTTTAACTGGATTAAAAAAAATAAGAAAATAAACTAAAAACTATTTTAGATCAACACATGAAAATGAACAACCCTTATCTGCAAATCTGAATTTTTACCCCAAATGATACTAAAAAAGATGGTGCGCTCAGTCACTGCATAACAGAAAATTCTGCTTCAACTCTAATGTTTCACAGGATATCAAGTTAAAATTAGAAGGTTGCGACAAATTTGTTAACAGATCACCCATTCAATCCACACTAAAAGGCAGAATCTTCTTGCTGTTCTTCCCCCAGGACATCACAGTTGTCACCTAGCTGTTCATCTACCTTTCTATACTAAAAATATTGATTCTTGTCAATCTGTTTTTATACTGACTTATTCATATATTCTGTATGTTTTAAAACATACAGAAGAAATGGTTACTCAATCCAATCAATTTCTGTTCAATGTCCATTTTTAGTAAGAAAAATGTACATTTGGAGGTCATTGTAGTGGGTTTACGTGGCAAGGTTTTGGTAGCAGGGGGCCATAGGGGTGGCTTCTGTGAGAAGGATGTAGAAAGCTGCCCCATGTTTGGTAAGGGCCCCACTGCTGACCAGAGCTGAGCCAATAAGTGATGTTGTTTTGCGCCTCTGTGAGAGCATATTTAAGACAGGGGAAAAAAAATGCTGTGACACACAGCAGCTGGGAGAGTGAGAGGAGTGAGGAACAGGCTTGCAGGCGCCAAGGTCAGTGAAGAAGGAGGGGGAGAGGTGCTCCAGGCACCGGAGCAGAAGTCCCCTGCGGCCTGTGGTGAAGACCATGGTGAAGCAGGCTGTCCCCCTGCAGCCCATGGAGTACCGCGGTGGAGCAGGGTTCCATGCTGCAGCCCGTGGAGGAGACCACGGTGGAGCAGGTGGACCTGCACCAACAGAGACTGCACCCTGTGGAAGACCCCTGCCGGAGCAGATTCCGGGCTGGACCTGCAGCCAGTGAAGAGGAGACCACGCAGGAGCAGGTGACCGGGCAGAAGCTGCTGCCCATGGGGGATCCAGGTTGGAGCAGTTTGCTCCTGAGGGATGGACCACGTGATACGGACCCATATCTGGAGCAGTTCTTGAAGAGCTGCTGCCTGTGGGCAGCCCACGCCAGATCAGTTCACCAAGGACTGCATCCCGTGGGAGGGACCCCACAGCACAGGGGATGAGAGTGACCGAGAAGGAGCGGCGGCGAAGAAGCGCTATAGACTGACCATGATCCCCATTCCCCTGTTCTCCTGCGCCGCTCGGGGGGGGGGAGGAGGTGGAAGAGGGTGGATGGGGGGGAAGGTGCTTTTGGTTTCTTTCCTTTGTTTCTCACTTCCCTAGCTTGTTAGTAATAAGCAATAAATCTTACTATCTCCCTATGCTGAGTCTGTTTTGCCCATCACGATAATTACTGTGCGATCTCCTCATCCTTATCTCAACCCTTGAGCCCTTTTCATCGTATTTTCTCCCTGTTCCTCTTTCAGGAGGGGGAGTGAGAGAGCGGTTGTGGTGGAGCTCGGCCGCCCACCCGAGTAAAACCACCAGTCATAAATTCAAAAATGATGCTGTGACTCACGTTTGTTTCATTGTTTTCTATGTAATTTACAATGTATAAGTATCTGCTGAAGTTCAGTAATTTCAAACTATTTGATTGTAACAAAGATATCAAATCCTGATTTTCACATAGAATTGGAGCATTCCAGTGACAAAAATACACACCTAGTGTTTTTACTACAACGGTTATACTCCAAATTCCTAATTATATGTAGTAAACCTATATTAAATACTTTCTTATGCAGACTTACAGTGCTGTCAACATATGCTTCAGTCCATACTACATCATGCTCTTGGTCAATAACCTTCGGTCGGCTAAGAACGTGGAGGTATTCCATGACATTCTCTTGAACATCAGCTAAAGTAGAAATCTGAGTAAAAAAACCTGTGAAAACACACAGTTTGAAGTTATAAACCAGGCAGAACAAATTAAAGAAGATTTCAACACGAAGTATGATATGTTATGTCTTTATTTTTTTTTCTGCTTGTTTATTTGCAAAGGAGAAATGCAATGAAGGAATGTTTTATGAGAAGCAGCCTCAAGCAGTAGTAACCAGTGAAAGAAGTCCGTAAAACTCTTGGCCATTCTTGGAGAGCTACATTCCCAAGACTGCTATAAATCACTGCATGGCCTGTCCCAAACTCTCTATTTCCAGAAACCTTTTGTTGCTCGATAGTAAAGAATTTTTGGGATTTTTTGTTTCTAAATGGTGCATACTTTAAAAATATAAACTGGTATCAATACCTTTGTACAAAAACATCTCATCCAAAGTTTGTCTGGTTTCAAGCAGCATTACTGATTAGAACTACAGACACAAAACAGTAGCTGACAATGTTCTAAAATGCTCATCCTTGTAGAATGTTACTAAACCTCAGATAACAGCAATATGTTATTTTCCCAGGTCACCAGGAATGGAGACTGCAACTAGAATTGCTTGGCTAAGTGATCACAGCTTTGTTAATCCTTTGAAACATCTCCTACAACCTGAGAGCACTGAGAACAGCAGAGGCCACCGCTGTTTGAGCTGTCACCACTTCCTTACCACTGCTTAGACGTCAAGTACCTTTACAACACAGTGACCTTGGCATCTGGAGCCCACATCATGAAAAGGTTACAAAGGACTGACAAATTTCAAGGTTATAGTTTCATCAGGCCTTACTTAGCTGCTTCAAATGCCCTTAGTATACATTCATTTCCTTTAGTAAGAAAAGAACAATATGGAATTTTCATGAAAGGTCTTGACACAATTTTAGTCTTTTGATATGATCATATCTGCTGTGGAGCTTCAGTATCAAGCTTCAGCAGAAAACTTGGCAGCTTGAAAGAACTTCTGAGCTGTGCTTATTACAGACAGGGCCAGGCCTGGCAAGGTTGCAAGGGTGCTCTGTGGTCTGAAAGCTAGAACTTTCTGATTCGGTACGTTTGCCAATAATTTGTGGAGTACAAAACTGATGTTTCTACATAAATTCCATCTCATGCCAGCCATAGATTTACGTGTATATATTAAGACACAGTGTAAGGACAGACTTAAGGGCAGAGATCTATAAAATGACAATTCATAGAAGTTGTTTAATGAATATTTTCAACTTAATAAGAAAAAAGTTTTTCCCCATAATCAATTTTATTATACTATCAAGTCAGATATTCATAGTATAGTAGTATAGTATTCGAACTCATAGTATACTATATACTATGCTCATAATACAGTATACAGTATACTGTTAAAATATTCAGGATTCTACTTAAGGAATTTTATTTAAAATTTATTTTTTTCTGTTAAGTCTAGTATTGTGTGAGGAGATTAACCGAATGCTAAACACAATATTAAGGCAAGTTTTTTTTTTGCCTGAGGTGTTGAAAATATTTTCTGACAGAGTAAATTGATTGACATAAGTTTAATTAGGGAACCTGTACTTGAAAACGTGGAATTCTATGTATGAATTCAATTCCATGTTGAAAAGAATAAAAAATATAGCATGATTTCACGAATTATTGCCTTAGAACACTTATGAGAAAATGCAATGCTTAAATTACTCTTCCTGAAATGCTGCCTCCTCCAATTTTGTCACTGCTGAGACTACAAAATCAAAATGTGAGGTTCTCTCTCCTGTGGGTAATAAGGGATATTTCACTATCTGGTCCTTTTCATTTGGTGTAAATGAATGTCAATACTTACTCAAGATATGATAATTTGCCCATACCAGCTATTCACATAACTTTATAACATATATATATATATATACACACGTATGTATGTATATTTACACACTGTAGCTTATAAACCTTTCAGTCAAGGATTCAAAATACACCAGAACTGTGTGGACCCCTCATTTTACAGCAGGTGATCTACACTTTCCTTAACGCAGTTCTAAGTGTCTGAATTCTGGTATGCCTCATTTCAGAAATCTTAAAAGAGAACCAATATTGGAAGCCATTTGTTCGGCACTGTTCACACCTCAAGTTACATACTCAAAAACCGAGGTCACTCACAGAAATTCAGGAAAAAAAAGCAGAAGCACAAGTAGACTACAAAGCGTTTTGCCTTTCTTCCTTCTACTTAAAATAGTGTACAATGTCTGTAAATCAGGATTCAGATCACTAAAAGGAAAGAGCACACAAAACACTGCTCATTTCTTTGTGGGAGACGTGCAAAAGGGGACCTCCAGTTATGTTCACCTCTCCTGTTCTCCTGCTACCAAAATACATACTTTCAATTGTCCCCATGGACAACCATAATTGCCCTTAGAGAACAGACTTAGTCACTGTTTTGTTTCAGTGTTTTCTATGCAATTTTATATCACCACTCCAGTATTATTTGTTCTGTTTAGCTCATGAACTTTTCAGTACTGTCCTGGTTTCAGCTGGGATAGAGTTCATTTTCCTCCTAGTAGCTGGTAGGGTGCTATGTTTTGGGTTGGGATGAGAGGAGTGCTGATAACATGCTGATGTTTTAACTGTTGCAGAGCAGTGCTTACACCAAGCCAAGGACTTTTCAGCTTCTTGCTCTGTCCTGCTGGCGGGCAGGCTAGGGGTGCAGCAGGAGCTGGGAGGGGACAGACCCAGGACAGCTGACCCAAACTGGCCAAAGGGGTATTCCATACCATCTGGCATCATGTTAAACAAATTTTTAGGGGTGGTTAGCCGGGGTGGAGGGGCCGGCTGCTTGGGGATAGGCTGGGCATCGGTCAGCAGGTGGTGAGCAATTGCATTGGGCATCACTTGTTTCATACACATTGTTAGTAGTAGTACTATTATTATTATTATTATTATTTTCCTGTCTTAATAAACTGTCTTTATCTCAACTCACAGGCTTCACTTTCCCATTTCTCTCCCCCATACCAGAGAGGGAGGGGGGAGGGTGAGCGAACGGCTGTGTGGTGCTTAGCTGCCAACCGGGTTAAACTACAACAAGTACATATCATGCCAATATTTGCACTTCTCTTACAACAGTGTGCAAAATTGTAAACGGAGCAGATATCTGCTTGAACTAAGTGCTGTACAGTGAACAAAAGGGTAACACCTGTACTTATACCCTTAATATATATTAAATAATGTCTAAAATGTCAGAGCAGATTAACTGCTTGAAAAATTGGCATTGCATCTAAGGCGATGAAAAGGTCATTTTTAATCAAACAATACTTTCACACCCATACATGTTGAAATCAGTTAGTTAACACTTTTCAATATCATACTTCAATTAAATTCAAAACCTCAAAGGCTCACTTAAAAAACACTTGGATGTCTATGCCTCGAAATTTATTTAATCACAGCTTATAAGTTACTTTTCAGATAGAGAATACCTTGCCAGAATTTACTCTGATTGCCTCCTGAAAGTTTTAATGTCAGTTTTTCAAGTGAAAAAAATAGCTTTTTAACACTTCAAAGTCTGATACACATTACAAGACACTGACAATGGTGAACATTGTAGGTTTTTTTGATGGTGGTGTGTTATTGTTCGTTTAGAAGAGATACATCTGGACCAAATACAGCCAACTTGAGCAGACACCTACTTGAGCAGTTTATTCACAAGTATTGTTAATATGGATGGGTATTACATTAGATATTTCTCCTTGTAGTGTTTTTAAGAATTCCTTTTCTCATATCTGATAGGACACCTTACATAATATCACAAAACTCTCCAGGCAGCATGTTACATTCAAAATATTCATTTCTTGCTGTAGTACTTGCAAAACGTATCCCTAAACTGCACAATAGAGAGAACATTTTTTTATCCCAATTTCCTAAGACTAAAAGAGATAATGATTAAGTCTATCTGTTATTCTGAATCAATTTCAAACAAACTTAAAGAAATAAAGGTCTCAAAGACAAATGAAAATTTGTGGCTCTGCCCAGAGTGAAAGTGACATTGAGCATCCTGTTTGGAAGGAGCTAGATGGTAAATCAGCACATGTATACTGGCATGCATGTAGTTGCAGGCTAGCTGTGCAGTGCTCCTTGCCAGAGAGTATGACAGCTAGAGAAGTCAAGGTTAGCAAGTGGAGGAAAAAGAGTTTAGCGTGAAAAATATATATATATCATTTCTGTATTTCACAGATCATATATCAGGCTGCAACAGAAGGAAAGTTGAAAGAAAAAATGTTGAAGACTTTATACTTTTTTAATTGGTTAGTTTCAAATAACTAAGTTTAAAGAAATGTAAAAATTGCTGCTAAAGATATGCAAAAGACAAGTCTTAGATGAAGATGGTGTCAACCATATGGATTCTCTCAAGGTTTTTTATAATGTGATCACAGGTGTGGGTTTCATTTTCAATCTTTGCAAAGTTCCTTGAAGATTTAGTCTGTTTAAATATGGTTTGTATCCTTACAAATATGGTTTGTGTGCTTTTGTAATTCACATTAGGAAAACTTAACGAAGATTTTAGCATTTCCATGAGTCATTTAATACAAAGTTAGCTATCTTTTATGAATTTATGGTTCATCTATTTACTTATTTATATAAAAGGTTGTTTTCCTATAGTTCTAGTTCCCATTACAGAAAAGAGAAAGGAATTGCAAAAGCTACACAAATTACCTTTCCCATATTTTGATGCTTGTTCTAATATTTGGTTTTGGATTTTCTCGTGTTGGGAAAACTCCACCAAAAGTTACTATAGCATAGCTAGAGACAGCATTGGGTAATATTCTCTTAGTTCATTTTCCCTGGTACATTTAGACATGTTGATGATTCACATGTTCATAACTGTGCGTAACAAATGTCAAACCTCACAGGAATTAGCTTCCTACACTGATAAATTAAACTCCTATCCAGAGATCAAATGGGTTTAAAAACCTTACTCTTCCCATACCAAGGTTTTATCATCAGATAAAGACATGCTCTGAAATTCTGAGCACAGTTGCTGAGGCCATGTAAACAACAGCAGCAAACCTATGCTTAAATTTTTGCATTCTAACACCTGCTTCTTAGTTCCCTGGTGTGTGACTTATGCTACCCCAGAGCTCCTTGCAGTCAGCACTAATTTTTGTCCCCAGCAGGAAAAACTCGTGAAGGAAATGGGTAAGATTTGGTAATGACAAGCATGAGATACGTATAACAATGTAGTTAAACACAGATACTTATGCTCTGCAAGAGGGCTGCCTTTCCATATTACACAGTCCATTGCAGTTTTTGGATAGGTTCCTTTCCTCTAAAATGTCCACCATTAGACATGGAACTTTTAAAAATGCCTCCAACAGATTTTTTTTAGATAGAGTGCAGCACTTCTCATTTTCTGGACACACGTAAAATAAATGTAACATTATTGCAACTAATAAAACATCAGAATTAAAAAAAAAAAATCCTCTTTGCATAGGGACCGAGGGGGAATTCATTGTTTCACTGCAGCTGTAAGGTTCCCATGGAGAATTCACCCCCTCCCCCTAAGAGGCCTCTCAAGCAGGTGAACAGTATCTGTAGCTGGCTGCCTGCCACTCCCCACAATAGCCCAGAGTGCAGGAGGTGCTGGGGTCATGCTATTAATGGGAATGGATGTGACTGGGGCTTCCTGTAAGCAACTCTTCTCTGCTAATACAATAGTCTATAAACTGCTACAGCTGGGGCACAATTTGCCTCAGGGCTGATCTGTCCTCTGCTGGCAGTTAGATAGCCGCTATCAGACCTCTGATATTGAAAGCATTTTCTCTTCAGTGCTTTCCCAGCTTCTGCTCCTTTGTACTGATGAATCCACTCCTTTGTCCATTTTGCAATATGCCAGCCGCAGCGATGCTAGGCAATTAATAAACATTCAAAACAGAGGCTGTTAAATTGCTAATGCAACAGAGAAATTCACTGGAAAAAAAAAATTAATGCTGTCTGTTTTGTTAGTAACACATTAACTCCCATCTTTCTCTTACAGCTTTCTACTGGAAGTGACTGCTGAGGGAAAGGTAGTAAGTGCTTACTTTAAAATCTGGCACATGCACACTGTGCATTTAGGAAACTCTTACTTTTGTTCACTTGAGGATGTTAGTAAATCTTAATTCTTTTCCTTCATGTGCACTGGCTCACGATACAGAAGACTTGAACCATTGCAAATTTCACAAACCACTCTAGAGGGTCATTGGGGTTCTTGAATGTTTTAATGTATTTAAAATGGTTTGGTGTTTTGCTTCATTAAGCGAACTCCCTCTAGATATGCCTTACTTATACACAGAAATGTAACAGAAAAAGGGGAGGGGTGAGGTTATGTTGTTGAAGGTTTCACCATCAGAATCTAGAAGCTAAATACGTTTTGCAAGGTGGTATGAATTTCCCCTGTGACCCTTTTGGATGGAAAGGACTGCTGTCCACAGTCCAGTCAGCTGGAAACCCTGCAAACAGCCTTCATCTATATTGTGCTTCCAAGGGGAAAATCACTGCAAGGAAAATTGATTTTAGGGCCATTGACCCTCAGTGACAACAACATACTTTGGCCCACCCATGCAAGTAGTAAACTGCAGTCCATTGCATGGCCATTCAGCCAATCTTTAGACCAGCTTTAGACTGCTCATCTGTCTGTGCTGTAATCCCTCCTTTCACTAAAAGAAAATGGGTGAGCTGTAGCTGAAAACTGTAAAGGAAAAACTCTAAATCCATACTGCCTGACATGACGATTTACGTTGAATCCAATTATGATTTTCAAACCTATAAGAAAGTATTTATTTATTGATTAGAGGTAAAAGATTTTTTGAATTATAAGCTACCAGAAAGCAGGTATTGTACCTACTAAACAGAGTTTAAAAAAAAAAAAAATGTATAGAAGAAACGGTCATTAAACTGCATTAAACTGTTTAGTTGATCTAGTTTGTAAGATTCTGACTGGAAGCAACGTCTCTGAAAAGAACAAAGTAGTCCTGAAGAATGACAAAGGTGACCCCTCTGAGAATAAAGACATGGACCAGATGATCTAGTGAGGTAGTCTCTATTGCCTGGTCCTAATTTCTGACTTTCTGTACTTAGATCTTTATGAATCTGAAGAGCAGGGCTAAAAAGCTAAAAGATTTTGTTGATTAAATTGTCTTCAAAAAGATGCTTCAAAGGATTCTTATACTATTACTTAAGCTAAATTATAGTGTAATATTAGCTGATTAAGACAAGACTTCAAACTAAGTAATTTCCATCAGCTGGACATAACAGTAGTTAAAGAAATAATGACTAAATGGATAGCACCTGATGCAATTCATCATAATGTAATGTGGCAAAAAGGAAAATAAGTGTTTTGTTTTTTTTTTTTTTATTTCCAAGAGGAAAGGAAAACCTGAAGAATAATTATTTTTTTGAGTGTGCTTTTTTTTTCCTCTGAATCATTCTTACTTATTTACTTATATTAGTCAATCCTTTTACTGTAGCATCTCAGCATCTTACATGTTTTAATGCGCCTTCCTTACAGAATATAAACCTGTTTTTTCAATTACACTGCCAGCTCCTCAAGGGACAGGATGTCTGGTGTTTTACATACCGTGCCTAACTCAACAGGACTTACACCCAGTGTTTTTATGTACCAAAGTAACTGTGACCAGTAGTAACAACTACAATAGGACAACCAATTTGAAACTAAGGTCTGGTCTCTGAACTAAAATTTAAGACCACATCTTAAAAAGATTCAGACGTTTTAAGAAAGAAAATATATTTTAAATTGTGTGCTATGGAAAAATAAGTTTTTTTCTTCCTGGAAAAAAACCAACCCATCCTCTTTGATTAGTTGTCAGTGGCACTGTACCTGTAAAACAGGTCAGGTATGCAGGAAGACCCAGGGATACAGTTTCGAAAGCAAGGCTTTCACTGTTGAAGGTTAACTAACCTTTGTTAGCACAGGCCATCCACTTCAGGTTATCAGCAAAAGCAGCTTCTCTTCCAATCAGATAGGTAAAAATACGAACCTGAAAATACAATGAAGAGATCAAGTCAATTAATGCTGCAGCCATTTAAAACCTACACAGTGGAACTTCCCATACAGATATGCAGTTCAGGTATGGATAGACCCTTTTTAAGAAATTATTACTGCAAGTTATGTCTTCATGACGAAACATGGCTTTTGTTCGATGTAACAGAATGGCTGATCTCTTTTGATGTTTCTGATCTCTGACATGTAACAAAAGTTTAGGTTAAATGGCAGAAGTATAAGCGAGAATAAACTAAAACCATGAGAGTACATGACAAAACCGTGTTTTAGGCAAATCTGTTCTGCATTTATGACTTCAGAAAATTGCTGTGGTGCGGAAGAAGAGGCATAATTAGAAAATACTTCTATAGATGAAGAATCTGAAACTCCAGGCAAGCAAATTCCCATTGGTTTTCAAAATTCATATGCCATTGTCCCTGTGTCAGCCTAGAGGCAGGTACCCACAGGTGGTACTTGTGCAATCATCAAGTGATAAATTGAAGACTCACGTGCAGGGTTGCCACAATTCCAGATAAAAGCATCTGTGCCAAGAGCCACACCACTGGGCTATGCATGTGCATGCACAGATATACACAAAAGGACATCTGTCCAGAAATCCTGCAAATGCAAAATATTTGCCTCATATCCCCTTTTCTCTTCAGATAAACATACGTTAAGGAGTCCTTCCAATCAAGCAGATCAACCACAACTTTATTGTATTTACTGCAAAATAGTATCTGTTTCATCTGTGTATGCTGACTCTATGCTACTTTCTTTTAACAGGAGTGGGTGAATTAACATGAGCTGATGTTATTTTCAGTAATGTGGACAGCAATAAGTAATGCTAAAATACCTGCATACTGACCTACGCTATCTCCGCTAAATAATTTTCACTAACACAGCACGCTGATATCAAACTCCATGATAGTTTTTGCAATGTGATGCTCTTTACACACCCTCTGGCTTAGGTAGCTAAATCCAAGATTAGTGTTAAGGATTTGTCTTTCAGGTTTGATAGAAGCTCAGACATAGAATTTGGACATCTGAAAGATTTTTTTGTTTGTTTTGAAGGGGTATCATGGTCATTCCCAGTCATAGTCTTCCATTATCAGATATTTCTAGCAAATACTCTATTTTTTTTTTCTCAAAGCATCACAGTTGTCAAGTTTGTCCAAAATAAAACTTTAAAGTACATGGCATGCTATCTGGGAGGTAATAGTCTTGTACTCCTTCTCTTTTTTTTTTAGCTTTGATCATTTTGTTAGCATTATTACTGCTTTGTGGCTTTTTCATGATCAAGATTAGCATCAGTTTTATGCCTAATGCGATACTGTTTGGAGAACTCTGTTCTGTCAAAAAAGATCATCAGTTATTCATCTCTAACTTCTGTGAGTCTACAGATATAATTTGATATGGCCCATATAACACACAACACAAAAGGAAACTTTTTCCAGGATGCAGATGAAAAACTCTATACAAGAAATAATGAGACTTCAGGTATGAGAGCTAAAACTTTGAAGATTTCTATGGTATTATAGCTTTCCCTGTTTGTTTTTTTTTTTTTTTTTTTTTTTGGGGGGGGGGGTTGTTTTGTTGTTGTTGTTTTTTACTGGTACAGAAAAACATAAAATTGTATATCAATATTAAAAATGCTTGAGGGCTGGAAAAAAGTAAAGTTGGTACATAGCAGATTATCCCCTTGCAAGCTTCAATCTGGCCTGGAAATTTCAGAGGAAATTAGATTTATATAATTAAGGCCATGACTTCCAAGACATTAGCAGTGTCAGAATGGATACAGGAAGAAATGAAATGAAACGTTGAAAAAAAAAAACAACAACCTGAGAAAGGTTATTTGGCTCTGCCCCACACAGAAGACTTGCACTTAACTAAATTATGAGAGAAATAAACAACTTTTTTTCAGGAGTATAGGACGATTTCTGAGGAGGAAATTACTCTTTCAGTTGGTCAATACCAGTTATGTGCCCTGTTGCAAAATGCAAAAACGGTTTTCACATTTTAGATGTGAGAAAAAAGCAGCACTGTGTGCAAAGGTTGTGACCAGACTTTTAAATTCCTTTAAAGACAACATCTCCAGCAATAGCCTTACGTCAGAGAATCAATTCTCATTTTTATAAATAAGTGCATTCACACACACAAATGCATGCACAATTCTCATCTGAAAAGCACAGTAGCAGACAGCTTATTCAAGACCTGAATAAAATCCATCTAGAGCTATTTGTTACAAGAATAAGTTGCTCACAAATTGCCTGAAAGTAGGAAGAGGAGTATCCGCTTGTTATTATTAGGAGAAATACTGTTTTGAAGAAAAACTGAAGGCTACCCAGACATCCTGGACAGAACGCACACCTAACAAGGTCATGGCGCATCCCAAGCTGGGGGAATGGCCCCAGCGGGGCAAGGCCACTTCTCAAGGGGACCTCAACATGCTGAATGCCTGGGCTGACAGCATCTTCATGAGGTTCAACATGAAAACATCCTGTATCTGGCATGGAAAAAAAAAAACAAAAAAAACATGCACTAGCACAGGTAACAGGGAGATGGTTAGAAGGCAACTTCACAGAAAACTGCCTTGGGTCCATGGTGAACAAGAAGCAGGGAGCCCGTAAGGCAAAAGAGGTCAAGTTCATACTGGGCTGTATAAGCAAGGTGTACACCAGTGAGATTATTCCTCTCTATTCCAGGAGTAATGTCACCCCACCACACACACCAGTTTTGGACTTCCCTATACAAGACAGACACTGACTCACTGACTCATTCTTCTTGAATGTGGCCTCTAAGATGGCAAGGGGAAAAAGTCAGAACAACAGAAATTCTGAACAGTTCTAAGGAAAAACCTTTTAATCATGAGGGTAACAAAATATAAGACGACATTGTCCAGAGAATTTGTAGAACCTGCATCCTGGGAGATATGCAAGATCTGGACAGACGAGTTCCTGAACAGACTGATCTAATTTCACCTTCTCTGAACAAGTTTATTTTCCACAGAAGTTTTAAAATGTACTTGGAGGATTTCTCTCTTTACTCTCAGTTGTGATACTATAGTCCTCATTGTCCCTTTTTCAGTTTTCTTAATGGCCAAATCCTCTTTCTAGGCATACAGTGTCTTGCATTATTATCTTGCCTAAAGACAAGATTTCAATCACAAAACCTTCTCCAGTCCTTCAAAGATAAAATGTACGTATAATTCATTCATGATTTATATTTACATCGTTTAAAAAAAGATATACACTGTGTAGTGTTGTTAATTAGTTTGAAGTAAATAGTATGAATAATCTGACTAAGAGTCTAGAGGACACAGCATTAAAGAATAGTACTTTCATGCTTTGTTGATAGCTAACAAAACCATTAATAAAAAAAATCTTTATTTTCTGAACACAAGTGAAAGGGCACAGTGAGATTTATACTGTGAAAATATAGCATAAATCACTGTCAGTTTATATTTCTGAAAATAATGCTAGAATATAGCCTATGATGAGATTGAATACGTCTGAGAGATTTATATCTAATGATCTGCTTTAATCTACACAGAATCAAAAGACATTGTGCTCCTAATAAAAGGAGACCAGCCTTATCTAAAAGAATGAGCAGTAAGCATAATAACAGGTCTAGGCAGCAACCAAACTGCATTAAACCTACTAATAATAAAATTTCAGGAAATAGATATCATAGATCATCATGAAGAATGGACTGCCTCTGTGATATTGTTGCAAGGATTTTAATGATTTTTCTCTGAGTGCATTTTAAACATATAGTTTATTTGGTATCTGCAGTTTCTCTGGAAGTTATTTAAAGCACCATCAGAAATACTGCTAATTGGTTGGCATTACTTCAAAAATAAAAATAAAACCTATAGACAGCTAACACTGAAGATGAGTGATCAGTTCATTAAATGCTGTTATATTTCCTTATCCCAATGAGTTGTGTATTTTTCTCTATTCTCTTTTTGCTGCAACATTATATAAATGACATTTACTAGCTATACCATAAAGTACAAAATCTTCTGTAAAAAGAAATATATGGTAAGCTATATTTTTAAAATGCCATCTCTATACTGTTCATTACTTAATAGAATGACTTATTATTTATAGTAATATAAGTTCCCAAAAGTAATCTGGTTTAAAAAACAAAACAGACATTGAAGTTTACCTTTCTTTGTTGATTTTAAAGATACATTAGTGGGTTTTATGGATATTGTTTAATTCTCCATTCAGGATAGTGAGAAAAATTCCCCAAATCAGCTCCTATAGCAAACAATTCTGATTATTAACCTGCTTCTAAAAATTTCGTTGATCAGTTCATTGAATCCACCAGTGGAAAGTTAATTCGCTGTGAGCTTGCAGTGGGAAACACTCATGCATCCCTAACCATTCAGCATAGAATCAGTTTTATAAAACAAAAGCTTGCCATGTCACTTTCTGCTCTCTGAGATCACAGCAATGACTTCGGTAACAAATGAAGTTAAAATTGAAACTTTCCTGAGTAAGTCTAGAATCTAAATCCCATTTTTCAAAAACAAACTTGGCTCTACATACCTCTTTTATACTGGTTTTACTGTTTTGAATAGGCATAAAGTTAAATCTTACGTAATAATTCCAGATGCACTGGTACGATCCATGGTATGATACCAACAAGCAGGGAAAAAGCAACTGTGATCACATAACTTCCTTTCTGCATCTATGTAAAAATATAACTTAAGTCAACAGTACGGCATTACTGCATTAATTCTGCAAGATAAATTCTAATTACTTCAACTTCTGCATGTGGACAAGACCTACACAGTGATGGGTTTACATACAGAATCATCTAGGTTGGAAGGGACCTCCAAGATCACCTAGTCCAACCTCTGACCTAACACTAACAAGACCTCCACTAAACCATATCACTAAGCTCTAAATCTAAACATCTCTTAAAGACCTCCAGGGATGGTGACTCAACCACTTCCACGGGCAGCCCATTCCAATGCCTAACAACCCTTTCAGTAAAGAAGTTCTTCCTTACATCCAACCTAAACCTCCCCTGGTGCAACTTTAGCCCATTCCCCCTCATCCTGTCACCAGCCACGTGGGAGAATAGAGCAACACCCACCTCGCTACAGCCTCCTTTGAGGTACCTGTAGAGTGCGATAAGGTCACCCCTGAGCCTCCTCTTCTCCAGAATGAACGATTCCAGCTCCCTCAGCAGCTCCTTGGCCTTGCTGAACCTCATACAGTTGGCCTCAGCCCATCGGTCCAGCCTATCCAGATCCTCCTACGGAGCCTTCCTACCCTCGAGCAGATCAACACACGCACCTAACTTGGTGTCGTCTGCAAACTTACTGAGGGTGCACTCGATCCCCTCACCCAGATCATCGATAAAGATATTAAAGAGGACTGGCCCCAGTACTGAGTCCTGGGGGACCCCACTAGTGACCGGCCTCCAACTGGATTTAACTCCATTCACTACAACTCTTTGGGCCCGGCTACCCAGCCAGTTTCTAACCCAATGAAGCGTATGCCAGTCCAAGCCAAGAGCAGCCAGTTTCTCGAGGAGAATGCTGTGGGAAACGGTGTCAAAAGCCTTACTGAAGTCAAGGTAGACCACATCCACAGCCTTTCCCTCATCCACCAAGCACGTCACTTTGTCATAGAAGGAGATCAGGTTCGTCAAGCAGGACCTGCCTTTCATAAACCCATGCTGACTGGGCCTGATTGCCTGGTTGCCCTGCAAGTGCCGTGTGATGACACTCAAGATAATCTGCTCCATGAGCTTCCCTGGCACTGAGGTCAAACTAACAGGCCTATAGTTTCCTGGGTCTATCTTCCGGCCCTTCTTGTAGATGGGCATCACATTTGCTAGCCACCAGTAGACTGGGACCTCCCCTGATAGCCATGACTGCTGATAAATGATGGAAAGCGGCTTGGCCAGCTCCTCCGCCAGTTCTCTCAGTACCCTCGGGTGGATCCCATCCGGCCCCATCGACTTGCGTACATCCAAGTGCTGTAGCAGGTCGCCAACCATTTCCTCATGGATTGTGAGGGCCACATCCTGCTCCTCATCCCCTTCCACCAGCTCAGGGTTCAGTCCTCCTTTTCATGTTAATGTATTTATAAAAACATTTTCTGTTATCTTTAACAGCAGTAGCCAGATTGAGCTCCAGATGAGCTTTAGCCTTTCTAATTTTGTCCCTACACAGCCTCTCAACATCCTTATAATCCCTCTGAGTGGCCTGCCCTCTTTTCTGAAGATCATAAACACGCTTTTTTTTCCTAAGCTCTAGCCACAATTCTCTGTTCAGCCAGGCCAGTCTTCTTCCACACCGGCCTGTCTTTGGGCACGTGGGGACTGACCGCTCCTGAGCCTTTAAGATTTCCTTCTTGAGGACTGCCCAGCCTTCCTGGGCTCCTCTGCCCTTCAGAACCACCTCCCAAGGGACTCTGCCAACCAGTGTCCTGAACAGCTCAAAGTCAGCCCTCCAGAAGTCCAAGACAGCGGTTTTACTGGTTCCCCTCCTGACTTCACCAAGAATAGAGAACTCTACCATCTTGTGTTCACTATGCCCAAGACAGCTCCCAACCACCACATCTCCCACCAGTCCTTCTCTGTTTGTGAACAGAAGGTCCAGTGGGGCACCTCCCCTGGTAGGCTCTTGAACCAGCTGTGTCAGGAAACTATCTTCCACGCTCTCCAGAAACCTCCTAGACTGCTTCCTCTGAGCTGTATTGCATGTCCAGGATATGTCTGGGAAGTTGAAGTCCCCCACGAGGACAAGAGCCAACGATTACGCAACTTTTGCCAGCTGCCTGTAGAATTCCTCATCCGTCTCCTCATCCTGGTTTGGCAGTCTGTAACAGACCCCCACCAGGATGCCTGCCTTGTTGGCCTTCCTGCCGATCCTAACCCATAGGGACCCAACCTTATCATTCCCAGTCTCGAGTTCCACAACATCAAAACACTCTCTAACATAGAGCCACACCACCACCCCTTCTGTGCTGCCTGTCCCTTCTGAAGAGCCTATAGCCAGACATTGCAGCACTCCAGTCATGAGAGTAGTCCCCTCACGTTTCAGTGATGGCAACCAAGTCACAGCTAGCCTGCTGCACAGTGGCTTCCAGCTCCTCCTGTTTATTGCCCATGCTGTGTGCATTACTGTAGACGCACTTCAGTTGGGCCATTGCCTACTCTCCCGGCCCTGACTTCTCCCTGGCACACCTCTAACGAGCCTTATTCCCTCCCCCTTCCTACCTAGTTTAAAGCCCTCTCAATGAGCCCTGCCAGCACCTGGGCTAGTGTCTGTTTTCCCCTTTGAGACAGGTGGGACCCATCTGCAGTTAGTGGGCCGGGTGCCGAGTAAAGCACTCCATGGTCAAAAAAAAAAAAAAACAAAATTTCTGTGTTGGCACCAGCCTCTGAGCCACCTGTTTATCAGGTGGGCTTTCTGAGTCCTCTCTATACCCCTCCCTGCCACTGTAGGGATGGAGGAAAGCACGACCTGTACTCCCGCTCCATCTACTAACCATCCCAGTCCCCTAAAGTCCCGTTTGATAGCCTTCAGACTTCTCGCTTCAATATCATCTCTGCCAGCCTGGACTATGAAAAGAGGATAATAATCAGAAGGGCGAACCAGGTTGGGAAGCTTTCTGGAAATGTCCCTGACCCTGGCCCCAGGGAGGCAGCAGACTTCCCTACGGGTAGGGTCAGGTCGACAAATAGGGCCCTGTTCCCCTGAGAAGGGCGTCGCCTACAACGATCACCCTTCTTTCTTTCTTAGTGGAGGCAGTCCTGAGGTGTGGAGTTGACTTCCTTGCCCTAGGCATCCTCCTGGGTAGAGTGTTCACCTCATCCTCACCCACCGGTCTCTCAAGCTCCAGGGCCTCGAATTTGTTGTGTATGGGCACCTGGGTAGGCACGGCTGGTAGGGAGGGGGGTTGCCTGTGACATTGAGCAGGGATCTGTTTCCATTCCTCCTCATCTCCTAGGTCCCCTCCCTCTGCTCAACAGGGCAGGGGGTCCACCACTGTTTGGGGTGACTCACCCCGGTGCCTTTCCTTCAGGCCTTGCAGGGAGTTGCCCCACAGGTCTATCTCCCGCGCGCACTCCATGATGGCCCTCAACCTCTCCACCTCCTCCTTGAGCTCTGCCACCAGGCTGAGCAGGTCGTCCACCTGCTCACACCTCACACACACGGTGTCTCTGCCATCCTCAGAGGGCAGCAACAGGCTCAGGCACTCCGTGCATCCAGAGACCTGAACTGCCACATTTTTGAGTGGACACTCAGTCTGGGTGGCTACAGACTGTCTTAAAAGAGCTCACATATTGTTATATTTGCTATTGAAAATGTTATTGCAAATAGACTAGACATTAGGCACCAGATTTAATATCCATCCATATTCTCAGGTGCCACGTAAGATAAATGCTGATCAGTAAAAACTGTTTAAAAAATGTTAATAGTGACCACCATATTTTCTTCTTTCTGTATCTGAAGTAACTGAATGGAGAGTGTCAGAACCGTTCTGCTCTGAAAAATGATTCCATGGAACACCTATTTCACTCAAATAATCCTACGAAGAAAGGCCTAGAGAGCTGGGGCTGTTCAGCCTACAGAAGAGAAGGCTCTGGGATGACCTCATTGCAACCTTTTAGTACTTGAAGGGGACTTATAAAAAGCATGGAGAGCAACTCTTTGCTCAACCAGATATTGACAGGATGAGGGGGAATGGTTTTAAACTAAAAGAGGGGAGATTTAGATTAGAGGTTAGGAAGAAATTCTTCACTCAGAGGGTGGTGAGGCACAGGAACAGGTTGCCCAGAGAGGTTGTGGGTGCCCCATGCCTGGAGGTGTTCAAGACCACGTTAGATGAGGCCTTGAGCAACCTGATCTAGTGGGTGGCATCCCTGTGTATGGCAGGGGGGTTGGGACTAGATGATCTTTGAGGTTCCTTCCAACCCAAGCCATTCTATGATGAGCAAGTTCAACCATCAAACTGACCTACCAAGTCCCATTACTAAACAATGTCCCTTAGTGCCATCTCCACACATCTCATAGAATCATAGAAACACAACGTTGGCAAGGACCTACAGGATCATTTAGTCCAACTGTCCTACTAACACCAATACTACCTGCTAAGCTACTAAATCACATGTCATAGCACCTTGTCCAGGCGCTTCTTGAACACTGTGAGGGACAGTGACTCCACCACCTCCCTGGGCAGGCCGTTCCAGCGCCTGACCACTCTTTGAGAGAAAAAGTTTTTCCTGATATCTAATCTAAATCTTCCCAGGTGCAATTTGTGGCCATTCCCTCGAGTCCTATCATTAGTTATCTGAGAGAAGAGGCCGACCCCCTCCTCACCACAACCTCCCTTCAAGAAGTTGTAGAGTCATTGTAGAGTGCAGTGAGGTCTCCCCTGAGCCTTCTCTTCTCCAGACTAAACAACCCCAGTTCCCTCAGCCGTTCCTCGTAAGACTTGTGTTCCAGGCCCCTCACCAGTTTTGTTGCCCTTCTCTGGACACGCTCCACGGCCTCGATGTCCTTCTTGTAGTGAGGGGCCCAAAGCTGAACACAGTACTCGAGGTGTGGCCTCACCAAAGGTGAGTACAGGGGGATGATCACCTCCCTGCTCCTGCTGGCTACACTATTTCTAATACAGGCCAGGATGCCGCTGGCCTTCTTGGCTCCCTGGGCACACTGCCGGCTCATGTTCAGGTGAGCATCAATCCACACTCCCAGGTCCCTTTCCTCTTCACAGTCTTCTAGTCACTCTGCCCCAAGCCTATAGCGTTGCATGGGGTTGTTGTGGCCAAAGTGCAGGACCCGGTACTTGGCCTTATTAAACCTCATCCTATTCGCCTCAGCCCAGCAGTCCAGCCTATCTCAAGGGCCACCCTACCCTCAGGCAGATCAACACTACCTCACAACTTGGTGTTGTCTGCAAACTTACTGAGGGTACACTCAATCTCCTCATCTAGGTCATCAATAAAGGTATTAACAAGATAGGCCCCAGTACTGACCCCTGGGAGACACCACTTGTAACGAGATGCCAGCTGGACTTAACTCCATTAACCACAACCTGCTGGGCATGGCCCTCAAGCCAGTTCTTTACACAGAGAAGAGTATACCTGTCCAGGCAACGGGCAGCCAGTTTCCCTGGAAGGATACTGTGGGAGGCTGCGTCAAAGGCCTTGCTGAAGTCTAAGTAGACTACATCAATAGCCCTTCCCTCATCTACCAGTCTACTCACACAATAATAGAAGGAGATGAGGTTCGACAAGCACGACCTGCCTTTTGTGAACCCGTGCTGGCTAGGCCTGATCCCCTGGATGCCACGCAAGTACCATGTGATCTCACTCAAGATGATTTGCTCCATAACTTTCCCTGGAACCGAGGTCAGGCTAACAGGCCTGTAGTTCCCCAGGTCCTCCTTATGGCCCTTCTTGTAGATGGGAGTCACATCGGCAAGCCTCCAGTCCTCTGGGACCTCTCCAGATAAGCAGGAATGCCGATAGATGGTGGAAAGCAGCTTGGCAATTACTTCCACCAGCTTCCTCAGCACCCCAGGGTGGAGCTTGTCTGGTCCCATGGACTTGTGACATTCCAGATGGAGGAGCAGGTCTCTAACTGTCTCTTCCTGGATCACAGGGAGTGATTATCTACCTGAATCACAGGGGACGTCCAGGTCAGGGCGTAAAGTACCTTGAGGATAACTGATCTGACTAATAAAGATAGATGTAAAGAAGGTGTTGAGAATCTCAGCCTTATCCTTATCCTCAGTGATCACATTCCCTGCTGCATGAAGTAAAGGACGGAAATTTTCCTTGGTTCTTCTCTTGCTTCTCTTACAAATATATTTGTAAAAGGATTTCTTGTTCTCTTCTACTGCAGTGGCCAATCTGAGTTCAAGCTGGGCTTTTGCCTTTCTAACTTCCTCTCTGCATATCTTAGCAACTTCCTTGTAGTCGCCCCAAGTAGCCTGTCCATTCTTCCAGTGGACGCAGACTCTCTTTTTCTCCCGGAGTCTCAATAAAAGTTCCTGGTTCATCCATGCTGGTCTTCTTCCCCTCCGGCTCACATTATGGGACTCAGGAACAGCCTGCTCTTGTGCCTTTAAGATTTTCTTCTTGAGGAGCGTCCAGGCTTCCTGGACCCCTTTGCCCTTCAGAAGTGACTCCCAAGGGTCCCCTGCAACAAGTGTTCTAAATAGGTCAAAGTCTGCCCTCCAGAAGTTCAAGACAACAGTTTTGCTAGTTGCCCTTCTGACATCACCAAGGATAGAAAACTCTACAATGTCATGGTCACTCTGCCCAAGACAGTCCCCAGCTTTCACATCTCCCATCAGTCCTTCTCTGTTAGTGAAAAGCAGGTCTAGTGGGGCACCTCCCCTGGTAGGCTCTTGAACCAGCTGTGTCAGGAAGCTATCTTCCACATACTCTAGAAACCTCCTGGACTGGTTCCTCTGTGCAGTATTATACTTCCAGCATATACCAGGGAAGTTGAAGTCTCTCATGAGAACGAGTGCTGGTGATTGTGTAACTTTTGCAAGCTTCTCATAGGATGCCTCATCCATCTCTTCGTCCTGATTAGGCGGTCTATAACAGACCACCACCAAGATGTCACCCCTACAGGCCTTCTCCCTGATCCTTTATCCATAGACACTCAACTTCATCATTTATCTTAAATGACACCAGGGATGAGGACTCCACCACTTCCCTGGGCAGCATGTTCCAATGACTAATTACCCTATCTGTGAAGAAAAAAATACTTATATAAAGGCTCTTTCAAGACTCTATAAACCACACATTTTATAGGTAAAAGAAATTCTTTCAGTCTGTCTCAGAAGACGTTCTCCCAAGTTTTTGACTATCACAAAAATACCAATGGCCTTCACCATCACAAGGTACATTAGACAGTCTAACACAGAATACAGATTTCCTGTATTTCAGTGATGTGTAATTGCTGATTTAAAAATAATTAATAAAATGCCTGTTGTCAGCATATAAATTCAATACATTAGACAAAAGATTTACAATTTCTAATTTGCATTAAGAATGAAATTCTGTTTGGAGACAAAATTGAGTTCTCGGTACCTGTTTGAAGTACCTTTTTTTTTTTTTTAAATCAGTACTTTGTTCATTTTTTTAAAAAGGTATTAGATTTTTGTTTTGTTTGTTTTTGTTGTTTTAAGAACTATATTGTATTCCTTTTTTTTTCTGAGTGATATGGCTTAGGAAAATTCCAACTGCTGAAGAGCAATCTATCTCATTGTACAGTCATAGTGGTTTTGTTTAAAGGGTTTCATGGGCCCTCACACAGAAGAACATGAGTTTTATGCTTTTACAGTTGTGTCAGGATGTTGTGCATGGGCACGCTCCAAAAGCCTTCAGGAAGACAAATGGGCAGAGCAGGTTGTCTGTGACAGTCCTTGTTACAAAACCAGAAACAGGAGGCAGATCCAGAAAGAAATACTGCCATAAGATATAAAGAAGGGTCTTGTGTCAACGATAAAGATGATGGGATGTAGGAGCAATGCATCCTGCACCCTTTTAAACTCAAGTTCCATGACTTTGGGCAGACTATAACAGATTTCAGAGAAATAGGTGTCAGCTTTGAGCCCTCAGATGGCTAAGTTACTACTAAGCTTTTATGCCAGGCCTGCTCCTCTTCCTGGCAACTAGTCACGCTCGTTTTTTCCATGATATTGTAGGCATCGGGTCTCTTTGGATGTAGCAGAAACACCGTGTCTCCAGCCCCTGAGCAACGTCTGAAGCAGGTGCAGCAGCCTTCCCCCAGCAGCCCCGCTTGGGGGCACTCTCGCAGCTGCGGCCCACTAGGGCTTGCAGCAGGAGGCCCAAACCGCGCAAGGCCAGAGCAGGCCGCAGCAGCCCGCCTGCCCCGGGGCTGCCGGAAGCCGCAGGGCGGGCTGCGGACACCCAAGCAGCCCGGCCGGCGCTAGCGGTTGAAGACTGACCACTTCGGGCTGGGACTGGCTCCCCAGTTTTCATCAGAAATCCAAAACACAGCAGTGTGTGAGCCTCTATGAAGGAAATTAACTCTGTCCCAACCAAAACCATAACAAACTGTACAAAGAGAACATTTTAATTTAGGCAGAGGGAGTAAGATCAAAGCTATTATGGGCTAGTCTCAGAAGATCCAATAACGACATTTACATAGTCTACATATGCCCTGGCTAACTTTGTATAAGCCAAATGAGAAAAACACTTTTCAATATCAAAGAGCTTTGACTGAATCAGGATACCATTTTCATCTTAAGAAGAAATCTTCATCAAATGTGTATAAAGTACCTCTCTGGCAAAAGGCCTATGACAAAAAGACAACCCTTCAGTTCTGGATAATTATGAAAGCCTTGTAAGATATCTGAGAGAGAGACCTGAATCTAAATATTCTCCGTTTCCGAACTGTAAAATGTGAGATCAACCATATCGAGCTTTAGCATAAACTGTTTGCTGTGGAGAAAGCAAATATTCTCAGACAAAAACACTAGTTAGGATTTGTTACATCCCATCTACAAAGCTGAAAGTTGTAGATGTTATCAGATTCACTGAGTGCAAAGCAAAGCTCAGTCCAAGAGCAAAAACTATCATCTTTGGAATGCACAGATCATGATTTGGATTACACAAATGGTTTGTTCTCTATTCTTAGTTGCATTATCTCATTTTGAAAAATATGTGAGTTCTATTAATAAGTTTCTTACTGTTACAGCTAGGGAATGCTCTGAACTTTGAACCTTTAAAATCTGGACAGAAAGCTTATATAAAATCTCAGAGATGCACACACTCAACCATTAATGAGGAAACCTAAGAATGATGATTTAAATGACAGTTATTTCAGTGCTAACCACTTCATCTGAAATACCCACTTAACAGTTTCATCCATTATGCACAGACTAATCTGCAGTCCCTGAACTGCCCTCACCTCTGAAACTTCATTTAACTAGCAGAACAGAGAAAGGAACCTTCTTCTGTCTATGTTAAGCGAGACAAGTCAATCTGCAAGATTCTACACACTGGAACCATGAAGACATATCTTCATGCCAAGCAAGACTGTAAAATAGTATTTCCAGAAACTTAAAATACAATGTAGGAGTGGAAATGGGAGCTTTGCATGCTTGCAGCTGACAGTAGAGATGTCTGTTTGCAGCTGCAAACTACTTCATGGACACCTTAAGCAAAACAGCCTTTCCTTTCTGGCTCAGCAAGAAATAGTAATAGTTTTGTGGCAAGAGATATGAAATATGAGTTATAAGCAGGATATAAAGATGAAATTCAAGTTCCCATAGTTATAAGTTATGATGGTCCAAGAATGCCCCAGGTAGTCTCTCCACAAATGACAAAACTGACCGATTTGGAACAGTGGATCAACATGTGACTTAACGATTGCCTGAACTTTCAGGTAGCCTCACTGTAAAGAACTGGCTTGTTGCAGGAGCTCTCTGGGTGGGAATTTTGAACAGTCTGAGAACATCTGATAGATGGCTGATGTGGTTGCTGAGCCGTTCTCCATCACATTTGAAAAATCATGGCTGTCGGGTGAAGTCCCCAGTGGCTGAAAAAAAGGGAAACATTACTCCCATTTTTAGGAAAGGGAGAAAGGAAGATCCGGGGGACTACAGGCCAGTGAGCCTCACCTCTGTGCCTGGGAAGATCATAGAGCAGAGCCCTCTAGAAGACATGTTAAGGCACGTACGAGATAAAGAGGTGATCCGAGATAGCCAGCATGGCTTCACCAAAGGCAGATCTTGCCTAACCAATCTGGTGGCCTTCTGTGATGGAGTGACAGCATCGGTGGACGAAGGAAGGGCAATGGATGTCACCTACCTGGACTTAAGCAAAGCCTATGATATGGCCCCTCACCACATTCTTCTCTCTAAATTGGAGAGGTATGGATTTAAAGGATGGACTGTTAGATGGATAAAGAATTGGTTGGCTGGTCACAGCCAAAGGGTTGTGGTCAATGGTTCTATGTCTGGGTGGAGGCCAGTCACAAGTAGTGTCCCTCAGGGGTTGGTCTTGGGACCGGTTCTCTTCAACATTGTTATCAGTGACATAGATGACGGAATCGAGTGCACCTTCAGCAAGTTTGCAGATGACACCAAGCTGAGCAGTGCAGCTGATATAAAGAGGGAAGGGATGCCATCCAGAGGGACCTGGACAGGCTGGAGAAGTGGGCCCGTGAGAACCTACTGAGGTTCAACAAGGCCAAGTGCAAGGTGCTGCACTTGGGCTGGGGCAATCCCAGGTATTTATATAGACTGGGCAAAGAAGAACTTGAGAGCAGCCCTGCGGAGAAGGACTTGGGGTCCTGATGGACAAGAAGCTGGACATGAACCGTCAGTGTGCACCTGCAGCCCAGAAGGCCAACTATGTCCTGGGCTGCATTAAAAAAGGGGTGGCCAGCAGGTAGAGGGAGGTGATTGTCCCCCTCTACTCTGCTCTTGGGAGACCCCACCTGGAACACTCTGCAGGCCTGGGGCCCCCAGCACAAGAAGGATGTGGAGCTCTTGGAACGGGTCCAGAGGAGGGCCAAAAAGATGATCAGAGGGATGGAGCGCCTCTCCTACGAAGAAAGGTTGAGGGAACTGGGCTTGTTTAGCCTGGAGAAGAGAAGGCTTCAAGATCTCATTGCAGCCTTCCAGTACTTGAAGGGAGCATATAAACAGGAGGGGGAACGCCTTTTTACATGTGTTGATAGTGATAAGACAAGGGGGAACGTTTTTAAACTAAGACAGGGGAGATTTAGGTTAGATATTAGGAGTAAGTTTTTCACTCAGAGGGTGCGGAGGCACTGGAACAGGTTGCCCAGAGAGGCTGTGGATATCCCATCCCTGGAGGCATTCAAGGCTAGGCTGGATACGGCTGTCGGCAGCCTGCTCTAGTGGGTGGTTGCAGGGGAGTTGAAACTAGATGATCTTTAAGTTCCTTTTCAACCCAGGCCATTCTATGATTTCCCAGACAACTCATGCTAGACCACCTGATAGGCACTATTTGTATATTTCAAAGTATTGATTCAGAGCCTGGTTGGAGAAACTGGGCATCCAACCCAGAGATTTCTTAATGCAATTAGTGCTGTAGAATTGACTGATTCTGTATATTCCCTGTATAGGGAAAAGATACTTCCATAGTTATCATAACAGAAAGTGTCAGGAACATTGGATAGTCATCTGGACATACTTAAGACAGTTAAGAAATGTTTTGAACATAATTTATGACAGCAGGTAACAGTCAATCATGCCTGTGCTGGAGTAGTCATAAACAGCCACCAGTCAGATGGAAATAAAGATTCAGTAGAAGAGCAATACAGAGTATCTCAGTACAGCTGAAGACTGTTGCAAGGACCTTTGCCATCATCTTGGCAGAAGCAAGCATCCTAGTCAACGAACTTGATTCACAAATTGAGCATTACCCTATATACAGACCCCTACAAAAGTGATTTAACATTTTGGTCTTTGCAACAGTCTCAATGGTGTATTGGTCAAAGGACTTCAATTTCCATTTGATCAACAGCTAAGAAAATGACAGTTGCAGATGAGACCAGAGATGGTCTAGATTTGATTTACGTGCTGTAATTTCAAGATTCACAAAAGCAATTCTCAAATTGCCTGAATTTGGTAAACCCAATAATTCAAAAGGCCACCATTTATTTAGGTAACTCACTCTTGATAGTAAAACTTTCCAGAAAGAAAAAATTGATGGTCTTCCTTTACTTATTTTAACCTGTGCTGCATACGGTCTTCTGAATAGAGAAGGTGGACAACCAGGAAAAAGATGACTGACATTTGTATTGACATTTCTTTTCCTACTCTACCTAAACCTATTCATGTGTTATTTAAAAGGCACTGAACATTTACACAGTTTACTATATTAAAAACATATTGAAATATTTGTGTATCTTTAATTAAAAGCACAGCAGAATGATTAATAATTTTCATTAAGAGCTGGTCTAGTGCCACTCCTCTAAGTACAACCCCCAGAGCTACATTCTCAAAGTCTGGTGCTGACAAAAAGTACATTCTGATTCACTCATTTGGAATATGACTAGGAGAGCACATGGGAAGAATACAGGGAAAAGCTTAATATACCTTCAGCTTAAGGTGAAAAGAAAAATGTCCATGTTGAAATTCTCATGTGCAGATCTAGGCAGGTCTATTTTTCTACTCAGAACAATTGCTTTAGGGATGCTGTCTATTCTTTAGAAAGCCTACCAAACAGTTAAAATAAATAAATAAATCAACTGGAACAAAAATAAGCATGTTAACTTTACAAGTTGTATTTCTGGTGGCAGAATCAACAATTACATCACATTCTAATTTGCCAGGGTTAACTTCTGATTCTATTCTTTTGCTATTCCAGTTTTATGTTGTGAGTTACCTGTCTCTTCAGAATCAGTTCCTTTTTCTGTTGATTAGGAATTTTTCATGCTCCATTTCTTAAGCTTTATTATAGCAGAAATATTCTTACAATCAATTACAAAGCATAAACTCAAACTTTTCATCCTTTAAACACCAGGAACTGGCTTATCTTCCGTGGGATCCTGCTGCTTTATAATTTCTGACCTCTATTTTAGGTTCAAATTCCCAATGTAACCAACCTAAACTTACAATTTAGAAAGAACTTGAGGTTTTAATTATGCTTCTACTGCTTCCCTCCCAAAATTACACCGTGCCTTTCGCCATTTCAAAATTGATCTTCAATATTACTCCTTACATAATCCCATCCTCCTGTTCCTCTCTCTTTTTGCACAGCTCTACCTCAGAAGAGGCCAACAAAAAAGAGGAAATTGATGCTACAATTGATCCATGTTACCCTACCACACTTGCCTGTAAGAAACAGTCTGAATGCAGTCATAAAGGTGTTTGAGAGTCACACTGGATCCATTCATCAAGATCACAGAAATTCACATTCAGAAAAAATGTGAACATGACGTGTCTTTGCACAAGAAATTTTCAAATTGAGAAGGGAAATAATGGTGAATTTGTAAGACATAGCAATTTTGAGGTGTTGTATTATGTCTTGTAACTTTAGTCTACACATGCACACACACAAACCTATTCAAAATAATACATGCATTTCAAGACTCTATTCCAATGTACCTTGTTGTTGCAAAGCAAAGGGCACAAGAAACAGGGCAATGAACAGGCATGGGAAAAGAGCAGAAGAAATACGTCAGTCTAGAAACTTCATCTTGCCTCTGAATACTTTTAGTGATTTTTATTTATTCTAGCTCTTTCTTATTATGAAGTGGTGAAAAAAGAAGTTAAAGTTTGTTTTGCACTGATAACCCAGTGGGAAGTTCCATGAAGACAATGCTTTAAATAAGCATACAAAATTTTACTGACGAGGGCCACAAAACCCTCAAAATACAATACGAGATAGCACTACCACAGTATCTTCTATCCTATTACAGATCCTTACCCTATAAGGTGCTGAAAGACTCAATTTACACTGCACTCTGAGAGGAAGCCATGAAATTGAAGCCATTACCTCACAAAATTGAATCCTTAAACCTTGAGTTACTTAGTAAAAGGTTCTTCATCGTTAATTTTTCTCCTTTAGTATTTCAAATATCCCTTTTGGAAAAGTTTCCATTTATATATTTCCTCATATTTTATCTTTCCTGCAATTACACACTGTATTCAGGCAATTTTATAACAGTGTTTTGTATTATCTTGATATCCTACGCACTGTGTATTTTACCCTAAATACTGATAGAACAGTTAACAGAAACAAAAATTGGACAGTCTATTTAACTGGAAAATAAGATTCTGCAAGCAAAAACAGTAACAAAGAAAAACAGTTTATCTGTCTGGGGATCATCAGGCAGCTGAGCCCTGCTTTCCCAAACATCTGCCTCCCCAACAGCTCTTTGAATAGACCTACTTCAGAATATACATGCAGAAAAAAAGGGAAGTGATGCTGCAATTAATTCCTCATGGTCAGGAGACAACATTACTGTGTCACATTCACCTGTGAGGAAAGTATCTAGGTCTATGATTGTTAAGAGACACTTTTAGAAAATTCAAACAAGCTAGGGGTCTTACATAAGACATTGGGTGGGGTTGTTGTTTTGGTTTTCTTTTGTTGTTATTTCTTAAACTCCAAACAACAACAAAAAAATCACGGAAATGGAAAATTTACAAAAGCTTACAAAAACCACAGGCAAAGAAAAAGTCTTGACACCCTTTGTGGATTTACAGAAGATTATAAAGCAACTCAAGATTTATGAAGAATCATTTCCTATTGTCAAAATTCCCCCAATATACTAGGGATAGAATTAGCAGGGGAATGTGAAGTTATGCTATTTTACTCCATGCAACGGTACTTCGGGTGATTAGAAAGTGTTCAACACCATGTTAGCATAAGACTTAGTGCTTCCCTAAATGGGTTTGATCCCTGACATTTCTGAAAGGAACAAAACATCTGAGGCCTTTTACATGGGACACAAGTTCTAGCTGCATTACACATACTGAATGATCAGTCATAGAAAACCGGGCAAGATCAGTTCCCCTCAAAGACAAGTGAGCTTTGAATGGCTCCGCAAGAGTTAATTGCTGAGGAATTATATGTAAAGACTTGGCAGAGCAAAGAGGTTGTATTAAATAAAGAGTTAAGATTTAGCATTTAGCAGCAAAACAAAAACATAAAATAGGTCTAAGGTGCATCTCATACTTTCTAGCTTATTTTTCATGCTCTATGTGAAGTATGCATTAATGATGAAAAATAAGCAATCAATAATGTACAAATTATAATACAACAATGGCATATATTGAACATAATAAATTCTTCCTAGAAGTTTAACAATTAAATCAGCAAAGAAAAATTCCAGATTTTGAGAGTATTAAGCTTTGGGCTGAGACAATGTCTGAAAAATTTAATCCCAAAGACTACTTTATATAAAGTGCCAATTATTTGGAAAAAAAAGAAAAAAATCATTTTTTTTTAACCTTCACTATAACTTTTACTCTCAACAAAAGCTCTTACATTTCTGCCACTTTGAGACCAATGGCTTAAATGTTTCATTTTAGATATATCTATAGTGTGCCAATAAAATCTTTATATAGCACCTCCAAACGTTGAGTATATACCGCTCATTTTTACTGAAGAATTTTAGAAATATTTTTACTGAGTTTTAGAAATTTTTGTTTTATTTTTTATATCCTTCCACTGGTAAAGCCAGCAATGGTACAATTAGATCAACCATATCGGATATAGAGGGAGAGGAAAACTTTTAACTCACGTTTTATAACTTCCAGAGATTCCCTGAGGTAGGTTTTCTGCTATAACAATGTTATCATTTCAAAGTAAAATGTGATACTATTTACTGGGGCAAGAACAAACTCTGTGCTCTCATCTGGGAAGCTAAAGAATTTTTTATTTCCAGCCCTGATATGCGAGATTCCACATCTGTCATTACAAACCATTAACAGACAAGCCTAGATGAACTACTTACGGATAATTCAGCCATCCCTGAACAAGTTATTTCCATTCTTCAACATGTCAGTGGATTTGCTGAAATCTAGAACAGCTATTTTCTTCCTTAAATGCAAAATAGCAGCCTAAACAAATTAATTTGTCTGAATGGAGAGGAGGAGAAGGGATTAGAGCAGAAACCGTGACATAACCAACTTTCTTGGATCTAGCTGAAGCTTCTGTGGAAAAAACAGGCTCATACAATTTCTGCTACTTTACTAGTTAGCTTTCTTGTATATCAACTAATTTTTTTTTTTTTTGGAAGAATCCATGGGAGAAGAGCAAAATCAGACTAAGTAACCAAATACCACCAACTTCTCCACTTCTGTTATTATATAGTTACAGGATGTTACAGAACAATGGTAACTCATTTTCAGTGTACTTCACTGTGCGTGGTGCAGACACAGATTAGAGGATGACATAATGGTTAAAGTGCTGCCCTTTCACCCTTGGGATTTTGTCCAGTCTACAGTCCTATCAGATAATGGGTTTGGCAATCTCCACTAGTCTCTTTTGGACACTAATCCCCATTACAGAATCTCTATAATTCATCATATAATTTAATACACCTGGCAACCTTACCACCAGTTCATTTTTTTGTTACGTAATAGCCCAAAGCAAAGTCAGGGTGGTTAATGCTCTGACAACTGGCTATTATCTCCGATAACAGCTGATTTTGAGAGGATTATTGCAGTCATAAACCATTTTATAAAAATTGGCAACTGGGAACCAGTGTAACAAAATAAGGTGATATTTAGAAGTTTTATCACTGATTTTCTACCAATCTGTAATGGAGTTTCTAGCATCCAAAAAATGCTGGAGAGGAAACTTGAGATTAAAGCTACAGGTCATGAGCCAAGAATCTGAGGCCTGAATAAGCTTATAGCCAGAAAAGTTTGACTATTTTGAGGTTACAGCTGCCTTTTTTTTTTTCCTGTCAAATGAACAGTATATTTCTTCTTTACTTTGTCTCAATTACTAGGTTATATCTTCTTTTTATCAGCATTCTTCCCTTTTCAGTTAGATGTATTTCAGCATTGTTATTACTCCAGTTTTAGATCTACAGCTTTGTTTGTGCTTGAAGAAGTGAAGTCATTGCTTTCAGGAGCAATTGCTGGAGATATAAGTGAGCCTTCAGCCAAGACAAAGGGGAGCCGCAGTCAGTGTATGGGATTTTAAAAAAGCAACTCACAAACTGTAGATGGATTAGGAAGGAGAAGAGCAGGTGAGACTCCAGTATAACTACAATGGCATTCACATATGACCGGACATGAAAGTACTGAGGTACTCATTGCCTAACAAATTAATATGCACAATTATCACTGGAAGTAAGAACCTGTTCTATAACATTTGTAAAAAGGCTTTAAAATCTCACCAGGTAAAATATAACAGAATGCAGTGGTTGTCCACTAAATTCTACTATCAAAGACAATGATTTGGAAGACATCAAACTGCAAAAGGGTGATTGGAAAGGACATCAGATGTAAGGTCTTTCTATGCTCTCTGACATGGCCACCCACCTGCACTGGCGCAATAGCATTATATAACATAGGATAGCAGCATTAGTCGGGTACCATATTTTTAATTAACAAAAATGTTTTACTTGCCTTTTTTCTTTACATGAATTTTATTCTATGACAAAGATTAGAACCATAGCCACTCCTGCTCTGACCAAGTGGCATACCTAAGAATGTCCTGTTGAAAATAGTGTGATCTGTTTTGTGGAAGCTTTACAGAATTGTGTTGAAGTGAGCTTCTGTATTTAATGATTCACAATATGTCTATTTGTCTTCTTTCTGGCAGACTTAACTTGAACAAAAGCTCTCCTTCACAAGTAGATGCAAACCACTACCTGCACTTTGAACCAAACATTTTAGGTACAAGTTAGTTTGGTGCTGAGGTAAACTTTCCAAGCCCGTGTTCAGTTCTGTACAACTGTATTTTATGTGAGTTTTTATACTAACTTCAGTGGCAAAAGGCTCAAATTCTAGCAATCCAACCAGCAAAAGGAAGAGTTTTATAATTTTGTAGTGAAGCCTACTCACTGAATATAAAGAGTTTTGAATATTACAAGCATAATAGAATAAAACTGAAGGCTTTATTTACAGGAACAACAACAACGTTTGCCCATGGAATTCTAGGAGTACCTTCCTAGTTCACTGAAATTAAATGTCAACCAAAGCAGAAGTCGCAAATGCAGATACTGCTGTGATAGAACAGCGGACCCACTGTTTGGCAGACTATTGCAGGAGTGTGTGCTTATTGTTGGACTTCCTATGAGTGGCTTATCAGAAACTTCTGCATCAAGAAGCAGTCTCATTTAAGAAAATCTTTCTGAAATTCCTGAGTTGGTGCATGGAAAAATAAATGAGACTTTACATAAAAACTGTCTGCCATGCTGAAAAACAATTAGTTCTTCAGACATTATATATATACACCATGAATTGTTTGAACCAGTGTTATAGCAAAGACAGTAAATAGGCATGATCCTTTATCTTGACATTTCAGCCAACTGAAGGCAATTGCTGCTCAGACTGCCATAGTACATCAGTCAGTACTAAAATTACTGAACAGCCTGTAAGTTTATCTTTGATTAAAAATTAAGTTTAGCTCTATTTTATCATTTTCGTAGCCCTACAGCATCCATGTGTTCTTGCAGTTAAGTCAAACTAAATATTTAATACACTGTTCTAATTAGCTACAAACTATTACCTGATTTAAGTCTGTAAATGAATGTGAAAAGACTCTGGAGGCCTAATGTTAACCTTCATCCATTCCAGTTATTTGAGAGAAATTACAGGCTCTAATTAGACTCTTCAAATTGCAAAGAAATAGAATTTTCATAACCAGCTTATTAAAAAATAAAGGCCCCCTTGGGACAGGGCAAATTGCTTCTACCCTGATCCGCTTATCCTTGTACAACACCATACAGAAGACTCACGTTGTCTGACTTACACAGCTCATATTTCTCCCAAATTAATGAGCACTCAAATTATTCCAGCTGCCCCCTTGGCACAGGGAAAAATTGAAAATCCATGGCTGCCAAGTGACGTGTATAACCCAGCTGCTAAATAAAACGTGCTTAAGGGGACACAGCTGTTGAGGTGCCTATTTACATTAAAATAAGTCCATGGATACAGAACAAATGCCTAAAGACAGCAAACAGTTTATAACACTATTTAACCCTTTCATTAGACCAGGTCACAAAAATTTGCAGCATCGTTTATAGGCTGGATGCAAAAGCATGGCCTTTTCACCTTATCATTTATTTCTCCTTATTTGCCTAATCTTTAAAAGTTTCTGATTTTGCAGAACAGGTAAATTCAGAGGAATCACATGAAATGTTACAGTTCACGCATCAGAAAGGGCAGCTGATTTGTCAGAATGACTCTACATGGGAAAATACAGAAAATTTAACTCCATTCCTCACTCTCCAAACATGTGTGCAGTGATGATAAGCATTATCTTCCAGACAGCAGAACTTCTGAAAATGATACTTTGCTGAAGTTTCACGGAGAAACTTGTAGAGTCAGACCAAAAGGAGACTTTTACATGCCTTAACCTACAAAGGCTGCCAAACTCATTTCCACATGAAACTGAAGATACTAGGTATTATCTTTAAAGCGTTAAACAGTATAGACCTCTGTTCCTTTAGAGTTAACTGCCTCCCAAAAATATTCATGATGCTAGGTTTCACAGACCACATTTTTAAAATGTTTTATAAAACATGACTGTAATCCAACTTGCTTGAAAATTACTGTGTCAGTTGCAGAGCCGTTGGAGTAATAGGGGCCAATAAAACATTTCTCTTTCCTACTCAGGAATACTTAGCCAACAGACACCTCAAATCTAACACTAAAATCCAGTTTCAAATTCTCATAATTGAAAATGTTTACTTAACTCAGTAAGTACATGAGATCCAAGCCATAAACATGTGTATACAAGCTAACTCACAAGAAGTGTACAAAAACCAGCAGATAACATAGAGAATGTTCAAGTACTCAGTGGTTGATGTATTTTAACCTTGACCAGAAAGCTTAACTGTGTGCAGTTGCTTGATACAAGTACTTTTAACAAAGGAATTAGGAGCTGAGGTCATATTTGGAAAAGAATGACAGATAAATTAGATGTGTTCACATCAATGAAGCCTGACAAAGTTACTTAAGTGTATTCAAGGAACTAATCAAATGAGTCTTTACACCATTAGTGAATATTTCTCAGGATCTGCAGGATCCTGCAGGCCTAGAAAAAGGAAAAAATATTTTTAAATATTTTAAAATTTTCAAAAACATGAAAAAAGAAAAATCCTGTAGAACTACTTCCTAGATTTTACTGCATAGAAAGACACCAGCAAAAGTGATTAAGCAATCAGTTCAAAAGCATATAGAATGTAATAAGATGAGAAAAAAAAATCCAGCATTAATCTAAGAGCTATTCTGTCAAATCAATAATTTCCTTTTATGACAAATATCTTTTGTACTGTGTAAGAGAAAAGAGGAGGAGAGATACTTCTTGGTTAAATTCTATGAGAATTTTTGAGATGTTCATCAACACCAGTCTGTGACACATAGGCACCACGTCGTCCATGAGAGCTTCTGATATTGTTCATTTTCATAGTAAAACAGAAGCATTTAATTGGGCCTGACAGAAAAACAAGCCCCAACATGTTATCTGCTCAGTGATGTATACCTCTAAGGACTACTAGCCTAATGAAATCAACGTAAGGTGATGCACTTTTCAGGCAGCCATGCTCTCAAAGTATATTTATTATTGTCATATTAGGAAGACAGTTGGGTGAAGGAGAGTGGATGATTTGGCCTGGACTGAGTACAACGTAAGAACTTTCAGTGATTAGATGGTTGACTAAAGAGGACACTTAAAAATTTGTCAGATGATATGAAACTGGAAGGCCTTCTAAGCACTTTGGAGTACCGAATTAGAATTCAAAATAGTATATCTAAAGAAGATGATCTGAAATTTAATCCAGCCCAAATAAGTACACAAGCAGAGGGAAAGTCCTAATGTATTGACAAAAGTTGAGGAAAGTGCTAGCAGAGCACCAGCGGATTTCAGGAACACCAGTTGAGGTGTTTGGAAATAACTATTTTGATCAGTTATTTTAAAGCTGGTACTAGAAAGAATGAAGAATGAGGAGCAGAATGAGCAGACACTAAATGGAAACAGCTTAGGAAGGTTCATATCCTTTCGTTTGAGTTCATAACTACAGTGAGCCTTTTTTTTAAAAAAAAAAAAAAACATGACTCAAAAGCTACACTCTAAGTTCTGTAGTTAATTATAAAAACATGCTTGTTTGCTCTCTCCATTTTCAATGCTGGTTTTGCATTGTCCAAATCATATAAAAGTATGCAATGATGTCACCGTATGTATCATGGACAAGAAAAACAGATGAACGCTCTATAAACACTCTTCGCTCCTAGAACATGTAGCCTAAACAAAGGGCTTCCTCTTCTTTTTAGAGGAGCATGGGAAGAATGAGAACTGGGAAACAAAATGAAGACATTGAGCATCAGCATGCTTACAATCTGACATTAAGAAATACAAGAAAGTTGAGTTAATGGTGAAAAATGGGGAACTCCAAAGTCAAGAGGAAAAAATAACTCATTTTGCTGAAGGAGTTTTGACACTGAGCAACTGATTTTTTTTATTATTTTTTGGAAAAGTTTCTGCCACTGCATGCTTTTTTCCTTGTGGCAATCTTTTTCAGAAAATAATTGAGTCTATTCTAAGAGCACCATTTATGGCTTTTTATTGCCTCTTCCACTACCATCAATTCTAAGTTTTAAAATCAGATCAATAAATCAGAACTTTAGGACATTCTTAGTAGGTAGCGTTGCTTTAAAGATGCAGAAAACTCCTAAACCTTCAGGAATTTTTGAATACAGTTGCTTGGTGCTACCTTTGGGGCCCAGATACAAATAAAAAATGTTTTACAGGTACAATGATAATGGCCTTCATAGAGAAAATATCAGAAAGTCACTGTCCCTTCAGCACATAACAATAGGCACCACACAGGAACAGTAATAAATCCGTCTATGAAGGGTGATTTCATAATACAGATAAAGAATCAAAATTCCACCTGAATTCAGGTCTCTATTCCAAAGAGATCAGACACAGAGTAGATGTGGTATTTATGAGCACTAGCTTACCTATATGGCAATATATTGCAGGAAAAGGCATCCTCTTTACCAGAATACAGAAGGGAAGTAAGATATTAACATTTCTTAGGAAACAGTGAATTCACATGTCGTGCATGCTAATATCAATTCTAGATTGCAGGGTAGCATCAGCTACTGATGAAATATGACTGAATTTCAAATAAGCTTTCAGAATGTGAAATGAAAATGCAGGCATATCACATCTTGTGTGATTTCCTTAATTACGTTATTTCAGCTGTTCATTACAGATAAGCCAGAACAAACCACCCACAATCCCATTGTCTTGAGAGAAATCATGAGCACCTTTTTGGCGAGACAGATATCTGTAGATCACAAATTTGTCCCTATAATCAATTATCCTGAGTTAAGGATAAAATAAGCGGTTAGCATTTAGCATCACTGCAATCATAAAAATGATAAATAAGAAAAAAAGAAATTGAACAAAAAAAAGAAAAGACCATTGGAGTAGGAAAGTAAAGACGAGAACAAAGCATATATCCTCATTGTCAAGTAGAAGATGAGAAACATGAATGAAAGAAAAAAAGTAGAAGGAAAATACAAAAGCATCATTAAAGAAAATAATAGCTTACAACAGAGGGAAGACAGCAAATTTGAGAGCTACAGAGGGCAGATTTTGCTCAGCAGAACAAACTGGTGAGTTTGTAGGAAACAGGGAGTAACAAACCAACGAACTGTCATGAAGACTGGACATTGAACTCTCCTAGTGTCATAAAATAGAATAAATGTCTTTAACGCACTGTAGGCAACATAGGAAAAAAGCGCCCAATTAAAGAAAGAAACTAATAACAAAGAAAACTAATAATAAATACTAGAAAATCAAGGTAAGAGCTTAGCATCATTACATCTTATGATCTAGCAAAAGGAAATACATAGTTCCACATAAAAATGAGAGCAAGACGACAACTGAACTCACAAAAATACTGGAGACAGAAAAAGAGAACACATGCATGTGTTAGTATAAAACAAGTTCTCTCTAAAAAGCATGCCTCAGGAAAGGGAAATCTAATATGCAACAAATTAAGACAGAGATTTTATTCAACCTTTTAATGAGATAGCCAAAAGAGAAAAGGGGGTTATTCAATCAAAGGTAGAAGTAGGTTAATTAAGCCAGGCTACATTTGACACACAGAATTAAGTCCTTGCCCAGCTGAGCCCAAGGGCCTGGCAGTCCCAGGGGCCCTGCAGTAGGGATAGCTGTCATGGAGTGAGGGCACAGACTGATCCTTCCCTCTGGCTGACTGAGGGAGGAAAGAAACACAGGTGGGTACCACAGGAAAAAGAATGGCCAGCTGGGGGCAATGAAACTCCAGGAATTCTCGCTGATGCCAGAGAAATGAAAAAAAAAAAAATCTAGCTTCACTAAACCTGCTTGCCTACCTGTCCATCGCCCTTGTCCTGTTCTTGTGTCCATCTCCACAGTTCTTTGGGTTAGCCACTGCCTTCCCTTCCGCAACAAAACAGTTGGTTTCTGTACTATTTCCTCTCACCACGCACAGCATTTAAGGCCTAGCTGTATTTAAACACTGATCTCGAATAAAGATACATGCAAACTGAAACACAATGTCTATTCCTGAATAATTCCATGAGTGAACGCTTAATTCAGATTACAAATGCTGATGTTCTTATCGCTTCAATCTCTTTGCAATATACAAAGATAAGAACACCTAGATGCGGAGCTCAGAAATACTCACTAGCCATGCATAGGCTGAAATACTCTGTGTGATGGAGATACAAGATACACTTGCATAATCCTGCATATGTCAGCTAGAGACAAAAGGAAGGAAGAGGAGACCCTGCAGAGAAAAGAGCCCTTATTATTTCGCTTTTCCCTTTGTAACATTTACTTTGATACCTGCCATTTTGTTGAGTGAAACACAATTATGTTACCATTAAAGTCACTGAAATTAGAATCTGGTTTCTCAGGTACAGGAAAGTTCTAGAAAATTCATTTTCATTTACTCAAAGCTAAAAAAAAAAAAAGCAGTTTTACTTGAACATTATTCACAGCAACAAAACTTTATATTCATTTATAAATATTAAATATATGTACATACTTAATCATCAAGTTAACATATATTAATGTAAAATCCAATTCAATGTATTCCTTAGACAAGGAACTGTTGAATGGACAAGGAACTCTCTGAACGTCCAGAAAACATTAGTACTTTGTGGGAGTACTTTGTTAGTACTTTGTGGGGAGCTATATTAACATGTGGAGTTTTAAAGTGCTCTCTCATTTATTTATTCTCACTCCTTTTGCATATTGATCTGTTATAAGAGCTCAGGAGATCTTGGCTTCTGTGATCTCAGTCTCTCCTCATCCACATAGTGCCATTGGTGGTCTGAGCCACTGTCAAAGGGAGATTAGGATAAGGCTGACGGTTAGCTGGCTGGTGCTGAATCAGGAGAAAACTCAAATGACACCAGTATTACCTAAGGAAGAAGTCAGCTTATAGAGTGCAAATGATATCTTTCCTTTTTATGCAGCATGTATTCCTACCATTTGCAATGCAGATTACCAACATAGGAGCTACACCAGATGCCCCAGCAGCTGATCCCAGGAAAGCAAGTAGTCAGGGAATTGCAGTCTCTTATTTCACGTGCCATCCTTTCTGTGATAATTTTTCCCCCTCAAAACCAGAACATGGCATCATATCCCACACAGAAATATTTCTTGTATCAATCCAGAAATGCAAGATAGTACAGAATATAATTTCTACATTAACTTTATGAAGGTTGAATCAAAAATATTTTGAACAATGTTTCATCTGGATTGCTCTCCAAAAAGTATTGAAAACTGCCTTGCCCTTAATTTAAAAGAGGGTGGTATTAAAGCATTTTCTGTTAGGAACACTTCATTTGGAACAGGCACCATCACCTGCCTGAAACTGTCCAGAACCACTGACCTTCACAAAAACATGGTACAAGAACTGTCTTTTTATGGAGACTTGGAGTAAGTCACATCCCTCAACAAAGTCACGTAGGCAAGAAAATAATTTGTCTGCTGTAAAGCTAATATTGGTTTAGCTATTTTGTACAAGGTTTCCCAAGGCATTTTACTATTATCTACATAATAAGAAAAATAATAATACTGAATTTATAGAAGGCCCAATAATTGGATAGATGAATTCATCAACATTTTGCCTCTGGAGATACTGGTTTAGCTTTTACATCACTCAGAAAACTGAGTGTTCGTGGCTGCCACCCAGACAATAGAGAATAATGCAGGGACCTGGGATTCAAAGACCTGAAATCCATTCCTTTCAGCATTGGTAACAGAAAGCTTCTGTCCTTCTGTGCCTACCCACCATCCCATTTGCAGTTTGACTGCAGTAATTGAAGAGTAAATTTTTCAGTTCAGGGCTATCTTTTCCTATGCGTACACAACACAATTAACACAGAGAAAAAATAATAATAAGAAGAATGAACCAGAATTTGCCAGTCTCTACCAGGAACATTTTGTGACCAACAGAACAAGATGTTACTATTAAAACAATGTACACCGGTTGGATACTACTACAGAAGGGTTTATGACAAGAAGTGCTTGGTGCCATTTCTTGCTTACCCCATGCTACAACCATTGGTCCACTAAATAAATCCAAAATAATAACTACCCAGATTTTTAAATATCTTTAAATTATTAATATTTTTAATACTCACATTATTCATGAAATAATTAAATGGCACAATTTCACTTGAAGGAATCTAAGTAAATTACAATAGCCAAAGACAAAAGCACCTCAGAGGTTTGAGTGTTGGTCTGACTTTGTCTATATACTGTTACAGAACTCAATATTGACCAGTAGGCCTATATGCATATTTGCTAGACAAAAAAAGAAAAAATCACATTCTTCCATGTTACTTACTGAAATTTTCTACAGTACCAGTGATTTTTTTTTTTTTAATTTGATTTCCATTGGATTTAATAGAGCTACCTTAGACTTTAAGCTATCTAATAAAGCAGAATTAATCTTGCTGACTGTATGTAACTTTGGTATTTTTATTCCAGAGCCTTAAGAAGAGCTCCTTAATTCATTCGCCTTTTCCCACATTCTTCAACCTTATTTTTTTTTATTTCCAGAATCTCAAAGCAGAATTTTTAACCTCATCTTTCCTCATGTCTTTACAATTTTGATTCTGTCCAGTCCATTCCAAATATTACCTCTAATTTTACCAACAAACTACTTTTCAAAACAACAAACTACCATTTTCTTTATCTATATCTTTGCACTAGCTCTATTGTTTCACCTCATTGAAACCCTTTATTCACTAATGTAATTCTTGTCTCATTGATGAGTTCCATCAATGAGCACTCACAGGAGAGCTACTAATCTTTTTAAGCACTTCCTGTCCTAAGCTGCATGAAACAATAGAGTACTTCACAAAACTCAGGTTCTAAATTGAAAAATCATAACAGTACAGTATGTCTCACACTACAAAACTGGTCAAATATCCTAAGGTATTTTAGGAGTAAAATTATACTATTATATACTAAATTATATTATATACTATTATACTAAATATTATATATATTATATATAATATAATAATAATATATAATAATAATAATAATAATAATATATAATATATATATATAAATTATATACTATTATATACTAAAATATACTATTTGTCTATTATTAATAGACAAAATTATAATTCTTTAAAATTATTCTATATTCCAGAAGATAACTCAAATCATGATTATCAAAAGGTAAACAATGCTGATAGAATAAACAAAACAAGAAATAATTTTTCAAGTGTACATTTTCATGTTGAATTTTATTTTATATCTTGTGGATTAAAAGCATCACTGCTACTCTGGACAACTAACTTCTTCCACCTAGTGAACCATTAATTATTTCCATACTAACAATATCCCATGGTCAAAACTTTAACTTACTAATATGCTTTAGTTTGCTAGCTTCAGAGCTACTTTAAACAAAAAAATGCGTAACAGCTGATTTTCACTCCAGGTTTTGCTGTTGTTAGAAGAACCAAAACATGGGAATTGGTGATCTGTGAGAGCTAGAGAAAATAATGGTAACTACTCTTGGTTTTGGCTTTGTCAGTGTCCTGTCTCACTCTTTTAATAATCAGCCATTTTTTTTAACCTACATTTGTGTTTAGGAGTTTGGGAATCAAAAAGGTAAAATTGTATTTCTAGTTAAGAATGCCATCCAGCTGTGACATTGTGTTAAAATTTACTTTTCATATCAAAAGAATTCAAAATTTGAGTAAATCAAACAAACTGTATGATCTGAAACTGAAAGAAAAGCTACATCACCACATCTCCTTACAGTCTATAATTAGCAGGGGAGAAGAATGAATTTTAAATGTTCAAACAATTCAAAAGCTATATGGTTGAAACAAAATGAACTGCCGAAGACCTAGGCGAGTCTGTTTAAATGTTGATTCCCCACTGAGAACTCAGTGGGTGGATAAAACTTCAGAATCTCTTGTGATTAAAATGTTTAGGTTATGTCTTAACTTACAAACACGCATTTTAAAGCATCCTGCCCTAAAATATTTAATTGATCTGTCCCCTGCAGTCCTCGCTTTCCTGCATACTTTGGCATAGGTTTTGGGTGCTAAAACTGTACCTTTCATGCTCCTCTCTTCAATCAACACATAGCCTGTTATAAACATCTCGAAGTCCAGCCTGGCAGTAATCCCAAATGCTCCAATCAAAGAGATTTTGTTCAGACTTATCCATTCAGTGTCAGGTTTATTTTTGCCTTCTTTTTTATTATTTAATTTTTGTCTTTAGTAGCTTTAGATACCCCAGAACCAAATGGCCCACTAATTTAAACTCTACACCTATTTATGAATTTCCATATTATATTAAAACTTCTAGGCATAACTTTGGCTGAAACAGATTGCATATACCATTATATTTATAATTGAGCAGACCATCCAGATATTTCCCATTCAAGTGGTATACAAAACAACTGAATAGACAGAATTCAAACAAACCAAACCAAAACAACAACAACAAAAAACATGGAAGTTCTATGGGTTTATTCATACCTCCTTTTAAAAGAGACAAGAAATGCAAAAGCTTCAGGGGTCTACTTTCTGTCCTATAAACAAGACAGGTGTAGAATTCATAACACCTTATTTAAAGCCATGATATCTTTAACACCTTAACATTGTTTTCAAATACACAGAGTTTTAAGCATAGAGATTTCATGCATCCATCATATATGAACATTGCAAACAGCAATTCACATGTAAAAATCTAGGCTGCAACAGACAACATCTGGGTGAAGCCAGAGAGTGGAACAAATACAAGCAAACTGTGTGAAGTGTTTCATGAAAAAAGTTCCTCAAAACAAACTCTCCTAGTAACTTTTACTCCAGTTTTCAAGGCAGATCACAGTAATGATGTATTACAGGGAAACCTGAATGAGAAATCTCTAAAAATCTACAGGTTGTGGTTCCTGGCTCCTGAATAAAGTTTATGAAACTAAGTAGATCAATCTCTGTAGAATATTTTGCAGGAAACACAGATTGTTAAAACACAAAGAAAACTGGGAAACTTTCCAAAAAGGAAAGTTGGAAACTGCGTAAAATATGTTGAATAATTATTACAAGTAATGACTGACAGCATCGTGTGCTTTGGAGACAGTAGGAAAAGGTCTTATATACATGAATTTATAAACCCTGATTTCCTGCACAGATATAGGCAAATACTTCATCTCCTGGAATTCTCCCACTGCCTACAAATAGACTACACAAACACAAATTTGCCATCCAGTGTTACTTATCTGACCACCTAGGAGGTTTTTCAGGCATGGTCTGAGGCAATTGAGCTACCACTTTTTGAATGAAATGTTGGGGTGCCCCGTGAACTTCTTATGCCAAATGGGTGGTTTCTAACACTCGCTGCCTGACCTGACAATTCTCGTCTGTCCACATGGTCTCATTGTGTGGACATCACTAGGCAGAAAATGGTATGGACTCACTTTGTGGGCTCTAATACTGACATGATAGTAGAACCACGGTATCAAATAAAGTCAAAAATATTATTTACCACTGTTGTAAAACTACTTGAAATGTCAGTTTAATCCCCTACTCTATAAGCCTGCTATGCAACTGTTTTTGGAACCCCTCTCTGCTTTCTCTATCTAGAAGTTAAACAGAACCATTACATGTCCTTTCTGACAAGCTGCTACTTCTTAATGACCCTGGTGAAGAATGAGTAAAGAAAGGAGATAAAGCCTCAGATATTCCATATGCTGTGCAAACTGAATGAGAAAAAATACATCCATCTCCCCTGCATCGGTTTCTGATGCAATTCTCATCCTGGGGGAAATCCTCTGGAGACAAGTCCCAGTGCCTTCACCCCCATCATGAGGTCAAAATGTTAGTGAGGTATGGGTACATGAGAATGAGTAGAATGAGAAACCTTAGCACAACATTCGGCTCTTTATTCAAAAGGTTCATTAATGTCACAATATTAATTATTTATTGTGGAAGATTCAAGTGCTTTCACCTTTCACTGTCTTCCAATCACTTGAATACGTGAAGCCATATTTGATTTCTAGGCATTTTGAGTGCAAATAAGTCAGGTGGTTCACAAGCACAGTGAGTTTATAAGGTGTCAGGTCTTATGGAGGTCTTCTCGTGGAAGTGGAAACTCAAATACAAGCATACAGATATGATCAAAAATTCATTTATTTATTATTAAAAAAAAAAAGACTCAGATTAGTTCTAGCACAAAGCCAAGCACTTACTTAAACCTTTTCATGATCACAACTGCATCCTGACAGAAAACAGAAAGCAATGCAAAAAGATAAGAGAATTCAAAAGAAAGTTGAAAGTACAGAAGTTGTACTTGGTTTTGCATGTATGGTGTACCTCACAGTTGTTAATAATCATGACTAATAAAGGAACACTAATTGCATTTCTCTCCAAATTACTTTCTAATTAATCGAATTTACAGTGCACTTATCAATACCCCAACATTGGGTAATCTTCCATTGACTGCAGAAATGTAAGTAGTATCTTTTGTGATACTTTTTCACTGCATTGTGGATTAGTGAATCATAAGTTTTGATGGCATCCACCATAATGAGTTCTTGACCAATATATTCCTAAACAATGCCTTAAATCAAATCCAGTATGTAAATACTTAATAGCTGTATAAGTATTACCAGTAACTGGCACAAAGTAAAAAAAAAAAAAAAAAAAAAGACCAATTACGTAAAAGTTACAAGAATGTCAGTCACCAACTTTTGGTTGTTTTTCTTTTTCCCATTCTAGAGATGAAATATTTTCCAGAAAGCAATAAAAAAAAGAAAGAAATTGGACACTGAGGAAAGATTTAGTGCCTACCAGCATGAGTTCAATCCAAAAATGTCAAAATGACCTGCCTTTAAGGCCTAGAATTCTCTTCACTGTTCTGCAAATCCCCTGCACTTCTTCCTATAACATTTACAATGTGACAAAATACTATTTGTTCCACAGACCATATTTACCTGGTGACCAATATAAAAATAAAAAATAAGCAAAATCACTTTGTATTCAATTACAGCAACATTATTTTGAGAAAATCTCCTGGTAACTGTGTCATTTATTATTACAGAAATAGAATGTATTTGGAGCTTTTAAAGATGATACTGTACACTTACAGGGAGCCACTAGAAAAATGCAGCTCTTCCTCCATCCCAGTGTTTAACTAATTAGTTAAACCTTAGAAGGATCTACAAACAAAGTTCTAGGATAAAATGTCCCATCAATGACTGCTAAGTACTACTAACCTAGTCACTTCCTTCTGCCCTGTTGCTCCTTCAACATGGCAAACATGAAATGTAAAGTTTGAGCTCTACATTAGAGTTCCAGTGAAAAATATTTGAATTTATTATATTCACTTGGGCAAATTGCTTTTTCTCTGTTCTATGCAACAGTCTGCATTATCCTCGTTCACCAAGGGAGCAATGACCCCTATCAATTTTTCACTTATTGTGATAGCATCACTGCCATGTACCATATATATTTTTTCTAGATTACAAACATTTTCAAAAGTTTTCTCTACCAAAAAAAAGAAATAAACTGCACAATGGGGCAGCAGACCATAAAATCCCAATCTGGACTATACGCAGTTTTCTAAAAGATGACAGAAAAATAGAAACTGGAAATTATATGGAGTAATATCATAGCACTTACAGTAGCTAGTGGAAAGTATCCAGTCAATATCTTGACAGTTGGTGTGCTCAAGGCTTCTCAGGAAATGCAGTGCAGTAACTAGAGAGCATTAAAAGGTATTCCTTTGCTGATCATCAAATGTATAAGTTTCCTCTCAAGTCTTGCCTGCTAGAGTTTGCACTGTTCACAGACAACTCAAATTGGACTGAGGCATTGTATAGGCATGGACTGTGAATTAGGTAGAACTGAAACCTGTCCCCTGGCTGCAGAGAAAACTTTAGGCCTAAATTTAAAATAATACAACACTGCGTGCTGCACTGTAAGAGTAGTAAGACATATGCCTCACTCTGGGATCTACCACTTTTAATAATATAAATAAATGAACCCTCAAAACCTAAAAATGAAATAAAGCTTAATCAAGCTTTGCCAAAAATTCAAAATACCGAAAACTGACAGGAATACACTCCTAAGGCCTTTGGGCTCAGACTTAGAGCTATAACTGTTTTCTAACTGAAGCAAACAGAAAAGCACCTGTTCCTCGTCATCTACTTAATATAGCTACTTTCTTCTAAAGTAAAAAGTCAACCCAAGAATCAAGGAAAGGAAGAAAAGCTTTCCCACAGCATTTTAATGCTACAGCAGAGTAGAGGGAGTTACACATTGACAGAAATACATGCTTTCTAATCTAGTAGTTTAGCGTTAGCTCTGCATGCTAAGAGCAGGGAAACTGGCAGAAGCAGGAATGCAGCCCAGCTACTTGAGCCAATGCCAAATTCCCTAAGGCACCCCCCCACTAAGCTCAACCCTTCAACACCAGCTGCAACACAGGCCTACGTGGCTCTGCCGTGGAGAGGAGGCTTCCAACTTACCCTTCACTGCCTGTGTGCAGCATTGCCGCTGCTTGCATCCCTCACACAGTACCACAAGTTCTCTCCTAAACCTCACAGATGTCACTGCATGATGCAAGGATTTTCACGGGCCTCCATGCCACAACAGGGAATCGACTGACAAAGATAAAGTGTTTCCCTGTTGCTGCAGCACGCATCACCACATTCTTTCAGTGGTTAGATGGGTACGCAGGGAACAGCATTGCTTACTTAGGCAGGACAGACATTAGCTAAGCAGGAATCCTCCATAACCATGATTATAACAAGAGAACAGCATACCTCATGATTCACCTTTGCTCCATAGTTTTGCTGTAGCCACCACAGAAACATTTGTATGCATGTATATGCTTAATCAGTTGATACTTATCAAATACAGTGGCTGCAGGAAGAAATATGCAGCATGGCTGGCAGCAAGATTCTTCACATTGCTTTGGTCAATGTGGAGAACCCCTAGTTAGCAATGGGGAGTAGAGAATACTTTTAAATCTTTTAGCATTATTAAAGCATTTTCCATCTGTAATATGCAGAGCTACTTACTATATATTGAGGTTAGGTAATCTTTAATCACTACAAGCCCAGTGTAGGCTGATACAGATTGAGAAGTATTTAATATTGAGCCTTGATTCTAAATACAATAGCTTAATAAGAAAAATAAGTACTGTATTCCTATGAAAGTGTTTCTGTAGCTGAAAACAAACACACAAATAATTCAAGACTAAAAATAGGAACTATTTTCTTTGAAAGATCCGGTAGTTTCAAATCATTCTATTTCTGTACGTGACTCACCAAAGGGGAGGGTGGGGGGTGGAAAGGAATGCCAATCTATAAAGATAAAGACCAAACCTTAAAACTCTTCACTGGAGTTTGAAAAAGTTTTGGCAATTCTTCAGTGAGGAACCTTAATAACATATAAGCAGGGCAATATTTGATTCATTTCATTTATTCTTTTCTACTTCTCAAGGTTGAAAAAAAACAAACTTGAAATGCTAAAATGAACATGATTAAACATCGCAATAAAATGTGTGGGTGTATGTGAGAAAAGAGGCTGGTGCTAGAAGGAAAACTTTGGACAGGTGGAAACAAACAACTGTTAAGCAGTATTGCACGTATGGTTCAGTAAGGACATTAATTGCCAGCTTTCAGCATTTTCTTCCTGAATATTTTCTCAAATACACTGAGAGAACTTAAAGGCAGTCTAATCTGTAATCAGCTAGTTAGCACAAGGTGCTAAGTATAGTCTAGAAACAACAATACACAGAGAGGAAATAAATAACTAAAATCAAGTAATTTAGAAAACCTTCAAAAATCATATCTTCCAGCAGGTTAAAGAGAATATATTTTTAAAAAGTAAAGCTGAGACACAAAGTCAATGAGAAATGAGTTTACTCTTGGCATCTGACTACAGAATTCAGAATTCTCTGTTCACATCAAAGAGTAAAGTTTGGGAAAAAATTAGCCAGGAATAATAAATCTTTGAGGACTGTGGATACAAAGCATTCTGTAAAAAGTGAACTGTTATTCATTATTACCACCATCATCTGGTCAATTGTGAAAATTTCAAAAGCAATGACAATATTTAGGAGATGTATTTTGTGAAATTCCTCATAAAACCCTAAAGTGAAATAAAAATGTTTCTAATAAAAAGGTATAATGTACAAAACTTCAGTTGTACTCAGAACATAATTTTAATTGATCCATCCCAATGCTCTTTTTAAAAGAGAATTCCCTGTGAGAAACAGGGTGACATTCAGAACCAAAGAACTTCATTTTAGTTTTAATCTCAACATCCGTATTAAAATTTGAAGCATTTGACTTTTACCATTGATATGCCTCTTACAATGTGTTTCTCTTTTAATGAATCTGTATATATCAAATATGGACAAAATCAGAAACATGGCAAAGAATGATGGCAAGCTAAATAAAACATATGTTGGCCCTGAATATAATTGCAACATTATGAACTAATGAAGAACAAATATGAACTGAAAATTCTTTAACAACGAATAATGTTCCAGCTGTACCAGAAAAATGGTATTCTGCATCCAGACATAATGAGAAGGCCTGTCCCCACAGCTTTGACCACTTTCTTTATGAGTTTAAACAAATTTGTTTCCAGCCTAAGCCAATAAAGAAACATCTCCAAGGTGACACTTAAAACCAGGTTACTGAAAATGATATGTATATTTTGTCTAGTTGCAAAACTAAATTCCAGTTAAATGCTTGTTAAATGCTCAGGAGCAAACGCTGTTAATGATAAATCTCCCGTACAATCCTCTACAAAACATTTTGCTAATGGAGTTAAAATTTTTACTAAATTTTACGTGGGCTCAAAAAAAATACACCAAAAAAAAAATCCCCTTGAACAAAATATGACTCTTTGTTTCAAGTCAGCTAATCTTTGACTTTTAAAATCTCAATTTAAATTAGTAGCATGAGATAAGGTACATAGGCAGGCCTTGAGATGCTGATGACATGCGAAGAAAAATGCTTAGGTATGATTGTGCAAAGGTTACTATTATAAAGGTTACAAAACTGTTGCTGCAGTTAAAATTAGTTCCTAGTTTCAGATCAGTGTGCCATAAAGGAATAATGTAGTCCGGTTATATGTTCAGAGAGAGAACTAAAACCTTTGCCATTGATGGTTGCAGCATAGGATTGTACTGCCTGTATCTTTGCCACATCAACTAAGATCAATTTTCTGTGCTATTGCCAAAACAAGGGAAGAGAGCTGCAAGAAAATCCCTTCCAAGGTGAGACAAAGGTAAATATGCAAGTAGATTTTCCTAGAAGAACCTCAAAGTTGTGCTGCTCATAGAATAAATCCTTTATGCATTATCAATGCATAAATTATCAATTATCAATTTATGCATTATCAATACCTATGAGTACCTGCTCATTGTTCTTTAAAAATAGTAACTAATTAACAAGTATAAACACCTATCCAGCAATTTCTAACAAATTCCTAAAAATAGTAACATCAATGGCCAGCTAAAGACATTCTCTTTACAGGCTAACCAATACTGCCTGCTTTTCTGTCAGGATTAAATGAAGTCTGGCTTCATGGAGAACAGACAGAAGGGAACTATTTTAAGCTGCTGGCACTGATAATATTTCTGTTTCAGAATAATGAGGATTGCTGAGAAGTGAATGAAAAGGAACTGTAATCTGTCACATCCTTTTCACCAAACTCTGCAAACTTTATATGGCTTTCTTCGATTTTATTTTTTTCTGATTCTATTCTCTCACTAGAAAAGTGACAGAAGAAGTTGTCTTCAACTGTCACTTTTGCACTGATGGACTCAGCACAGTGGCTGTCCACAGAGCCCACGCCAGGAGGATACAGTGTGCTAATTTTCAGAGAAACACATACATGTCTCAGTAAAAATAAAAGCTCCTTTCTTAATGCATCTTCCTTTAGGTTTCTTCCTTCTTCTCTTGTTAATACTGCACAGATGTGGCAGCTTGGATTCCTTCCTCGATTTCTCATCTTCAACAAAGTGATGACTATGTGTTCAATCCTTCTTCCCTTATAGTCATGACGATGCTTACATTCTCTTTATTTTATTTTTTACTTTTTGGATTCTGGTCTCTTCTTTTCCCAGAACACTTCTTTTTCAACTCTTGTATAGCCACTCCCAGACAGTTTCTAGCATGTTTAATGGCATGCATATATTGACTATTTATTTTAATACCTCCCTTCTTACACAGTAGATGAGATAAACCCCGTGCCAGACCACAACTCAAAGAAACTTTGAATATTCAAGCACACGCATATTATTAAGGCAGCATGTGATGAGGCACAGGATTTTTCTTTATAGTATGATACTTTTACAAAAGGAATAGAAATACACTGCTGTCAATTAATGCATTATGTTCTCAAAAGATTCTGAAGTATGTTGCAGAAACTCAAAACATTTGTATAGTTAAAAATACGTCAGTGTCTTAAGCCTATGGAATGAAAATAAAGTGTTGTGTTTTTTGTTCTGTTTTGTTTTGTTTTTTCCCCCGCATTTAAGTTCTAAGAGAAAGAAGCAAGAATAGGATTTACCATTCTGAATTAAGCACCACAGAATAAAGGTATTAAGTTACTCTGTGACTTTTGAAAACAATGTCTACTTTGAAAAGCTCCTAGGAATTTTTGAAAATGCCACTAAATGCACATTAGAGGACTAATTAGTCACTGTACAGAACTGTGAATACATTAAGCATTTGCAATTGCTGACGACTGTATTCTCTGCACAGACATAGCTGCTCTGAATAGCAGTGCAGGGAAGTACCATCTATGGGCAGCTTAGCCCACGCTTCTGACAGGACACAAAGGAACAATTCTGTCACTGTCACACTTGGGATGCACCAGAGGGAAGTAAGTTTAATTAGGAAAAAGGAATATGGGTAGATCAACACTGTCTCACGGCCCTGGTTGGTGTACTACTGGCTTCCGATACTTACAAGGACACTGGAATGTCCAAAGCATGTTAAAAGACTGGCTGCAAGTTAGGCAGTCAGGTGCAGCTTTTGACATCTCCATTGTACGACAGTAGTATCACACTACAGCTCAGACTGAAGCTTTGTGACTACAACAAAGAATGCACAATTCTGTTATTCACTTGCCTTAAAGACTCTTGCATATTGGGAACACGCATTATTGCGAAATCTGTGCTCTATATTAAAAAGCAAAGCACTTGCCAAACACAATAGAAAACAGTTCAGACTGTAAGATAAGACAACACACTGAGAACTAGCAACCTGTCCTGCTAATTTCCTGGACTGCCAGACTTGTACCGCATAATGCAGGTACGAGTGCTCTTGCAGAAATGTGCTCAACAGCCCACTCGCACACTGCACAGTGGCAGTTTAACACGCTAACATCTATGACTCTGTTACCGCTTCTGTCAGTATCCTCAGTTTCAAAAATTGAGGAAAATGGAAAAAGTTTGAGGACTTCCCTATTTAGGCAATTCTTCATAAGCCTTACAGATGGAAGATAAAAGATAATGTTCTTATGTGGCTATGATGTATTCATGTGTATTATTTGACAGCCAGAGTACTAAATTTGAAACCCCTGGCACTGGTTCCTACTCTATTTTGTTTTATGACTGCAGCTAGTCCCAATGTTAAATTAAATGTCTGTTTCTCACAACGCATTTAATCCAAAAGAAATAGGAGCCAAATCACTGATTTATAACAAAAACTGACTGAAGTGCAAGATGTTCTGTGCACAAAACTTTCCTTAACTTGCATAATGCGAAGATACCATTTGAAAAGGACTGTCAGAATGCTTTGAGAGACTTGCTCTCTACAAAATACAATGACTTTACAAGTGCTCACCTGAGTTAACAGGAAAAAGCGAATACAAGTCCCTACATTCATTTAATGTGAATGTATCCTGAAGTTGGGGGAGAAATGACCATACTTTTCCATCTGTTAAGACAGAAATTTTGTGTTCTGGAATGCGATCTGGGCTCCATCCATGTGTTTCTGTCCCAAGGGAAACATTACCCATTTGAAGGTCACCGAAAAGGAAGGCTAATGAAGTTTAAATACTAGTATGATCTTCTAATGTATATACTGGTTTATTTATTGCTCAGTTTAGTTTTTCACTTTAGCATGCATCACCCACGATGATCACAAAAGTCTATAAACCAAAAAAAAAAAAAAAAAAAAGAACCTTGGAAAAAAAATGAAAAAATGTTGGCTCTTAAAAAACATGCAAGCAAACGAACACTAAGTAGTGAAGAGGATAATAGAAGAGAAATTGTACTTTCAAAAACTAAGTTAAATCAATGCTTTGATTAAATATTGGTGAATGCAGACATGTTAATCTCCTCCAACTTAAATAAAAATAGAAAAGCTTCAGTAGGGTTACCAATAGAAAATCAGTTCAAAATGAACAGTAACATCCTAATGTGCATGCAAACTATTGTATTAATAGTCTAAAATTTTAAAAAGCTGTTCCTTTTTGACATAGCAGTAAACCCACCGACATGGAAGCAGTGTATACTGCCTTAGTGTATTAACTTCGTCTATTAATGGTATTAAAATATATGCTTTGAGCTAAAGATTATGATTATTGGTTCTAGGGAACACTGTTTCAGGAATATATTTCCATCTTATCTTTGTATAATGACAGTCACCAAGGAAGCTTCTCTAGCTGAATACTACAGCACATAAACATGCATCATCATCCTTTTGATTCCAGTTGTTTTTGTAGGATTGCTCTACTGACCAGGTAATTTATCCAGGAGACCCTTCATCTATTACCTCATGCTTGAGGTAATAGATGCTTTCAGCATTTTGCTAAAGTAGTGCTGTAGAATCAAAACCTAAAATACAAGAACATGCAGAATATTAAATCTACTACAACTAGCAAGTGTAACACCTAAAACACCTAAAAATAGCAGGTGGACCTGATGATGTAAACTAATCTTGAACATAGGTAAAAGTGACTTCAACGCACCTTATCATTGTGATACTTCATCACATAAAAGTAATTTTCATTACTAAAGCACTTTGAACCAGATCTTGTAGTGTGGCTTCCCTGAGCTGGAAGTCAGCTTCCACCTGCTGCCCACATCCACTAGCATCACCACATTACTTCAGTTGCTGGTCACAGCCCCTTTTTTGAAAAACTAAATCAAGGTGTACTGCAATTCAGTTGAATTCTCCCCCCAACCCCATCATTACATAGTCAACATTTGAAATGAGGGATAAGAAATTGTCCTTACAGTAGGGGCACAATCACTGCAAAAGAGCTGCTCTCTTTTTGCCCCATTTTGGACCTTATTGTGTCTCCACACAGTCATAAAAGAAGCAAAAGACTTCCTACCAGTAATATCTTAGTTGTTGATAAAATATATTACCGAAGAGTTTATTTCAGCTTCAACATATTTAGAGACACTTTCAACATTTTTAAAAGATTTGTCTTGGTATAAAATGATTTTTGAAAGCCATAAAACATCTCTCCAACGTGAAAAAAAAATATATATATATATATATCATGCAGTAAAAAAGGAAAAAAACTCTAAAACACTCTAAATCACAGGTCAGATAAATGTATAATAGAAGCATACCATGTGTGCCCCTTTCACTAATACCTGATGATTTGGACAGTATTTCCAAAGCCACAAATTCAATTTTGAAATTTAATAGAATATTTATACATTAAAAGGCTTCTAAATGTGTCCAAACACACTTAGGGATTCTGTATGCTTTCATCAGAAAGCATATATTAAAAAGTAGTGAAAGAAAAATGGTGTTTTTTATATCCTAGAAAAAGTAGAGGCAAACAAGTTTAGCTTTTTTGCAAGCAAGTACAATTTACCAAACTTTAAGCATAGTAAACTATGTAGTTATCATGAGAAGTAAACATGGCAGAGAAGAAATAATTAATCTTCAATATTGGCAATATAAATTTATCATTTGGTCGTAGCTTTACTACAATTACTGCTTTACCCACTACAATTTTTCCTGCCAGCTGCAAAGTATAATTAAGTGAAGCTACTAGGGTTTTGTTTTGGTTTTGACAGTTCTTAAGTATATAATGATGCAAAGGACATCACAAACACACATTAAGAAGAACTCTTGCTAGCATACGACTCTGAAGAACACAGAAAGTTCTCCATGATCTAGCATGATTAATGTTATGCCCTCAAACTGCATTTAGAACTTAGGTTATAACGATGCATGTTTTAATTGCATTTTTTTGAAAGGGTATATGTTGCTAATACTGACATCTTGATCTCCCAAAGATGAGTGGAATGGTTTGTCTGCCAGCAAGCACTTTAAACATGGTATACAAAAATACGCTGCTGTTGTCAAAAATCTTTGCATACTTTTCCAAACATTCTTACAGTGAGAGCTCTGTTACACATCCACTTTCTAACTTGGAATAAACATCTCTAATAATGATGCACTTAAACCGATGCAAATTTTAAACAACTAAAATATTAGGACTAACATTGCATGACACAGATTATTATGGTATAAACCTCTTTCAGAAGGTCACACTGTATAAATCCTAATGATTTAAATGGAAATGTTATCTTGGAACTGAGGAGCAGAATTTGGCTTGTAAAACCGGTATACACGCCAGTTAGTATGTAAATTTAGAAGAGCATTTCCTAGTAATACTCAGCATATGTTTTGAGGCATGTTATTATACAGTGCCTCAATTAGCCTAACATCTGAGAACATTATACCATCATACTTGTACACTGACAATGGTTTTTGAACTCACCTGGGTATGCCAAGGGATATATCTCATGTATCTCTGTTCTAAGGAATAAAGATGATTCCTAGTTAGCTGTAGAAAAGCTTGTTCATCTGTCAAGGGGAATTTTGTAAATATCCCTATGAAGTCGACAGCCTTCAACCCAAGCTGAGTTCACATCATGCAACAGCAGGTTCCGCATCTCAGTCTAGAAAGAGGGGACTGGCCCCAGAACTCAAATACGCTAACTTCACGATCAACAATATGTGTTGTCAACAGAGGGAAACTGGAATGAAAAGCAAGTATAGAAAGTTACCTGGAAGTTTATCCTTAGACAAAGATCATTCCAAGGGTAAAAATAGTCAGAGCTGTGGAACTCTACCAGGGAAGGTCTCGTTCAATATAAGAGGATCGTGCTTTCATTTATATATATAAATATATATATATATATAATATTATATATATTATACATGTGTGTAATATATCATATATATAATTAAGTACAAACACTCTACTACTTTTAAGGAATTTAATAAGTTAAATAAATTTCTACAGGGTGTGGGTAAACAGGAGTTAATCAGAATATATCTAGTGTAGGTGTACCCTCTGTGGTTAAGTCATTTATGAATGGAACACAAGTTGGAGACAAATAAAGCTTTAATGCTCTAAAGCTATGCCAACCAATAGTAGTTCATTTTAGGGTATAGGAGCTAACATGGAGAGTTAGGGTTATGACCTCCCATTTAACATTAAGCCTTTCACTCAGCATTTTTTGTCACTTCAGAAACCCCTGGGGAGAACCTTTCTATATTCTGTGCTTTTAGTGATACTGCTATCTGCAAAATACAGTGCTTTGGCTGACTGCTAAAAGACCAAGTTCTAATTATGAACAAAGGTTGTAGCCTCTGGACAGACATTTAGTCAAAGCTAATCAACAGTAAAGCCTTTTACCCTGGAAAGTAAAGACACCTTTTAGCAGTTACAGTCACACAAATGGGGCAAATATGATACGACAAATGAGCAGAAAGAATTTTTACCATTTAACCTTTACACATACTATTCCTGGTCCATACTGTACCTGATTTAAATGAGAGAATTTGCATTTAGAACAACTAGGACAAAAATCACACAAGAATAGTAGATGCTCTAAATTGAGCGAGCATCTCTTTCGCATGTCACTTTCATACATTCCTGCAAATAGTTTCAGTTTTGACTAATGTTTACTTTACAATTTTTTAATTACTTAATTAGAAAATTCCCTAACAGGTCCTTAAAGGTAGCTGAAAATATAATTCTCAGTTATCAAAACACCTGCAGTATGCTGTTTTTACTTTCGGGTTTTACAGCACAGAACACCTTAATACAATAGCTGCACATGAAATTTTCTTAAGTCAACATGGACATTGTTAACCTTATCAGCAGACAATTATTCATTTCAAAACCACAAACTGCCATCCTTAATAGTAAACTCAAGCTAAAGGGCATCCATTATATTTCAGAAGGACTCCCAAATTATTATGCATTGTTTATACCTAAGATGTGCTCTTCAGCTGCCTTTTTTTTCTCCAAACTTTTATACCATATTTTTAAAATATCCCTTCCTAAAAATGCAACTGTACTAATTAATCCTAATTTATGAAATGGGTAAATCTGGGTCCCAAATGTGACTGCTAAGGAATGTGACTTTTGACAAGTGAGAGCAAGATGAGATTTAGAATCAATATCATTTCCACTGGAACAATCTCCACCCAATTAATAGTACCATACAATAGCATGGCTTTAATTCCCTTGGTTCAATGTTGCCAAGCATAGTATAGTTTCTTACATATGTACTTCATTAAAGAAACTAAAAATAATATAAGTAACCAACATAGAAACAAAGACAAAAAATGTGTGGTAATGAGTCAAGTTATGTATGACGAAATCATTTTGTTTCATTATTACACAACCTAAAATATGCTGCTCCACCCTTTTTTTATACCATTCTTTTTCTAAGTTAAGATCCTTCTGCCTTTAAGTACTATTTTAAAGCAAAAATTTTCAGAAAGGTTGCCCAAAACAATTATTATTTTTCTTAATACTGATCAGAATACATACATTTGGTCTTGGCATTAGAAAGGGCAATTATATATTGCCTATATATCCACAAAAACTTCCCAACAAGCAGCGCAGCTTTTTACCAGGAATAATATTACCAGTACTGGTACAACATTTTAAACCAAGCATACAACAGTTTTTCATACTGAACATGAACGCTTTACAATCACAAGGGTTGTGACTGTAGGTGTTACCACGTATTACAGTGGCACCATGGTCATAGATTGGTTTAAGCTGCTAATGAAGTGATAGCTAAAGAGATCTTTATTACATCCGTGAGAGACATAGGCATGTTGGCAAAACTTCTAAGCACTGAAAGTGCAGACTTAGAACTGCAAGACAACCTGCAGGGTTCAGATTTATTCCCTCCACATCATACCTGGAAAATCAAAACCTCTGACCCAAGATAAGTAACTTATAAGAGAAATTTCAGCTGAGTTAGCCTATGCTATGAGATGCAATATGTGACAATGAACATGATAGAAAGGAGAATTGCTTTGATTTGAAACATTTTTTGGGAAACTAATATTTAAGAGCTATAATTGACAATATGTTCTTTAGCTAAGGCACTAGTATACCCACTTTCAGAATAAGAGAAACTAAATGCTCACTCAGGATTGGGGCCAGCAAATGGCAATACTTTAGTGAAACCTGGAACAGATATAAGCCAAAGGAACTGGCACAATACTGATTTTACTTACTCTCTTTGATCCTTCCCTTCAACCTCATAACTGAAAGAACAAGGAAAAAGAACTGAATTTATATAGAAATGTCCTAACCAGTTTATTGCACAGCTGATAAAATAAGCTTCACCAATTCCTTACATTTCGCAAAGGCCACCACTGTATCCCTCAACTCAAAAACACATGAACGTAAGAAAAATCAGATGATGTTGCAGTATGAAAGGTAGTTTGCATATCAGCAAAGTTGTTGCCATGATACAAAAATGACAGAAGTAACTTTCCCTGCATTTCACAGATGCTGGCACAAAGCTAGTGGGAGTTTGTAGTGACACCCGTCACGGAACAGACAAAATAAAACCCACAGATAAATACCTGTCAAAGACAGCAGTTTTAAGTATAATCTTTCAACATGTCAGTGTTCATGTATGACAGGAAAAAAAGGATAAAGCCCCCAAAGCATACAAATAGCCTAGGATTAGTACATTTGATTCTTGTTCTTAAAGAGCAAGAAGGTTGCCTGAAGCTTTTCACTTCTTGGATCAACTGGGAGAATTTATACGCTGCTGCTTGTTGGATGTCTTGGAAACGTTAGATTTTTATTTTATTTTATTTTTTTAAGGCAAAGTGGAAAGAAGAGGGAACTTTGGTCGTGAACTAGATCAGAAGGAACTTCCCCAAATAGGAGAATTATGTTAGAGGTTAGGAACCAGTGTGCAGTTAGGTAAGACAGAAACAGGATTCCAGCACAAAGCAGGCAAGAAGAGAAGAATTTTAAGTACTGGAAAGTTCAGTACAAGAACAGAGCAGAATGCAGAGATGATAAAGGCAAAGAAGATAGGCCTGCAAGCAAAGGTGGAAAGGAGCAGGACCTGTAACTAATAATACTGGTGAAGCTATTCAGTTTATCATACTATGCTACCACTTAATTTCTTGGAACAGTCTTTTTTTTTATTTTTTTTTAAGGTGTCTTATTTCACCATTTAGATCATGATTTTTGCCACACGTAACGCAAGTATTACAGCACTTGCTGTATGTAACATTTCCACTGTATTTATCAGGTTCATTCACATTTTACTTTTCACATTTCACGTTTATCTTTACTATTTCCACTCAATAAAAATATTTTTTTCTTTAAGTTTCAATTTTCAATGAAATATATTTCCTGTAATGAAATACATTTCCTCTCTGAACTGTAATTATATACCTAATCTCCTCATTCTTAGATAGATGTCATAGATGTCTTCATGGATGTCATCCACCTGCATCTGTATTATTATAGATATTTATTTCTTCCTTCACCTGTATTATTAATATTCTTCAGCATTAACATCTCCTGGATTATATTTTCAGTTCAGTACTTTTTGTCTGTTTGTTTTGTTTTTCTTTCTTCATCAAAATAGCCCACTGGAATAACATTTGTTCAAAAAGAACAATCAGCAAAAGGCTTGCGGTATTACATAAGTAATCTCCAGGGGCATTTTATAGCCAAATCTTACAATATCATGCTTTAAACTATTTTGTTATAAGCTTTCTATACCAAGCAATTAGCTAGTACTGAAGGCCTTCTCTGTCTCTCTCTCTCACCTTTCGGTACTGTGATGGCTTTTTTATCTTTTTTTTTTTTTTTCTGTTATCAGCATGTCCTTTAGGTGGCATATAGTTTCCTCAGCCTGCCTGGTTCAACTGTTGCTGACTTAGCTATTGATTGGAGCAAGGACTAAGCTGAGAGGTATCAGCAGCATAAGAACTTGCAGAAATAATAAAGCTCCTTGTTCCAGTCTGCACTTTGACTGTTACATTTTGCTTCCTCATTTGGTAAAATTAACGTGCACATTATCGCCTCTACACCGTTACAAATTCATCATTTCTGGTAAGGCATAAAAGTGTGACCCATTAAAAATACAATTAACATTAACAGCCAGTTGAGTGATAATTTAGTTTTTTAAAAGGACAGATATCCCAACATTAGCTGAATTGAAAACAAGCTGTGCTTCTTTTAATAGGAAAATATGACAGTCTTACTGTCACATCCGTGGCTCCTGCTGGCCACTTACTGAGAAAGAAAAGGACTCCTATTCTATCACGTGTCTCTCAAGCTTCAGTAGCAGCCCATAACTATCAGTGGGAGACTGGAATGCAGGACAGTGGTACTCCTGACAGAACAGGAAAAAAACAAAAAACAAAAAACAAACAAACAAAAAAACCTACAAGGCTTGGCTAGTGGGTTCTACTCTTCTTAACCAAACATCAGGTTTTCCTCACATCAGATCTGACAGGACCAGCAGGGAGTTGCTGCCTTCCTCTGCAGCACACAGCACAGTGATTCCTAGGATCATGCAGACATTTTCACAGAACAGTCCTGTGCTATAGCTAAGACTCTAGAATAAAGCTGTCTCCTATCTCTCTTGCCTTCATCCTATGACACAGAAGCATTTCAAAGCGTTCTGGTATTTCACAGCAAAACTATGTATTTGTCCCAGGATTACGTAGATTGCTTCTGTGTAGCAGGAGTTTTAAAGTACCTGTGCTTGTCAATTCTTCTGAACACCTTTTCTGCAGCCAGACTGTCACTGACTGCTGCCTCCCACTATTCCCAAAGCTTCACTTTCCTTAACCTTTCATCTTACTCAAAATTGCTGCTTCAGGCTCCTTCCCCTTCCCTGTTACTACCATTGCCTCTGTTGGCCAAATCATTCTTTGTCCTTCTCCCTTCCTTTAGCGACTCTGGTCAGAAACTCAGTCAAATAAACCCAGAAGAATTTATTAAATTGAGCAACATTTGACCTAAACTGTTCCTTCTAGACCTGCATTCCTATTTTAGGACCAAATCTTTTTTTCATTATGTACTTTTCCATTCTTGGAAGTTGGGGGAAAAAAAGGGACCATCACACACACACACAAAAATAATAACTCTTATAAGGGAAAAAAAATACATTATTAGTACAGTTTTGATAGCACTAGCCTGGAGCTTTCATGCTGTTAATAATAATAATATAATTAAAATCTCAAAGGTTAGGAAAACAAACTACAGGTAAGTAGAAACTCTGTGTATTACAGATCATTTGGTACTTTGGGAGCACAGGGGAGGTTTAGGTTGGATGTTAGGAAGAACTTCTTTACTGAAAGGGTTGTTAGGCATTGGAATGGGCTGCCCAGGGAAGTGGTTGAGTCACCATCCCTGGAGGTCTTTAAGAGACGTTTAGATGTTGAGCTTAGTGATATGGTTTAGTGGAGGACTTGTTAGTGTTAGGTCAGAGGTTGCACTGGGTGATCTTGGAGGTCTCTTCCAACCTAGACGATTCTGTGACATTACTGTGTCCATATTGTAGACATATGTAATGAGACAACTGCATTCTCTTTGTGAAATTACCCTTGTAAAATTTCAACTGGGAAAATTTTTATGCTTTCCTCCTAAAAAACAGTTGTGTAGTGTTGCTGGCACAGAATGAATACCTGCATTCCTGACATGAACAAGTGTTCCCTAAACATATACTTTATAAAGTAAATATGAGCTTTCCTGGATGAAAATCTTTATGTGAATATAAGATAGAAACATCCAGTGTAGGTGAAAGGAGAATTACTATAAAGTTTGTCACATTTCATAAATTAATGTTAACTAAATTGCTTTCTCTGATACCTTTCCAATTTCCTACTGAGTTATGATTCTTTCAGAATTAGTGAAAAAAATCAAGACAGAATAGCGAATATAGGCACTCAGAAACATTTCAAATGCTGTGTGTAAGAACAAAAGCTGGAGCTACTTGCCATGAAAGATTTGGGTGACATCTATCCGATGCCACGTGGTGGCGCTGCTAGGAACGTCAGCTCTCAAGTTTTCTGTAGCGTAACTACCTTCCTACCACGTCATTTCTTGCAAGACTGGAATACTACTGAAAAGGGCGTGAAATAGATGAAAAATAAATAATAAAATAAATACCGGCCATCCTGAACTCCTTCCCAGCAGAGGAAAACTTAATTTCAGTTGTATTCTTTGATGCAGTGTAGAAACTCTGTACAGTAAACTAAGCCAGGAGAAAATACTTCATCGTACAAAAGAACGAAATCAGAAACAATGATATCAAGCAGGTAAGAACATAACAAATATGCTTTGAAATAGAGATGCTGTGACAGTTTGTTAAATATAGAGCTGGGAAAGTCCAAAACATGGGCAAACCTTTGCAAAGGGCCCTAAGAAAAAGGATAATTGGTGTGTATCAAAGTTCTGTGCTACAGGGATTTTATTAGTCGGTATACCAACAAAGTCAGACCTAAGAAGGAAGAATTTTAGAACAAGTGGAAAGGTCACATGCTCACATAATGCCAAAGGCAAAGCAGCAGGCTTGATGGACCCACTGGCCAGTCAGAGATGACACATTCTGTATTTCTGCCATATGTTCCCAAAACAGAGTGAATCTGTTTTATCTATTTGCTTATAGCTAATACACAGCATCTTTTGTCAGCGTTTGCACCTTCGAGGCAGTACAGAAATCAGTACAGATTTTTTTTTGCAGTAATCTTTTTTTTTTTTAATTACTCTGAGAGACCTTAATAATACCACTTTAGTGGTTGATTGAGCTGATTAAATCAATTTCTGTGCAATAACTAACCAACAGCTCTCCAAATAATCTGCAGAAATCAGTTAAGGTAGCTTTTGATGCAAGAGCACAGAGACTTGGTAGAAGGGCGGGGAGAACCTTGGCAGCACAGCTAATAAATGTAATTATAATGATAAAAGCTCATAAATGGCTTCATTCTACACTGTCACTCACAGCACAACCTGCCATCACTCACTCCTGCTGCACACAATGACCTTTGTCATGCTTGAGGAAACAGCTTCCCACTGTGATTTGACTCTTACTGAGTGGCCAGATGGGGCAGTTTTGCTTCATTATTTGTGTCTGTGAAGTGGAAATGCCAACAGAAAGATTCATTACTGTCAAGATCATCTTTGCAAAGCTCCTCTGATTTATTAGGGCATAAACTGCTGTACTGGCTGTAATGAGACATAAATGTTCTGTAAGGCCTATGAACTTGAGAAGGAAATACACTGCCATCAAGAGGCTATGGGCCTAATTTATTAATGGTTTGTGCCAGTACCGTCAGAGAAAATCATACCAGCAGCATGCATTGCAGCAGTTGCAGGGGAAAATGTAACAGATTAGCCAATGACATGATTACATAAAATCATTTCCTTAATTTTTCTGAAATCTGTACATTGAAATGCAATCGAATTTCCAAATACATTACGATATTACTGCCTTTCAAATTCTGATTAATACTGAGATTATGATTTAGAGTAATAAACTGTAAGATAAGAAAAATTAAGTCTCAAGTTATCTTTTACAGAGACATCTACTGTCCAATTTCAGAATACTCTAGATTATTTTAAAGTCTACATTTTGTTAGCCTGCCCAGATTTTCTTCTTTTTTCCCATATCACAGATCTCGTCTACTTTTGTAGTTAATGCAGTACAATGCTCCTAAAACATTACAACCAGTTATGATGACAAACAAGTACTGAAGAAAAACTGAAACAATTTGTGTCTGCGATTAAGTATATGCATCACTTCAACAGAATACACCAGCTAATTCATCCACATTAAGAATAGGTAAAGAGCACTTCAGCAATACAGGTATAATTTAATATTACATGGACAAAGGGCTCTTAGTGTGGCCATGAAGATGTTAGCAAGGCTGTACAGTTGCGGTAGCACTGTTCAGCCTCAGTTTGCTAGCATTCCAACTGGTTCAAAGGCTATGGTTAAGGCTAGAGGTACTTCCTTTGGTGCTGTCACTGAATGACCTTATGCAAAATTTGCTGGATAATGACTAGAAATGGCCTGGCTTTCTGTTAATGAATAAGTACAGCATTCAGAAACGCTGTGGAAGTTGCGTTAAGCTACAAGATCACACAGATAGTTCCAGCACAAGAGCCACCACCGTGCATGGCTAAAACTTTTACAGTGTAGCCCTTAGGATCCTATGTTTCTATCAGCAATTCATTCCTCAGATTAAAAAGAAGTTTGTATAGCACATTTTAAAATTGAATCCAAATCTGCAACCATCATCAAGTCTCTTCCACACTTTCAGAGAGGATGCAACAATTATGTTCACATTCAGTTAATATATTCTAGGATAAATGTAAGCACCTAACTGAATTTACTCATCAATTTAACAAAATTATACAGAACTTCCTTATTGCAATCTCATTAAGTAATTTTGTCATGTACCTCTTCCAAAATTTAGAGACACACAGTATAGATGATTTTTTTTAATATAATTTCAGAATGTTGTTTCAGAAAAATTTTTTCAATGCATAACTTTTTGTAAGAAACTTCCTAGTTGGGAAGTATATCACAATCTGAGCAGTCATGCTCAGAAGACTAGACCTGCATACATTTTACTCTTATAATATCAACAAAACTATGTAAGCAAATTAAAAGTACAAATATATCTGCTTATGATGGCATCGTAACCTGGTCTATGACTCTAATTTAACAATCCAGTCTCACTCGGAGGGCAAGCACACTTTGTACTGATAGAGCTCCTGTGAGTAGTTCTGGGTCTTGTAGATCCTGTAGTGCTGTTAGCACTTGATTAAATATAAATGTGGGAACGAAGGCCAGGTTCTTTTGCCACTCGACAACCCATTAATAAGTCACTCTGGAGAAAGGAGGAAAAGACAAATGTTTTTTTTGAGCTACTTTCTTTTGGGAAGTCTAAATCCATTCATTAGTAGAAAAAAAAAAAAGTTCTTCAGTAGTGTTTTTAACATACTTATATGGCTTGTTTTACATTACTATTCCCTTATGGCTAATAAATGTTCTGATATTTAAAAGGCTGTGAACTAAACCAGGTGTTTACCCATCTATTTCTCACTAAATGATGTAAAGTTATCTAGACTGCTTTCTGCAAATCTGTTATTTCAAACAGTTTACTATCTTTTTTTATGCTGTAGCCTATAAAAAATGATCTTATATATAAAAATATAGAATATACATTGGATGCTAAAATAGTTATTGAATTTCCTTCTGAATCTTGACTTCCTGCTCATTTTCACTGATTTTAAAGAGAAATAATATGCCTTAAAAAAAATCCTTTTCACTGATAAACTGAATCATACAACGTTTCTTGGAGAGATAATTTGGCATCAACAGTTCAGTGCAAATGCAAGAAAACTAACAACTTGCCTTATAAGTAAGAAATTGTTTGCATTTAAAAACTATAAATAACCTCAATCATGTCTCTCCTCCAGAAGGTGAAATGAAAATTTAATAGTCATCCTTACAGTTTTCAACTCAGTTTTCCGCTGAAGTTTCCACCCTGTTTTGGGGTTACGGCTTTCCCAAGGGAATGCTAGCAAGCATTTAGCTTCAGAGACACCAAAGCCTTCCAGTGCTCCTTGCAGCAGAGAAGGAACACAATTGCCATGAAATTCTTCCACAATTTATAGTCAACTACTGTCCTTCCCAAGATATTTTGGAGTACTGTGCACCTATATAATTTGAGATGGAGCAGTTGCTGTATTAATCGTGTATGGATTTTATACAAAAGGTTTATACTCAAGGTTGGACTAGATGATCTTAGACGGCTTTTCCAACCTGTATGATTCTATGGAAAAGGGCCAATATTAGGCTTGTAGGAATGCAGTAAAAGATCTTTACCTCACCAAGACATGAAGCTTAACTGCCATTTTCCTCCTTCCATCTATAGCTCAAGACCATACTGCTACCTTCCACCATCAACATCTAGCAGGGAAGCAGTCTCAGAAATAAAACAACAAAAAATATCATTTAAAACGCATGAGAGATGGCAACATTAGCACCCCTTAGAGGCTGAGATCAAATTCTACTTTTTTTTTTCTTTTTTTTTTTTTTTTTCCCCACTCAGCAAAAGCAGCCAACAGTTATTTGAAAGTCACAGAAGTTAGCACGAAAATGAGGAACTTGTCTGCTGTATTCCTCTCTTTTTCCTGACAGCTCCTGGTGATTTAAGTCGTGCAGAGATCCTGTCCACACCCTGCTAAGCAGTTAGTCTTACAGTTAACACATTATGCTTATGGAAATGAGTAACTCGTACCTAAGAACCTATATGAGTTGCTCTGGTGCAGAGAAGCACAATGCTTACAAGGGTTCCCTACCCTGGATTGAGGAGGTTGATGGTGGGATTCACTTTTGTGAGAAAGGAACTGGGTAATTCCCTTAAAGGTTCAGTATTTGTCAGCTGAGGAGTTTGTTCTGACTGGCTGGCATTGATTAATACCATCATCTCCCTGCTCTGAAGAAAGGCCACAATTCCAAGCAACCTCTGTAAAGGCTGTGAAGACAGGAGAAAGACATTCCCTACATGCTTGCTTCTATGGGAACAAAAATGGACTAACCTCAGTCTAGTCATGTCTACTAATATGGGGAAAGTATGTGAAGATTTTATTATGAACCAAACAATTTTGAAATTTGTTTAGTATTTCCTATTGCTTATGCAAGAAGAGCATAAACAAAGACATTCTTTTAAGTTTCACCTTTGAAAACAACTGTGTATTGTATTTAACAAGTTCATAGGAAAAAAACCTACCACTTACATTGATATAACGGCCTATTAGATGTCACTGTCTCTGCGTACAAACGTAGAGCCAAGAGCATTTTTCTGGCTGAAATTGCACAAACATGACATGCCACAAAGGCATCCTCAGATGTTTGGCTCATCTCTAGTTTCCACACACAACCTTTTAAGGAGAATTTAGGTCAGCCTAAATGAAACAGTTTGTTTCAAAATGGGGGGCCATATTCCAAAATGCACTTAGTCAGCCAGTATCGTTTTTAGCCAAAAACTCAGTATTATCAGATAGGGTGCTAAGATCGCTGTACTCACAAATTTCTCATGCTGTTTGTGTATGCATTTGAATATTTTGCACAAATTTGGTTTTGGTTGCTCAAACAAATCAAAATATATTAAAAATGCTATCATAGTTATTACAGTCACTCTAATGATTTTACAAATGATATCAGTAATACTGCTAAGTTTCCATTTTGTTTTTTATGGACTGAGTTCTGACACCTTTTTTTTTTATTATTATTATTCTGAACAGTCCCAATTTCTATACAGATACTGTGTGTACCACTCAGCATGAAATGAATGATAACTCAGATACATAGTCCCAGAAGAGCAGACAACTCTCATTTAGGTAGTATTCCACTGAATAACATAGAAGAAGGTGCTATAAACCAATGTTATATAAAAAAGGAAAAACAACAAGGCAGCTAACAGGTCCCTTTGTCTTTGCAAATATTCCCTGTGTAGAGGACAAAGAGAAGGAAGCTCCTAGTGCTGTTTTCAGCTGATCAATTTTCTAAAGGCATTCTTGTGGCAGACAGGATGAGGAAAGCATTGTTACACTGGTCAAACCTCAGGCAGTGTGTACTGTCCATACCCCAGAGTTCCAGGGACAGGACTGCTGACAGCATGTATTTTCTAGCAAAATGAGGTAAACTCAGCTACAGGATAGTGGATGTCCCACATATACACCCAGCAGAGGCAGAAACACTCGACTGTACTAAAAGTTTCGACCCTTCTAAAGGTAGACGTGGTGCCTGTGGTCTCTGTGAAGAGAGATTTTAGATCCTCATTAATCCCTACCTGTCATGCAATAGCACAATGCTGCCACTAGCTATGTTCCCAACATTGCCCAGAAAAAATGCAAGCTGTACCCACACTATAGCATAGAAACAGGAGACATGAGAGCATCAGGGAGGAAAACTTTCAGCCAAATTCCATATACGTTTCTGAATGGTGGGCTGATTTTGCTTTTTCATTACAATATAAACCATTGGGTCAGATACAAACTCTATTCAAGAATACAACAGAAATCTACAACTGTCCACAATCCCCAGCCAGATTCTGTGGTCCCTATTCAAAACTGCTAGTAGTACAACCACAACAATGCCACACTGATGGTGCTCCCACAATTCGGTGACTGATGAGGGACTCTTTCAATTGCAAGTGACAAAAAAGGGAACAATCGAAAGAATATAACCAAGGCCATGTTTGCACACAGGATGAAATTAATCTTCCATGAATTTTTGTGCCTATAAAACTTGATAGCATGAATATTAGATGAAAATTAAACCCTAAAATTTGTGCAAATTTGGCCAAAGCAAATGTTTAGTTTTCACCCGTCTCTACCACAGATGTTTCAGTAGGCAGTATTTAGACAAAACTCTCATTTTGTAGAAAATTTAGCTATTCATTTTTCACAGTAAGAGCAAAACTATTAAATGTATGCTCAGTTAATTTCATTCTTGGAGATTACGTTAATAGAGTAGATGAACTACCTAGGGATTTTTCCATTCATTTGGAAAAAGGGAATTGAAAACAACTCCACACCTACTGCAGAGCAACTGCTATGAAGCCATTTTCAAGCTGTTCAAGCATGATGGTTTTTGTGGGTTTTTTTTTGCCTTTTTTTTTGGGGGGGGGGGGGGGGGGGAGCGGGGTGTAAGCACCTCTAAAGAGTCAGATGGGAACCCTGAATAAGTGACATACTGCAACTAACATACAACCCGACATTGTATGATGAGTAGCATTTCATGTGTCTGGGAGTATAAGGCATATTGTAATGGGGAGGTCAGCTGCAGCCTTAAGTTTTATAATGTTTGCTGGAAATCATATTCAGTGGGAACATCAGTCCACAGTTTGGCATCACCCTTCTACCAGGTTTGCACGTAATAATTCACCACTCTGCAGCCTTCCATGCAAGTCCATGGAAGACATTTTTCCAGCAGGAGGGAAATTTGTCCAGAACAGTGAGAAATTCCCTTTTCATTCCCCTTTTGTTTACTTTCTCATACATCTTTCCCTCCCTTATTATTTCTATTATCTCTTTCCGTATATTTTTTGGCTCAATTTTTAACTCTTGGAAGGCCTCCTAGGCAGATGGATCTAAAAAAATAACAAATTAAATTTCAGATGGTCTTCCATAGTTTACAATATATTGCACATATTTCTTCTTACAAGTTCACCTAATATTCAGGGAACAAAAAATCTAGAAGAACGAGAACGGACATTCTAGAGTTGGAAACCTGCATACAACTTTCCACTTGATGTATCAAATATATAACTTATTTCTAGGAAATGCAGGTTTAGACTGATCCAAAGTGACTGAAATATAAAGAATTAATTTAAAGAAGAGTATTATTTTATCTTCTGTCATTATATTCCATGTTTAGTAAATATTCTTCATGGTTTTACTAGTATCTCGTATTATTAAATCAACTAAAACCCACAAAGAGATCATTACTGATGCTACGTTTGCCATTATTCAAAAATAAAACATACTGCTTCATCAGAGGCTGGAAAGAAGAAACACATGATACAAAGTTCTGTGAATAACTACCGTATTTCACAATTCCATCACATTTTGTGCTTACCAAGAGGAATGACAGGAGCTTGTCTAGTGGATATGTCTGTCGTCTCCATTCATACACACTCCCAAATTTTCTTTCAGGCTTCCTAACAGCAGACAGCTGTCATTTCTGAGGGTGTTTGTTTGTGATGGTATTTTTCCTCAAACAATGATAATTTGTTCTATTTGTTTTTAAGAAGCTGAAGTGAACATAAAATGTTACCAGAAGGTGCTGAATACTTCCAGATCCTATTGAAGTATTAGAGATGTGGAAACAGACTGCAAGACTCACGTTTGCAAGACATACAATTCTCCAGAAAAACAAACCCTTATTGGCTTTTGTCTTGATTTGTCCAGAAAAGCCAGAAGTAAAAGACAAATTTGTACTCAGTAATTTATAGCTGCTTCTATTTTCACAATGAAATGCTGAACAGCAACCATTGAGATACACACTTTACTACTACAACACATTCTAAAGCCTTCAATAACTAGTCCCAAATGATCCAAAAGCCTACATGCCTTTGCAAGACATTAATGTCTAATGACATACAATTGTGGAATAAGAACTTTCTGCTTTCTAGGACATCTAACAATGCACTAAACTCAAATGTTAAAATCCTCTTAAAAACGTTTCAACATCACACAAGGAGCAACCTCTGTGACTGAGCTTAAGTCTTGAGAGGTGAATGCACAAGTGTTATCCCACAGAAACAGAACATATTTATTCAGATGTGCAAAACTGTCAGTTTTGCACAGAGACAATTACAATAGGGATAGTAGAGAGGATTATGAGATGATTGTATTTGGAATCTCATAGAGAAGAATGGGTTTTTATCAGTTTCGCAGCAGATGTCTGGACATGGAAACAGAACACAAAAGTTAAGCCTACGGAGACAACCACATCCTTCAGAAGTCAGGCTGTAGGTAATGCTGTTATGCCAGTTTGGAAAAAGTAGGTATAAATAAAGTGAGATAAACAAAATATGCTCTCAATGGGTATTCTGTAAAATGCAGAACCACTAACATAGCTCAAGATTCAACCGCTCAAAGGATCAGCAGACCCACAACAGAGTTCTAAAGACGGGATTGTTTGGATAACTTGTTTAGTTCTTAATTCAGTAAAGCACTTTAATGTATGCCTGAATCCATTGCTTTGGTTAGCTGAGATGTAATAATTCACATATGTAAGTGCTTTGCTGAAATGAATACTAATCTACACATATATGAACCCCTGCATGTAACCAATCTGCTGTACCATCTTGATATATGTGCATGTACTGTGGGATCGTTCTACAGCCAGACACCACAAAGGATAACAGAGGTACTCTGGGAAAATGGTATATATGAATAATAATTTCTTATATAAACACTGTCTGTTATACTTTCAAACCAGCAGAATTTGGCCTCTCAGAGCAAAATGAGCAAGAAATACCATTTACTATATGTAATGAGATGCCAGCAAGAGAATACTACACCAAACTTCCTCCCTTTTTAACATTCCCTTTCCAAACATCTCTTGAGATTTGATATTTAAACATGCAATTTACCAACTTTCTTAACTTAATGTAAATATCCAGCAGAAGTTCACTTAAAGCCTTAGTATGTACCGAAACAACATGGCTTATTTTAATTCAGTAAGAGTTATATAAAATAAAAGTATATGAGGATGTCATTAAAAGAAAAGTGATCCAGGAATGAACTAAGAATGGATCCTATAAACTAGGTAGAAATATATTCGGCGTCCAGATGAAAATGTTTGAAAACATTTTTTTCTTTGTGCTGGTCTATAGTTTTCCAGGGTAATTAGCAATTACTCATAGGCTACTGCTATAGTCTTACCTCACCAGACTAACAACATATCTGACAAATTGGTTAGGAGAAGATATACCATTTTTTTTTATTTAAGCCTCACCATTGCACTGCCTTTGCTACTGGTATTACCACATGTAACTATAAATATTCTTGTTAGACATAAAAAAAACTTAAACCCTATTGATGCTTGCCCACTATATAATATTGTTTGTAGAATGCAAGATTAAGTCAGAATCAAAGGAATTAAATTTGAAATTCTATGATCTATAATACCATTTAATAAAGGCTATAAAGAAAACCTAAAACATCATAAGGACAGCCTTCAAAAATGTACTCCAAACTACTAAGTTTTCACTCTTCTTTGTCTGCAGAATCAGTGAACAAACAGAAGCTTTCACTTAATATTCTTGTGCTGCACAGAACAAAGTATCTATAAAGGAAGCATGTTTATAGATCCGCTATATCATTACTGCAGGCTGTAGGCGAGAAGCGGATGACCAAGCATAACCCTAGCTTTTTTTCACCATCCTTTTACACCAAGGAAATATAACTTTGAATACAGACTCTGGTAATTTCAAATACTACCAGAAGCCAAACTTTAAAACAAGTTACATAGGAAGATATTCAATCCAGCTTCATCTTTGGTTTCTTACTATCTGTACTTTTTATTTATTAATCCAAATTAATTGATTGGAACACTGTGTTATCTCTTTATTATTAAATGCAAACAAAAGGGTTTTATATGCAACTATGATGACTTCCTTGCTGAAGGATTACACACAATTAACTCTATACACTCTTTACATTTTACAAAGACTGTAGATACCGGTCTAAAACAGAACAGCTCTGAACCAGACTCCAACATCTCTTTTCGGCGGTTATGTTTAAGTGAGAAGATGTATACATTATAAAGAGAAGTAATTTAAAACAAGCAGAGTGTGAACTGTATCCTGGCTTTCAGTATAATTGCACCATTGTTGACTTTAAACCACATGAACTAAAATACAGTTTTTATCATGCTGTTGAAGACCTTCAAGAAATAAGACATCTCACTATTTCCTTAAGTGGGTTATATAATTCTTCACCCCAAAAATCTGTCTAAAGAATAGACATAGTCCACAGAATTAAATGGGCATATTTGTACAATTACTATGCCCACTTTAACTGTCTTGCTTCTGACATAATTACTTCACAAAAAAAAATAAAAATCAAGACCTTAGACTGCTTTAAGTATCAGGTCACGTTTTATTATATTCATTTGTTGAACTAGTAAACAGAATCCATAATATATCAAGTTCTTTTTATCAGATTTACTTAAAATACGTTGGTCTGTCTTGTTAATAATGGCTTTCAGCCACATATTTCAGTGATTTGGAGTTTATGCCAGATTCAAATACTGATTACTTGCAGTCATCTAGGCATGTCTTATGTACACATATCTTAAATTTTGGAACTCTTTCTTTATGTCTCCACAATGTACTACGTAAAAATTAACTTTTTTTTTTTTTTTCAAGCAAAAGCTATGATTTTTCTGTCATTGATATTCACAAGTTCCTGAAAAATACTTTGGACAATCTGTTTCAGATTGTTGATTATTCTCTATTTTGACTGCCCATTGTTTATTAGCTATTCTCTAAGACTCCTGGTTTATTTTGTATCTATTCCTGATTATATGGCAAACATTAACAGGGTAATGGCACTTAGGATATATATTTACACTGTGTATAAATGATCGTCTCAACTAAAATTCTTAAAACATTCAGAAAGCATTAGTCACTATATAATTCTAGCCAACCATGTAACTCTGTATGAGAGGCACTAATCCTTCCTCTGGCAATCCACATACACCCTGAGGATAAGATTCAATTACCCTTATCTTCACAGAAAACACCTCTCCACTTTTTGGTTTTAAACACTGCAGAAAAAGTTTATTTATGACAAATTAAACTGGTATTAGCCTAGAAAAGAACTCTTAAATTCTTGGAGTGACATGTTAAATACAAGCAGAAATAGAAGTGACTAATTCACAGACAGCATTATAGCAGTTCTGACTCTCTCTTTCTTTTAAAGAAGTAATAATGCAGAAAAAAAAAAAAAAAACTTTAAAACTTTTTTTTTCCAAAAAAATGCAGATGGGGAAAGAAACTAAGACTATATCATTTCTTTGAGGAGTTGCTTCTCTTTAACCCCAAATCAAGAACTTTTGTTTAATCTCATAACCAGTCTTTCATCATACTGCAAGAGAACCTAAAACCAGCTAATTAAAGTAAGTTATGTCATAGCTTAAAAGACCTATAAAGTGTCTGGACTTTCTTTTGTTCTTGAGATAACCAATAATAAAACATACGGTTTGTGTAACAGTAATAACATCCGCCTTTAAAGTACTTCAGTCTTTTTAGAAAAAAATCAATTTAATAACATCCAGACAACACTGCAGTCAAGACATTCAATTTTCTCTACTAATGTTCCATGTTGCCAACATCAGCAGGTTCCTAAGCTACAGAGACTTGGTTAAAAAACTGCAGAATGCTTTGCAGCATTGTGGAGAGCAGACAAAAAAAAAATGGTTGCAATGCCAAAATACAGCTGCCCATCTTGTTGATGCTGTAAAAACAGGCTACAAGTTGATTTCACGTTTGTCTTTAGGATTGTTTTAAGATAAAGCAAATGAATATGTGTCATGTTTTCATCTTCCTTTTTTTGAAGGGTAGGGAAAGCATTTTTTCCCATCCTCTGGCAGAATCTAAATGTTTGGGGAATTTTATGCATAGCAAGAACTCAGATTCATTTCATATACAGCAGTTGAAGCCAATAGATTTGTTGGTCTTCTTTAAAATCACAAAACATATGTTTAGTTAAAATATAAAATAAAAATGTAACGTGAATTGAAATAAAGATCTTTAGTGATCACATGACAACTAGGCAACAGTAATGACTTTTAAGTATTATATGAGAACATAACTGTGTATAACTAAATGCACAATAAACATTGATCCTGTGAAAGTATACATTAAAGCCTCACATTGATTATTATTGCCTGCAAACACAGCATATTATGAAATCAAATCTAAATCCAGCAAATTTTGAGATTCTAATATCACTAAGGTTTTTAAGGCATTTCTCATACTAATACAAAAGGATTTATTAGATTATTTTCCTCTGCAATATCACAGCTTACTAAGAACAGTCTTGCTATATTTACAATGTCAAAATATGTTAAATATTATTTAAGTAGTTTCTTTCAATAACACATTTATTTATGTTCAGTTGGTAAGCTTTGATAATATCTCTGATTTCATCATAATGTGCTAGAGCATTTCATCAAGATTTGCTTGATTAACCTTCCTGGAATTTTCCAATACAAAGGAATTAGGACTGCGTTGTTTAAGAAAAGACAATTACTACGTACTTTCTGGGAGCAAATCTGAAGGAACAGTATCTTCTCTTGCCTCCCTCCCTGCCCCCTTCCTCTCAAAAAAAAAAATCAAAACAAAATCAAAAAACCCTCCTTTCATGCTTAGAATACAGTACCTACTGAAATATATACGTAATTAGACTAGTATGTGGGAGATAGAGGCACACAAAACAAAGAATGAAAATGTTCCTTCTTTCGAGGAAACAGTCTAGTAGATAATTCTGAATAGCCTTTCAATAACAATTCTTTAGCTCTTACACAAAATCAGGCTGATATCTCAAAATAAAAACAATCACTTAAATTAAGCTACTTTTGGAATTTACGTGGAGCCACATTATTCAAACTATTACAACACAATTTTTATTTAATATATTATCACTAATACATTATTAAAAAGAAGCTGTTTTTTATCGGTTGTCAGACAGGATACATCTGCAATGACATGCAATGCCTTTTGGAAAGATGTGTCTTGGAAAAGAACAAAATATTAATTTCTATTTACGTGGTGACTATGTTTTCACTTCCCACTTTTAGTGATTGCCACTGACAAACTGGCAAAACCTTCACAGCTGTATGAAGAATTTTGCTTATAGAATTTGTTCATTTCTATAAGAGAACAAGAAATTTCTTCTGCAATTAGTGATGACTTATTTAATATTATCTAAGATTATATAACTGAAATGGGTACTTTGCTGACAGGGTAATTGAGGTACACAGAAACTTAAGAACTTATCTGAATTAGAGCTATTACTCTGTCCATCACTATCCACCAGAGTATCAAAGTGACAGGAAAAAACATAAATTATAAGAAAGATGGCAAAGTAAGGTAGAATGGAGAACAAAAAAGCTGGAGAGAAAAAACACTAAGCAGTTCAGGGGTATGCTTTATAAATATTTTAGATGGCTTTGGAGAGAATGTAGTATAAAAATCGTGCAGTGCAAAAACAGAGGATTGTGAAGTGCACTGCATGGATAATTTTTAGGCACACTGTCATTAAGAATATTTATGATACTGCATTGTCAAAAATTCTTCCTTTCTAAAACAACAAAGCCAACAAAGACTGAAAACTAATGCATTGAAGCATGCACACAAAAATCTTTTAGCCTGAAACATTTCAGTATGAAAGATGTAAAAGATAATAAATTGATTTTTTTTCATTTCCTAATATACAATTTTTAAAACTGCATAATATATTAAATACAAGAATTGCATAGAATAACATATATGAAGTAAAAGCTGCTCCCTAAACATTATGTCCTTGCTAAACAAGGTAGAATCCTTCATGCTAGGCCTCCACAGAAGAAAGTATCTCTAGCAAGTTATTTGTCCTACTGCTCATTGCAATAGTTATGCTAATTATTATCTCAGATATAGCCATTCCTTCTGTCCTGGTTCCAGTTAGGACAGAGTTAATTTTCCTCATAGTAGCTGGTAGGGTGCTATGTTTTGGATTAGGATGAGAAGAGCGCTGATAACATGCTGATGTTTTAATTGTTGCAGAGCAGTGTTTACACCAGGCCAAGGACTTTTCGGCTTCTCGCTCTGTCCTGCCAGCGAGCAGGCTGGGGGTGCAGCAGGAGCTGGGAGGGGACAGACCCAGGACAGCTGACCCAAACTGGCCAAAGGGGTATTCCATACCATCTGACATCATGTTAAACAAATTTTTAGGGGTGGCTAGCCGGGGTGGGGGGGCCGGCTGCTTGGGGATGGGCTGGGCATCGGTCAGTGGGTGGTGAGCAATTGCATTGTGCATCACTTGTTTCATACACATTATTATTAGTACTATTATCATCATTATTATTATTATTATTGTTATTATTATTTTCCTGTCTTAATAAACTGTCTTTATCTCAACTCACCGGCTTCACTTTCCCGTTTCTCTCCCCCATCCCAGAGAGGGAGGGGGAGGGTGAGCGAACGGCTGTGTGGTGTTTAGCTGCCAGCCGGGTTAAACCACAACAGTCCTTTTTGGCGCCCAACGTGGGGCACGAAGGGTTGAGATAATGACAGATCTGACCAGTGTGTGTTAAACTAAAATTGGTATAACTATTAGACCTGCTTAATAGTTGCTAGTCACAATGTTGATTGCTTTAATCTCAAGTCTGCTGTGCCTGTTTTCCAAATTGAGTTTTATAGCACGTTACTTACTGTATGTGCTCCCTGTCATGCTGTTTCTCATTTCCAGGCCCTGGTTTAAGATCGTTACGGTACTGTGCAGTGTAACAATGGCTTATGAAATGATGAGATTTCTGGTCGTGACTCTAACCTGGTATTTGTACTCAGCACTGTCATCAACTCTATACTTCGGAAACCATATCTCGAACTATTAACAATTACACCTATTGCCTTTTTTCGTCAGGGAGCCAATCTGTGGAGGGACCAGGGGAAGGTATCTTTTCACACTTGTTCACTCTCCCTTTCTCCTTCACCATCCTCTTATCCTCCGAGCTAGTTACAGTAGTTCTCCAAGATGTTGAATATCCTTGGGATACTCAGACCAGCATGTTCTTGTTGTTATGTCTCCTGAATGCACTTTAGGTTTTGTTTAAGGTTAAACAACTACTTAGGAATCTCATCCAGAGATCTGTCATGAGGCGAGATAGTTGCGAGTGGCAGGGAGTGTGGGAGGATATGGGCAGGTTTCTAGAACAGTGGACACCTCCAGTGTTTTGGAAATTCACCCCTGAACAACTGCAATATCCTAAAAAACTGGTAGAATGCTTGAAAAAAGGGTGTCATGACTCCGGCAGTTCCAAAGTGACACAAATCACTGTAGCATGCTGGGGTCTGGCCTATGCCTATCGAGCTGCAATTGATGCTACTATCAACCTAGTGACAGACCCTGCGGCCACTCCAAGTCCTGTGACAGGTCCAACGGCCACTCCAACCCCTACGATGGGCCCTGCAGCCGCTCCAGCCCCTGCAGCTGCTCCATCTCTCGCAGCCGCTCCAGCTCCCGCAGCCGCTCCAGCTCCTGTGGCTGGGTCAGAGAAACGAGCTGTAGCAGTGCAAGTTGCCCCTGCAGAGGGTATTCCAACCCCTGTGGCAGGCCCTGTGGCTGGGTCAGAGAAACAAGCTGTAGCAGTGCAAGTTGCCCCTGTAGACAAGGTGATAAAAATGGTATAGAGATTCAGGTTGTTTAGAACGCAGAGAGTCTTCTGCTAGGTCTAGGTATAGAGAAGACGAGGCTGGGCCATCAGAGGTGCAGGAGGATGAAGATATCGAAAAATCAACAGTAATTACCCGAAACCTATACCAGCGTGAGCTACGAGATGTGCGAAAAGATTTTGGTCGCTGCATAGGTGAGCAGCTTGTCACCTGGCTGCTCCGGTGCTGGAACACCGGAGCCAATTGTGTGGAATTAGAGGGGAGGGAATCCAGATGGCTGGGATCCCTTGCTAAAGACGCAGGCATTGACAAAGCAATTGGAGAGGGAGCATGAGCTTACAGCCTCTGGAGGTGTCTCCTGTCAGCTGTGAAGGAAAGGTATCCCTTCAAGGAAGAACTTGTATGTCTACCAGGCAAGTGGACCACTATGGAGAAGGGAATTCAGTACCTGAGGGAATTAGCCATATGGGAGGTGATTTATGAGGACCTAGACAAGGGACAAATATCCACAGATCCAGATGAAGTCAAGTGTACATGACCCATGTGGCGGAAGTTTGTACGGAGTGCACCATCATCATATGCCAGCTCATTGGCAATAATGGCCTGGAAGGAGGATGAGGAACCCACAGTGGATGAAGTGGCTAAACAACTCCAGCAGCATGAAGAAAGTCTCTCCTCTTTCCTACAGGCCTGCATCTCGGCTGTGGAGAAACTTTCCGAAAGCATCCATCAACTAAAAGAGAATACTTTGGAGAAACTTTCTGAAAAGGTCCACCAACTTGAAGAGAGATTATTTTCCTCCCCACCTGTACAAACCAGTGTCTCAGCTACTAGGAGTAAGCATTCATCCGTGCAAGGAAGACAACAAAGAGGGTACACACCCAGTGCCACCCTGTGGTCTTACCTACGTGACCATGGAGAGGACATGAGAAAACGGGACAGAAAATCTACCACGACCCTAGAGGCACGGGTACGTGAGTTGCAAAAGAAAACAATCGGGAAAAAGGGGTTCTCTGAAAAGTTTGCTGCTCCAACTTCCAGCAGGCAGTCCTTTAAACACAGAAACGAAGATTCTGACCAGGACTAGAGGGGCCCTGCCTCCAGCCAGGGGGAGGAAAGGGACAATTGAGTTTATTGGACTGTGTGGATTCGATGGCCTGGCACGTCAGACACACAGAAGTATAAGGCTTTAGTAGACACCGGTTCACAATGTACTCTAATGTCATCAAGCTATAAAGGGCCAGAGCCCATCTGTATTTATGGGGTGACGGGGGGATCCCAGCAGTTAACTGTATTGGAGGCTGAAGTGAGTCTAACCGGTAATGAGTGGCAAAAGCACCGTATTGTGACTGGCCCAGATGCTCCGTGCATCCTTGGCATAGACTATCTTAGAAAAGGATATTTCAAGGACCCAAAAGGGTTCCGGTGGACTTTTGGCATAGCTGCCTTAGAGACAGAGGACATTAAACAGTTGTCTACCTTGCCTGGTCTCTCAGAGGACCCTTCTGTTGTGGGGTTGCTGAGGGTTGAAGAACAGCAAGTGCCAATCGCTACCACAACCGTGCACCGGTGGCAATATCGCACCAACCGAGACTCCCTGAGTCCCATCCATAAGCTAATTCGTCAACTGGAGAGCCAAGGAGTGATCAGCAACACTCATTCACCTTTTAATAGTCCCATATGGCCAGTGCGAAAGTCTAATGGTGAGTGGAGACTAACAGTGGACTATCGTGGCCTGAACGAAGTCACGCCACCACTGAGTGCTGCAGTGCCGGACATGCTAGAACTCCAGTATGAACTGGAATCAAAGGCAGCCAAGTGGTATGCCACAATTGATATCGCTAATGCATTTTTCTCCATTCCTCTAGCAGCAGAGTGCAGGCCACAGTTTGCTTTCACTTGGAAGGGAGTCCAATATACTTGGAATCGGCTGCCCCAGGGGTGGAAACACAGCCCTACCATTTGCCATGGACTGATCCAGTCTGCGCTGGAGCAGGGGAAAGCTCCTGAACACCTGCAGTACATCGATGACATCATTGTGTGGGGTGACACAGCAGAGGAAGTTTTCAAGAAAGGGAAGAAAACAGTCCAAATCCTTCTGAAGGCTGGTTTTGCCATAAAACAAAATAAAGGACCTGCAAGAGAGATCCAGTTTTTAGGAATAAAATGGCAAGATGGACGTCGTCAAATCCCAATGGCTGTGATCAACAAAATAACAGCTATGTCTCCACCAACTAGCAAAAAAGAAACACAAACTTTCCTAGGTGTCGTGGGGTTTTGGAGAATGCACATTCCAAATTACAGTCTGATTGTAAACCCGCTCTACCAAGTAACCCATAAGAAGAATGCTTTTGAATGGGGCCCTGAGCAACGACAAGCCTTTGAACAAATTAAGCAGGAAATAGTTCATGCAGTAGCCCTTGGGCCAGTCCGAACAGGACCAGATGTAAAGAATGTGCTCTACACCGCAGCCAGGGAGAATGGTCCCACCTGGAGCCTCTGGCAGAAAGAACCTGGGGAAACTCGAGGTTGACCCCTGGGGTTTTGGAGTCGGGGATACAGAGGATCTGAGGCCTGCTACACTCCAACTGAAAAGGAGATATTGGCAGCATATGAAGGAGTTCGATCTGCTTCGGAAGTGGTCGGTACTGAAGCGCAGCTCCTCCTGGCACCCTGACTGCCAGTACTAGGCTGGATGTTCAAAGGAAGGGTCCCCTCTACACATCATGCAACTGATGCTACATGGAGCAAGTGGGTTGCACTGATTACTCAGCGGGCTCGAATAGGAAACCCCAGTCGCCCAGGAATCTTGGAGGTGATTATGGACTGGCCAGAAGGCAAATACTTTGGGATATCATCAGAAGAGGAGGTGGTCCATGCTGAAGAAGCCCCACTGTACAACAAGCTACCAGAAAATGAGAAGAAATATGCCCTGTTCACTGATGGGTCCTGTCATATTGTGGGAAAGCATCGGAGATGGAAAGCTGCTGTACGGAGTCCTACACGACGAGTTGCAGAAGCTGCTGAGGGAGAAGGAGAATCAAGTCAGTTTGCAGAAGTGAAAGCCATTCAGCTGGCTTTAGATATTGCTGAATGAGAAAAGTGGCCAGTTCTCTATCTCTATACTGATTCATGGATGGTAGCAAATGCCCTGTGGGGGTGGTTACAGCAATGGAAGCAGAACAACTGGCAGCGCAGGGGCAAACCCACCTGGGCTGCTGCATTGTGGCAAGATATTGCTGCCCGGGTAGAGAACCTGGTTGTAAAGGTACGCCATGTAGATGCTCATGTGCCCAAGAATCGGGCTACTGAAGAACATCAAAACAACCAGCAGGTGGATCAGGCTGCTAAGATTGAAGTGGCTCAGGTGGACCTGGACTGGCAACATAAAGGTGAATTATTTATAGCCCCATGGGCCCATGAAACCTCACGCCATCAAGGCAGAGATGCAACATACAGATGGGCTCGTGATCGAGGGGTGGACCTGACCATGGACACTATAGCACAGGTTATTCATGATTGTGAAACGTGCTGCAATCAAGCAAGCCAAACGGTCAAAGCCTCTTTGGTATGGAGGACGATGGCTGAAATATAAATATGGAGAGGCCTGGCAGATTGATTACATCACACTCCCTCAAACCCGCAACGGCAAGCACCACGTACTTACAATGGTGGAAGCAACCACCGGATGGCTGGAAACATATCCTGTGCCCCATGCCACCGCCCGGAACACTATCCTGGGCCTTGAAAAGCAAGTCCTATGGCGACATGGCACACCAGAGAGAATTGAGTCAGACAACGGGACTCATTTCCGAAACAACCTTATAGACACTTGGGCCAAAGAACATGGTATTGAGTGGGTGTATCACATCCCCTAACATGCACCAGCCTCCGGGAAAGTTGAATGATATAATGGACTGTTAAAGACTACACTGAAAGCAATGGGTGCTGGGACATTCAAAAATTGGGATACACATTTGGCAAAGGCCACCTGGCTAGTCAATACTAGGGGAATCTGCCAACTGAGCTGGACCTGCCCAATCAAACCTGTTACGCACTGTAGAAGGGGATAAAGTTCCTGTAGTGCACGTAAGAAACATGCTGGGTAAAACAGTCTGGGCTACTCCTGCCTCAGGAAAAGGCAAACCCATTCGTGGGATTGCTTTTGCTCAGGGACCTGGATGCACTTGGCGGGTAATGCAAAAGAATGGGGAGGTCCGGTGTGTACCTCAAGGGGATTTAATACTGGGTGAGAATAGCTCATGAGTTGAATTGTATTACGTTAATTATTATATAATACTGTATGTCATCACTACCATGATTGCTATATACCATAGATGAAAATGGTGATTAATTAGAATGTATTGGAAAGAGTGTAACCTGAGCATGACATAAATGGTATGGAATAAAGGGTGGATATAAAGGATTGTTGTGGTTTAACCCAGCCAGCAGCTAAAGACCACACAGCCGTTCGCTCACCCTCCCCCCTCCATCTCTGGGATGGGGGAGAGAAACGGGAAAGTGCAGCCTGTGAGTTGAGGTAAAGGCAGTCTATTAAGACAGGAAAATAATAATAACAAGAATAATAATAATAATAACAATAATAATAATTAGTACTACTAATAATAATGTGTATGAAACAAGCGATACACAGTGCAATTGCTCACCACCCGCTGACCGATGCCCAGCCCATCCCCAAGCAGCCGGCCCCCCCACCCCGGCTAACCACCCCTAAAAATTTGTTTAACATGATGCCAGATGGTATGGAATACCCCTTTGGCCAGTTTGGGTCAGCTGTCCTGGGTCTGTCCCCTCCCAGCTCCTGCTGCACCCCCAGCCTGCTCGCTGGCAGGACAGAGCGAGAAGCTGAAAAGTCCTTGGCCTGGTGTAAGCGCTGCTCTGCAACAGTTAAAACATCAGCATGTTATCAGCGCTCTTCTCATCCCAGCCCAAAACATAGCACCCTACCAGCTACTAGGAGGAAAATTAACTCTGTCCTAACTGAAACCAGGACACCTTCCCACATGGAATATGAATATATATATATATATATATATATCACATCATTTTGTGAAAATAGTCAGCCAACTGTTACAGAGAATTCTCTCCTTATAGATTTCATAAGATACAGACAGTTTCACTGTGTTCTCTTTTGTTTCTTAAGAGACGAATCCTTCTAAGAGAATCTGTAAATTCCTGTGAATGCAGTGTTTGCTAGATGTAGCAAAACGTTACCATGAAACATTTGAGGACATAAGAACTTACATTAGATAATACCCCTGTGAATAAGAGAGGAAAGACTGGCCACAAAACATTATTATTTTTTATTTACTTCACTGTCAAGGTATCTTTCCAGAGGAATAGTCACAAAGTCACTCAGTCATATCAAAATTGAAAAGGAGATAAAATTAGCAGGTGGGGGGAAGACATCAGAAATATGGATTCAAATCCCAAAGATAGTTTAGGCTTAGACATATTCCACATATACACTACTTATATTCTTTCTTTAGTTTCTTTAAAAGCTCACTAAAGTTGAGATATTTCTAGATTCCTTAAATGAAAATTTTTCATACATCATCTGAGAATGGAAATCTTGTACCATCAAAAAATTTAATTGGCGAAATTATTAACAGGAAATAATGAAGCATATAGTTTAAATTAACACTTCTCAGACCACTGCTATAGGGAATTAGGTATAAATATAATTTGTATATGCAAAAATCTGTAAACTACTTAAAACAAAACAAAAAGTGGAAAAAAGTTTGCCTATGTTGTGTATAAACATTTGTATCTCAATAAGCAGTTATTAAAATACTTTCAAGCTCAGGTTATAGTTATCTTGTTTATCTCAAAAAACATTCAGAAAGAAATGTGAATACAAAGGACAGTTCAAAGTAGGATTTAAGAGCTATAAGACTGTTACTACCAGGCATTTATACAAACTCATCCACCTGATTAAGGAGTTGCTCACATTTACTTAGAAGAAATACGTAACATATAACTTGTCTGATAAAAACAGGTTCCCTTTTGAATACTTAAACAGCTGGAAAACAAGCTACAGTCCAAGTATGTCTCTGATATTACCAAATAAGTCTGGAAACACCTAACAGATATATATCATAAAGCCCTAAGTTTCTGAACGCCTAATTACTTAACAACAACAACAACATCAATTAAAGCTGTGCCCCCTTAAGAATAACACATTTTGAAGAGTAAACACGGAATAAGAAAGAATAATAAGCATGACTAAAAAACTAGTACTTTTTCCCACAGAATACTGAAACCTCACACGGCACACATGACTTGCTCAAACTGCACTTAGAACAGTGTTGTTACTCCTTCCACAGGCATATAACACGGCACTATCTCAAGCTACAAAAAACAAAAAAATAAATCATAAATAATCCAAAATTTATTTTATCAGAATATATTGAATCATAGATAGAAATTATTTCACACACAAACAAAAGGACCACTGCAGATTTATCATCAGGAAAATTCAAGGCATTTCTGCATTGCTATACAACATCCACACGTGTCACAACAAGGTAATTAAATTCTGTGCAAATTTCTGTATACAGATTGATAGAATCAAATACAGTTTTAATAAAACTTCACCGATTGCCAAGTATACCCCTCACTCTACCAAAGAAAGAGAAAAAAACGCTTAGTGCTACATCTGCTCCTTCTCCAGTCATGGTAAACTATTCAAAATCCACAACAGAGTACACACCCCTCTCTAGCTTCAAAAAGCACTGAATTATTAATGAATATTTTGGGATAAAGAAAAAAAACGTTTTTATGTTTAATGATGTCCCACATGGGAAGCATTATATAATGGACAAAAATGTACCATGGAGAGAAATATATCCTTAATATCTTATTATCCTAAGTTCACTACTACAGTAAAAAGCCACCTCTATCCTCAAGCAATATCACATATCACATTTTTGTCATTAGTGAAACATCCAGTTATCAAAAAATATTTTTAGATCATTAGAAAGATTGTAACTGATTTTTTAGTACACATAGACTTTATATTGCACAAGAAGCTTTGGGTTTCCCTTTAAATAAAGGTGATATTATACTTACTTTTCTGTCTGGCCAATTATATTTTGCAAATATCGTATCATATGTGTCCACAGCTCCATCAGTAATCAACATTATGGCTTGGCTGCAAATACTTCCTTGTCCTGTGTGGTTGAACTGTGAAAGGAAACATTAATTTTGGTACAACATTCCTACTAGATGAAAGTAGATGGCATCCCACTGGATAAACACAGATCTTGTCAAATCCCTAGTATGCTGAGAAGTAGGGGGAAAACTCTCAGGTTGAAAGCATTTTATTATAGATACGTTCTAACTGAATTATAACTTGAATTGTGTAACAGAATAAGGATTTGCTATCTATGCCCATTTTATCAGCTTTTAAAATACACTGAAACATAGATAAATATAGTACCTCCTCAAATTAAAAGTCTAAGTAGAAAAGAAAGGAAACTATACTTTTTCCATTTTAGATAAATGATATGTACTCATTCATACACATATGGTCTGTTCTGATATAATTTTAAAAGTACGAGCTACAAAAAATGAAGTAGCAATGAATGACTGATAATTTTACTGTGAATTACAGAGGATACACCAGTTAGAAACATAAAACTATTCATATGGCATTTGTATTCACTCAGGATTACATTCCATACATTATTTTTCATAAAATGTTAATCTGAGAGGACCAAGCCTCCCATATTCTCATATTCCTCAAAATGAATGTGCATATGTAATTAAAGTTGCTGAAGAACAGTACTAGAGCACAGGTACTTAGACAGAAATCAACATATCTTTGGAGTATGCAAGGAATGTTTCATCACTGCACTGAGAGAGGATTTTCTCTTGGTCAAAGAGCCAGTCACAGTTGGGCTGAGCCATCACATAAGTTTTGATCTCTTGATTCTGTAGTTGGCAACAGAATCTGAGTAGTAGTCTAAATCCATTTTTCTCTAATATATTCTTATTCCAGAATAGGTTCTTGTTTATCTGTTATTTTATATATTTAAGGAACTTGGGTGAAACATCTAGCATTAGCAACAAAATGGAAAAGTTTACAATTTATTTCCATTTTAGTTTCTATGTACTGAACATTAAAAAAAAAAAAGTGAAACTTGTAGCATTGTAGACAACTCTATTTTTATAGGTTGGGCTAAAATTTGAATATAATGATAATGAATGAACAATTCCCTTTGCTCTTCCAATTCTCTTCCTACGTAGTTTTCAGGTATGTTACCAACTTTTAAGTTGTTCAAGTTCTTATCCTACCACCTTTCTCTTGGTACAGAGAAAGCCAAATATTAATTACCCGTCTACCTTGTTCTGCCTCACCAGCCTATCTGTGCTGAGTAGTCCTCAAAAAAAAGGTAGTCTGGATTCAGCAATTTTTTCAGCAAATTTATTCAGAGTATTCTAGTTTGATTTGGGCTAGCGACTACTGTCTTTAAGCTTTCTGAAGTCTACTTACTCTCACTTATTTGTTGATCCTCCCAGAACTCTATAAAACCTTTTTAAAACCTTTTTGTAAAAACAGGTTCTTAACTTCTAAAAATCTCATCTTTGTAAATATGCAAATTTCCTACTTGTAGTAGGAAAGGGAGTGGATTGTGGGTTACAGCAGAACTCTGTTCTCTTTTCTTCTTCCTTTTCTACATACGAGCAATCCCATCCACAAATATTATTCAACAACCATCTTTATCACCTTTTGATCAAATGGGAACATTAGCTAACATGCTCTGGCTGCAGAAACACATTACCTAGAAAGCCCACATTACTCAGGGCTTTACAGTGAATTAGCTAGATAGGTCACTGCCTGTGAGAAAGCTGTCTGTGATACCTGCAAAGTAATTTATCCTTAAAATTCTTCAGTCATGCCTGTTTTTCCAGTCTTACCCACACACAAAACTATTAAAGTGGGATTCCTTAATTAGTATGATCTTAAATGTATTTCCTCATAAAGATGAAGTTATGTAGTCAAGAGATATATTCAAACAGAATGGTTTGGGTTTGAAGGGACCTTAAACACCATCCAGTTCCAATCCCTCTGCCATAAGCAGGGACACTTCTTGCTAGATCAGGTTGCCCAAAACCCCGTCCAGCCTCACCTTGAACCCCTCCAGGGATGGGGCATCAACAACTTCTCTGGGCAACCTGTTCCAGTGCCTCACCACCCTCATAGTAAACAGTTTCTTCCTCAGATCTAATCTAAAGCTACCCTCTTTTAGTGTAAAGCCATTACCCCTTGTCCTCCCTGACTGAAGGAGGTTTGAAGGACCAGAGACAAGTCTGTCCCTGATAAAGCCCTTCTCTAGTCTTCATATGGACAACACACTTTGAAAGAAGCAAGTTACAGTAAAAGGGAAATTCATGAAGAAGGAATGCCTTCATATATTTAGTTTAAAACATTAATCTATATGCATCTGCATTATTCTACATGGTTATCTGTTTGAATATTTTGAAGAATGAGATTAAATTCAAATGCTTTGATGAGTAATATCTTCTCATATTTGTCTAGAACTTTAATTTTATTGAATAGCAAGAGTGATGAAAGTGTTTTCCATAATAATAACAATGACAAGGGACTTATGATGAACTACAATTAACTCAATGATTCATCAGTTAGCAGCAAAAATTTCAATGCATCCTGACATTTAGAGCATTTGGTTGTGATTAACAGTCTTTGAAATGTCACAGAATTTTATTTAATTGGCTATGTTTTTTTTTTAAAGGTAATCACTGCAAAGACCACGTTTATCGCCAAAAGAGATAATTGCAGTCATCACATGACATAGTAGGTGCCTAAGTACTGTACCAAGCACTTCTATGTTCTTACAGCAACTAATGAACACTGCATAAATCAATGGTTGGAAAGAATGTGAAAGTGGATTTTAAACATGCTTTTCAAAGAACAGTATCAACATCTTCAGGTCTTAACAACCTAGGCAAACACTGAATTTGAAATGCAGGTAATTGCAAGACAAAATTATCTGAATTTAATTACTGTAACCCCTGAACCATTCTAAAAACCCAGCTAGAATCTCAATATGACTATCTAAGACAAAGCTTTTTTTTTTTCTTCCTCCACTAAGACAAAGCTGTTTTTTTTTCCTTTTCCTTTTCTTCCTCCACTACCTAAGACAAAGCTTTTTTTTTTTTTTTTCCTTTTCCTTTTCTTCCTCCATACGTGCACCTTCCCCCACCTGCATTTTTTCTTTCTTTTAAATGTACGCTAGACATCCTTAACTAAACTGTAATTCACAAGAACCAATTTCTGGCATATAAAGGTCACATGCTGTACACAAAGTAGAAAATGGTTAGCTGTATTGTTTTAAGGATAGCTTTTATTTCTGTCCTAGGCTGCATAATAGAAACTCTCAGAGACCTTTTGATATGCCCGTATATAATAAAAAAATATTTTTTATACTGTGTATTCTGGAAGTATACATGCAAGAATGCTAGAACCTATTATATTCCTTATTATAGTCTAAATTGAAACAGTCATTTTCCCAGCTTTAAGAGATCTGAGCATACATGGGAGCATGATCCATCATGTTTTACTGGATATGAAGTGTGAATCTCTGTCAAGGACAAGCTGTTGTTAAAAAGAAATATAGAGGATTACTTGGACATGTCCATCACTAATATTAACATTACACAATATTAACTAACACCAGCTGGACTGTCACCATGATAACCATCTCAGAAGAGATTAGTCTCTATCTGTAGTCCCAACAAGAATGCCTAAATATGCATGGAACTACATTCTCATCATAACTGGTCATCTAGAAAACATAGTCCATACATTTCAACCCAGTAATTTGGCATCAAATCACTGTTTTGTATTTGAACCACATTGCAATTTCCCACTCTCCCTCCCCCCCATTGGAAAAACTTTTAAAAGCCTTTCAATAATCTTCATTGAAAAACTTTAAGTAATATATCTTGTAAAGACTATTTTAATGGTTACTCTTAACCATTAAAAGTCCAAGTGATTTTTGTTTTCATTCACCTACCAGCCATTTTAAATAAAGGGAAAGCTTTTTGGGAAATACCAAAGCATTTTCATTTGTATCTTAATTTGCTAATACCAAATTTAAAAGAAAGCTACTCTAATATGCTGATGATGCAAGCAAGTTTGTAGCATCCAGGCACATAGCAGGAGTTGTTCCTGTTGGAAATATTTAGTAGCTTTCACTGACTCATTAATGCAGTTGAGAGGTTATCAACAAGATGAAAAGAACAAGGATTTGTCTTTCTATTAAAAAGAACGAACCTTGGGTAAGATGGAGCATTCTAAATGAATCAACAGAAAACAATTTTCATTATCTTGCTCACTGGGAATTGTATGTAGAATCATTTCAAGGAACTTTACAGCTGATATTCCAGCTCTTGGAATGGGAAAGTCCTGAGATAATAGTTTAAGATTTCTTTAGGATTCATTGATCACTGATTGCTAGTATTTCACCTTGGGAATCTTGGCACTTACACGTTAATGAAAGTAACGTACTTTTTGAACCGGTTCCCTTTTTTTTCTTAGTCTTGAGGCTAACTGGAATACCTCACAGTTTCCTCCTCAGAATTTTCTCTGGCCTTTGACATATTTGGAATTTACAATATGCTACATATGTCTTGCTTAACGAGCTTTGCTGCAGCGTTGTGATATAGCAGTTTACAGATTTACTAGCGCTTATTAATTTAGAGAACCTGGAGAAGAGAGCTGCTTGTAATTAGTTTTTAATAAAAAAAAAAAGCGAACTCTGTTTCCTTTACAACAACCTTAAATCTAAACTGATATTAACAGAAGTTGTTAACAGTGGCCTTAGTCCTACCACACTACCTAAGCTTTTCATTCATAATATCATGAGAAATATTTGATATGGGCATTTTATTTTTGTTGTTTTTCCACTTCGTACTGACCCTCTTTAATTATTACTACTGTTCACATTTTTCTTCTCTTTCCTTGCTCTGTCCAAAATTCTCAGGAAGATATAGAGTCGGATGAATCAAAATATTGCTAAAATCATTCTCTACTGGAATATGAAGCATTGCAATATATTTTACATTTGCCAGAAATGACAAAAAATATCTCTGAAATACATTAAAAAAAAAAATCATGATAACCAGTAAGACTCATGTATACCTTGTGATAAATGAAAAGCATTTCAGGCAAATACACTAGGTCAGATTTTTTTTTCCAGTACAATTTGCTTGACAACTAAGAATGTTACGATGATATGGCATTTGGGTGAGAAACTAGATGCCCTACACTAGATTATCTCCACGATCATGATGTTCATCTCCCACTGACTGCATTTGTGTTCATAGATGTTATTAACAAGGATGTTACCAGAAATCAAAAGTTGACCTCAACCTTTTGGTAGATAAATAGTTAAAATAATACCTCTGAGCTGATGAGGTTAAGCTTTCCATTTCTTCCTCTTAAAGTATTAGATAACAAATATACAACTGTTCAAATAGCTTCATTTATATAAGCTATGTGATGTTAATCATGTCAGAAGTCAAACCAATGAGCAGTTTTTGATCCTAGCATTTATTCTCAAAATGCTTATGAAATACACAAATTCGTGTAATACCTAAAATGTTAGCCCTTCCAAAGGGAAGGAGAGGAAAAAAAAAAAAAAAAAAAAAAGGAATGATTTAAACTGAAATTTTCATGTTACCCTGATGTTTTAACACCTACAGTAGCTACTGAAATCAACTATGTTTAACATAACTCAGGCATGTGTAGGTGTATAGTGTGTATACACAAACAAATAAATATAAAATGCTAGTAAATATAAAAATGTCAGCTTGATCTTTCACCATATATAGGTTATAGACAGTTCTTGCTCTATGGACAATATTTTACTCTCATTACTATTTTGGAGTGAGTTCTAATTTATCTTAAAATTGACAGTAATTGCTAAAGAGCAGGAAAAGTGTCAACAGTGCAAATCTGAAAAGCATTAACTTACTTCATTGAGCATGTTGAAAGCTTCATTTAAAGCAATGTCCAGCATTCCAATTCCTTTTGCAAAAAGCTTGTCAAGGTGTTCCCTGAAATGCTGAAACAAACAAGAATGTTTTGTCAGATTGTTGTTACAACACATATATTGATATCAATGATTAATGATTTCTTCTTGAGACCTATTTCTTTAGTTTAAATGACAGTATATTACATTCATAAAACACAGTAATTCCTGGTCAATCCTTTTGACTCTTGAAGTCACACTAACTAAAGTTATCTCTCAAGCTCTTTTCGTTTGCTTTTTTGTTTGTCTATTTAGGGACACAACTACATATACTAATTTTTACATTATTTCTAATTTTTCAACTTTTTGGTTTCAGGAAATATTACTTAATAAAAATAATTCATCCTGAAATTTATCTTTGCGATCCTGTTTTTTGTTATGAACTCTCTCCAAAAGATGATAGACACCCACTTCAGTTTAAGTGCAGTTTATCAATGTCAGAATAATATTTAGATTGTTAAAAACTCATCTATGCAAGAAGACAGGGCTTGCTAGATATATGTGATTATCTTCAGTTTTATGTTGTGTAGTAATAAGCCTAACTTTTGCAGTTTTAAATGACTCGTCAATTATGCAGTTCCATACTTGCTGTTTGTGAGCATTGGCAAAATTTTATAGCAAGCAATTCTTAGAGGCTTATATGCCAGCATTCATCCTATATTTCCCTATATTTCTAATCATATGCTATTTCCCCAGATAGGCCAGAAGGTTGAACAACTTCATGAATTTTACACTCAGCTAAAATATAGGACTTCTCTAAATTTTGTAAAATATGTATATTAAATTGTAACTTTTAGAGAAAGTAAGCTAAACACATTTTCAAAAGAATGGCAACACTTCTTTCTGAAAATAAGATGTTTAGAGGAAAAGGAGTCCTTTAGGTTTATAAGGAGCAATACATCATTAAATACAGTATCATGAACCATGCTGCCATAAAAGTACACTCAATGAAATATCAACAAGAATGTATGTCAGTCCCCTGATTTTATCTGATAAAACAAAATCTTTACCTTTTATAACAAAATAAAATGTTTTATAATGTTTTATAAAAAAATTAAAAGATATTACAGCAGTGGTAGATTCCCTCCTATTTCATTATTAAATTTCAGGAAGTTGAAAGAGGAAAATTTACAGCCTAGCTCTAGGCAGTTTTGAAGCATACACTATGGCCACAGTAAAAAAAAAAAAAAAAAAAAAAGCCAAAATGATTTTTTCCCCCCTATTTAAACATAGCTAACTTCAGTAATTCTATTCATTATCTGTACAGTACTAGAGATTGCAATATTAAATATATTTTATAAATAAAGCAATTTGGAATAAGTAAATAAAGACATGCAGTGGTGAGTACCATGGGAAGCAAAACTTTTGTGAAGCATTATTTCAGTCTCCACAATTGGATGGAAAAGCTCAATAGAATAGTAAAAAATATTTTTTTTATTTGTCAGTTCATTAGTCTTAAAGCATTATCAAATTTGATAAAAGAAAATCAAAGTAATTATATTTGTAGAATTAAAATGCTACTGTCTGTTAAATTATGCCCTATGTCATTAATTTTTTACAAAAAAATAAGAATGAATATAAAATACCCAAATATTCAATAAGCACATTGACCTCTTGTGATTCTGTAGCCCATTTGTCATTTCAAATTATCTCTGAAATTTAGGTACAAGCTGATCATAAGCCACATGGGCATATTCTTGACTTGAACTAACATGGCCTGGAAATTGAGGTTGGCAATGCAAAGACAGCAGTTTCCCAGACAGGGGCTCCGTCAGCTGTCAGCGGCACAAAGCAGCATGCTTTACGTAACTATTTCAAAACACAGCTAGTCTGCAGTCAGATTAAAAGACCACTGACTTCAATGCATGTGGCCATCAAGCCGTATACAAACAAGACTGTTCCAATCATTAAAGCTTTTCAGAAACTCAGAAAATACACCTTTTTTAAAATAAACAAATAAATAAATAAATAGATTTAAGCTTACATTGATTAGAAATTGTTCATTGGAATTCTTCAGAAACTGAAATATATCATGTTTAGAAAATTCTCCAGGAGACATCTTAGCCCAATGAGTTTTACGTATAGATGATATTTTTTAAATCAGACAGTGTAGATTACTGTTAAGCATCGAAAACAGGCAGTTCACTACTGTTGATGCCAAAACCAATTTCAAAACATCAAAGTTATGTATTGACCAGAAGCTTTGAAGCTGTTGGAGCAGCCCTATGCTTACAGTCTGCCTCCTCGTCACATGGGACTGAGGTCAGTTTACAGGCATCACAGATGCTTCTACTAACACAGTTAATTCACCCCAAAACAGAGTTCTATGAAAACTGGTAAAGCCAAATTTAGTAGTGGAAATACCTTTTCTTAAATCAGATATGTTAAAATAAATAATTATTACAAATCATATTTCTGTTTGTAATACTTTACTGCTTCATAATTAAACTAGAATTATTTTGCTACTAAAAACCAATTGTTTATAAAATCTCTGAGCATTTCATGAATGAGCACTGTGGAAAGTTTATGACAAAGCATCTACATTATCAAGTATGAACATACGGCATAAACAGATTACCAAGAATTACTAGTAAACACTATAATCTCTAGTGTATAATTCAGTTCACATGATCTGTCAGAAAAATTCAATATTTTTTCTTGCCATAGCGTGCTCTCTCTCTCTGTATATAAAAACACACTTTCTGAAAAACACTTTGTGAAATATAATAGTGACGTTTGATATAAAAAATGCTAAAAATGTTAAAAATCAATTTAATGCACTGTGATTTTTAACAAATCATTGTTTTCTGCCTCCAGGCTTCTGAGTGAACAGATGCTACAGAAGGTGATTCTGCAAAAGGACCAAATGACTAAAATGAGTCTCTGTGTTTTTACTGACTCCATTCTCTATCTTTGAAGCGTTTTCCATCTTCTCTTTGTTGTTTGAAAGTTTCAACACTCTGCATGACCGCTAGAAAAAAAAAAAATCACACAACATGCCACTTAATATTCATTTCCCTTTGATCACACCAGATGCCCCGGGTGTGTGGCATTAACTGGATCCGTGTGAAAAGAAGTCATGTTTTCTTTTACAGGCAACACAAGTAACAGCATCCTCAGATAGTCCACTCTATACCTAGCTGAGGTTTTTATTAGTAAACAATCAAAAATTACTAGTGCACTCCTGCCAGTCGCGCTATAGTGCCCCTTTTGTTATTAGAAAAGACAAGGCATTTTTAAAGGATTGTATCCTTGGTATGAGGATTACAAAGCTTCAGCCTAGTGTGCCTAGTAAAATTAATCAACAACTTGCCCACACAACATCTGCAACTGCTATCCAATAATTTGGTTCCTTATAAATGCACTGCAAGACAGAAAGATATATTTCAACCGTCTGCTACTGAAAAAAATGTCAGGACAGGACCTTAAAAGCTGAATCATCAGTTTAAAGAAGAAGAATAGATGATTTTGGAATGAGGTAACAAACACTTCAATTTTACTGTCAATAACTTTCATAAATCAAACATACCAGAAAGTGGGAATCCCTTTTGTAGCAATTCAAAAAGCCATTATATCATCTTCTAATTTAATCTTTACATTTTCAATAGCTCTTTTAGTAACAAACGGCATAAGCAGTAATACTGGGCCACCTCAGCTTCTCTCTACTGTCATATTGGAGCCCTTGTAGATTAGTACCTGAATTACCTGGTGTTTGAATTGAATATCTGGTACAACAGTGTGCACAAACATTCGCATGCAACTGGATGCCTAATTTCCATGAGCAATTACCATAACATGCAATATCTAATTGTGGACTCAAATACCTAATTGACATGCATAATCTTGGTAACTCTGAATGCAAATTAGGCACACAATTATGACAATCAGACTCTGATGTCTGATTACAAAATTATAGGGCTCAACACAGGAGAAGTCTTGTCTTACTACAATGAAGAAGCTTGGATGTGTTCAGCTGTGGAGGTATCTAAGATCAGTTTAGACATGGCTGAAAAACATAACTTGAAGAGAGTGAAGAGACAAATGTACTTGTGTTTCAGCCAGGACAAGATCCTTGCATGCTTCTGTGGAGGGTTCAGCCAGGAACATCAGTGATGCGTACACTTGGTCTTGTCTTTTGCATGCTGCCCATTTTGTCTGCTCCTCGGTTGTTTATAAATGCTGTCTACTGTCATAAACAGGAAATCCCAGAGATCCTAACAATGAATATTAATCCATATGTACAACCCGCAAAGGTTTTCTCTCCTTTTCTTTTTAAATTTTGTAAACTTTGTTTTAGATGGTCATCTAAGTCAGATACAAATCAACAGATAGATATGCTGGACCTAGAATCAGGAAATGAGTTCTTGTCTTAGCTATAGTTACAAATATGCCTGTTTGATGAAATATGGGGGTATATTGAACAGCATATACTGTGGTTTTTTTGGGTGATTTTTTTTTTTAATCTTTTGTCTTCCAAAACCAAATCTTACAGGCTGTTCTACTGGCTTCACAAGGTTTACTCTGAGATTATAAAAACTGACTGATATCTATAGTTACAACAAGATCTCACTTCACAAAATCTCACTTCCTGAAAGTAAACAGTACCTCAATACACTCCTAATAAAACAGAAGACTCTGCTACAGTCAGGGAATTTTTTGGCCTCCATTATGGTTATATCAGGATACTCCACAATCTGCCAGCTTTTATCATTCTTAAGAAGAAAAAGAAAGAAGACAAAAAGTATTTCCCTCTTCATTTGACAGCTGAGGAAACAAACACATCTGAAAACCAGTAACAAGACAGTGAAGCAGAGAACCAAGTTCCAATTCTCAAATGCCAGGTAAGTGTTCTAACAATAAGATCTAAAGAAAAAAGAAGAGACAAGCTGCTGACTAACATAATCCGTGATGTTTGGCATTCATGTTTAGGTATAGCTCTTTACAACATAGCAAGCCTTTGCAGAATTTCGCTTATGGATTTTCCATAGCATCATGACAGTTAGTCACAATAACGGCATGCTTGGCTCAAGTTTTAACTGCCACACTATCCACAAGACTTCACAGGCTGTTTTAATGGATTTTAGCAGGAGGACACAACCCAAAGCCTCACAGAGAAACATATCACCCCGTAAATTCAGCTTGCTCTGACTCATATCAGATCCTTGTTTCTGGAAGACCTGAAAACCTCTTGTCCTTTTTATATCACATTTCTATACCACTGACAAGATGGAAGTACATTGGTAGTGAGTTTACTGTTGTACGCTGCTGAACAAATCAAGTCCCCATCAAGTCCCCACCTGTTGCCTTCCAATTACCTAGCCACACATTCTTCCCCCCCAACCTCCACCCTCCATTTTAGGCCTTCTGCCTTAGTAGCCTGTGTCATACTTAACTTCCCATTTAAACAAATTTTGCAGCATTTCAATTATAACCAACAATGTTTTGCATCTCCTCTTGTTATGGGAATAAGCTACACGGGATTCCCAGAGCCCTGTAGGGATACCCATCTCTTTTTCTAGCTGTTTTGAGATTATCAGAAATAATACCATTTACCAGCAGTAAGAATACCCAAGTTACAGGGGGTTACAGTACCAACTTGTAGTCCTTACTTGAAGTCTAAGCATACACGAATAAATATTTTTCACCGATTCCAAAGAGTGAAGGAACAGTCCACAAGTGATACATGCAGCAGAGTTTATATAATTACACTGGCAAAATATGATACTTGCCATTGTCTGACAAGGGTGAGCTTCCTACAGAAAAAACATTGCTAATGAGTTCAACATTTCCTCAGATTTCTGTCAGTTTTAGTGCAAGTCTTTGCTCCAACCAGTATTAGTTCCTATATTCTTCCATGCATGCAGTAATTTGAAATTTTCCTGATACATACTTGGCAAAGATTTATCAGATTTGTGACGAGGAACTATATCAGCATAGAAATGAGTAAAAAAAAAACAAAAACAAAACAATTAGGAGTCATATGTGTGAGGTACAAGAGGAGTGAGAGAGTTGTTTACTGACATGTCATGGGGATGTTTACTCACACATACTAACAGTTGATAAATCTGTATTTGTACCTGTAAAATGCATTTAAGCATCTTGTTATTTAATATTCATTGCCAGTGCAATCACAGGTTAGCTTCTTCATGATGATTATCTAACTGCATTCCCTAGTGCATTGCGTTGGTAGACTTTTTTTTTTTTCAGAAAAACAAATATGGGATATGAAAAGCCATGTTGAACAAAGTGCTCAAGATTCAATATACGAGATTAAAAACAAATTATTGTTAAATTAGTTCACTAGGGCTACAATAGAAAAGTTCGGAGCAACTTTCAGTGGTCTAAGGATAGCTTAAACTTTTGGAGGTCGATAATGAATTGTCAGCTTTTTTTAAAAAAAATCAAAATAGCTTTCAGTGAGCCTTTACACTTTTTTTATTTTTTTTAATTTTTTACAGGTAAGCAATGCAGGCAGCAATCTTTTTCGGAGATATAAGAAGATAGATAAATATACACTTAAGTAATTTGCGTAAATAAAATTCAATATGCAAAATTTGTATTTACCAACCTGTTATTGGCAACATCACTCAGCCTCATTGCTGAATCACTCTTCTGATTATTTAATTTCTGCTAACTGCATACAAAAGTAAAAGCTCACTGGAAGTTATACACTACGTCTGTCTATTTTTGTCATTCCAATTTATGCAAGGGTAAGTTGTCGATTTAGTTTGGAGTTAATGTGCCTATCTGTGCATCTAAAAGATAATATATTTCATCTGGAAACATTTATAGAGAAATGTCCTCGACCTATATATAGTACAATAAAAAAACATAAAAGAGGAATGCATATTGTAATATTGTTACATTAAATCTGGAGTTACATTAAATCAGATTGACATTCCGATTCCTTTGGGGTAGGTAAATTTTAACGTGGAGTTTCTCAAAGACGAAAACCTCTTGGCTCAAGAAAACTAGTATTAAAATAGGCAGTTCCACATGTTTGTAATTTGTGGAGAAAGTGCAGACAGTGACAGAATAGTGTCTGAATTATTTCCCACTCTTTTTTAAATTTATGTATAGCAAATTGATACACTTCAAGGTAGCAGCTGTTTAATGCTAATGCCTAATTATAAATTAGTCTGGTAACATTCAAATATATATTACATATTTTACATTACTAAGACATATTTAGGGGGCACAGATTCATTTTAACCCCATTTATACTACCCAATGTAATTACAGATTTAATCTTTGTGATAAAGTAAACTTGAAACAAGTTTTGCAAATTATGAATAATTTACAAGATTCTGAAAGTGTGTCTCCACACATCCAAATCTGAAACTCCAAGGCCAGCACATATGCTAGGACAAAAATTTATGAAAAACACTATACTATGTAAGTATACTTATGTATACTATGAAAAATTTTTGAAAGAAGTGGATGCAACCTGATGCCTGCTGTATCACCTGTAAATTATAATTATTCTAAACCAAATTACTACATTCTTTTATTGTAAAAATGAAAACAGAAATACTATATGTTGGAAGAAGTCTAGTGCTGGGATGTCTGTTTTCTACCTTAGTAGATCTAGTGGCACTTATATTAACACCAATAACATCACTATCACATTTGAAGTTTGCCTTTCAAAAATATATAAAAATTAATTTGATTCAATCGGGTTTCTCAAAAGGCTGTGCTTTCAGAAGTTATAGCGGACAAATTTAGTTAGATCCTCACTGCTTCACCATTTGGAAAACTACATGTAACTATCTTTTAAAAAAATCAATGATTTTGCAGAAAAAAATACTTGATCAAAAACATGTTTGTAAACATATACTAATATATCTCTTCCTTGTAGTTTGTTGCTAGCATTAAATTAGAAAAATGAAGTTTTTACATGAAGATTTACAACCCAAGGCTGCATTACTCTGCAGTTCTTGACATTGGTGGGGAACAGGTTTAGATGTTTCGAATCATCACTTCTGTCAATGTATTCTCATACTTTCTTAAAAGAAAACATGAAAGTTACATGATCAAAATGTTGGAGATTCAGGCCTGAAAACCTGCTTTTTCTCCAACCCTCATTCCCTTTCCATAATAAAAATGCATTTTTAACAAAAATGTTTAAATGTCTTATTATGTAATATATTCGACCTATTCAATGTCATTTAAAAATCTACTGCAATACACCAGACAAATATTTATTAATGCTATAATCAAGGAATGATACTGATCAAGTAACCCTCGCAAGTATGATAAGGCATTTCTAATTTCACTATGGCAACTACCATGAAAACTGTACCCTCTTTCAAAACATGCATTTTGTTAGGTTGAAGATTAGAAAGGTAAAATTACTCATGTTATGGTTTCTTTTCTATCTGACTACTCTTACTGAAACAATTCATGTTCAGGAATTCTCTTTTACTGGGGCTCCTTTATCACTTAAATCAAGAAGTAAACTTCATTTTGCTCTCCTCATTAAAATGCCTGTGGGAAAAAGAGACCAAAAATGTAAAATACATGGACAGAGAAAGGCCATGCTGCATCATTTAAATAAAGATGGGACCAGATTGCACATTAGAAAGGAACAAATATATCTTCAGCAATAAAACTGGGTTGTTACTCAAAGAGAAATGAAACTTCCTCGCTTTGCATGCACTTTTACAGATCTACTCTAGTGTCAGGCCCATGTTACTGAAAGACAACGAGAAGAACAGTAGGGTGAAGGGAAAAGCAGGCTTTCCAAAAACTTTCCTGACTCTTAGAAAACTGGGCTGCAATACTCAAAGGAAAGTTTAACCACTTAACCACAGAGCAGATATCAGCAGGTTACAATACTTTAATTACTTTTTCATACTCTAATAAGACTGGATTTATTTTAGATAAATACTTCCTACACTGTGGTCCAGAAAACAACGGTAAGTGATTTAGATCCAAGGAGACAATGTGTAGAACTAATACAGGATTTCCAATACTGTTGGGGGAGGTGAGGGGGGGGTCACAGTTTTTTTGTTTGTTTGTTTGTTTGTTTTCCCTCCAATAATGAAGGGATTTTCTGGAAATGTGGTTCTTTGGCAGCCTGTTATATTGTCTGGGCCCTTTGAAGAAGCATTTCTATAAACCATCCCTGAATGTGAAAGAGCATGTACATTTGCTATAAGTCTTTGTATCGAATATTTAGCACCAATCGTCATCAAGGTATTCATTTCCCAGGGTGCTATAAGCCGTAAGGCTGAAGTAGTTTCTTGTAGCCTACCAAAAAAACGCTCTTATGGTGCATTACTTAAAGATGCTCCAAGGTTTTGTCTTAACTTGGGAGGCTATGCATGGGATCAGAATAGGCTCTGGCTATAGCCCAGCCACCTGAGGAAGATTGCCACAGGTGCCAAAGCAAACCTTTTTTTTTTTCCTTCAAATAAGCAGCTCTCATCTCTCCTGCCCTGGCCCATCTGCACCTGTTGTTAGAATTCAAAATCCATCATCCTGCTATGAAGCTGGTTTGTCCTCTAGCAAACTACAAATACAGTGGAAGTGATAAGGGAAGCCTAATCTTTGAGATTTTTTTTTCCATTTCCTTGTCTTGTTAGAGTTTAGAGATGAAAGAAAACTTGGTTCAAAGAAAGACGTTGAGTATGTTTAAGTGACATCCTCAGAGTAGAAAGACTCCATTTGAATCCATTTGAAGCACTTCAAAGCAATTTCTTGCATTTGCTTCTAAGTAGTATGTTTACTTGCTTTACATGTGATCAAGTCAGATGAACCTAGCAAGATGCAGTTAGTAAAAATTGCGGTGTGTGTGTGCGCATTTGTGTGTGTGATAGGAGGGGCAGGGGAAATGTTTTTTTTTTAAGGGTCATTTAATGGGAGTTCTTTTACGTTGATACTCGTGTATTATGGTTAAAAATATCAAATATATTAAGTGGTAGAAATTAAAGTTACTCAGCATAAATTAATTACTTAGTAAAACTAGTTAATGCATACTTCCAGCAACAAATGCTGCATTAATAAATACCTGTCCTTAGTAAGCAATATAAAAAAAAAAAGTTAGAACGAACATTAGGTGTTAGATAACACAAACTCAGAAACTTTTTGATCAATTAAATTAAAATGAATCTGCCATTAAGCAACATATGGGTATATGTTAATCTGCATTTTGATCAGTTACAGAGTGAAGGAAAGGTTTACAGTTGGAATAATTCCAGGCAGCGCATCTCAGCCATATGTTTGAATCTCTAGCTTTAAGTCTAGATCTCACACAACTTTCATACGGGTCATTAGAGGCACTCAGTAAAGTGCTGCTTTAGAGAACTGCATCACAGTTCACAAATAAGGGTCTTCAAAAGCAAATTATTAAAAACGATTTATGTCATTCAACATAGCAACTAAATTCTATTTAGATATTCTAAAAATCAACAGTGGAGAACATCAAGCATACTAAGCAAGCAGCCCATGAAGAGCAATTCCTGCAGAATGTTGGTGTATATTTAGGTGAAACATGAAGAACTCATGTGAATAATACAATAAAGTTTAGCATCACCAGATCAAGTGAATTTTGTCTTGTCATACATAAAAAGATGTAGTTTAGACACTTAGAAGTATGTTTTCAGAGCTATACTTGCTAATTCCCACAATGTCTCATTGACTTCTATAAGCAGAATTGAACTACTATGTTGAACCTTACACGCAATTCATTGCTGAGCTAAGAATCTTCTGGTTTGCTTTTAGTTAAAAAAAAAAAAAAAAAAAGTATTTTGAAGAAGACAAGTCTGCTGACCATAAGCAAGACCCATCATGGGTGAACAAGTCAATTTGGGAGAGAAAGCTTTACAAGAGAAATTCTATAATAACACGTGGCTATTTTAACAGTCTTTCAATCTATAAGAAACAGAACTTTTCAACTATTTTTATACCATGACTTTCATAATTTCAAAAAGAAGCACAGTGCAGTATTGCTTGTACAGAGCAACATCATTTGGGTGGCAGGCAATAAACCAAACTCAACTGCAGATTTATACTGTAGTATCCCTTCAAATAAAATAATCAGTGTATTTTTTTTTCCTGAAAAAATGCCAGCAGTGTGTAATTCATTTGTGCTCACACACAGAGAACTTTCTTGAAAGAATGCATTATTATTTTGACACACAAGCTTGGAATGGCCACATATTTCATTCACATAGTATAATATTTGTTTTCATTTGTTTTGAGATTTGTTTCAGCTTCGGTGTTAACAAGACTTAAGACTGCAATCTCTTCCTCAGTCATTTTTGGTAACAGAATAATAGTTTAATTTAAAGCAACCAAAGTATTTTAGTTTAAAAACAAATAATTACTAAACTTTATTAACAGTATATTTTCAATGATTTTTGCATTTTTCAAATAACTTTATTCAATCAAATTAACTAGGAAAATATTTCTTTTTCTTCCTACTGAGTGACATCACACTCATTTGAAATGGCACAAGGAGAACAATTAATAAATTCTAATAATGGAATGCATTATTCTAGAAAAACATCATCATAGTACCTTGTTATGCTCTGCATCCTAACTCTGTTGTTTTGTTACTTTCATTGCTTACCTCCTTGTTTGCTCTGTCTGCTTGAACTAATGTTCCATTCAGACACGGTTCAACATAGTGAAGTTCTTCATTATACTATAGAGAGAAATAAAAAGTAGGATGAAAAATTTAATTAAAAGCTTTGAAAGATACATTTTAATTTAATGATTTAGAACTACAGTGAAATATGCATATAAAGCAAGAACACTATGATTTAGTTCATTTTTGAAAGCTGGCCATGGTATTTTTTTTTCTTTTACATGCTTCCTATTGTTTCAGAGGTTTAGACTTTTAAAAAGGAACATTCAGTTGAATGGATGCCAACACTCAGGTGGAATTAATGGGTAATGTATACACTAGATGGTATAAATATCCTTCATGCTGAAATCTGAATAGTATTAAGAGTTCAGATTTGATGCATCACTGTCACGACTCCCAATTCTTTGTTACATATACAGAAAAACCTCACAAATAATTGAGGCGTTGGCTAACATGTTTTGGAAGGTTGATAGTGGAACAACCATGCCAAAAACTCTGTGAGCTTGAATCAATCTGGAATATGTCTATCAAGTCAGAACTTCAGTCAAGCAACTAAGACCTGAAACTGTGACAGATCTTGAAAGAAATCTCTGCTTATCTTGCAAGGTCCAAGTACATTAGATACTCCAGTCCCACTTTCAGAAGCATCTTAAGAATTTAAACAAAGTGTCATCAGCATGACAGATCTAACAAACATCAGATCTAACAGAACCATGGATGCTTGTCACTTGACTGAAAATTGACTTGATCGTTTAAATCTTTTAAACCTTTCAGTAAATGTCGGATTAATATAGATGCCTTCAAAAATTCTACATTAGATGTAGAGATATAGTCTTCACTTAGTTCCTCTTCTTACTCATTTGATCTAATCTAGAAGTTATCACAGATCAAAGTATGAGGTCTTTGCATTTTGGTTCTACTTCGTTTCACACTTTCACAGACATTAAGTGAATCAGAAGATCCATACCAGACAAGAAAAGACAACACATTAAGCCAAAAATAATGATGGAAAGCATTTCAGATGATTAACATATGCATGTATTCAATTATTCCTCCATCTCATGAGGAATAATTAATAATAAAAAAAAAAAACTTTACACAAGGTTCTCTGTCACTGCAAGATCTCATCATCTCTGCCTGTACCTCTGAATTTGTTCTGCTCTCTCTTCAATTTAACACCGATCCTTTGTCTGCACATATGCCTAACCATAGACCCCTGCAACCTGTTCCACACAGGACACCTGTTATCATCATTCACATGAACAGTGTACTATTTGTCACATTCATTAATTTCATAACTACTGCTGCAAAGAGTTTTTAATTAGAACTTCATCAAATTATTCTTGAGGCATTGTGCCAGAATTAGTCCTCCACTCTAAAAATATATATATATATATATTAACCCAGAGTAACTTCACTTCCTATTGCTAGAGATATAGGATATTTACATCAGCATCTACGTAGCAATTGGTTAGCAATCCAAGCAAAACAAGATGCTAGGTTATTTATCCAAACTTTCTGCAGAAAATGTTCATGCTTTCCTAATTATTTTAATCCCATCAACATTATTCTAATTTATGAGATCCTGCAGACCATGTCTATTGCTCCAAATGTAATGTGAAAAAACAAGGCAATGACATCTGAAACTCTAGAGAGTCACTGGCAATGTCCTGTGTGCTTTTCAGAGTCACAGCACGTTATTGGTCTGACAAATGATGTACTCTCCCATATAGTTTCTCTTCAGACTGTTCTTCAGTCTTTCTTCTGAAAGTTGTTGCAAAATAATAATGCCAAATCCACACACTATTATTACATGACAAAGTGAAAACCGCCTTCCATTCTGTTGTAAAACAAAACAAAAACAACAACAACAAAACACCATATCCTGAAAACCTGTAACAGACACTGGCACACCACTGCCTATTTCCAAGCTCTCTCCTGCCTTCACAGGTTTTTTGTTTTTGTGCTGTGTTTTTTTTTTTAAGCATGTTCTTAAATCAATGTACTTTCTAATTAAGCCTGGATTTTTAGCTTGATTTTGGTAGCTGTCATTAGAGACTAGACTACCAGATGTACTTTTCTTTATATGATACCAAGCACAGTCTTTAATCAGCCAACATGGAGTAAAATATTAGTCTGCCTGTCTCTCAGTCATGATAACCATTTCAAATACCTCATGTATGCAAGCAAAATCAGAATTTTTAAAAGCTGTATTAGTACCACTTTTTTTTCCCCAGACTTATCACCACCAGCAAACAGATGAATCATAACTTCCTACTCTGTCAGAGTACTATCATTTAAGTAGCATAAATTCAGTCTGTCCAGTTTCTGTATGACTTCTATTCAGCAGCATTTTAAGTAACCCACATCATCAGGCTATCCCTGCAGACCTGCAGCTTGCACGTCTGCCAGCTGTATCACAACCCGGACAGACTCCCGGTAGCTTCCCGCAATGTCTTTACTGTTGTTCATTTGCATAGTATAAAGGATGCCCACACTGTCACAAATGGATGTTTCAAGTCCCTTAGCAGTCCCATTCTACAGAACCAACCTCCTTCAAAAAAGGATGAATGAAAAATGTTCATTGACACATAAGCAGCACAATTACACAGATAGCATGTGGACAAAGCACCTTCACTGTTATTACGAACACAAGAAAATGTAGATTTTTAACCTTCTGAAACCCTGCCAAGTTGTGACGCTATTTGCATCTGCGGTACCTAATTCACCTTGGGAATATTATTATAAAATATTTAAAGTAATCTGCTACATATGGAAGAAGAAGCTGGATTATGGCAAGGCGTGTCAATGAGTATTTTATGTAGCAGTGTTCTGTGAATTACAAGCACAACCTGATGTGCTCTGTTTCTCAGAGTTTCTTGCTCTACCATTCAGATACAAACAAAAGCATAGTAAGAAAAATCTGTATATAAAAATATATATCAGCTTCTGATGGTTCAATTTGTTGCAAAGATGCATTGTTATGATTACATTTTAATTTTTATACAATTTGCTGCTTATATAGACTTCAAATTCCATTAAAAATATTATGAGATGGAAAAATTTACTAGACAAAATTATTTCACTTCCAAAAACAATGCCCAAAACAGCAAAAATCTCCCAAAGCCCATGAAAACTGAAGAATGTTGATGCAACACATGGAGGCTTTCAAGCAGCATCTCCGTCTCAAACTGGCATATCTACTTGATAAGAGCTTTAGTACAGCTTCCCCCTTCAGTAAAATACACTGCTTGTGCTTCATAGCATGTATCAGATGGCTTTGTCATTGTCATAGGGCGTTTTACAATGTTATCACTAATAACTCTTTTAACTATGCCAAACTTTTTTTTTTTAGAATGGAAAAGAGAAAAGACATTCCAGAATTTTCTCGATCTACAGAAATCCCACACATATTTCACAATCTCACCCAGCAATTTGAACTCAGTACTGCGGCTATTCTATGACATTTAAAATTTTGTATTTAAGTAAAATAGCTTCCTGATCTTGACTCAAAAGGCCTGTTAGTAACTGCTGACTTTGCCAGCAATACCTGATATAGATCTCCCTTTTTCCCAGGGAAAGGAGATTTTTAAAACAGATTTTTCTTCTTTAGTTCAAAGCTGTCAGTACTCAGCTTTCTTATTTCCTACTACAAAATTAATTCACCTGAGTAAAAGACTGCATTCTGCCCTTCAAGAGCTTTGCATTACACTGTTTTCTTTTATTTCCTAGTGTTACATATCATACCCCTATACTCGTGTATATGACATCTTTGCACATTACATTTGTGATAGCTGTGATGCAATAGCATAGAGAACTAATTACTGTGCAGCAGCTATCAACAGCTTCCGCTTCATTGACGGAGGGAGAGAAGAACAATTACCATGTTTTACAAGCTTTTCTTAAAACCTCAGCCTACTTTAAGCTTTCTTATATTTTAAGCACTTGAGGTCACTGATTATAATAATTTACTTATTTACATTTATCTGTTTTATTTACATTATTTTGCCACTCTAGCTATTTCTTTGTACAGCAGGCATACAATAAAGTGAGTGGGCCAAAATCTGAAGTAAGTAACCGTATGATTAGTAAGACAGCTGCTGACTTATATTTTATAATCAGACACTATTGATATTCTAAAAATGAGGTATTTTCCAAACCCACGCAAGTAGTTTACATTTACCTTAGCGTTTCTCATATTTATCCTTTGCCAACTGTCTGGAGCAAGGTGCATAGAAACAAATTCATATTGTGTTGTGCAACAACGCACAGATATAAAGATTTCACACTACTTCAGGCACAACTACTTTTCAGCCCAACCTAACACCCAACAACAAAGCCAAACCAATTCCTTTGATTCCTCTTTTGGTATTTCCGAAGTTCCCCTAGCATTACCACACACAACAAGTGGGATACAAGTACAGCTCAGAGCTTGTAGCACTCATACAGAGGGACACAAGTGGCTGCCTTCCCCTTGCCCAGCCTGCTCTTATTTTGCCCACACAGAATAGAATTAGTCAGGCCGGCTCAAAAATAAGGTTTATCCCTTCTGTATGAATACTAGGACTTAGAAGATAGAGACTGCACGAAAACTGTTTATAACGGAAAATTTTGCAAATTAAAACCAGGGCTACTGTGCTTTGAATTAACAAATAATACTCTTCTAATATATTTTGATAAAATAGTGTGACTAAAGCATTAAAATTGATTAAAATTCTCAGCTCAGTTAATATTAATGTAGAGTTTACATTTTTGTAAAAGCATTTAAAAAATTTAAGCATTGGGCAAAATTAGTACTCCTTTTATGATAATATTGTTAATTTAATGCATGAGCTGGAGTTACACTTCAAAGCAAACTGGAAAAATATGCCTTTTCTCTTGTTGTAGGCATCTCTTTCATGCACCAGTACACTGACCTTACGTTCTAATATAGGCAGCACAAAATCGCTCTTGTATTTCAACAATTTCTTGCAATTCAATCATCTAGTCCATCAATTCCAGATAGATTTTGCAACAACCTAACCATGAAAGCTAAAACGATTTCTAACATTATGTTTTTATGTTTATTCTCTGGAAAGACTCGCACTGAATTCTGCTTTCTGCTACATATAAAGTTAGAAATATATATAGTGAAAAAGCAAATGGACTTAGTGGATATGAAACAATCCAACTAATGTACTGCTAACAGCTTTGAGGGCTTGTTGTTGGCTGCTTTGTTTTGTTTTGTTGTTGTTGTTGTTTGTTTTCTATCCTACTAGATATTTTTAAGTGTTAATTGAATTTTTAATGACATTAGTGTGTACTGACCATAGCTCCTATTACTATTAATGAAAATTCTCAACTTTTTTGTGTACAGGATACTGAAACGTATAACAACCCAAAAAGCAAACTGAAATGCCTTCAGAAAACATTTTGTACAGTGTAAAGGGATAATAAAAAACTAATAGAATAATAAAATCATTAAGGTTGGAAAAGACCCCCCAAGATCATCTGGTCCAACCATCCTCCTACGACCAATCAATTATGCCCTCCTTCTACATGAGTTAATTATGTAATTATTATTCAGGAAGATTAATACAAAAGATATTCTGAACTAATTTATTAAAAATACAGTACATGCACATATATTTCAGGCATAGTTATTTCATTCTCCAGACAATCTCGATTTACACTAGTGTTACTGGGATCATTTATTTTAATACAAAAATGGCACTTCTGCTGTACCATACCATGGGAAGGCCCAAATCCTCCTTATATCCAGAAGTTTAAAGGCATTCTTGGGATTTACATGAATGATAAAAGCACTTACTTATAAAGTGGTTTTATTTACTTATTCTCAAAACAATATTAAAGGGAAATTTATAAAACCATCAATATCTCCCCTCCTCAGCCAAAACATAGTCATGATCAATCCTATTACACCTAAATAACTGTAAAACTATCCTCGTCATATGTTTAAAGCTTGTATGTGAACCAACTGCCACACACAAGTAACAGAACTACTGATGATTCTAAGTTATCACTGTTAGTAAGCACCAGTAAAACCTCTCCACAAAACTTTACAATACCCATGTTGTTATTTGCAAAATAATGTCATATCATAGGATCAACATGGAAAAAATGTCCTAGAACTTAATATGTCTTCAATGCTAAACATCAGGCACTGCTTTTCACATAATTTTACAGATCAATAAATCTTACTTTTGGAGAGTAGCATCTGAAATTGTGTTCATTATGTGTTCATAATATTCAATGTTGCATTATAAGTACACGAAAAATGTGACTTAAAAATAATTTTTAAAAGATTTATGATGGGTCAGTAAAATGATAGCATGCAGTAGATTCTTATATTCATTAGCTTGCTTTAGAGTTGTTTTGTGAGCATCTCACTTCTGAAACTCAATTAGCTAGGTACACAAACAGCACCCTTCGGATTCACATTGAGGAGTACAGTAAAAATGAGGAGCTACGTTGGTATTTCATCTTGCCATGCAAGCTTCAGCAAGATCTAACATCTTATTCTATTAATTTTCCCTGATCTGATTTTCTATTAATTAACCCCCCCCCCCCATGAGTATGACAGCTTAAGGGGCTTCAGATTGTGACTCCTAGAAAAACGGTTTGAAACACTGTCACCAGCTTGCACTTGAAAATCAGTCTTTTCAGTTGGTACAAATGCCATCCTATATCCATCACCTGCCCACAACATTTTTTCAATTGTATTTTGTGATAAAAACATGACGGATAGCAATAAAAGATTATATGTCATTGTATGATTCTCTGTGAAAAGATGGAAGAAAAAGATGGAAAAAAAATCCTGAGACACTCACAGCAATTATATTGAAGAAGTCATCATCACCAAGGGTATCCAAAATAGATGAAACTGTCTGTTTAGCAATAGTCAATCGAAGCCCTTTCATACTGCCACTGACATCTACTAAAATTACCACATCTTTTGGAGAAGTAGCTGCTTGGATGTACCTAAGATGAAAGACAAAACATCTTGTTCTTTAAAATACTGAACTTTTCTTTCTTCTACATTTCTTAAACACTGGTCATCTATTGCCTACCATTTTCTATTTCTGCAGTCAAATGCGATGACTCCATTCTCATCAGGTTCCCATTTAATACCTGTTCAGGAAAAAAAAAAAAAAGAAAAAAAAAGATTAAATGATTAAAAAAAGATCACGTTTTACACAGTAACTTCTCAAAATGCATCTGTGATGTTGTGACAAAGTAATGTTTAGCAGTTTCATACTTGAATTTTACATTTGCTATTATAAGGTAGCTAACGCTGAGGAAAAAAAAAAAGGATAAAATAGCACTGACAGAAACAAGATGATTTTCTCACTCCTTTTTAACCTACTCTAAAGTGAAAACTTCTTCAGACCTACTGTGCTCATCATACTATTGTCACTGAAGTATTGTCATACTTGGTCTTCTGTGCTGACCAGTTTCATGACGTGCTGGCCAAGTCCCTTTCAAAGTGTGAGTGCTTACATTTCATTGCTTATCTCAACAGGTACTGCTATATTAAGAGGTTCACTCACAAGTCATACGTTTTGTGCTTTGACCATTTAAAAAAAAAAAAAAAAAAGATTGACAGGCAATCCTTTCAGCTTTTGCACTCAGTCTTCTAGCACAAAACAAAAAACAGCCTTTAAAATAAAGATTAACATTTTCTATCCTTAAAATGCTATGGGGCTTGAGAATTCAACCATAATCTAAAATTAATACAGATGTATATATTGCTTTCAGCCACTTTCAGACCTACAGGCTTACAGTAAACTGGCTCGCATTAAACTCAAGACTTCATACATAAAAACAAACAACCAAAACAAACAAAAATGAAAACACAACATGGGTCACTAAACTGTCAGCTAAAGGAAAAGTTCCCACTCTGAGCCTGATCCAAAATTGCAGAAGCTGGGGATAAGTTTATTTAGCTTTTTAGTGTATTTAGTATGTAGCATATTTGATATGCAATTAAATATAAACCTTAACATGTAACATATTTAATATTTATTTGATAAATAGAAATAAGAAAAGTGATTTACTTGAATTTTATTACAAATTGTATGAAAGTACCTTTAAAACAAATTTTTGAAATCTTTAAATGCAAGATAATAAGTTATGGGGAAATCTAAGAACCAGATAAATTACAATTAAGTCTTCTTGTATGTATTAATAGAACACATTATCTAAGTTCAGTGATGTATGAAGGGTCTTTAGTTTTTCTCCACAGTCACTTCAGAAGTTATTTTTCATATCCATGTATATACAAATAAAGAATATGCGTGAGCTATCTCTGGAGCTATCACTTCCAAATGGAAACTAGCAGAAAAAAAAATCAGAACATTGAAAACATTCAATAGAAATCTTTCTGAAAAGTAGATAAATTAAAATTGAACTTGCAAGTATCTGTGAAGGTATTTGTGACAATACTCAATGGAAATTTGCAACCATAGCTTTTCTTTTTTATTTTTTTTCAACCTGTATTCTTCTTACCTGGATATTGTCTGAAAAATCCTTTTGCACTTCCAAAGTACTGCCAGATGAGAGAAGGGTCACGATCAAAGTTATCAACAAACACCTTATTTAAGGATTCTGACCAATAAACTCCATTTACAATGGCTGGATCTAGGGAAACAAATTTAAAAAAAAAAAAAAAGGAAAGAAAAGGAAAAAGATTTTTCTGAAATGGAATCTTTTCAACTCTGTTATCATCTTCAGCTTATTCAGTACCCCAAAATCTAGTGACTGCAAACTATTGCAGTTTCCTGTGTTAGTTAAGAGTGTCAAAATGAATTCTATACAACCTGTCTGGGTATGACCCTGTGCAACATGTTCTGGGTGACCCTGTTGAGCACTTGTTCTGGAGAACATAAGTGAGTCAACATAACAGTAGATTATTCAATTTTCTTTCTTTAAACCCTTGGAATATCTCATGGCAACACTTTAGACATTTATTTTAATCTTCAATTTGATAAGGCCATTATTGCTATACTTTTTTTTTTTCCCCATACTTAGATGAATTATGGTATATATCCAAACACAAAATCTTATAGTACATAACACTAATTATTATTTGAAAAACGCTGGAACCAAATTTCACTATAACATCATATTATTTTTGACCCCCATTGAGGGAGAAAAGTACAAAACTAATCCTTGATGTTGAAAATAAACTATTTCTGTTTACTACATCTTAGTACCTTCTTGACCCAGCAATTCCTAAAGCCCGAGATTGCCTGAGTATGTTTTAAGCTGCCAAGTTGGTTCAATGGTGGTAAATAGGAAATAAATGAACACATCTTAAAAAGTTACTCAGTTTCAGATTTTGATGTCAAACGTAGTTGACAGATGAGAAACAATTAGGATATGTTGTATACCCAATTTAATCAGTACAGAAAGAACAGAACTAAAATCACAGATGGATTATTTCATTGTAAAACTGTGCATACACACAAAGATTTGTTCAAGCATTTGAAATAATGCTTCCATTAACTTGTAAAATAACGACACTTTACTGATTCTAATGGAACGTGATTCTAATGGAGTGCAAAAAAGGTGAATTGTTATCTTTCCTTACATTCATCAAGTTAAAAAAAAAAAAAAAAAAACAGAAAAAGGGAAACGTCTCAGCTACACATCTTAAAGTTTTGTTTCATCTAAATATTTAGCTTTACATAAATGGACTGCTGAAACAGCAAGGTCAACAAAACAGATTTTGTTTTTAAAACATGTCTGGTATAGTTACTTGTTTCTCTAGAAGATGAAATATACATTTAAAATCTGTCCAATCAGAAACACATCAAACAAACCAATGCCACTAGTCGAATGGTACTACTTCAGTCTTGCCTAGCTGGCAAGAACCATTTTCTGGGTGTTTCCAAGTCTGACATTACTCCAATAGCAAGTTATGTTTGAGACATTGCAAATTAAGTGCCAAGACTGCCTACCCTGTGATCTACCATCAGTTTGCAGAAATGTGCTCTTATTTCAGTGCCTCAAAATATTGATTGGGGTGGGATCCATTGTTCAGCATTTGGACATTTAATGAGAAGTGAAGCACTAAAATGAGAATCTCATTCTCAGTCCACTAGAATGTCCCAGTTCTGCTCCTATTCACATGCTCTGATGGAGAAACTGCATCACTAAAAAGTACAGTGGCATTACTGGTCAGCATTACAATACCAAGATAAGGCGGTAAGCTTAATTCATATTTTAAAATAGCATCATAATACAGAGAGTGGTAATTGTTTTTCATTTGTTTGAAGTGTTTCTATAAAAGTCTCTTCAGAGGAAAAACAAAGAACCTCTCCTCCGTCTCAGGAGAACAGTAAGTTCTTCATATATCCTTCAGTTAAGAGTATTAGTGAAAAGCCTTATTGGTCATAAAAAGAATAGTTCCATCTTAATATATATTTAAAATAAAATATAGTGTTTCTTTGCAATTTATATTCAAATCTCATTCCAAGACTGCATATTTTACCTTAGTATTTTACAATATTATGAGTTCATCAGATATCTTCTATTCTGGATTCCTCAGAGGCTAATTTGTTAATGCCCTTTCCTAAGGTACCCGTGCCACAGCACCCTCATCTAAGCAGAACCTTCGCTTTGCCTCCCTCACTTTATTTCCTTCAAATCCCATATACACCCCAGCTCCATCAGATCATGAGACAACTTTCATTGTCAAGGCTTTTAAGCTTTCAGCTGAATGAAAAATCCTTCCATTGGCATTTAAAATATATATATTTATGTATAATACGTATATAAAATGTATATAAAATCCTATTTTTAATGAAAGTATATTGAAATACCCATGTCACTATTGTAGTGGATTATTTTTATTAGCCCATCTACGATGAGCCACTTTTTGTGTTTATATAGCTGTACTATGGATTAGAGAACTCCAGGGAAATACAACCAAGAAAATTTTCCTTGAACATGAATATTTGAGTCTATATTTTGCATTATGTTGACAACACTAACCCCTAATCATCCAAATCCTGATCAAGAAAAACATTAATCTAGTGACTATGAAACTAATGGGAAATTAACTTTTTTTTTTATTTTTCCTAAAAGGAGCATTAAACAAACATATTAAACAAGAGGGCACAATTAAAATACAGTCTATGATGACTGGATTCCTTCAAAATTATTCCTGGTGGCAATTCACTACCTTCCTATACCCTGCATATCTATCGTGCTGTTCTTTTTACAATATGCCAAGAGCAATCTATAAGTCAAATTTTATGCATTTTTTTTTTAAGCAAATTAGGTCACACAGTTTAATCCTTATAATACTGGAGGAAAACTGAAGTGGGAAAAAAAAATCTATCCACAGTACCAAACTGCAGGCAGATAGCCTATAAGTGAAAATCACCTCTCTCTACTAGTTACTGCACCCTCAGGCAGACCGATCTCAAAACCAAGCTCCTTGCTGTAAATTTGATAATTACTGTTACATGGACACATCTCCAAGCACATATGCCATCCTAAATGCAATGAAGTTCCTGACCATATATCCTCATCAAATATTTAGAGGACTATCTTTCAATAATAGATATGTTAAGCTTATAGTTCTGAGCAACTCTCAGTTTTAGTAATTATGTTCTGCTTAAATTGCCCCCATTACTTCATTTAGAAACAATATTAAGTTTTCAGATTTTTGGTGAATGTTATCTGCATCCCCCAAATAGTTACTTTTCAATATTGGTAACTAAGTGTTTGTAAATACTCAGGAATCTGAGAATGGAGGAAAAGAATAAAATATAAGAACATAATATAAATGCAAAATAATTTATGTGATGTTATGGGGCTGATTCAAAGACAAGAAGTGTAAACATCTTCTGCCACACATCTTGAAACATAATTTCTGTTTGTGCTTCCTGACAGTAACAGCTAAAAACAATTCAAGGATTCCTTTTCCCTGACCTTTTAGATGGGACTACTTGCAATTATATGGGATTTTGTTCCACTGCTGTTTGTGTAGATGCTATCAGTTTTTTATTGATATTTAATACAAAACCAGTCTCCAGACAAATAGGTACATTGACATGAATCTGAAATATATTGTGAAAGAACAGTAAAAATGCATGTAACAGTTAAGCTACTGTCACAGATACTGCTCACACTAAGACGTAGGGCTGAACACTCAACAAAGGCAACCACAGTGTGCAGAATGAAAGATGTACATCAGAATGACAGAGGTTAGCACTATAATGAAAGGTACTTTAATTCACAAAACCCATAATAATATCTAGAGTAAGATAAATCTACGGAAATAAACTAATACATACATAGTGCATTTTGCTTTCCAATTATTCTAGGAAGCTTTATAGAAAATACTACAAAATAATAGGAAAATAAGAAAATTCCTACCAAGGAATTCACTTACTGTGAAGAAAATGTGGAATACTGCTGTTTCCATACTCTGCTTTATTACCAAGAAAAATTGTTACTGATAATGCTTAGTTTACTCCCCAACTATTTTGCCTTTGTAGTATGACCGTTAATTTCTCTTGGAAAGCTGACAAAGATACTGCATGCAAAATGGTATTCCTTCATGTAATATCTGGCCTCAAGGGCAGCCGCTAACATTGCAGAGCAGTACTGTCACACAATAAAGCAGTATGAGCACAGCCTACAGGACCAAGCACTGGAAAAGAATGCAAAATCCAGCATCCTTTTGGCTCAAAGATAGCAGCAAAATTAGCTTAGTTTTGACAACACTGACAACGTATTTAGTCTGGTCATATTTTAAAGAATAACAAAATCACATACTTCGCTGGGACATACACCAACAATCTAATAATTATACTACTCAACACTAATACGAATGCTTTTCAGGGTGGTCCAACATATTCAAGAGCTAGGGCTGGGTGCCAATTTTGGCAACTGCCTTTTGCTTTTTTCTCTCTCTTCACCTCCCTCTCCCTCTACTGGGTAATGTGGATGCATCAGCCCACAGATCAAAGCATCTGGACAACTGTAGGCACAGACGAAGGTGTTTGTCCATTTTGCTTCATGTGCTGTGAAACATTCAGCAATATCAGAAACCACATTCCCTCTTCACATGTATACGGAGTGGTAAAGACTTCAAGTGCATGATTGCATAGAGGCATAGTGGTAGATATGTACTTGTTTCAGCTTCCAATGTTGCCCTAATGACATGCCTCTTCTCCTTTGAAGTGGCAGCAGAAGAATTGGAGTATGGCCAGATGCATTTATTTTCACAATGGCTTTCATGATTTTTTATTATTTATTTAGTAGTGAATAAGGTGGCCTGAGATTCAACTTTAGTTCATTTGAAAGCCAGAATTACAGTGGTAAAGTCCTCCCTAATGCTAGCTAATTTGGGGATAGAGATTTAGTCCTGACTCTGAGAATAGCTTGCCACCCAATGAAATATAAAAAAACTTCCTGCAGCAAATAGGCTACCTTTGAGGTTACCCATTCAGCAACTGACCTGGTTTGACTCTGCTTAACTTCTCAGATATAACAGCTAAAATCAAACAATGGAAAGGTAGCTCTCTGAAGTGGTTAGACCAAAGCTCTCAATACAGGACATGAGCAGGTTTGAACAAAGAATATTATTATTTTTAATTGAAGGAGGGTCTTGGAGCAAAAGTCAAAGGATTCACATGCTGTCCATCTCTGGAAGAGCTACCAAGATTCTTCTGTAATAGAGCAGCTGTCACAGGAGCCAAGCACATGGGACAGTTACACCTATCACTAATACAGTATAAGAAAACAGGATTGTCTACCTGGCAATTTCGTAACAGGCCTTCGCAGAGGAGAACACAAGCCAAAACCCAGTAGTGCAGACAGAGGATCACACCATAAATTGATGTGACTACAGACAGCAGGATAATTCTGTATTTTTAGAAAAAACATAGCCCAAGACTATGAAAGCTGATAGGTTAGAAATAACACTCTGTAGAGCTGTAGGATGCCAGGATATGACTGAGAAACAGATTAGAATACATAAAGAAATACTGTCAGAAAAAAAAAAAAAAAAAGGAAAGAAAAAAAAAGAAATTCCAGGTAGCAAAGAGAAAGCAAATACTCAAAACATAAGAATTAACCAAAATGAATGAAGATCCTCTAGTTCTGACACATGGTAAGAAGAAATTTCTGCACAGGCTGATGGTACAAAGACTGTCAGCAACCAGGAAATCGAGACCTGTACCAGTGGCAGGGCAGGAAAAAGCATCATGACATACAACAAAGAAAGCCAGTGGAATGTATTGCAAACTACAGGAAAAGAAAGCAAACGTGACGGCTGCTAAATGAAGCCAACTGTGCTGTAAAATATTTAATGCACAACATACCAAAAGGAGCAATTTTAGCAGAGCTGTTGTCAAAGTAATATACGACAAAGGCAAGGTACAGCCTTGGAAATAAAAGCCGTCCTTTCAGAAATTGCTCAGGGACAGACCTGTTCACAAATCTTTACAAAATCTGTTCTAAAAAAGGACCATGCAAACCTGTAAATTAACATTTCACTATAAATGTCTAATTCCTAGTCTTCTGATAATCAAAGAGATGCACAGAATTATAGAAACAAGCCAATTTAGTTACACCACACAGTGCAAGAAGGTCCCATAATGACACTTATAATCGGAGACACTCTACTTTTACCCATCACATCATGCCTGTTGTATACAACAAATGGAGGCACGAGAACCTCTAGAAAGAGATGTTTTAGTCTGCAAAACGCATTCAATCATACTGGACGATAATAAGCCATTTAAACATCAGTACATTCCTGGAAGTATCAACATAATACAAACGTGTTAAGTATCAGCAATGAGAGCACACTTATTATCAGCACAACAAGTAACTGTGTCTCACCCTCTCAAGTCAATCATCTCTTAATGCTGTACTGCTTTATAAGCCTTGAGTTACACATTCTCCTTGCACAAAAGACCATTTGCACAATTTGAGTAGAAGGGAAGCTCCACTCAAACCAAAATAGTTGGAAAAAGCCCCACTGATATTAAACCGTTTGTCAGGTTCAAAACCTCTGAAACTAGCAATAAAACATACTGAAAACACTGAGCAGATGCACAAACGCATCTAGGGACAAATACATTACAAAACCACTTATGGATTCTTAACATTATTTGCTCCTTTACGAATGTGCCAAATAAAAGCTGTAAGAAATACACCTAGATAAACAAAGTACAGCATAAAATTGTCTTTGTAGGTTTTTAGCCAAATGGTATTTTGAAACAGTTTATATTCTAGCCAAGCATACTAATACTTGACCAGAAGAGCATGCCTCCTTTTCTCTTCACACAACACGGATCCAAGAAAAATCCAGTATGGCTCCTTGTTATGTAGCAGGATAGAGAGGCAAATAATTACTCCATTCTAAAATAGTAGAAGAATGAATAAAATGCATGAATAAATAAAAGCGCATCTTTGGATAAACTTCTATGATTCTTCAAGTAAATGTCAACCTTCTCTGTTCCATACTAAACAAAAGCTACAATTCCTACCTTTGCCATACAGCCATTTAATCAAAAGGGTTTTTTTATATTCAGTCCTAAAGGATTTCAGGAAACCAGAACTATTACGTCAATTACTGCTAAGCGTACAGATGAAGAATGCTTTCACAACATAGTTCACAGGGGAAATAATGTCTTGAAAAATCTTAAAGTAAAGCAAAACAAACTGAAAAACAAACAAAACTCCCCAATGCATTCCTAGCATGTAAACTCAATCCATTAAAAATAATCTTCTATTGAATCATGAGATTTTTTTCATTAATATTCCACTCTGAAAGCTAGCTTCTGTAATTTTCCCTGTTATTTTAAGTCAGTAACAGAATATATTCTGATCACTTTTTCTCATTAAAATAAAAAAATGAACACAAGTAAGGAATATTAGCACTCTAAAGGAGAACAAACAAGTTATAATTCATTTTCAGTATTTAAAGATACATTACTTACAAAAAGAGTGAAACAACTTGCACACCAGAGGGTACTGATGAGCAAAACCCTAAAAGAAATTCTCTATGGTTAGAGAGTAGAAATAACGGCTCTTTGCTTAATGTATAATATATTTACACACACATATTCTGTACATATCTATAGACCTAGATGTATGTATATGTATTTTTTTTTATATGCTCAAGCCTTTCTTTGGCTTACAGAGCAGTTACACTAAAAGGGAAGTGACCAACAAGAAAATCCCCCAAACAATAGTCTTCCAGACTCAAAATACAGAGAATAAAGATAGGAAGAAAGATACTTTCTGTGTTTGAAGTGATTTTTTTTTTTGCTCTTTGCAGAAGACAAAGCAACTGCTTTAACAACAAGACAATGGTACCCTCACTGAAGTTTCCTAAAACCTGCTTGGGTGGAATTTATTCCTATTGTTTCTGATGGAACAAGAATCCTGAATCTCTCTGCAAACAGACACATTAAAAAAATAATGCCCGATTTTGGCACTAACTTCTGGCTCCAGGTAGGGAACTGATCTACAGAGCAACAAAATACCCACTTCTGTCTCACAAAAAAGGAGAAATTATATTTTTTTTTTTGGAAAAAGTGAATTTTCAAGCTTTTCTTAAATTTAAAAACATAGGTCTAAATGATAATTAAAAACATTTACTTTGATCCTGCAATATAATGTATATTTCATGTAAGAACTTTTCACCACTGCATTCCAGACTGACCTTTCAAGCAAGCAACATGTTCTAGATGCATCTTTAAAAGTGCATACAGCTGGATGAGGTTACACCATTTATGTTAGTCCAACACATGTAGCTGCTTCCTTACTGCTGCTCTGACTGTCTGGGGAAAAATCCAATTATTTCAGTCCTAACACACTTAAGGTTTCTTTTTGTTTAGTGATGCCAAATGTAACCAGGCCAGAAGAGAACCTGTTTCACTTGAGGGATGCTAGGGTTGAGTGGGTAATTCCCAAGATAATCAACAGTGAAGTTGAAATAACTTATCAGACTCTCTGAAAGTAAGCACCCCAAACAAGCACCCCAAACACAGCGTACCTCCAAGTCAGAGATGTTGAGACTATGGAAAGTAATGCTGCTTGGGTTAAAAACTGCTTAAAAAGTCTCAATTTACTGTAGCTTAAAATCTACTTCAGTCAGTTCTGCAACATCACTCAGTTCACTCTGATTCAGAGAGACTGTGGTTGCCGTGCTTATTAGTGTTCTCAGTCTAGCAGTACTTTTGCTTTTGAGATTCATTTACTTTATTTCATTTTTATTCATTTTATTTCATTTACTTCATTCTTGAAAAATTTGTCTTTGTAGTCCACGCTCAGTCCACTGACTGAGGCAGTCAGCGGGATCCGATGTGAATTCATGCTCATGGAAGCTACAGCAAGAGATCCCTGCACTCACATTGAGCCCATTTATACATATGCCCAGGGTAGGTGTGGTGCAGGGCAGGACCATACTGAGGCACCAATTCCAGTGCTGGAAGCCATTCAGCATGGCAGAGCATGAGCTAATGAGAAGCCTTATAACAGGATTCGTTACCTACAACTCTGCATCCTGCAAGAGCCTAATGCTCTCAGTTGAGCTCCAATGTGTGCTCTGAATATGCCATTATATACATACCTAGATGCGTTACCTAGTACCCTGGCCCAAGTGGGCAGGAGCAGCAGCATTAAGTAGCTGCTGCCTTCACTGCTTCAAAACAGGAGCAGAAATGCAGGCTCCATAGCTCCTAACCCATCATCAGAGAAGTTAATACACATCAGAGACAACAATACAGAAAATGGAAAGATGAAAGAGATGATTAAGTAATTTTCTACCATTATAGGCCAATGGTAAATTGTTACCACTGTCTCGCCCCAGGAAGCAACAAGCAAGTACAGGAGACACCATGATTAACAGAGGTGTCTCAGGTCAAAAGGCCTCTTCATACTATACCTGAGGTAGTACAAAAACGAACAAACCTTCCCTGGCTCCCATTTGTCGACAGGTAAAGCCCAGCCCCAAGTAACTAAGCAACAGCTGCTGAATAAGGAGTAGCAGAGAATAGGGCTTTTTCTGTAAAAACTTAACGTTACTGTGTAGCTTGTATCTGACATCTAGTTGCCATGGCGATGTAGCTGTATTAGGAATATAGATTAGATCCACAGCCAGAGAGACAAGAGACTAGGACACAAGATAGACAGAGCATAGTACACATCTTGCCTAGTGATTCCAACATCTCCAAAAGGCTTGTTAAAAAAAAAAAAAAAAAAAAGAGGGAGAATTAAACAAATGTATCTGTGAAGCAAAAGCCCTTTGCAAGAACAAAGCAGCAGCCTGAGGAGACTGGGAATCAGATCCGAGGCAGAATTTGAGCAAAAACAGATGGAACAAGAAGAGAAGTCTGTGCATCTTTGTCCAATAGTCAGTAAGAGTTAAAACAAAGAAATATGGGAAGATAGGAAATTCTCTGCAATATTGACTAAATCAGACTAAGAAAGTTCCTTTTAAATTAAACACTGACCAAAGTTAGGAAGACAGTGCAAACACTGTCCCAAAGAACTTAAAATGTGAAGACAAAGAATTCAGGCAACGGATTTCAAAATATAAATATAGTGGTCCAGGACAGTATGTGTCCATGACTATTTAAATAACAAGTCCAGGATGCTGAATTTTCAGAAGCACAGTCCATAAAATCATATACGACAGTGATGGACAAGATTTTATTTCTTAATTTCACACCTTGCAGGAAAGTGGTTTTACGTATCTGCTAGTTGCAGATTATAATCTTTCTGCATCACTTAAGAAATTAATTTTTTTGGTTCTAAAATTCTAGATAATAGGTAATCTCAATTTTGACAGGCTCTTGGAAGGAGTTGATAGGAAAGTATGACTGAACAATATTCATAGCTCTTTTTAAGTCGCAAATTGAAAAAACTCAATCAAAAAATGGTTGTGGTTCATCATGTTTCAATATCTTTTAGAGAAGGCTCTATTACAATTCGCAGCTTTTTTCCTATGCAATCAAAACTTTTGGTTACAGTCTGCATTTATTGACTCGTAGTGCATAAACTCATCTTTTACCATGCAATGAAAATCATGCAATGGAAATGCCATTTGACACAAGTTATATTCTTTACCAGTATATAAAGTGATTAAGTAAAACTTGAAGATAATTTGTAAAGTCTGAATCTGAAATCTACTTTTGCAATATTTCTACTATTCAAGGAGTAAATATGGAAAGCAGAGAAGCACAGAACTGACTTCATGTTTTTGTTTGTAAAGATGCTGAGTCCAGAATTATTCAAAGCTGCATTGCATTCATACTGTTTGTAAATTATTTAAGTATTTGTGAGGCAATTAATTATGAAGATAGGAAGGTAGAAATTAAGGAAAGAAATGCAAGAAACAAGAAACAAAACATCTACAACCCAGAAAACAATATGAAAGCATGCAAATAACTGGTGCAAATAATTTCTTTCCATAATAATCATCATCAAATACAAAGCTTTTAAATAAAGATTTAAGTCACGTAATACAATCTATACTTTGAACAGCCAGCAAACGATAATGGACAAGAGAGACAAAGGCACAAAAGGCAGTACAGATGTATTACAAATAATTGTGTCATTTGCAAAGCTCAGAAATGAAGATAAAGTGTATTTCTCCAGAAGAGTATAAGCTTGTGGGGAAAAAATATTACATTATATAAATAAGTATATTATATATGTATATATAATATATATATATATTATATAAAATAAATATAGTAAGTCATGGAAGAAGGCTAAATATGGGCTCTCCACATGGAAAACCATCAAATTTTGAAAATAATGAGAGCAATAATAAAAATTGAATTGAAATCCATAGTAAAATATAGAATATTTAGTCTTGTCCCTGAAATACATCAAGTCCAAATATACTTCAAGACTTGTAAGAGACCTTTAAATCATTTTAATAAATCCATACTTCTTAGAAGACTGTTGGAGTCTACAGGGTTGCTAATATTTGAATGTATTTCAATTCCAATGGCATACAATTAGTCTCAGTGAGATATAAATGAAAGAAAAAACTTATTTTGAATATACTAGTGAAGATTTTTTTTAAACATATTACAGAACTTTTAGTTGTATTTTACATTCATGAACTTTTTTTCTTAATATGCTGATGACACAGCTTGAGACTCACAACAACATGTTGCGTGCCTTACGTTTGTTAGTTGAGTTGACATAAACCATATCGCGTGTTGACAGAAATGCTTGAAAATATTCACGGACTTCAGCATCCATCATAGAAAAACTGCAGTTACAGAAAGCACTGATAAAATCCATTCCTGTACTTCAAAAAGACTAGAACAGCAGCTATACCACAGCATGAAGATGGAAAGAACAGACGAAAGACAGACAGACAGACTTCTCTAGGTTAAAATTTATATTATTTTTATTTTTTAAACCAGCAGATTAACTCTGTATCACACTGATAGTTAGAATTTATTTTCTATTTTGGTTATTGTGTTCTGTGAGTAAAGATACAGCAACATCTTGAATTAAGGCTATTTCATTATCTAAACGTACCTGGATAGATATTCAAGAATCTGCAGTCCTAGGTCATCTTCTTATGTTTGTACATGTTTTTTTTAAACACCTCAAACAAGTGGGATTTAGAGAAATGATTTCTTCACATGCCTGAGCCCAGGCTATTCTCCAGCTTCCTTAATAAAGATCTCCCCATAAATACATTTTCTAATTTAACCATGAAACAGTCCTGATGATGCAAAAGTAACTTACTTAGGCACCTGCCAATTTATCACAGCAGAGATTTTTGTAAGACAACCAGCCTCTGGGCTGTTGATAGGCTTTTGCCAGAGACCAGCAAAGCTGATAAGAAAATAATTCCTTCCTAGTGCTAAAAAGGTAACCATCAGAATGTACATATCACGGTCTGATGTCAGGGGTTGGAGAGAGGGAACTGCTATTAAGAAGATATTTTAAAAAGTCAGCTATGATTATGTGATTTAAACCATATTGTTCACCTGCTCCCCTCTGAAATACATTATAGTAAGGAATGAAGACTTAGTCAATTACAAATTCACAAAAAATGACTGTGACCCCAAAATGTATTTCCAAATCACGTGGCAGTACTATGAAATATAACTGGGTTGATGGAACAAAGGACAGGAAAAATCAGTCTTTTTTACGGGAAGACATTAATGAAATGTCAGACAAAGTTGTAGGAAAATGCCAAGAGAAATCTATTCAGTGTAAATAATGTCAACATTAAAAAGAAATCATTGTAAGCAGTGTGCTAGAAGTTCGCATAACTTCTTTAATTTAAAAAGTATGCATATAAAAAAAAAAAAGAAACATGGTTCAATAGTATAAACCCCATTCTCTGTAGTAAATGAAAGCTGGAGAATAACTTTCCAAACCCAATAATTTTGAGGATATTTTATGCTTTATTTTGACATATTATTATTAAAATCAGCAATCAATTATAACATATTTTCTTCTTCCTGCACAGAGCACACTTTCTCCCTGAAGCAGAGTCCATCGTCTCTTAGATAGGTCAGTTTTTGATATCAAGTTTCTATAGAAGGAAAATGCATTTAAATAACTATCTGTTCATGCCCAGGCACTGGTATCTTGATTCAGCTTGAGCAACACATAGGAAAGCAGGAAGGTACTTTTAAGCGCCTCCTTGGATCAGAAAGCCCTTTAGAAGACAGTTATGACAGTAGACTTGACTGTACGTAGTCAAGTTAACATGTTCCTTTTGTGCATTTCCCACTATATCCGACTTTTCCACATACCACTCAACATCCCTCTCCCCTCCAAGGCATTTCAAAGACAGTAATCAACTCTTTTCCCAGAGTCTAAGAATTAACTCTTCCAAGCTAAGAGTGGACGTTTTCCTGTTCAAACTCAACTGAATAGATATCATTATAAATCAAATGAGGATGAAAACTTTCCCAAACTGAGGATGTTGTTCAGAATAAGCCTATTCATTTGTACCAGTAAGGTATTTCTGCTTGCGTGCACCTACAATGACTGACATTTATGTATTCATGCAATATTCACCCCAGGAGTTTACTAGGAGTGAAACATGAAAAGCCCGAGCTAAAAGCTGTAGATGCCAGTTCCGCAGAACTTTTATGTATAGCCTTCCATCTCCCCACCCAGAGCACAGTAGTTCAGCAAGTGTTAGATTTCAGGACCACAGAAATCAACGGAACGTAACCATTTGCAAAGAGGTGCTGTGCTGCAGAGCACCAGATTGCTGAGCCTAGTCTAAAACTGTTGCAAGGGTCACAGAATTTAAAGTAAGGAACCGTACCTCAGGCTACATAATGGAATCCCACCGGAAGCAAACTATGGGAAAACAAGCAAGCACTATAATATTGGCGTACAAAAATATGTCTCTTAAAAGCTATATGTCATGCACCGTACAAAAGGAAGACAGTGCAAAGCTGCAATCTAGCTATCTGTGGATGGGAAGCAAAATAAAGACATTAACCTTGTGCAGTACCTTAATAAATTAAAATCCTTGAGGGTCAGGGATTGGTAACTTAGTTGCAGAACCATGCTCATATAACCATCTTGCATTCATATTTCCATACAATACTCCAGTGAATTATGCGTATGTCTACATCCATTGTGCTAAGAACAGACTGCACAACTCTCCATCATATAACACAGATGTACCTGCATGTCTTTTCCTCTGACATTAGCTAGTGATGTACACAAAGATACCCTAAAAATTAAGAGCATTTAGAATTTGGAAATCTGTTGTTTATCTGTCCAGTAAGCTTGGACTCTATCCTCAAGGACTTGGATGGCTAAGTCTTGCAAAGCTGTAGAATGCATTTAATTCCACTGTCAGCTGTGTTAATAGGATGAAGGTTTATCCTCTAGGAAATATTCCTCCATTATAAAACTCAGCAAGTTAAATATACAGTAAAACAGAAATGAGTACAAAGGAAAAACTCCCGTTAGCTTAAATCAACTCATGTAAGCCTACTTCCTTTCTGCTGCCAAAATAAATTGTATTTCTTCTCTCATTTCTCTTTCAAAGTCAGACATTGCTCAAACTGCATCTCATCCCTGTACACATTACCTCTTTCGCTAGTGTACCTCCATTGGCATCTTCCTCCTCTGCCATCTCCCATAGACTACTGTCCAAAGCTAGCAGATAAATCCACATACACTTAACCCCACCCTAGTTCTGTCAAAATGATTCTGATTTCACTCTGCTAGAAAAAATGCCGACTCTATTCCTTTAACTAAACCAGTTTTGGGAAGAGCTTACAGAACAGTTTATGACAGCTGCTCTGAATGTGGCAGTAATACCCAGCAAGGTGTAGTGGCAGAGAGCAGGAATTTCTTATCCCCAATAACCTGCAGCTGACACCAAACATCCAAGTGTACCTTCAGACACTTGAAATTTCTTTATTCATCTCCAAAAAAAAAGGTAATGACAGCCTGAACCATAGTCATAAGCACAAAGAAGCCCAAGCAAGACCTAGTTCCAACAGAAAATGGAGCTGAAAGTTCAAGGTAGAAAAAAGAATAAACTGTGTTTTCTGGTAAGCAAGCAAAAAGTGGTAACAAGAAAAGGAATACAACTTGCATATTGTTAAAGTTTAGTAAAGGCCTAAATGGGAACAAATAAAAAGTATGCATGACGAGAAAACTACAGAAGTTCACCTAAAAGATGGTACAAAACTAGGCCTGGAAAACGTTGCTCATACTTTGTCTTTTCTTGGGAAAACAAAGAGAGGAACCTGAGGCAGTACATACCCAACTAGGAAAGTAAAACTGACTTTAAAAAAAAAAAAAAAAAAGCTTTTTTTTCCCCCTCTTCTCCAAGAACACTTAGAATGATTCTCTTTGTGAGAGAGATATTCTAGCCTAGATCACATCTAAAGGCCGAGTTACAATGAACATTTTGAGACATAACTTTTTAAAAATAAATAGGACTTTTATAATTGGAAAATCCCAGGCACAGAAATCTCTCCCTAAGTTTGAATTTCTTACAGTGAAGAAATGATTACATTGAACACATTTACTCTAAACAGAAATTCAGCAAAGACAGTGGTTTTTTTTTGTTGTTTGTTTTTTATCCAACTGTGATAAATCATTTAGTTTTGTTATTGTTTCCACTGCAAAAAGGTCTGCCTCCCTTCACCTTTCACTGGATTAATTTGTACCTAGAGATCTGAGTCAGTTCCTGTTTACCCATTTAAAAACACAAACTAGTCATGCAATCAGATTAGAGATGTATGTGCCTAAGAATCTTACTATCTACCCTTGAATCCTAACCAGTGGCTGTAGATATTGAAGTTCTTAAAATCCAAAATTACTACTTAAGTTCTGATAACAACAAAAGGTGGTTAAACAACATACGTGTCACTTTTTGAGAATACATACAGTGCATCAACTGTCCTTAGAAAGCACTACTAATTCTTACACTTTACAGTTACTCTGAAAATGCTCTGCAATTTCAAGTCCCAGAAATATTCAAGGACCACTGAAATAATGTCCCAGAAATCGAAAAATATCAAAAAGTCTTCCAGGCAGACAGGTGCCTGTTGTGATATGGCTAAATAGCTGCCTGTTAATGTTCCTAGGGACCCAAGAGGCAAGTGCAGTCTAATGCTAATTTTGCAATATTATAATGTCATTGACTTTAAGGAGGGAAATCCTGCAGTTTGCACCAGCCCTTGACAAAGGAGAATCTAGTACCAGCTAAATCAGTTAATGATTTACATTAGTTAGGGAATTAGTCTAACTCTTGTTAATGACCAAGATGACAATTCTGAGGACCTAAGGGGTAAAAAGAAATGGAAAAAAAAAAAAAAACACAAATAAATAAACACACAAAGGTACAATACAAAGACAGTTTAAAACACAAGTACTACTAGTGTACTGAAATTTCTGAAGTACTGAAAAGAAGACAATCTGGGCTTTTGCCCTTTCTACCAACTACTACTGGTAAAGTTTACCTTATCTAACCAAGTTATTGCAAAAGCTCTAAAACAGAATCTGTTTTCAGCTAATATTGAGGTATCATTTACCAACATCCTCTGGAATTTCATAGTTTTTATGCAATGCTAACATGAGCATCTGAGAACCTCCTGTGAGAGACCTCTGGTACTATACTACACTATACTTCATTTCTCAACAGGTCCCATATTTTAGAATTTTCTGAGCATTTGTCATAAAGATTCAACCACCCCATCTTTGGTTTTCACCTACATTCTGCTGGAACCCCAAAAGATTCAAGAAAATAGTTGGAACAGCATCATATTAGCCAGGTGTTTATAAGCCTCTTTCAAAAGCTGGAAAAATTGTTGAGCAAGTTGAGCATAACCTCAGTGGAAGAAACCATGTAATTACTGACCACAACCATAGTTAAATAATATCGTATGACCCAGACTTAGAAAATTAAAATAGGAATAGGTTCCTCTGCTCAGATACAACATATACTTTGGACAAAGAAAGAATTTAAAGTTAAGACTACCACATTCTTATACTAACAGAAGGTTAAATGCTACTCTAATTTTCTTTTACATCTATACGCTGACAACATAAGATCAGATTTGAGTGTTCTGAAGCCTTCTATTATCATCTCCTCAAGTACATAAATCCTTTACAGAATCTCACTTTCTCCCAGTGGCAACTCTACTGCCAGAAACCATGTTCCTCGTGGATGGTTGCCAGAAAGCCTAACCCACATTCCAACTGCCTACTTTTTAATTACATATCACATTCCTAGGTTCTTCTAAATGTGCTACTAGCATCTCAGAAAGTAATTAAATAAATGTTGACATGATGTAAACTTAAAATCTTTTTTTTTTCTTCCACATTAGCTGATTAAAATACTCTAACTGATGTGCAGAAAGGTGTACCTGAGTATCTTTGGAAGGTATACCCATAGAATTATATATTAAAGTTATGTCTGAGACAGGTAGCATGCCCCAAATCACTTGCATTCTAAATATCAGTAGAGCGTTAAACAATGAAAATGAGAGATGTAAACTTGCTTTGGTGCTGATTTATAACTCATGTAAATAAACTCTATTAAAAAAACAGCAGCTTAATCGGGCAGTGCCTTATACACAGTTGTTCTCACATCTGGATTTCTGCCTTGGTATTGTGTTTTCCAAACTGGATTAAGATCGATTGTATACTTTCCAAAACTGTAAACTTTCCTTTCAATATGAAAACAGTAACATTCTTCCTCCCTTCCTTCTCTATGGAAATACCTATGTGATACAGCTGATTAATTCACTGAATTTTTCCCCACTTTGTCAAATCTGTACAAAGCTGTTAATTGTCAGTTACCAAATTTGAGGATGAAAGAAGGAGTTACTGCTTGCTAAGAGTTATCACAGAACTTCTTACTTAATCTTAATTATTTATTCATTGTTTAAAAGGATACTACCTTGCAAATCCTTTGGCTGCAGGCAGCGATTATAACTTTGTGTTTAAAGCGAAGAAACAGAATGTACTGACAGATTTAGAATCCCAATGTGTGCTTTAATATTTCAAAAGCAAAACATTATCATAAGCAGTCATTTACAGGAAAAATGAAGGAGGCCAATTTCATCAAAATGTTCTGCAGTTTAAATAAACTGCCAGCCTTGCTGTGAAACAGCTTTGAGCTGGGAGAGATCTCTCCATATCGGCATACAGGTAAGTACGCTTATCCGTAAAATAATCATCCCACTTGTATATGATTACTATGGGAATGCCAAAAGGGTGTTTTCTGAGCCCATGCCTTTACAGGATTTATATTCCAAAGGTCGTTAACTTTTCTATTTTTAACAATAATTGATGAGCACTATAAGATATGGAGACACCAAGGCAGGAAGGGGAGAGGGCACAGGAGAGAGAAGCAAACAGTGTAAGACTACACAAGAGCATATCAATAAGTAAACCAGCTCTTCAGATTTTAAAATAATGCCAGACTCTAAAGTACTGTAAATGTAAAATTGACTGATTTACTTTTTCTTCTACATTTATAGTAGGTACACGTAACACGTAGTCAAAGATGGCACCAGAGTTACATGTATGACTACAAATCAGGTTGGCAGCTTTTTCATTTTTTTTTTTTTGGCTTATTTTCCTCTTCAAAAGATTCCACATTAAATTTTAATATCATGGTTATGATATTTATGGTATTTTAGCTTTCTTGATTTCACTATCATGTCATGAAAATTGCTTTTTCTTTACATTTTTAAAGTCTAAACTTGATGGTTTCCTTAGAACTGGAATTAGGCTTGTTGTTACTGTTCATATTTTTTATCTTTTCTATGCAGAGGCTGACAGAGCCAGAAGATATTTAAAGAAGAGAAATCGTATTTATGTCCCATTATATTAAGCCAATCTCATTTAGAGCCTAGTTATGGACTGTGAATGTTCAGTTTAGTGATTCTACAGCTGGAATGGATCATTATGATCACGCAATCTGACCAGGCCAAAGTTTTTCCCTAAACTAATTCTAGACTATGCATTATTTAAATAACAAACAAAAAAGAGTCTGGTCTTGATTAAGGGCTTCTAGCCAGGAGGTAGAAAAACCTTTCTCATAGCCCACTGTAAATTCTTTCAATTATTAACTACATTCATTAACAACAACAACAAAAACACCCTATATCCACACCTTAACTGAGCCCAATTTCAATTTTTAAAACTTTGGCAAGCTGATTAACAATTAACTAGAGATAAACTAATTAATCCTCTAATCATATCTTGGCTAAGCTAAATGGACCAAACTCCTTAAGTCTTTCTGTCTAAGGCACCTTCTTCAACCCTTTGCCAAGTCCTATGACTCTCCTCTGCAAGTTACCAATATCTCCAGAACTAAAAAAATTAAACATTTTGAAAATGAAGTAACAAAATTTAGACTTAGCTTACAAATTTTCCTAGGCTGACTTGAAAGTCCTCTGTTTAAATAATCAAGAACTACACTTTTAAACTATAAGTTTGGGCTGTGGTTTTACCTATTAATTCGATAAAATAAAACATAACTTGGAAACAACAGCCATTTTCTAGAGAAATGGTGTTATTCAGATACCTGGCTGTAAACCTATTGATATCTATGGCCTGTGCCCTCAGGCTAGGATTTGATTAAATTGTTATCATACCACTGCATGACAGAACTTGAGAAATGGGCAATGAAAAATATAAGTATACTGACCTCTTCTTCTTGGTAAGAGTAACATTTCCAGACAGTGTCAGTCTCCAAAACCGAGACTATCATGTCCATGTGTAAGGAAATGTCAGCACGAAACCAGATTTCAGCAGTTGGAATACATTTAAATGACAAAAAAATGTGTTCCTGCAGCTGCTTAAAGTGATGATTTTGGCTGGTTTGAATTAGATGAAGTAGAAATAGGAATCATCACAGAGCTCTATCTCCCCCATCTCTGCAGGCAGTCCCTGCATTAGAGGCCAAAACAAGATGGAACAAGCCCTTTGCCTTTGGCCTTATCTGTAATTAATCAACATATAAAACCAGATTCTATGCATAGCATAGCATAGCATAGCATCAGGTTACTTTGCTTCTCCAAGAGAAGTAGGATTGCCCGACGTCTGCCTGATGCCCTTTACAACCATACAATAATTTTTTTTCCCCTTTTTGATTTTATTACAAACGATAATACATATAAATAACAATTCTGGAATGGATTAATACGTAGGCTCTCTCAAGTAAATATTAGCACTTTCACAACAAAAAATGATTTGGTAGTTTTAGAAGACTTAAGCATTTTCCAAATCTTGTAAAAATATTCCATATTATTCATTTCACAGCCTTTCAAATACTGTCTAGGAAGCTTTGCTTTTTTGTAATCCCTAATTTAAGACATTACTGTAAAATTTCTGGCTTATCAAGATTCTCAAGTCTGAATCATAACTTAATCATAACTTAAAGACAATCTGTTATATGAATCACTTCTCCTACCAGCCAAACCTATCTGAACTACTACTCCTTCCATTTGTGATTACACAATATCCTTGCATGAATTACCACAATTGCTAGCCTGGAATGAATTACACAGAAAGCATTTAATGTATTTTTAGCTGTCTTTTAGTATAGTTAAAAGAAGGAAGAGAAACCAGATAATGAGATTAGGCAGTTTTCTACAGACCAATGACAAATACTCTGCAGACATGGTTTGGAAACCTCTACGCTTTCTTTTTTATTTTTTCTTTTATTACTGGCTTCATAAAAATAAATGGACAGGTGCTACATAAGCACCATAAAATTAGAAAATTCTGCTTCTTGATCAGAGGGAAGTTGGAAAAGGAAATTGAGCAAGTGTGTATCTGAGTTCAGCTTCTTTTCCCAATTTTTAGGCCTAAGTCCATCATTCCTAAACATATCTCATGGAGCTATTTGCTAGCACTATGTGCTAAACAGCACCTATGAAGAATAGTCAAGGTAGTAGAAATTTTAGTGTACTTTAATCCTCCTAAAAATTATCTGAAAACTCACAGCAGCTGTGTATGCAGTCATATACAGATGGAATTATTCCCACCAGCTTGAGAGCATAACTCTAAAAAGATATTCCCCACCCTCCTACCTTGTATCTTTCAAAGGTACCTCTAGCTCACAGCAAAGAGAATTCAACTCATAAGCAATGATGTAGGGCCTGTTCAACTGATTTAAAGAGGCTGGAAAGTGTTTCATAAGAATAAACTTATTCTGCCATATTATATGGGAAAATTAATGCAAGTCTAATATACAAATTATTGACCATATTAAAATTGCTAAGGACTCTGACAGTTTTGTAACTGATTTTATTCTATGGCATAGTTTTAGCATTCCTCTGCTGAGATTTCCATATAATTGCAACTGGAAAACACACAATACGTAGTCAGTCAATGGTTTCATTTTATAAGCAATGAAGTTCCTAATTTATGTTTGGCCAAAGGAATAATGAAATAGAACAGATCTTACCTTTATTGTACATATTTGTTGGTACTTGGACATCACTCAGACTGATGTTCACAGGTAAGTTATTGAAGTGGTCGTTTGGCACCAGAATGAACTCCTTTCCCAGCTCCAGATAGTTTCCTTCTTCATCTCGTTCATTTATGAGCACAGCATTGAAGTATTCATACTGCAACAGAGACACATATCCAGTATTTTGAATTCACATTCAGCATAAAAATATAAGGAAGTTTAAATATTTTAACATATCTCGATTCATTGATTAATGTTTAAGTGCATCTCCATCTAGAACAGAAAAGCAAGATATTTCTACTACTTCTCAGATTGCCTCTATAATCCTCATACAGGTATATTTATGAAACCAGAGATTTATCAACACATCTCAGGGAAATCCCATATTACCTCACATTACCCATATTGCCTGTCCTGAAAACGTTATGGGTAGCCCAATGAACACCTTGAACATAAACAACGTATGCACTATTCTAACACAAAGCGCTCTAAATTTAAATCATTTGGTTAATAATTATTTAATGACGATCTCTCTGTTTACTCTCATCTGTTCAAGAACTGTTACCAGTGCTGAACCTAGGCCTTGACAGGCTAAAAGCAATTTTACTTCACAGGAACATTAACTAAACCAGTGATAGCACAATTTCTTAGGCCTTTTTCTTCTGAAGATGTTGTTGCCTACTTCATTGTGTACTGACTGATGTTTCCTAATGAAAAACCTTCACTGTGTGCTGAGCTTTACAGCAGCACATCATTGTAGGTTTTGTAAAACCAAGCATACTTTAATGTGAGCACGTAAACTTAATGGTGACTTATTTTGGACAAGAAATTGTCTGCCTCTTTACAGATTCCTGAAGAGTATTTGGCCTATTTTGTGCAGAACTATAACCAGATAAGCAAAAGCAATTTAGATAAAATTATTGATTTTTTTTTATGACCTAGTTTAACCAGAAATTCTATCCAGCTTTGAAGGCAGCAGTGAAGACTACTTTTTAACCTCTTAAATGCCTTTAACCTTTGGCAACAGTTTTCATAATATGTTTCTTAATTGAAACATACCGAAGTACAGCATCTTTGAAGAATTTAATTAATTTAAATCCTGGCGTCTGCCCTAACTATCCATTTGACTGTAAATCAACATAAATAACATGAATCTATGCAACCATAGATTGTATGTAATCCACACAACTTTTACAAGGATAAATATTAATACCATTTACAAAGTAAAAACAGACTAACAAGTATAAAAACTTCAAAGTCATTTTGCAAGCACTGCTTCTCAGTGTGATAAGCAACTCATTCTAATAAACAATCAGGTAAAAATTTTATTATCAGTAGGCTTCCATTAAAAGAATAGATAATTTAACCAGTATCTTAAATGGAGGCTTACACGTCAAGCTTTCAATATCCTGCTCTTTCAATTTTATTTTCAAAATGTCCACCCCATAAATTGGATTTTAGATTAAAATAGAATTCAAAATAAATCCTGTATATTAGCTTGGTTTTGAGCACCTACTGAATAAGAGAAATATATAAACTTGAAGTTCCACTTACTGTTAACCACATATAACAGTTCAAGACACATCAGCATTTGAAAATCAACCTAAATGAAATTAATCTGACATGACCAAACCTTTGACCTTAAAGATAATTTACTTTAATTGGATTATACTGAGACGAACCAAATAATATGTTGTATACGTTTCATGAGTATATACAAAACTACATAAACCTAAATTTCTGAAAAAAAAAAAAAGTGGTGGTTCTCCCATACGCCCTCACAGCCCTCTCTTTCTGAAGCTATAGATAAAGAAAAGACTACAGATGCATTTCACTTGAAGTTGTAGTTTCACTAACTTTGAGAATTAATTCATTAATTATGAGAACTTTGCAAGACCCCCAAAGATGCTCCCCTTCTCAATACCACTGGAAAGATGTCACTGTTATACATTTAATTCTTCTCATAACAAAAGCGAACAGATGAAGAAAGTGATCACCTCCAAGAAACAGCAGTTCTTACCCTATCTGGGAGAAACCTTCTCCATTTGTTTGCTATACAGGTTTACTACGGATCATGAACTGCACTGTATGCCTGCCGCCCACATGTGACAGCAGCCATTTTGATTTACCCTCTCTGCAGAAGCCAGAGACACTTAGCAGAAGACTTGAAAGTCTAATTTGAATTTCCAGTCTTAGTAAGAAATAGAACATGCCTTCCAACGTTAAGCCATGCATTAATAACTGTTGTAAAACCAACCCTACTCCAGCTCCAAGCAAGGAAGTAAGGTGCCGAACTTTTCTGTAATATAGTAGATATTATCTAAACCTGGAAGAAAGGCTGACATTCCATCCCCTGGGAGTACAGTGATAAATAAAATCGTATTTCATGCTTCCTTCTTGCCAACCACCTCTACATCCCCTGGACTGTTAAGTTCGATCAGGGTGAGGAGGATTGCACCACTTGTTTCCTTGTCCTTAAAGACATAGCTTTGTTCTCCTTTTTGTTCTTCTGTTTTTGGAGCATGACAATACCTCTGCAACTGCTGGAGTTGCAGATAGGCCAGTGTTCCTTTCATGATGCTTCACGGCTTAGTAAGTCTTATTGGAATTGTCACAGAGCAATCAAAGCTTGTGTTGTTTTTTTCCCCCATATTAAAGGCCACCATTGGAAGCATTCACAAACATTTAAGTCAGAATTTAAACAAAAAAGTTGCATTTAAATATTACTTTAAAGAAAAGATAAATACATTTGGAAATAAAATATTCTGTACTAAATTATGTAGCAATATAGTATTCCCCTTTAACCGAACTTATGAATCACAGAATAATTTATAGAGCAATTCACATATAGATTTAGTGATTTTAAGCACATAAGGTTACCTTGCCCATAGGTTTTATAATACTTAGAAAATGTTAGGAAAAAAATGGTCAAATTTCTAATAAGAATATCAGAATATATTTTGCCATGCAAAGTGTGTCAATCACCTCTAAAAGAACATTACTTCCTTTCATTTGATGGGTTATTCCTTTTCTAAAGGAATTAATTAGTTGACATTCCCCTTTGTCATGTTCTGTAAGTGGCAAGGCTAACCAAGTATTAAAAACAGTTATATTTTAAATAAATTAGACCATCATTTCACAATTAAGGGTATTTGGAATTGATTGTTTCTTTGGTTGATTTAGTATTCACTGAATTATTGGTGTAAGTATTCTTTCTTTTCAATTCTATAAGTATATATTCAATTATATTATTTGCGTGTTACTTTTAAAGTACAGTATAGTACTTATTGCATTACAGATAAAGGAATAATAAATGAGAATATTATAATTCCCACCACCCTCCATGTTTCCAGCCCCTCCCAGCCTTTGGGGCAAATGAAAAGCCTATTAAAAATAACAGATTTAAGACTGCCCTGCAATTTCTGAAGAGGAAACATCAGGTGGCATGCACAGTTCAAAAATACTATTTCTAAAAAAAAAACAAAAAAAAACAAAAACAAAAAAAAAAACCAGCATTTATGCAGAGCTGTTATACAGCGGCTTCTTTTGGACACATTGCTTCCGAGGAAATTATTGAATGTGACAGCTGAAATGCAGTAGAAAGAAAATTAAAAAAATAAAAATTGGAGGAAAAAGTAGTGAAGGAAATCCATCTGGCATTCTGACACCGCATTTGAGATAATGCCCAGGGGAAAGAGGATAAAGTCCTGTTTGCTGACAACACAAATACTCTACCTGCTAAGCTCTAAGAAAATGACTTCAATTTAATCTTGTCAGTGGAGGTCAATCTTTGATGTAACCTTAACTTGGTGAGTTCTGAGTGTGCACAATATAACATGCCAAGAAGATATTAGTCTAATAAATAACAAAATAATTATCTAGGTTAGGAGCATAGCCAGTCTTTACTGTGACTTGGCCAGCAGATGAGTTCACACTAACCTTATGTACAGACTTGCACAGTGATCAATGAACTGAAGAAAAAGCATTCAAAGGAAATTTGTTTCATGTAATCTATTAGATGCATCTCAAGATCTGAATATGAATATTTATATTTTTGTGCATTTACACTGGCATTTAAACAAGCCCATTGGGTTCCATTGTTGTGTTAGTTTTAAAAGCAAATTCCTTGCTAGCATCTGCATCATTCTGAATGTTTTTATCACCCACTTTGAATAGCCCCTCTATACTGTAATGAACAAATCTTACAGCAAGGCCATAAAGATCTGGGAGAAATAGGAATCTCAGCTTTCATGTGATTCATTTACTCTTGTGCAGAAAACCTTCTCAGCACAAGCCAGTATAAACTGATCTGTAGTGCTCAACAGTGCTCAAAACAAGCATCTGGACCCTTCTTCCCTGGCAAATGGATGAATATATTTGAGACGTCCCATACATGAATATATTTGAGACATGAATACATTTGAGACATGAGAATCATGTCACTATCACAGTCGCAGAACCCTAGGATCCTCTAATATACTGCAATAATCACAGTAGACAGACACTTGTTGGACTGTTAGATCACAAAATTCTTTTACAGGTTCATTCAGGCTGACCAGAAAAGGCAGACATTGTTTTAAAACTCCATATGAGAGCTTCAGCCACAATACAGAAACATGTAGCCTGATCTCTGAGGATGGCTGCCACAGACATATGTTAAGGATGAGAAAAACTAATTCATGCAAAAGGAATCAGAAAAGTTGTGGGGAAGGGCAAGGTTTGTGGCATGCAAAGAAAACCACAGGGTTAGGCTGCGTGGGAGAGCTATCTACCAGGTAACAAGTAAATTTGCCAGCTATGTTTCACTTCAGCCCCTTACTTCAGCGTAACATCTCAACTAACCGAGCACCTTGATTACAATGGATATTTTGCTACGACAAGATATCAGTAATATATATAAAATACTAAAAAATATCATCATGCATAGGTGCAGTGCTGTACAAACTTTTAGAAGTATGACATTCTCTATTTCCAGTTATAGTAATCCTATTATAAGTCAATACCTGGTGATGCTTTATCATATATTTGTTAACATTGCATAGAACATACATTGCTTTAAATGTAAATTTTTACTGCTTCATTTAAAAGAAAAGACATTCTGATGCAAATTGCCTTTGTGACTCAGAGAATACCAGGCACATAACAATAAACATCTATCAGTTGGTTCTCATCTTATTTTAAAATGAAAAAGAATTTGCTTTTATTCTAACAAAACAATGAATTCTATGATTTTACTTCAATTTTTTTTTCTGAAATACAGAAATTATTATTCCAAGATGGCATAACAAACTCCTGTTCACAGGGCTATGCAGAAGGTGTAAGAACCCAATGGGAAATGATTAAACTAATGGTTCAGCACATAGCAGTATTGGGTCTACACTAATAATTTTTAATTATGCAAAAAATCATTTTTACAGCATTTTGCAACCATCTAGTCCAACCTAAAGGCAAAGCTGTAGGTTTCTGGAAGATACTAAATCGATGAAAGTTTATGGCATTTGCTTGAGCCTCAATATGTATCAGAAAATGAAAAAGCAAACATGGAAACTGAAGAAAAAAGTCTAGCATTAAGTGGCATTGATGTTTAAATATCTATGAGACTTTCAGCATAATAGGTACTATCATCAGTAAGTTAAAAGAAAATCATTTTCTCAAGACTGACAAGCAGAACACATCTCTGAAAGGGCAGATATGTTTAAAAAAACATAATGAGGAAAGTCACACAGTCTGAGGGACCCTTTCCTACTACTGAACACACTGACAGTCTCCACTCTGGTACTCATGTGTTAATGAAGAGGCAGATGTCTGAATGCATACTAGCTTCCAGGGCTGAAAAATTATCTTTTGACAGTGGTTCACTAAGGAGAATATATGTTTTTAAGTATATGAATAAAAACCTTGTATTCAAGTACTTAGTCTGATGTTTAACGAACAAGTATAAAAGGTCATAAAAGCAAACTACCTCATGCAATAAAACCGGTTCTGAATTTTAAAAAACTTTTGAAATTGAAAAAAATGGTATATCTTTTGTTGGGAGTTACAGTCTTTATCATTTCTGTTTGTTCCCTGGAAGTCCTTACTTGTGTCTCTGGAGGAAACTCCAATGCATATCTATTTTGCTCTTTTTAATGTCATTAACCAACAGCAACGATCACCTGGGGTTCAAAATGTTATGATCAGTCCCACTCTTTAATTATGGAAGGAGTACAAAAATGTTACTTGCATCCTTGGAAAAGCAACTGATCTAGTTGTCTACACAACCAAATTACGCTGACCCTTCCCCAGGCTATCCATTCTCTCCCAATACAATTACGCCATCAAAATTGTATTAAAATAGGATAAATAAATAATGCTATTATAGTATAGAATCAATTATACCAGCATGCAAATTGATAACACAACAAGGTCTCAGAGGTCTTGTAAGGATTAGGTGACTCATGGAAAGTGGCAAATAGCAAGTAATTATTGTGGCTATTTTAAATGATTCACTGAATTTAGAGACTCAATTTGATTGCAAGTTTCAGTTGGAGCCTCCTTTTCATTTAATGATTAATAACTACTAACATACCTACTTTTAGAATCAAAAGCTCTCAAGATTTTTTCTTTGTCAAAAGACTGAGCCAAAACTCACTGCTGGAGCTAGTAAACTCAAGAAGGAGAAAAGGCTGTACTACTTTTATCAGGCTTCCTGTTTGGAACATATCATATCTGTATCACAACCTTGACTAGAGATCTAATGTTTTTGCTCGCTCTAGAAATGTGCAAGTGTGCAGAGTGTTCATTTTCATACACATAAAACCCTCCAGGGAATACTTCCTTCTATACAACAAAAGCAATCTCTGCTACAGCAGCACCGTAATTTCTCCTTCCTCCCAGGTTCGTGGATGTATGTTACAAGAGAGCAGTTGCACAGATGAGCAGGTTAAGAGCCAGTTATCATTCTTGCACAGAAACAGAGTGAACCATGGAAGAAAATAAACAAAAGTTTCTAGAGCAACTCGAAGCGAGAATTTCATGACTTATAAACATAACCAGAATACAATGAAAGTAAAGGCTGTGCATTTGCGAAGGTTGAGTGTTTCAAAACCACATTACCCCAAATAGCAGAAAGCCTGTATCCCTGCCAATAAGCTTATACGTTAGTACCATGAAACAGTAACAGGGCAAAAATCCCTTACATGGGAAATCCACCAGTATAGTAATGTGGCCGTTTGATAAGGCTTATCATGGTGCACATATTGCTGAGTGAGAATGATGGGAATACTTCTGGGGTTGGGGCGCAGCTGCACCCAACACACTGCTCCTGCAGTGCCACTCAGGCTGGGCTCCCAGGCTCTGTGCTGCTGGTGAGGACACATCTGAACATCTTGGTGCTGACGGGCACAGGGGAGGACTCCTCTCAGTGCTTCCAACTCAGAAATACGCTAACAGAGGAGGCTCATTTTTCTTGCTAATAAACATGAGAGCTGTCGAGCTTTATTTAAACAATAATTTGGAAAGAGAATTAGCCTAATACTTTTCAGTCCAAAAGGACAAGACCCATGCAAAAGCAAAGAAAAATACTGAAGTGTTTTTCACTTGCAGATGTTAAAACATTTATGAACACATCTGTATCAAGCTCACCATTACTTCCATGCTACAGTAGCAGTTATCTTTCACCACTAGCAACAGATTAAGAAAACTGCAATACAACATTACACAGTAAGCTTTGAGTAGATAAATAGTACATTGCAGAGCATTAGAAACCCTTCACTATGACTTATTTTCAGATAGTGTCCCATTGATATGGATGTGGCCAAAATACAGACACAAAACACAAATGCTGACGGGTTATCGGGGTGCCCAGGGAGGAGCGGGTGCAATAGAATCTCTGTAGCTTTGTTGAGCAGTTAGACACACAGCCATGCACTGGAGAAGGCTTTAGGATACTCTTCTCTTTCAAAGTCTAAAGACAGATATAGAAATGCAGTTTGATGCATATGAGAAATATCACCTTGATTTTAAAATACTTGCTTTTCATATTTCTTTTTAAAAAGGCAGGGGTAAGGAAGGATATTCATTCTTTTTCAGCAGCTGGTAGAAGCAGCAAAAATCAAGACTGCATGATTTTTACAGCAGGATTAACTCCTGACTTCTGGCCATGCTCAGGGGATAAGGTTATGCGTGTTATAAACTTGAACAGTATTTTGAAGATAGTTGGCACATTTAAAAAGTGCATGAAGTATAATTTCAAGTTTGTTATATTTGCCCTCAGAATCCACTTCTTAAAAAAGACATTTGTCACATACATCATACATCAAGCCAACCATCAATGGATTTCTCTCCTCTAGCCTGCTAACTCAAATGTTCCTAAAAACGATTGTATGGGGCTGATCTTTCTATGCAAATTTGTATAACTATGAAGATTTAAAAAAAAAAAAAAAAAGGAACCAGCCTCAGGACTTCATCTCAGACTCTATACAGTTTTCATTACTAGCTAGAACCACAGGTCTCCTTCATCTCTCACTCCATGTAGATCTTATCAAGCTAGTGAACAGGCAGGAACAACTTCTATAAAATAGTTATGTAACAAAATATTCTGCAAAGAGGAGGAAAAGAGCAGACTTGCTTAAAAATCAACGCAGTAATATTTTCTAAAGGTTTCGATCTTATCACGAGGTAACCCATTAATGGTGTTCAATATATAACACTAAAAATCCCAAACAATTTAGAATGTGCTATAGAAATTGAAAAGCAAGCTATTTCACAAACAGATAAGTTGAAAAGTTTAAAGTGAAATCAGTGAAGTTCTGTGCTTGTTCAGCTCATCTGACACAGGCAGGTTGATGACAACCCTCAAGGTTGCTTCTAATTATCAGTGGAGACGTATCGGACTTGTGTGCCTTTTTACAGCCACATGCTCTAAGTGGCTCATTCCTACTTCCATGTAGGAAGAAGGAAATATTTCTCAAGCTCTGCTTCATCTCTGTCTGCCGTGAGAAGCAACATGAACCTAGACCCTTTAAAGTCTAAGGCATGCATATAACGCTGCCCTCAGTGAGAGCTGTACTGTCTCCTCAAGACACGCTCAGGGATAATAGAGAGCCTGTATAGAGTGTTTTGCTAGGCTGGAGGTTAATAACTATCCCTAATAAAACAGAAAGCAACAGGCAGTTCATATACAGAAATCTACAACATCTGAACACTGACTGTAGCTGATAATGAATTAAAGCATGTACTTCACCAGATATTTTTTTTTCTTACCACCAGGGGATAATCAAAATAATTAAATACTGAAGAACTAGAACACAAAACTCCATGGGGCTCACTGCAATCCAAGGTTTGTTTTGTTCCTTCTAATCACCCACCATACACACAGGAGGTTAAATTAATATTATCGACTGCACAAAGGAAAAGCAAAAGAACATGTGCAACATTATTAAATTTATTTGGGAGTAAAGTGAGAGATGAGATGTTGAGCAACTGAATGTATACAAATCCTCTTCAAATGATTAACAACTCTCTCTTGCAATATAGAAATTTGGTCAGCTAAGCCCGCAGTTGAAATAACAAGACCATGATGATGAGTTAATTTAATAAAAGAAACACATGTCTCCAGTGTCACACAATCCTCGGGGAGGTCAGGGGAGGGGGAGTCAATGGCATCTATTTTATTCATAAAATGAATTTTAAGTGTTCAAAAAAACTCTCATGAAGAAAAAAAAATGTGGTCAAGAAAATAATTATTCTATAACAAGGAAAAATAATAAAATAAACCTGACTACAGCTTGCAAAATTTCCTCCTATGTGCACATATATCAGAATACTCTAACTTGCAGGTTATGTTACGAGAGCTCTTCAAAGCTGCAGACTGCACGAAGAACAGCACGCCTTCTGATGGGGTTACTGCTGAATTGCAAGTAGCATTTCCCTGATTCTTGCAGCATTGCTTTACATTGATTGCATGACTCAAGTTTTAAAAATACACAAAAAAATACTAAGGTTTTTTGTTTGTTTGTTTTTAACTTTATTTAAATTGAACTCCATTTTATATTTGGCCTGTAAGCTAGGCTAGTATGCAGGAGCCAGTGGATGGGGTGGGTTAAAAACTCAGATATTGCAAAATATTACACGGGTAAAACAAACACCAGCACGCTATTCACTTCTCTTAATTCATGTGAGCGAGCAGTGCAGTTCAAAGGCTAAGATCATAAATATAAAAGTGATCTCTATTTTCAGCTTTTAACCATTTTTCATATCAAACAAAGGCAGGCTAACAGTGATAAAGATAACAGCAGCAATAAAGGAACACATTACAAAACTGAACTTGTCAGAGCAACGTCACAAAATTATCTGGAGTCTGTACCATTATTTCTCTACCATATTAAAATCCCAGATATTTGTGGAACAATTTTACTTGTGGGCTACCCAAGCTGTACACTGTGTTGCTATTGTACTCTTACACAAAACTTCAGAGTTAATGGGCAAACCACAGCACAGTGCAAGGCTCTGCGAAAGCAATCACAGAGACCATTCATATCTTAAGAAGATTTATCATTTTCCTTGTACCAGATATAATTTGTGTGGCATTTTTATCTGAATTAAAGCAAATCAACGCTTTTAGAGAAGTTGGTCAGGCAAAGCAAGCAGTAGGCATAAAGTCCTAGTTTGAAACCCATCCTGGGTGATGGGATAACTGACAGTTTTACGCATCAGCTACCCCGCAATCCAGCATGCTTCCCAGTCTTGTTTACAAGCATTAGAAGTGCAGGCTAAATGGAAGGGAGAGATAACATTTTCCAAAGACTCTGAGGAATCCCAGAAACATTCCTAGGAAGGGCCTTGCGTGAAGCCATCCGCTGAGAAGTCCGGAAGCCACTAGCAGGCAATGGCAGCCCAGGCTGGCTGCACCATGTCCTCGTGTGTTTCCTTCAGCTCAGCAGGAAAGATCACACACGTAGAGGCCTCTCAGCCATCTAAACAAATTAAAAACTATTTTGCAGCTCTCTTTAGTTACTCTTTCTAAACATCCTAATTTCCTATTTCACTGCTCCCTTCCTGTCTCTGGTAAAGAATAAATTGAAAAGAACAATACAAGAGGGGGAACACAGTATCGTTCAATCAAAAATGAGCCTGAAATTCACTCCACTTGTTACTATCTTTTTAATGGAAAACACATTATACAGATGTATAAATTCCCCTTCACGTTACTACATTGATGGAGAAGAGTCAAATGTAACAATATGATACACATTTTTATTTATGATTTACAGAAAATCCTGCATTGCCTTTGAACATTTACTGTAGAAACAAAGATTCCTGGAAATGTACTCCTTTACAGAAAAGATTCATCAGTTTTGAATGCATTGGCTCTGAGCTTATTGCCACAGCTAAAACAATATTCATAAAAATATAATCATACTTAATGTTTTAAATATTTCCTTCAATAGGCAGTTACTATATTCAATGTATCTTGCTTCCATGCTTGTTTTATTTCATGTCTATGACAATAATGACATGCAGTGCCAATAGCCTTCCCTGAAAAATATACATTTATAACCACTGCAATTCAACACTGTCTTGAACAAAATGCTTAACCAACAGGAGAAAGTATTTAAATAATGAAAAGTTCATAAGCCTGAGTGTTTTTTTTTACTAGATGAACATTTTACTAGATGTTGTTATGCTATCCTCCAACTGCCTCCGAAGATCCTCCCTCCTAAATAAGGTGCCATGAAAGCACTTCATTAAGCAACCAGCTTGTCATTAGCTATTTCACTGAAATAAGATATAGAGTGACTAGACCACACATGGATGTGAACAACAATACATACCACATATCATAAAGAAACCCTGAAATGTAATACACATCTCAACCATTTACTGATCTGTACTTTAAACAAACAGAGACCTAAACCAGACTTACAAACTTCAGTGACAAAAAATATTTTCAAACCCAGAAGGATTTATGCTAATGGATACCATTCAAATGCCTAATGTAGTACACATCTTAAGACAGAGATACACCATGGATAATTCCTCAGCAAATGTTCAGGTACTTAGAGCACAAATATGGGCTTAGGTTTACCTGAGCTATATGCTGAGGCTGAAAATTTGCAGGGTTTGTTTACAGTAAAGCTGACTGAGAGTAATGAAACAGCATCCCTGTAATCTCTCCAATTCCTATTCTGAGTATGATTGTATTTAGAAAGAGTTTTACAACAGGAAGACTTATTATTAATACAAGAATATTTTCGAGGCAGAAGAAAATATATGTAAGTAGACATCCTGTATTTTAACTGCCTTTACCCATGACATGAATATTTCTCAGCATCTTGGGTTCAGTTAGTGACAAACCCTAAACCCTTTTAGGAAATGAAACAATTTAAAAAAAAAGTCTCTGCTACAGAGAAACATTTTTATGCAGAATCTTTGAAATCAGTGGGACAGTGGTTGCACCAGTTGAAAACAATAGCTGTCCCTTTATCTTGAAACATAGATGTGACTAAGGAGCTAAACTGATCCAATACCATTTTGATGGACAGAAGAACTGTTTCCAACTGCATATTTTATCCCTACTCCACCCCCACATCCTCTGTATAAGCATGTCTGAGAAGGTGAAAAGAATTTGACATTTGGTGCTTCTTTGCTGCAATAATTCTAACAGTTCCAAGGCACTTACAGAGTCAGCAGAAGCCGAAGCGCAAATTGCCTTCCTGGCCTTCACTAAGGACATCTGAAAAGAGAACAGCAGTGCTGATGGCTCAAGACCCATGTATTCAATACATTTTTCTGTGCCTCCAGCTCAAAGTATTAATGCACAACACTGGCATCTTCCTGCCAAAGTTCAAGTGTCAAGTTGGGATTTCTCCAAGCTGAGTCTCACAGTGATTACTGAAAGCCAGGACTTTGTCAGCTAAACATTAACAAATGGGAGAAGAGAAAACAGCCCTCAAGTTCTCCATGGAAAGCAGTAAGATCAGATCACCAACACTTTTCCTGGTTAGCTCCAATATTTGTGTTTATGAAACCTTCATAGTATTGCCCAAGGCAGTATTCATATATGCCATCATATTGCTGCGCAGTATTTCAGCACACTGGCTGAAGAACTATGAGGTGACAACAGGTGAAGAGCTTCACCCTTTGTTTGTTTCCTACAGCTATTCTTTCTAAAACTAGTTTAGATCAAACATGGATGTATCAGAAGCAGCAAACATATCTGTCACTATAGTGCTAGAATTAAAACCTCAAGCCAATCAGACACAATTAGAACCTTCTTACTTTAACACACCTCACTGCAGTCCTCCTATTTGAGGCTCCGCTAACTGCAAATTAGCAGGTTAACAAAGTTCAGACAAGAATCATGAAATTCTAAAATACTGTTTCTGAAACTTGAAGCTCTCTGTCCCACTCCAACATGACAGCAATTTGTTTTACTTTGAATTAGAAAACAGTCAAGTATATCTATATATTTCCACAATGAAATCTTGCAAAAATGTTTTGATTTTTCAATAGGTGCTGGTCTTTAAGCACCGTGCTCAAAAGAGCAGAAAGAAATACAAAATCAACACTTCGTATCTCACAGGGGAGAGATCAGTCTTGTTTCCCTATCTGTAAAATGGGAATAATCATACTTGATTTTTGCAGGACTGAAACTGATAGATGAAAAATTTTGTACACACTGATTTACCTGCTGAAGTAATTGTTAATTACCACCAGTAAAATCAGTTCACAGTTCTATTTTTAACAGCAACAAATTAACTACCTGACAGTTTTGCAAAGCCTGGAAGAAACTCTTCATGTGACTGATGTGTTTACAGGCAAGCTGATCAATACAGGGGATCCACTGATTATTAATTCAGAAGGATAAGTAATAAGACAGCTTCCTAATATGTCATTAGTGTCTATGAATCAGTCTCACTTGTGTGGATGCAGTCCAGAAGACATCCTAGAATAGCTAAAAAATACTTATTACCTTTTCTACCAAGTCAATAGCTTAAGCATCACCATGAGTCACAGAGGTTGACTAGCTGGTGACAATAATGTGTTGAAATTATAAACGTCAAATGGTTGTGATTCACTTAAATCAAGCGCCTGCATTTAATTTATTTAAATTAAGCTTCCACATTTCTGAGCCATGGTTTCACCCAACTACTTCCCTAGGAGTGTAAATCACCATCAAAGTACACAAGAGTAAATCTGCAGAACATAACTGAGTTCGAATATGACGCACAGCAAACAATTACAAAAGCACATAGACAGACTCATTGTCAAAGTTGCTCCAGCCTTGGAAGCGTCTTCACATTTTTCCACAGTGTATGCAGGAATTTAAAATGTAGCAACTACATAATTAGTATTAAATGCAATTAACTCATACTGTGGGAAAATACAGAAAGCACTGAAATAGAGCTCTGCAGATCTCCTTCCTTTCTCTCCACCCAAACTGCAATAAAGCATATGCCTATTTGACTCTCTGAACATACTGCCAGAACTCAATTTTGGGAGCTGGCTTCTTTCTCCTCTGGCTGTAATACTGAATGTTTCATTTTTCAATGTCACACTATTTACCATGCACATATTTTAGTCATATCGTTTCACAGTATGGTTCTGGGGCTGGCTGGCACACAGGTTCTTTGCACCTATTTTCCTTCATTCTTTTTCGTTGCTTTCTCACAAGCCTGCTTGCCAAGTCTTATATGACTGTATTTTTAAAAGAAGCAGGAACTATTACCAGTCCTTTGAAAGGCACACAATACAGACTTCTAGGAAAAAGCTACAGGATTCATCTGCACGGTTTGAGAAGAAACAGCTTGGGGTGTCTCTACTCTGATTCACTCTGAATTTTGCTCTGAGCTGTGTGTCAGGATCAGATCTAAAATCTTCTGAGTTTACTTGTTGTAACAGTGAAAACACGAGACCAAAATCTTCTTAGAGTTTGGTACAGAACAATAAATCAACCCTCAGATTAGAGCAATGGGGTTCAAGTTTGCTTCAAGAGTTCTGTGAATCTGAGCAAAGCTCTCATGGAAATTTAGTTTTTTGTTATAACTGAAGTCCATCAACGTTTGGCTTGGTTCCACAAGTTTTAACAGAAAGTTTGCAGAGCTTTGGCAAGCACGTGCTTTTACTAGAGTTCACCTGAAATAAGCAAGGTAATACGCATTCCTATGTATACTCTGTTTCTGAATTCGGGGTGTATTTCACCATACTAGAATTAAGTGAAAGCAAAGACACGGAAAAAAAACAAAGATATAAATAATAAAACATGGGAATAGAAATTAAGACTTCGGTCCTACTCTGCCCAAAATTGCACATGCCTCCTGAAAAAATGAGAAGTAAAATGGAAAAAAATAATTTAAAAAAATGCCCAAGTGACTTAACTATTTATGTTTCATTCTCAAGCATTGCACTTGGCTTTAAATTTGGTGTGTCCCCTGCCGTGCCGAAGGGTAAGTATGCTGGGGCAGAAACTCTCTTAATTCAGAGACAAAAAGTGAGCTGGAAGCTGTGTTAGCTTGCCTGCACAGTGCTATGCCCCATTTAGTTAACTTTGTTGAGCCTACCACATCAGGAGCAGCCTCAGACTACGCAGAGTTCCTGCTTTCAAGCCCACAGCTAATGGCAGCCTGATGGGCGGACAGACCAGCATCCTACACTGCATGCTTCAGGAAGGATGTCGCAGACAAAATGGATGTAGATTTTTCTGAAATTTGACCTATTCTCGTAAGTATTATTTTGTTCCTACTTGGAGAAGTATTATTGTCTTGATCAAAATATGAAATAATCCCCAGTTCTCTAAGATTTAGGTTTCAACTTGTTAGCTAAAAAAAAAATAAAGATTATTGATTATATACATGAGCTCATCAATCGTCTTATTGTTTTCACTCAAATATTTTCAAACAGGTTCAATGTATCAAAGAATACAAAAACTCTGAAAATAAAATCCCTCTCTTAACCATATCTGAATTTTGTAGCCCATGTCTATCTGGCATTCACCAGCCCCTCTCAGTTATATACCTGCACCAATGCTGAAATAAACCTCCTTGCCCCAGCATTTACTCCGAAACATATTTGGTCATTTACTCTCCTTCCCTAAAACTCATTACATCGTACTGTATTTAACTATATTTATAAAAGGTTATGACTACTGTAAATCCTAAGTCTTAGGCTTTATTATGTTAAAATTAATTTCCGAAGTGTCTGCCCTTTTACATCTGAGCACATAATAATTTAATATTCTGAGGGGAGAGAAAAAAAAACTAGTTAATTAGGGGCAGAAATATGCACACACACACACCCTGCAGCACAGTCCTCTCACACACGGAGCTCCCAAAAAGCTCTGCCCAATCTGTCCCACAGGTAACACCCCAGCACTGGCCGAGGTCCCCCCCACCTCTGCAGGTACACGGGTACAGGACTGGGAGCCCCATACTGAGGCTTCAGCCAGCCCTCCCTGTCACACTGTCCATGGGCAAAGCGGGAGCTGCCTTCCCCCCGCTCAAATCCATCCCACACCCCTGTGCCCACACCTGTGTGCTCACACCAGCCAAGGCCAGGAAGGGCACGGCATGGACTGGGGGCACATCTCAGGGAGTATGAGGAAGGAGCTGCTCCTCACTGGGGCAGCGATGGGCATGGGCTGTGAACCCTGGCTCGGGAAACGAGGGTGTGCGCAGACACTGCCCGGGAGCTGCTGCTCCTTTTGCAGGTGGTGGCTCTTGAGACAAAGTGGCATCTGCAAACCCTTGACGTGCAGCTCTCCAACCAAGGGCCCAGAATCACTCCGGACAGAGGGAACTGCCAGCTGTCACCCCTTGGGGAGAAAAACTAAATGCTTCCTCCCAGTTAGGTGGACCTATATGGCTCCGTAAGAGATTTTTTCTCCACGTACGCTATGCGAAGATGTGTTTTAAAGAGACTGGTGCAAAGACCCTTTTCACCATCTCCACTTCAATGTTCACAGAAAAGAGGAGTAATGGGGAGCTTATTGGGAACAGATTATAAAGGGAAGATCTGACAGCAGGGGAGAACAGATCTCAAGAGTGACCTTTAACAAATAACGGCTATGGTCCCAAATGAGTTAACAAAATTGCAGTCTAATTTAACCACATCCCCTTAGCTCGCCCTTCAACAACTGCATGGCCAAGACAATGTATACAAACAGAGAGGTCAGCATTTGCTAATGACCACAAAAAGCTTCCTCGCTGCAGTATTGCAGACAGACTGGAGTTACAAGACGCGAGCACTGAGTCATGGACTATCCCCTTCCCTACATGTGTAAGGCATTAAGCGTTCATCACAGAAACTTAAATAAATTAAATCATTCCATCGCAAATGACAAAAAGGGAGCTTTCAAGTTGCACAGTTATTATTCAGAGCCATGGAAGCAATAAAGTTAAGGTTCCACATGCATCCTCAGCTCTGAGCTTTTTCTACATGTAGCATGGCTGCTAATTCCATAAACTGCTAAGGTGATTTTTTTTTTTCCTAAAAAGAACAGAATTATACTTTTTTATCTGAACACAGTCAATAAGCTCTCTAGAAAGCTCTATTTTCATTTAAATAATCCAGTCTCCTTTTTACTAACACATTCTTATGCACAAAAACTCTTTTCCTGTACTTAGCCATGTTGACGTCCCAATCCCATTTCTCTATACGGAGCCCCACTGGCGATGCTCATGTCTAGGAACCTAATGGTGGGATAAAGGGCTTTCTCAACGGATACATCCCTCTGCATTTTTCTATCAATTCACAGCACTCTATACATCCCACAATGGACTCAGATCTAAATCTAACTTAATTGAATGTGCAGGAGGTCTTTATATGCCTATAATTTTCATCACTACTCAGTCTGCTTACACATGGGCTGTTGCAGGTTCCATACAAAATAGTGTGCATTTTTCTATCAAGTGACTTTCATTGACTGGCTGGCATACAATACACACAGTTTATGGTACTAGAAGCTATCTCACATGTACATTGAAAGCAGCAATAAAAGTATTTGAGGTTATATGCAAAACAGTATAAAATCACATAATTAAAGATTGTATAATAATTCACACAAAAGAGAACAGATTTAGTCTTACCTATGAAAGAGGATATTTATTTTCACCTCTGAGCTTTTCAACATTTGAGGGTGTATTTGTCTAGTGTTACTCACTTCATAATGAAATGTTTGCTTTTCCTTTTCTTGTGAAACAAGCAAGTTTGTGAGACAAATTTACTTACTAAATTTGAGTGATAATTTTAAAAGAAATTAATAAGAAAATATTTCTCTGGAAACAACTGACCACTATATTCCACGTATTTTCCAAGATGCAAAAAGAAGCAATTCTTATACAAATATTGAGATTTCTATTGTATTTTCCTTAAAGACACAGGGAATTGGAAGAAAAACTTAGTATTTTAACTGTCTCTCTGTTTGGGTTTCAACTTCTTTTATGAGATTAAACAAAAATTCAAAAATTCAATTGAGCTATACTGACGCCCAGGTCTGCATTATATCTTGTGCAAAGAAAACATTAGAATTATATGTTGCAGGGATTTATTTATTTATTTATTTATTTAAAGAGCTTTTCCTGTATTGTCTCAAATACCTTGAGCATTTATACACCTATTCTTCTTCAACTACCTGGCTAAGAAACAACTGCAAGATGCAAATTAAGAGACAGAAATATACAGACAGGCAACTTACATGGAAACATTGTGCCAGCCATAGCACAGAGGTTGCCAATGGTAAAATCTGAACATGCAAGAAGTTCAAGACCTTGCTACTGTACCTAGCAGAGAAAAAAAAAATGCAAAGACTAAGTGCTTGGTAGAATTTTAAAAATTCCATTTAGAGCTTCTTGCATGATAAGTGCCTGTGAAATCAATCCAAAAACCAGACGAATACACATGCCCAAAGTTTGCAAATTCCACCCAAACAGAAAAATGAGACATAGCACAACAGCTATGCAAGAGGTCTGCGGCAAGAAATTGTCTAGAGATAACTTTGAGATATTTATAAACAAACATAGCATTACTGAAGAGGGAAGGAATACTATAAACAATAGGGTCATATTGTAACTTTAATTGAAAAAAAGTGAAATAGCTGAAATGCCAAAGGAACATCTTTAAAGGGTTTTTTTGGGTGGTGGGAGGGCATAGCTGGGTTTTTTAAACAATCATAAATACTCTCAGACTTATACTGGGATGAAACAAGAGTGGCATCTAGTGGCTCGTGGTGTTATGATACTTATTCCCATTGAACAGCTGGGATATGTTCCAGACCTGCTTTTCTACAGTATTCATTACACTTGTCTGGACTATAATCGAGTATCTTGTGAGTATCTTGCTAGCAAAACTTGGAAAAAAAAAAAGGTTAACATGTAAAGGAATAAATAAAGAGGTATTATTCGCTGTTTATCTGCACTTTGTTAGCAACTTAGCCTAGAAGCAAGTAGATGGGAAATGTTTTTGTTTTTAAATCAGGCAAGAAGAAATTGCACAGTCTCTAAGAAAACATTTAGTGCAGCTATTGACTAATAGCGATCTTTCTGTATGCATGTATCCAGTTAGCACACCTTCACCTATAAAGAATATTAACACAGAGCTTTCGCACATCGAATATATGTTTGGTGACATTTTCCAAAATTAACTTAATATTTTTTCATGAATGGCATATTTTTACTGTGAAAATATTGGAAAAATTTCCCCAATTGGGAATTTTGGCAATTCTTCATGAGACAGTGACACTGTGTTTGCAGGAACAGATTTCCTGAGTTCTTCACCTCTACTGGAGCAACATCACTTTGCTTGCTGAGGAAAGGGTACAGTATTATACAGTATTAGGAAGACTTGATGAGTTCTTGATCCAGGTTAAGTTTTAATTACATATTATTAATCATTTTGCAGTTGGAAAAAATCTAACAGTCTGTGTGTAACTAATTAGGAAGGAACTTATGCTTTTTAAATTAATGTGCACAGGTTGCTTTTGGGATATGGGACTGAGCTAAGAATACATAACACTAGAGCAGAAATTTTACTTCACAGTACAGCAATTGTTCCGCCTGAACAGCAAACAAACAGGAAAATAAATTGTGCATTTATATTCCAAAATGAATGGTAGATACTACAGACATTCCTGATTTTTCAAATATCACCACTGAAAAGGCCATTTGAGTAACCTAATCTGCTTTGTATTTGCAGTGCCTACCTTTTTGAAGCTGTTCTCTGATAGTAAAATTAAATTCTCTAATAATCACTGCACAACACAACCACACAATCATGAGTACTTATTAATGGATATTACTGTTTACAACTAGGAAGACAATGAAAGCAAATGTTGCAAGTACTGTTACTATCACCAGTTCAGAACAGCATGTCAGAAGATCTCAATTACAATCAATGTCATACAAAATTCCATTAAATATTTATAATTAACTTATAGTTAACAGAATTCAAGTGTTCAATGTTAATGCAGATATAAGTAACAACAATGTAAGACATTAAAAAGTATGCAACACAATAAAATATAAAAATCTCTATGTGGTGGTAATTTCTTGTTTTAAAGTTCAATTTGCCAAACTATCTAGAGACCTCAGAGGTGAATCTTCTTATCTTCACTTTTAAAACTGAAATGCGCAATTACTGCAGAATTTTAGTAAGGACCTTGATTCTGCTAAATACTGATTTTTACCAAGTTCAAACAGCTTCCCCCACCCCTACTCCTATCCTCATCCCCCACCCCCATTCACCCCCTCCCCCCCAAAAAACCAAACAAACAAAAAAAAACCTTTTGGTTAAGAAAGCTATCTGGGTTATTATGGTTGATAATGTGAAAGCCTAAACATTAATCCCTGGAAAATAAGGAAATAATTCTGAAAAAGGTATGGAGGGCGCAACCCTTATCCCATATTCTATCATTTCAGTAACAGAGTCCAAAACTGTACACTTTAGGTACATCCCAACTCTCAGTAAATAAAGTTTTACATACAGACAATTGTGAAGCCTTAGTCAGTACATTATCTGTTTCTAACATACATCACCAATTTTACACCATTATGTTCTAGCTATTAAGCTTCCTGTATTTCTCCCTTGAGTATTCAGAAGACAACAGCTGTATGCCCTTTTGACACGCCGGCAAAACTCAAAGTTTAAATTCGTACTGTATGTTTTCCCATGCGTGGCAGCTATACATGCTACATAGATCATCTGTCCTTCCCTGTGAACTTCTGGTTAGGATGGGTAGTACATTTAAGAGTTAAGCGGCAACTGAATTGCACTCTTTGTGTCAGTAAAGAGCATGTAGGGGCTGGAGTCATGGAACGGGGCTCCAATGTGCTCACTGCTATTGTAAATGCACACAGGAACACACGCATGCATGCAAAGTGATCCCTGCTGTGGAGTTTTCAATCTAAACAAGAGGCAAGAGATTTACACGGATGGACAGGAGGCCGAGAGATTTACACAGATGGACAGGAGACATCAATAAATAATTATGTAATACCTAGCACAAAGATAAGTACCACTGACAGCACCAAACAGCTTATTTGCCATCAGCGATTTGGGGGATGAGGAGTAGGGGAAAGAGCAGCAGAGGATCACTATGGTGAAAAAGCACAATCAAAATGAAAAAGCAATTAAAGTGAAACACCGAAAATGTAAGAACAGCCAATTCCCATCTGTATTTGCCCATGAAACCTAAAAACAATGCCTACACCAGATGCATTGTGTCTTTTGCCAACTCCCCGTGATGGAGGAACTGACTGTCTGCAGAGACGTGTACGATAGCTGCCCTGATGTGTGAATGACCACTTTTGTTGAAGACACAGAGAGATGTTTTTAGTTAATGTAAGGCAGTTCAATTGGTAAAATGTTACTAAATCAATCGTATATCAATATACATTCTAGTATCAAGGCTGTTACAGTTCAGCATGTAGGGTAACAATAATGGAAAACAGAACTTGCCATTATGTATCATTAAAGTATAATCAATTACAGGAATCTGTTAATGCTTTCCTTCAGAGAATCAATCATGAGGAAACAGAATCTACTTAAATGTGCAGATAACAAACGGAAATGATTTTTAAAACAATGTGATTGGGTTGAAAACATTTTTAAAGATAAATTCTAACAGATTTCCTGACCTCATTTTATTAATGCAGAAGTTGAAATAGACAAAAATGTTTCTTTTTATACTCCAAGAATGGAATACAAAAGTTCCTATTAAATTTGGGCCCGGAGCCCACATTTTCCAGCCAACATCCAAGATTGCATTTGCTGTGTTCATCATTATATATTTGTGTGTATATAAAATGATGTCACTGCTTATGGCACTATAAAGTCCAATTCAATGAAAACCACAGGTTTTATACTGTCCTTCTGGAGCTCACTTGCACTCAGGATGAGGTGCCCCACTAACTGAATTTGCAAGGGAACACCAGGGCTGATCTGGAAAACAGAGGTGAGCACCTAGGGTGAGGAGTAAGGCAGGCACAGGGGAAGCTCATGACAGCATCAAACAGCCATAAAGGAGGATTTGCACTGCAGAAATGCTTGGTCAGTCAAAAGTAGAACTGCTCTTCAGTCTGAAGAGACAGGATAAGACAACAAATGAAAGAAATCGTATCCCGTAAATTGTCTCCTTGACTCTCTATCCATATCAACCCTGCCACACCAGAGTCATTTGTGGCTTACACAAGTACCGTGGGTGTGACTCACCAGTGCAAGATGAAACCCAATCAGCTGAAGTGCTTTGGACTTGACAACATTCCCCTTTTTCAGTTTTGTCTTCTCACACACAAAGGGAAAACAATGAGATGAGATTAAAACTTGTGTTGGGAACAACTCTCAAAGCATTGAAAAAAATCACCAACAGATGGAAAAAGACTGGCAAAGGCTGCAGAGCTTTTGCTCTATCCAGTCCCAAGTACTACAGGAAATACTACCTTTGGATTAAAGTGAACAAAAGCAATGTGTAAAATCTGCATTACCAGCTTTCCATGCAGATTGCAAGGGGTCTTCGTTCAGATCTGCTGACTCCACCATGCATTGTTCACTGCCTTCTCTCAGCAGAATCTCTCTCATTACTGCTTTGTTTCCATACAAGCCTTGAAATTCCTGCTTAAGAGGCACTGCCCATATGTAGAAAGGTCAAGGACTGACACATTACTTAGAGGAAACACACAGCAAGCTATTTACCAGCAAACCAAGAGGAATTTAAGAAAAAATATAGAGAGTAAACTGTAGATGCTAATTGGGCTCATATATTGTGGAATTTGGCATAAAATTTGGACCAGAAATGATGAACATTTTGAGATTCAAATATTTTATAGTACATACTATAAATTTTGAGATACTGAATTGAAAATAACCTTTAAGATATTTCCCCATTCTATAGCCTGTAATAAGATTCCAGTGAATGTAGAGCCTATAAAATTTACAGTAGATTATAGTTCTGAAGGATGGGAGGCAGTGGGGAAGGGGGGCAAACTGACTAATTTTTCAGAACACCACCTTATATTCCACCCCCCACCATGCCTTTTTATCTCACTGACATTTTGCATGTCATCAAAGTATGGAAAACTGGGTCTGTCCAAGAGAACAATAATCCCTTGACCTCTATAGAGCTACTTCAATAGCTATTTACCCACGTGGGAATTTCAATAAAAAAATTGGACAATTTTCAAAAGGCAACACAGGATTTACCTCTTCAGTAAGAGGTGAGCACCCAGCTTAGAACACCGCTCCCTCTAACAGTTACACTAAACTCCACGGGCCAACTAATCTGACAGTCTGCAGGAAACAAACGAATCCCCAGCTATTACGCAAATGCATGAGAAGTCATGATGCTTGTTTTGGGATAAAACTTACAGGGACCTGAAGTGGTATAAGGTCTTGTGAAAAATAGTACAGAGCTTGCTATGAAAAACATTTATATGAGATATGATCCACCAAGAGCCAGGCACCATGCAAAAAACAGTCAAAAACTTCCAGGGCAGCATTCTGTCCACGTTGCCAATGGCAAGGGAGCAAAGATGAGTTGCAGTAGCCCAACATTCCAAGAACAGATCCTAAACTGCCTGCAGAGCCTCTGCAGCAACAGAGGCACAATTTGAAATAGGAGAGGTGTGCTGACTTGGGTGCCCTAGTGAGAAGAAGAGTGCAACAGAAAGGCAGGAGACCATGCAGAAGGAATACAGTTAGGAACTGTGCTAGGGTGGCAGAGTCTACCAGTTGGATGGGGAGAAAGCTTTGGAAAGCATTTGCACTCTCCAAGACCTGCACAGCCTTTCACAATCTCAGGTGACCTGCTTCCATACCTCTTTACCTTTTCATAACCCTATAAACCCACTCAGAGATCATAAACCCACCAGAAGCTCCCACAAGGCCTACAAATTGTGCTAGACCTCTTCACCTCACTGCCAACCAGTTGGTCTGTCAGTCCTATACCCAAAAATTCTACTGACCCTTCCAACTAACACCTCTTTCTCATCCCCCAGCTTGAACGTTCTTGAATGCAAAATTTAGTTTTACATATGATGCTGAAAGCTCTTGAGCTGACTTTGTCAGCAAGAACTTCACGCAGTCACAGAATAGCCATTAAAATTTTCAATAGTATCTTTGATAGGAACATTTTGGATCTATAGTAATATTTCTCTGAACAAATGCTCATCATTTCCAAAAGCTAACTGAACCCAGAGTAAGATCTCAAGTCCTTTTTATTTACTAGCTAAATTGGATAAAGTCTGAAAGCTTTAGCTATATAGTTGTTAGTTTAGATCTGAAACACACAAAATGTAGCATTAAATCAAACTACAGAGTTTTGTTTGTTTGTTTTTAATGAACAGCAAATAAGACACTCATTGAAACTTGGCCTATTATTTTTCAAGGAATATACAATCAGGTTTTTCATGCTTTTCCCCCCATGTAAGTATATATCCTATTATTTCATCTGTTTTTGCTGTTGATGATGTGGGGTTTGTTTGGTTTTTTAAACAGGACATCTACAAAATGAGCAACAAAACTAGTGATAAAGATTTGCACATCAGACAGTATATGTAACATTGAAATGAAGAGCTTTGAACAAAATAATTAAAACAAATACTAACCTACTATCCATTTATATGCCTAATTATTTAATACTACTGGCATGGTCAAAACTGCACTAGAATGTAAAGCACAGATTAGGAGACTGCACTTCAAAGTTTTACACATTAGCAGAGAATTATCATATTTTGAATTTTTCATTTTTATATTAAAAAGACCTGACAGCCCTTAATTGTGACCCTTGACATTGCTCTGCCTATTCTGTTTTGTGCTATTACTCATTATTCATGCAAAGATAATCATTTTTTACTTTTGCAAATAATTTTCACAAAATCTGAGTTTAAAAGTCATCAGTGACTACTTCACAAGCAGGAGCTTTCAACCAACCATTAAACAAATACGCGAGAGTATTTTTATGATAAAAAAATAATAGCTCACTGAATTCAGACAAATCCCATGTATTAAGAATTGACCGACCACATGATCAATGAAATGATGCATGAAAATAGAGGTAGAGGCAAAATAACCTACTTGAACCCAGAAAATTTTCAGACAATAATCATTACCAGCTTTAATTAACTTCAATACAAAAGCAGGGGCTCCTTCTGTTTCAAGTTAATGAAGCTCAACACACAGACACGACAATTATAGACAAAGCACAAGTCTAAAGCAAGTTGTATCTTAAGATTGAAATAATGAGCTTGGTATTTTAATTTTGTAGTCAGCAATTAAAGGAGATCCAGAAACAAAGAAACAATATATGCAATTGAAATGTTAAGGCACAAATGTAGCCAGTTTTCTTTCAATATATTTCTTATAAGCCAAAAGCAAGAAAATACTGCCCCCCTCCACCACCCCCCCCCCCCCCCAATAAGCAGTATCTATAATACCCTGGAAATATTTCTGCTATGATCTTCTAAGATTTACTCACTTTCATACAATACAAGGCAGAAATGTGACCTCACATACAGCTATGAACTGCTTAGTGACTTGCCTTTCTCATATATATATTCATTATATTTTTATCTGTAATACTGTTATTTCCATTGAAAATGATGGTTGTGTAGTGAAAAAGCTGTTATCCCACAAAAAAAAAATAGATTACTTCCACCCTTTTCAATAATTTGCCTATTCCTAAATACCATGTTAGAAGAACATATGACCTTTAACTTAATCTCATCATCAAGCACCTCCAAAAAAGGCAAAAAAAGAAAAGATGGTCTGCCACTTATTTCTCTCATTTATAGTTTATTAAACCTAAAGATAATAGGAAAAAGGTGGAAAATAGCAGAATATGTCTGGGCTGTAGTATCAGATATCACTGCTTATTACTGGCTATCTGCCTGGTAATCATAAATCCATAGGGTAATATTCTAAAATCTTTTGCTTTTCAGGTAGGTGTGAGCCAAAAAGAAAAAAAAAAGTTTAATTTTCTATGAAGAGCAGAAAACAGCAAGCACAGCACAATTGAGTAGCAGGATGCATAAATATTCGTGATTACAAACCCTTTCACATAAAGCAAACAGGAAGAGTTTGAAGCTAAGAGTATGTACATCATGCAAAAGGTATCTCTGTCCCAGAAGATAGATATCGCATAGTCTATGAATGAACTGCTCCAATAAATTATATTATTCCTCAGAGGGGAAAGGAGAGCAATGTTATAAACAGTGACTTCAGAAAAATGAGAACAATAGGGCATTGAATTTTGCAAGAGTGAATTGAGGATCCTTTTTTCCTGGAGGAGAGCTCAGTATCACTGACCAATGAGCCTTATAAATAAAAACATTAACTCCAGCACTGCCTGCTCCTCTAAGCACCTTAGCATCTCGCCCTTTCAACATACCAGAATCAAAACATACATGCAAAATAATACAAGACGTACAGAATTAAGCATGTTTCAAATATATTTTTTAAAATGTGCTTTCCAGACAGCTCAGAAAGGATGCAGTTCTGCCAAAGCACATATCACACACGCAGCTTTGTTGACGATAGATTGTGCCGTGCATCTCCTATATGGAAGTCTCAACAAATCAAAAAAAAAAAAAAAAAACAAAACAAAACACACTCTGTACATCACCTCCTCCTTGTATTGCCTGATACAAACTGAATAGCCACAGATAAAGGAAAGCTAAGCCAGAGCAGCGTTTCTGAACCTTGACAGGAGCAAAATCCCCAGAACCGCCACCCAAGTAGCAGCAGGAGCCCAGCAGCACCCCAGGCTGCCCTCGGGAAGATGCCCACACTGAGGGCAGGCCTGCCGGCCAGCCCAAAGGCACAAGGCTCACAGATCATATTGAGGAGCAGCTAGCGCTTTCTGCAGGAAAAAGTTAAAAGCTAGTTATAAAGCTTTTTCAGGTGACGAGCTCTCTTTTTTCCTAAGGGAAAGATGCTCACTAATTCAATCCAGTTTCCAGGGTGCAAGTCTTGACAACTAATTCAAACAACTGCTCACTGAAAAGATATTCTGATTCCAAATTTCTGCTTGCTATCACCTCTACACCAGACACTAAGTATTGGAGAGCCTAATTTCATCTCACATGGTCATTTCTCCTTTCCTCTGGCTCTTTATTTGCTTTCCTGATTTGTCAGAATTGGAAATTGATAGTCCCATAAACTAGAGAGCCGTTTTTAAACACACGAGCTCTGTCTGCTCCAACAATGATAACAAGTTTCTCAGAGGTTTATGGCAATCTCAAGGAGCATATGTTTTTCAAGAACATTGGGATATTTTCCCTTATTGCTATGCAGCATTCCTCCTTTACTTCCTATGCATACTCATTCTGCCAAAGTTCTCTGAAACCCATTTTTATGCGCATTTGAACCTTATCCACTCACTCTCTGAGGGTTTCCTTTGTTTTATAATGAAGCCTATGTCAGACAGCTTATTACTGTTTATATAATTGCCTAGCCTGACACTGAAGAGCATGGAAAAAAGTTTTGTTTAAAAAAAAATGCCGAAAATGGTTTCTCCATTTTAGCCTCACTGTAAGCTAAGGTAATGGCTTTTGAGAGGCTTACAAAAAGATTACTGTCAGTACTCTTAAACCACAAAGCAATTAACACTTCACAGCTTTGCCTTTATACATTACTTACTTGTTTCTCCTTTTACAACCTTCTTTCTGGCACTTTACAGTCTTGTGACACCTACCTCTTCTACCCCACTGATGCTGCTTTCTTCTGCACCCTCCCCAGTCTTCCTCTCCCAAGCCGCGCTTTCCTCTTGCTTCCCTTCAGCTTTCTGCTCCTTCTCCCATGGCCCACCCGGAGCCATGGAGCTGGGGCCAGGCGGGTGCTCCACTTCCCAAATGGCAGCCTGCCTTGAAATGCAGGGACAGTCGCTGCCTTCTCAGCTGCAAGCTGTGGCCTGCACAGATCCCATGCTATTTTCACCCTATGGAAAGGCAATCACACTGGCAGAAGCTGTTCTCGTTTGAGTATTTGGGGAAGGAACGTTGGGTGTGTTGAAAGAGGAAACTTTTTGAGGTCACAAGCAAAGATCTCGCGGGCTTCCTCCCAGCTTGATATGACAAAATTCAACCCGATTTTAAGGCTGATATCACCATGTTAAAACTGCAGCATAAAGTATTGTCTTTGATTTTCTGCTAAAAGTTCATTTCCTGACTTTTTTTTTCTTTTCCCACTCCTTGAAAGTGAACATATCTGTTTAATTTGACTGACTGTTTCTGGTACCTCGTTATCCTTTCACATGTACAGTACTGACTTATTGCTCTATTGGAATAAGAGAATTGCCTTGCAAAAAAACATAAAAGAGCATTCAGTGCTGCAAACACTGAGTTTATCACTATTCTAGTGAAAACTTCTGTTTTGCTTCTAACCTCAACCTGTGAATTTATGTGAATATGCAAGAATTTCAGCTTTTATTTCTCTGAAACGTGTCTCTAATTCTTATAGATGCTTACAAAAAGCATAAAAAAGCAACCTGGAAACACTTAACGATTTGAGCATGGGAAAGGAAGATCTGTACATATGCATTATATGTGTGTAATACTTTCTGTTCGATCTTGTTATTGCTGTTAGTCCTGATGTGTGATTCTTCCTGGTTTTGGAAAATAAATTTCTCTTTTGCAGAATTGCACCAGAGGGGAAAAGACTTATGCTGCAGCACAGATCCACGTCCTGAACCAAGCAGAAGAGAGACTCTGACGAGGACCTCAGAGCCAAAGCAACAGCCCCATCCACCAGTTTTTTTCTTAGCAGAGTGTCTCACAATCTTCTGTTGCAATTGTTTCACGTCATATATATAATTTAATGTTCACTGGAGAAGCAGCTTGAACAGGCCCCGTATCCTCACTGAGTGCCCCACCTATGTGACTACAAGCTGTCCTGAAGTGGAGGTTTCTGTTGCTCAGAAAAAGCTTTGGGACAGCTCAGTGTTTAAGCGGAGAAGTTGAAATTTTGAAAACACTCTGGGGATGAGAAAGCTATTTCCTTCTCATTCCTGGTAGCAAGCAAACATAGTAAAGGGACAAATAAATACAACAGGAACAATGTCATGGAGACTAAGGAACTGCTCAGTCATACTACTCTTTGGGAATTCTATGGTTCAGCTTTCTGTAATAATGTAAAGCAGACATCACCAGGCAAGAGTACTACATTTGTATTTAATGAGTGAGATTGAACTGGTGTAACTTTCCTCAGGAGGTTACTTTCTGTGCATCAATTCTAGAGAATCTTTCACAGAATCACAGAATCGTCTAGGTTGGAAGAAACCTCCAAGATCACCGAGTCCAACCTCTGACCTAACACTAACAAGTCCTCCACTAAACCATATCACTGTCTTTAACCAGTAACATCCAAAATTCACCAATATCTTCATAGCTTCATAGGCATTTAGCTTTTCTTCTTTTCCCTTCCCAACTTTAAGAAGTAAAGAGCAAAGAGCAGACAAGCTGAAGTGCTCTCCACTGCAACAGCTCATCCTTACAGCTGAGGATCTGCAAGACAGTTTGTGGCACTTCCGCTATTAGAGCAGTTGAGAAGTCCTTGCTTTCAGCTCACAGAAATCAACATGAGTAAAACTAAACTGAGAAACTAAGAACAGCAAAAAACTTTGTTGTTGTTGTTTTCCATTCAGGAAGAAGTATAGAAGCGTTTTCTGGAAAAAAAAATGTTACTTAAAGGAAACACTAAAACCAAATAAGGACACTAAACAATGATTTTTATCATTTAACAGCATCCTCTTATGCTTTGTAGTTCACTGACACTAGATGCTCATACTTTTATTCCACTTTTTCTGTATTTTAAGCCCTCAAACTGCAGCATTATTCTTAAGAGTTCAGGGCTTTGCTGTTTTTTAACCACATTCTGAAGTCTGCGTTTACTGTCTTTCCTTGATCTCCCTTGTCTTTTGATCAGTACAGAAAACTTTGGACTATTCATGAAACACAATAACAACAAAACGTCTGCAGGTCTTGGCAGCATCTCTGCATCATAGCTGTATCCAAATTATGCCTTCGGCTAGACGTGTATAACCTTAAAGAAGAACAAGTCACATAATCACAAGTGTTAGAGGAACACAAAGACGAACCCCTGGAGAGTAGGTCCTGTGTGATGCATCTCGGGTCTGAAGAGCTCCAGAGGCAGATTTTACAGCTGAACCAACTGTAACGTTTCCAGGCATTAGAGCTACCCCTGCAAGAGTTCCTCAGGACCATGAAAAGTTAATCATTTAGACTGGTGTTAGTTAAGGATCTCTTCTTCACACCGTGTTATGAGCTACAGTTACGCTACCCACACCCCATAACAACATAGCTGAGAGCAAGATAGTCTGCAAAGCATTAAAAAGGAAGCACTAGAAAAAGTTAGACTGTCAGATCTCATGTTAGGTTTCCAGGTTTGGAGATTAGAAAGATTGATTTCAGATTTAGAGAGTAAGCAGCTTAGACAAATAATCCATGAAACACATCAAACATCAGATGTTCCACTGCTATTTTAAACACACTTTTCAAAAAGTCACTTAAGTCATTGGTTTTAAGCGCACGAATCCATCAGGCTTCCCTTTCGATTGTGGGTGTTCAGGACACTTCAAGAGCTGACTTCAGGCTTGTGGGCGTAGTTCTAACAGCCAGAAAAGTATTAATACCACTAGAGTGTAAATCTAGTTATGTGCCTCATTCAAAATTTGTGAGATAATAAATATGCAGACTTCTCTAAAATGCTAAGATGAATATAATGTATATGTTACAATAAGAATTTAATAAGATTATGTAGAATAGCTGTTCTTAATTAGCTTTTGTTCTGACATTTTTCAGTAACTGATATGTAATTACTATCTATTCAATTAAAGTTTAATTAAATACCTAAGCATTTAAAAATCCATCATTGTAAAGTTTTGCATGGTATCATTATGTTAAATAAACATTAGGTCAGAATTAAAATAAAAAAGCAGCAATTTAAGTTATACCTTTACATCTACGTTTAAGCTCTACTTCAAGCAGTTGAATTTCAAAAGTTACTTTTACTGCTCCATTGAACATTGGTCATACTCTAGTATCAGCTCCATTGCCAAGCATCCTTCTCCTGAGGTTACTGAAAACCAGAAGTACAGTACTGTAACAGATCTCGATACAGTCATATAAATAGTACAGTATTGGAGAGGACTTTGGTGCTAACACAGACCACATGACTGCATTTTAAGTGTGCTTTAGCACCTCAATAGTAACTGCATAACACGGGCAGCTAGGCATCATGACAGCGTATTTTCATGCAACTAAAACTGTCCTGTTTCTAACGGTTTGAGAAAATGTGGTAGGAGGACAAAGCCTGTAAATGTGTGCAGTTGTATCAGCTGCATATACAAGTTCCTGTGTACATGACAGTTCTGGGGAAGAGTATTCCCCTTCAAAGACTCTTCCTTAGCTCTGATCACCAGCTTCACCATGGCGTTCCACTGAATTATGACAAGGCAGTTTACCCAAGCACAAGGCACGTAAATGATCAAGTCAATTTTCAGTTAACAATAATAATAAACAATCTGAAAATTCTTTCTAATAGATCATCCCCCCTCAAGAAAAGGATAATATTCTCTTTCTCCCCCCACCCCAAATATTTCTCTGACATACAATATGTCAACAAAACTAAAGCGTGCTGTAGAATCAATTCAAAACTTGTAATATCCAGCACTCTTGCTGGGTCTGTGCTTGGCACTTAGCCCCTGTATGGCTTTTCTCATTATGTTAAAGCTGCAAGATTCAGGACAAATGGACTATACTTTACTCCATTTTCCACAAAGGCAAGCACAGACACAGTGTCCTGTATGAAGCAAGAGTGATCATTTAAATCTGTGGAAATATTGTGACAAGACAACTTGGCATGCCAATATAGATAGTAATATATCTTATATACCCAAATACATTATTCAACATATTTATTCCACTTAACATCTATTTGAAGAGTCTTTAGTAACACCGAATAATTTGAAACCATACCCAACAGTAAGAAAAACCCTGAACTGGGTTAAAGGTTCAAATAAGTGACTCTTAAAAGGTCATTTCCTTGTAACTTGCTATAGCTGCAGCTCTTAGTTTGCATCCCTAACCGAGGAAACAAACAATTTTCCCAAACCCAGATACTGCAGGTTAATGCTTTGACATCGGCTCTCACCAGTTCATAGTTTGGTCATTACTCAAACATTCAATATATAACGCTGATGAGTTAAACATCCTATCACCTACTTTGATTTATTTCTTTCAATTCTCTGGGAGTTTTATTTATAACTACAGGGCTGGGTTTGGTGGTGCCAATAGATTCAGCCCAGGGATAGATAGCTGAATGCTTCGATCATTATACAGTATTACAGTATATTGATTAGAATACCTACAGAGTAACTAAATACAAAACTAGTAATCTTACTGAGAAAAATAACTACAATGGACCAGGTCTAGCCTAAGCAAATAATATAGTTTCAGCATTGCTGAAGAGAATACGAGCAGTCTAAAAAATAAATTTTTCCAATTCTTTTAAGTTGGTATTTTTTGCAGTCAATAAAAATATTAATATAATTTTATTTCTCACTTTTATCATTTTTATCTACTGACACAATATTATCTATTCTGTCCTCAAGACATAGGGGGTGATGCTGGACCAATAAAAGGTACAACTGCACTTTCTTTTTGTGCCTTCTGAATTTCCAGAATATCTGAGCACACAGAGCACAGACTGGTACTGTATCACACAACACTAATTCTAAGCATTTAATCCTGTCTCCTACACATTGGCCGAGGCAATACAAACACCAAAAAAATTCCTCTTCGATAGCAAAATTATATATACTATATTTTATATAAGCCTTCTGTCCCTCTCCACTTGAACGTACACTATCAAATCATTCCGGCCATTATTTTATTTTGAGCAGATGGTATTATGAGTTTTTTGATAAAGAACAACAATCACCCACAGCAAGGGTTGCAAAGGGGTCGGTGAAACCAAGATTAACAATTGATTAGCTTTAATGGACCGTGACAGTAATAAACAACAGAGCTCTACACAAAGATTTGATTGTCCTGTTAATGCTGCTGACACAAATGGCAAATGGCTTTTAACTGGCTTCCTGAAAGCGTTAATATCTTCAAAGCCTCAGCAAATGAAGGACTTTGTCAAAGTGAGAACTATCCTGCAGTGAAGAAGCACTTACTGTAGGTCTCAAAAAAAAAAAAAAGGAATAAAAAAGAAAAAAATTCTATAAAGCATTTCTGATTTTTTTCCAGACAATAGCTCCTATTTCTTCAAGGCAAAGTGCAAAAAATAAAATACAGCACACCTCTAAAAGGTTTGAACGTAACAGAGCTCTAAAGCATTTGAATACAGAAGTCAGCATTCATTGAACACAACAATAATATGAATAATCACTTCCAATGCTCTCATTTTATCTTTACTACAACTTGCTGTGACAGACCTCAGCATCACAGCCTGCTAAATTGATTTTTTTATCCTTATCTCTGAAAAGTTCACTTTTTTTTTTTTTCTGCACAGAAATTGGTTACTTGTATCAACTTTTCAACTTTTCATTAAAAGAAAATGGAAAATGTTTTGTGATTACTGGAAGTAACCATGGTAAATTCTGAAAACAGAACTTACAGTTCTGCGTATTCCTTAGTTGAATGTATGGAAAAGCCTGCAGGAAAAGTCTCTGTTTCCCTTAATGCTTAAGCTTAAAGTTTAAATGGACACATGGCTAATATTCACAGAAAGTCTTAAAATTAATTCTAGATAGCTGAAGTCAAAGTAAACAAAACTCCCCCTAATATGGTGTTCAGGAAACCAAAGATACGGGAATTCAAAGGTAAGATGTTACACATTTAACTACTGAGTAACACTTTCTGTCAAATTTCCCATTATTAGGCTAGATCACTTGTTTCTTTTAAATTAATCTGTTTTTTAACTACGCCCTTCATTTAAGCAAAGATTTTTCTTTGAAACGTTTTTAACTGTGAGCTGCCTCTTCCCTCCCTAGTTATTCCTAAAGGCAATATATTCAGATAATAATGGTCTGGCTCTAAGGGCTTCTAGGTAAAAGAGAAAAGAAAAAGAGAACAGTGTCTGCTTTAGACACAGATCCGAAGGCAAACCATTTGCTCAAATCAAGGTCATGCTAATCCCATCCCCATGGGTCCCACCCCATCTGCAAATTCAACTCTTCTACTGAACAATTCCTTGCCAGTGCACTGTAACAATGAAACATGCTGCTAATTACTGAGTTTAAATGTCTTGACCTAGGCAGACATGCAAAGAATTTAAATGAAATCTCTAGAAGAATAAAATCCACCTGCCAGGTCTCTCAACACACACATCCTGAATGTGTAACCTGTCAAAATACTGAGCCAGCCTTCATTAATTCCATCTTCTGTAATCAGCATCCTTCTATTACTCACAGACCTGGCCTTCTACAGCAGCTCTTCACTTAAGCTGTTGTATAAATCCATACTCTTTTGACAAATATTGAAGAAATCTATTATTAGTTACCTGCAAATCAGCATCAAACTCATGTTTCAGGTAAGCATCTTCTGCAGCTTCAACAAGACGCTGGAAAAAAAAAAAAAACATTTATTTTTTGAAGTAATAGATAGTATGTTAAATCCAGGAGTTTTTTCCAGTATTACAAAAAGAAAATAATTATTTGAGAACTGTGTAATTCATCATCTCCACATGACACCTGCTATAATATTTCATTAATTCAGAAAAAGAAATAAATAGAAATAACCTAACCACAGCTTAAAAAAAGGATCAGAGTTTTTAAATCCTCATCATCCATGCTTGGTGGTACAAAATTTTCAGAAGACATCAACTACTAATTAATAAAGATAAAAATACGGATCATTTGCTCATTTTTTTCCCCTTGCAAGTGCTCAGCATCCTGAAGCTCCCACTCAGATACTGATTTTTAAAAAAACACAAAATCACATAAAGAGGCTTCAACACTGGACTTTATTTTGCATATAGATTCCCTTTGCAAATCTTTCATAAAATTAAAATGAGAAATATTTCCTAATAATCCCCTTGACTGAAAGCAACTTAAATAAAAAGGAATTTCTAAATAATAAATCAAATATGAAATATTAGAAAAACAGATGTGAGGTTCATTTACCTAGCAGATTTAAAGTGTTGTGCATACTACTTTTACATGGTGTATAAACACAACAAGAACTGTCTGCTATTACGGAAGTAATATTTACCAAATGACAGTAATTCAGTAGTATTTTTTCCTCTTAATACTCAGAATTCTCTGTTGTGTTCCTTACTACTATTATCTGAAGGACAAAATAAGGTTTGTACTAGGACACAGCTACTTGAAAACTAATTCATATGGGGGTTTGCTGCAGACATTCTCTTCTGAAAAGAGATGACATCCTTTCCAGGATGTTTTACATAGGGTTTGTTATAGCTCAGTATTTCAACTCTAAACGCAACTCTTCCTGTGTTTTATTTAAACTAACTGGACATTCATGTATGCACAACATAAAATCAATCAGAGCATGAACTGTCACAGAATATTTTGATCCATCCTTATTCTTTTTTTTTTTTTTTTTTTTTGGTATATCGGCTACTGGTATGTATATACATTTATTATTTTTTTTAATCGCAAAGCAAGTGAGCTCAAGGCTCTCATTCATGACACTTAATGGACAGCTGTGCACACTTCTGCTTCCTGTTTCAAGACTGTACACCTTTATCAAGTCTTCGGATATAAATCAAAAGGGGATCAGAATTCCTATCAATTGCTATACAATTTACTATAATGGAAACTATGAAAAATATTTCTGGTTGCCAATTCAAAACAAATGGTTCAACAAAAAACTGAATTTAAAGCAGAGCTTCATTGGTTCCATTTGCATTCACCACGGTCTGCAGAGCAGCAGCACACCACAGCCTTTCCTCCCACATCTGTCTCATCACACGGCTTGCAAACCCTCAGTCCTCTGCTGGGCTCCTGCAGCACCCTGCTCAACAGCCCCCAGCAGGAAGGCTGTCCCACCTTTCCCCTCATTCCTTACTCCCATATCAGAGAAGCCAAACCAGAACTGAACTGAAAGGCGTACTGGCTCACCTTCCTGCAGGCAGATAAAAGTAAGCAAAACATCATGACAGGTTGTGTGAAGGCAAGCCATGAGAAAATACTTCGAATAAAGTGTGAAAACCTATGGAATTGTTTCAACTGCTCCTGTACTGTATTGATAGTAGCAAAAATGCACCTTGCAATTTGAAATGGAATCAAATATTAATTTAATCCACTTTTTTTTTTTCATTTAGAATCAAAAAAAGCCCAAACTATTTTGGTAGGAAAGCCTGAGAACCATGAGTATTAAACATTTGAATCATCTCTGAAGCCCATCTTTAATGTGTAAGTGACCTGTTAATGCTGTGTTACAAATGTAGACATCATTCCTTAATTATGAAGAAGACATTTCATGTAATATAACTACTCTAATTCAATGCATTTCTGGAGGTGTGTACCCCTTTATATCAAAACTATAGTTGTATTACTACTCTGTGCACACGTAATACAAAAGATCATGACTGATGAGTATTTCTAAGTGAAACATTAAAAAATAAATAAATAAATAGAGTGAGGAAAAAGAAGAGCCAAAAAAAATCTTAATATAGAAAAGAATACATGGAAAAGAGAAACATTTTTTCTTATTGTGCTGAAACACTTACTTAGTCAACAGAAGAAAAATTATGGTAGTATTTCATGAGATATCAGTACCTAGTGGGCTAGAAAAATAATTCATAGTTTCTTATATAGTTTGCATTGATCCCTATGTGTTTCAATTACATTTTTGCCTCAGTGAGGTAAATTTAAACCAAGATTTATACCTACATGTTAGAAATAGCTAGAGAAACATAAGATGGGCAATAGTAGAAACATCTGGTAAGGAGGGCAGCACTGAAATGAAAAGTACGAATTGATATAATACTGATTTTTCATTAAAATGTCAGTTGTTGTATTTGTTCTTTCAAAAAAAAAAAGTTATGTACATCTCAACACTCTTTCAATGCAATATTCTCCATAGGAAACAGAACAAGAAAAAAGCGATCTACAGACACGTTTCCTTGGGCAAGCAGACACAAATGCTTCATCCTTAAAAATCTAATAGGAAAAATTAAATTTAGGTACACTGAATGTAGATAACACAAGCAGATACTATATTTTCTATGTAATAGTCCCTAACCACAAGGTTTGCTTTATCTCAGCGCCATCAGAAAGGAGACTGTGAGAAATCTGGGACAGCTACAGAACAGATAAACTACTAAGAAGCTGAAGTCCACAAAACTGCACATTAGTGGATATACACAGATGATATCAGAATTATTTTTTTTGGAGGAGGAGGAGGGGGCTATTTTGCCTTTTTTTTTTTCTTCTCATGCAGAAGTCCCCAAAGGGATGAAGCATGATGGAAGAAATTCCTTAAAGCTTGGGAGACAGAAACATGAAAAACACCTGTCATACTGCAATACTCTTTTTTTTTTTTTCGAGGCCAACAATAACCCTTTAAAATATTTTAATGACTGAGCAGTTATCTAGCAATGATTGCTCAACACTTTGCATGATTAGTGATTCTAATTTAATAGTTTATAATGACACTTTTAATACAAATGCCAATATATTTTCAGTAGAGTAAACATGCTCTAAAATCATTGCTGTAACAAATAAATGTTCACCAAGCTGTGGTTATCCTGAAGGGTGTTGTGAGTTATCTATATATTTTATAGATTGTTATATATGGAATTAATTACCAATGCTCAATGAGCTATTGTTGGAGTTAAACCTTTTAAGACTTTTTTTTAGGAGCATCTAGCTCTACATGTTTGCACATGCATGCACACAGAAGTCCAGGGCAGCATACAATCTTTGAATAGAACAATTTCCACATTCTATGGTAGTTCAACTGAAGCTCCCCTTGTTAAGGAACCAATCCTTGTAATTTTTCAAATATGCATAAATTTGAGAAAGATTAACTGACTTAGATAGCATACCAAAATGCAGCATGGATACAAACAGGGCATGAACCAGGGAAAGGAACAAATCTCACACCCTCAAAAGAAATACCCAAACAGTCACCAAAATAAAAAGTCAATGTTGGATATTTTTAGTAGTATCACAGTTAATGTAGAGAAGGCTGAGAGAAGAAATATTTTTTTCTTCTCAATAACATGAAAAAAATCCATCAAGCCATTTAAGATTAGGATAATTTTTTGACAAATATCTTAAGTTCAGTAAACTGATATTCCCAGATAAACTCTCATTCACGTTAGGTTGTTGTAGAGCCAACAACAAAAAATAGTGAATGAAACAGAATGGATAAGGGAAAAACAGAATCCAGCAGAAACTGGGGTAAAATGGATCACATGGGCAAAAAAGTGAAAATAAATGAAAAGGAAAATAATTTTTAGGAAAAACAAGAAGAAAATAAAGAACAGGGTATCAATTTTAGCTTCTGAGAAGGTATTTACTGTTTCCATGTTTCTTGTAAGGCTTTCAGCTCATTTTTCTATAACCGTCCTTCATGAGAATCACATTTCCAGTTAGAATAAATAAATTCACAAGCAAAACAGAGCCTGAAACAGTTTGTGAGTTCCTGAACCACAGAATGTCACTAAAACATATCCATAAATGCTGCCTGATGTTATATTCTTCTTTCTCTTCAGCTATCAAATCTTCAAGAAACACATTTATATTTGATAGTTTACTTTCTCTTTTTTGAGGGTAAACCAATTGCCACACATAAAACCAGAAATGCTGCTAGAAATTGCTCTCTTCTCAAAACCAAACAGCTACAAATTTTAGAAAATAACAGAAGACTGCTCTGCCTTAGTATCGGTACCAAGCTGGTACTAGTTATGATTATTTTAGTCAATAACATCAATATTTTATATTCCATAATACTAATATGATAAAATTTCTTTTCAAAACAGCCAAAACTGCTGTACTGGGATGTACTTAAACACAACACTATAAAGCAACAGGAAATGAAAGCTCTGCCCTCTCCATGGTAGATGCTCCTTTGTTCCGTCCCAGCCTCACTGCTAACAAAGCAGCTAAGAAGCACAGCTTCAGTTCTGCCTGTTAAAATGTCACCATGTCAGCTGCCCTTCTACTTGCACATTATTGCCAAACTCTCTAAACTATGCCTCAACATTTCTTTCAGTACATTATGTGAATCTTACCAGTTTGAGTTATTACATCTGCTCTGTGCTACGCAGTGCACAATCATCATTTTGGGTCTGTAATAATTTCACCCAGGATACTTCAGGCAAGGTTCAGGCAAGGGCCACTGATTCTGGCCCTGCTCTGAACAGTAGGACATAACTATCAAAAAAAAAAATGTAGATAAACGCATAGGAAGCTCTTCTATTCTATCATCTCAATAAATTCAATTACAACTAACAGGAAAAAAAAAAAAAAAAGCCTCAACCCAAACTATAACCTTTCATCTTTTCCACAAGGCATTAGATCTGTTGGAGATTCGCCACCATCTTGTATACTCCTTCACAGTTGGTTTGAGATGTGGTTTGTAGATGAAAAATAATTAAAAGCTTTATTAAAAAATGGCAAAAAGTCTAATCCCAGGAACATCCTAGGAATATAACACAAAGTTAATAATGAAAAACAACTGCATGCAGAAAAAAAAACCAGGAACTTACATAATCTTAAAAACCTGTCTCGCAGTGTTCTTTGTGTGAAATTGTAACAAGGGCTTCTCAATCAAATTCAAACAAAATTTGTAAGCAAAGACAGCAGGTAGGAAAATGAAGGAAAACTAGTCCTTTGAAAGATGTTCTTTCTTTAACAATTTGTAGCAATTTTTTTTGTATTATATTACCAAAAGCACAAAACTAGAAAATGTTCGGTAATGGAAAATACTGACAACTACCAAGACTTACCCTTTTTCAGATGAAATACTTGGTGCAATTTTAATAACCTTGTTATTGATTTGACCATCAAATTTCAGATCAAAGTTTATAATAATTGAGCTGTGAACATGCCAAGAACAATTCCTAAAGTGCAGCCAGATAACTATTTAAAACACAGTTCAGCAGGTGAGTAGAGTCCTGGGAGAGAAACCACAACTTGCTATTCAGTCAGAGTAATTTTCTTCACTGGCTCCTTCATTAGAAGCCAAGGTTGTGCATGTGGGAGCACTCAGTAACAGATTACCAAACTTTAAAAATATTACCCATTTATCTTCCTGGGACTTCCCAATTTTGGGGTTCATTTCAGAAGTGAAAAAGGGATTTCCTTTCCAGGCAACCTGTGAGGCTACAGGTGCTTTGAAAACTTCTGAAAAGTTTGGGCTGTTTGGGGGGAAAAATGAAAGAAATACAATAAAAAATAAAATAGAAAATAAAAACTAAGAATAAAATAAGAATAAAATAAGAATAAAATAAGAATAAAATAAGAATAAAATAAGAATAAAATAAGAATAAAATAAGAATAAAATAAGAATAAAATAAGAATAAAATAAGAATAAAATAAGAATAAAATAAGAATAAAATAAGAATAAAATAAGAATAAAATAAGAATAAAATAAGAATAAAATAAGAATAAAATATATTTATTAGCTTGAAGTGTGTTTAGGTAACATTCTGGCATGGGTGGTAATTCTGCTGCAATCCCTCCTCACTTCCACCAGAGTTCTGGGGTTTGCTTCTTTCACAGTTCATTTAACAGAGAAGGTAAAGAAACCAACAGAGAATATTTTATGGTGTCCACCAGTTCCCTATTATCTTCTATGCTTGAAAACAATATCATGTAACGTGGTGATGAATGCACTGATGTGCAAACAGGCCTCTCAGTCTCACTATTTCATTGCAAATAGCTTTGCACGTGCTTGCCGTAACCAGAGAAGCAGGGTAGATATCTGAGACCAATGCTGACCTTGGAGGAATATTTGCTACCATCAGAAACACATGGATTTTTAGACAGGCCAAGAACAACAGCCTTGAAATTTGGCTGTTTTTCCCCCCTCAAGGTCAGGGCAGGGGTGTGAAGGGGAAAAACGGTTTCTTTTCAGAAAACACAGCAGCAGATTTTATTTCCTACTCTGTTCTCCTCAATTACAAGTACTTTGAAGAAAATTCTATCATTAGAATTGCTGTCGCTGTCCTTAAGACACACAGAAAATTAAGCCTGTTATCTTGATATAAGAAGAGATCCTACTTCTTGTGGCTTAAGACAGATATTAATCTTGCAATTAATGTCATATCAAAACCAGACTGCTCTAGGACTAGTATCAAACTCCCCTCCAACTTACCAGGCAATGCTCAGTCACAGTGATGCATTAACATATAATCAAAGCATAAATTATAAATAAAGAAAAAAATAAATTGAAAGCTTAAAATATGCAATTATTGTAAATGACTTCAATTATCCTCCTTTGTTCATTCAAGACTGGCAGATTTTCAGGTTGATCATTGTTAGAGAGTTAGCTGGTTTTTTGAAGCAACAAAGATCTTGGCCTGGCGAAGAGCTGGACAAACAAATGAAACTGTAAATGGATTAGTTATGATAAAGTACATGAATCTCACATGTAGCATAACAGTGGTTAGGACAATTCTGGTGTAATTAGATGCATTTCTAACTAGTTTAACACTACAACTCCATATTTAGTTACGGCATCTGGAGATTACCATGGAAGGAAGGCCGCAGATGAAGAGGTAACATTCTACTGGGCTCAAAGGTGCACAAAGCCAACAAATCAAACAAAATATTACCAAATCTGTTGCTATCACGTTATGCCTGACACAGAGAAGAAAGGAATCGTGCTAAATATGGTTTTCTTCTGTTCTTTTAATTTCGTAAATCCCAGTCATCAAAGAGTCAGTTCCATTGCAGATGCAACCTGAGGTGGTTTCAAGACTATTTTAAATTTGATGTGCCTGCCCCAAGTACTGCAGTGCCCAGCTCCTTCAGCCACCTCTCCTGCACCTGAGGGCCAAGGGAAAGATTCTTCACCATTTCACACCAATCATGTATTTATCCAAGGTTAACTCTTTTAGAAATACCTTTACATAGCTTTTTAATTCCACTTGCAATATGAAAGCTCCATCGTAATGTTTTGTTTTCAGTTAATAATTCACAACTGATACATTGCTCTCTTCCCCATAATTTAAAAAAGTTATAAATAATTTTTCTTTGTAAAACACCTTCCAAAATCAAGGAAAGCTGGTCTGTGTGTGTACACAAATTCACATATATAAATAAGCATCTGTGCACACATCTCTCCCTCCCTCCCTAAGTACAGCCTGTAAGCCTTAGAAGCCTGTAAGTATCACCACGATTCTTAGTCCTGTCCCCTACACTGATATCACTAAATTAAAACATCTAATTCTCACATGTAAGCCTCCACAGGTCACCCTCTTCAGCTGACTTCATCATGCTCCTTCTAGTGCCAGGATATCTTGCTGCATTTGAGTACTATGTCAACTTGCACAATGTCTGAGCAAAAACAGTTTGCCCTTTGCTCTGACAGCTCTCAGCACCATTGCTGGATGCTTTGCAGATATTGCTGAAAGAAGATCTGGGATAACTGTTGCCATGTGAGTTCACTGAATGCAAAATTCTCTATTGGTAGGATTCATCTCACCTAACTTCAGCTATTTCAAAGTTAATCACCTCTCTACACAAGTTAACTAAATGTCCTCCATACGTAGAGACAGAAAACTCTGAAGAGCAGCTCATCCCATTCTAAAATAGTTGATAAGATACTGGGACGAGAGAACTTCGGAGCTTTTCCTTCACTCTTTTCTTTAGTAGATGTGTAACTATACGGCTAACATTAAGGGAGATGAATCCTACACCATATGTGCAACATAAATGAGATAAAGAAACACGGAAATATTCCCATGCCTACTGAATAGGGGAAGGAGCCTTGGGGTAACACCATGTCCTGACAGCAGTCTGGGGACTAGGAACTGTGCTGAGGTGTTTCTGCGCTACGCACATGCAGAAGCACCACGCGAATCCAACTGGCTGCTCTGTTCCCTCCTTCGGCTTCTCTCCTCACTTGTGCACTGAAGCTCAAACCCCCAGGTTACTTCTAATTCAACTTGCAATCTGTGGTCAACTTCAACAAAATCAGTTATGATATACCGTCCTTCCAGTTGCCAAGCAGACACTGACACAACAACAACAAAACTGCAAGATTTATTACTCAAAACAATTTCAGAGTTTGCAGGGACTTATTTCCATTGCCTCACCCAGCACTCAATCACAACACACTGAGACTTATCTTCACTTTCAAACCAAGCTGTTCACAGAAGGTATTACTCTCTCTCAAGTCAATTTGACTGTTATTGACTTATCAGAGGGTCAGGATTTCTGTTGCTGACAGACTAAATTAAATATTTAAAAAAAAAAAATTAAAATGAGAAATCAAATTTGAACAGGTTTTTTTTTTTTGTTTTGTTTAAAAAAACAGTAGGTGAAGTAGAATAGGTGATGAGAATGCTCTAAGCTAGATATTAAGGTTAGTATTACTGGGAAGATGTAAAGAAAGCAGTACTTCCTGAAGTAAGCTGGCAGGCACTGTCAGTTTGAAATTGGGATACAGTGACGATATCGTATCAAGTATTCCACTTCTCCTAACAGCTATCCTGAGAATCAAAACAAGTATTAGTATTGTTATATTTCTATAGTTTTTATATATATATATAGTTTCTATTTCTATAGTTTTCTAATATTTCTATATTTCTATAGTTTTAGAACAAGTACGTTATGCTAGAAACTTCCAAGCACTAGTACGGATGACAAAGCCAAACTCACAAAAGCTAGGAAGTGCCAGAATGGAGGTGCCTTAGTTCAATGCCCAGTAACACCATGCTGTCGTTATTGATGTGATAGTGCATTGTCTTGTCCATACAATTTTGCTTGGTTAGAACACTGATAAATACTGCATATGACCTTTGCAGGCCTCGCAGAGTGATGGCAGTAGCTATCCGTTTCTATATGCACCAGCAATGGCCTTTGCAATCATTCACCTCAGGTTATGCAGGCACAGATTCAATTGCCCACTGAAATATACCCACTTCTGCCTTCCAATAACCATAGTTTAATCCTGTTCCTTTCATATCTGACCACGACCTAGACCTACGCCTATTTCTTTCCTTTCCCTCTTCCCACATCCTATTCAGTATGCTCACATTATGTTCCCCAAACTCCAATACTGAGGTTTTTCCTACTATTCTCAACCTCTTCTCTAGCATTTACCAATTTTTCCTCCTCCTCCTTCATACCAGCCCTGGCTTCCATACTACCAAACATGCTCTTCTTCATGACCAGTCATTTCCAGGCCCTTAACAACTCAGTCCTAACCCTGCCAACCTATATTTCCATTTTCCCCTGTTCTCTGGTACAATTGCATTGTCCCCACCTAGAACATCTTGTACCATACATATTTCTAAACCCCGGCACATTTCAATCTAGTTTCCTCTGTCTCCTTACACCACTTCATTAACCTCCACTCCCTTCTCCTTGACCCACTAACTTCTTCAGTCTCTCCTAAACCAATCAGACTCCTCTTGCTGCCAACCCTCCCATTTTCCAGTGCCCTCATTTGAACATAGACAAGAGACGAGATCTCTGCCTTACGTCTCCTTAATCTCTCTTCTGTGTTTAGGAGGCACGCAGACACGCTGACATGCGTTGGGGGTAAGGACCTTGTTTCCGCTGCCTTCTAGTGGCTTGAGCTAAAATAGACGAAAGGTCTGACCAACTATGTTCTTGTTCAACTGTGTACTGAAAATCACAGTGCAAAGAATTTTCAGAGACTTTACTTACAGATAGCTATGTTCTGATAGGTTTCTAATGGCCATATGCCTCTATGTGCAGATCTTCCAAATGATAACTTGATCCAGCTGGAACAGATTTTCAAAGAAAACCTTGTGTCAAGGCCACATCCCTGCCAATTTCAAGATTCGGTTCTCAGGCATAGAAGTGTTATAAAATCTTACTGAAAAGAACATCAGAATTATTTTAGAAAGAGTAAACCAATGTATTTTGCCTAGTTTCTTTCCTAGAAACAGCTGAATTGCAAAGATAAAATTCGAAGCTTTTTTTTTTTTTGTCCCCTGAAAGCAAGTTATTTCTTCACAGAGCGAAGACCATACTTCATCACTCTGAATACTTGACTGGCACTGAATATGCTAGCATTAATTACAAAAGCAACTTTCAGACTAAGAGATAATGTAGTCTTTTCATAATTTTGTATATTCTAGCAGCTTTGGTAAGAGAGAAAAAAACAAAAAAAAGGCTGCATTTGTGACTCTGGTCACAAATTTATCGAGCTGATTAATCCTGGGATCTTCTGCCCACGCTTGGTAACTAGCCGTTGGTACCATGTACCTAGAAAGACTTTCTCACATGATTTGAATTAATGCTGAAGTCGCAGAAAAATATAGGGGGAATCCTTTTTCTAAAATGATACTTATATACAGATTTAAAAGCCTATATGTATGTGTACGCACACATACCAACTGCTTCCTAGGCATACTTTTTTTTCTTTTTAAGTAGTTCTTTTTGCAATAGTTTTGTTTTACTTTCTTGAGAACAGTATTAAACTGTCCTTGTAATTAAATGAACATTTGCAAATTCCCAAACCCAAAGGAAATGCTGTATTGCTTAGTCAAAATCTTACCTGCTTTACTTTGTAAAGGGAATGAGTTCAATTCCAGGGGGTTCTTTGTTTTTATTAAGAAAAGTCTTGTAACTCTTACTCTCCTAGTAACCAAAAGATTGCTATACTTCCACCTCTTAATTAGTTTTTATCAACTGTTCAGCATTTAATTATCATACTTAGTTTTATTTGGAAAATGAAGTAAAATGTGCAACAGCACTTCGCTTCCATTGTCTGACACATCTCAAGATTTTGCTGTGACCCATGGAATTAATCTCATAGAATATTTCCATTTTTCTTAATATTTTTCCTCCTGACGCTCCAAGTATTTATGAATGCATTTGGGGAGCAATATCAGTCTTCACATAGCTAACTAACGTGCAGATTCAAGAAGTGACAAGACTGTAACCAAACAAAAAATAAAACAAAAAACCACCTTACATTTGCAGATGCAGTGAGTAAATTGTAATAACAGCTTTCCACTTAATTTGGATTATAGGACAGTAGCACACCACCACCCCAACACTGCAGGCAAGGGTTCCCCCATCAGCTGAATGACTCCCTCACATGCCACCACCACAGGCTTTTCACCACATAGGCATCTACAACCAGCAACTCTGCTCCAGCCTTCAAACCCAATACAAGGACAAAAACATCAAAATCATTAACATCATTACAAGCATTTTTAACTCCCACACAACTCTGATTCTGAGAAAGACCTTTTCCCCAACAAACAATGAAGCCCTAAAGGCCTGTAAGTGCTAATGCTCCTTATCTTCTGTCTTTCCAATCTAAACTACACGTGTCAAACAATAACAAAAATAAGGCACGCAAAAAAGGGAAATACCCAATTAGCTCTCTGCTTCCAATACACATGTATATTTCCCATGTATTAAACCCTTATTCTGTGAAGCTGTCTACACGTTGCAGGCTGAAGCCTCTGTGGACACCTTGATTTTGTGCACTGCAATAAATCTGTAACATACATTGGCAATAATTTGGCCAGAACCAGGTATGAGACTGGGCAACAGTTCCTCTGGATCAGTGTTTGTATGTTGATGGCATGAGACTGCCTGAGGCAAACATGCAGGGCCAGCCTTAGGTGTCACCTCCACGTAACCGCACTGATGCCAGTGAGAGGGTTTTATGATAAATGACATATCTGTGCAGTGTTAGATAGTGAAATTTCTCATCCGTTGGTTATTACATCTGTTGGGCAATCTCTCTTGAAGACTTCTGTTTCATACTGGACTTTTAAATAGACTCTTTCATGCCCTTTTAACAGTTACAATCCATTCAAGTGTAATAAAATGAATAATAAATTGATTCACAATATCTGCTGTAAGTACGTAATACTTCTGACATGAAGAATAAATGAAGTATATTTTCTACAACAGAAAACAATTGTTTTTTGTGCATCAGGATATAAGGATGAGTCAAATATGACTAAGTAATTAGGCTTTCATCATAGACCATAGGGGGGGGAAAAAACAACAACATTGAATTAAATGATAAAAAACACTTCTATGTAGCACTAAAATGTTCCAGAACGAGTTCTCAATAACTGTGGTTTTTTTCCTGTTTCTGATACATGACAGTCCATATGAACTATAAGACCTCAATTACACAAGCAATAATAGATAGTAATTAAAATTACAAAAAAAATAGACAGAGTAATGACTTCTTACATCAGAAAATTTCTCAGTGGTCTACTGTAACTATTGGTAGAAGATCTGAAACAAGAAGTGATTGAGAAGTCTTGGGAGTAAGATTCAGTATAATATGACAGTTCTTCATGTCCGAAGTACTCTACAAGCAGTACCTGAGTTTCATTATACACATCAGTGCACTGAGTAAAAAATGAGTAAGATATAGCATTGCAGTAAAATTACTCACCCAGCAGAAGCTTTTTGAGTAGTAAAGAGATCATAATTCATACTGATTTTAACAGATGAACCTGATATGATCCAATACCTACTGTCAATAAAATAATTTCTCTAAGAGGAGATATTTCCTTTTCACATTCAAAATAACATATGCAAGACAGCAATAGTTTATATTGTGCCTTATCTTTGTATGCAAGAAATTCATTTAAAGACCTTGGAAATGTGAGCTCTTATCAAAAATCTGTTTGCAAATTGCACACTGGCAATGTCTTTATCTGACTGCTCAGGTATGAGCCAGACTGCTCAAGTACAAACAAATAACTTCTATTTGAACACTTACACTTTCTTACCACTCTGCAAACATTCAAACAATGGATAAAAGTTCAGCTTCATCTTACCCTTTAGAAAAGGAAAGCAGCTTTGCAGATATGAGAGAAAGGTTTCTCCCAACTCAAAGCTCACCCACATTTTAGACAAATTCAATTTAAAGGTTATGCTTCATGTTCTTCTCCAAAACAAGTCTTCATTAGCATGCATGGAGGTTCACCATCTCTCTCAACTACTCCAGGGAGCATGAAAGTACAGTTTGTTCAACTTAATGACCTTACTTCTCACAGTATGGTAAATTATGTCTGTTCGCATGATCCCTCTTAGTCTCCCAAAATCTTTGCATCTGTGCAAAAATCTATGCACAGCTACCTACTAATAAGCAAAGCACCATTTCCATTACTCAGGTGAAATGACAAGACTCTGTGCACTGTGTCATTACAGTGTGTCAAAAGTGTAGCAAATCTGAATTATACCACAGCTACCTCAAAGACCTGAAATGAGTTGTTGTCTCAGGAAGTGCCACTCTTGGGGTTTATCATCAACCCTGATAAAAATAATGAGAAATTAGATTTTAAGAGCCCTCTAAATTTTCTTCTGGCTTAGTTCCACCATACAGCAATTCATATCCTAGTTTCTATTAGACAAAACTTTGTATTTTTTCCATTTTTTCCCCCAGACTTGCAGATTTTTCAACTTTAGAATTATTCAGTATTCTTGTAAAATCATTTCCTATTTACAAAAAAGACTAAAACAGGAGATTTTGTTTCAGTCTCCCTTTTCACAGTGCTGTTAAACAAAGAGCACACATCTGGACTTTTTCTAAACTTAGAGGTAGAAATAAATAAAGAAAGAACATAATGGAATTCAATTACTTGATGACATGAAAAAACAACTGAACAGTGACCATCACACAACAGACTTAGCCCTGGAGTTCTTTCTCTACATCTACACTATTACCAGATGCAATCATATGGTGTGTGTATAAACTTTACAACACTCTACAGCATGATTTCATGTCTTTGAGGGGTAGATTTTTCATGACACAAATCAATAAGTGTATAAAAGTTTAGCAATTGATAAACTCCAAATATTCCATAATTCTTAATTCCAAATTCGTATTGTTTTCCTAAATATGAATAAATAAATATTGTTTTCCTAAACTTTTTTTTATATGATAAGCATCTTGTTTTCTTTCTCTTCAGACTCTGTTAAGTTTCTGGAAGACTAACAAGAATTTTTAATACAGGTAAGTACCATTTTCAAGGCACTATCTGTATATTATTTGATATGATACATATACATATGATGTATAAAATTTCTATATACATATGTATAATATATAGAAACCACGTATACCACACATGTATACAGGATGCATATATAAAACAAACAGATTTATAAGAGAAAAGCTCAGTCTACCAGTAGTTCCCACTCTTCTCTCTGTGGTTCTGTATAATCTTCAACTTGCTTATGAGCAGTTTGCCTACCACACTCCTGAACTGGAAGTGTTACACTGTTAAATTCATCACTAAGTTTTTTACTTCTCTTCATTTTTAACTCAGTAACATAAGGTCATTAACAAATGTTGGCATGCTACTAACTCTCCTAAGCTTTCTAGACTACTCAGATATTTCCTGACCTAACTGGAAGAAATCCTTGCTTTAGTTTAGGTCTGACAGAGCACATCCTCACCACAAAAAATAAAAATAAAAAATCCTCTCCACACAGCCTGCCTGCTCTGAGAGCAGACTGGCACCTTTACAGCATTTGACTCTCAGTGAAGAGGTTCCAAGATTATGCCATCTGAGCAGGGAGGGTTTTTCCAAGTTTTGCTCTTCCTTGATCAGTTAGAGACACAGCTTTTTGGATCCAAAGCCCACCCATCCAAACTCACAGCAGGGCTGCTCAAGTGGTGTGAAAAGAGGAGGGTTTGATGCAGACGGGTGGATGAGCTGACTGGGGCCTCAAGGAGCCAGTGAGTGGTAGAGACATATAGACGTGCCCACAGCTGCAATTGCCGCACAAATGCTGTATATATCATAATAGCACTAACCTGACTGCTCTCAAAAGCATGCTGCAGGGTTTACTTGTAACCATAAAGACAACAGTGGTCTCACATCAAATTCTAGTTACTTTCTAGTCAATGGTTTTTAGTATTTTAGCTTTCTGTGTATCTATATACATACAATGGTTACAAAGGTAGTTAAATATGATTTCAAGTGTTGTCTTTCTAAAATTAAAATTTTTCTACTTGATACCTTCCCAAATCAGGGGAGGAAACACACACACACACCACTCAAGAGAACTACTAATTATTTAAAACACAAAATACATAACCAAATTTTTTGCAGGTCTTCAGCAAAGGCAATCTCTTATCATCAGACATTTTTTATACTAATTTGTAAGGAAGCAAGCTGTGCTTCGTGGGATCTACCTGAACATTTGGAGAGGAAAATCAAACCTTGTACCATGAATGTTTGTCTACTAGGTGCATTATTTCTATGCATTTAATCATATTGATTGATGAACACAGCAACCTAGTGATCTAACGTGCCAGACCATAATAACATCTCCAAAACCAAACTACTTAAAGCACTGAATCTGAGACATAAGTAGTTCTTGCTCATTAGCAGTCTACTTGTGAAGTGCTTTTTCCCCATCACTGCTCTCTTCCAAGCCTCATAATTTAACATTCCACTGTCAAAATACAACTATAGCTATGTCACCCTTAAATTTTCAAATATATTTTTTCCTCTGTCTACTCAACAAGTAATTTTTATTATTCAGGGTAGGAATAAATTATGGTTGCCATACGTAACATTTTCTAGAAATGAAACAGCACAGAATTTGGGGGACAAAGACTGCCACCTTTTGGCTATAGTCTATAATAAAAAGTCTGTTTTCTTATGCAAATTAATAATGCTCTAGTAAATATTTTATTGTATTATTTTAGTGACATATCCAGAAGAAAAAAAGGAAGAACAAAATACAGGGTTCAACTGAAGGCAACCTAAAAAAAATGTATCTTCAGAACTGCTATATATAGTGCGAGGTATCTTCACGTAAATCTGAGAAATCAGAACTTGATTTTTTTTTTCTGATGGCACCATGATATTCCTAGAACACAATGTTGAATATTGCACAAGTAAATCTCATTTCTTTAAAGACAAAAAGAAGGAAGACACTTTTTTTTTTTAATGTACAAGGCTTGTCTTTTCTGTGCAGCACTGATTTAACCTCTGAGTAATTCTGCTCTATTCATTAGGTCAGAAGAACTAACAGATATCATAATGCAATTAATATATTGCCAACCATAACTGGTATTTCCCACATTTTCAGTGCCTGATCTTGGAAATAATTTCTTTCTTTAATTCAAGTATTTGGGTTATATTTTTATAGCTGACAAAGGGGTTAAAAAAAAAGTCCATAATATGGTACACAGTTCCAACAGAAAGACCTTTACATCACTGTTTTGCCATTGGAGCAAAGTAACCATAACAGCAGAAGGCTGGATAAGCATCAGAAAGGGAGAGGACAAAATGGATTTCCTAGGCATTTGCTGATGGCAGAGGAATGATCAGGAGTGCACTCTCACTAGAATTGTTTAATCGTGCTTAAAGAATGTCCAGATGTATCCAGAAATCACATTAGTACCAAAGCTAAGCATACCCTTTACTGCCTAAGGGCAAAAATAAAAAATAAATAAATAAAAATTAACATCTGGATCCAAAAGGGCTTCAGGCAACCACCTTAACTCATGACTACAACCTTGACAAAGCAAGGCAAAAGGCTTACTGCAGTAAAGAAATGAATAAAATGGATGAGCCTTTGGATTCTTTCTGGAAAGTGCAAAACACGTAGAATTTTAGAATAGAATCACCTCACAGTATCACAGTATCACGGATTTCTAGGTTGGAAGAGACCTCAAGATCATCGAGTCCAACCTCTGACCTAACACTAAGTACTCCACTAAACCATATCGCTAAGCTCTACATCTAAACGTCTTTTAAAGACCTCCAGGGATGGTGACTCCACCACCTCCCTGGGCAGCCCATTCCAATGCTTAATAACCCTTTCGGTAAAGAAGTACTTCCTAACATCCAACCTAAAACTCCCCTGTCGCAACTTTCGCCCATTCCCCCTCGTCCTGTCACCAGGCACGTGGGAGAATAGACCAACCCCCACCTCGCTACAGCCTCCTTTAAGGTACCTGTAGAGAGCGATAAGGTCACCCCTGAGCCTCCTCTTCTCCAGGCTGAACAAGCCCAGCTCCCTCAGCCGCTCCTCGTAAGACTTGTTCTCCAGACCCCTCACCAGCTTGGTCGCCCTTCTCTGGACTCGCTCGAGCACCTCCATGTCCTTCCTGTAGCGAGGGGCCCAAAACTGAACACAGTACTCGAGGTGCGGCCTCACCAGAGCCGAGTACAGGGGCACAATCACTTCCCTAGACCTGCTGGCCACGCTGCTTATACAGGCCAGGATGCTGTTGGCCTTCTTGGCCACCTGGGCACACTGCTGGCTCATATTCAGCCGACTATCAACCAGTACTCCCAGGTCCTTCTCGGCCAGGCAGCTTTCCAGCCACTTTCCAGCCACTCATCTCCCTCACCTCCTTTACAGGCAACTTAAACATGGACAGAAACATGCACCATATATGCAAGAAACATGCTTAGAGGTCCAAAAGAGATAAGAAATACAGAGGACAAAGAAGGGTCCAAAACAAGTGACAAGGTGAGGGCTTGAGAAAACTTTCGAAAGCTTGTAACTCAGAGTGAAAAGCCAGAACATGTGCATAGCAGCAGAGAAGATGGACTAAAAGTACTAATAAAGCAAGACTAATTTGTAAGGATGTCAATATGTAAAGAAATTACATTAATAAGTTAAAGAATGAACACAAAAATGCAAACACATCTTTAAAACAAATGCAATAATAGGAAGATCAAAAGAGCATTTTACTGAGCTTCTCAATGCTGAAACTCGCAAAAGCAAACAACAATCGGCCTTTTTCCAGACAGCTGAGCCATTTGTAGAAGAATAAAATTCTGAAGAGCTTCAAGAGGCAATCAGAATACTGAGGAGTTACAAAAGCACCAGGCGTGAGTAATCTTGCCAGTGAATTATCAAGAACAAGAGGGGAAAAGGAAACCAAATACTTTATGGGGCTACTTGGTTGGTTTGAGTTTGAGGAAAATTTTCAAGCATTAAGAAAGATATATGCCAATTTTAAAATTAAAAATGTTAAAATTTACTCAATTTACAGAGAAGCAAACTGACAATGCTGCACTGAAAATCAGTTACATTGCACCAGCAAATTGTTAAATTTGTGCATTTCTTATACAAATGATAGAGAGGGTTCTTTTTGCTTATTTAAAAACTAATAAGCTTTTAAACCCAGGAACTTGAACAGAGCTCTACAGCTGACTGTAAAAACCAAAACAACCTCATAATTAATAGCTAGCTCTAAGTCGAGTTGTATTGAAAACAAGTGACCAACTTCATGCCATATGGAATTTCATTGATTTCACTGAATTTCAGTGGCATGATTCCACTTTTACTAGTGGGAGTTATGAAAGCAGATGAAGTGTAGCAGAGGACAGCAGGGCCTACTACCTGTCTGGCACCATAGCCATTCTGCACAGATGGAAGAGGGATATGGTACAGGCTTCCACATCACACAATCCTTTGGAGCAGTGTGACAGTACATACTGCTTTAAGAGTATTTTGCTATTGCCTGCAGGACTTCCATGTGGGCATTGCCATGTTCCCAATGCAGACGTTACACCACTTGGTGAAGAACATACCATTTACTGTCCTTTCAAACTCGTGTCCTGTTGGCCAAGCTTAATGTCTTTTAATATCCTTCCCTGGGTAGCATTTATCTGACTGAGAAGGTCAAGAGAAAAATTTTAGGACTCTTAGATATAAAGGCTAGGCATAGGGGTGTAGGACAGTATCAGTTTCTTGGCAGCCTGAACACTGATTTTTTTTATTATTATTTGTACATGCTGCCTAGGCAGATTCAGATGAATCATTATTTCCCCCCCGCCCCAATGGCTGTTAGGACTGTTTAGAAAATGTTATTTAAATAAAAATATATAGGACATTTCTCATGAATCTTTAAGAAATATGAATGTTGGCTAAGTCATAAACCAGTAAAACTTGCAAGGTCAATTTTATTACACGAATGTGTAGGATAAGTCATAAATAAATTTTCAGGTTTTGGAAGTTGTAATATTGCCCTCTTCTTCAGATATTCAAGGGAGATTTCCAAAAAGGAGACCCTGAGTCCCAGGGATCTCCACAGACATATCTAGCAAAATATTTCAGTTCCTCATTACACAAAGTGATGATGCATAAGCCTTTATATGGTAGAAAAATGGTTCAGTGCTAGTAAATATAATAATGCAACACTCCCAGATTTAAGTTAGGATGTTGCTAAATGAACTCAAATTACATTTTGATACAAAGTTCATACTAACCATCATCATGCTTAACTCTGATGAGATAAGCTACATGGAATAATAGGATAACGTCTTAACTAAACTTTACAGGTGTGCATTGCATGTGTTAACTTCTAGCATTGACAAAAACACACATCATGGGAAATTACTGTGTCCCTAGCCTGCTTTGGCAGGCCATGATCCAGAAATCTACTTGATGATTCCTTAAGTCGAAAAGTCCAACAGTACTTTACCAGGCAGGTAGTTTGTCTTTATCAGAAAATGAAAGTAGAATTAAAGAAAATCAATCCAACAACTCCATCTTAAAACAATGCTTTTGAGGAATATAGCTAGGCTAGAACTGAACAAAAAGTCCTAATATAAGCTTTTGGAATATCCCATCTCTATAGGCAGTTTCAAAAACAACACTTACATTTATGCAGAATATACTGGCTTAGGCTAGTCTGCCCTGCATCATATACAGGTTTGTAGTGTTTTTAAAATAATTTTCTTGCCATTCTAAAAGATTGCAGAAAGAAAAAAATACCATGCCAACATATAAACAATACTGTTGTTTCTGACTTCCACTTCTATTTTGCTTTACATTTTCCATGGCATCAGGGGGGAAAAAAAGTAGTTTCAAAAGATATGCTAATAATAAGCCACAGTGGCAGTGACAGATAACACTTTAAAGGTGAAATGCATAATTCTCTAATAACCTTGGTAGCACAGTCACCTTCCCTGAATCACTTGTACCAGGAAGAGCTACTCTTTTTGCATCCCATTACTCAGACACAGAAGCGAAGAAACAAAAGTCAGGTTTTGGTGGTTTGTTCTGCTTTGTTTTACTAGATCTAGAGCTAAAACTTATTTGGAAGTGCCACTTCTTCAAAATGGAAAGTATTCTTTTTCAGCTTCAACCGTTACAAGGAACTTGATGGATTTAAATGAGATACCTACATGCTTTAAGACAGATGATTGTTTTCTGCAGGTATACTAGTAACACTGGAAAAATGTCTTTTCAGTCACCTTAACAAATTGCAATATTAAATCCCTCAGTGTGAATGTCAATTGTTATATTCAATATTGTTTATGTATGAAAATCAAACCTTGAAAAATTACGTGGTTTGCTCTGCTGAGATGTCTAACTATTTACATCCCCAAAGTAGTTTGAAGTTGTTGTAGGAGTCATTCACTTCTCAGTTCATTTAACCGATTTTACACACATTTTTTCCACCTCAATTAACATTGCCTAAAAATATTAGAAACTGTGAAATTCTTTCACAAGAGAAGACAAATATTGGAAATATTTCCAACCAACCTGCAAACAACTATCACCTTTACATTACAACATGAAACCCTACAGTCTAAACATTTCAGATTTTGCAACCAGAAAGCTATTTTGTCTAGAAAGCTATTTTTGTCTATTTTGTCTTTGCACATCACTGTAGGCAAACGTTTTAAAAACCTTTTATTTAAGAATTTAAAAGCAGAGGAGCCTGGTGTTTTCAAGCCATATATCATACCATGTTTTTGATTGACTGCAAGAACCGGTTTACATTTACTGACCACAATTTGTGCTTCAAAAAAACAACAAAAAACACACCTGAAAAGACTTGAACAGGGAGTAAGAGAACTTAATTCCAAACACAAATATGATCATATTGCACGTTTCAGACCTGAATCAGGGTATTACACTGATACCATACAGAAGGACAGCCAGCACACTGAGTTCCAGCAGTATCCTAGCCTCCCACTTGTCACAAATGTGCACTTTTCTTCTTCCTAAATGATTATACATATGCAACAATTTATTTTTTTAACTTTGGTAAAGTTCCTTGAGTTGGTGTTGCCTCTTAGCTGTTACTTTTCAGTCATTCATACGCTTTTCTAAACCTACACAGTAATATACACACAGAACAGAAAGCAAGGACAAAAAGACATGCTTTGTACGTGAAGCGGACAAAAGGAAAAGTTTAGGCTATTTGCCGTGTACTCCTATTGGAGTTCACTTTTCCCTAGTGAATGGTAAACCAACTTCCAACAAGTTCCTCTGCACAACAGAAATTAAGCCAATAATGATATTTTCCCCACTGGAACTGCGTACTTGTTTGCACCCTTTTGTGAAACTCTAGGGTAATTTGAAAGCTATCTTTCCAGAGCCCCCAGGTTTGGAACTCACTCAGGACTCTGAAACCCCATCAGGCAGGACCCAGATTTCATTATCCCAGTCAGTTATAGGACACGTGATTCTGACCACTCACTACCTACAGCACACTTTCAGCCAAAGAGTTTGAATTCTCCTTTGTCCAAATCAGGTTTCTGAAGTTTGGGACCACCCAATGAAATATCATCAAGAACCCCGCCAGCTCTGGGTTCAGGAGGGTGATTTTTCCTGTCTCTGAAATTTCTTGTAACAGGTACATAAACATTTCAGAGTATTTCTCATGAGCCACTAGGATAAAAATATCACCTGCATGGATGCTGCAGCAGCACAGAGAGGAACCAGTTCCTGGTGTCTGTGAAAGGAGAGGGTTACAGAATAGTATACCTTGCTCATTAAAATATAGGCAGATTAACTTTCTAAGTCCATCTTCCGTACACAGAGCAACCATCAGGGTTAAGAGTCATCACAAAGACCTGTAGATCGATGCTGGGTAAATGAGGGGCAACAGCAACAGAGGAGACCGCTGCTCATAACCAACCCCCAAGAAGGCAGCTACCTATGGCAGCAGCATGCCTGTGGGGAGAAAATGCTAATTCCAGGCTGCTTTATTATATTCTTGGAGTAATAAAGCGAACCACAGTAGCATTTCATCCTTGAGGTTTCAGGTTTATTTTCAAATCCACAGGAAATGAAGCTCAGTGATACTGTGAACTCAGACCAAGAGATTTCACACAGCTAGCCCCAAAATTAATCAATGCCTTGGTGGTACTCTTTTCTTTCTTTTTTTTTAATTAAGTTATTTCCAGATAGAATAGATGAGGGTATTAAAATTAAAGAATACACCAAATCATATCGCTAGTTTTGCTGCTTCGCCACTCCAGTGAGAACTGTAACATTTCTAGGAGCTCTCTATATTTCTACAGTTTTCAGTGTTTTTTTCTGCTCCCCTCATCCCCCTTTTTGTCTTGTTCTGAGCCAAATTTGATGTCAATGCCAGAAGATGGGGGAAGTGCTGTACAGAATTCATTTGCACTGCATTCCTGTTTCAAGGTATCTCTTGGAAGGTACTGCATGCAGCAGATTTGATAACTCTCAGAACACGTACATCACTGCATATCTACTTTGCCTGACAGGTTAAGTGAGACATTTAAATATTCCCTCTTGATTGCAGTATTCCACATTTCACTTAAGTCCCACAAAACCCTTTGCTCTCAACATTTCCCTCCTATATTATACGGTACATATGACAATTTCTGAAATGTGAGGAACATCCACAGAGCAGAAGTATTAGTTATGCCCTATGGCAAAAGTTGGATTAGTTGCTGTAATGAGAAAAGATCCAAAACACTGCCCCAAGACCACTTCGCAACAGCATCCCTTGCAGTCACCAAAGACATGTTTTTGAAGCAGCAAAGGTCCTTTATGACCCCTAGAAGCTATGAGTGCATGAGCTGAACGTATATCAAAACTACAGAAAAGGAAATAGCCCCCAGGTTTAAAAACAAAGAATTGATTTAAAATAAAAACAAAAAGAACAAAGGTGACATCAAAAAATTAAAGTTGGCTAAAACCTTGTCAGACTTCTTACGCATGCAAGAAGAGAATGGCATTTCTAGTGAAAATGATAGAGACCTCTGAACACCTGACAGCCAGCAAGGGTGCTCAGCCAAAGAAATGACATTCAAGTGGAGACTTACACTTGGACTTACATTGTAGTCCTTATTCTAGGAGTTTAGACCTGACCTTACAAAAAATGTGCTGTTCCCCTCCCCGCCTCCCACAACCAAAATCAATGAGATCTGAATTTTTATTTTTACTAAGTTTAATTAGCTTTTTACATAGAAATCTAGCTCCTTGCTAGCAAGTTACTGAGTCTGGGCTTTTCAGGCTATAACTTCTTCAGAGCTAAACCATCCAACTCCCCTTGACATCGGGGAGCAGGCACATGCACTCAGACGAGGGAGTCCAGCTAGAGGTAGTCCAGCATTGCATCTCCAGAGCATTGCCCAACTGCCTTGGGGATAGGTCTTAGAGATCCATATGTTTGAGATATAGTCTTAGAAATCCATGTGTTTGTTAGCATTTTTTTTCTTTATAAAAACCACAAGACTGCATTTTATTATGAAATTGCCAATACCTGGAAAAAAAAAAAAAACATTTTTATTTACTCTGGAAATAGATAGGACAATGGCACACCTACTCAGACTGCCAAGTTATGATTCACTAAGCAGAGTCAAGGTTAGACCCAGATGCCAATAAAGATTCATTAAGTATGAAATACAATATCAGCAGTGTCTTTGTAATGACCTGAGTGCTAATTTTGGCTCAGAGTACTTGAATTCCCCAATGAAAGAAAGGTAAGGGGAACAATTTAACAGCTTTTAACCACAGAAGCGCTAACATGTAAAACATTTGAAGAGATACTCAGATCTACATAAAAGTGAGAGTATGCAAGTGGATCTACAAACCTTGCAAGCCAGCAATATTTAACTTCAATTTTCTCCATTTGTTATAATGTAAAGAATGATTCGTTTTCTTATTTTATTATTGTGATTACTGCACCAGAACAACAAATTAATATGATTTGCATCATCTAATTCACATATACTGTCACACCAGATGACTAAAACAGTTAATACAATAACACCTAGAGAAAGGAGTAAAATTCATACATTAATTTTGTATTTGCAGCATTTCATAAATCAGTATCATGAGAAATAATTAACCAGTAGAAAAGGAAGGCTGGACTTTCAAAAGAACCAGAACTGTGTGAGATGAATTACTGTCACTGAAAAGCCCTCCCCACCCCCCACGCCCTACCCCCCCCTTTTTAAAGGAAATAAAGCAACAACATGGAAACTTACAAAGTTGGTAGATTATGTTTTTATAAAATTTTATAGGCTGCTTTCCTGTCAGTAGGTTATACATGCTTGTCTCCCAAGAAGCATTATAAGCAACCAAAAGTGAAATCAGACCAAATGAAATTTCATTCCAGATGAAATCTTATTGTTGTTGTTTAGACTATCGATTTTTGAGACCTTAGATTGCAGTACAATTAACTTCTGGAGCAACGGTCACCATACTACTTTCTCATTTCACTTTTAGTGCTTTGTAACACAATGAAGGGGAACCAAATAGAAGACATTTACAACAGATAAAGCAATAATTCTAAATTAGCATTGCAGGCTGGTGGTCAACCTCTGCTGTAAAACTGTTATCCGTAGGTGTTGGTCCTAATAATTTCTTTGTGGACAGGCGCCCACATCCTAGTGATTTAGTAAATGTTAGCTTTAGCAGATGGAAAGCAAAGGATTAACTAGGTTTTGACATTCAATTACTCTTGTCACCATACATGAAGTTCATAACTAAATACAGTCATATATACAGCCTGAAAAAAATATTTTTCTTGATACTGGCATGAATTTTCATTTTGGAGTTAACACATGGAATATTTTAAATGATTTAAAGAAAACACTTATTTTTAAGATGTTAATACTAATGGGACTATCCAAACGCTATGTTTTATATATGTCATCACAGGTTCTTCTACACTGGAGCTTTAAGCCAGCTTCTGCAGAATCACAGTGAATATCTGTGACTTTACCTGATCCTGTAATTGACTTTTACCCCAACAAATTAAAAGCAACCTACAGTTTAGTGCTTATGATCTTTAATATCCCTTCTAATTTTCTCTTCACACTAGAGAGTGACATGCCATGTAAAAAGAAAAAGTATATTATCTGTCACTACTTCGGTACCCACAGAGATTCCAGCCTTGTAAGATTTGCGTGAACAGCATGGATTTGTCTCACATAGGAGTGAAACAAATGTAGGGCTATCCTGCATGGAGCTTCTAGAACAGGATTGGCACTAACTTCTCCTTGGAGAAATGCACAATGTTTATTTCTGGAACAGCTTATATTTGTGTGTGGGATATTGCTCATTCTCTTGAGCCTGTGCTCTACAACACAGTAAGAATCATGCAAAATCAATCATCTTTGTGACATGAAACACTACATTATACCATGATTCTTAGCTTTTTTTTCTAAGGAACAAATCTATTTAAAACTGTTTAAATCATGCATAGTATATGAAAGGCATCTAATTTTGATGACTTTGTCATTTTAGGTGAAATATTTTAGTGATTTATGTGAAACATTTTAGAGTTTATGTTGATTGCATCCTATATCCTTAAATATATGTAATCCTCAGAAGGCCTAGATGGATTTTCATGATTTTGCATCTATGTAAGGTAATGGTGCTCCTATACATGCCATGCATTCAAAAAAATACTGTAAAACTGTATATACCTACAGACTGATCTGATACATTTAAAATGTGCTAACAAAGTGTGATATTGTAATATTACATGTAATATTGTATTAAGTGATTGTTATCGTTATTTTGTGTTACTTATACAATGTTTTAAAATTGTGCTTAGCTACTTTGTTGGTCTTGTAGTAAAATCACATTCTTTTCTGTGCTATCATCAGGCTGTATCATCAGGAATCATGCTGACAACTTCATTTTTGCTCCACTCTATACTACTCACATACATATGCGGAAAGATGAGTCTTGCAAAGTTCAGACTGGGTTATACCTGTATAATACAAACTGACTTTCAAATCTTACCATTAGCAAATTAATCTTTCAAAATATTCTAATAAACTTCTCTAATCCTCCTTCAAATCCTAGACCACTACAACTCTTTTTTTTTCTTTATAAGAAGTGACTTGCTTCACTAAGAATTTTGAGCCACATGGCAGCATAGCTTTTAAGTGACTGATGTTTTAAAATGTGTCAGTATATTAAAAGAGTGCAAAATCAACTAAAGATAACCCAGTTCTAGAAACAGGGAGTGGCTGGAACCTCTCCCAAATTCACAATAGTTCCAGCTCCCCCAGGGCAATAGAAAAATTTTAAATGCTGATTCTTACAAACCAAGCCAAACCAATGTGGTTTAGCTCTGACTATTTCACATAAGAAAATACAAATAACATATATATATATATATGTGTGTGTATCAAAGCAACTACAGCTAACATCAGTTAGCATAAATGGTTTCATTACAATCATCATTTCTAGCATTCTGAAAGGGCAGAAGCGTTCTTCTCAACCCCCTACTTTCAAAATTAATATTTCATTTAAACAAAAAAATTGCCTTGTGGATTTTCCATCTTCTCCATTGTTGTTGCCTAAAAGAACAGCTGTAAATTTGTAAAGATCTGGTTGTCTTAATTTTTCTCATAGGGAAAGTGCCTGTTCTGCAAAGTCATGCATGGAAAGCAATGCACAACAAAGGGCCTTACAGCCACTGGTTCTTTAGCAAACAGTATGCTCAGACAACAAAAATCAAAAGAGAAATTAAAGTTTCTCCTTTGAATATATAATTCAAATAAGATACATTATATACATAAATATAACGTGTATCTGAAAGATTAAATAAGGAAGGCAATCCTGATGTCCTTCAGTTTACAATAGCAAAGATAAATAACTGACTTGTGGGAGAAAGCAGAAAATACACCATCCTCGTTTAAAATACTTGAGGAACAAGACAAAGGGAAAACATTAAAAGGTAAGATGAGGCACCACAGGATGAGTAACACAGCAGTGCAAATTAGACTTAAACATGATTAAACAAAGTTTTCAGAAGACTCAAGATAACAGGGAAGAAGATTAACAAGTAGTTCAAAATTTAAAAATCCAATAAAACAGTAGAAAAGCATCAGAAGTTCTTCAAAAACTAGTAAGCATTTTGACAGGGAGGCAGCCAGACCACAAGGGGTTTGGGAAGAAAGTGGTGGACAGCATTGACATAGCATGGAACAAGCGAATTAATTGCCCCAGCGTTCAGTACAGAACCCAAAAAACAGTGATCAGGATTTTTTTGTTTGTTTTAAGTTTTAGTTTTTAATGAGAACTTGTGCATAAAGGAAAGGGAAGAACCAAGGTAATTAAATAATTTCTATGAATCTCCAAAACAGAGAATTACAATAGCTTCTGGCTTAAAAAAAAAAATCTACCAAGGCATCGATAATTCCTTTGGTGCAGACTGTCACTTGGAATTGCCTGAAGTAATTAACTAATCTCTATCCCTACAGCTTTGCACTACACACACCACCTACTTGGTCATAAAAAGCAGCAAGCGATTCTGTGAAGTGTTTTTGTGATTATCCTGCATTATGGTCATCAGCAGAAATGAAGTGATAAAGTGTATTTCTACCAATTAATTGTGTCTTCAAACAGGGTATTGGGGAAAGTTCAAAACTGTCGTCATCTGCATCTGGAAAGGGCATGCGCAATACTGCCCATGTTCTCAGAGGTAGAAGGGGCTGAAATAGACAAGCAATATTTGATAATTGCAGTAAACATATGCCTCTCGTGTCTGTTCCTGCCTGCCAGTGTTAATGTTAGTATATAGAGCAAAGCTGAACTTCAATGTCCAAAGACAAAAAAAAAAAAAAAAAAAGAGCCAAATACCTCAGACTGTTTTAAATCAAATGAAGCTTCATGTTTGTAATGTTTGAGTCTTTATGCTTTGGGGTTGCATCTAATTCTGAGGAGTTACTCCCTCGCTCTTACCATGCAATACTCAGATCTCCTGAATACCGTTTTGGGTTTGCACACAGCTGTTACCCGGGTGGTTCACTTCCCTCCCTTCCTCTTCAGAAAAGATGAAGACTCAGAAGGAGGTTGTGAAAGCCCAGTCTGTGGGACCCCACACCACACTGATCTGTGCTCAGAAAATGAGATGAACAGGGAGAAGACAAACGGGGGGGGGGGGGGGAGAAGTGTTTTACATTTAGGAAACTTAGTCTTTCAAAAGCCTAACATTGATCAGTGTACGCTATCACACCATATAATGCCAGCATGTATAGAGTCTTACTGCAGAGAGCTCCAAATCCCTCCCCAGCAGGGTATACTTTGAAAGACCAAAACAGGACAAAAATAATTTTCATTTATTTTTAGGACACCATTCCAGCAATCAGTTCGTTAAGGGCTTCTTGAACGAAATGTTGTTCATCAGCATGTTAATGCTGATAGCCACCTACAGATTTGTATTTCATGAATTTAACTCCTTATTGAACTTCAGTCAAAAAGAAAGATCAGGAGGCTACTCATTTAATTTCTAGATCATGGAATTATCAAAAAGCAAAAGGAAAATAGCTACGCCCATTTCTATAATGATTCAGTGACATTTAAATGAAAATTGCTTAATTCACAAATCAAGGCACTATTTCCATCTTATGTCAAAAATATTTGCAATAAGATAATTCAGTCTTAGACTCATCTCAAAAATAACAGCAGTAATATTTTTCATGTGAAAAAAATAAAACTCCAAAAATATCCATGAAAGTAACACAATTAAGATAAATGCAAAATTAATGACTCTAGAATTACTACTTTACTGGCACATTTACAAAGTGCTAATTTACCATCACTCATCACAAGTGATAAAAACATGACTTTCCTAAGAAATTTTTTCTTTCAATATAAAGAAATTTCAATATAAGCCCACTATGTTTAATTACAGATTTTTTTCTAGTCTGCTTAGAGTGTGGTAGAGGACAAAATCCCCTCATTTTGCTAGCTGCAAAGGACACCAAAACTCAACAAAACAATCCACTGTTGAAACACAGTGAAGTGCAAAGGGGTTTTTGGTGTTCTCCTTTAAAGGGCCCTCTGCCTGGGCCAAAGATTTGCCAGTTGTTTCAATTATACAAAAGAAATGGGTTTAAACTGTCTTATCCTTGCACGTGAGAGTTAAAGAACTAACCTCAGATATCCCACTGAGCTTTGCTGACACACATAGGAAGTTGTGCTGTAATCCTTTGGGGAGGTTCTCATGCTCAACCCATGCCATGATAAATCTGGGAAGGGTGATGTGAAGATGCATGAAATCTCAAAGTGCAGTCTAAGTGCATTTTACTGCAGCACAGCTTGCTTCTCCAATTCCAGCTTGTTTTTAAAATAAGTACACTCACTGATACAGAGCAGTTATTTCCTTTTTTTCTTGCATACCATCTTTTGGGGGCATTTTTTCATCCCACTGGAATGACCCATCAGAAATAAAGGGCACAAGATTTTTTCTATAACATAGTATTTCTGTAGTGCTTTGTGCCTCAATGATTGCTGTAATTTAACCTTTATAATAAAAAACAGCTTCATCAATAAAACTTCAATTTATAGTATTAGCTTGTAACTGTTTATTTCTTCCATGAAACACCTTTTTTGTTATGATTTACTCAAACTGTTTGTCCTCCTGGAGTACTTACACAGCATTGCCAGAAGCAATTATCCAAGATACGCTGTGCTAGCTTAAAGGACAGAGAAATGCATTTGATCCAGAAACACATAGCTGTATCTATTTCTACAGGCAGTGAAGTTAGTGTTCTCCATAATTTATCATTTGTTCTCTTCAGGGTAACTAATTTTAAAACATATAATGAAGTTAACAAGGCAATCACGTTATGCAGCATTGAAATCAAGCTGCTACCTGAAACAAATGACTATACTGTTCTTTTTACTATTGCCACAGTACCAAAGACAAAGCACCAAATGACACAACATTTGACAGACAGTTTAAAGATCCACTACATAAAGTTTCTCCCTCCAAAACTTCAAATACCACAAAAACAAAATCACACTTATGCTCCCCCCCAGGATTTTTAGCATTGTACCACCTCAAAGCAGAAAAGCAATGCCAAGCACACATCACACCCCGTACCTGCTCTTACACCCATATACTGCAGCACAGCTTTGCAGAGCTGTGGTCCTCAACTGTTCTTTCTGCAGATTCTAATTCTACAACATGAATATTTTGTGATCCTCATTTCTGTACAAGGAAAGAACAGCCTGGATGTTTTTGTGCAAATCCACATTCAGACCCCATCTTTGTATGTTTTTTGAAATCTTATCAGATTATTTTAAAGCACACTAACTGATCGGTCAAATCAATCTGCAGCAATGCTACAGAGAATTCTTTACACCACTCCTATCACCTGTAAAGCTGGTTTATCTCCAGTGTCCAAGACTGAAGTACCAATAGAAGTTCAGTGCTATAGGGTTCAGTGTCCAGCAGGTTTAGTCATTCCTGTGATGTTGCCTTTCTGCCTAGCAGAAGCCTCCAATCTAAAAACCAGTATGTTCTGCAGGAGAGCCAATTTTTGCCTTACTTCCTGAGAAAGTGTAGTACAAGTTTCTTTTTTTTCCCTCCTGAGATTTCAGGTTACTATCTTGAAAAATTTTTAATCAGAAATCTACAGCTTAAACTCAAGAGCCCAGCTTTCTGCAGCTAACATACCAAAGAAATTGATTACCTACAAATGGTTTGGAGGAGGTGTTAGCCTACCGGTATGGCAGGATGTCTTACTAACATTACATTTCAAATAGCTGTTAAAATACAATTACAAATAGGAATGTTAACTAGATGTTTAACTAGATGTTTTGGTTAACTCTCTCAAAAATAATAATGATAATAAAAATGCCTTCTCCAGGGGAAGAAGAAAAAAAAAGCATCTCTCCTCACTTTCAGTCTGTTTTCATCTCCCAGAAGTGTTTCACATGGCACTAGACCAGCCTCAATGAACCTGCAGGGATTTACTCGCCCTGTTCCAGGCTGTGCAGAGCTTTCCCCCTCTGTCCCTGTCATCTGAGACTGTCTGGAAAGATTTGAGAGCAGCACACCCCAAACACATGTTGCTGGTGCCTCTCTGGTTTTCTAATTGTTCAGCTGGGGGAAGGAGCAGGATGGCCTTACTGTACACTTAAGTATAAATAAGTTCAATTAAGAAGATGAAAGTAACTGCAGTGTTCAGAGAAAATGAGATGAGGCAGAACAACTTGTGAAACAATAAGTGTTAAAAATCCAAAAGGTGAGAAATAAAGTAGCCGTGTCGACCAACACTGTGTACACTAGGAATACATTATCAGCTCTGCAAGAGATGATATAATGAGAAAACTAAGCTGAGAGTATTTTAGATTAAACAGGCATCTAGCCACCTAATTACACAAAAGTCAAACTCACCCAGGTGGGAGCACAGAGAACTGCTGGCTCTTTGCCCTTGGCTGCCTCTGTAGGAGGCCCTCTGCCAGCGGTGTTCCAGCAGCCGCTGAAGCTGAGCTGTTGGTACCTGACCTAACAACGTGTGTGGGAAGTGCAAATAAGGAGCAGAGTGAAGAGCGAGAGCTCCTTCAAAATTACTAACGGGTTCTCTTTACAGCACTTGTCTTAGAAAAAGTGCTTTTGAGTGCTTTAAGAGCCCCTGCGGAGGAAGACTCGCAACAGTTTGGGTGGATGCAGACTTACACTGGCAACAGCCACCAAACTGTTCTGCCACCAGTTTGCCTCTAGCTCAGCACGGACAATTCCAGGTGGCCAGCTGGAATCCAGCTCTCGGGACCTGATGCCCCTCCTGCTCCAGCAGCAGGGGACCCAGCAGCAGGGGACACCAGCGACGAGCAGCAGGTGGCTGCAGAAGGCAGCAGGACACCCAGGCCCACTGGCACACACCCAGGAGCACGCTTTGCCAAGTTGGGGCTAGGCCATTTCATTCCTTTCCCAAATTGAGGAATCTCCCAGTGAGAACCGTCTGTCTCCTACCCAAAATATTGAGAAGCAATCATTTACTAAGAAAGCCATTAGGAAGCTTCTTGCCGCCGCTCCTACCGTTCCCTAGTGCTGCAGAGGCCCAAGGGATCTGCTCAGCACCAGTCCTGTAATGGGAAACAGCAGCAGCAGCGCCAGCAGTCATTCTGTGCTAACACAGGTCATGCCACATGGAGGAGTCTCTTTAAGATACTTTCATTCATTATGTAAGCATTAAATGTGTGTCAGTTTTCAGAAGACAGACTAATATTATATGAACAGCATGCAAGCCATGGGGTATCTCCTCAAGAGAACGTTTAAAGTAGTCAGTTAATAATAAATACCAGTAAACAACCTAAAAGGGAGATGAATCGGAGTGGTGTTTATTAAATTCTCATGACTTAGAAGTACCAGTATTTATAAGAATCATGTTTATCATACCAAAAAAAGATTTAACATTTAAAATATGAAAAAAAAAAAGATAACTGAAAAGGTGACAGTTATGCAAGTGGAATTAAATACTGATTATAAAAATTACTACTTGAAGTGACTAGTGTAAATCACACAGTGAACACCAAGTTGTAAATACAACTATTTTTGTTAAAATAATGTTAAATATTAAAATATGCTAATTCTCTAAAACAGTGATAAGACAGAAGGATACATGAGGCTAATTCCTCCTAGCTTTTTCCTCCAAAGCTCCTTTACTGTTTTCTTCGTGCTCTCTGGAAAGCTATTTTATGTCGTTGATAGCAAAGTCTGAATGTTATGTACTGTTGCAATGAAGTCTAATAAATGCATTATTCTGTGAAGTGGCTGGTTTGATTTTTCTCTCTACCTTTATTTTCAGATAAGTGTTCTATATTTGAATGCACTATCTTTAAATACTTTTCACTTCTTTTCTCAGAACTAAAGATGAAACTATCATAATCATTTTTAGAAGAAAATGCTTTTATGTTTTCTCTCAAAGTCTCTTTTTCCCCCCTCTCCTTAAGAGTATTCTTTTTTCTTCTGAATTTGAACTTCCAAAATAAACTCACTAAATTCCCTAAGACTGGTTAGATCATATGGACTGATTTTATTTTTTTTCTCCTGTTTGGTGGGTTGGTTTGGTTTTTATCACAGATACAAACTGGCCAGAGTGTTAAAGGCAGCCAAAATTCAAAGCACAGTTCAAGTTGCTTTGTTTTGGTATTTATTTATTTCAAGCTGTACCAGGACAATGAGAGCTTCACATCTGCAGAACCACGCAAGAGTGCCTTCAGGAGGCAGGTTCTGGAGACTGCATGTACCAGATTACATATATAACTCTGAAAATCTAAACAAATACATATTTCCTCATCTCCCAAACTTGATCAATATGAACTACTGCCCCTTCCTCAAAAATGGATCTACGAAGTTCCGGTTTTCTACTTCTCATGCAGATTAGTACACAGAAGCTGAAAGAAGAAAATTCTTTCTAACCGGGGGGGGGGGGGGGGGAGATGGATTTACGGAACTGTTTTGAAATGATTAGTCTTTACAATGACAGCATTCCTGTACTGTTAAAAATAAATGATTAAGCAGACAGGGAAGGATCTCAAGTTTTTCCTGGTTTTCTTTCCAGTCTGTGGAAGAAACATTAAACGCTCTAACTCTGTATGCATGTGAAAGAGCAAATAACCAGGTTTGTCAGGTTTTGCCTCTTTTAATCCTCCTCCACCAGCCACAGAATAGTTTTCTGCAGACTCAGCTAAACTGGATTTTAAGACATTTAAGAGTTAGATGAAGATTTGATCAATGTGCTTATCTCCATGCTCAGTTTCAGAGAGGGCAGCAGAATACTCCTAACTCCCATTCCCCCTCCCACTGCATCCTGCCATGCAGGTAGCAAAGGCCGAGTGCAGCTTTTCCCTTCATTCCCTTTGAGCACCAGCAACATGCCTGAGGACAGGCTGAGCACTAACACCACCACTCTGTGACAGGAATGCAGGCAAAGGATGAGAGAAGCCTACCAGATGCCCAATAAAAAAAACAAAGCATGTGCTTCTTTTATTTAATCTTTCAGAATTCATTGCAGCATCTGTTTACAAATACACACATTTATTGGGAAGCTCAGAGAACTAAGCAGCAAAGAAGCAATATGTGATCTAGCTGAACTGTGCTGGAATACACTTGCTAATGCTACATTTGATGAAGAACTTAATTTCTGCACACCAGGAAAAGCAATAATTAAATCCAAGGGCACTAAACAAGAAAATATTCACGGTGTCTCTAAATATTCTTCAAACTATGATTATCACAGGTTATGTGCTATGCTACAGAATACTCCACTGACTGTTAGAGCATTACCAACCACTTTCCAGTGTAATCTAATTCGCCAAAAAGTAAAGCTCTTAATGACTTCAGAACAGAAATTTCCTCACCTACATATGAAGGACCAGTCAAACTGAGCAAAATTCAAACGATACCAAAAGTAACTAGCAACAATTAGTTAAAATACTAAATGTGAATACAAAAATATTGCTGAAAACCTTTAATTTGTTGCCCGCAATTAGCAGAATTATAGCCATCACTTTTATTCATTATGTCTTTATTCTGTCGTTTGAAACTATTTATAGTGACACTGGGTTGATTCACCATAATTTCCTTCCACCCACAGCCATTTAAATTTTTTTTTCCTCCAGTAATTTTATATATTTAATGTGTTTTTCAGCAGTTAAAAAAATGTTTTACTGAATTAAAAAAATTAGAGATCAGAATAGCATCTATTGAGCAGCACAATTTTAAACGGTGCATGTTGATATTCATTTTCCTTAAAATTCTGCAGATGCAAATTAGCTCAATGAGGGAAATGTGTGGATAGTGTGAATGTGTTTATTATACAATTAGAAATAGTGAAGCTAGCGAAGTAATAAGCCTTGATGTTTAAGACTTTTTCATCTTCTATTATATGACTCTGAAATACCAATGACCCTTTGCGTCTCAAAAATTCCATTCCCAATCTAGCCTTGATCAAAATGATAGAAAATAAGAATAAAAATATAATGTAATAAAATCACAATGAACACTGAAGAATGTGCATTTAAATTGTCTCAAAAAAAAAGTTCAATAATTCACCTGGAATATTCCTCACAATTACCTCACTTGTTTCTTTAGGTACTTGGAAGCCGATATTTTAAGAAACTAATCTAGGTACAAAAAGCCCACCACGCAAGCATGTCCTGTCCTCAGCAAATGCTCTGCATTAACATGAAAACATAAGATCAACAGCCTCGTCCTCCTTTATTTAACAGGTTTTTACAAAAGCTCCCCACCATGCAGGAATGTAAACTGGAGATTACAATCCAACAATTCTTATTTCATAGATTATCTATTAAGAATAAACTGATACAAAACAACAGGAAGGCGCATCTTTGGCATTTTTCTTCTTAGCTTGTTTTAGATTTAGTCCTTCATCAGGCTCCCATTTTCAATATAACACTTTATCATATTTTTTTCTCTACCTCTCGTTTATTAAATTAACTTCCCCAAACATATTTCCCTAGTGCCTTTTCACTCCAGTATGCTCTCCAATCCTTTCTTATGACTGAGTTTTCTCTGACTTTCATCAGTAATACTAGAGTCTCATCCCTATACCCACTCATGACACTTGTAAGGATTTAACCATTAGCAGAAGAGACAACAGGCTCAACTGCAAACTGGGGCAAAAGCAGTCAAATGTCCACTGAAGAATATAATAAAAAAATACTTTAACAGAAAAAAAAAGATTAAATAAAACCTACCTAATTAATGAGCCTTTCTTATTAATGACACCTTTCCAACACTTGAGTTTTATTTCATTTTCTGATATAACTCTTTTGTATGAGTTTGGTAACATCATCTGGAAGCAGCAATATAAAAGCAAATAACTGGAATAAGTCTTAGAATGGAAAGATGTTTAAACAGTGGATAGGAAATTGGTCTACTTAAGCATTTACCTTCAAAATCCACTCCTAAATGTCACCCTCAATCAACCAGAAAACAAACACTAACTTCTCTGACCAACATGTCTGATCAGAGAAGCACTCACCATTAAGCAACACACCAGAAGTTAGTTAAATACCAAAACCAGCCAAGAAAACGGTAAAGTACTTGTGGGTAGTTTGTAAGTAAATGCTACATTCATTCATTCAGTACGAATTCTTTACTTAGTTTTCATAAACAAATTATTCAGAGCTCTGCAAAATATTCCCACAGAGAAAGAAACTTCCTCTGTTCAGGAATTTTTGCTCTCAGCTTTAGGTTACTTGCCACGGACTCTGAGTTCATCCAACCAAGCTCGTATTGTGCTCACCAACATATATAATAGTTATTAACATGAATATCTATATACATATATGCACAGAGACACATGCATACGTATATCTTTGCTGGGTTAAAAACTGTCTGGACAGCCAGGCCCTGAGAGCAGTGGTGAACGGAGTGAAATCCAGCTGGTGACTGGTCACCAGTGGTGTTCCCCAGGGGTCAGTGTCAGGGCCCAACCTCTTTAATATCTTTACTGATGATTTGGATGAGGGAATTGAACGCACCCTCAGTAAGTTTGCAGATGACACCAAGTTGGGGGGAAGTGTCAATCTGCCGGAGGGTAGGAAGGCCCTGCAGAAGGACCTTGCCAGGATGGGTCAACAGGTAGAGGCCAATGGGATGAGGTTCAACATGGCTAAGTGCCAGGTCCTACACTTTGGCCACAACAACCCCACGAAAGAGTACAGGCTTGGGGCAGAGTGACTTAAAAGCCGTGCAGAGGAAAAGGATCTAGGGGTACTGGTTGATGCTTGCCTGAACATGAGCCGGCAGTGTGCCCAGGTGGCCAATGGCATCCTGGCTTGTATCAGGAATAGTGCAGCCAGCAGGGCCAGGGAGGTGATCATCCCCTTGTACAATGCTCTGGTGAAGCCGCACCTTGAATATTGTGTTCAGTTTTCAGCCCCTCACTACAAGAAGGACATCGAGGCTCTGAAGCATGTCCAGAGAGGAGCTACAAAGCTGGTGAAGGGTCTGGAACACAAGTCCTATACGGAGCAGCTGAGGGAACTGGGGTTGTTTAGTATGGAGAAGAGAAGGCTCTGGGAGACCTAATTGCTCTCTACAGCTACCTGAAAGGAAGGTGTGGGGAGCTGGTGGTCGGCCTCTTCTCACAGATAACCAGTGATAGAACTAGAAGGAATGGCCTCAAGTTGTGCCAGGGGAGGCTCAGGTTGGAAATTAGTAGACATTTCTTCTCCAAAAGAGCCGTCAGGCATTGGAATGGGTTGCTCAGGGAGGTGGTGGCATCACCGACCCTGGGGGTGTTTAAGGAAAGGTTGGATCTGGTGCTAAGGGACATGGCTTAGTGTGTGACATTGATAGTAGGGTGATGGTTGGACCAGATGATCTTGGAGGTCTTTTCTAACCTTAATGATTCTACAGATTTCAAAAATAAAAATCTATTAATTAGTCAGGATAACAGTTCACCAGTATTTACCTTGTGATATGTGGATGAAGTACATGTAGTTTAACATATTGCTTGCTTAATTCATGTATATGCACATACATACAAATCAATAATAAACTGCATCTATTCTATATATTCTATATAACACATTAGTATATTCTATATATTATATATAGAAACTACAGCATGTATGCTTGTGTAAAGGTACATACTTGCACATATATACACATTCATAAACTAAAATGTGCAGACAGTATATGAATAAGCATAAACATTTCAAAGACAGTACATTTTTTTTTATCCGTGCATAGACAATATCACCCTAATAGTATCTGAAAACAGTTTGAAGACTGGTGTAAAAATCATTGGTGAGGAAATAGAAAAATCTATTTCTCCTCATTGTAAATGTTTGTTAAATGTAAATGCTGATATTCTACTCCTTGGAAAACCGTTTCTCTGCATGTGGAATTTCATGATAAAAAGCTTTAAAGTCCCGGCTTTCTCTAGATAAACTCCACTGGCTTACTGATGCATGAATGCACAGAAATTGAATTACTGTACAACAGCAATTACTTTTCACAGCACAGTTATAATGAGAATCAGCCCCACAATGAACACCAGGTAGCTACAGTAGAAAAAGTTGATAAAAAAAAATCTTTTATTTGCATTTTCCACTGCAGCAATGGTAGTTGCCTGAAAGAAAAATAATCCTTAACACTTTATTTGCCATCTTACAGTGTCAATCTACTGAAAATAGAAATTTAACTACATAAAGTTTTAAGAACAGTTCTTAATACTCCCTAATAATTTATCTTTCATACTGACTTCTTTCACTTCCCTCATTTTTTTTTCTATGACACCATTAACAGAAAAAATAAAAACAGCAAATGCATTGTTTTAATTCCACCTCTTTTAATTCCACCTCTTTTCTGCCCTTAGGTTTGTTACAGCAGTCATTTGTTATTGAGCACTGTCATCACGCCCTACTCCTTTCAGTTTCAAATGTGAGTGGATTCACTATACTGTCATGAGACCTCCTAAAAAAATTCTGTTTTGTTTTGTTTTTAAATCACAGCTAACTTTAAATTAAGTCAGATCAAGCCCATTTCCTGTAAGTGAAATCACTAAAAATCCACGGAAAGCAATTAACTAATATCACAAGTGACAGCAGACTATGCAAGGCTCTCAAAGTGATTATTTGGGTTTGGCTGTAAAATTAAAACCACTGCTGTACAATGCAGGAAACGCTTCCATTTATCCCACCTTATATCTCTTAAAGAAGTCTTAAATAGTCTTAAAGATAAAGAGGTATAAACAAAACTAAGTATTAGTAACACTGAATCAAAACCACTCTTCAATGGGTTTAACTCCAATTGTGTCAGAATTATTTCAAAACAAGATCTGAAGCTGCCTGCCTGAAATTCCATCAAGTAGGGCAGCGTTAGGGAAGAAACAGTTAACAGGAATATCCTGAACTGCCATAAATCTAATGTAAATAATGAACTCTGGGAGTGGGGGGAGTTGCTTGCTAGGGTCTCCATCAGTAAGTAGATGACAAAAGGTTATATAATTGGTTTAGCACTTTCAGTTTTCCATTTATTTTTATGTATCTGACAGCACAAAAATAGGACATTCTGTGATAGGATAATTGCATAGTGAAGGGTAATTCAAACAGGGGATGAATATGATAAAAATCATACCGAGCCAACTAATCACTATCAAAAGCGGTGAGACAGAGATAAGAAAAAATCAGCCAGACTATAAAGTGGGAGGAGGAAAAAGTTCAACAGTGATTAGTAGCCTAGAACACATTAATGTGTTTGAAACACAAAGCAACCCCCTCCAAACCTGAAGGCCTTTCCAAGCCACCCTATTTCTATATTTCCAGCTCTTCCTATTGGCCTTTTCCACAAATTAAACATTTTATATTACTGTGGCTCTCTCAATAGTTGCCAGAGGTTGTTACATCTGCTAAAAGCTGAGAAAGTACGTTGATTAAAATAATTTATCTAAAAAAATATTTTACATTACACTATGGATTATGATCTACTTGTATCTAATTCAATCTGTGCTTTAGAGTAACTATTTGGGCTAACACAAACACATTTTTTGAGCACTTGGATTTCAACCTTCTCAGTGGTTACCCTATATTTCTAGTGCTGGGGGTTGTTTTATAATTTGGTACTTCATTTGCTACTTATCCAAATATTACCACTACTTCATCTAAAATATTAATCTAACCTCTAGGTTTCAGTGTTCAGTACATTTCCATCAAAATTTAGGTCAAAGTTCTATTATTTTAGAGGCAAAGTGAGTAACATGACTTTGTCTAAACATGGAGCAGAGGTCTTAGCTCCATATGAGCTTTCGAAGTCCTCTCTCACCTCTCCAAATAAGAGAAAGTGAGCTATGGTGTACCAAAGATGCAAGTTGGGCAAAACATGTCAGGACAAAACTACTAAGCGCTATTGGCAATTTGAACTCTGGTGGGTTTTCAACTTACTACCAGAGCATGAAAGGTCACCCGCTGCACCTCTAGCTACGGCTCTGAACTGTCCAAGGTGCTCCACCTCATGGAACTATGCAAAATATAACTTTCCTGGAAGGCGCACACTACACAGATGAATTTTAAAAATAAAGCAGCCCTGTCCTAACAAAGCTTCTAACTTCTTTTCCAAAGATGGAAACTGTCCAAAGAAGGGTCTGGGTCTTAGGTTTTTCAGCACTAAAGCCCTTTCACACAACAGCATATACATGCTTTAACTTGAGAGAAATTGGGCTTACTTTTACACAGAGCACAGTGGCCTACATTGGTCTGTGAAGCTTTGGGTTGTTTTTTTCCAGTCCTTAGAGGAGAAACACCATATGTATGAAGGGGCCAAACCAGCTCTGTACCTCACAATCATTAGAAAACACCCATTACAAAGCTGTAATTGAGATACCACGTGCTCTTCCCTACCACCACCCCACACTTATGGAAAAGATGTTCTCTTGCCTTGTGTGCAGCTTGCTGCTCACTTCTGGCTCTAGAAGTCTGCTGTTCCAAGAACGCTTTTTCACATTTTTATGTTCACAGGGCAGTAGTTTTCTCTACTAAGGAACAGTCCCTCCAGAGTCAGTGTACTTCTGCAGGCAATCTGCAGGCTTCTGGAAGCTGTTGCACATATCTTAAAGCGCAGATTTTCTCTGAAAAACACACTGTTAAAATAGCACTGCGGGGTTCCATGTTTATTGTCTTTCTCTGCTTCCCTGCCAAGCGTGCTCAGTTTACAAGCTGAAATATGTTTTACTTTGCTGCCAACCCAGAAAATTCAACCTCTAAACTAGCACCAAATTCCTTTCTCCCTTTTGCACTATAACAAAAAATAAAAGGCTGAACTGTATCTCCAGCTACACAAATGGAATCCCCTTCCTTGGGTGATGCCTTCCACCCCACAGTTGAGATGCTGAGACAAACTCCACTGAGCAAACACACTTGACCTGCAGCACAGTAGATGTCAAATGGCATCACCACAGTGGACTATCAGTTTGTTGACATAGCTGATACAACAGGAACTACAGTTACAGTCACCTAAATTCCTAGCAAAGAATAATGTAAAACGTAAACTACAACAGCAAACCTGCTATTCTTTAGAACACTCATTACAACAAGTTCCTATTCGATATCAAAGAACACAGAAGTCAGATTCTTTTCGTATTTTAAAGAAAATCTAATAAGACAACAAAGCTGTTACAGCTGAGCATAAAAGAAGGGTCAGAATGGAAATCCAAAAAAGCCACTAAAACCTTCAAAGGTGCGGAAAGTACAATGTAGGTAATAAACTATCATTAATAAGTTGTCTTTAGAGTGATGTAGTACTTATCACGATTAAAGGAATTTTGGATTTAGTCCCAGCTAAGACATCTGCATCTTTTTCTGGATCTGAACTAAAGGATAGCTGTTGATCTCAGAAGACTCCCCCCCAGTGCTATTTTTATGCAAGAGAGCAATGGAGTGAAGTCTGGTTTGCTTTGGTTTGATACTGCAAACTCTAACATATAAATGCACAACAATATATAGTTATGTTTGACCAAATGCAAGTGATACCTTACAAATCTAAATGGGAAGCTGGTAGTCCAAACCTAACTAACACATTCTTATCTATTGACAACATAAATAATTTACATCTATTCTAAAGAACTGATCCTAAAAATATTTCTAAACACTTTAGCATTTCCACTCCAGCTTCAAGTGCTAGCACAGCTTTCAGAGCAGAGCCTAAATTCTGTACTTAGTTTTACATGAGAGAATGAAATAGTAGACTCATCTGCTGCTTACCCGTACAGCTTCAGATTTTTTGTGAAACATTTCTTCCATGTTCTTTGCTAACTTTTTCACAAGCTGAAGGCCATCAATTTCTTCTATTGCAACATCCTTCTCGTATTCTTTGTATTTCTGGGGGGAAAAAAAAGGACAAATTATTCAGAGGATCAGATGAAATTTTGACAACTAATTATTAGTTTCATGTTACGCTGTTGCTGACATTCTCCATTTATTTGATGTTTATTTGCATGACAGAAGGCTGCTATGCGCCAAGACACTGTCATAGAGATGAAACAACTGGGTTAGAACCAGAACTCGGAAAATACAATAGAAGTATTTATCTCATGCACCATAGGATACAAGTGATTTTCCTTCACAACAGTTCATTACTGCTCCCCACAACCGAACATAAGAAAATAGAAAGTTAAAAACCCTTATATTCTACCCAAAATCATTTCAAACCAAATATGCTTGCCAATCTACTGTGCCGTAGCAACCTAGAATCCTCCTCCTTCTCAGCTGAAGTTCTTGCAGATATCTATTTCATGAGCTTTATACAATACTTAGATTAAGAATACTTATACTATAAGCATATCTAGATGTTCTTAACTTTCCATGCAAAGAAAACCCGACATAAACCACATAAACACAAGTCTTTATCTGAATGCAAGCACAGAAGTATCATTTGTATAATATGGACGAGCGTTAATTTATGGTCTCTTTACACAGTGTGAGTGACTCTCAGACTAAGCACTGAAAATGTATTCAAAACAATTTTGATACTCCAGTTTCTGCACATCAACTTTTTTTTTTCCTTTATCGGTGTTTATAAATGATGCTTGTAAGAACATAATACACAAAAAAGCATAATATTCTTTCAAGTCAAACTTCAAAGCATTTAATAAAGGGAGAATTCCTCCTTCACATGTCATTCCACTATAGCTTGTGCTCTAAGTGATGGCTTGCAGTCTAGCTATTGTTTGCTTATCTCTACTCAAAATGTGTTTGAGTTGTCATGAACTAATCATTGCTCATTACTCATTTCTGAACCCTTAACCTATTCACATAATCATACCTCCACGATACTGCACGAAAGACGAAAAACACACTTGGCTTCTGCCACCTTTAGCCTATGTGAAAAAAAAAATCTTCCAAACCTCTAAAGCAGGCTCTTCGTCCAGTCCACAGCACAACACTCAATAAAATGAGATGGTATTCTTAACAAAATTCATCGATAACATTTGCCTCTCTCTTAATTGTATAAAACACCACAGAGGGAAGACATCAAGGACAAGGACATCAAAAACTACTCCAAGCACCTGGATGAACATTTCAGTGATCAAAACAATAATAAGTCAGGACCAGTCATGTCCTGGCTGGTGACAGAAGAAAGGAACCTACTGTGAGAGAATGCCTACACTTATTGTACCCATTTCTTCCAACAAAACTGATATTTAAAACGCGATGACACTTCGGACTTGTTTTAATAGTATACTTCTCTGTAAAAACTTGTGCAAATATCCTAGTAAGCAAATAATATTTGATAAAATATCATTTGCAGACAATTTCAAAAGAAGATTAAAATACAAAGGTGTCAGTAAATATTTAGAACATTGAATTCTGGATATACTGTAATTTTCTCATTTCAATAATGTACTTGTATACCATTTCTTATTATGAGACTATTTTATCTGAGATGTTAATAGTAGTCTAGCAATCTTTAAGAAGCCTCAAACAAGCCACCTGCATTTTTCATGGTGGGGGAAAGTGGGAGAGATTATTCCCTGCCCCCCCTTCTTGGTCTACTTTTAAACATTTTGATTTCAACTCTGCAAGTTCATTTCTGCCATTACTGAACTCCTGCTCAAGTTCTACTATTCACTCTGAGAGAATTAATTTAGGATAGCACAATGATTCGTCTAAAACAGAGAATTGTTGGTTTGTTTTTTTTTGTTGCTGTTGTTGTATTTGCCTTTTTTTTTTTTGATTGTTGAAGAAAATACAAGAACATAGTAGACAGGGGTAAATGTTATTGTAACAAATACTAACTGTAATAAAATGCACTTGATTAACAGTAAATGGAAAACATTCCCAGTTAATTAACAATGTCAAAGTCTGTTTATGTCCCACCGGATTTGAAGCTTTGGAGAATTTAAAACAAATAAAAAATGCACTGCCACGAACAATTATCATATTTATTATGTCAACAGACCAAGTACAAATTTGACTCACTTATTTCAAGCTGCACAGATCATGTTCAGCCTATCGGATTCTGCTAAAAACTGTTTCCTTCAGAGTTGACCTTACAGTTCTTAGAAAGTATTCCAAAATCCATCCCTTCAAGAGTCTGTTTTCAGGTGATCGGATTTATTGATTTAAACTTTGCCATTAAGTGAAGAAAACCATACTATTCACTGCATTTGTCTTAAAACTGCACGTTACAGTGGAAACCAACATTTTCCAGCAACACAGAATTACACCATACAGTCTATTAGTTTACTGTGAGACGATATTTAAAAGCCACACTTGTCAATTTTGAAAAACTGGTGCTTTTGAAAATTAATAATTAACTTTCTTTCAAAATATGTGGGTATGATTTATCAACTGATAATTTAGGATTTTATAATTCTACTACTTAGAATATTCATTCATTTTTTCCCCTAAATTAAAAGTCAAAGATCCAACACAAAACATATAAGCATAATCTTTTCCCACCAATATATAAGTCCTAATAAAAAAGACCACAGGTCTTGCATGGTGCATGCCCTGCCAACTGCTGGAAACCTTCAAGAACATTTGCAATAAACTAGAGGTATTTATTTGATCTGCAAGACCTCGACAATCAAGGCATTTACTTAATACCTATTTTATATTCAGAATTTCATTGCCATAATAATACTTCTATTACTTATTCAGCCCTCAGTGGAAGGTTGCAAAAGAGAAGAAATAATGTGGCTGGAAAGAACAGCAGCTGGTTTTAGTATTCTTGTGCTCTAGTGATTGCGTGTGGAGAGAAGAGGTGCCAGCTTAGTCTGTGCATCTCTCAGTACTCAGTGTGCAGGAGGCTGGGAAATTTGATTCAGTCTCAAAAGTGGTTGATTTTATAGTACCTATCAAAATAAGAAATATGAATCTCAGCAGATATGAACACACATAAAATATAACTTCAAAAGGTGTCATTAATAACAGATTCTCTTCCTTCCACCACAAAGTTGGTCTGACCTACAGGCTCTCATCATTCTCCTGTAACTACATTTTACAAAGTCAATTGTTTTTTAATTAAGAAAAATAGCTAAAACAATTCAAAGTTCATTCAAAATTTGTAATAAGTTTTAAAATAAAATTGTTTTATTTTAATGTCATCTTGACTAAACAGGACTGTGACAGTAAGGCTGCAATTAAACAAAATGCTGTCACCAACAGCAGTGGAGGAACCTGGTTTCTGGGCTGTCTTTTATATTGCACAGTTGCAAACTACCTTGTAATACTGCTACTCTGAATAGCACTTCAAAGCAATGCTTTAAATCAGCCATTTCCTCTGCCCTGTAAAATATATATATAGATATATATATATATGAAGTTGGTGGAAAAAGCATTTAAAAAAAATGTAACCCTCCATTTTTTCAATATTCTATCATTTGATTTCAATAATAGATACGGAAAAATTCTCATCAACTTTTCTAGCACACGATACATTTCTACTATTACTAAAAGGAGAGAAAACAACCTCAACTTTGCTGTAAATAATTGATTTGCATGACAAAAATGCGTGAAAAGTTAGTCACAGTTGGACATTTTTTTTGATAAGTGGTTTTCCAATTGTCTAGAAGACTGAGCAGATACAACTAAGCAACTTCTGATTTGTTTCCTTCTGTTAGCAAAATCAGCATTTGTTAAGAAATTCTCCACAGAGACAGGAACATTTATCATTTGACAAAACGGACAAAAAATAGATTATTTCTGCAGTATCTATTTTGCCAGATCATTTCACATCAGCACCAGGCAAAGACAGACAGTACTTCACTGTCAGAAATTTTAATGCTGTTCATGGATTTAGTTGCGTTCCACCCCACACAGTAAATGATCATCTAGGAGTAACATACCACAAAGGAGCCTACATAAAACTCTTGTCTGAAGCATTTATTGCAATCCAAGTATTGGGCAATCAACATCAACGATCGCCCGAAAAAATAATTAACACACAACGTGTAGCTTGAATGAAGAAGGAGGAAAAGAAATACCCTCTTGAAATAAGACAACTTCAGAAAGATGCCATATATACATACCTTAAAGGAGGCTGTAGCGAGGTGGGGGTTGCTCTGTTCTCCCACGTGCCTGGTGACAGGATGAGGGGGAATGGGCTAAAGTTGCGCCAGGGGAGGTTTAGGTTGGATATTAGGAAGAACTTCTTTACTGAAAGGGTTGTTAGGCATTGGAATGGGCTGCCCAGGGAAGTGGTTCAGCCACCATCCCCAGAGATCTTTAAAAGACATTTAGATTTAGAGCTTAGTGATATGGTTTAGTGTAGGACTTGTTAGTGTTAGGTCAGAGGTTGGACTCGGTGATCTTGGAGGTTTCTTCCAACCTAGATGATTCTGTGATTCTGTGAACTCTTAAGCAGGTTTTAATTCATTGATGGTCACTATGAAGGACATGGCATTGATTTCTTCTGCTATATCTCATCATTGCACTTTTCTGTATCCACCTGATAAAAGTACTTATATAGAATCTTCTTGTTCTTTTTTTTTTTTTTAGATAGGTATCAAAACACCATGTATCAAAGTGAACTCTCATAATAAGAATACCATAACTTCTGACCATCTGAACTTAGACACCTAAATTTGGGCTTCTAATTCTTCACTAAAATCACTGAAAATGAAAAAATTTCTCTGCAAAAATCTCCACTCCTCTCAGTGGTATCTAAGCCAGCAATGGCAGTATGTTCTCAGCATCTATGAAAATGCAGATGTCTCAAGGAGAATTCAACAGGCTAGCCACAAAAATTGAAGATTTGGAAACCAGAAGTATAGTACTTGGCACTGCCTGGAAGCATGAAAATACATTTGTCATCTTGCATCACAAGCACTGTGTGACACTGATGCTCTGTACTTTCTTGTGTGATTTTCAGTCACCTGTAAAGCTTCACAAGAAACAGCACTGCCTTTTCTCTATATTTAGTGTAGAGGAGCATATTCACAATGATTTTCTTCAATGCCCCATAAGAAACTAGTAAACACACAGGGAAAAAAAAGGGTTAAGGTTTAAGCCAAACCATGTTCAATCCAATATTTAATAAATGCCTTTGAAAGATTTTTGAAAAATTAAAAATCTTTGACCAAATTTAACATAATTAAATTTGAATCAATCCCATCTGAAGTTAAAGTCTAAGGCACATTGTTTTATTTACAGAGGTTTCTAAATGCAGTTAGTTCTTACATACAGAAATATGGAGATCGTATTCAGGTTTTTTTTTCTGGTTCCTAAGGAACTAGAATGTGTTTTTGTAATTTAGGAATTCATTTAATTAGTGAGTTCATCTTGCAAAAAAAAAAATAAGGTGTTATATATAGTGTCACGATAGGTTGTCGACATAACATATAGAAATAAACTAACTCAATAGTGCATAATAGAATGCATAAACTAACACATTTATCAGAAAACATATGAAACTTTTGTACTAAGAAGTACCCAGCAAGAGCTCTGTGTTGCTTGTCTACAAACCAGTATTAATGATAATCTATCTATGAATCAAGATGCTTCAATCTGCATTGCAGGGAATAAAAGCCATGAATAACAGCTAAATCAATACTATCAAGTCATAAAGAATACAGTGTGCTCTCCTTCAGGCTAATGGTAATTAATGTACTTTTTCTCCCTTCACACACGAGAGAAACCTAGAAGAAGAACATTTTAATCACACAGAAGTTGCTAATTAGAAAACGAACACATACGGGTATCTTCTGTACTTAAAAAATATCACTTTACTTGCACACGTCTACAGAAAACAGCTTGTGTTGTAGGAACATATGCATATACTGGCTGATGTTTTGCAGTACAACCATTTGAATGCCTGCTTCTTAAACAAAATATCTTGTTCTAGTTAGGATGTTCATTATTATAAGCAGCTAATGTCTAACATCACCTTTCTACAACAAACATTCTTCGGGAGAATAAATGTATAGAAATACTTTAAACTTCATGTTTTATTACACTACAATGGAAAACCTTAGTGAAAAATTAAATTCACTTATTTTGAGACTTCACTGATCTGATTCAACTCCACTGTTTAATGAAATGATGACTATTTTGCATTAAGAAAAAAAAACAGGTTTAGAGGTTTAGGTGATCAGCACCTGGTGGTGGGATCCACTTCTTATGAAGTAGAAGTAAGACTGGCCCTAGACCAACAAGCCTCAAGAAGAGGAACCAAGATAAAGCTCCCAGTTCTCTGGCTTTACAAATGTTGTTATTTTCTCAAGAACAGAATTTACCACTCACTGTGTTGGAATTCTATTAAGTACTACTTTTGCACAAGCTAAACTTTAAACTTAATTTGCTACAATTAATGTCTTCATAAAGACATTGAAATTAAAATTTCCACTTTCTCCATGATAATATTCAGCAACCTGCCATCAGCAGACTGCTACTATTTCATTGCTTAATAAAAATACACAATTTCCACAATTTGCTAAACCTCAGAACAGGAAAACCACCTGAATCTCAGGAAACAGCTAGTCAATCTATTGATAAATTCCTCTCTGCTCACCACAAAGCACTGACCTTCTTGGTGAACTGCATTCAGGCCTCTAAGGCAGCAGTAACCAACATATGCTCAAGTTAAAATCACAAGCAGTCCTACTGAGGCATGCAGATAGCTTTAAGTGCATGACTTGTTCTGTGTGTGATTTAGGGTCCCAGTGGTCATATCTATCAATACATCCTTATGTGATTTTTCTAAACTAATATCAGGCTCAGAAAAGCTAACTTCTGAGACTGAGCTTGACCTTTGGTTGTTTACCAGCAACTGTGCAAAAGATTCATAATGGAAGCTCAAATCTTCATCTCCTGAGCTCTCTAAAACAGTTTCACCATGAAAGAACATAATGCACTTAGCCAAGGGCAGAACACTCTTAATTTCCAACCCCAGATTTTGTCATTATAACCTACTGAAAAAGTAAAATATTTAGATTCTTGTCAAACTCTCTTCTGCAACATAAATATCCCGAATTTACTTGCAGGCTTATTCCTTTCACAAAAACACAGCCTGCCCCTTATTATTACAAATGTATAAAAAACAGTGTGCATCAATAAAATATAATAGTGGCAACCAGACACTGTTTGCATTTGGAGGTACGGCAGAGCATGTGCTGTGCGCACAGGACTGCCAGAGGCATACATCTGTTTGTGCAGTTCTAGTTCAGTAGTTTAAGGAATGAAGTATCACCTCATTACAGAACTGCCATGTATGAGTGAATTTGTGGAGGTTGCCCTCCTCACAGTCAGACAGTTCTAATCTCCTCGCAAACCGCAGCGGCAGCACAGAGATGAAGTGTTAAGCTTATCGGGACTCATCTGTACCATCACCTACTTAGTTAAACCCAGGCCATCCATTTCTCTGTCATTTCTTTGTTCCTGAGGTGCCTGAATGCATAATAGCCAATAGCAAGATACAAGATATCTTTAAGACTTCAAAAGAACAGCACCTACATTTTTTTTCCCAATGCAGACTGAAAACAATTCACTAGTACCATTTTAACCATAGGGTTCACTACCTGCATCTTTTCTTGCTCTACATTCCACCTCATACTGTCACTATGTATCATCTGCTACAATAAAACTACAAATAAATAAATAAATAAATAAACTTTCAGTATTTGCACTGAAATTCTTAACTCTGGAAAAGCCTGTATTACTGTGACAATATTATGGTTGGGAAGGGTTCTTCTGGTCATTGAAAATATTATAGCATAATAAGGACAACTTTGGACTCACCACTCCCTTTGGGTATCACTAAAATAATCAGAGAGCTCTGTTTTAGTCAAAAAATAAGGATTGTTCTTCAGTGGCTCTTAAAAAAAGGGCATTAAAAAGAAGGCTGCCTTTAATTCATTCAAAATAAAGTTCCCTGTTTCCCCATTTCTTTTTAGCAATGCAACTCTACTCTCAAGATGATGATACCTCATGGATTTTAATTTCAGGAATAAGATCCAGAACTAAATATCCAAGTAACTGCATCTGTATCCCCAGCTGACAGAGTCTTTTCTTCTCTCCTCCAATTACAGTACAAGGACGGGACCAGTTTGATTAGTCTAATCACTACAACCTCCCCACCATGTTTCCATCTGGTATAAATGTCTTCTAGATTACTGTTACAGGTGCACAAGTGCTACTAAGAGATGCACAGTAGGAGGCACTGATGCCACTCCAGCCCCAATGTCATTGATAGCTATGACCCTGAACAGGGAGAAGAGCTATCACAGCTCCGGTTGGTCTTGGTCCTTCTGGAAACATACAGGTTGCTTCTGCTCATGCAGCCCCATACAAACAACATTTTGGTCCCCCTGCAGCAGCATTCTGATCAGTTTATGTACAAACTACACCAGAAGTCACCTAAAGGGCTTTAGGAAGGGGAAAAAGATCTTTTGCAGGACCAGTAGAAATCTGCATGCAACACTTCACTAATTCATCAATTCATCAGCAGCAACTGTAGAAAATCCTGAGCACTTTTTATGCCATAAAAGTATCGATGGTGTCATCTTATGTCTCTTGATGTCTCTAACACACACTAAGAAGGACTATGCTGAAAGACGCCTTAGTTGAAATGGGAAAGCTTGCCAGCCTTAAGCGAAGGAACAGAACCCACCACTATTAATAATCAATTTGCTTTTGGTTCATTCTTAAATTTTTTCCTGTTCCAACTGAAGATTAGGAGTCAAACCACAAGAACACTGACAATCATGTCATCATTAGCTTCTTGCAAGCCAGAAAAATAAAATTATACATTTATAAGAGAGAAAGAGAGAGGGGGCATTTATTGCAGTAAATTAGGTAATTTTGCAATAACAGCTTACATTAAAGGATGTTAATTTGATTCCTGTAAGCTTTATAGCTTTCTGTCAATCCTGCATCCAATAAAAACTCAAAGGGTAAGCATGAAAATACTCCATTCACTCCAGCCCATTTACATCCTTGGTTCAAATTAAGAGGTTTTGGTGACAGACTCAGCAGAGATGTGGCTAATGGAAGCGCATTCCCATCAACGAACAGGTAATTCAATGAACCCACTCGCTTAAGTAACTAAGAATCAGAGCCCAGGTGCCACAAGGTATGAAATGGTATATTCCACACAAAAAGCCAACGGAGCCCCAATAAAATGGCACTACTCCTGAAAAGAGCAGAGCAGAAATTGAAGACAATGCAAGATATCTAAATGTGCTCTTTCTAATTGCTGGTACTCAGCACTAAGAATGAAGCCAAGCCTCTAGCAAACTAACCTTTTATTATATGTTCAAGCTTTGCAGTAAAAGACAACAACCGGTTACCAGATTTAGAACTCTTTGATGACCCTGATAGTTGGGAAAACATCCTCCACTATGCTATGAACTTTTCCCAAAACAGACTGAGGATACTGAAGTTACCAGGTATGTATTTCGGATGAGTGACTCACTTCACCGCAAACTTTATTTGACAATTAGTGGTTACAGAAATCACCCATCCTCTATCGCTTTTCGTGAGCCGTTAACATCCATCCCACTAAGAATACCACTAATAATACCAAATTATTATTTTCTCTCCATCTGGTTCTGCTGACCCAGTGTGTAAGATTACCCTCTGGAAAAGAAAAGCCACAGGGACCGAACGAGGCATGTTTCTGAGAGGCCCTCATAAAAGTCTCTGGTTACTGTGGGATGAAGACAAGAGGAGGAGTGCCAAAGCACACAGCAGCACAGCTGACAGGAAGATAATGTCCCCATGCAACTGTTCCTGGATATTTTACTATTATTGCTTCAGTAATCCTCAACTCTTTGTTCTGTTAATTAGCATTCAGTGGCTATAATCCTGCCCAGAAAAAGTCTTTGTTCCCAGATAATAATTTCGTAACAAGCAGAAACATTTCAAAAATTTTGTAACAACAAATGAGTCAAGGTCATAATCAACTGGTCATCTTTGGCTTCACTTGGAATTCTTCCCCAATCCGATTTCTAAATAATACTAGTTTACTACTAACTACATATGAAAGGATCAATATATTTAGAAGAGATGTCCAGTTCCATGACTCTTGGTGTTGAACTTCTGCAGGTTGCCCATGAAAAGCTGGCAGTCCCCTTCTGGTCTGGTTTAAAAAAAAATGGAGGTGGGCTGAAGGGTTTTGTTCTTTTAGCTGGGCACATATGGACAATAAGAAAGGATAAAGAGGTCCTCTATTTTTCACATTTCACTAAGAAATGAAAAAGAAGCATTTGCTAAATGGCAATTGGGAAAAAAACACACCTAAGCACTGCAGCAGTCTTCCCAGCACTGCAGTGGTCTTCTGATAGAATTACTTTAATTTCCATCTTTGTTTCCTCATTCAAGAAATAAATTAATATTGTCTTACAGGGATAGTTTGATGCTGAAATTTCTATCATTCCTTGTGTAGAAAAGATGTGTAAACATTTAAAAGATATTATTCATCCATTTGCTAAAATATTTACAAAGATTTGAAGATATTTCAATTTAATATCTTCTGAAGCAGTTTAAGAGGACCAGGTATTAGCTTACATTATAGAACAATCTGAATATGAATGAATAAATATCCAAAAATGCAGTTAAATTTATTTCTGCCTCAGTAGGATATTGTAATAGGATAACAAACAGCCCAGATCTTTGAAACCGTGTCTGAAAATCAAGTCTCCTTGAGTATACTTTGGTAGTTAAATTAGCTTTTTCCTTAAGAGTACACACATTAGGTATACAATATTTGAGACTAATTTAAGATTTCGATTTCTCTCCCAATCAATTGTAGCAGGTATGTTTAGACTCTTAATTACTTACTGGTCTTGCAGCTCCCAGCCCTACCTGTCACCAAATTGCCAAAAAAAAATCCCATACTATTCCAAGTTTAGCTTCACAATTTCCGTTTGAAGAAGTTACCATTTTGCTCTAAAATAAAGCATCTTCTAGACAGATAACATATCCTTATGCTTCACTTTTTGTCTGTATATAAGGCTTTAAATTTATTAAAATGAGAGCTACAATACAAATCAAGTCTGATGTCCACTGTCCCTCTACAGAGGCTTTCAATTTTATAACACTGAACAGTCACATTATTAATTTGTTCAGACTTCAGCTTTAATCTTACATATAAACACTGCAAAATAACAAATATCTCAAAGCTATGCTTTGTAGTTCAAATATTGCTCGGAAAAACACGATCTATCAAGTTTCAAGCAGTATCTACAGTGAGTAACAAAATGATCTGTAATAGTAGGGAGTAGAGGAAAGGAAATCTCACAGACAGTACAAGAAGTCTTACTAGTTAAGCTTAAAGACATGTTAAAGAATCAGTCATTTTACCAACAAACACAACTTAGTAGTCAGACTTTGCAGAAATTGTTTTTAAATCCCTTCTTATTTGAGAGTAACGATGGAAAATTTAAGTCAAAGGGACTTGGTTTTGCAGTAAAAGTAGCACAAGTGAAATCTGCAGTTATAATAAAGGCTATATTCTTAGAGAAAGAATGGTCTGGTGGCTGAGGTATTAACCTTGGACTTGAAAGAACTGGGCTCAGATCCCAGCTCTGCCACAGAGTTCTGCATAACCTTGAATTAGTCACTTAATTCCTCAGTGCATCTGCTCTCAAGACATTAAGCAAGGATGATAATATTTCCATAGTTAGCTTCACCTTGCTTTTATAGGCTTCAATTTTGCAAATTAGGTAGAAAACAAAATCTGTAAAAAGCCAAATAGTGTAGCCCCGAGAACAGTTTGCATCAGGAATGGGAATTAGTTTCTGTTCTGAAGACTTGCCAGCAGTCTTAGGTTGCATGGTGTAATCCCAAACACCATCAAAAATCCTAGGAACTACAATTATGGAAACAGTCAGTAACAGCATTCCAGTTTAACTACTACTCCTGCAATAATGTTTATATCACATACACTGTACATGCATAAAGAGCAAAGGCTTATTACTTCCATTGCTAAAAACACTAGGCTAGTTAACTTGAAACCTAATATAAAAAGTAACTTAAAATTTATTACTATATTTTCAGGGCTTTGTATATATATCTGAAAAGCAAAAGGAGTAAGAAGTTTTGAGTAAAACTTGAAACTAATGAAATAAAGCATACTTTCCATAATTCTAATGCAAGGAAGATATACAGAGACTACGCAGCAACACTCCTAAAGTACCAATACCACGAAATACCTGTCATTCTGAAGTATTGTGATACATTCAGACAAATGAGACATTGTGTGTTTATCTACCTTGAAATGTTTATGAACATGATCTATTACTCAGTTTGTAAAATCAGTTATCCCACTTCTCAAGCATATGGTAAACATGTATCATGAAGAATCACAAGGACTGTACATCGTTTAAAAAAAGCACAGTAATTTTAAACATAAATGCTCTATTTTTATTCCCCTCATAAGAATGCTGAAGAAATGCATAAAAATATTTCCAACCACTACCATACAACTTCACTAGAAATAGAGGCTCAATTAATTGCGATTAGAATCACAAAACACTTATTCTCTATTTAGATTCCATAAAATCAAGCACACATCAAGCTAAAAGCTTTTATCAAACACAGTGTCAAAGACTTTAAGCTGACTGACTAGCAATCATACTTCAGATATTTAAAAACACATTAAAGCTTTCCAGGTATAGCTTAGCTCTCAGTTTGCAGTAGTTTGAACACTGAAAACAAAAGGCATTACTGTTCCCACCCCTGTAAGAAAAAGAAAAGGGGAGGAGGTGGGGAGTGGGGCACTGTCATAAGATAGGAAGATGCAGACAGAGACAATTTACAATGGGAAAGGAGGTGAGGTTCACATGTTGAGCAACAAAAGAAAATCACGTGAATTTGCAATCATCAAGCTTGAACTGGAATTAATTCCTTTTCCGGGCTCCAACAATGGAGCATCACAAACCACTTGAGTTTCACATTTCAAGTTTATGCCATCAGCAGAAGTCCTCAGTGGAATTATGGGTCCGTAATTCATTGTTGTCACTATTTATTTTATGCGTTACGGTTGCCCAAATTTTGTTTGCTCAAAACATGTACTCACATACTTACCACCGCTGGACCTTTGTGTGCTTGCATAAATCAGCATTTCTTTTCTTCTACAGCGGAGTGGGGAATCTATCCCAATAGAGAAACAACAAAATCTAACTGCATAAGCAATTTTCTTCTATGTAAGATATCTCCAGTCCAAAAATAATAGTTCTAAAAACTACTCACTTTTCCAAAAAGTTCCCACTTAGAAATATAAAATATCTATCTCTGCTCAATTTCTTGGAAATGGTAATAAAAAATAAACCAAAAATGAGGTCATAAGCTTCATGTAGTTTGTAAAACAACCAACAATACTAACAGATTGGACTTTTTATTAACAATAGATAAAAACCTCTGTGAAAATGAGATACAACAGCAAAGCTGATGTTATTAAAGCAGTTTGCAAGAAATCATGACTTTACCAGTTTCATAATGCTAACATGGGGGGAGAGGAGAAAGGACAAGAAAAAAAAAATCTAATTAACCAAAAAAATCTCTCAGGTAGGAGTAAATGAGGGCTTTTTTTTTTTTTTTTTAAACTGGAGTGAATTTTGTTGCTTAACACATTAGAAGCTAAAATTCTACATCACTTTAAGCTCCAAGAAATTTGCATACAGCAGCTGATACATTCTTGCAAACCCTCCTTCCCCTAGCTGATCACCGTGACATCCGCACGCAAACAGCACTCGCAGGAGCAGGAAGTGCCAGACAGACCCAAAATTTAAAAGCGCATACAGGCAGCATGAAATAGTCCAAAAAACTGCAAAAGTACCATGAAATACAAGAATCTACAATTCAAACACCAGCAAGTATCAGGCTTACACACAACACCAACATAATACAAAGAACAAAATGCTGCTGTAAGTGAAGGAATGCTGCGAGGGCTCTGACGCAAAGCCCCCTGCCGTTCAGCCATCCTGCAGCACAACAGCACTGACAGAGAATAGCAGGAGCACTCTCTACTGCTTGTAATTGATAAACATTTGTATTTTTATCTACCCCTTTTGAAGTTTGTACTTACTGCAGCCTCCAGAAAAGATGAGAGCTTTCGAGATACTGTTATCCTACAATACACAGTTATCCTACGGCGTCCTATAGCCAGAGGACAATTTCTGCTGCTGAGGCTGAAGGTGTACATGACTCAACAGTGCCTTGACTCAAACACTATCAACAACTTGTATTAATCTAAAAATAAAGCATGGTAAGAATCGCACACTACATCGCACACTTTGCATTTGTGTAATCAAAACAAACAAAAAAATAATCACTAATTTAAGAGCTAATCCAAAAGTGAGGAATGCATTCTTTTTTATGACCTGATACTGTTGCAGTGGCTCCATTTCACTAGGAAGTTTGAGTACTGCAGGTCTCAAATGTATCAAACCAGTCCCTCCCCTTGAAAAATCTCTGAAAATACAGATTGATTCATTCTTTCTTATAATTCTAGCTTGAACAATTAGTCATCAGGACACAGACACTCAACTGTATTTACTATATGGATTATTGATGCAGACCCAAAGAAATGGCTACATTTTACTATGACAATCTGGCTACCATGCCTGCTCAATAAATCTACCACTGAACAATTTTTGTTGGAAACAAGTTCTTGCACATGCATGATGGCTACCTTTCAAAACATAACAACCAGATTCATTTCCACATATAATTTGTTTATATATTTCCTCAAATTTCCAGTGTAAATTGTCCATATCACGCTCTAAGTCTTCAAGTTTTCCACTCCAAAAAAGGGAGAAATATTGAGAAATATTGAAGTCTCGGGTTTGGATCATTTTTAAAACTACAGAGACAAAACACATTGCTATACCAGAATCTGCTATATTATTTCCAGCTCAAATACCAAGTATATGAAAGAATTAGAATATATATATATATATATATACACACACACACACTTATTTAAAGCAGAACACTGGGGTAAAAAGCATATCAATTAAATCCAGCAATACTCAATGGTAAATTAGGTTGGGGGAAACACCTTGAGCCCAAAGGAAGCACTGACCGTGCTCCAGGGGGATCTGCTTGTGAGATCTCAGGGCAGCACGACAGCTGTGGCCCTACTGCCCTGATAGACCAAGCTCAACCAAAAGCCCTCATCCCTGACTCCATTTGTTTGTGACTACTGCTGTAGTCAGGCTGTTCGTGCCTGGCACCTGCTGGGCACACTGGCCAAGTCCCTGCTGCATTTGTCCTACAACTGCTGTCAGCTCCCTTGCTCCTGACACATCATTGCTGTCTGTTAGTTGTGACGCAAGCAAACAAAATAGAATTTTCTAGCATAAAGCTGAGGGTGTTTTCCTGAATGGCTTTGAGCATATGGGAATGTCTGAGCATGCATGACCTGCTGTGATCCCTTTAAGGAGCATCCTAACCAGAGGGACTATGTCTCAGCACAACATACGGTGTACAGCATTTCTGGGCAGCATCCTGGAGCAAACTAGTGCCCACAATTCTTCTTGCAGAGAACAAGTTGGTTGCTCTCAAAGACAGCCCAAAAATAAAGTGCTGGAACAAAACAGAGAACACCACAAATTTGGAGTGTAGACAGACCTAACGTCAGTAGGCAACACCAGGGTCCAATGGATTTCATAGGGCTAAGATGGTTAATTACTGCAGCAAGCTTGTCTGCTTTTCTAACTTAAGTCACCTTAGCTTTATTTCCAAAATGCAGAGAGAGAATTATAGAGAAATTATAAGTTAATCCTCTTTATACACTAAACTTCATGCAGCCAAGCAATTGTCAGATGGTGGTGGATTTTCTGTGGCCACAGCAGACAAGCAACCAGTACCTCTGAGACAGATAAATGATAGCTGACTCTAGTGAACGAAAGCCCCATGTTGATTCATATTTCAAACAAGTTTTAATTGTACAATGCCTTATAACCATCTACATTTGTCTGTAGTTTTGCTTGACAAATGAAAAAAATTCTTCCCTCCTTTTTTTTTTTTTTTTTTTTTTTTCCCCTGTATATTATCCTTCTCTTTCTTACCCGGATTAAAGCACAAGCAAGAAAAGAAAGCAAATTTTCTGAAAAACTAGCATATACACACAGGCATGTAGGGCTTTTATTGGTTTTAGGGAAAAAAAAAAGTGTTTTCCATTTCAAAACTGGACAAATAAAATCCTCAAATCTGCTAATCAGATCAAAGGAGCTGTATACTGAGCACTTGCTACTTCAAATATAGCTCTTGGGAATAGAGACAAATTTCTGGTTTAAAAGACAACATTAGGTTTGTTTTTAATAACACACTCAAGTTTCATAACTGTACCAGATCCAGAGTGTCAATAGCCACAAAAAAACCTCTGTCAAAGTGCTTCCCACTCAATAGTACTCAGCTGTGCATTTTTCTTTATAGCTGCTTCCTTTCTTTATTTTTTAAAAGCATTTTGCTGCAAGTAGGCAGCCTGTTATACATGAAGGGTGGACTTCCAGTCTGCACTGTGTATCCCAGTGCAAAATGAACTCCAAAGCACACCTGCAGAGCTCTCAAAGTGTTGGTTTTTTTTGTTTGTTTTTTCTTTCTTCTTTGATTTATCAATTTGCTCCGGACATTACAGAAACTAATCAGCATCTCAATATTATTTTCACATATCATCTTAATTGTGATCATATTTAAAATAGATAAATAGGGAGCCTTCACTGTAGAAGAGATAGTAAATAAAATTAAGAATCAAGGACTGTAAGCTGATAAAAAACTGGGAGATTTATCACATGAAAAGTGTTTTCCTGGTAGTATTTTAATTAACATTGGCTACAAACAATAACATACGACTTTTACAGGGTACATAGTCATTAAATAAACAGATGTTTTAATGCCGATTTAAAGGAAAAATGTACACGGGTAAATAGATTAGCCTACACCATGGTTCAGAAAGCAGCACGCATTGTTTTCATAAAGACTAAATTTGTTTTGATTTTCAACTGTTTTAGCCAGCGTTTGGTCAAATAACAAAACCTAGTAGTGAACTAACAATTTTGTTACAAGAACACCAAGTAAAACCAGGTGCATGCTGTTTCATGCACAAACACAAAACCTACAAAAACTACAAGAGAAACTAGAAGCAGTAAAAGCTACTCATGCAACACTGTTCAAACACACGACTACCAGAAGTGAGCACTGAAATTCAAGGGGGTAGAGGGGGAGAGGGGGAAATATGTTCTCTGCACAGAAAATTTATGTCCCAGGTGAAGCTGTCCACAATGAAGATAAATAGCTATTATCTATATCTTTAGGGCAACAACAATACACTGTAACATGCTTGGTCCAACATACCCATTATTCTGCCCTGCAACCCTCCCCGTTCCAATCTCCGAACACAAACCATGTCCTTTGTATTCCTTTTTCTACTTTGTGTAGCTGATATTTCTTTCTTACAAGTAACTAAAGTTGTAAGACATTTATCAAACAAGCAAGCTCTTGAATTTCACCTTACTGTTTAATAAAACAAGCTAAAAATCAATACACATAGAAACAATCTTAGAACTATAAGTGACTGAGAGTACATTATATTTGATACAGTAGATAAAATAAAACCCGAGTGACCACAGATCACATACTGTAATAGCAACAAAGCCAACAGGATTATGGTAATTAAGTAGTAGAAAGATCAATAGAATACCTGCTGACTGTCCAAAATATAGCAGAGGCGGCTCTTTGAATTTCTGACCCAGAGAACAGCCTGATACATATTTTTTTGTTAGCCCTGCATAATCTATCTTGAGGAAAGAACTTGGTTGTGTACTTAGCCCACAGGTGAACAGGTGAATGTTAGATTTTTTTTCCATGTTCATTGCAAAAAGCAATTTCAAGGAGCCATACAAAGCACAACAAAAAACAATGAACCAAAAAAGAAAATTAGGAAGATTTTTGTAGTCTTTTTCTGGTTTTGTTGTTATTGTTATTACTATTTTAATTCATGGAAGCACAATATCCATTTCTTAATTATGTTTGCTTAGAAGAAAACACGATTTTTGATAGATATACACATCTGCAATTTCATAGCAAAACACAAAACTTAATTGCATTTCAAAAGTTTTGCTTCAAGATATAACCAAAAGCAAAAGCTGCTTGCGGACTGTCCCAGAACAACTACAGAGGAAAAAAAAGGGAAAGCAAAACAGTGTCCCTGATACTTCTTTATATTTGCTGCATATAAAAAATGTGGTATATTTTGAACAAAAACTGGCCTTCACTTATTTTTGATTCATGCCTACATGCTGGCAGTACAATATAAATTTCAGATTGCAGTAAAATCTTGAATTAGCTCAGGCAAAAAGCAACCAAAATCAAAAAAAAAAAAAGTCACAACCAACTAAAAATCCTCTCCATTAACACAGGACAAATTGAGCCAAATGTTCCATAAAAGATTTGAATTTTGTTTCAGTTATTTCATACAGCTCTAATTATTTCTTCATACCGTATATGGGAGATGATTTAACCAAAAACTACTACCAAAGCTGTTGATACTCCCCAGTAACCTTAGACCTCATAAGGTGCCTCAAGGCTCACTCACAGCAACACTGTGTTCTATCAACAACCCCAAAGACTTCTAGGCATCTTCAAAAAGTTTTCAGTGGATTTAAAAATAAACATGGAATTCAGTTTTTCTTAATTGTTCTTTCAATTATTTGTTGCACTTAAATATTACTTCCATATGGTATATAACATCCTTATTATGAAATCATTTTAAAGGAGCTCATCCCCTAAAAGTGAACAGTCAACAGTCAGTGTCAGGGAAAACATGCAAATGATCTCTGCCCACAAATCACAATAAACTTATTTTTCCTCCAGATAATCAGTCTTCCACAAACAAAAGTTCAGTTATATCTATGTGGCAAATTCAGTAGTTAGCTCTTCTTTTTTCATTTTGATTAAAAAAGGAGAAAATGTGCACGAGTCCCATTAATGACTGCGGATACCAGCTTTGTTGTTAGACATGAGTTCCATCAATATTTTGTAAACACTCACTCAGAAAACGCCTTTCCAGTGGAAGCTGAGACATTTTCAGTCACAAGCAACACCCATCTCTCCAGTCATTTTATACTGGATCATTTTCCTTTAATGAGTCTTTGTTAACAGAGAGGTCTTCAACACCAACAGGAGTAGCAGAGATGCTAATCTAGAGCGCTAGAGAAAAAAGGCTCAGGATGACAATGGGAAGATAGGTTAGTCAGGAGTCAGCACTACTACACGTTACCTGGAGCTATAGATTTCCAACAGGCATCAGCCCTAACCTCAGTCACTATAAAGGAACCTGAGGCACGTACACACCCGTGAATGCTTGCTATGAAAGACAGAGCAGAGGAGTTGGATGGGACAAGGTAAGGCCAGACTGGATGACAGTTCAGTGAAGTCACAGGTCTATCAGCAAACACCACAGATACCTTGAGATCACCAGCACCTAATAATACTGGCACTGACTGCATCATAATAGCACGATGTCACCGCACTGCTGCCCAGCACTAACGCATACAGTGTGACACAGAAGCAGAGCATGAGGCACAGAAGAGGCCTCATGGGATCACTATGGTTGAAGCTACCGGAGTACAGCTCAAATCCCTGAAGAGTTTTGCTGGGCAAGAAGCAAAAGGTTTGTCTGTTAAGTGATATACTTGAAAAATAAACCACCTATGTGCATCTGTTTAGGACACACTAAAAGCTTGTTGGTAGTGATTTATCACTGGAAGAGCGCTGTGAATACCATAAGAAAACAAAGAAGTTTTAATGTGAAAACACGATGAAAAAGTCACTTTAGAATTATTAAATACATATATATGTTGAGATGTAAGAGATGTTTAAAGCACAGAATTTATTATCACAGAACCCACTGAAATCAACTATATAAGCAGTATTGCTAAAAATACTGACGCTCTACTGAGCTAATGAGAGAAAAGTGGCTTTACACAGGATATTTTTCAATAAACAGAAAGACATTTTGAAAAATAAATGGGTGAGTCTGTGCTGGTTGCTTCTGCAGGAAGGCTGTTCCCAGCTGTCCAAAACCGAAGTATTAGCATAAGCCTCAAAGTCCAGTTCTAAGAGACACTATAGTAGAGAAATAGCCAGTTACTTCTGTAGCTATTTCTGTATCTTCCATATTCAAACCAGTTCATTCACACCCAGTTATTACTTTATTTTGTCAGACATTAAACAGAAGAGATAACAGTAATCGTACATATGCATGGCTACATACATACTATGTTCGTTTATTACACACAATCCTCATCTTTCCATTGAAACACAAAAGCTGATATGAGAGAAGAGAAAAATGAGAAAACAGAATAGGATAAAGTTAAAAACATTTAAGTTCAATTATTTTAAAAAGCATGAATATTCTTTAACTAAACCTAAAGCTTAAACATAACACAGCCTTAAAGAAGAAACACACAAGGCAGTAATAGGAACATAATTTTGTTAGCTGTACCAATAATCATCACTACGTTATCACAATAAATGCTGCGTGACTTAGCTTCTATTTCTTAATAAGCCATTTGGCCAACCAACCATCAAGAGACCAGTGGCATGGCACAGTACATCAATATTTGTGTTTCTAAATATTTTCTTTCACTGGATGTAATCCTTATTTTTCTACTGAGACAACTGGAAGGTATTTTCTGTATAAACATTCACGGAAAAAAAAAAAATTTAAATAGCAGCAACGTAACATTTAAGTTGAAAAAAGTCTGCTTCCAAACATTACCTTTTTCTGCTAGATTATTGCACACAAGTATTTGTGACTTTCTTGCCTCACCATTATTCCTATATTTTAAAGCTTTTCAATAGCTTGGATCATAAAGCCTCTTTTTCTCTTAGCAAGATACGCAATCCTTCCCTCAACAACCAGAAAAGATATGAATTGTGTCAGAGCCCCTGAGACATGAACTCCTTCACTTATGGTGCTTAAAAGGGTGAAAGAACCGATCTTGTGGGGAAAAGACAAAGACCAAGAAAGCCACACCTAACATGGCACTGAGGCTGTACTGTTCCCAGGCTACACGCAGCAACAAATTACTCTCTCAAAAGAAGAATGTAGGTCTTACATGAAGTGGAACAATTAATTTCACGCTTGTCAGCCCAGTCTCAATAGTGTGTTGATTTGAATCAGATATTTGTGGCGCATTACTGCATGCAGCGGACTGTCTTGATGCCTCCTGAGCAGACATATTGCAATGATGACTATCATTGTAAAACAATCCATCAATAAGAGTAATTACAGTATTGATCAAAATGGCTGGTTGTTCGTATCAGAATCAATTCTCAGGAGTTGCCAGAAACAAATATCTAATGGACTATTCCATCACTGCAGCAACTGAAACAGCTAATATTCTGGAAAGCTCTTAATAATTACTCATTGATTCTAGATTTCTGCTTCAGTAGTTAGCTATACCCTGCTTACTGTTGCTTGAAAGTCAGTCTTAGTGGTTGAAATAAGATTCCGATGCAAATTTATAAAGTGCTAGCATCTGCAAAAAAAAAAAAAAAATCAGAAACACCTCATATAATTTCACTGCATTCTGCTAATCAGAGGATCTAATTATATTTCTTATTACATTGTTTCTGGGTGAGAAACTTTATTCTGGATGCCGACAGCTCATTTTACAGTGGCTGCTCTTACAGTACTCTACAATAGGCAGGGTGGAATGCATTAAGGCTCAGATTGTAAACAATAGAAAGCTTAATACCATTAATGGGATATTTTCGTGTACATGTCACTCACTACATTACAGATCATGTTGAGACAGCATCAGCTCTTAATGCTGCACTATAAACCCTAGAAGATATCTTCATAAGATGTTCCTATTTCATTTTAGATTTGTCTGCTCTCACATCCAAACTGTCCTATTCGTTAACTGCAGCTAAGATTATATTAAAATGTGTTTGCATGCTGATATAATCTTAAATAGCCAATAAAAACATATTTAAATTAATAAACTAGCACATTACACAGGCATAGCAAGAGACAGTATTATACCGTTTCTAATAAACTACTTTTATATAACACATTAGCATTATCATCAATTGGAAATCACTAATATTTCCTCTGATGTTTGCTGAAGTAGTGTTAATTATACTCACTCTCTTTTGGTATTCATGTACCATCAATGTAATTAATTTGGAGCTTACTGAAGTGTGAAATGTTCTGCCTTATAATAGATTTCCCAGAACCTCAAACAGCAGTCGACCTTAAGCATTCCCATTTTGCTATGGCTAAATACAGAGGTTGAGTTCAATACTCCGGTATCCTCAATGGTAAAGCAGAAGCATAGGAAATAACAGAAATTTGAAAGCTGTTTTTTGAAAAATGTTTTGCTAACAAGGTTAGCATAAATGTCTTTCATGTGTTGAGATGCCCAAGGTGAGCTGAAACGCGTAAAGGCAACCAATGCAAACAGCATGGCTGAGCTCCGACTCCAGGGTGAAAAAGACTAGCATTGCTTCTATTTGTTTTTAATTGCACAGAGCATCTTTAGCAAATCATTAGAAGTCTTAGAACTAATAATATGGAACATTCTGAAGCACTGATGCTTAGGGCAAAATAAATGAAATTTTGCAAAGCGGGAAAGGTAAGGAACAATTATTGTCTCAGATAACAGCACCCATTTATTCTGTCATTAATGATAATAATAGAACTCCATGAATTTATATAAAACTTGTTTCACACCTCACTGAAGTCCAGAGGAATATTTTTTTCCTGGCATATTTTGGATTAGGCCTCATAACATAGAGCTCTCCATAAACACCAACACAGTGAGAACATTAGATATTTTAAATGTTTAGATATCTAAACATTTTTTTCCTCAATATAATTCTATTTATACACTCTAAACTGTGCTCCACTTAATTCCATGTTACTAATGTTGTCTTGGCTTTTTTTCCCTCAAAGGGATTACATTTCCACCTTAATGATATCATCAGAAAGTTAATCTATGTTCATGCAAGATGCTTTAATCATTTCCTGCATCTAACAGCTGGGAAAGTCTTTCAAATGCAATAGTAAAACAGTCTAGAAATCTTAGTGCAAGAGCCACCTGACACTGCTATTATCACAGTTTTGTTAATTTTAATCAGGAAAGAGCTATGATTATTCAAATACTACCAAACCAGTTCTGATAAATATCAACCTTTTAATAAGCACCGATATATTTTTAAACCTACAGCCACAAGGGTGAATAATCAGCAGTTCCTACTGTTTCCACTCATCTTGCATCCTTCAGAAAAGGAAAGCTTTGGAAAACATAACATTTAAAACTTACAAAACTAGCTTAAAAACATTCTACAGAAACCCTGAACACAAAACCAGACAAAACAGATGGCAGATCTTCTGCAGAGAACCAGTATTTTCTGCAACATTTGCCGAACAGATGCATCTATTCTGTGCGAAGGGCACAGAGCACAGCATAGTGTTGCAGGACTAGCTTTGAAAAGTCCAAACTCTAGATACAAGAATAAAAGCAGCCTTAAACATGTTTATTCTGTAAATACAGGTAAAAAATTATGACAGAATGCTTTCAAAATATGTCAGCAAAGAATCGCTGTGAGATAGCTATAAATTATAGGACACTAATTTACAGGAAAACTTCTGCAGACGCCAGTCTTCTCTAAACCAAATGCAATCACTGCATTCAGGATATGCATCCTTATGTCTTTTTAAATTATACTTTTAATGCATCATAATATTATATCTTTAAAAAAAAAAAACTTCCTTGAGCAAAAGCTATGCACAGCTGGTGAACGAACATGAGACAATCCTTGCCATCTCAAAACAGCTGACAGAGAAAAACCAACAACGCCCGAGGTGTCCACGTGCCGTCATTAGCACAGAATTAGTTCACTATTTCAGCAAATTATGCTTTGTAAAAAATACGTTTGCCAAAATGATATTGTTTGCTTGATATGCTCTAGAAAAAAAATAAAATAAAAAAGGCAACTTTTCTGCATTGTTTCTATTGCTATCATTTAAAAGTGCACATTAACAAACATAATAAAAAATGCTGACAGTGACATTTAGCGTTGATAATGACAGATAATGTTATTAAGCTAGGAGATGTACTTCTAGCATTTTGCAACTATCGCAGGTTGTTACTGTGATAAGCCACCTCCGCTAAGAAGCGGCACATGAAGTCAGTTTCACTGGAGCTGAAGCAGCTCTCTGCACCACAGCATGTCCCGTTTCTGGTCGTTTCAAAGGGCCAGAATTCTCTGGAGGTAATTAATGCCTAAGGACAAGTTCATAGCATTACTACCTTCCACTCAACTGCATTTCACAAGGGACTGTTTCAACCAAGCTTTGCAAACAGACTGTAAGCCACCTAAATATGTTTTCCTAAAAGTCGTTTTACTAACAGCAACCCCAAACACAGGCTAAGAGCCCCATGAAGCCTGGGTGCACCACGCAGTACTGATGCTTGGAGAAGCTCCCCCCCCACAGTCTGTGTGCTTCTACATTAACCTTGTTACAACCTGGAAAACATTTACGAGTTTTAGAATTTCTTGACAGATTATTATTCCAATTGTCTTGCTTCTCGAGATTTCATATTATAGATTCAGTCTCATGTTATCGATTCAGATAACAAAGAAAAATAATAATTTATCTTTTTTAAAAAAAAAATCTTTCCACATTTTGTTGCTTTACCCTTTGTTTAATTATACAGTTCCAGCAGAGACATGCACACCTACACTGACTGACATTTTGATTTTAATGCTGTCTAAACAACAGCTTATTAAACACATAAGAAAATCCACATCACTGCAGAAAAGAAGTGGCAGAAACCACTTGCTTCCTTGATGCTTGAAACGTACTACGAACTTTTGGCTTGGAATGAACAGATCTCGTCAATACAGCAGGAGAGCAGGAGTTAAAGCTGACAAGTCTCTGCTCAGCCACCGCATAAATAACCTCAAAAATTGAGAACCTTGCCAGCACAACTGCAAACACTGAGACCTGAGCGTCCACTTGGAAAACAAGAGGAAAATTACTCTGTTGTAAGATGAGTGCAAAATACCACTTACATGAGAACTAAGCGGAGGCAAAAGAAAAGGTTAAGCACTTGGCAGAGCAGATATGATGCTGTCATACCCAAGTGAAAATACCTTCCCTAGCCTGCCTCAGACATCCAGGAATGTAGGGCAATGACTAGAAGGATTCAGTGGATGAACAGTACTTCAAAGAAAGCGGGAAAAAAAATTGAATATTGATAACTTGCTGTCCAAATACCATCCAAATGCTAAGATGCAAAGCCACCAGCATCTTGCAGCACAGTCACCATCAAAGTCAGCAAATTATACTACATATAAAGAACAGGTATGTGCTTTTAAATATACATCAGTTATTGCATACAGCTCCATCCATCAAAAATGGTAAGGCCAAAGGCATAGCAGCACTCTGTGTAAGTAACCTCATATTCCATATTAATGTTAAAACCCTTTTTATGAAACCTGTGGAAACTACTTGGAACAAAAGAGTTGCTCTTGAAAGCTAACCACAACACGATGAGAAATCTTTGTCCACCAAAACATCTTTTACCATGACCATGCTGTTTCCAATTTTCTCCTTTTGGGAAAAGTAGAGAGACATGATGAGCCTGTAATTCACTGGGGATTCAGACTTGGCCAAGATCTGTAGTTCCTCTTGCTTTGACTTATAACACATAAAATTACAGTCCTCAGTAGAAAAAGTTTCCAGCATTTAACTGCTCTGCTATATAACCCTAAAGCCACATGAAGTCTTTATAATTTTTAATTTGAGATGCACAAAATTTAATTTTAAAATATGAATTTTGAATATTCGTATTAATTATTCACTTTTCCCTACATGCAATAAGCAGTCTACTTGTTTTTGTAATAAAAATTTTCAATACTTATTTTAAGAGAACGACAATTTATCTGAACAAATTCAAGCATAAATATGAGGCTGACATACATTGTATTAAGCTGCTCTAAGTGGGAAGAAAATTTAACTAAAATAAAATTAACATTCTAACATTCTAATTAACATTCTAACTAAAATAAGATTAACATTCAATTTGTCTTGATATTACACTCTGTCACATAAAATGTATTTTGCAATATGTATGTTGAACAATCAAAATTTTTGAAAGGAAAGGAATTACTAATTTTGTGAAACTGTATGCAATATTACTTACAAGAGAGAAGATTCATGCTTCTAGAATACAACAGGACTTGCTTAACTAAACGCCTAATTAGACACGCATGCAGATCTTAAGTCTTTTTAGTCGGTAAACTACTAAACCAATAGCAATTAAAATGAGACATTTAAGGTAACAGTAACAAGAATACTTACCGAGTTTCATTTATGCACCCGGTGCTATAATCTGGAAATAGAAATCTACTATTTATCTTCGACACAAAAAATGCCTATATGGATGAAGCAACTAATAATTGCTCAGCGATGCATAAAGTATGGCTCAACAACATATTTAATTGTGATTATATCTAAATGTTTGCAGACTGGACAAGGGAGAGACAGAATTAGACTAATTTATGACTAAATTTAACCTTCATCTGATGCAATTATTTTTTTTTCTGACATCAGAAAAAAATGGCCAACCTGGCCAACCTAGGCATCTCTAACCACCGTTCTGCAAACTGCAGCATGCCATGCATAAATAAAGCTTGGCACAAATTATTTTTTTTCCTTCCTTACCTGGGGCATTACGTTAAATAAGCTGTTCCATTATATTTAAGCCAACCTTTATAAAAGTATTTCCAATTCCAATTTATATCATGCATTACTACGAAGCGCACATCAATGCTGATTAAGTCAGCTAATTCAGAGAACATTGCTTCTTCTAAAGACACAAATGGTTTTGTCATCATCTTGTATTCAGACTCTTCTCAACCACGTTGCCAAGATACATTCGCACGTCATTTCAGCCACTAATAATTTTTCATTTACCAATCTGACAAGTAATAAAGTCACCTGTAAGCTTTAATACAGCAAGCCAGAGAAGCTATACTCACGAATATCTAATCCACTTTACACTTGCTTCTTGTTGGCCAGACAGCTGGTGTGCTGTGACCACCGCTTATTACACTTAACACAGCTATTCCACTCTTTCCTAGTGCACCTGCACTGCTGCAGTGTCCAGCTGTTCTTTCTCGTGTTACATTTAGACTGCAGACTTTTGGGGATAAAATTGTCTTTTCATTGCCCTAGGTAACTATACACAACTGAACTCCGAGATGCTCTAAAACAAACATGACAGAATAACAAAATATACACCACATGAAAAATTTACAATTTATGTTGTCTCTGATTTGTCATCAGTATTGTTACTCATACTGTGGAAGTTTTTACAAATAATGTTTTTCAATTCAGTGGTTAAATAAAAGACTTCATCTTGGGTCAAAGTGCGTTATCCCCTTCTTGCCCTTTCATTTTGAAAATAAAACAGAGATGTCAATTTTGAAACAGAAGCGTGGAAACACTTCAAAGGTTGGGTTTCTAATATGCTAAGTCACAAGGTTTTGACTTTTCCAAAACATTCTGGAAGTGACAGAATTAAATGCTTTGCATTTTTTATGGATGTCATCCCACTACAGTGTTAATAATCTCCTGAGTACAAAGATGAAACAATTTAAATCCAAGTCTACGTAAGAGAAGACAAACACGTATTTTTCAGTCTGCCTAAATAGAAAACCCTTGGGAGTTCCTACTAGAACTGCTCCTGTCTGCTGCAAAAGTTGCTGATATTCTCCAAGGACAAGCAAACTGTCTACAGCGTTGTGCTAGTTTTTTGCTGAGATACCAAACATCAATAATAAGGGAAGAGTCTCACTTCTCTTGCTTGGATTTGTCAGAAGCATTTTACTTTGTCACCTTGCCAAAGTTAACATTAGCACATGAAAACTCTAGATCTTGGCTAGAACCACCACCAGGACCACCACAGAGGGCTTGGAAACACCTGGCAGTGACCACTGCAGCTACAAGGACAGAGCCCCAAGGTAAGAGCCAGCCAGTGGAACCAGCACATGCCCACAGCAGCTTAATGCCCCTGATGGCATCCCCTGCCCATCTGTTGTTCTCAGCCAAGCACCTCCTCGAGCCAAAGGCTACCACACCATCAGTCCTAAAGACTAAGTGCTCACAGCCAGAAGTAGCCATTTAAATCCACACAAAGGATGCTTACAACTGGACATATGAAAATCTGTTTGAGGCTTTATCTTTAAAAATGAGCAAATGAAAACCCTCAGGGAAATAACAAATGAACAAGCCACATTTCAAAAAAAAAAAAAAAAGCAATTTAGCTGACAAACTTGAGCACTTGTGAACTAAGGAAAGCTTGATTTATAGTTGAAAAAGCATTTGTGCTTGCTTATGCAAACACTTTATGATGCAAGCTGTAAGTGTGCTGTTTCTTCATGAGATCAGTGACTTTGAGAGTATCCTGTGCACTGAATCTCACAAACTAAGGTTTCAGATGTACAATTTTGCAGTTGCAATGCTTTCTCTGCAAAATTATTACATTTAAGTGCCATTTTATTTCTATTCAATACTAATGGTTTGCATCAATGAAACATTTCTATGGATACAACATTTTAGAGCTCCAGACGTAGATCTGAATCATTAACAGAACGTCAGAAAACCAGACACTAATTCCAACAGCTGAAAATTACTGTAAATAAAAGCTAAAGCTCTGCCTTTGCATGCTTGGTTCACAGAAGATGCTTAATGTTTTGACTCTACCCACTCACATCAGCTTCCACAATTCAGCATAACTTTTACAGAAGGGACTTCTGTACGAAGGTAAATGGGTTAAAAATCTTCAGCCTTCGAAGACAATGCAACTAACCTGAGAAGGCAAAGATGACTGAAATGTGGCTTTGTGCTCTTCAAACCCAATGCTCAACCTACAATAGGTGATGACCTGGTTTCTGGATGCTGTCTCCCAGTTCTGTGAAATAGCTCTGCTCTGGTAGAACTGCAGAGGAGGCAATGTAAAATTTCATCCACTGGAAAAAGTCAGCCAAGTTACTTTGGCAATTATCAATGATCTCAATATACCTTTAAAAAATAATAATAAAAGAAAAACAGGAGGCTTCCAGATTTCCATTCCACTGAAAAAATGACACTCATCTACAGTGATTTTATTACTCAAACTAAAGCAAAAATCTCTGTGTTAATGAGATACATTTGGGAACTTGGGGTCAAACCCTATGATCGCTAACACAGTGAGAAGATACAAAACATCACAAAGCACTTGAGGGGACTTCCTCACAACATTAATTTTTAGCCTGGCAGAACAATACTCATTATAAGATCCCACAGATGAAAACTAATGTACTGTGAATTTTATACCACTTCATTATAATTCAAATGACTTTTTCTTCCTTCTTACATTTTCATTGTTTGATATACTAGAATACCTCTGCTCCTTTTATATAAAGCATAGGAATAATGTCAATGCTCATCAAATAATGTATTAAATAAGTAATATTCAACAACTACATATGGATGAGTATTATTCAAGTATGTTATGCTACAAAATTGTCATTTCGTATCAAAATATGACTTGTGTAGCAAGGCAAAGAAAAACTAAAAAGGCAAGGAATCTTTTGAGGGAGAAAAAAATCAAAACATATTAATCATTCTTGTACACTATTTTTAAAAATTGATATTTATGAAAAACCTTTCTAAAACTCTCTTTCCTACTCTTAACATTTATTTTCAAATCCTTATGTCTTACCTATGAAATAAGTACATTGACTATATCATCACAGTCTAGTTTGTTTTAAGCCACCAGTGAAAAATTAGCTCACCACCCAATGCATTTTACACAAATTCACAGACCATGGTACAGCACCTCTGGACACTTGGCAGTCCCTTATTGTCCTCCTTATTTTCACTGCAAAGGCTGTTTTGCTGCTTTTCAAAAAGCAGAAAGACCAAGTATTAGTGCCTTTTTGCTCAAGACATTCTTCAGTGTAGGCTGTAGTCTATCATAAAAATATTAAATTAATTGCTGTAACCATAAAATTAGGTTGACAAACTATTTTCCTGCGCTAAATTGCACAGTCTGAACAGTTCACTCCCAGCCTCTTGACATTTTATGTGAGCAATATAAAATGTACTGAATTTCTTCCAGCACTACTGAAAACAGAAGCGTCTCATTACAGGCCAAACAATTTCCGTATCACAACATGGAATGGGTGTTTTGTTTAATCTTCTGATGTACAATCCTTCAAACTCTATTGCTTCCCACTCTGGTACGCTTACTGGAAGCTCTGGGATTGTCTGTATAACAGCACTGGCTTTCATACCTCTTTAACTGTATAGGTTTTTTTTTTCCTTGCTTTTCAGAAAGTGTTTCTGAGCTATAAACACAAAACAAGTTTACAAAGGAAATGGAAAATAAAGTTTTACAGAACTTTGTGTTTGCTTTCACACTGATTTTTCTAAGTAGGTCTAAACCTTATAAATGACTACAGATCACCCAGACAATTTTCTTCCATCCTTGGAGTCTCCGGTGTGTGCTTACGAATCCGAGTCCCACTCTACGCCTGAAAATTTGTCTGGGCAAGGCAGGATCTGACTCTTGGTCAGCAGTCCAAGATTCAGCACTTGAAAATAATTCGCAATGCTTCCTCAAAGCACCTGCAGAGCACAGGAGACCTGCAGCTCGGCACTCCCCTTGCACATTCTGAGCTCGCCTCCAAGTTGTGGGCTCTAAATGCTCTCCACCTGCGGCACACCTCAGCACCACCCCCTCAACAGCTGGCACGTGCTCCTGTGGCAGGCAGTGCCGCTTCGCCAAGGCCGGCTCATTGACGAAAAGAGCAGCTGGGTCCGGGGGAAACAGAGAGAGACTGGGGAGGTGAAGGGAGAGAGGCTGCTCCTAAAGAGGCAGCGAGCGGCTGAGGGGAGGCCTGAGAGGGCCTCAAGGAGCCAGAGGCCTGCAGCACGAGCAGAGCTGCTGCTGGCAGGAGACCTCATCTGTGTTTTACAAATCCTTCAGTTAAGTCCCTACGGGGCAGTGAGAAGTCTGTGATTACGCTGTGAGAAGTCACGTCAGAGTCCCCTTGTAACTGAGGTGCAGGAAGTACCTCAGATCACTGGGCCCAGATAAGGGGCAAGAAGGACAGGCACTCTGCCAAGGAGCGGAGCCGCAGGAGCAGCTGGAGAGTGGGGCAGGGCCCCGGCAGAAGGAGCAGGCCCTCACACACCGACTGCAGGTGCTGACCTCCCCCACCCAGCCACATCCAGCTCATCCTAAGGGAGCTGGAAACGCGTTAGCCCTTACAAAGGGCACGGGCTGTGCTTCTTACTTAGCAGTTCTCAAGCTGTGTGGGAAATGACACATGCAGAAATGACACGCAGAGAAAAAGTTTAAGATTCACTGCCCTGGTGCCAAAGTGTCTGCCGGAGCAAGTTATATCAATGTGACAGTGCTCACGCCAGAAGGACATACTGCTTCAACACCTGCGTTGCCACAGCTTAGGCTGAAAGAGCTGAGAATAGGCACTTCAGAAAGTGTCACCTTCTATGCAGCACAACTTCTTTCCTTGGAACCTCATTTTCCTGCAAAAGCTTGATTTTTTTTTTCTCCAGTCTGATGGAAGTGTCTGCTACTGTCACACAGCTCTTTTAAATATGCCGACCATGTCATGAACCTTATTTGCATATTAATAGCTCTCTCTCAAGGGATTAATTGCCTTCCCAGTGGAATCGCACCACCAAACTTCTGCAGGGCTGTTCTGGGTCTGTGACAGGGGTGGCTACAGGCAGTTCAGCAGCTCAAGCCTACCATTTCTGAATTTTGGATTTCTCAGCACTTACCTTTCCGTGTTCTTAAATGCTTTTCAGTAATCATTGGCAGTATGAGATAGAGACAGACCTTTTAAACTGAGCTTACCCAGTTCAATACAGTTATTCAATTTATGATTTTTAAAGATTTTTAAAGATCAAATTAAATCATTTGATTATAGAATTCTACAGCGTGGATAATTTTCACATTAAAAAGTAATTGATACTGTTATAAATGTATAAAACTGGAAATTTGAGTACACTGACATTCTAGAACTCCTTCCTTTCAAAAAGAGAAGAAAAATACGATGCCAGGTTGTTCTCTCTCACAGGCTATTCTGAACTAACACACACTTAATGAGGCTACACATTTGTAGTCTCTCTTACGGCCACATAGGAGATTTTAAAGCAACTTCACAATATACCGTGACTGAAATTATCTAAATATGCAATAGAATCCATTTGTATCTGAATCCTGGCAACCATGGAACTCACTGCGTAAAATGAGAGACTACCTAGTGTACCTAGTGTTCATGTGAGGCGAGTTCATTAGCTAATATGACAGAGGCTACAGTGAATTTCTGATTTACTGCAGTGACCTGCAATACAAGAATCCGCTTAGCAGATTTCAGATTAAAAAAAAAAAAAAAAAAAAAAGACTCTTCCAGCAATAACCTATTTATGTTTCTTCTAAAAGGGATAAAGAGTGTAAGGGGAATAGACTAGAGCCTTGGTTTAGATTAGGCATTAAAACCTTTTCTATTTGAAGTGTTATAATAACCTTGTATTCATTCCAAGATTCTTGGGAAAATGTATATACTTCTCAGTTCACAATCTTTTTACAAAGTATTTTACTCACTTGCTCCTCCAGTTCATTCTTTCTGTGAGGAGGGAAAAAAAAAAAAAACAACACAATACCAGTCTAAACACTTCTCCAAATGCAGAGGAAGAATTTCTAGAATATTGTTTGTCACAGTTTGGAACACACTGTCACTGTGGAACACACACATTCATCTCAATGCTTTTTGGGCCCACGCAGATTAAAATAGCAGGAAGTTGTGGGCTTCTTGGTTTGATTTTGTGTCTGTGTGTTTTGGGTTTGTTTTGTTTTGTTTTTGAAGACACCACTGAAATTACTATATCCTTTTCTTGCACTGCTGTTTCAAGGCCTCCATCTCTGCTACTTAGGACATTTCTGCAGAAGCAGACAGTCTCAAAGCCCTCCGCTTTTGCTGTTGTGAAGTCACTAACTTTGATACACTTCAGAACAAAAACCTAATACCTTAATCAGCTAGCAATGAAAACCTAGTTGCAGTGGAGTTCGTATTTACCCTTGACAAAACAGGATAATAAAATATTTAAGTGTATCAGAGAAATAAGCATACATAGAAAACACTACTCAAGGCTGTAAACATAACTCCAGCATCCCCTTTACAACACAGAAATTACCATCTAGCCCAAGGGTGTCCTATACAGATGAAAGGCCAAAGACACTCAACATCTCAGCAAAAAAATGCTTATTTTTTCCATGTGGAAAAATCTCAAGTCACAGATCTTAAATATAATCCCCTTTGTGAGCAAAGAGGGTACAAAATCCTCCATTTGAACATTTGAACACAGGACAAGTCCATTTCAGAAAAGAACACTTATTTTTCCAGAAAAATCTCATCAAGTCACATATCTTAAATACAGTCCCCTCTGTGAGAGAGAAAAAAAAAAATCCTCCCTTTGAGCACAGGACAAGTCAACCGACGGAAATCTCTGCCCTTGCTGACCGCTCCTTGATCCTTTCTGCAAGCACCAGACATACTATGCTCCAAGCTCTTTCAGAAGATGCCATCTCTCCTCCTGTAGCATGCCAATATCACAAATGTTCTCACCAAGAACACCTGCCAGCGATGCACCCACAAATTAACTCCATTCAAGGACCACATGCTGCAGTGTCTGGACTCCAACTGCTACTTCCCAGTAACCTAAATAAAAATCCAACTCCTGCACTGACACTTCAGTGAGACCTAGTGCAATCAACACTTGCAAACTGAACCATCAGTTTACTTCATCACTTTACACTCAGCGCAGCTACAGTAAATTGAAATATGGGAGGTGCTGTTAACACTTATTCAATGGGATATAAATATTTAGACTTGACAACTGGACAGATTCAGGGCATTCACACCACCCCAGAACTGACTCTTACACAGTAAGCGGAATCTCTGAGTTTCACAGGAAGACGCAAGGCTCATTTTATCACCAGCTATTTGCAGAGGGCTGGTCTAAGATTTGAGGAAGATTTGTCCCCTCCCTGTTTGAAAAAGCAGAGTGTTTGATAGCCATTTTCCCTGCCCACTGCACGCAGTATCAATTGGTATTGCTTTCATGCTTTGTAGGATGTCTCAGGGTTATTTGGAAGGCACCTCAAAGTGATTTTATAGTTTAAGTCATTTTTTAAATCTGCATGAAATAAAAGAACAGAATTTATGTGGTCAAAAGGTATGAAACTTCACACAACACTAATTTTATGACCTTTAGACTTTCTGTGCATTAATTATTTGATTTCTCTTCATAATTGCAATACAAAGCTTTTGAACCTGGTTCTGGTCAAATATTTCATATTATTCCAGCTTTTGCTGTTGAGAATTACTTGTTTAAATTTAATTAAAAAAAAAAAAAAGCTATTTTCTTCCCTAAACAAACCCAGTAAAAAGGAATGCATTGAAGGAAAGGTATAAAACCAGGTGGGTTAGGCGACCTGGACATCATACCGAGAGCACACTTGTGCTCATACATGGATGTTGTCACAGAAAGTTTACACACTGAGATCAAACCTCATCACCAGGTCAGATGCATCTATGCCAAGTTTTCCAAGCTGGTCCACTGACAGATGGTTTCCTTGATGCAAGGAGCCTGGATGTGGTGCAGGCACCTTGGCTGAAAGGGGACTGCGAGCTCACACCTGATTATGGACATTAAATGAATCTAATTATTAAAGAAAGAACTGGGAAAAAGAAACATGTCATACTGAGAGACCCCTTCATTACGTGTGAGACTCGATGTAAAATGCTCCAAACAGGACTCAGTTTTGACATTTTAGCCCTTGAGAATTTTAGTATAGTGATGAATCTCAAAAATGTTATCTTAAAACAAAAAACCTCTACTGAAATTAGACAAAGATGCACAAAAGTAACTATAAAACATTATGAAAGATGACTTATTTACAGAAAAGTGTGTTCTGTAGCAGAAATATTGTGCTGGGATATATCCCTTCGTAGGAACATAAATAAATTGTATCAACGGAGTGTGAGCCAAATTCATACAATCCTTTTTGGCCTTACTACAGCAGCAGCTTTAGTGAGGACTCAGAAAGGCTTGAAGCCTCTGATCAAAAAAAGGATTATAAATCCGAATAAAATGGATTAAAGGAAACACTGCACATTGCTAAAAATACCAAGCATAATTTAAAAACTGTTCATATGTTACCATTCCATTACACTGATATTTCAGTTAAAAAAATAAAAAAAGAGCTGGGTTTCAATCTGAACATATCTTACAGACTTTGTAGTGCATCTTGTCCATCTTAACATCTTGCATGCCTCCATGCCGTTCATGTTTTCGCAGCAGCAGCTGCAGGTGGGCACATGGGGGCTACTGATCATTTACGGCAAGTTGAATGCTTTGGTGACAACAAGCCTGAGATGGATCTTCCTAACAAGATCCAGTTTATATACGCATTTTTCTTTCTTTTTTTCCTTTTGAATTTCCCTATTTAAATAGGAAACACAATTAACACAATTAATGAAGACTAAAGGCAATTCTGTACTAGGCTCACTTTGTTAAAACCAACACGTACTAGGAATGATCTTGGCTCTTGGTATTTATGTTGCTGGTCCTCATGATACTACCTGCATGCTTTCCACGTAAGATTTTCAGCCATACTGAACTTCTGAGTATTTGATACATCATCTTGGAGTGAGCCCTGTGCCTTATAGTAGGATTCTTTTTCCAGGGAATGTAGATTTCTGTGTTTAGGTTATTTCAGGATTTGCTTTATATTGTGATTGGTAAGGATTTACAGAATACAGATGCTTTTGTAAGAGCTGCTAATGCTTGTCACCAGCTTTTCTGGGAGCAAAACCAGAGCTTTATAGATTCTTACAGTGACTGCAGCCTCACAGTTACATCACTCGGCTCTTAATCCCTGCTTAGTCCCTAACCCTTTAAACATTTCTGCTTGGGCCAATGGGTCTGTTTATGTTCACAAAATTGTGAGTTTCCATGATTGTTTACAGAACAAATTTTAATACAAAGCAGTCCCAATTTTCCTCTCATTTAAAGCAGTGATGATTCAGAACAAGTCTGAAGATTTGCTTACACTAGAACTCTAGACACTAAATGTATCTAATCAAGATAGATGCAATTATTTCATTGACATACACTTTATACTCCAATATAGTCAAAAACAATTCAGCCCTGAAAAATAGCCAATGCTGGCTTTTTGTCACCCTGTGAAATACATTGAAATACATTGAAATAAGCTAAAAAGACAGCCATGAAACACCAACTTTGGATAGTTAAAGCCAGGCTACCCTCAGTTCTGCCAGGTTCTCAGGTTTCCATGAGAATGACCTCAGACATACAGCACCTCCACATCAGCATCCAAACACAAAATTCACTCAGGTGGCACTGCAAACAAGAAATTAGAGAGCTGAAGTGATGCTCAATCCCAGCTGGCCACTCAGTTCTCCACGGGGATGCCGGATGAGACATGCAAGTACCCTTCATCACCACTACTCATGTTCAGGATTTTAATATAGGCAGTCCATCATCAGGAGGATATTAAGTGTTACTCCCCTTCCTTATAAATTCTTGCAGGTGCTGCAATTTCTAAGAAAAGCATAGGGTAGGGGGGGCAATACATTTAGCAATCCCAGTTTAATCTAGCACTGCATGGAAGTCAAACCTTGTCGTCATTAGGAAGTCCTTCACCTGTCAATTTACTGCCAGCATTCCTATGTTTATAAATGAAATAATTCAGATCTTTTAGAATCTTTTAGAATTTCTCTATTTTCTATGCAACTACTAGATGAAGAATCAAAAGCAATTTTGAAATAGCCAAGCATCATCTTCATTGAGAAAGCAAATGGCTCACATTTTCAGTTTATTCATCAGAAAGGATTTTACCCATATTCTTCCAAATATTTCATTACAATCAGAATAGAATGTAAAAGAAAAAATATAGCCACAAATCCTAGAAACCTGTATTTTAAAAGGTAAAAATTTTGAATTGTTGTAATACATTATTACCAAAAGCATTTATGAAATATTGTTCATTCTCCATTATAATGTTTCAAATTAAAATCCAACTAATTAAACAGATGCAAATTAAAAAAAAAAAAAGAACATTCTGTAAAGATTTTAAATTTTCTGTGTTCTGAACAGAACTGGAATCATTGCTTTTTGAACTGAACGTGTTTCCTCACTTTATATATATTTTAAAAAAAAGGATGTACACTGCACGATGTACATTTGGTTCTCTTTATAGTCAAACTACCAGAATCAAAGCGTTTCCATTCTGCCCATGGTAGGAGCGACCTAATATGTTGGCTTTTAGAAAGCTGCTCAGCTTCTCAGATGTGGCCACCTGCATAAATCAGTGAAGATGACTTTGGTAGAAAGAGTAGGCACTACTTCATGTTAACTACAAACTCTGCTTGAATAACACTACTACGCTGATATGAGGTACATCAGTGTTTGTCTCAGAGTTAAACAGCGCCACATAACCGGTAGCACTTGTTTAAAATGGTGAGGCGTGGATTTAAGAACTTGGTAATGAACAAAACAAACATAACATTTCTCAGGCGCCTAGACGACCTCCAGCCAAAACGCCTTTCCCCCAGCTGCAGCGAAGGCCGAGGCCGGCCGCTCGGCCCCAGGGAAGCCGGGGCTCTGCAGCAGAGAAGCGGGGAGCTGATCGCTTCTTCGGGGAGCGCCCACAGGCGAGCCCCCCCCCCAGGAAAAGGGCTGTTATCGGCTGCAGGCAGGCTCTTATCAGCGCTTCCATTAAAGTGCCCTGCACTGCTTCCAGTGATAGAATTACCAGGAAGGAATTTTAAATGCATTATTGATTTACTGCTGGGGGGCAGGAGCCAACTTAACTCCTTGTGGTACTGCGTAAATACCATATGACTAACCCCTGATGATTTTCTTTTTAAGTTAAATGGTTGCATTTTCCTTGCTAGCCATTAATAGACCCTTTTCCAAACACACATCATGCTGGGTGCCCTCAAGATCTTTTTAGGTAAATGACAGCTGCGAGTGGTCAGCCTCTCAGAGGTGACCCTCAGCATCTCACTGCATGCACTTCCCGTTGTGCTTTTCTTGTTTGTTGGTTTGGCGTTGGTTTTAAACAGAAACATGAGTCTAACAAAAAAAAAAATAAGCCAGCAAAATATCACACTTCTGCAGACACTTCTGTTCTCAGTCACAAAAACCTCATTTGTCTCATTTCAAACAAACAGCATATGCAGTCGCAAACGTGCTTCTGTTAAAACAGGAATTAACCATGCACAATAAATTACTGTTTGTCTGAACCTGTAAATACTGATGGCTCTTTAGTTTACAAACCTTACTGTAATTATTACTTGGTGCTGTTTTAAATCACCATGCCCCTTGGGTCCATTACTTCACCATTTAGTTCAAAAATAATTTTCCAGATAAAGTACCTTCTAAACATTTTTGCTTTCCCTCTAGATAAATCATTACACTAATTGTTTATCACAAAACTGCAGGCTGTCAAAGGATTAGGAGAAAACAGAGGAGTTGTATTTAATTCTATTTGATAGAATTAAAAAGGAAGAAAAATGGAAAAAATCAAGACTACAGATTGCATACACCTTTTACAGAGTTAAGACTTGACAGCATCAAAATTTAAACAGAATAGAGGCACTTCCTAACATTATTTACTTGACAAAATCTATTAAGCGAAGTGTGAAATGTAACTAATTCCCTTAAAATACAGTACAGTTACAAGAACAACATGTGGTCAGAATATTTTACTTATAACAGCAGATTTCTTTTTTTTTTTTCCTGCAACTAACTGCAGACAGAAGATATAGAAATCACTTGAATTCATAACTTTTATAAAGCTATTGATGAAATTATAACCACAGTGACTTTTGCCGATCAGGAAGCACAAAACTCTCTCAATTATTCCAATTTCCAGAGGAGAAGCAAAGGCCACTAAGTTAATAATGCTCCCCCCCACCCACCACCAGTTGTTTTTTCTTTTTTCCCAGTAAATTAAGCAGAACTAACATGAAATTCAGAGAAACTTTTGGCATTGGTATTCCACAGCTTTTTTTTTTTTTTTTTTTAATAAACACTATAGTAACATGCACACGCTTCAAAGGTCATCACTGAAAATTCATAAAGCTAACACCTACATCACTACCCCACCCTATCCCCACCAGAAAAAAAATTATGCATGCTTTGAACAAAGAGCTGTAAGAACTGCACGCGCAGGAGGAGTGCCTTGTTAGGAAGAAGACCACCAGTGTCTTCTACAGCACTGCTCCACTTCTCTCCTGTAAGCAAGCTCCAAAGATGGGCTTAAACACAGTGCCACAAAAACCAACGGCTGGCACAAAATCTTTACACTTTGATATCTAGACAAGTAGCATAAGTGACGGAGAGAGGCCATCTCACCATCTGAAACTGAAATCCAGAGCACCACCCATTAAATGGTTGCCTTTTTATACTAACGCTGATTACCAGCTCACTGGCACCAACTTTTTACCCTGGCTGGCTGAATTTGCTTTTCGGGATAGACACAGAACACTTCCTATAGTCTAGCAGATATTTGGTTTTCTATTGTGCATTAGTTCAGGTTTCATAACTAGTCTTTAAAATCACATCTGCGATCTAAGGAAGCCAAGTTCCTGCAGTTATGAAAAGATTACAGGGAGGTGAAAAAAATGAATATGCCAAGTGATGTGAATATGCATGGACAAATATTATCTGTTCTTCTTGTTTTCTTTTGGTAAATGGGTAGAGGAGAAACATAAATCATTGCCCAGTGTGCATTCAACTAGCTCCTCTTGATTCCTATTTCAATTATTAGAACAACACCAGACAAGTGTGCATAAAGAAATTAGGTAATTATACACCAACCCCTAGCATGTCTGATTCCTTTAACTCACCAGTTTGAAGGGCAAAAAGACAGACTTTGGACCTATATAGAAATTTATCTTGAAAATTGAATTAACTCAAATTAATGCTGCTCTTTTCCATTTTTCCCTGCAGACTTCAGTGCATTTAGTCCTCTGCTGCTGTAATTGAATGAAATGCACAGATTAACATTGTTTACAGAACTTCTCCTGAAATAAATATGTAGCTTTGATCTGGACCTGAAATGTTTATTTACCTTTTACAGAATTTAAAAAAAAAAAATAGCCAGAAAAAAAAGTTAGTTCTCATAATGTTTTATAAATATGGAAAAATGAAATGCTCCCAAGACAACTTGTCAAAAAAAAATATGCACCCTTTTTTTCTTTTTTTCCCAACATTTGCTTTTCCGTGCTAAATTCAGGAAAGAGAAGGGGGGAAGTTAGTGAATGAAAGAAGAAACAGTAATAGCCTTCCAGAATAGCCTACCTAAGAATAAAGTTGTCTTACGATTGATTTGGCAATAAAGACATCATAAGTACCTTTGGCAGAAGTGCATTATCCTTAAAAATTTCTAACCTGACTTTTTCCACCTTCCACCAAATCACATGGGTTTCTTTTCAGATGTCAGTCAGAAATGTGGAGAATGTGAACTGGACCAATGTTGCAAAACACGTCTTAAACACACTTACAGCATTCTACTCTAACCAAGTAAAAAATACTGATAAAATTAAAAACAAACATGAATGGTTGTGTAGAGCTTTAAAGATGCTTCAGCTGGAATAAATAAAGGGGTATTCTGTCAATGAAAAATGCACAATGAGACTTGGACACATTATCACCATCATAGCTTCAAAACTGGTGCAGAAGTACTCTTACAGCAGTGGAAATAAATTTTGCATGCTAAATAAAAACTGACAAAAGATGTATATGCCCACATTGTCAGCATGTTCCTTGCTGCCAAAAGCCAGTCTGCTGTCAAATAGATTATGTTCATTTGGCCTTTGGGAATAGTGGCATCTTAGAATTTCAATTTCAAAATATAATTAGGAAAAAAAAAAAGAAAAGAAACATTAACACGGCTGGAGGAATACCTTGTATAGAATACTTAATTCAGGATCAGAATTTTTCTTTGGTATTTTACTGGAAACCAATGAAGCAGCTAGAGACTGGGACATACAAAATGCTATGCCAATACTGCACAGACTGGTTTTCCACCAAAACCCAAGTATTTCAATGGAAATGAGGGCAAATACCCTGCAAGCCAGGTACAAGGTAGAGTACAAGGTCCAGCCACAAACCCACTCAGTGAAGAATAGCAATACATACTTGGCAAAGGTTTCCACTCATACATTGTGGAAATATTAGAAAGTATCATGATTCAAGAAAAGATTTTTTTCCATACAGCACTGCTTTTCAGCTTTGTTTTTCCACATAGGCAATGACAAGACCTTGAGGAAGGCTAATAACGCACTAATCTTTTGCATCGGAAAGCAGAGATAAACGTTGAAACATTTAAAAAAACAGATAACTGTAAGTGAATAACAGATTCACTTAACCAAACATTTTATTTCCTGTATCTTGAATAATTAACAAAAAAAAAGTGTTTACCAACAATTATATAACAGCTTTTATAGTAACAAGGAAGAGAAAAACATTTAGCACTGACTCTCATAAATAATTCAAGAGGTCTAATTTACCATAATCATGTCTGGCATTTATCTTCAGTAAATAATGTATTAGGCATATACTGTGCATTATTTCCTACAGTAACTACTAGAGAGCATTAGGAACAAACCCATCTGTGTTTAGCATTCTGTAAATCAGGCCAGCTCTTGCATGCATAAAATGATTGCTGATGAAGCCATTTACCTACGCAATGGATAGAAATGACATCTTTTAATGTAAAATTAAATAAAAATTGTAGAAACTGCAACACAGATGAGTTTTTTTGTATACCATAAATATTCATAACTTCCAAACTGACAAAGCGCACCTCAGAAACCATAGGAACCACTCTAGGAAAAGAGTTGGGTCTTCCACATTCACTGTGCCACTGACAGGTTAATTTGCATAAGAGCAAATTAAAATCTCAAAAGCCCTGTCTTTGCTAGCATTTTCAAGAAATCACCCACCATCACATGAAAACCTCTGCAGCTACCCTGGCATAGCCGAAGTGTGAGTTGTAGTGTAGCCCACACCCAGGGTGGGTTGGCTCCTAACGTTTCATTAAAAGTGCCCTCATCCCAGCTATTTTTACCTCGATTAGCAATTCCTAATTCCTAATAAATTGTAGCATAAACATAGTGAAGACCAGGCTGTAGTGTTTCTTGTTTGTTTTTAGGATTTCATACTTTTACTTGTTAAATCTTCAGTTTAATCTGTTGAAATTTACATTTTCAAAAAAATTTTTTTTTTAATTTATCACATCTCTAGAGTATTCAATGCACACGTAAAATGAGGTTTACATTTGTTAGAAGCTCACTTCCCTGTTTTATTTTTTTTCCATTTTGCGCAGTGTTTGACATATTCAAAATATGACAACTTCTGAAACTCCATGCACTTTCTCTCTTCATATGATTGTGTTGTACACGCCTAGGACTTCGTAATACAGTTTTCACATTCCAAAATATGTGCTTAAGTATAAAATTTTATATGAACGATTTAAATGAAATCAATAGAGTACTTTCTCACATAATTTATCTTCCTGGTTTCCTCAGTTTAAGTGGTCTAATGAAAGTTCATGCAACTTCACAAGCACTATCTTTGGTGTTTTTTTTTCTGGGACTCCAAGAAGCCTATGTGAACCATGCCATGGAGTATAGTCAGCAGAATGTTCCTTATTTTTAAAGCAAACTTGGGTTAATTTGCTTATATTCGCTTTATTCTAAGTGCTTCTATGATTACCAGAGACATGTTTGTCCACTCAACTCCTATGTTCAGGATTTAGTTGAAAGGTGTCTCACTAATGTCTCACTAATGTCTCACTAATTGTAACATATTCTCATACAATCCCTTTGTTGGTCCTATCACCTGAATAGCAGTACTTTGTCATTCCTTACGTGATCCCCTATAAAACGAACCAGCTTATGATCTTGAATTACATGAAAGACATTCCAGAGAATAGAAAATGTAGAAATAGTTCAAGAACTGCTGTTTCTTTCACATCATTTTACTTGACTAGACCACTGAAATTCATTTAAAAGTCAGTACAAATTGGCAGAATAACTTTTTCTTTTGCTTTTGTACAGGAACATATATTGAGAGACCAAGAAAAGGTTAAGTACATGTGGTTTCCAACTGCGTCTCAGTTTCTTCAAACTGTAGGTGGAAACAAGCCATTTTAACATGACTTACACTGAAATAACAACATGCTAGAACACTGCTCAGCTCACCACTTAATGAAACACACGAGCAACCCAACAAAAAGGAAAGCCTCGGTTACATCTCAGCAGGATGGAGAAGGCCTTCATTGACTCAGCCTGGGCAAATTACAAAAAGGATGCATGAAAGAAGACAGCCTGTTATCCTGACAATCTCTACCTTTTCTGCTGCTTAATATTAAAATTTGAAGCTGTCTTTTTGATCAAGGTAGTCAAGTTTTGTAAGACCAAAACCAGTATATGTTCAGTGGGCCAAAACACCAGATCAATGACAGCTGGATTCAAAGTAGGTTAAATAAAAACATCAGAACGTTGGAATACAACAGCCATTGAACAGATGCATACTGAATGAAGCATTCCACTGAAAGGAAAATCACTGTTTTAATCAGGAAGAAACTTAAATTACACTTGCTTACTGATTTTTTTTAGGTCTCCATAAAGAAATCACAGAAGTATATTTTAAAGAGAAAAATACATCAATAGAATAAGTAGAGCAAATTAGATGAACCTTCTGCATCTGGACTGGAATCACATCTGCATTAAATCCTGTGCTGGGAGAGATGCACCCTCATTATGAAAGAAGGGCCCTTGAGAACAGAGAAACATATAAATACATGTGCTCCAAAGACTCAGAGAGCACAAAGCAGAAAGGTAATTTACAGAGATATTATGAAGGCAATACAGTTTGGATGACGCTATATAATTTAATCACTCATAATCCCATAACAAGGCTTCCATCAAGAGATCTTTCAGTCATGAATCTCAACCAGCACAAAAATCCCAATTAGTTGCAGGCAGTTTCTTAATCCTTACTTGTTTAATTTCCCTTTAATTGTCAATTGTGATTTGGAAGCTACCATGTGAAGCTCAAACAGTAAATGTTAATAGTGCAGAAAATACTTACTGTAATATATATGTATTTCATCTGAAGCTATTAATATATGAATCTTGAATAAAAATGCAAACATAAATCGCTACATGCAAAACAGAATATAGATTGCATTTGTTCAGCATGGCATTTTATAACGTCAAAGACCTATCTCCAGCTTCAGACTGCTGATCAAAAAAAGAATCACTTTAATGGTAGAAATGCCTACTACCAATTTGTGAAGTCCAGATAAAACCTAATTTCATAATCCATGAAGAAAAGGGAAAACATAGCAGGATCCTAACAACAGGAAATTACACCATCAGGATGAATGTCAGGCACTAAATAAGCATCTCCATGAAAACTTCATGCTGTAGACTGCTGATGTCTCTGAACTACTGCCATATTCTTGAACAGAAAGACAAAGGCCAAATATTCTGATATCTAAACAGACCATAAAGGAATTAGCAGTTAGAAGGTCCTTCACTAATCAACCTTCCACCACTGTGAAATTCTGTCAATAAGACCCAGCTAGCACATAAATGGTACTAAAACCTCTGAAAGTTAGGAATAGTAGGATATGGGATTGACCATGAACATGGATTCACATCCATAAGGCTAGTGAGGTCAGCCTTCGGTAGCACTGTTGTGGTGGACAAAAAAAGAAGGGAGGAAAGGGAAGAGTCCAGCAACAAATCCAAGCTTTCTGCTTGGAAGGTTTTAACTGTCGCTGAACTTGTATATATGCTTGTGAGTTCCAAAGCTCCATTTTGTCACATGTTAAACAGAGGTTACCAAAGCCAGGAAACATTCACACAGGAAAACCAGGAAGTGAATGACTCAACGTTACACAGAAAAATTAGAATGAACCCACATTTAATATCTGCTTTTCCACAAAGCATACATACAAAAAAAAAGGAAAAAATCATGAAAAAGCACATCATTCTGAATATATTACACTGTTGTTCTTGATAGCGTTATACAAACAGAAATAGATATTAATTTCAAGAGTAAAGTAGCCAATAACAACTGGAATTAGCCTTACATAACTATTTCTGAACACCTCATGTTTTGCTCTACAGCAAAAATACGGTTTCTGTATTAGATTAATACAAAAGCATAGAATAATAATCAAGTGATCTGGGGATGTATCGGGGTAGATACTTTTCATAAAAAGAGAGTAGCCATCATGAAAGGATTTGGAATCTACAAGGTACAAGGGCCAAAACCATCTTTAAACCATCAAAACTAGTTAGTTATCCTTATAAAACTGTCTTTAAATACTCTAGTTAGGTTATACAACAGATGCATGTTAGGTCATTTTTGGAATCTTATGATTACACATTATTTTTAAATTCTTATTGTTGTATCAATCCTTATCCTTTATCACATGACAAACATACCTATTCATGCAACACTGACACCTCTAATATATCCTATGTACCTTCATGCTTGCAGAAACAGAAAATTAGAAGTCTATAAACCTGCGCGGAGACACCAAATAAAGACTCAGAGCAGTTGATCTTCCTTCAAATTCTTATTTTGGCAGGCAGATCAGTAGATTTAGGAGTGCAATCTTCAAAGACTTTGGGATTTTTCTTTTCCAATCACAGTATGTAAACCAAATCACTTAATTGCTAATCCACATACAGCACCTGCTTCCTCCAAATTCCAGGTACTTGCTCCCAGTTTGACTCATCTATTTCCATCTTTTCTTGATAGGAACGTGCCCCCAAAATGGTCTCTGCCAGGGTGGTTACCAATGCTTGTACAGAAGTTACTGTACTGTAGTGAAAATTGATTTTAAAAGATAATGCAAACCAAAAAACTAGAAGCATGACTCACATTCACCTATTGTAATATGCTCCACATCAGGATTAAGCTATACAGCTAGCATGAAATACGAGTATACCTCGAGTATACCATACAGACTATTAATTCAAAACCAGAATAGGATGCTGTATTAAGACTTTTCTTTTTTCTTTTTTAAGGGAAAATAGTCATTTCTATTAAGTTTTTAGGGAAAAAAAATATTTTGAAAATCCTTGTAATTGAAAGAAAAAACTATGCCTGTTTTGTTATTTCGAAAGCCTGTCTTCAGATATTTAAAAAATAAAAGTAGAGTGCAGGAAACACAATTGATTCAAAAGCACGAACTAACAATATTCATTTATGCAAAACAGCTACATTAAAGGAGAGAGTGAAGTCACTAATTTAAACGCTGAGAACAGTTTCAGACAAGGCAATAGCAACAGAAAACATTTGAACAAAACATTCTAAAATTTGAGTTGTGAGACCATATGTCCTGAAGACTGGAGAAAAAACCCTCAAGCTTCATCTTTTACTTCATCTTTGTAACATTCTAAGACATTGATTGCAGTGCTGTTTTTCAGCATCATACACATGCCACACCTTGCCAAAATGTAGCTCACAGATGTTTAATCTCCTTCAGCAAGACATACGCATCTTGAAAACTGCACTGCCATTCGAAGGTCAGGCAACATTCATAACTGATCTCTGAAGTTATTTTCTAAACTAACATTTACAGCGCCATAACCTGCCCATTTGATGTCCCATGTATATCTTGGGCACCCAGCCACATTTGTCAATCTGTCTTCAGCCACGTTAAAACAAACATTACTATCAGAATTAGAACTGAGACAGAAGTGTTCTCTATCTGCCAAAATATCAAAATAATTTGAGTACTCCTTTGCAAATACAGTTGGAAAGCAGTGAATGCAAAACATTACACAAAAACTGGATTGAAGTATGATGATCTTTGTGGAACACATGGTGACCAATTGCATGCAGATAAGCACAGACGCTTTGAAGAAAATGCAAGTATCTTAAAGGTTTAATCTCAAGTTTATCACATATTTATCTTTACCTTTTATTATTTCTCTGTGAGCTACCCACTAATTTTTGTCTTAAATTATGATCTTGCAATACAAACAGTAAGAGTCGGACAGGAGTAGGAAGAAAAGAGTGGGACATCTTACCTGACAATGAATAAAAGGAATTCTTAAAACAAGAACGAAACTATAAGTATGTAAGTAAATACCTACAACCAATGAACTGATATCATCTCCCTTAACCCTATTAACAACCTCACACATAAAATGTACACATAATCATGCTTAGGGAAGTGGTTCAGACACCATCCCCGGAGGTCTTTAAAAGAGCTTAAAAGAGCTTTAAAAGAGCTTAGTGATATGGTTTAGTGGAGGACTTCTTAGTGTTAGGGCAGAGGTTGGACTAGATGATCTTGGAGGTCTCTTCCAACCTAGATGATTCTATGATTCTGTGATATTTCTTATGACTTAAGGGGAGGAAAATCTATAGAAATTATTACTATATTAAAATAAACCTCCTGTTTATTCATCACGTTAATTATTGTTTCCTGACTTCAGCTTAAAATATTCACCATTGTATAACAATGGCTGGTCATAAAGAAATATGGTCTTACACAACTAATACAGAAAGAGAAGTTAACACATGAATAGAAAATGAGTTTTGGAACAAAAAAGTAGCATAAATGCATAAGACCACAGTTATAACCTCACGATGTGCCTCCATGCATCTGCAGAGGATGGTGAAAATTAAGCATGTTAACAACTCAGTCAGTAAAATACCTTCTTCATGTAACCAGAACTCATCATCATTCAAACAGCTCTGCAGATTGGCACTGCAAAAGAGACTATATGTTCTAAATTAGATTGTTTGATTGTTCTTTTTATTATGAAATCCGGTTTTATCCTTTTCCTATATAATAACAAGTTTTGACAAATATTGTCACCATTTATTATGCACGTGAACAATAAAAATCTGCCTTTTTAGCAAGACAGAGTAGTAAATGAAATTACAGAACTGATGCTGCAGTTCTTTCTTGATATTTTGCACTAAATGAAAGCCTCACACATTCTGCTTTTTTTTCTTTTAAGGAGATAACATTTAAATCAGACTTAACAAATCCAGTTGGTGCAAAAAATATGCTTAAAACTAGTGATGTTTGCATAAGAAGGGGAGCAACGAGGATTCAAGAGTAACGTGCTATTCATCATCTCAAAGACGGGATTTCAAGGAGAGCAATGTATGAATTAAATGTTTAAGTAAGATGCAGATACATACAGTTTTGGGTTGGAACATAAATTATACTCATTGTAAGTTTGATAAGCTAAGTTTTCTGAAATATTTGATAGTAAATTAGCTTTAATAAATGCTGTGTTACAACACTGAACTCCTAGAGTTTCCATAACAGAACAGCATGTGCCAAATTTTCTTATTCATCATAGCAAATCTCAAGCTGTTTGATGCCTTTTTAAAGGCTCATTTTCTGGAAGAAAAGTTGTTGCACATATATACACACTTTTCAATTAGAACTCGATCTATACCAATTTCATGATTATAGAGGAAATCCTGAAAATTGTTCAACCTCAAGATTAAAAACCAGAGAGTGAGAAGATGCAACATCCTGGCTCCACCTTCAGTACTCAAGTCTCTCTTGTTTAAGGGGATCATCTCACACTTTTTGATTGCATAAGACTGGAAACATTAGGCAGGACGGATGCATTTCCTGATTGCTTGCTTGAGAGGCCAGAGGTAGACCCCAGAGGTAGACCCAGTGGGTAGGACAGCAAGACTAGTCATACAAGCAGGGCACTCAACTAAACTCAGCTTTGCCTTTCTCACTGTGTATTTTGAAGCTTCAGTTCCTCATGCTGCTTTTTCAGAAAAAATGCTTCTCTTCTGAGCACACCATTCATGTCAGCCTCCAGAGTGCCCATTCTGCCACAATTTGATTCCAGATAAGCAAAGCCATTAGATAACTAATGAGCAGAGCACATTGATATCTTGAGTTCAGCAGTTACGTCCCAGAAGAGAGGATTGCCCAGAAATGTTGTCTGATTATGTACCAATGTTTGTTAGAACTATAAACTGCCCTCCATATACTTTAAATCATAAAAAATCAAATTTTATATTATGAAAACTGAGCAACTGTGAAAATCAGAGGTTTGCTATTGGTAGTTTCAGTTGTTTCTTCACATTCTCATTGTAGATTCAAAAACATCCTATTCCATGCTATTTCACTTGTATTTAAACTTAAAGCAATATTGTTTTTATGCATGATAAACTGCGTTTGGACTCAAGATGCAGGAAGATTTCATTTTTAAGTCACCATTTCATTTTATGATTATATAAAAGTAATCTCCAGTTACAATAAGCAATCGAGAGTAACACAAGAAAAGAAAATAAATCCTAAAAACCCTTCAGGATTTAAGTGATAATTTGAATGATAACTCTTCTCTTTCTTTGGCAATTTTATCACCATATGGTGTTTTTAAAATACCTATTTCACTTGAGAATACCCTGTTAAATACACCACTAATTCATTTAGCAATTCACAAAAAGGCACAGTAAAGAATATATCCTAGTCTGCAATTTTCCCCCAAAAGCAAGAATAAATGCAGTTGAGGCTAGAACAGATGCTGTGGTCTAGTCTCATTCAGTGCAGCTGTAATTATATAATTTTAGCAATTAATTCTGACTGGGGCTTTGCTCATCTCTGGCTGAATGCTCTGTGGTTGATTGTTCAGAAAGTGGCCTCATGTGACTGGCTTCCTCTCTGCAGAGACATTCAGATGGCAATATTTGCTTTCAGCAGGCTGAAAAAGGACAAGAAATCCTGAAAACTCTTTAGGATTCAAATGATAATTTGAAAAGCACAGGCAGAGCAGCAGAAAGGGTTTCTACTCAAATCCTGTTAAAAAATTGAGAATGCTTGAGCATAGTTCTGTGTATATCAGGCCAAAATTGAACTCTCTATTTCTGCCACAGCTCAGAGTTATTTGTGAAAATATTTGAGAAGGATGAGCAGCCAAATCAAAGCGAGTTTAAACATCAATATTTGGTTTACAGCACTGGCCATCCAAATACCTATATTTGCATAATATTCAAAATATCAGAAGTGAATAAGAATTAATTCAAAGAGAAATTAATACAAGAAAAATGCTTTCAAAAGCTACTGTTGGAATAAAAGACATGGTTAAAATGCATATTTTTGAGCTTAATAATTCAAGCAGATCTGTTAAGTGATCTAAACCGTTTTGTGCCATTCCTGCTTGAGAGGGAAGTGTCTCATTTCCACAGATATTAATGATTTAACAGCTTTTTCTGAAAAGTCTGGAATTTACCTGAATATTGTTTTTAGTCTGAACTAGAAAGTACACTTTTTTTTTATACATTCTTTAGACAATAGACTGCCTTGCAGTGGTGCTACACAGTAACAAAGCACTCAGATCCACTGCCTCTACAGTTCTTTTTACTTGTGTCAAATGCATTGAGCTACTCAGAAAGTGGCTCACTTTCATAAAGAAGGCTCCAGAAATCACGGGAAAAATAAGACAGGAAAAGTATCTGCCACAGAACTATTTACAGAATATTTCGGTTAACTGAAAAACAGTAAGCCACTGTGGTTCCTACCACACAAGAGAAGAGTTTGATACGATTTCATATTGTAAAGTTTCATTAAATAGATCTGCAAAGATTTACTTGTTAGCTAGAACATATAATAATTATATATTACATCCAATTCTTGTCATTTGGGAATGTATTTTTTTTCATGCTGAAAGTATATGAGAAATTTTCCAACTATAAAAACAAACCATTTTAAGAACACTAGAAAACTCTTGAAATGTAAGATTCAAAGTCAAAGACAACAGTGAAAGACAAAGTGGGTATTATGCATGTGTTCACAGAGCACGCATAGCAAGAAAATTTCAAATCCATCACACTTTCCATTAAAGTGTTTTTAAGTTAACCTGGCAACGCTCGATTCTAGTTGTCATCCCATCAAAAGAGCCTTTAAGGTTATGAAGCTGACAAAGTATATATGAATGTGAACAGTCACATTTCTTCCCCACAGAGGTTTAAGTTCACAGTCCCCGTCTACGTTAACTATGGTTATAATGATTAATAGCACCACAATAATTGGTGTCCAGTGCCCATTCATCATAGGGGATCCATTTCTTCATGGAGTTCCTCTTTATGTAATAAATACAGGACTTTCAGATTGTACCTGACAGCTTGATTAATGATGCTACAGTTAGTTTCTCACACAATAAGCATGGCATAAGTATTCTAAGTGTCAGTTGTTGGGCCCAGATTCAAGTTGATTTACTACTACTCTCCACTAACAAACTATACAGGAGGTAAAAAAAAAAAAAAAAAAAGTATGTAGTGTGAAGTGTTTTTTTTTTTTTTAAATTAATTTTAGCTGTAGACAGCTCTGCTATTTTAGCTAGAAGTTGGAAGAAAAATGTGAAGAAGCTACTGATAGCTAATCAGGAAAACAGCATGACTTTTAGTAGTCTATTTAGAGCAACAGACTGCAAATTACTTTAATGATGTATCAAAGACTCACCATGTCAGCTTGTATTTCTAATTTATATATTTTTAAACAAAAAAAATGATTGCAGCAATACATAGCAAGGAGCTGCTGTACAATACACAAGAAGTAACACTCAGATGTGGAATTCTCCATTCAGGCTGCACATCCCAGTGCATCGACATACACAACACCTGAGCAGTGCTGGTTTCCTATCCAGGTTCATTGTAGGAGGAGGTTCTTGCAGATGGAGTTTCAGCTCTAAATGAATATTAAGTTTTGTCGGTGAAACAAACTCTTACAGGTGTCTTCAAGTATTTTTTTCAGCTGTCAGTTGATTTTTCTATAGCTAAGTAATTTTAATTGATCTTCCCAAAAAGTTAGACTAAAATTATTATCAAGGAATTTAAAATTAATTGAACTAACACATATAATCCACAAAGGCATGGTAAATTATTTCAAGAAACAGCAGTAAAAATAGTTTAGTACAGTTTATAGTAAAAAGGCAATACCCATTTTATTTTCTTCCTTTAATGCACGTGCAAGATGCCATGCACGTGAAGAGATAAGCAATGCAAATACATCATTCCTCTAACTCAGTGTGAATCGATCAAAGACCACTCATACCAGTATGTAACCAAAACTTAATACAATGCTTAAATCGTACTCTCTCCACGCAGCAAGCTAACATGCAAACACTGTAATGAAGGGCAAACAGTCAAGAAACAAATCCGAGATACAGCGACATGCTGTGGATTTGTTTCTGTTCAGCATAGGAAGTTGCACCTGGGCTCCCATATTGCTCATTGCCGTGAAACAATCACAAATTACATTCTCATCCAGAGTCAGCATTAAATGAAGTACCTGGCTTGGTACAGCCAACAAATAATCATTATGAACGTAAGAATAGCCATACCAGATGAACACAGTAATCACCCATACAGCATCCTGCAGGAGATGCACAAACAGACTATAAAAAGGAGTCAAAAGGAATCAAGTATATATTTATATATTCCCCCAATATATTCTGCTAGGCAGCAGGAATCTGATTTATGAACTTCAAGAAAATAGTAGCATTTGCTTAATATTTAATACTCTTTGATAGACTTTTCTTGTGTGCATTTACCTAATTGCTTTTTGAACTTATGCTTTAGCATCAGTAATACCCCACGACAAGGAACTGCATAGATTAATTTTGTCTAATGAAAACATCTTTGAACTGAATTTCATTCAAAGTTCTTCAATTACTCTGGTAAGAAAAACAGTGAATAATTTCTTCATCACTTTCCTTGACAGTGATTTTATACAGCTCTCAAGCCACCCTTCCCTCCCTTTTCATCTCTATTGTATGCTAGTTATGCCTGTCTTAGCTCTCCCCCAAAAAGGTGTCCCATTCCTCTCAGCAGATTACACATTTGCCTCTCTAACTTTTCTCATTCTACTGACTCCTTAATGAGATGGAAAGACAGATTTACATGTTTTTCAAGATTTGAGCCTAACATGGATTAACAGTACAGCATAATCATTTTTGTTCTCTGTTCCACTCCCAGCAAACCTACCATCGCCTTTGACCCTTTTGGCTTCCAGCCTGCATAAAGAGTGATTCTACAGGACTTGGTTGAACCACCAGACATGTTCTTTCGCTGTAAGTTCGCAGGTAATAAGAAAATGAGAAGGACAAAAGAGAGAGACAACATTGCTTTCTCCCTTTGTGACATTTATAGTAGTGTATCCCCTTAAAAGATGTAATTTCTCAGCATTCCCCCAAAGTTTTCCTCACTGTGAGCTAACTGATAAACAATAATGGACATGGATAAATGGACACAGATCAAGACTGGCAGTGTTACTTGTTGAACTGACCCACGTCTTGCAAAGCCTGCTAGTAACAGCTCAATGTTGCAACTTCAACTTTGCAGAGTATTACCGTAGTGTAGCTCTTCACTGTTTTGGTTTCTGATGAACTCTAACAGTCATCAGAAGGAACGAGGAGATGCATAAACTCACTCATATGGAATGTATTAGGATATACTGATCGACTGTAAAATTTACATATTATGTCACTTTCCAATTGTAAGGCATACAACCAAACGCACATTTAAAATTCCCCTTGGTCACATGAATATTATTCCATTTAACTGCATTCCCTGAAGAAGCTATTGCTCTCAGTAGTAATATTAAGCTCATGAAAGAAAGACATGTTTTTTAAATCTTCCTTGTTTTATAACAAAATATGCCATCCCAAGGACAAGTACTGTTTTCATTTAATTTTTAAATCTAAAATATAAGACTTCAAGAATTAGAAGGGCTGAAGTAACACGAAGAGATATTTTTAAACTCATTCTAAATCTGTTCACCTTTTCATTCACTAGCTCACGCAGCTGAAGGAACTCAGCCCACAACACAACTAAGTTGCTTAGTCTTATTCCCATTTCTATAAAAATATATCTTGAACCCAGGAACAAGCAGTGAAGGATTACAATCATTAAATAAGATTTTTTTTTAAATATTTTTTTTCCAATTTTTACTGCATTTTTGCCCGTCAAACCTGTGCCCTTGAACTCAGGGCTTAAGAAAATAATGAATTAGAAATGATTCAACATTAAGATGTCCAATTTAACATTAGACTTTACGCACTTACCTAGACCAGTGTTTGTTGATTTTCACACCCCGCCAAATTTTTTGTTTGTTTTAGGAACATGACACTGATACCATCTTTATTTAATTTTCATGCTCAATGCTGATTATTAAACTGGCGTTAACTAAGGGGATACTTCATGTGGGGAAATATTTCATTATTGGGTTAAACATAGAAAATGGTTGCTACTTAGCACTGAGAATAATCTTCTAATGGCAGAGCAGATGAACTTTCATATAATAGAAGCTAATCATGTGAGACATTGATGCATTTCAGTTCTTCCATGTCTCTGCAAAAAGTATCATAATCAAAACTTCAGAAAATCCAAAGCAGGAATTCTAGATGTACTGTTAGAATCCCACAATAACTGGCTTCCAACCTTGAAGGGGAATCCTAGCTAAATCTTGACAATTACATTAATATAGAAAACAAAAATTGATAAGTCATTGATTCACATTATCCTGATTTGTCATCAAACTGAGCAGTAATTCACAAAGTTGTCTTAAATCTCATTTCTCTACATGTAGAATTTCTATGATGACATCAATATCTTCCTACAGGATAATTAGAGATACAGAGGTTGAATAAAGAATGCTTCTTGAAGCCACATATAAATATTCTCCCTTCTGCATATATAAGAATTTCTGCAGACTAGGGAGGGTTACAGATGATAGTATGCGTCTGGAAAAAGCATTTGGCCTTCCTGAGTTAATAACTGCCAAGTATAAACATTGCTCTGTCGTCTTTGTTGTCTAATCAGATTCCAGAATAATTCAACTTTGGGGAAAAATACCAATTTTTTTCTGTAAGTCAGCTTATTTTAGAAGAGGAAAAAATTTCAAAGATCAGTCTCATGAATTTTCCGTATGAACAGATGTCTGTTTTAGCAATGTTATACAGCCCCTTTATCTTGCAGTTTAGCCATCTCACTTCAAGATTTTAATTATTTTTGTTTTTAAATAGGGACTGTTGAGATCACTTCTCAAGCATAGAATGAATTGGGTATTTTATTTTAAACTGTCATATGAATGTTTTTGTTTTTTTTTCTAAGTTTTTAAAAGCACTGGTGGTTTGTAAGCTCAACAGTTTTGTTGAAGAACAAAGAACATTTGCACACAATGTCATACTACACAGAAGTTATTTTTTATGTAACAAATCTATGAGTAGTTCCTATTTTTTTGTCAAGCCCAAGAGCTTTTACATATTTTTAGAACCAGGTGTTGTTTGTTCTTTCATCTTCACACCATGCAAGAAAAATAAACAAATGGAAATTGGAAATTCGAAAGAGCAGGTCAGCACTGCAACAATCTAAAAGGCAATAAATTCATGATGGAGGCAACACTATGGAGAAGAAACAGGAATTTCATGCAGGTCAGCACTGCAACAATCTAAAAGGCAATAAATTCATGATGGAGGCAACACTATGGAGAAGAAACAGGAATTTCATGCAAGTGGAAGTAGTACCTGCATAATTTGTCTACAGCACAGTTCCCATCCTTGCTGAAGTAGTATTAGGCTAAATTTAATACTGGGAATGCAGCCACATACTCTATCAATAACATTGTTTGGAATCACACCTGATATTCCCAGGTAGAGCTGTCCAAGGAAGTCTGGTAAGGGGTGTGCTTTCCCTTTTGAAGAACATGAAATCGTAATAGAGAAAACTTCCTGATACACTGCTTCCTAGTAGTGATCAGAACAGTAAAAAGCTCAGTGCCTAAACAGTCTTAACATCACTGGAAGAAAATATTTCCATTACCAGACACGTGGATTCCTTGTACAAATAGCACAGGAACTGCAGGAACCCAGATTTCTAAGACTTCTACTTACTTATGGATTGGTGCACAGCAAAGTCGCTGCCTGTCTGTAATAACCACAAACTTCTTTACAAAGAGGGCAGAACAGCAATAATAGGTTTGCTCCCAGGGAAACTTGGGGTACTCCCCCTACCATGGGTCAGGCTTTTCAGTGGGGAAAGCTCAGAATGCACTCAGAAATATTTTAAAAACTTCACAGAAACGGAATGGTATGTTAGAGACAACAGCACTTCTGGAGAATAATGCTTTGGGATAAATTGGATTTAAGTTATTAGTGATAACAGACCCTTCTGTACACTCCAAAATATTAAATAGTATATCAACTACGCATAGTGAAATAAAACAATCAATGGCCTAGTACAAAAGACAGCAAGCCAATATGACTAGAACTAGGTTTTCAAAATACAATTAATTTCAGACGCCTCTTCTAAATTTCAAACCTCGTTAAATGAGCTGAAATCCTTCACTACTTTCTCAGAACTGATCCTAGCAGACTGCCTTGAAGGTTAATCCCTTTGTAAGGCTCGGACAGAGAATGTAAGAATGGCTATGCTTTATACTTTTTAAACACTTCCCCTCAATTTTCAAAGTACTTTACAAACACGCATGCCCATAACCACAACAGAGATAAGGGAAAAATTAATAACCAGAAATAAATCACTTACACAAAATCCTAGCTGAAACTGCTATCCACTAGCTGCAATCATTGCCAGCATCGACTAAGAGATCTAAGAGCTTATGTCTCTCAAGACAGAATAGTTCACAAGAAGAGGTCAAGAACGTGGATGCCCAGGTGAGGAGAGAAATGAAGGGAGAAAATAAGCATAGCCTGGTGCTTCTATGCACCTTCTATGCTACCTTTACTCCTTATAAAAATAAATAAGATAATCACCACACCTCCAAAGCAAGCCTTACTTCTCTCATACACTGCAATGACTGTAAAGTCTGTTACAATTCCATTATTCGATAACTGCAGTACAATAAAACATCATACCCTATAACTGAAAGACTTCTATGATCAAGTATCAGAACTCATGAATTTAAAGTATGTGAAAGATATTACATAGTTAAACTGAAATTGAACTGCAAAGAGAAAGCAAGACCAGATAATTCAAGATTTTCATTTTGAATCAGAAGAATTATGCCACCTTTTTTTTTTCCAAAAGGCAACTAAATATAAATATAAAATAGTTTGAAAAGATTTAATTAACAATTAAAAATATAAGCTGCAAAATACTTTTTTTTTTGTTCCCATTCTTTTCTGAAGAGTTCCCTTTTTTATCTTTCATTAACAAATTGTTAAATTGATCTTCACACTTTGAATCAACAGGCAGTATTCAATGTCCATAGTCCTAATTTATTCTTTCCTAAGAAAATTTTAGAGCTTGATAGTGACAATGCTAAATTCTTCCTGTATAAAAAGCAAAGCAACACACATAAGGGACAGTAATTCTTTCCTTAGAAGCCTGATGAGTTCAGGAAGCATTTTAGTTTCCAGGATCTAACGTATGGCACTGTCACAAACTGAAGAGAATGGAAGGACAACAGGAAAGACCCCCCCGTAAAATAAACCCTGAAATGTTTAGGTGTATGTGGTGATGAAAAAAGCGAGGACGAGAAAATATGCTTTCAAACCACCAAGGTGTGTGTCATTTACTTCAGTTACTAAGTAACAGTAAATCTAAAACAACACTTTAAATGACATTGTCTCCTTTTCTATGTTAATGCAATTACATAATTCAGCCACTACTTTATCAATTCATATATAGACATCAGTATAATTTTCTTTTTTTATTCACAGGTTTTCAAGGCGAACAGCTAATAACCTGCAGTAAGTTAAATTACTCACACAAGATTAATGGCATTGAGTGTAGAGTATAACAATTTAGCACTGTAATCCTTCATAGGATATATGGGTGAATAAACACGATAAAAAGAAATCTGACAGTGGGCCTTGGGACTGGCGTGCCACACAGCACAAGGAAGTGACTTAACATTGGGCTTGCTCTTTGGAATAAAAGATGTTCAGTATGGAAAATATTCATGAACAGAACATGCATTTGACTGTGCACTTTAGATCAGCTATCTAGCAGTTAACAGCAGTGGAACACAGACGTCCTGAGTAGGCAATTCTGTGCTGCTACCCAGAAAAGTACATAAAAGTACCTATTCCAACACTCAATACTGATGGTTGATTTTTAATATGTATCTTACTAGCTGAGTATGCTATTTCAGTAAAACAAAACAAGTAACGTTTAGATCAAGCAATTTTTAAATTTTATAGAAAAGTTTCAGAGCCTGATGCAAAGTCCAGGGAAGTCGCATAATTTTTAGTGACTGTAGTACCCTTAGACGAGCTCCATACACAATTTAAAAGGCTGTTTCTCCATTTACTTTCAGAATGACGTAAGTCATTCCTCAAAAACCTTATTTGTATAAACGTTTCTATTCACAAAAGACATTGCTGTCTCTGGGGCAGAAGGATCAGCGAGCACTGGAACTCGCGCAAAGTAGCTCACATTGTGCAGTCTGTCCTGCTCCAGTCATGGCCCACCATACAGCCGCTTTTACATGGAAAGAAAAAAAGTGAAACACTTTTCCCTTCCTCAGGAGTGTTCTCATACATCAAGTCAAATACAATAAAAATAACCAAATCCTGTTCTTCATTTGAACATTACAGACAAAATACTACATTACAGACAAAATATAATGTGCTTACATGAAAATCTACAGAATGTTAATCTTGTCTGATGCTCAGCAATAAAATCCAGTATCTTTAAATACTTGATTTGCATTCAACTATCCCAGTACATGCAGAACTAGAATTCTATTCTAAAATGTTCTTTCAATTTAATCAAGAATATTTGAATCCTACATTTCTCAACTTATGAAAGTCTTCTCTCTCTCATGAGATTACAGAATAAAATCTAGTAAAAAGAATATAATCTTAGGCAAACAAAAAGCCAGTCACTGATAAACATCATAGATATTACTAAAAACAAAGCTCCATTTAGGAATAATTATTAAACTTAACATTTATAGTTTTCAGACCACATTGTGCCAAAGATGTGAATTTCTACTATACATTTTAACACTACTTTTTGTAGAAAATTGCCAAGAAATTTAGTTTTCAGAGTCAATTTTCAACTCTAATACATTTCAATAGGAAAAATATTGGCATAGTGATACATACAATCTGTTTTGCATACATTATTTCCCCACATGGCTTTCACTAAGAATTCGCTGGTCAAAAAGGGATACCTGAACAAATGATCCCATTTTCCAATTTGTAACGAGGTATGAATACTCTAACATGAAAAAAATTTTCAAATAATTTTTCATATATTTCAGGAGCAGTGTTCAGAACACATTAACTGCAGTGCAGAAATCAATGCAAGCCTGGAAGACAGATACTCCCATAACAAAAGAGAATCTCTCATTTTGTAGCAGCTAACTGCCCCTGAAAAGATGTGATAGCACTTCTCAGGTATTTCATTTACTTCTTAAAGTTAATCTGTACATAAATTCAACTAGGCATTGAGCTTCATCTTCCCTGTCCTCTGGGGAGTCAGTTTTCATGTCTTTCTCTTAAAAATTAAAGTTAGAGCACAGGTAGCAAGTATCTTTTGCTCAAATCAGCTCTGGGGCTTCTAAAGCTATTCGACGAAATGGCAGCAAGAGCTTGAAAAACATTCACCAGATTGTTAGTTCCTTGCTCGGAGGCGAGGTAGATCACCCACACTGATAAATAAGCAGCTAACAGTACTGGATTGTTGCTTGGGATGAGAAACTGCAGGAAGAAATGTCGTTTACTCCAAGTGTCCTTTTCCATTTATTTTCTGTATCCCCCTACCTACATAACCTTGTCAGAACTTGCCACTTCCTTTTCAGATTCATTACGAAGTATCAGTTCTTAAGTCCGCTAAAGTCAGCAACTGTTAATTCACCTTCACTGGACAGTAGACTAGCAAGAGTCCACTGGCTCTCTCTGTACAAGAAGGCGGCATTCTTCCTCACATTCTCCAGAAGTTAACCCAACTGTAAAATTGGCTGCCCCTAATTATCTGCTGTCTCCTTACCTAGTAACAGTCCCCAGTAGGAATGCAAGAACAACAGGTATATATATATGTATACATATATATACATATATATATATATATATATATATATATGCATTTGGGCATTCATAAGTAAGTCTTGCTTCTCTATATTAAATCTCAAAGCAGACGAGATAATGTTGTGGCTTCCGTTCCCCAGTAGCCCAAGCATTTTTAGAAGTCCATCCTTTTCCTTCTCCATCCCCAACCAATTCCCACCATTGCAAGTCCTCAGTACAACACTAACGTAGTCAGAAGAATACTTTCTGCTGGAAGTGGGGAAGAGGAGAGTTATGAAGACCATTTCAAATGTGGCCAAGTGACTTTCTTACAGAGGAATCAATTTCTAAAAAAACGAGTACAGCGTGCGTTATCTGGGTATTCATTACCCAGGGACATCAAAACAACAAAACCTCAATATGCCAGAGGCAAGTAAAGAAGCAAGAAGCAAAGAGCTACAGGCCAAAACACAGGTAAACCTGACAGCTATGCCAAAGTTCGGGTATTAATTGCTGACTCAGAATAAAGTCTTGTTCTCAGTACATGCCAAATAGCAACAGCATTTGTTAGAGACCACCAACTGCAGAGAGAGATATTACAGAATTAATCCCCATTAATTAAAAGGAACACTCTGCACTCATGTTCAAAGCTGATGATTTTCTTTGGAATCATACAGAACATCTAAAATGACATTTTAGTCAAAGTACTCATGGATGGAAGGTGCCTGGAGCAGACTAATGAAAACAAGGTTGGTTGCCTTTTGTTGAGAAGGCAAATGCTGTCATTTTTATTGCTTAAACCCCATTTATAGATCAAGATCCCACTTTAAGCAAAGGAGCTAACCAATTTGAGCACTGAGTTCTATGGTTGTCAGCTGTTGGGGGAAAAGGCAATTTTCAGATGTTTCGTGATACCAGTTTGACTTGGTTTATAGCCAGAATAGCAAGAGTGATTTCAATATTTGATCATTCACAAACTTATCTTCTCTATTTAATGTATTAGCCTTTTTTAACCTGGTAAATTTAAAAGTGCCTTCAAGAGTTTCTGCAATAATTTGACTTCATTGAGCCAGAATCATGTCAAGGCAAACATTTCAAGAACCCTGCACTGTGAATTTCCCCAGTTCCCTCTGAAGAACGAGATGCTACGCAAGCCTAAAGTAAACGCCTAATTAATATTCCACTTAAGTTAATCTTTTTCCATTTTGCAACTGTTATGCATTTGAACTATTTATAGTCAAGTAACTCACTCACTAGAATATACATTACCAGCAGATACTTGTTTTCCTTCTTGTGTCATTACTATTTTTTAGTGAGACTTCTCGGAGCACGCTGTGATCCTGCTGAGGACTCCCACATGCTAGCTGTTCCATACAGGGCCTCGCCAGTTGCTTCCATAAAGGAGGCAGACATGCTGAAAATGCAGATCAGGAAATAAATGTTAATGTGTTTTTTGTCATTCTTAGCTCTTGCCTTCGAAGGAGTCTTAATAAACAGACTTTGCAGCTCTCTGGTTGTGCTAGAGTCACTGAGATTACCTTCATGTAACATCATTTATTACTGTTAAAATCTTTAACCAAAAAACACAAAGTGAGAATAATTTCTCTTTCCTGGGAAATTAAAGGCAAACTTTCTTATGCTTGTACCTCATTCCAAATATGCAGAAATAGTTCTGTAAAAAAGAGGCCAATAAGAAGATGCGTATGTATTTTTACCACTGCATAGTAAGTTGTACTGCACAAAGCCATTTTTAGTGAAGAAGCTGGTATAGAATAACTAGAGATTTTAAAACTCAGCCTCTGGTTTATTCCACACTTCTTCCCATAGAAGTGTCTGGAGAATAGCCAAGTATTTTTTGCTCTATTTCGGCTCATGATACCAACACGATAAAACGGATGAGCTCCCCAAAACAGCCTGTCAAACTGAAATGCTATGATTTGCTAATGGCTGTGATCTACAAGTAAAACTAATGAACATAATGAAGCCACACATTCTCCGCTATTCACTATGTAAGTAATGGAAGCAATTACTTTCAATTTCTGGTCACTGCTAGCACAACATACAGGTCCTTGAAGATTGCAGACTCATTCTTATGCTTCATCAGCCTCACAGAGGAGCGTGGCCACATTATCATTTGAAGAGGCCTAACAATGGTTGGGGGATATATTCAAATGCTACTTGTATATCTAATAGGCACATTGTACAGCATCAATAGATGAAATTGTTCACGTGTTTTTCTGTGAATACAAATATACTACTAGCAAGAATATCAAACAAGTTAGAGCTGAAATAACACTCAATACACAGAAAATGAATAGGAAGGACGTGAACCACTCATAGAATAAAATGGACGAAGCAATAGAGTTTGTAAATGTAAATCTGCATAGTGAGCAATATAGTTAAAGCCTCTAAAAATTACTGACAGCTGGGAGCACTACAGAGCAAGTTTCCTTAGATCCCTAGCAGCAGGGGAAAAGCACCACACTGCTGCTTGCTGAACTCTCCCGTAGGCTCAGGACCAGCACTGATGGCATCTGGAGGAATAATGCACAGCCTTAGCCCTCTTCAGCAGAAGAGGTGTCTTGGTTGGATGCAGGATTGGATATTACTGTAGAATTCTTTGATGCTTGCAAGAGGACATAGCAATTCCCCAAAGGAAAGTGACTAATAAACATCACAGCACTGATCAAAGACATTGTTAGCTTTGTGGTTGATTTAGCTTTATGTGAGATATAAGTGCTTTACTATCTGCAAGAGCAAATGAAGACCTGATATGAAAGAAGTCTGGAAGGGAAGAGAGATTACATAGCCAGAATCACACTGAATGATGCATTAGCACATGTATTACCCAAAACTCACGGGAAACCTAACATCTCACTAATTCCTCCCCTGCTACTGCAAATGCCCTATAATAATAATTCTTGTTCCTATGAAAAGCAAAGAAAATAGAGATCACCATCTATTACATAGCACTTGTGCTTCTACTAGCTGTTTGGGAAATCAGTTACTTGGCATTCATAAATAGATACTAGAAACTACATGGAGTTGATTTTGCTCATTAGGTACATGCACTTGTTTTTTCTTGCAGTAACCCCCTTCCAAAATTTTAACGTGAGTTTTTGCCCCCAGCCCAAAGCAGTGCTTCATTCATCTCTGATAAAAACATGACAGGAAGAGAAAAGATGTTTCATAAGAAGACCTTTTTTCATATTTGTGAACATAACACTGAAAATACTCAGTTGTTAATAGACAACCGCTGCAGCGATTTTAGAAGTTGTGGAGATACATAGGCAAACATTTTTATTTCAGACAATTTGCTTACAGCAGGTGCAGATGAACTCAGATTGCTCTGTGTCCAGGCTGGGTCCTGAACCGCTACAAGAGAAGGCACCCTGCCAAACAGACATGTCCTAGAATCTTATCTATCTTATTCTACCTGAATTTATCTATGGAAATAGGGAGAAGAATCCAGTCTGCAGTCCAGTGTCCATACAAGGAGGTAGATTTTTGTCACGTCACTCAGAGTTGGAATAAGCATTGAGAGTCCAAATTTTCAGATAGGAGGCTTGTAAATATAACAGTCAAGTAGGACAATAAAACAGCAGAGAATATAATTCAGAGTAAAAGAAGGCTATTAAGCTTTAAGAGTTTAGATTTAAGTAACAGAAACAAAAACTAATAATATTAGGTCAGGAAGGGAAAGAAGGCTTCCCTCCATTCCTATGTTATGTTTTTAAGCCAACAGTTTCAAAGACAAATGCAATGGCTGGCAAGAAAAAATGATCTATGATTTTGCATGAATCAGAACATATGCATACATGTTCAAGAGCCACTTCATCTGAAAAGCAGGTACTTTTTTGGCTGAGGACATTTACAGGCTCATGCTTTTTTACTATTTCTTTATTTATATATATATATACACACATACACACACATATATACATAGCACATTTTTGAGATACAATCACTTCACCTGACATGGGTATAGCTAGTAGTAGTAGTAGGCCTACACAAACTAGTATTTTGTGAGAGCTCTTTCTCGGGACCTAGTTAAGGCAATAATAATGATCAAATGACTGATTTCAGAAGGGGTCTGTTCCGCAAAGTCCTATGAAGAACTAAGCTCCCCTGGGGTTTAGGGATCCAGACATTTGGGTTATATTTGTTTGGTTTATGTTTTTTGTTTGTTTATTTTGTTTATTTGTTTTAAATACATTCACAGAATCTTGTAGCCTGGTAACAGAACAAGATTTCCAAATCATATACAAGCATGCTCAGAGTGAGCCTTGGATTCTAATCTGGAAAATAAAAGACCAATATATTAAGAAGTAAGCTCACATTGTTTAAAAAGCCTGATCTGAATGGACATGTCATCTTTTGAATGATAAGTTTATCCACTTCATCCCTTCGTAGTTTACTTTTCAGATTACATAACAGTGTACAAGCTTTGGAAACTCAGATGTTCACAGTCTATAGTAATCAAAATTATGTCTGACCCCTTACCTTTAAGAGCAACAAGCTAACCCTGTACAAATCTTTAAAATGTCAAAAAGAACTCACCGCTATACCTTCTTAGGGTCTTACTCATGCTGCCATCCTGTGACAGAAAACAGTAAATGCAAGAACAAAGTTCCACGGGAAAAAATAAAAATTATCAAGATACTTCACAAGTAAGAAAGTCTTGAAGAAAGTCTTGCATCAAACACAGAGCTTCCAAGTACTGTGCCTTAAAGGACTGTGTAATTGCTTTATCATTCTTGCAGTGATAAACTGACACTTCTCTTCATCTGTATTACAGACATGGCCACAAAATGAAGAAACAGTATTAAACAGGTCAAGCTCGTAAGAGCTTATTATAGATCCAGTGTTTTTTTTGTTTTGTTTTTTTTGTTTGTTTGTTTGCTTGTTTGTTTTTTGCCAGCTCTAACAGTGTAACACGTAACATTTTCTTGAAATACCCTACCTTGTGACAGAGTGTCAGATTAAAATGCTTCTCCTTCTCCCGACTTGGTGAAGTAGAGTGTCCACCACACATGAAATGAGGTGCTTTGGGACTGGACTCTAAAGGAAATCTAAACATTAGTCTGAACTTTCCTGAAAAAAAAACTTTTAATTATTATTAACCGTAATGACAGTAATAGAAAGATAAGAGTTCCATGGATTTCCTGTGTTGACAAAGCATCCAATTTGCTGTGTGAAACATAACTTGATCACAATGCAGGTTACCTTCAAGTATCAGTACATCAACAGCGAGAGTGAGACAGGAGAAAGGGGACAAGTGGAATAAGAGAAACTGTATCAGATTTGGTCTGTACCCTACAAAGTCATCAGAATCTTCAGTGGTTGAAATAACATCCAGTGCTTAGAGGGGAAAAAATAGAGGAACAGTTTAGCAGGGAACATCAGGACAAACGAATGGCAAGCACTCACTTGAGTCTTACTGAGGTCATGATGGCAGAAACTCACTGTGCATGTTCTCTGAGAGGTGAGAAGCTCTCAAACTAGATCTGTAGACAGCCAGCCTGAAAACACAGCTGTAGAATGCCTTCGGGACCACAGAAGATGTCACCCACCTGAGCGTGCCTGGCAGCTCCACATACAGTAGCATTCAGTACCTTAATGCACTGCTCAGGATTTTCAGGCTAGCAGCCCGCAGGCAGGCTGCTTTCCAAAGAAGTCACACAAATGGAAAATAAACAGATCACAGACCATGCTGTTCTCACAGCCGCTCTTTCGGCTGCCTGTCATACGGCTGTATGGATGCAGTCATCCAGTCTACACCTTATCTGAGAAGAAAGATTGGCAGATAGCCTACTGGAGTCAAAGCAGGCTGAAACGATCTAGCTATTTTGACTTGTACTGAAGATGGAAATTGCCAAACTCCAGAGCCACTAGCCAGGACTAAAATAAAGGGAAAAAATGTAAAAGCACAGATCACAGAAGTAAGATGCTCAGGAAAGTGTAGAAATACTGAGGGTGTTATTTTTAAAAGCAGGACAAGATGGGTTAGCTAGAAAGCCGGGTTTACACACAGCGCTTGTTAAGGAGGACCTCCAGGAAGACCGAAGAGTGTGCTTGAAAATTTGCATCCTCTTCATAGGAAGCAGAGTTATCAAACAGATTAATCAAGTGTTAGAAAATGAAATGCTGATCAGCTTGTCCATTAAGATCTTTTGCATGTTCACAAAACATTGTAATTCACGTGTTTAAAACTATAGCTGCTTATTACTCTACTGAGGTGGGGAAGGCTCAGCATAGAAACAAGTAGCACAGTGAAACCAGCAGCAGCTCCAGGCTAGGCAGTTCCATACGCACAGCAGCAATGCAGAACTAACACCCCACCTGTGGACAGGTCACCCCAAACTGCCAGTCACCACCCTCATTTACCTCATAGGTAAACTGTTCTCACCTACCTTCAACACTGCTCATGGGATCAACCGCATTCATCAGGAAGTATGCAGATGGCTCAGCACATATATATATATATATATATATATATATATATAAAATAGGTATATTATTTATATATAAAAATATATATCATTTATATATATAAAATAGAAAAGCAAATAGCAAATATAGGTAAAAAATTTTAACAATATTTTGCTGTCTCAAGGTAAGAAAAGAGATCATGATAAAGAAAAGGTAAGAAAAAAGTGATTCAGCTGACTTTTATGTCTATATCAATACCACTGCCTCTACAGACCATTATCAGTACTACCAAACATCAAAACACTTGTCCGTGCAAATTTGCTTAGAGAGGTCAGACACGGATTTTCACTTTCCTTCAGCTCCCCAAATTTCTAATTCCAGTTTTAAAGCCATATTACAGTAGGCATCTACATAAAACACACACACACACCTCACAGAAAGCCTGACTCAACCTATTTTATGCTATTAGGTCTATTCAAAAAAATAATGCTAAGTAGCCATTGCTATTAGTTCAATACTTAGTAAAACAAATTAACCCTATCTCCCAATTGGAACACCCTGAATGATATAAACTGAGTCCTAAATAATGGATTCAATAATTTTCTTAAGGAAGTTTAAGGAAGTCAAAATACTTGTACAGCTGGCTGATTAAAAGAAGCCATATTAAAACCTTTTCAGTCTATTTGAATACCTAAAACATTTATCGTACGGTAGTCAGCTTTGCTAAAAAGCATAGTATTTCAGTGCCAAGAAACAGAAACAAAAAGGAAAAAGATTCCCAATATGAAAAACTATTTTTCACAACAGCTTAGTCTATGTATTTATTTTTAAAAGTAGACAATGCCCTTTTGGTGAGGGAGTTGTTTTTTTGTTGGTGGTGGTGGTGTTTTTTTTTTCTTCTTTTTAACATACATATGAAAAGGAATTTTTCTTTGAAAGATCTAATAAGATCTCCTCTGGATTGTTTGAAAAAAGTCCTGCTCTGCAAAGGTCAGACTATAAGATACTTGGCTTGTCTAGTACAATGAACCATGGTATCCAATTTCACCTCCCGTCTTTTTCTTTTTCCTTTACTTCTGTTTCATAACAGACTACCATTAATACTTATTTAGCACAAGAGCAAATCTTTCTTCACACTTTCTCCACATTCCAGAAAGGCCAGAATAAGAGACGTTTTTTCATGCCTGGATGAACAACACCTGCAATAAACATCTTGCTGCAGAATTTGGATATTTTTATCCCTCCACACAGGTAAATAATTTTTTATTGTAATTATTATGCCATGCTTATAATCCTATTTTTAAAGATGCAGAAAACTATACAACCGCTACTGTTTTCCCATTTTAGCACAAGATGTAGCTCAGGGTTATGATTTTTTTTTTTTACAGCTGCACAGAGAAACCAATCCAGTTACTTTAAAAAAACAAAAACAAAACAAAAAAAAAAAAGTTACCATGCTCATTAAAGAAAAATCACTTTTTAAATAGGGCTTTACAACAACTGCAGGTAGTTAACATGCTTCCTCTATTCCCTTTTTCATGTAATTGTGTTTTCATCTTCAAAAACACCTGCTATTTCAATAATACTATTTTAAAGCCCAGAGAACTCTTCCACAAGCACCGTTTAGGTTCTGAACTGATCCTGAAAAAGGTTATGTGATGATCCTATTCTGCTCCTGCTGCATAAGAAAGTTTTAACTGCTTTTTACACTCATTCTGAGCAAATAACCATAGTTTACACTTCTTGATTTTGAGATTTTACCCAAATACAGCATAACTATTTAAGATGAGAAAGACAGGTTCTCAGGATGAAAAAATAATTTTTAAAATGGAAACACAAAGATATTAGTAATAATCCCATCCTTCATACATGCAACCAATTGCTCTATCTAAAACTCAGAAGTAATCTCACTACCATCCATTCAAATACTGCTGTGCTTCAACAAGTGCATTCACATAACATGACCTATATCCATCCATACAGAGGAAAATGTACAGCATTAAACAAAGCAAGATCTAGGAAAAAAAATGAGAAAGTAAATAAGAATAACATATTTTGAACTGATATCAGAAATATCTGGAGTAATCTATACATAATGCAGTGTAGTTGTGGCTTTTGCAGCAAGTGGCAGTAGGTGACGTGAATGTGAGAAATGCATCGTGCTGGAGGACTGAGCTGCAGTCCTCTGGTATCAGAGCTGTAGGTACACTAGCAAGTGAGGAACAAAGCTCTGCTAACACCTTTGCAATCATCCAGCAGATGCGCCAGAGAGCTGTCAGTACCTAACACTGAGCTAGACTGTCTCAAAGACACTACTACTACTGTCCAGGATGAATCAAGAACAAAACCCAGTTGCTCAAGATCACTCAACAATCCTAGCAACACACAGTAACAGAACTTGGGTTTCCCAAGTGCCATTTCCTTCTCATGACATTTAAAAGCCACTACTAATAAGCTCGAAGGGAGAGAAAGAAGGGGCAAAAGCTCTCTGGGCAGATATGGGGAACTTTTTCCTTGTTGAGAGGCAATGAGTGAGCCTAAGCATGTTTACCACAGGGGGGAAAAAAAAAAAAAAAAAAAGAAGAAGAATACAGTATGACTGTGTAAAATTTTTCAGAGTTTTCCTTCTTAATGTTTCTTCTCCGCAACATGGCACAAGGTGCTGTGGAAGGTATGAACAATTCTTCCAGCTTTGGAAAGTTACATAACAAATAGTAAAACATGAAAATACATTTGACATTATTTCCACAATTTTCTTTCTCTGAAAATATCAGTGGGGCTCAGATCAGAAATTACAGAATGAATGTAGGGTAGCAGCATGGGGAAAGAATCACTATGAACAAATGAAGAAACATTTACACTTCTCAAATGAAATTGCTTTTTACATCTAAGAAGTTCTAGACTAAATACAGTCAAAAGCAACCATCAATTGGGAGGTAGAAGACTGATAGAGATACAGAGCTCAATGTACATCAAGGTTAGATACCATTTCTTAAAACATGACTATCAGAACATTTTAAAGAAATGAGAAGGATCCAGTGAAACAGGATTTTAATAAAGTACTTTTAAAATACATGCATACACACACAAGTTAAAACATAAGAGTAAGTCACAGAAGAGGATTAAGACAAGCTATATTCTGAAAAAGTCAATTATGACAATATCAGAAATCTGAAGTGAGGACAGAGGATGGGGGAAAAAAGGAAATGAAGAAGCATCAAAAAGGAGAAAAAACAAATGCTTAATGTAGAAGATATGTTGTATACCAAGCCACTCATATTAAAAAGGAAGAAAGCAATTCCTCATACATGACATAATAAAGGAGAAGAGCTAGTGCCATAAAATGATTGCAAACTCCTTTGGAAGGGAATGAAGAGAAGAATTAGGGAGCCCATATGTTGAAATCACTAGGTGACAGAATTTTATTTTACCGTTCACCTACAGGAAATGTGATTCTGTTCCAGTTACTTTTCTTTTTAGGCAATTGAAAGAGGAAAGAAAAGCAATCTTTCAATTCTAACCTCCTATCCACCCAGAAGAAAAAGTAAAAGTTGGCAAAGTACATACACTTTCACAGTTAAAAATAAATTACAGCTTAATATGAAGCCTTCAAGGAGATTTATAATTACTCTTTGTATTGAAACCATAACATTTTCCAGCCTGAAGAACACTGCACCCTCAAACATTCTACACCTCTTCTCCTGCAGACTACAGTCTCATTACAGGTAGCTGTCTCATTACTCTGTATAACTACTGTGAATGTAAAAGAGAACTTCCCGATTGTAGATCCAATCCTTTTGAAGTTTATATTGTAGTCAGCATGCTGCTAAGAACTAGTTTAAAGGCTTGCAAGAAGGCATACAGTCATAGTAGATACAGACCTACATATATATATCCCAGGTAAATGTGTTTTTTTTAACTTGAATGTACAATAACTTGCTTGCACAATCCAGCAGACTCCTTTCCTCAGTTCCCTTCTCCACACCAGTCATGATAGCTCTATATAATCAAGGCAGAATCACCCCCTTTTTTAAAAAAAACAGTATTTGTGCTACTCACTACTTTGCACCAGTACTTTTAATTGAAAGCAAGATATGCTGTCACCAAGATCAGCCTTATTTCAAGTACAAAACTACTGAAGTGCTACTCATATCAACAAACAAAGTAACTCCATCTGCCCCCATTTCAATTGCTCCTGATGTGAATTTAAATTGTGTTAATTAGTTTACCCTTAAGTGAGACTGAAATAATAGCACTAATGCTGCAGTCATCTGATATTCATTCAACTTCCAAAGACTTTGGAAACAGATGCTATATTACCCAGACTCCAAGCCTGTTTTTGACCAGGCTACTACTGCTACATGGCATGGTGCAGAGGACTGACCTGTTCAGTCAACCAACAAACCATTCATTAATACATACTAGTAAGCCATTTGATAACTTTTTTTTTCCTTTAAGTGAATTTCATATATAAGTTTCGATCAAAACATTTCTAAGAAAATGACCTACGCTACCAAAGATAAAAGTGGAAAACTCTGCTTACTAAGTGTGGAACCAGACATACTACAACTGATTTGCACAACGTCAATGAACAGGTCAGGGTCAAAACCACAACTACATGTGGTGGGTTTTTGGTTTTTTTTTTTTGTTGTTGTTGTTGCTGTTGTTTTGTTTGGAGGCTTCCAAAGCAGAAACAATATTATTTAACTCAAATTAATGAATGCATTAGCTAGTCATCAGACACCTCAATGTTTAAACAAGTAAATAAAATGTGAAAGGATTATCTCTGCCAAATTAAAGAGTTGTCCCACGACATTGAAAACTTTGCTTTTAAATTAGTAAAGTTCATGCAATGCAAACCATGGTACAGTCTGCCTGGATTTGTCTTAATCACACCAGGAAGTCTTAGGTTTTTACTAGACTCTTGAGAAGAAAATACCAGGTAGGCACCAAGGGTGCATGTGAAGCAAGGGAATTTTGTACTTCTCAAGATGGATTTTATTGAAGGTTTTTGAGAAGAGCTGCGTTAGCAGCTGCTTTTGTCAGACAAATTATTTTTAGAATAATTACAGTTTGCAGTTATGACTCCTGTGCATTTGTAAACCAAAATAGAGTGCAATCACATAAATAAAAGCCATACATAATTCTATAGATCATCATCTGAATTTTTTCAACATATGCGGAATTGGGACCTACAATGACATTTTCTACAGCCCATGTTCACACGAAATTCCCCAGACATCTTCTAATGCTAAAGAAGTTCTACTGAACAAAAATATATTTATATTAATAACATGCTTAGGGTAGACTTGATAGAATTAGTGCCAAGTTATGAGTGCAGTGAGACTCCTATTACACTGGGGCTGTACAGATAAAAACTTCAGCAGAGAAAAATTCAAATCAATAACTTAAAAAATGACAACATTCAAAATATTAAGTATCTGGGAAGCTAAATACAAAAAGAACTATGTTATTTCTTAGCAACATTTAATTTCAGATGCCTTTCCTAAATTGAATTTTACATTTCTTAGCACGTGATTTCCTCTTCAGTTTAGTTCTTGGCAAAAGTTTTGAAATCACGTGGCACTCATACACTTGAAAAAAATAACTAATTTGACTTTCTGACTATGAGTTACATGTAGGGCGACGAAGATGGTGAAGGGCCTAGAGGGGAAGACGTATGAGGAGTGGCTGAGGTCACAGGGCCTGTTCAGCCTGGAGAAGAGGAGGCTGAGGGGAGACCTCATCGCAGTCTACAACTTCCTCGCGAAGGGAAGTGGAGAGGCAGATGACCTATTCACTGTAAACACCAGTGACAGGACCTGTGGGAATGGTGTTAGGCTGAGGCGGCGGAAGTTTAGGCTGGACATCAGGAAGAGGTTCTTCACCGAGAGGGTGGTCGCACATTGGAACAGGCTCCCCAGGGACATAGTCACTGCACCAAGCCTGTCTGAATTTAAAAAGCGATTGGACTGTGCACTTAGCCACATGGTCTAAACTTTGGGCAGACCTGTGCGGTGCCAAGAGTTGGACTAGATGATCCTTATGGGTCCCTTCCAACTCGGGATATTCTATGATTCTGTGTTTTTAATATGGAAATTGTTTATTTAATATATGTCAAAAATAATCACCAGTATACAGACTTTGACTCAATTTCACACAAATATATTCTCCACTTGCATTAAAGAGGTAAAAACACGTGCTTCAAGTCCTTCTGTTTCTTTGCCCCTGCAATGTATTCTGTTCTTGTCCATCTTATTTCCTTTGGTCTCCCTGTATTTGCCTTTAGGTGTTTTAAACGAGATAGTATCAGGAAGCTGACATAGACTCCTCCCTGCAATTTACTCTGTCTGAAAAGTGCTGTAAAGTTGCTTCTACTGTGACAAAAAAATAAAATAAAATAAAAAATCTTGCAGTTAATATTTGAGCAAATTCTGTTCTCTTTTCCTTCTTCCTGAACATGCTAAGGTACAACTAAGCATATGCACTGTTATTGGAGAAATAACCACCTCCTCTTTCCAATAACTTTCACAACATATAATGTATACTGGTAGATCCTCAAGTATTTATTCTTCCTTTTGAAAAGTGTAATATTAATTGAATAAAAGACCATTTTAAGGACAATACCTGTATTTGCATAACCTTTCCCCGTACTTATGCACTGAAGTATTATTAAGCCATTATTCGTTCTCTTTCTGCATATTTTGTTCCAGCTGGCCAGACCCTTACTGCAGCACTGCCATTACCTCTGCTCAAGTCACTGAAAAAAAAAGCATTAATGATAGATGCTTCCAGAGCAAAAAGCAAAGGCTATAAACAAGTGGGAGCACAGAGAAGGACAGAGTGAAAAAGTACATGCAGAAAATAGATTTATATGGTAAATGTAACACAACTAATCAACTACCCATAATGGGATAAAGTTACCTGGTTTTCAATTTAAGTGCTTTTGGCATTTGTAAATTTGACTCTGTAACAAGTCTTATTTGGTTGGATCTTACTTGAAAGAAGATTTTAAAGGGTCATTCTGAAGGCTCTCATGAAAAAACAGTGCAAAACTGCAGTTATGGAAAAAATGAATAGTAAGTGGTACCAGTATAAAAAAACTAGCATAACAGAAAGAAGATTGCAAAATTGAAGATTAGTTTCCAGTATGAGCACAGCATATCACTTTGTATTCAAAGGATATGTAGAACGAATCCTCTGACAAGAAATGGTTCTGTTTCACTTGCCAGCACAATGCCACGTGGAAATGTCAACCACGGACACCTCTACAGCAGAAATAATAGGGGGCTTGTTCATTTCATACTTTACGGCTGTAACACAAAGCCATTCATCTTTTTAGCTGTGGAAGAAGTTTTCAAGTCTGCTTCTGAATTAATGCTTTGTAGCTCTCAGAGGTGCTAAGTTCCATGCACTTTGCCTTGCTTCCCTAGTGGTGTTTTCACCACCTCATTTTCCCCACACAATAAGCACTTTACTCCCAGTCCAAGAACCTTTAACATTTAGAGAGTTAAGGAAAAAGACAGCATTGCTAGGTCCATTTTACAGGAAAAGTTAGCAAAGATGCCACCATTTGCCAGTGACGACAGCAATTTGGGGGAAGTCCTGCTTGTAGCTTTAACTTTCACGTTAAGGCTTCTGGCATTCTGGACAAAATCCTACCACTGCCACAAGTTCTAAAATTTGTATGTAGGACATTACAGGTGTTATTTGACTGCCTGAGCAGTCCGTCAAGAAGTTATCACAGACCTAGGGTGAGAAGCCAGATCTATCTCAGTCTTAGTCTTCTGCCTTGATTTTAACAGGAAATTTAAAACTGAGGTGGCCAACAGAAATCCTTCTTTTTTTCCTCTTTGTGTTTTCCATAGTAAGTTCCAAAGGGTTGTCACATCTCGTCTTTACTTTTACTGTGAAATTTTGCTGCAGTTTGTAATGATAGAAGGATGTCTGTAACATGAAGTGAGTACTCAGACTTTTTGTACAGTGCTATCAATAATCTCTTTCTTGTACTTCATTGAAGAAACTGCCAAAGATATTGTAAAAGGCACAATGTGCGTAGGGGGCAATAAATCTGTTGGATGCAGATAGTCAATAGCTGCAAGTCATAACATAAAGCTTTACTCTTAGCCTCCTACAGTTTTCATTATCGGTGAAAATTTCTATTAATGTGATCTGATAGTATCATGTACAAACAGCTCAGCAGTCATAGATTTGGCACAGCTGTCATAAAATGATAGTCATTTAGCTTCAAGGTAAAGCTGAAGTTTGAGTATTCCTGCTTTTCATCTTTGAAGTTTTGTCACTTTAGAAGATAATTATCTAGTTTTGTGACCAATGATGTGTTCCCAACACATCAAACTTTAATACCCATAGTACAAAGATCCTTTTCTTGTGTCTTGAAAATTAGTGACTTAGATAGCTTGACAAACTCTTGGGAGTATATTGAATAGTCAAACCTTCAGATACAACCTAGAAGAACAATAGGAAAACTAGATACTGTAGCCCTGACCAAGTTTTTCATAATGCCTTCCAAATAACATTTTCACAGTGCCTTTTATTTAACATGCTAGAGATAGTATTACTATATAGTTCAATGCCTGCTGTTTAAGAAAACAAGTCAAATCCTTGTTTGTATATAAAAACTTGAAGAAGCTCCTTGCCAGTTACAGCAGAATAATCTAAAGTGAAAACAGATGAGGCATAAAACCTTCTACCAGCTGACAAGTGGTTTCTGTGCAACACTAAGTTCATTTAAGGTACTGTGGTTGATAAATATAGTAAAAGAAAAATATCTACAGTAAGACAACTAGGAGATAGAGTTTGGTTTAGCCCTAGATTAGAAGGGAAGTGCCTGTGCTACCATGACAAATTAAAAATATAAAAAGTTTTCCAATTCATGCAATCAGCTTAGTGGAGATTACTCTCGAGATCTCATAATTATGAGAACAGTTACATAGCCCTGTTGTGAACAGAGGAGTGTCTGTGGAGGAAAGTCTACCTGAACATTAAACAGAAGAGAGTTTAGATTAAAACCCTGTAATGTTAATGCAAGTATTTTAAAAGAATGAGACAGAAAAGAAGAGGCCTGATGAAGCAACTGAAAGATGGTATGACTCGGGCATAACAGAGTTTTAGGAGAAACAAATATATCAAGTGAGAGAGAATCAAAATCCTAACTAATACAATCAAGAATTCCCTAGGTCATACTCAGAGATTTGGAAGTGGTTAAGTCCACAGGCAGTCCACTGGCATACACAGTAAGCTTTCATGCCAAGTTCATAGGTCTGTGAAAATGCTGCTTGCTTATAAGACTACCAAAGAAGTCAGCTTCAGACTAACATTTTCTACCATGTGGAGAGATGCAATTCAAGAGTCAAAGCCTTGAGCTGATGAAACATGCATAGACCCAACAGAAAAAAGAATGGTGGCACTATATATTTTTATATAAAGAGTATTTATTTGGAATTGTCTCATTTTTAAAAGAGCTTCTTAAAAGTAACTGAAAGGTAAACATGGCATATGGCCTGGACTACAGAATGAAAACAAAGAACTATTGCTTTCTTGATTTTTGCCAAATGAAACTCATTTCCAAACAAACATAGACAATGGCTCAAACATCAAAACAACTTTTATGGAAATGTCAATCTCTCACTAAGTTATCCATCTGTTTACTGTGGTTGAAAATCTTTCAGCTAAGGTCCACAGCACTTCTTGGGATTTTTATTAGCCCTTGCATTTTTATCAGTATTTCACAATAAGGGAGGCAATAGTATAACATACCATGGATAATGTAAAGCATATAGGTCTTCCAGACTGAAAAAAATCAAAAGGAAAAGGTATGAAAGTACAAGTACACTTCAAATTGTATTTATTTAGCCTTGATCAAAACAGGGACAACTGCTTTTGCAAAAAGACAAGTGCGTCTTAATATAAAGTTTCTTAGAGCTGCTTTTCTATTTCTATTAGTGTTCAAGGATACAAAAACCAACAGCCTGACTGCCTTCTGCAATAAAACAACTACATCTGTGAATGAGTGGAGAGCTGTGGGTGGCATTTACCTCATTTCAGAAAGGCTTTTGATATCTCCCACAGTATCTCAGTATCTAAATTAGGACAACTATGGTCTGTTTGAGAAGACTGGCAGATAGGTGAATAAACAGTCAATCAAGCTCAAAAGGTAGTGGTTATTCACAGCAACCCTGGAGGCTATTTGCAAGCAGAGCTCCCCAGGGGTCTGTACTGGGAACTCTTCGTTTTAATGTGTTTATTAACGAACTTTATCACTGAAGATGGAGAAGACTCATCAAGATTGTGCCCACCACTTTAGGAGAGCACTTGAAGGTAGGGTATGCATAGCAGGGAACTGTTGAGGAGAGGACCTATAAACAGTCTTCTAGTACCTACAAGGAGGTTAGAGACAAGAATAACCAATGCTGTTTATCGGGATGTACTATAGGTGGAGAGAGGCAGCAAATAGTTTTTCATCCTGAGAATAGTCAAGCTGTGGAATAAGAGACTGTGGCATCTGTCTTTGAAGGTTCTGAAGGCTGGACTCAAAGACCCCCAAAAATGTGCTCTGAAGTCTGCACTGACCTTACTTGGAGCAGAAACTTGAGTTAAATAACCGAAAATGTTCTTCCAGAACAATTACTGCACAATGCCAGAAAAAAACAGAGTTCCACAATGGAAGAGAGTTAGACAGCGGTAGAAAGGGGGAAGATGAAAGCCACTTTTTGTTTTGGTTTGGTTTTGGTCTGGCCAGAGGTAAATTCATTATCAAGGTATTCAGAAGAACATCAAGCAGCGATCTTCTCAACTTGCAAATTCTAGAATATTCACATAATCTGCCACCTGCACAGAATTCAGGGAAGACCATCAACTCCATCTTTTGATTACTCCAAAGGAAAATATTTTATGAGGCTATCAGAAGCCCAGAAGTCACTTCCACCCTTTTCTATACGCCAAGAACAAAGCTTTGATGAAGAAACTACTGTCACATATACAAGCAAGAACCTAAAGAAACAAGCAATCAAGTCTGCACACGTTAAGCCCCAATACATTGAAGGAATTATATACACATACTTCTCATTTTATATCCCCAATTTATGAATCAGATAAGGTCACCATACCATGTTTTTTTTCCTTTTTTTAAATGGAATCGAGAACAGTTTGTTCATAGATCTTCTACAACCTTTTCTTAGGTACTCTAAGAGCTCAATCTAGTTTGAAGGATAATAGTGACAGTTACCTTTCTAAGTGCCTTGCCTGCACTGCAAACTGATATATGCAAAACTTCTTCACCTCCCAGCAGCCATCTCCTTTATAAAAATTGCCTGGCACTGTGTGCTGCTCAGGCAGTCCTATTCTGAAGATATATTTAAAAGGTACACACATCCCACCTGTAGGTTTGTCCGAGATTTGTTTTACACATACAGATATGCACCCAACACCTACTTCACTATAAACTCGAATCTTTCTCCCTTCATACTCAGAGTACCACTGCTGAAATAGCCTTATTTTACCTTTCCCTAGTTAGACAAGTGATTTTTGTTTTAAACTCAACTGCTGTCCATGGTAAATTCAAGTCTAGCTTGTTAAAGCAATCTGAGATTCTATAGCTACTGATAAGATCCAACTAAGGAGTGCATGAAGCCGACTCTCATGTAAGAGAGATTTATGACAGCTTAATTCCTGTGCTCTGGATTCTACTGTCTGCAATTTATTCCCAGCTTAAATTTAATACACTGGTTGTAACATCTATACAGTCCGGTGTGGACAAGCCTTTGTCTCTCCTGAATAATCCCATTCTCCTCGTGCCTTATAATATCCTCCAAACCAATGTGCTAGTTATCAACTATCTGTAAAGTCCCAAGAGATCTGAGGGCAGGATATTTTCAGAAAACACCTGTCCCTGGAATTCAACACTTCTAGAAAGGTACCCAAGATCCTTCCCAAATTCTCTCGAAGTATTAATTAAAAAAAGCTTCACCACACAGACTTTCTTCAGCTACAAATATTGTAATGAATTTGTCATTCGCAAAGGAATTACTTAAGCTTTGGGAAGAGGATAACTGGGATCACAAGAACGTCCACAGTTTTGCAAAAACATACATAGAAAAAGCAAGATAGGAACTTCAAGAGAACGATATATTAATCGGAGTATTTCATGCAAACCTTTCCATGAAGCATCTATAGCAACCTTAACAAAATAGTCTATCCTACACATTGTACAACACAAATTATATATTGGTAACCATTTATTATCAGCAACAAAAATTGTACCCTACAGAACAGTAATGACATTTGAAAGTGTAGAGTATTGATTAGCAGTTGCTTTAAAAGTGAATCACCGTTACAATGCATGGTTGTATACCTTCACTGCCAAGTGAATCTGCATGGAGACTGGCTCTTTTAACCTTGAAATGTAAGCATTTTCCAATACAGGATGTAAAAACAATCAACCATAAATGCATTAAGTAAGGAAATTAGCATTCGTTCCCTTTCGAGATCTGATACTTTCCAGTTGGATTGTCCACTCAATTTCCATATTATTGGAAATGCAATGCATACAAACTTACAGAAGCCATGTCCTATATCTGTTAGACTTCACCAATAGAACATACTTACTTTTAATAATATAACTAAGAGGATCATGCCGTGCTTGCAAAACCCAGAAAGACAGAAAATACTGCAAAACACAGAGTACTGATAGCAGAAGAGAATGAATTCACTGTGGTTTAAAATATGCTTTCCTTTTAGTTAAGAAGAAATATAAAACATGATGATTTATATTCAGGCTGATTTAGACTACATTTTTAAAACATTACAAGCACCAAGAAATTATTACTCCTGTCAAAACGTTCAAACAAGAGAGTACACATCATTCAAGATGCAGTTCTAACTCACCGAAGGCTAAGAAAATTCTCCAATGTCTTCAGAGAAAGCAAGACTTCATCACATGAAAGGAGAAAAAAATCACTTATAAAGAAAAGAAAGTTACATAGAACTATGATATTTTCTTCTACAGATCAATATGCTAACTGAACATCGGTATTAGACGTACCAAGTTTTCCCCAAAGTGCACTTTTTACTCTCGGAAAAAGAAGAAGATATTCATCCAGAAGAATCTACCTTTATGTCTTCACATAACAACATTAAATACACAGCAAAACACACAAGCACACAGCAACTGGTTTAGCATGGGGAATAGCTTTGTGATTTACATAGCCTGGAAGAAATGAAGGGGACAGGAGTTCAAGTCCTGCAAGTTGCAAAAAATCATTTGCATTAATTATCAGAATTAAAGTGTTTTAAGATTCACATATGATTTTTTTTAATCATTTAGTTATTGATTTTAATTCAGTGAGGGGAGACATTTTACATGACCCAAAATTCAGGAGTTCAGAATTATAATGAATTAACTTCAAGTTTTAGTAAATTTAATATGATTTACCTGCCTGGTTTTTGTTTGCTTTGGTTTGTTTAAATCATAATCATGTGTATAGGGGCTTTTCTGGTAATTTTTCTTCTGTTTTTTGATAGGAAAAACAATGTCATTTTTGTAGGATTAAATTTAATAGCTCAGCTAGCAAAAGTTTAAATTGACATCCAAAAAGGCAATCCATGTCTACAGTTTAAAGTGCATAGCTCAGTCCTGCTGACTCTTCCTTCAAAGAAGGCAGCAGTAGCTGCAGTGTCTTGAGCAAAGGGAAAAAAAAAAACAGCCTAAAGAGACCAGAACCAACATAAGGCTGAATAAAAGAAAAGCAATTAATGTCAAGATGATGGGACTAAACTTCTCTAAGAATTTAAGTCACTATTATACATTTTAAAACTAAAGATAGATGTACTGCATGAATCAGATACACCAGCTGAATACTAACTGCTCTAAATCACCCTGTTATATTAATTTTGTACTGACATTTCCAGAGTTGTAAGAAACAAGATACAGCACTAGTTGGTAAGACAAAATGTAGTTGTGAGCCTTTAAAATAGGCATGCTATACTGATCCAAAGATTTGCTTGTAGAAATACAATAGATTTGAAAACTCCTAATGCAACAGAGATTTCATTTCGATGAGTGGGCATATGCAGACCTTAGACTGCTTGAAATTACATAACACTGAAGACTCAGTTAAGCAACTTACATAATAAAAATCTATAACAGCTTTAAGAAAGACGGTTTTCAGCATGAAACCTTATTGGCCAAACCAACAAATACAAGTTTATTTTCAGTTAAAAACTGTTCCTACATTAGTAATAAGATAGACTGTTCAAGACCAAATCCAGAATTCAGGGTTCAGAGTATGAAAAAAATTTTTGCCCCAAATAAATTTGAGAAAGCATAAACCACGCTGCATAATCAGACTTAGACCCCATTGATATTAGAAAAGCCTTACTGCACAAACATATTTTTTTTTAACATTAACCGAAGGCAAATTACCTACACTTTCTATTTACATTTTATTACTATTATTTTGCAACAGCATAGAACTCGAAGCACACCGTTATCATGAACATTAACGTGAACAACAGCATTCCCCAAGTCTACTCCCCCAAAATTCTAATTTTGTAGCAGCAAAGCAAATACATTCCCGGCACCTAAGCCTCGCTTTTTATCCTATACTTAAAAACCCTGGCTTTGCCAGCAGGCTATACTAACATTCAAACTAAACATAATCAGTGTTTAAAAAAAAAAAAAAAGTTTAAAGATGTGTCAAGATTTAAGTAAGGCAGATGTCTTTTCAAAGCATAAGGAAAAAAATGTTCTGTTATACTGTACTACATGTAACCTAAGAGACAATTAAAATTGGAATCAATTCCTAGGCCCCAGCAGTATTTGCTAGCTAGGTGAAGAGCACGCATGTCTCTACAGCACCAAGCAGCTTCTTGTATAATGCCAAATCTACATGACAACTGTAAAACCTCCATAAATCAGATAGCTTAGGAATAATATTGTCCTATTTTCTTCTGTTTGGTATTTTGAACACTAAATGGCCTCCCTCCTCTTTGGAAATAAGTAATAGAGCATTAAAATGCAACATTTTGAAGTGCTAATTGGCTTAAATCTCATCTTCGCTTCTGAAGTCATTTACTGAGCTATCATTTTCTGAAGTATTTACAGCATCTGTATTTCATCTAAAGCTAATTCCAGGAAAAGTCATATATCCCATATACTGTTAGAAGGTGTAACAACATACTTAGATATTATTATAATGTGATAAAATGATAAACCATTCAGTTAAGATAAAGTGTTGCTTTTTTAAAATTTATGAAAATATCCTTATACATCTTTTCAAAACTCAAGAGGACAGCATTTCTGGTTACTCATTTGATATTCACAGCACAGCAATATATAGGAATTGCAATAACTATATCAATATTCACAGCTACAACCTGGCAGAGTTCTGTTTGAGTATCTCACATAACTTCATTTGTTTAATGAAGTTTCAAGATGGGTAAAATAAATTTTATTGTGTAAAGCCTTTCAGCAGTAGAGCGTGTTAACAATGCCTGGATTTCAAACATATTCCTTTGAAAGTCGCGATCCTTATATATGTTAACAGAATGAATCAAGTAACCTGTACATTAATATTTCATTTAGTAAGCCTTTAAACTAAATGGCACTACAAAGCAGTTGGTAATTGAGAAATCTATAATGTCCAGATACATAATTATAAACATGTTTAATAACAATGCTTAATTCATAATCAGAAAGGGGATTCACCTAGAAACACTAGAAGTCGCGCTGCTTCTGGAAGTGGAATCCTGACTTTAAAAAGACATTAACTCTAATGACTGAGCTCACAGTACATACCAAATGGATTCTTGGTGCCTGGCTAGTACGGGGAAGGGAAAAAAAAGAAAAAAAAAAAAACACCACACTTGTATTTAGAGCACTACTGTGTAATCACTTCGATTAATTGTTATGATAACTTCTGCCACTGACTTCTCATGTTGAAAATACTTGTAAATCTTGAAGTTCGCTATGTTTTTATTCATACAAGCTTACAACAGAAATATGCTTAACAACAATACAAGAAGATACACGCCAAAGTCATCTGTCATCCAGGCTCATTTGCCATGACCAACAGGAAGAAATAGCAACCTTAAAAGGACAGAGACATGCAGAATTTTAAATAAGAATGAAAAGCACCAGAGGTTTTCTCAAACTACTGTAAACAGAAGGGAAGAAAAAAATAGAGGATACGATAATGGAATAAACAGGCTCTAAATACCTGTCAAATCTGCATTTTGTCTTTCCCATTTCATTCTATAATGAAATGCCATAACAAAAGCAAGAAACGAAAGCAAAATAGCTTGGAATGAGCATACACTATCCACCTTCAAAAACAGGAGCACAGATTTGTCAGTGAAGTAGAAAGGATGCTGATGAAAAGGGTAAAATGAACAGCTTCCAATTACCTACAATTATAACAACCAATAGGAAGAAATCTTACTACTACAGCGGGAAAAATACAGCCGTCTTCCTTTCTGTAACATATCTACTATGAGGAAGAGGAGAATAATGAAGGATCTTACTGAATCTTTGTGGATTTCAGCAACATTGCCAAACACAGCATATTACATATTTTTCTGGTAGATAAAATTTTTAAAGCCATTTTAGTGCAAAAATGGCTGCACACAGAGCAGTTACAAAGTTAAATAAATGTACCTGTTTGTTAGGGCCCAATAAAAAATTAAAGCCTTTTAATAATACTTGATTAGATACTAATTGAAATGGAAAGGTCCATCTGCTTCATGAATGTGAAGAGTTCACACAAAAATGTGATGATATGAGAGTACACAAAGGATGTGAACTAAAAGCATAATAAATACTGAATGTCTTGACTTTCAGATTAAAATAGAAGTTGGCCAAATATACTAAACACAAGCCATTTAATGGCTTTGAAATGTATTCAAAGACCTCAAACATTTTTTCTTAACAGCTGTGTATTCCAGCTTAGCGAAGTTCAGGTTTTGCAGTCCTGGATATGCAACACTGAAAAGACAGATACGACTATGGAACTAGCACGTCTAAGTATTAAGTTAGGTGCTTCATTTTACATAGAGAGCATAAGCATTTTATTTGAACTGTTACATGTACTGTCCATTACATAATTTCACAAGTATACAAAAGCCTTTCAAAATCAGTGCTACAAGCTGAAGCTATTTCCTTCACAAACAGACAATTTAATGTGTTACTCAGAACTCAAAATCACATCTAAAAGCAGCAGAAATTTAACATATGGGTTGCATGAGTGGTCTCTACTCAGAGATTGTCTCAGTGTTTTTCCATTTCCATATCACGTATTAAACACTGCAAAATCACAGTCTTAAAGTTTTTAATACATTTTAGTCTTTCATGATGCCTTTTCCAGCACCTACTATAAAAATAAACTGTCTACAACACAGAACTTCAGTATAGGTTGCATATTTAAATTGAGGACTGTATCTAGTCCAATATCTACCTCATATTCAAATCCCCTTTTTCATTACCCCCCTGCCCCAATTACATGGACTTATACCAATTCCTCAAGTTTTTGCAATACTTCACTAGCTTATTACCCAGCTGTGCAGCTGAGCAAGAAGATAACCACATTCATTCCTTTTATCTGTAATGATGTAATACATCCCAGCACTAGGTTGAGATGATTGGGGAATAATGGGATTGTAAAAACTGTAGAGATGACAAACAACAGTGCAGCCTTCTTTTCCTGATACAGTCAATTGCATAAATACAGCACAGGGTGAAAATAATAAAATATGCCCTAGTTCTGCTCCTTGAGTGAAGTTACCATTTTTCATAAGGAGCAGCTGTTCCTACACAAAAACATCATCATCACAATGCAGCAACTAGACCAAATACCCACAATCTAGGCTTCAGCCTTGACTTTGAGAAATAAACGTTGGAGTTTACTTTCTAATAATAACAAAAAGAAATCATCCCCCAAAAAACAACTCGGTATAATCAAGGAGCCTCCAGATAGTGCAGTGCAATGCAAAGAGTCATCAGGGACTAGCATGCAATACAAAAATAGATCTTGGACCAAAGGATGCACTGCTCTGCTTTCCTATGACAAAAATTAAATCTGCCTCCATTTTCTCCTTAAAATCCTTCCTTATTACAATCAAAAAGATCCTTACCTTCTGCAGGAGCTGGGAACCTGAGTACTTGGCTGCAATAGATTTGATCTCCCCACCAAATGCTGAGGCCCAGAGCTTTACACTGTGAAGGAAAAAAAAAAACGAGACAGGAAGAAATGTAATACACATGTCATAGCAAGCAACACAGACTGTAGCAGCTTCAGCTGCACTCATAAGGATTCAAGCAATTTTGCATTAAAGAGCTCAAAGGAACCTAGGCACAGCAAAAGATTAGCAGAGCTGTTCAAGTACAAGCACACAGCAGATGCTGTGCCAAGGTAAGGCCTGCGATACGAAACCACCTAACCTGCACTTTTAAAAATTAAACAATCAACTTGTACAGAGACATGCTTTTGCACAATATAATCTATGCCCACAGAAAGGAGCAGGTAGAACAGCAGAACAGTTCCAAATGATAACTTCTCGTATGAGTTAAGATAATATCAACTACGCTAAATAGAAGCATTTAAGGTAAGACTCCACAGCCATGTATTCCACTAACACATGCACTAGAATAAAATTTAAGTACTGCCATGCATGTTAAGGACTATGATTTCAGAAACGGCTGACAGAGGAGCAAAGGTGCCTTGAGCAGTCAAATACCTGCAATAAATAAATAAAAATAAAATAAGAACTTGAGCAGGCAAGTTCTCGTTCTTGACCACGGTCCTGAGAAAAATAGCATGAAAAGACTTACACAGACAAGGGGATCTGCTGCTCCGATCCAACCACATCCACTAAGGCTGTGTTAAAAGCAGTCCAGAAGATAAAGAAAAGACCGCAAAAAGCCCGAAGAAGATTCAAGTTCTCTAGCATTATGTCTCCCTACGCCTGAAAAAATGTGGGGAAATTCAAGTGAATCTGAACGTAGCAGCTGTGGGGTTTTGCTTCTAAAGCCTCTTTCCCCACCCTTGCCCCCTCCACCAGAGCGCCACTGGAAGAAATCACAGCTCCATCCTCATCCCTTCCAAGAATGACCCTCTCTGTGTAATGGAAGGAGGGCCAGAAGCGAAGCTCTGACTTGAAAACTATTGTGTCCCCGGTAACAGCAAAGCGTTCTCCAGCACTACTGCAGCCACTTGCACGTAGTTCTTTACAACTCCGCAGTCAGCAGCGTGCCGGAGTTACTTCAGCGACCTGCTACTGCTCCAAAGTGCCCTCAGCAGCAAGCGAGCAGCCTCTCAATTCCAGCCGGGGGCGGCTGTCTTCTCGCGGGTCCCGCTCACTTGGCGGCAGGGCAGGCTGCCTAGAGGTCTCCTCTCCCTCGCCGGCAGCCCGCAGCCTCCAGCCCGGCCGGAGCGAGCCCAGGCATTGGGCCGGCGGCGCGGGAGCAGCAGCCTTTTAACGGGATGGCGCCGAGGCAGAGGCAGGCACGGGAGGAGCCGCCCCGTCGGGAGGGTGCCTCCGCACGGCGGCAGCGGACCGAGGATGCTGCCGGGAGCCGGCCCCTCCGGGACGGAGCGCTGCACATCGCCGGGGGGGGGGGCTACGGAGCCCAAGGCGGCCCCGCCGAGCCCGGCCCCGGTGTCCCGGAACCCGGCCCCGGCTCCCTCCCCGCTCGCCCAGGGCTGGGGGCGAGCCGCGGCTCGGCGAAGGAAGAGAAAGAAATGCAGCAGAAGTGAATCGGTGCGGGCTAAGCGGCGGGAGCCTAGGAACGGGGGAGCGATCTGCGCTCGCCGGAGCCCCTTGCCGGAGGGAAGAGCGGCTTCCGAGCTCCGCCACGGCGAGGGCAGCGTGGGGAGCCGGAGGGATTGGTTCAGGTATTTGGGTTGCTGGTGCGATTGGGAGCCTTCCCTCCCTCCCTCCTTTTGCTTTTGTTTCTCGCCCTCTGCTCCCTTCTCACCTTCTCCACCAAAGGCACAGACTTAAAAATAGCGGTTGAACTTTAATGGAAATAAGCGTGGCAAGACCTGGGGATGAGCTGAGCCCGGGCTGAGTCATCCTTGCATCACACAGTGCAGCTCCGCGGCCGCTCTGGGGGGCTTGTTTCTTCCCTCTCAGGCTAGAATTAAAACCCCCAGAACATGCACCCTGCCTTTGTGTACTGTACTTGTTTAACAGTTGCTGGCTTGAAGCTAGATGTGCAATACTTGTGTGTGTGTTTTTTTTTTCTTTTTCCCCCCACGTTATCCTTTCTAAGAGCACCAAACAGTTTGCTTTAAGATACCAAACATCTCCAATTAACACCTGGCTGATGAAAGCTTTCTTACATATAGCTGGAAGTTTAAAGTCAGGAAGACCGGCTTAGGTAAACTGTATAGAACAAGAGCGGCATAGCGCACCTGCACCTCTCATCACACACCAGCCATCACCCAGGGATAGCCAATATACATTCCTGCCCATACCACCGCCTTCATGTGAAGGCAATGAAGGAATTTGTGAGAAGGGATGCTGGTGCTGTTTTGTGTATTATTTAACTGCTCAAAACCGTGCTGTTACTGTGGATTTTCTAAACAGTGTTTTAAATACGCTGCCATGTCACCAGGTGTTCAGCCTACCTACAGGCAGAAATGTAAAAATGCACATGGCTGACTAACCATATATAATGAATTACATGCTCCTTTGAACATATTACATAAACACTACTACTTTCAGAACTCGGAAGGAAATAGGAACTGAGGTGGACTGCCTCACTAATCGTGGTGGTTTTGTTTTTTTAAGCTTTTAAAAAAAAACATTTTCAAAACCACATCAGGATAGAGAATTGTAATAACAACTTGTAGGACTCAAGCTTAGTTTTTACATTAACGCAGATCTTCACCTGTCTCAATTAAGTCAGCACGCAGTTCACTGATGACAAGTAACAGCTAGCTTCATTCTTCAAGGAATTATCAGAAGTCCTGGAAACTTTCTGAAGGCACATACAATGTGTCTATGTTCAATAGCCCAAGAAATTTAAGATACATTAAAACCACCACTAATTACTATGAAAAGATGACAGTCAGTTGTCCAACCTTGACTATTAGACACTCACTATCATACCAGATTCACATTTTATACCTTTTTCATATATAACAGGTCAGTTACATTCATTTAGTATAAAAATCTTATTTCTACTATCGTTAGTCTCAGGAAAAAAATATATCGATATTCCTAGCACAAGACCAGCAACCATCTTTGGCATTAACAGACATCTGCATGCCTTAAACTGTAGCGTGCTCTCTGCATCTTGCATTAACACACACCAATAGGTTCATGCAGTTATTTGGCTCTTTTCAGTAGGGCTTTCCACTCACTGACTGTGCTGTAGCAGTGGTTTAACACACATGCATGTATAGGCTTCTAGAAGTGGCAAGTTTTCCGTCACAAGAGAAGAGGGCTGGCATCATGTCCTGGCCCGACTACCACTGGCTATGCCTGGAACGGATATCACTGCAGGCAAGGCACCAGGTCCAAAACCAATGTTACGGTTTCCACCACCACCACATTGTCCTCATGAGGTGGATGCAGAAACTTTCCCTAAAGTAGGCTTGCATGAGGACCAAGGAAAATAAATAGCAAAGCATTAAGTTTGGCCAAAAGGTTTGAATCCTTTATAATGGGGAGATAGTAGTGTGCATCATTATTAATGCACAGCCTTGTGATGTTCTGGAACAGTCAGAAAAAAACTAAGTTTCAGAGAAGCAAAATAATGAAGTTAGATTTTGGAAGTAATGTAGCATTTCTATCACGCACTTACGCTTTTATAGATCAAGATTCTTCCAGATTCAGCTGTTAAATGCTGGTCCCACTAAAAAACGTGCATATAGATAACTGATCAGAGAAGTGATGCTCCTAAAACTGTAGTGGCATCTCAGCACTAAGTGCAGGAAAGTTATTTACACGGCAGCGGCCTCAGAAGCAGAGCCCCTCGTACAAGTGTACTAACTTGGATCCTCCCCCAGCCCCTGTTTTTAAAATACAAAACATCTCATCTAATCGCCTGCTCTGTCTAATGATCAAGTATAATGGCACATTTTATTATCTCAGAAAATGAAAGAATCCACTTGCTCCATGAAAGCAGAAAAATTCGGACACATGAATTAACAACAAAGTGTAGCAATAGAAAGTCACAGGCATGGTCAGAAAGCTGATGAATCTCCAGAGCTTTTACAGTGAACCACATTCAAAAAAACAACCAAGGGACTGAAAAAAAGGAGGGAAAGACAGGTCAAGTGCAAAGGGTAACATGAGATTTAACACAAAGACTGAGGCAGGAAACAGATGAAGGGAAAGTCCAGCAGATAGACACAGAGTAACTTCACCTGACAATTCCCATTGTTTTCCTCTGTCTATCTACAGATATATTTAAACTGATAGAAGGGTGCATGAATAGGGTCATATTTGCACCGATGTACTTTGAGGTCTTTGATTGGACACGTATCAAGTCCTAATAAAAAAAAAATGGAGAGACTTAAGAGAGGGGAGAACATATGGTGCATGGGAGAAGAGTAGGAGGAAACAATATAATTAACACAAATGTTTATTGTATTTTTCTGATGCTTATCTACAATCGTTTAATCTAAAGAGAAAAATAAATGCAGAAGGCTAAAGTGCTAAAATCCCTGCTGAAGATGCAAGTGACTTCCACAAAAAATTTATTAATAAAGATGGGGAGGAGGGAATATGTCAGCTTAGCTATATTCCACATATCAGAAAATTCAGATACTGCAAAAATAGATAAGTCTTAGCTACACTGCACATTGTGGTGTTATTAATTGCTTTGTACTGTATTACTCAGTGGTTCTAAGCACAAAGCTTTAAAACTTCAACTGTGTTCCCCACGGTGCGTTTTTTGTTTGGACTAAGAGATGAAGATGTCCCCCCCACACATACATCTTCTTTGAAATGTTTTTCCAAAGTGATGACCCTTTGAACACAGGAAGTGGGAAGTACAGGGGGGAAAAAAGGAGGAAGTGAAATATTAAGTTAATTGTATGAGGGAGCTATATGTCCTATACTGAAAAATTTTCCAGCCTTTAACCTGCATGCCACTTTTCCCTTATGTCTCTAAGTACGTTTTATATAGACACACATGGAAAATGAAGACAGAGGTAGAGGAGTAACAAATGACATTTCAGCTTCACAAAGCACTTTGAGATTGTCAGATAAAAGGCAAAGTCTGAATGCTCAGGATTTATTTAGAAACAACCCAATGGTAAAAGGATTCATCAAATAGTGTTTGCATGCAGTGAGAACATGGGTTTCCGTGTTTCAAGTGAGCTGTACATCAGAGTAGGAGGCTGCATTAGACCTATTCTGTAGAGACTTAACATATGTACACGTATTCTTTGAATTTTATGAAGGTCCCATGTGTATAAATCTAAGTGTTTTATTAGTCAATAAGGAGGCATTCCCATACCATTTCCAAGCCACTTACGACAAAGATTGAGGTCAAGTAACATTACTCACTGGATTAAATTATCACAATTCCACATAATGCACATGAGCTAGCAACCTGTGAAAATAAAAATACTACAAGATTTCTAAGCCACATCAGTATTTTGTGAGCAAGTTTGCTGTGTCATCATCTGGTTTGCATATACTGTTTAGGTCCAATATTTCAGTTCACAAGAATATTAATGATATATGTAACCTATGTTTACAGATACAATCTGTTACATGAGAATAAATGCAGACTTGAAAAATCCTAATACATAAAATTAATAAGTAGCATTTTAGGCTACTGCCATGTTATCTTCAGCACACTTCGACACCAAATAAACCTCACAGTTTGCCATAAACCCTCAGGGAATGCATGGCTAATTTAGCTTCTACAAAGCCTATGTTCTGCTGGCTTCAGCATCTCCACAAGGAGTTAAAATGTAAAAGAGCAAAGCATTATCACATCCCAGCCTATGAGAGCTCACACTGCATGGTAAGCTAGAATGCTTTAAGCTAATGATGTTTATAGCTAACCAAATCCAATTTCAGCAGTCCACTGTAGCTCTAGTCTGTTCATGCCATTTTACATAAGCTTTATTTTGAATTTTCTACTATTAAGACAAAGTCTACATTTGGTTTCTTTTGAGTGTCAAGCTAGGAAATGAACTCCTCACTAAGCAAATAAATTACCTTTTTACTCCCAAGGCTAGTGCGAGGTTGTAAACGTTAATGCTTTCAATGCATTCAAAATACTTCAAGACTGAAGAAAGGACCTAAAAAGATAAACTATAATTGAGGGCTCTAACATATGGAAACAAACAAAATGAGCATTTTTTCCTCTGCCAATACAAATGAAGTCTAAAGGCCACAACATATTTGAGTGCTAATTACTACTGTCTATACACTAGAATGAAGCCCCCAGTCACATTTACAATGGTTTGTCAAAGTTCATCTAAACCTTGCAAATTCCTCTGACAAGGGTCCCCAGGATTGACTTGAAACCCAAAACCCAGACTTCAAAAGGTAAGGAAAAGCATTGCTCTTACTTGAGATCTTTGCAGTAGTAGGGACACAGACACTGGATGCCAAAAAATGATGTATTTAAGTGTGGAGATGACTCGTTAGAAACCTGCCCAGAACCAAAAGGAAGTAGTACTGAGCAGACTCTCAGGGAGTGCTTCTTTTGCATTGATTGCTGAAGTCTCATCTGTTGACCTGTCATGTCTTCAAGGGAGGTTAAGTTTCCAACCATACAAATGAATGCAACCCACAAACTTTAGACTAACATTTTCAAAATACTGCCTTTGCTATGAAGTTGAAAGCAGCATGGCTTTTGATCCACAAGACAGCGTTATGTCAAGTAATTACATAGAGCCATTAGACACTTCAGAGGCCTATAACTCTGTCACTGGTTAATTCCTGCATCACAATCATGAATTTTGAGGTGGAAATAGAACTTTTCTGAAGTCTTGAATATCAGATCAAGGAACTGGCGGTTTAGTCAACAGTTGCCAGTTGTGAGATGTTAATGAAAATGAGTTTTGTGTAATTGTAGATGAACTTGTGATATACTTCTGCTCTGTCGTTCTGGTGAGTCTTGTTTATTTATCACAAACATTGATCCTGAAAATCAAACTTCTCTTAAAATACTATTGGAAATAGCATGCATGTAAAAGCAAGCATATGATAATTAATTCCATTGGCTTTTTACAAAAAAAAAAAAAAGAAAGAAAGAAATCCATCAACATACAAAAAATCCTGAAGAGCGAAGATATAGGACTGTCTTAAATACCTGATCACAGTCGCAGAGTAAGACCACCAAGGATTATCAAAAGGCAAACAAGTCCCAATTAGACTAAAATAATATTGGGAAATGGCAAATATATTTAACTATTTGAAGTTTAAAATTAATTTATTTAACCTTGAATAAAAGAGGTTAGGTAATTCATTAGTTGTACTAAGGTCACAACAGCAACCTGGTAAAGCCTATTTAAGACTTACTGCTTTATGTGAATCAAGCTTCCCTTCTTCAGTGGTTACTGTTACTCTGGGTAAGAACCAAATTTAGGATGGCTTTTTCCTTTCCCCACCAACACAAGCTGCTTGTTCTAGCAAGCATTAGTTGAAATCTTGCTCCCTATAAGCTGATGAAACAGATCTTGTATTAGGACAATACTCCTCCAACACCCAGAATCAGTGGAAATGCTGGAGTTGAGCATAATGAATGCCTCTGGCACCACAAAGAACAACACCCTATCACAGAAAAACCTACAGGATTGTCTCTCACATTGGGGTTTCAAATTGACTTGTGTCTAAGTGGTCCAGTTCTACTTCTGTTAATAATCTCGCTTGACACCACATACCCTGGGATGCTCAGGCTTCATTTGCTAAAAGCAGTAGGTTAGTTTAAAAATGAATTAAAGCAGGTGTATGTTTAAAAGGTGTAAAGTAAAAGCAAAACTAATGGCCATAAATATACTAATAAGGAAAAACATTTGCCAGAGCATGCATTTCTATTTCACAGGCCGTTAATACATCATGTCACTAACACTGCAAGAACAACACTCAGGCCACATTCATTACTTTTTAATGTCTCTCTCTATTTTAAACAACAAAACTAACAACTTCAAGCCATAATATAGACATCCTTCCTATGACTGCACAAGGAACAAATGCCATTTTACACTATGATTCTACTCAAAAGCAACTGATACTAGGTAGGCAATAGCAAATATACAAGAAAAAGTCTTGAGCCAAACTTTTCTAAACATTACAAGCAATAGCCCACCTCAGTGCTCTGAGTTGCTTTTTTCCCCACCCTTGTCAGGAAAACACTTATTCTTCATCTTTAATTTGTTATAAACTTGGGGATTAAAATAAATATAAAGGATTTGATACATTTGATCAAAGTGGTTGTGCTTTATAATTAACTACAAAAGACCAGCGACACCACCCTTTGGTTAAGGTGATATTTCGTTAATCAGTAATGTATGCCATTTATCAAGGACTTCACCCTCAAAAAAAGACATAAAGTGCAGTTACCAGGCCTTCCACCTCCCAGACATCACTAGAAATAACCCTCCCCATATTCATGGAAGATAGGCTTAACTCTCTCCAAAACTGTATTTTTGGAATTAGATCTGAAGGCTGCTAGAAGAAAGTGAAACAACATCTTGTCAGTGTTTCACAGGAAAGCTTAAGAGATAAAGCTCAAAGAGCTCCTCCTGAACATTATGCAGTCTGGTACACAGTTTGACCCCTGAGAAGGAAGACTCCCTATTTTTCCTCCAATATGTTTATTCCCCCCTCCCCACCACCATCATTTTATTCCTCTACAAACCCACTGCTGTCAGTCTCTATTTTGAGTTCTCAGTTTTCTCTATTGCCAAGTAACAGAATAGTATTCCCCTTTTTCCTCACAAAAGCATCTAAAATTCCCTGAACAGTTTTCTGACTCCTTTCATGCCTAGATTCAATACTCGCAGCCTCCTCTATAGATGTAGCAAAGGCCATGTCACCCTACATTACCTTCCAACTTATACAGACTGCTGCCCAGTCTTACTGCTGGAGAACAGAAAGCACTGAAATCACAGCCTCTGGTCACTTCTGCCATTACCACAAATCCAACCTACAGCAGCTACCCAGCCTCCAGAACGGGGGGTGTCAGAAATTCATGCAGAGCCATCCATATCAGATGCACTATGCACATGTGATACTTGGCTAGTAATCAAGTGCCAAAGCCGCCAGCTCAGTACCTGTTATCATCCGCTACTGATTGAGACCACTGACCCACTCAGTGCATTGCTAATTCGCTTTGGTTTTATTTCTCACCAGGGAACCTCCACCCAAGGTGTCATCTACTTACTGTTTAAAATTCTTCTCTCAAGCAGCTGTTCCAGGAAACTCCCTACTTTCTTTCAAGCTATTTAAGATCTGAAGTCAGTTTATTTTTAAAGGAAAAGAATAATTATCACTGCAAGACTTCAATAGGAGTTCCTGTTTGTTAACAGCTTTGTGGTAGTACTCGGATAATAGAATATCGCTGCATTTCTGAGACACTACACCTACATATTTTCATGTAGTATGTTAACTGATACACATACTTCAATGCTTTTATATAATAGATACTTTTGTAATCACTGTAGTGATTTGACTTACTGCTTCCTAGATTCAGAAAAAGAAATCCTAGGAGGAGATTAAAAAGCACAGACCTCCATGTTACATACAAATTTATATAATATTTGAATATTAAAAGTCAGAATTCTTGCTGATACATTTCATCAGGATGCTGCACCATGGCACAAGGTTGGAAATTCATTGCCTGCAAGTGACAGAATGGCACTAAACAACTCAGTCCTGATGAAGGGACTCCTAAGACAGCTTCCCCCATTCAAACTGTGCTCCCCTCACACGACAGCAGGTAATGGCTGGCATTACTAGCTCTCCTATTGTTGCCCTTACTCTGCTAAGCAGGCAAATAAAAGTTTTAAGAAAAAAAGACAACTGTACACATGCACACACACACAACTGAGATTGAAGGAGACTGGGGAGGGATCAAGTTGCAACTAAATACTTTCTCTGGATCCTTTAGGTCAAGCTATTCACATCAATAAACGCACAACTGGAAAATCTATGGTATTACACTTGTCACAAAGCTAGTGGATCTACTCTCACCTCTGTTGGTTAAGTAAGCTAATTGACCATAGGCAAAGAAAAGCAGCCAACACTGCTGAGAAGCTGCAGAGCTCTGAAGAGACAAGATCTCCATATCCAGGCAAACAAAAGGCTACTACTTGTTTCCTGAGACAATGCTGGAAGTTATTCCAGGTATAATCAGCACATGTCCAGCCTTTAACCTACTGATGCATACAGTCAAGACAACCCTTTAACAAAGCTGATCATCTCTTTCATACTATCCTGGGGAACATCTGCTAACATGGCTCTGTTGTCAGAGAAAAGCAGCACTCCACAACAGCAGACACTTCAAGCAGCATTTCTTAGAGCAGCAGCTACAGCTTCAAGAAAAGTCTAAGACCAGGAAACTGCAGTAGCTGAAGACAACATATGTCATCTTTCTGGGCATTTTGCCTTCACTGAATTACCAAGAGAACCAGAGTTTTACATTTTTAAAAACTGTAGATGAAGCAACGAGGGATTTATCTAGAAAAAAAAAGTGTCCTAACTGACCTTATTTACCACAATTGGTACAAGCACCACCCAGCATCCTGCCACCCCCACCGAGACTGAAATACAGTAGTGCATGCACACACACTCTTCAAGAATACAAATTGCCAATGGGGACAAGTAATAATCTCAAGGCTTGCATCATTTCACAGCCGAGTTGTTTGAAGACAGACTAGCCATTACATAAAGCAGCTGTGTTATTTGGCTTTTCCTTTCTTTCAATTATAGACTTGAGCTGTTTTTTCTAAGTCAGTTTAAACTATTTTTCTCATTACAGATTTTTTGTTCAATAGGCAAGGAACGTAGCTATAGCAAAACAGAAAGGCTTCTGTTCTCTATATTCTAGAAACACTAGTAGATGGGAAGCCTGTTAGGGTTCTCCAAATACATGATAGTATTGGCTGGATTTCTCCCGTACACAACAGAAAGATCCATTTCTGCAAACGTGTGTGACCTCTCCTTTCAGAGAGCTGACCAACTGCAGTATTCTTTGTGCATCTTGGTGTTTCCAGACAGCATAAGGAGCAAAAACAATTTCCTATTTGAAAAACAGTGGAATCCAACAGTAATGCCAAAGTAAGTTTTCACACATTTAGTTTTTAGTGCTGAGAATCAAGGGGCGTGCTACCACGTTATGAAAGCAAGAAAAGTTTTATGGAAACACTGCAATCTGAGGTGGAAGTGCAGCCAGGTAAGGGCTGGTGTTTTGTGTGTGTGTGGTTTTGTTTGTTTTCTTTATTTGGCTGATTAGGTTTTCATTTTTTTTTTTTTTGTTTGTTTGTTTGTTTTGTTTTTTTTTCTCCCATACCAGCAAGCAAAATTTAGTCACAAATCTGCAGTTAAGTATGAATAGATAGGAGTTAAAAGCATACTCTAAGATAGTTTTTCACTTGTTTTGTTTTAAAATCCTACGTCAACAGGACTATTCTTCTTGGTCTCAAATATTTCATTCTCAATGATCCTTCACCAACAAAACACCTACTCATTTTCCAAAATAGAACGCACTTCTGTTGTTGCAACAAAATATATTATCTCTGTACTGGTACTAACACAGAGACAGGAAGTGAAATAATTGAAGAAAACCCGTCAAAGTTTAGGATTTAGGAAGAAACTTCTTATGTTGGAGATATTCTCTGGTACTGCCACAAGCAGCTGTGTCTTTAGAACCTGAACTTCTCCTCTTCTCCATCACATTCTTAACCATCCTTTCTCTTTCCCTTTGTTTACAGCAATGTTTTACTTTTAATTCCATTCTTGTTCACTTTGTTTCTACATGCTTGAGAAAAACAAAAAATAGTCTTTAATCACACCAAGCAGACCTTCATTTTGTATTCCTACACATCATCACTGACCAATCAGCATTTCCAAAATTTAAAAGCATTGTCTCCTTTTGGTGCCTAAGTTTTTGGTGTTTTTTTTTTTGGTGTTTGTTTTTTTTTTTTGTTTTTCTTCCTCTACTGAACCGCTGCACTTAGAGCAAAATTGGGAAGCTTATGATAAAAGTACTGTCCTCCTCCCTTTCCCTGTGCCACCCCCAAATAGCAGGTGGTGGGATGTTTGAACAGTCAGAACTATTCTCAGAACTATTCAGTTCAAATCGAGTCATACCAAGTGTTGTAAGTTAGCAAGCCTGGAAGCCCTCCTCCTGATGGACACTGTTATGTTGCTTTAAAAACAATGGAATCATACCCTTTGTAGGAGAAAATATTCTGCAAAATCCATTACTACTCCATAAAAGTCTCATATGGAGGTATTTACATAATGAACTGCAATTACTCACATTATATTTATCTAGTGAAGAATGAACCTATTGTGTGCAGTGAAACAAATCTGTTCTGCACTAATACACGCCCGTAGTAAGTTACCTAGTGAAATAACACATCAATCACGGGTTAACACTAAGTCTGCACCCGTATAATGCCATTTCCAGGTCATTAAATAAAACAGCTGCAGAATCTGCCATTGTGCCAGACTGCCAAGGCTCAGCAAGAGGTTAGGAAGAGATATGCAGTGAGCTTGCAAGTTGTTTGTTGTGGGTAGGGAAACCTATTCTATTAGAAAGGCTGTGAAAACAGTCATCAGCTGTGAAGATTATGCATGCACTGTAAATATGCCTCCACTGTAGAAGCCCTCGGCTGCTAGCTAATAGGTACAATGCTATATAAAAAGTACCACCATGACAGCTGGAGCAGTGATCCACTAATTCAGATCCTCAAGCCCTGACTCTGAATCCTGCTCAGAGAAATTCTTTATTTGCTGACACCACAGACCTACCTATGTATTTTAAAATTTAATGAAAACTTGACAGTGGAAAAAGTCTGCTCTTAATCAGTTCAAAAGTTCACAGGCTAAGTAAAGTTTGGCGTTTTGTTAGCATATGCACAATATTCAAATTACATGCAAAGTCTGCCAGCAAGGTGAACCTTTATTTCTGGATTAGGAGGAGTTTTCTTATGTATCATAGGCATCTGAGCATTGTCTGAGTTAGATATGCACATCTTTACCTTGGGCTCCCAAAAGGGAATTCAGAATTCATCATTCATTAAGGAGTGCATGAAGATCAGATACCGGTTCCTCTGTAACCCCTCATTAGTCTCTCTCCTCTTAAAAACACATGTAGGGAGACTCGCATGAAACCCCTTTGGTTTACTTGTTGGACTGAGACTGCACTTGCATGTTTGGATACAACTAAAAAATACGACAGACACAGGGGAGGTCAAGCCACCATTAGACTGAAAAGCAAGATCTATGTTTAAAGCACAGGTTTTGAACTTTTGTAACATTTCTTAATTCTACTCCTCAGTGATAAAATCCATCATTTAGCACCAATTTTCTTCTGTGACTTAAGATGGCACAACCTTCGCACTGCAACTGTGTGGGTTCAGTAGGCCTCTACACAAGTACCATCTCTCAGCTTGCCAGTGAGTTTTTCTCCTCACAGTCCCTGCAACAACACTGTGTAACTGCTGTCACAGCATCTCACCGCACCGAGGCAGAGTCCACTCACAGTGAGCCGTGCAGCTGGGCAGGAGAGGCATGCTCAGAAGGCAAGCTCATGTTCCAGACCAAAGCGAAGCAGACTGTAGCGGTGGAGGTCTCGACTCACACACATGCTGTTAGTTCTATTACACGTATTACCCAAAAGCAAACCTCCAACAAAAATACTACTGCAGCAACCACCCCTCCCTTTTCAGTTGTCTTTTGTCTCCCTTGCCATGCTCCTCACCACGGCATAGAGCAGCCAGCAGGTTGGCTCTCCTTGGGGCATGGCAGCTTGAGCAGGCCCTTTCCCCAGCTTCAGGTTTTCTTACATCCCCTCTTATTAGCAAAGGCAGAAACTCCACTTTCATGTACACTGTACTCATCTCTTTCCTTCACAGTCCTGGACCTTCAGCTTCCCCAGTTTGAAATCTTCAATATATTTTAAATTAATCAATTCAGTCATCTTCAGAACACCCATTGACATTAATTGGAATTTCAGTTTACTGTACCAGAGCCCATATTCTCCTGACCTACAATGCAAGACTTCCAAATTAGTGATATATTTCCTTCCTCCCAGGAGTCATAAATTCAGTGATACAGTTTATCTTCTAAGTAAGTTTTTGCATTCTGTAAGTATTGATCAGCAACAGTCATTTAGACAGAGAAGAGGTGGTCAAGCACAGGAGAGAGACACAGCTGGGAACAGGCAAGCACAAGTTGCTCTTATTTTTTGCCTGTGGCCTCATAAAATTAAAACACAGAAGAAGCACGTTCTCAAATTCTTGATCTGTAGACAAGAGAAACAGCTTCAGAATACTTTATGGAAATCAAACTATCCTTTTTGTTTTTTCCTTCCCAGACACTCTTATTCTAGGAATTGAGATTACTTTAAAATGGAACTTATTCATAAGCAATTGCCTGCCCAAGTAAAAGTTCACTTATCATTTAACAACCTCAGTTAAAAAAAAAAAAAGTAAACTGTGATTTTAAATCAGCAAGGAATAAAGGTCTAGCTCTTATTTTCTTTTTGTGGCAAAAGTGTTTTTCATGTTCAGAGAGCAAGTGCTATAAAGCAATTTCAACATCCCTGTTAAATAGGCTCATCTTCCTCCATAAGACCACCACAGAAAACCATTGAGATTGCATTTGACAGACGGATTGGTACAGTGTCAGTCACAGGTCTTGACTCCTTTTGTATTTTAAACCACAAGATGGGTATTTCTGAGACAGCATGCAAAAACTCAGAGTCCAAACATTTCTCTCAATTACTAAAAACATTTCACATTGAATAAAAATGAAAAAAAAAAAAGTAAAAGTTTTATTCTACTAGAACAGAATTTTGTTATTTCTGGGAATGTGACACAAAGGCAATAAAACAAATGCACTGCCACACAAGAATGAAGCACAATAATGGCAGGTAAAAAGATAACTGCCCCAACATCCACAAGGGGAAGACAGACTAGTTTTTCTTTTATGAGTAGGGGAACACTTGTTTACTTTGGGACACTTAAAACTAGAAATAAAAACACAGTGAAAAAGAAATGAAATGGATTTGAATAAGATTTGTGAATATAAAGCTTCTGAAGCATTTTGACAACAGCTGTTGAATCAGATGAGCTAAAGAGAAAGGTTCTGAGAGGACCAAAGTACACATTTCAGAACAACTAATGAAAAGCTTTGTCATAAATAGAAATTAAATACTAAACCCCAGAAGCAGATCTTGTTTCAGCTATTAAATCCTTAGCCACAGAGGTGGCAAGCAGATGTGAGAATCCTTATGCCTTTAGGGGGCCATTCCGCCAAGCATGCAGAGACGTTACTGTAGGAGTAAGTTACTGGTGTTAATAGAAGCCTAGCAGACAGCTCTTTCAAGCGGTACCCTTCCCATCATCTAGAGCTCTGTAGAGTGGATACAAAATGCTACCAAATTCCTCACTTCACAGGGATGGGCATTTCTCACTTATTTTGTATATGGATGCAAGTTCAGAAACTGAGACATGCACAGGATGCAGCAAAAAGTACATTGGACACTACTCATAATGTTCCCTATTAAAGAAGGCAGAGCAAGAGGTTTCACTTCCTTTTCATTTCTGATTTCACTGTCCTTACCACTCTACTAATCAATGGGAAAAAAAAAAAGTGCCTGATAGCATCCATTTACAATGAAGCAAAGGTTCCCCGTGTACTCATTGTTAGTACATAGAGCATTGGCTAGCATAAAACTCCGGTCTTATTCCATTGCTATGCACATTATCAAGGCTAACAATCCCCTTCCAGGGAAGGACTGCTGAATATCATAGATGTATAAATATATCACTGTCAGGACATGTAGCCTGGAGTGCTTTATCACAAACTAAAACAAAATACTTGGTCTGGTTTCCAGACTTTAAATCTTCAATGAGCAAGAAGATAAGAATTTCTTTCAAATACAGATTAGATGGTCCACAACTCCACAGATTTACTGGAACCTGCTGTCATGAACATCCCTCTGGATGACCAGGTCCCTGAGCTTCATGATATGGTACAGTAATCAACTCTTGGTCTCCAGGAATGGAAGGAAGAAGAGCAAGTATGCTGATAAGCTAATGGTACATGGAAATCACAGAAAGCTTTCATTAGCAGCTACCTCCACTTTATACATCTATTTCTGCCTTTGCAAATGAGTTGTAATATTTGCTTAGACTTGCCATTGGATTACATGCTTCCCACAGCCTTTCTCCTAGGAAATGGTCAATAAAACACAGGAATATCCAGTATCCAACCATGCAGAGAACAGATTAAATACCAAGAACAATAGTCCCACAGTACTAGATCCAATGTAAATTTACATGGAGTAACTTCTAGTCCTTGCTACTCCACTGCTTCCAAAATTTATGGTTTAAAAAGAAAAAACATTCTTTTTATAGGAAACAAGCAAAAAAGCTACTTTGCTCTAATTTTCACTACTTCCTTTTCTTCACTTCCTTCTTAAGTGGAATGAGGTCTCTTTCAGTAGTTTAAGCTCATGCTTGACATATTTTAGTGTATCATTTTCCCAAAAAAGGTGTGCCTTTTTAACAGCCTGATGTTAAATGTAGACTTGCAATAACTTAGAACTTTTCAAAGTCTTCCCCTAATTTTCAACAGTCTCATTCAGACCTAGTCAATTACTCTATGTACAGGTTGACACAGGTTGATTCTAGGACATATTCTAGGACTTGACTGTTTTGGTTGTTTACATCACACTGAACTGTGCAAGCAGAGAAATTCAAATGTAAGGTTTAAAAAAAAGGAATCCATTGCGAAATACATAAAAAAAGGAAACAAAGAAGTGCAACTGTAGCATGCCTTACAGTGCTAACTGCCTGCTGCCAATAGCTTAAATAGCATTTAAGATTACTCCTGCTGCCAATAGCTTAAATAGCATTTAAGATTACTCCGGGGGGGGGGGGGGGGGGGCAAAAAATAATAATAAATAAATAATAAAATAAATACAGTTCTGTATTGCCCTTGTGATCCTGATCATGAGGAATGCCTTGTACACAAATTCTCTGCTACAGAGAGAAAGCAAAATGCTGGGACACAAAAATCAAGCAGTTTTACTGCAGTGTCACATACAAGTCCAATATCTTCATACAAGTTCTCATGCTTAAGAGTTTTTTTGAGAGGCAATAAGATATAACTCCTTACAGTGTTATAAAATCTGTAAGTCTGCTGTTTAACAATGAACTGAGATGGAGACAGAACACAGTGAGAACAAGGACTATGCTTTTTGGTGCCTTTTTTATAGCAAGAATTATACTTTAGGAAATGTACTACAGCTAAAACTAAATTACTGCAAGCTGGAATAAGAACTGGAACTAATTCATTACTATGGAACTAAAATAGCACTAGGACAGTATGTGAAAAGTTACTCATTGAACAGATACAGCATTGTGTATAACAACTTCACGTGAAAGGAAACTGCAGGCAGATATGTACTCTCAGCATCAGCAGGTGGCATTAGCAGAGCATATTTAACATGTTTTGTCCTAGCAGAAGCCCTAGGCTACTTTAAAAGCTTGACAACTTTGTGTTAATTAAATTGTAAAGTGGCTAACAGTGATACTAGTAATAGTTGCATGCCTGCAGGATGTGAATCAAACCTGTCAGTCTCTAAGGAACAGGCTAGTAAACCTTTGAATTGAGACAAGCTGATTACTTATTACAATGAGAAGATACTGTGAATTTTCTACTGTCAGCTGAGTCCCCTTATTTTAAGATGAGAATATACAAAACCTACAAAATAACATACCAGCTAAATGTTAAGTATGTGAACTAGGATACTAGAAATAGCAGTACCAGATTGATACAGAGATAGTTACGGTAACCGACTGTGTTACTGCTTGAGCAGGAATTCACAGTATCAGTAAAAGTACTGGTTAAAACCTGTCCAGCTTTGAAACTACCAACTGGAAAGGTTTTTACTTCTGGAAAAATTCGGCATTAAAAGTTGCCAGTCCAAGTGAAAAAGAAAATACTAAATACAGAATTAAGATCCTTTTCATTCATTTCAGCTTTTACTTTGTGCCTCAACACTTCACTTTTCTGTAGTGGTTACTAAGATTTTATTAGTACAACCACCCTGGACTTGCCTAAAGACAACTTGTTCTTCTCTCACATCACCTGTGATGCATTTTTAATTCTTTGGAGTCTAAAAGACTCAAGACACAAAGAAAATGAATGCTTCATGACCGTTCTGATTCATGACCAGCGAGAGCAACCATTTGATGAGATAAAAGCTTTTATGTACATATACACACCTGGTGACATAGCCCTGCCAACTACAGTCCTAGACTGGACCTAGGAGTATTTGCTATCTTCCATCAGCAGCTGAACAAGCTCAGAGTCCTATACCAGGAGGAATCCATTCAGATCAAGATCTTCCACACATTTGTGCATGAAGAAGTTGTGGTTTGTCCACAAACCTCGCAGCATCCACAAAGTAAGTTTGGCAGTTCTGGTTTAGGCAAGAAGTTGCTCTAATCCTATAGTCTGCGTCCAACAAAACATATAAGCAAACAGTTAGCAATGAATGACACCATCATTTACACTAAATATCCAGTTAAAGCTTTCATCTCTAAATACAACATTTCATTTACACTTGGACTTCACAGAATTTCAGTCCACGAGCCTAAAATCTGTTCCAGGGAAAACTGTCCAAGTGCTGCTGATGCACAGCATCACTGCCACATGACTGGCAGCACACTGCATCGTCTTCAAGAGCACTCTGGTAACCTGTGTTCCACACAGTGTGCAAAGAACTTGCTATACAATCTTATTTTACTTCGAATAAGCATTAAAACAGGCTTATTTATACAGAACTCTCACCTGGTCACTTCATACATTACTTCACAATTTCTGTTTTCCCCTCACTGTGCTAATTGAGGACTGAAAAGTAAAAAGATAGAGACCTCTGTTCTGTACTACCCAAGAAAACTCTGTTGAAAACTCTGCAGACAAATGAAAAAAAATCTAGCAGATAAAGAATATATTTTAATAACTTATTATTAAAAAATAGGTATGAAAAGAAACAGCATACACACTTCCCTCATTATTATATACTGCTTCTTTCCTGCTACCATGAACATAATTGTAATTACAAACAATTTTCTTTTTGAAGGATATGATAATTATCCTTCAAAACATGCAAATTCATCCAAGACAAATGTGGTTTTTTTCTGCAGTCCATCAGGTTCATTTAGGAATAAACCTTTCATTAAGGTGGCACGTGGTGCTAACAAGGGTACATTCCAACACCGCAAGTTTTAAGTACAGTCTGAGAGGCAAGTTAGAGTCCTTTCCACTCTCATAAACCACACAAATAAAAGCCATACACTATTATTCTGGATGCCTGCTGCTGCAAGAAGTAAGATGAAAATATTTTGTATTAATTCACCTTGCAAAGTAGGCCTTGAACACATTAATAGCACCCTCTAAAACCTTCATGTTTGGCTAATTTGTACTATTTCCACAGTAATTTTAGTGACTTTCCTCATTTTTATCAGAACTTCGTTTTACTGTTAAGCCGCTGTTGCCTCTCACCCATTCATAACCATTAAGAATAATGGGTCAGTGGGACTTAATTCATCCTGGGTAAACCCCTTATTTTACTCAAAAAAAGCAGGCCAGATAACAGTAAATTGTCTGAATGGTGGGACAAAATTTAAACAACTTACCTAGTGAATGACAGAGGGCTGACAAGATGGCAACAGATGCTTAAAAACAACTCCCTTAAAGGCATCCCCCAAAGGATGCCCAATTTACTCTATCTCCATAAACGATTATTTTGTTATTCTCTAAGAAAGGGGAAAGAAAAAAAAAAAAGTAAAACAGCCTACTTATTCCAGTACTGGCCTCCTTGAGGGCCCAAGCTTAGACTCCCCAGCAATGAAGTGCGCAGGATTTTGTCTCAGCTTCACAAGCTTGCTACTTCAACCCCAGCCCCATGTCTCCTCCTTTCCTGGGGAACAATGGCCAAGGCCGCTTGGCAGGGAGTTCTAGACTGTGACACCCAGATCATCAATCAATGTCATCATAAAGGTCAGAGTCACCACATGCCAAGGCCCGGAAATTTTCCACTTCGCTCCTGAACCTTTCATAACCTAAAAAGGAGTTGAAACGAAAAGAAGCAGAGACAAGGTATTTGCCAAGCCAACATCTTCAAATCAGGATGTAAGCATCCCTGTAGCATTCACAGTCAAGGTCCTTCTAGCACCCTATGCTGAATGCATAGGCACCGAAGTCCCCACACTTCCCCTGACCATTCCCATCCTGCATGGTTTTTTTGTTTTTTGCCTATGATCTACTGCCAAATGACTGTAAGCTGTTTTCCCACCTAGAAAATAGTTTGTCACAAAATGCCTTGGGTTGGAAGGGATCTTAAAGACCACACTGTTCCAACCCCCTGCCATGGGCAGGGACACCTCCCACCAGACCAGGTTGCCCAGGGCTTCATCCAACCTGACCTTGACCTTCAGGGATGGGGCATCCGCAGCTTCTCTGGGCAGCCTATGCCAATGTTTCATCACCCTCTGAGTAAAGAATTTACTCCTAACCTGTAATCTAAATCTCTCTTTTTAGTTTAAAATTGTTTCTTGTCCTAACCCTATCTACCTGTGTAAGTCACTCTCCATCTTTTTCTTTTTTTTCCCTTTTTTTCTTTTTTTAAATAAGTCTTGTAAGTACTGAAAGGCTCAATGAGTCAAATTATGACTAGCTTGCAAGACAAAAAATGTTGTATGATTTAACAAAGTACCCTCCTGACCCAGCTGGGTAAAGGAACATCTAAGTGAAATTTGTGCTGTGTCTTGGGCTTTCTTTATGACCAAGCTCAGCCAAAACTCATTTGCCCTAGATATTCCTTAACATTCTCTGTGTATATTTAAGGGGGGAAGGGACAGAATGGAGCAACAAACCAGCATCAGAATAACTGAAGCTGAAAACAAACACCTGACTGAATCCTATTCCTCACCTAACCGAACTGAGCCATTTATGGGAAGCTCAAGTACAGAAATCATTTTGAGACACACACACACATCAATAGCAGAAAGGAGAACAGAATTCAGTAAAAATGTTTAGCCAATAGAACTTGGTCAGCAATAATTTTAAATGCACATTACATAATGTTTAGATTACATTGTGGATGTTTGATATATCTGGCCTCATTCCAGAACTGCCTTTCCAACCCTTGCAAACGGAAAAGCAGAAAGCTGACACCAAATAAGCCCTCTTGATTGTGCTCTTTCTGGGACTGGACGAAGAGGATCAAAAGGTCTGGCTGAAGTTTCCAGCAAGTTAAGAAAACTTAGGTTTAACTGTGTTTTAACTAAAATAAAAAGATAAAGTATCTTCAGAAATATTTCTCTGGTTCTTTTTTTCTTGAAGAAAAGAGAATGCAAATAGCTTCACAGAAAGGCTTCAGGAAATAGATGATAATGGAACAAGATAGTCCAAGGCTCTAACGTATCTGCTTCCCATCACAACCAAAACAAAGACCTATGCCTCGCTCAAAGGTACACATACCTTAGACAGGTTAACATACAAATGGATCAACAACTTTTGATGGTGATGCCTAAAGGTTAAAAAAAAAAAGTCAGAAGAAGGCACTACTGAGGATTTGTATCCTAACGATGTCATGGAGAAGAACCTTTGTTAGTATTTCTGTGAACATTAAGTTTCTGGTGATATTGCATTGTTTTACTTTAAAACATCCTGCAAGTATTGCAAAACGTTCACAGCATTTACCAAAAAGAAGTTAATAAAACAGATCACCCATTTTCCTGCATTAATTTACCATTAAAATTGCAGTGGCAATTCAGGACTTTTTTTTTCAAACTCCGAATCTCCCCCCCAAAAAATCAGCCCAGAATTCAGAATTAGACCAGATTCTGAGATGTTGTTTGAGCACCTATAAATAGAGATAGACATCTGCTATGATTTTCAAAAGCATCTAGCAGTTCAGATGCCTTACTCGGTGAGAATTGACTACAATTGTGTTCCACTCAAAAACAGCAGCCAGTATTTCCATCCCAGAGTAATAATTCTTATTCGGTTCATCTTAAGTGTTATCTAAAAAACGATAACAGGCTGTAAAGCCAGAATCTGTCTCCAAAATAATACAAACCACCTTCATTAATGCCATGCATGTTTAAAATGTATCTGAATAGCACTAACCAATAACTGTAGTAGCCAACACTAGCATGTATGCACATCCTACACATCCTGTACCCACACAGCCCAGAAAAGAAACACATTTATTCAGTCTTGTCTTTTACACAAGTACTTTTTTAAGTGCATGAGCTGTTTGAAGAGCAAGTAATAACAGAAATAGTAGCTTCATTTATAGTGAGTCAAACCTGTATGTTAACGGGATCCACCTCTGAGAAAGCGCTCAAGACTTGGTTCTTGATTTTGTATTCCAATTTTCTTGGGAAATCTTTACCAATTATGAAAACAGTTTTCAATTACAAATTAAGTGTTATTAAAAGGAGTTCTTAAACCAATAAATGCATCTTTCACAAGATCTATTACTTTTAAAAAAAGTTTTATTCTTTGGCAAGGAAACAAAACAGAACTTGGCTACTGAACCCCACAGAATTTTCGTTCTTTTTAGTATATATGATAGTGTGCTAGGAAAAGTGTTCTCCACATGTGAAAGTTACTCTATTTATTCCTATCATACTTTCTTACTTTTATCCTACTGTTTTCCTAAAGAGCTAGCCCAGTCACTACCAGACACAGGTAGCAGAGAGGAGGAACCACTGTCCTGGTCAGAGATAACCACTTCTATCCAGGTCAGCATTTTCACTACAGGGAATAAGTCCAGGGAGATCCACATTACAGACATAAGTTGTTTTCCCATTACAACAACCTGCAGCCAACGTAATATGTATTACAGGCTCAGAATAAAGATGACAAAAAATAAAGATGACAAAAAAAGCAACTGTAACTACAGTTGACAAAACTTGAAAAATAATTTCCCATCACCATTTGAATCTTTAAAAGCATTTGCTACTATTTTATTCTCCAATCCCCACCCCTTTACAGAGGACTAAAAGTTTAGAAAAATGATGTCTCAAAATAGAAAAAGCAGAGCTTGAATGCTCTAGTATTACTTGAAAAAGGAAGTGTCATATTCTGCTACAGAAGACAGCACTTCAAATTTGAAAGGTCAGCTGCAAAGCTTGGCTTGAAAAGCAGAGTCACAACACCAGGGAACAGCAATAACTTCCTGGGTTGCCATATAGCAACTACAGGATCCTGCAGATAACTGTTCTTAAGCAAAATGGGTGACAGAGCCAAACATTTCATGATGCAATCCTGTTCATCTTTAGTGAGACAGTATCAGGTCCCGTTTCCCTGAACACAGCAAGAGCTAAGCAAGGAAGCAGTCTCCTTGCTCACTGCCAGCTCTTCACTCCTGACAGCTTGTGCACTTGTGCTCTCTGTACTGACTTCTCCCCCCAGTCGTTGCAGGCTCCTAGTGCCATGCATCAGAAATGGGCTCCTCTACCCAGAGAAAGATGCTGCTGTTTTATCTACATCCTATCTTCCTCCAGGTCCTCAGCTGTTTTTATGCACATAATGAATGACAAGTAGAGGATCTAAAACCAGTCTTAGATGTTAGAGTCTAATCCTTTTTGAGCGTGTGTACATTCACTATAAAGCAAAGTTCAAGCTTGGCTACAGATATGGTAACATTTCTCTTCTCCTCCTTCCCCTCAAGAGGGGTGCATAAGAATTCACAGAATATTTAGATAAACATTTATACTGGGATTAAGCATTTTATGGTTGACAGTACTCTTTCTCTGAAAAGTAATGCTGAATTTGAAGCCACTCACCTAGTAAGCGTGGCTAGATAACTTACTGTTTTTGTTATCACAGATTTATTAACATTTTATCACCAAGAAGTTGATACAGAAAATGGGTAGTCCTACAGTGACTGAAAATTGTATGATGATGTAGTCTGCAGGAGCCAATAAGCATCTACACTGTACTTGTAGGCAGCATAACATTACTCTACAAACACAGCGTCCCCCCCCGCCCTTTACATTGCTTGATTTCCTGGGAAGGATCAAAGCATTAAGTCACTTTTTCACTCCCAACTCAAGCAGGCAAGGAACTCTTTGAAGTAATTTTTTTCTAATGATGTATCTTTCTAAAAACAGCCTGATATTCTGAAATTTCACAATGCAAATTCCACAACAGGTGTGACATGTCTCCAAAAGCATGTCTCTCATGCTTTATTTATGGGCTTCACTCTCTTTCCACTTAAGAGACCTTTAATATGTTTTAGGTATTTCCAACATATATTTAGAAACTCAAAAGCAGCATCCATTCATCAAAAACATGAAGACCTAAAGACAAGAGTTCAAATAAAAACTGAAGATCCACTTGTGTCTCCAGCTTAAGGCTGCCATGGAAAAAAGTATATCAAAATGGCTCCATTAATGACTGCCTCACAAGCACTACAAAGTTGAAAGCCTGTTACCAAGGTTCTTTTCTCTAAAAGGAATTCAAACTGCTGTGTAAAAGAAGGTGAATAAGAAAATATGCAAAAAAAAATCAAAATGGTTTCATTTCAGAAGCCAGGAAATATGGCACTGTTCAGCAATCATCTAAAAAAGCAGGAACTAAAAAATAATTCAGTAATCACTGACAACCTGTAGTATTAGGAGAAGCTTAGTGAATGACTGTATTGTTAACGCACGTTAAATCTTCACTTACAAGCACATTTCAACATTCCACTGACAAAGAAATAAAGATATGTAAAGAAAATCATTACTTTCCAATTATTTGAAAATACGGTCAAACTACGTTACTTCTTTATTTTAAGAAGGATACTAAAACAAAGAAGCTAACAGCAGCCACTAAGTCAAGAACAAGTACATGCTGGCCAAGTAACATGCCAGTAATAGTCAAGAGCAAACCAGGAGTGAACAGACGAAAGCACATAGAGGCTGCAGAGCTTGCAGCCCTTCACTCCTCAGAAACCTCAGGAGTTGCACGTGCTTCTAGTTATTAGTAACTGCGTAACAGAGAGAGCCTCCATTTCTCTATCCAAATGGTGGCTTGATGTCCTTTTCTGGATCCAGGAGAACTGACTGAGAATTAAGCTGAATTGCACTCCTCAGCCTGTACTGCTGACAAGTCACCTGAATTAAGAGCCACCCATTTGGGGTCATCATAATATGCAGCTTCTGTAAGCATTCAACAGGAAATTGTAGCTGTTGAGTCTCCAGGCTTTTGAAATACAAACTTTAAGGTCACCGATACAATCCAATTTATTTTAACTGCACTGATTTACACCATATAGCAGTCAGAAAACAAGTTTTAAAATATCACAATTCTCTTATTTGGGGGGCAACCTTGCAACTAGCTTGCAGTTCTCAACACCGAGATAGAGCGATTTGCCCACAATCATAAATACAGTTTAAGAACAACAAAACAAAAAAGCAAATAGTTAGCATTGCCTTCTCAAAAAAAGTAACCCACACCTACTGCTCCTGTCATTCCTATTTATTCACACCTAAAAAAAAAAAAAAAAACCTCCAAGTGTGCAGTGGAATTACCACTGCAGAGTGCAGTATTAAAGTGCAGTTACCTTTGAGTTCAAGTTAAAGAGTTCTGGTAAAGCCCACCATGTGTGTTCACTTGTAGGTTGCACTCATTTTGGAATGGAAAAAAGCAAGCTCTATTCAAAGCTCAGTCCCATTTTACCTGGGAAGAATCCCCACAGAAATTAAGACAAATAAACAAAGGGATAAGAAGAACAAGAAACTGCTATTGGAAAAGAACAAGGCATGCATCCAATTCCCTTAGCTTCATTTGCTGCGCAAGTAATGGACCAAACATATCACTTCAATAATCTTGGCCCCATAGCTCTTACAGTTTGGTTATTTTAGGTTTCTTTTTAGATAGTCTTCATCAAGCTGCAGGAATTTAAAAGCAATTTTACAATTTCAATGTTTTTTAACTTCTTAAGCTGAGAGCAGAAAGATACTTTTTCATTAGAAGAATAAGAGAAATTGTCTTTAACTCAGCTAAGAAAAGTCATTAGCTTTCTTATGCAAGATTCAACATACCACTACCAAAATCTAAAGTAGAATCGGACAGAAAGTTTTATTGGATATTTAGAGGATTAAAGCTAATTTAGATGAAGAATGACTCATGACGACCACCTTCTTCCACAACTTTGTTTTCTGTTTCCTTGCCTTTCCTCTGAAGGCCCCTGGACTGTCAAAGACAATACACAGGACTGAACTCAGAAATGGTCAGATCTGGCACAACACTTCTTGCAGTACTACAGTCTGACCTTTTGGAAGGCTCTCAGTTACTCTCTAAATATAATGAAATATGTACATGTATGCTTTGACATGACAAGATAGCTACAGAAGGTGATTTGATAAGTCAGAAAGTATTATTTGTAAAGGTATTTTTCAAAGAGGAATTACATTCTAGAAATGTTGAAGATGTTGCATAGCTGAGCAAGGACTTGAAAACTCAGGCAAGCTTAAAGAAGTCAAACATGAGCAAGCAATTTCTCCATAAGGTATGCCAGTCCCACCCAAAAAAGTATGTTACATCAGACAAAAAAATGCCACCAAACAGAAGCACTACACGATACTAACTGAAATATAATAACAGATGAAAATGCTTTGAGCAGGTCAAAGATTTCTTATTCTAGGTCACTTAAGCAATGAATTATATAGAAGTATAAATTTGCTAAAAAATTTATTTTAAAGAAAAGTTTGGCTGACAGATGTTCTGTCATTCCTTTGTTTTTACAGTTCACTCACCCCATGCCCACAGTGGGATGTGGGAGAGAACCGGGGGGTGTAGGGGGTAAAAACTCATGGGTTGAGATAAAGACAGTTAATTAGGACAGAAAAAGAATGGAAACAATAATAATATAATCAGTAGAAAGCAAGCGATGCACAATGCAATTGCTCACCACCCGCTGACTGATGCCCACCCTGTCCCCAAGCAGCAGTCCCCATCGCCGCCCCTGCCCCCAGCCACCCACCCCACCTAATTGCTCAGCACAATGCCACGTGGCACAGAATAGCCCTTTGGCCAGTCTGGGCCAGCTGTCCTGGTGCTGTCCCCTCCCAGCTCCTCAGGCACCCCCAGCCCCCTAGCAGGCAGACTGTATGAGGAAGTGAGAAGTCAGTGTAAGCACTGATAAGCAACAACTGAAACACGGGTGTGTTATCAGCATTATTCTCATCCTAAGTCCCAAACACCAGCCACTAGGAGGAAAATTAATTCCATCCCAGCCGACGGGAACACAAGCTCAAAGTGCCCACTACTAACATGTGGACCTAAAGAGCAGAACATATGCAGATTAGTAGTGTATCTGGTAGTGTTCCTCTTAGTCTCTTCTCCACTTGCATAGAACTAAGGCATCTTTTATATAAAATACTATGCTTGGATATAGTGCCTCTTTCAACACATAAAACTTACTGCTCTGCTTTAAGAGTTCAAGCACTAATATCAATGAAACTCTAACTTTTTGTTAGTTACATTCATTTGGGTATTAGGTATTGTAATACCTTGCCAATACGCAAATTGTGGCTATAATAATTTTTTAAAAGCGAGTCGGTGGCAAACACCAAGAATAAAAATATGAGTTCATTGTGATAATGACAACAGATTTTCAGCTTCTGCTATTGTGTTTGTGTCAAATGAACAGTCTACTCTATAAACGGTACTTATGAATTTAAGAATTACTCCTGTTTAGCTGCACAACTCAATATTTGTTCCTTTATTTCAGGACCATCTGCAAACTATTTTCACTATCATCATTTCCACATTTCCAAGGAGTTAACAAAAAATACTACTGCATTTTTTATTTTTTTTAAACTAGCCATTTAAGATTTGTATCTTCTACTGATGGCCATAACTAAAGAATCTAATCTTGTATAATTTGATGGATTTTTTTTATTCTACTTTGATGTATTAAATCTCAACTTATATAATCATTATATATAATCAACGTATATAATCATTATTCCTGTGCATTAACCAATTATTTGAATTATGTGGAACTTCAAAATAAGTCATGGTCTCTTTCTGTGAGGCTACACAGGCCTGTTAACACATATCACAACAAGTACACAAACTATAAATAGAAATACTAAGTAGACAATGTTAATAATTTAACACTGGATACAGAGCAGAATTTTTAAAAGTCACCAATATCAGCAGCCGCAAGACCTTTGTAATAATGTATTATATTTGGCCGTTGCTCCTTTCCTTACATTAAAGGGAGATTCAAGTACAAAGGTTGCTTAACTAAACAGAAAACGTGCCCATGCTGTCACTTGCAGGTCCAAGAGCATACAGCTTTACAAAAGTTACCATTATATTTCATCTTCCCATATCAGCCAAAAGAACTCCCCAGAAAGTATTTGAAGGCATAACTTAATCCCTCTCCAGAAAAGAAAAGAGAAGTCCCTTAAGGGAATAAAAATAAAAAAAAAATAAAAAAATATCCTGCTAAGGAATTAAAACCCATTTTTTGTTTACTCACAGAATTCTAGGATGACAAGATTTCTCACGAGTACTGTTGAACAAACATTTACCTACCAGCAAACTCTTACCCCAGCACAGGTCTATTAAAGCTATACAGGCTATTAGCATTGCTGATTTATTTTTTTTTTAATTTACAAGTAAATATAAGTGGAAACTAGTAACGTGCAAGGTCTCCAAGATGTTAATTATGGTGCATGAAAAGAAATGCAATACTCAGCCACTCTCTGCCAAACTAAGCCGTGATTTTCCATGTAACTCACAGTAATGGCTTAGCTTTTATGAGCAACAGTGAAAGAGCATATTGTAACCTTTTTAACCTACTTTTCAAAGAAAATTACAGTGCACGGCACACTTCTTCCCTCTTGCACTTTTAGGAAAAAAAAACTTTCAGATCTAGTTAATGTTGGTCGATAGACCTTCCGATAGACCTTCATTAATTAAAAAAAAAAAGAGACTGGAGTGTTTTATAGGTAGCAGAAAATTGGAAGCAATGGAATAAAACTAGCAAGTCATTTCTGCATCTGAGAAAGCATTGTCTTTCTCCACAACACATGATGTTTCATGAAAAGGTTAGCTAATAGTTCTACTACTATAAGCCTTGCTGTGCTTTTATTTTTTATTTTTTTGGTTGTTTTTGTTTTTATGAAGGGTTCAGCCTGTCAAGTTACAACTCATTATTATTATTTCCTCTTATTTCCAAAGAAGAAATCTTTAACAAGACAGCTCATTGTATTTTCAATGCACAGAAAACTATTCAAGCCCTGAAGTAGAACAGTGTCTTACTGCTTCATAATCGAGAAGTCAGTGGTACCTGCAGTTTATAACCATTTCCAAAATCACAAGCACTGGAAATCATCCTTAGAAAAAGGGGACTTGTATAAATTCTCTATTAGAGTTGTCCAAAAAAATCCATAGGTTTGAAGCACGTTGTTCAAACTAATTCTTGGAATAGATGGTTCTGCTCCAGATGGCCTTTTATCTGTTTTAGATATATGCAGCGGCACAGTTGATTTCTGGCTAAGCGTTCAATTTTTTTTTTCCTGCATAATAGAATATCTATAAAAGAGGAGATGATATTTCAGAAGAGAATGAAAGATCCTGAATGTCGACAAGTACTACATCTGCATCTGGTGCTCCTGCAGATAAGCACTACATTACTTTAGCATCATGCTACTTTACTGATCACCGTGAAGAATGTTTTTCTTTTATCAGACATGATTTTACACTGAATTCATAACAAGAAATAATATAAACTACTCAGTTACAATAACAGAAATATCGACAAGTTACATGGAGAATCAGGGTGGGGGGAAACACGGACACATTGGCAATAGATGGGGAAATTATTTGTTTTTAAATGAATATAAAAATAATTCATCAGTATATCCAGTTTGACCAAGGATAGCCAGATTCACCAAGGATAAAGCCAACTATTTAAACATTTTTTTTCCTTATCTAATATCTATAAAGCTATCAAATCAAGAAAGACAGATCCATTTGTCACTTTAGGTGGAAATAGTACAGTGATGAAAGGTTAGAAAAAAATGCATGATGAATAAGCCTTGACTTTCATACTTAAATAGAATTTATGCATATTTCAGCACTACTAAATGTTCTCTTTAAACCAATCCTACTTTTAAAGGGATTTTTCATTTCTAAGAAATAAAGTTTCATATATACATATTCACTTAAACTATCTTGAATGATTTTGTCCCAACAGTTTCATAGACACACACACACAAAAAGTAAATTAGAAAGACAAAAACAACACTGTTGTTTCACAAAAAAAAAAAAAGGATTCAAAACATACTTATTAAAAGGAGAATTGGATATAGAATTACAGTAACTGAAGTTTTTAAGAGTGTTGGTTTCTATATGACAAGGAAGTCAGCTTTTCCTTGCTCCACAGAGCAGCAGATATTTTGCAATTCCAGAAGCCTGCCCACCACCCTTCAAGGACCTTCTCTATGGACATTCAGAGTTCAGTATTGCCATATCAGCTGCTTAATGAAACAGCTATTGAAGCCAATAAATGGACAATGGTTGCAAGAAGCATCCTACTGTTCTTCATATGCAGTGTAGTTACACTCACCTATATGCTCCAGGTAGCAGAGTATAAACTCATTACCCCTTTTATATTCAAGATAGGAAGCCCACAAGCTTTAGAAAGAGAGAATCCAATGACAATGTTTAAAGGTATCAAATCCACAAGCTGTATAGATCAAATAACTTTTTGTTTTTGTTTTGTTTCTTCAGATTCTTCATATACGAGCTTTCTTCTCAGTTTCAGCCAGAACTGGAAGCAAGGGTTCTAAATATAGTCCCACTAGTTCCATCCCTTTCAAAGGGGTGTGGGGAGCTAGGTGGGGGGGAAACAACAACAACAACAAAAGAAGTCCAAACATGAAATATAAGAAGTTATTCTAAGCACATGTAGTACGCAGTTTGAGAGAAAGAGCTTAACTCTTCATATCTATCAAGAGGTTTTATGTAGTCAGAATGTCAGCGTTGACTTCTGTGGGCCAACCCCAACAGCAGGGTAATTTCAGCATAACACACTTTGGGGACTGACAGATTTCAGAAAAATGAGTAGTTTCATCTTGACAAATGAAAACACAATACTATCTTTCAAGTACAAATCTTTAGATGAACCCTATCACCAATTCTTGTCAAACTTCAAACTACTACTAATTATAATAAAGCTAAAAAACTTGCTATACCTTAGGCTAACTTGAAAAAAATGCCAGTGATATGATGAAATAGCAATGTTTAGAAAAAAGAACAAGTTATATTGTGAAACAGAATACAAGTTATAAGCACTTGTACAACGCAGCCATGAAGTAGAGTTCTTAAGTCTTCAAGATCATCTTTGACCTGCAACTTCCTAATAGTTAAAACAGTCAGTTTTTCATGAATTCATAGATATCCATGCTTTTAGTGCTATTCTTAAAATTTGGTGCATCACACAGTCTTCTCATGTTAATTAATTTGTTAAGACAGTGAGACATGTTGTCAAAGTCACTCCTAAGGTCATTTCCATAACTTAAGAAAGCATGCTTTTCCAGCATGCCTTTCCTTTCCCACCCCCAGTCATTTTTTTCATTTACCAGAAAATAAAAGTATGACAATGCAAGGGCTAGGAAAAAAAAAAAAAAAAAAGACAAAAACCAGCGTCTTTTTTTTTTTTTTTTAAGCAGAATAAAGTGCACATGTGCACAGGTATATCCACTTTTATTACATCAGATAAGCTCAGCCATCACTAGTGCCACATGTATTAGCTGCCCATCATTGTTATTTTCAGATTAAGACAGAGCATAAGCATGTTTGCAAACTCACTGCTATTGGCTTGATGGCCAGTCCTGAGTTCTGCAGCTGTCAGCTGCAGCAATCTAACAAAGTCAGAGTCTGCAGCAAGCAGATTGTAATTTGGTCCCCAAGAGAACTGGGCATGGGATGCCAAAGGTAAGTCATATTTATCTAAGGACTGGAGTGAAATGCCAGGCATAAGCAAGGTATTATTAGATCTTCTTAGGTTTCAAATCCTTTTCTTTATCCAGTCTGCATTGCTCAGTAAGTGAATCATAGTTTGCTTTGAAAAAGCTTTAACTTCTATTTAACTTTGTACTCCCCACAGCAACCCAATATAAAATTCTTGTAGGTGCCAAGGTCACTGGAGCACCTGATCACAAGCAAAGACAATAGTAGATGAGACAGGATGATTCAGCAGTATAAGCAGTTAGAGGATAATAACAGAACATAACAATAATGCAGCAATCCAGGCTGAATTGCCACCTCAGCAGGACCAAATGAGCACAGATCTTTCTAGGAGGAGACATAATTAGCACAGGAAATGGGGGAAGAAGAGAAAGCAGCTTACTGCTCAGACTCAATTGGATGACTTGTTTTAGAATATTTCAAAGGTATATGTTAAATTCAAGTCTAACACTTGGAATTCAGATATGCCTGTGACAGACTGCAAACTCAAGAAACATTTAAAAAATGAGTGAAAAACAATTTATCTCCATATCCACAAAAGAAAGACTCCTTTAAGCAACAGAACTCTAGCTTCAGTTCTTAAATCAAGTTATGCATTTCAGCAAAATGCCAGCATGCAAAAATAATTACAGCTACCTACATACCCACCTGGATGGGGACTTGGGCCTTCAGAACAAATTTACCATATGAAAATTTTGGAAAGGAAGCCATTGTTTGCAAGAAAAAAGAACTCACAGGTCACTTGAGAGACCAGAAGGGCATTGGCTGCACAAGCCAGAGAATGAAAGCTAACATGATTCAGCAGGAAAGTTATAGGCAAAGGAGGAAGGACAAGACATCCCCTAGCGGATTCTGATCTAAGCCAGAGGGCTTTTGAGTTTTGAAGAAACTGTGCAGTATTGTCTACATCTGTAATTTTCAGCAGTTTTCAACTAGACTCCCCATATGGTAAATACAAGCCTACTGACAGTAGCTACTTTCTCCTCAGCTACTTTTCAATCGCCCATTAAAAGCAGCCATGGGCTGTCAATACCACTGGTTTATACATAGTTCTAGTGAATTAGGACATAAGGTGCAAGAGGAAACTAAGCAATTGGGCCCCTTTTCCATGCAGTGCCATCTGAGATGGGATATGGATGGGAACTCTAACATGGTTACTAAAAGATTAAAAAAATGAAAAGGGTTGTGCCATCAACCCTTTTCTGTGCTCCTTGTACAAAGTCTGATGTGAAGTGCATATCCACAGTTAAATAAGATTAAGGCACTGAGTACAATGAGAAAACTCCCAAGATAGTCCAACCAGACAGACATAGCATTTATACTAGCACAAGCAATTTCTCAACATAAGACCAAGAGGTACAGCAAGAACTGGTTGGCTGAGACTTGCTCGCACTGATATGCCTAGAGTACACCCCATAAAGATGGGGATAAAGGCAGGCTAGGGCTCCCAGAGCTCATGCGTGTACTTCACTCATGCAGCATGGTCCTAACCTTAAAGGATGATAGTTTGGAAGAACTGCTTTTCAAATTACAGCGCTGTGCAGGACAAACACAGGAAGAGATGAACACAATGTCCAGCCAAAACCAGAAAACAGGGGCATGGGGCTAGCTATTGGGGTAACATCTGACGTGCAGCTAAAGTGACGAGCTTACGTACTTTCCACGTACTTACGACATCTCAGAATATTTTTTTTATGCCTGATCTAGTCACCAATTTTAGTCTTCTGTTCTGCATAAATGCAAAACATTATTGTTATAAGCAGCACTTAGAAAGGCAATGATGCATTACTGGAGATTTCCTACAGCACACAAGAACATCCAGCCTGCTCAACTTACATTGCTGCACCAGAAAGGAAATATTAGGGACACACAAAGATTTTCAACCTCTCTCTTCTAACTTAAACTATATCAGAGCCTTCCTCTACCAAGAGGTTTTCTTCTATTTTAGACAACATTGTTAGTTTACAAAATTGAACTTTGGCTATATAGGAACATTCCCCACCCCCCACTCAAAAAAAAAAAAAAAAAGGACAGCCACAAAAAGCATATTTGCTTTTCACAGTATGATTCTTATGGTCTAGTAACATTAGTGCTCAAAGCCTTAACTACTGAAGCATTAAGCAGACCCTTAAAACTCAGAGTAATATGAACAGCAGGTGGTACTGCCATGTGCACCATTACAACCAGAAACTACTGAGGGCTGCATGATAACTCAGAGTTTTTACAATGTAAAGGGACCTCAGAAATTTTTATGTACAATAATGGCATAAGCAGGAAACACAATTTTGTACAACTTTGGTGGCTACAAAATACATCTACACTGTTCCAGAATGTTAAAGAGTAAACATCAAGGCACATGAGAGAAAAACATACTTAGCTCCTAAAAGACAAATAAACCCTAACAAAGGAGAAAAAGTGATATATATGTAACTACTTCAGAAGAGTATATTAAAGAGCTACGCTAATAACTCACTACCAAGAACTGAAAACTATGACTGACACACAAAAACACAGGGAGCTAGCTCTACAGCTCCACTGCCAGGATGCTGAAGGCTGAGATGTAACATACTAAAACCTGCCTCTTAACACTGGAGACAATAGAGGATGCAACAGCTTTCTTTATATTCATTCTTAATAACAACTACTGGGTCACCTACTTTCAGTTTAAGTTATGAGCCCAAAGAAAGTGGAGGTTTAAAAAAAAAGCAACAGCCCAAGATAGAAGCTTTGAAGGTCTTTTAAGTATTAGTAATAGAATAAGAAAAGTTGGGCAATCCAGAGTGAGAATAACGGAAAGTTTACTGATCAGACTTTTAGCTTGCTCAGAAAATCCCCTCACAATTATCATCACATATTGCTCCTTCTCCAAGGCATGAAATCCACGGTCACTTATGCTGTTGTTTTGTAATGAAATGAGGGATTCTACATCATCTTTATATAGCTTATTTTTAAAATAAAAAGCAGTATCTCAGCAAGCACATCTAGTACTAGATACACTAGTAACCACATACCCATATATTATAACGGTTACTAGAAAACTACAAACTAAGTTTATTTAGCTTCACAAACACAACATTAGATGCACTTAGATGCACTGAAAGCACAATGATTGGAAGTCAGAGGTGATACATCTACACTTCACAGAATAAGAACCTGCATTCACCCACGTGCAGGCTTCTTGTGTATCACAAAAAACACGTTCTCCTTACAGCAAGGAGACTCAACTAGACAAATTTCATATAGCCTTAGTATTGTAGTCTCTTCATTCCAACTTTTTCTTCCACTGTATTTTCCCGCTACAACAAACTTCTTCTCCTGCTACCTGAACAGTTGTTTGTAGAACACCTGTTCCTAGTGAGTTTATTGTCCCCAACTGGGGAAGATAATGAGGCTCTCAATTTAATAATGTCCACAGCTGTAGGTTTTTTCTTGTTGTCGTTGCTGTTGGTTGGTTTATTTGTTTTGCAAGATCTTTACAAGCTTGTATCTGTCTAGTGTTATTTACTGCAAATTTTATCCCTGCAGGTCATCCTGTAAGATTAAGTTGTATTTATAAAAAAAAGAAATTTGAAATTAATAGGTACAGCTCCATATGAGTTACCAGGCCTAGAAAATTTAAATTTATTGTTGATAGTCTTGCCTTTCAAAAGTATTCAAATTTTCATTGTTCTGTTCTTTGGTTCTGGCTCTTTTTATGAACAAGGTGTTTGTGTTCTTTAAATGTGTTCAAGTATTTAATTCTGGTTTGGTGTTTCAGTTTATCATTTCTGTACGTGCTTGCAACACAGAGAGGTATGAGACAAAATTAATTTACATCTATGGGATCTGGAAAAGGAAATAGCTCTTCAAGTGCAAGACAATGTTACTGTTCGTTATTGTATATCAGACTTAGAAATCTCCCTCTCCCAGATGGTTATAGCTAATGGCAAAATTTTAAGAATAAGAAGTAACTACAAACATGCTGGTTTAATAGTACTTCAGTGATTCCAAATTAACTCCACACAACACAGTTACGTATGTTGTTCCCCAACACCTTTACTATGTATTAGAACAAGCATTCAGAGGATTATTGATGATGTGACCAGAATAGAAATCACTAAACTATTCAGTTCTAGTAGTGTTTGAATGTATACTAGATTTCCTGCTAAATTCCTCAAGGCAAAAAGAAAAGATGCACAGATGGGAAATATGTCTGTGTAAACTGACGTGTTAGGAAAGGAAGATCTGATGAAATCACAGTTACTCTCACCCACTTCATAAAGCACAAGAGACCTATAATATCGCTTGCTGTAATTTAAATCTATCCTTGGAAAGTATTTTAAAAAGATGATGTTCAAGAGTTTTGATATAAACACTGATAAAAGGTTCAGTCAAGGCAGAGACAGACACACTCTGAGGAGAGTGAGGGATTGATCTTAGTGAGATGAAAGGGCTGTGCACACTATGCTGCGTCACTGACAGCTTCTTACACGATGTTAGGTAGTGTTTGGCTCCCCAGGAGATAACAGCCTGCAGTGCTAGGAACCTACGCCTATGAAATGTCATAGAAAAGACAGAAGTTAATGAACAAGTAAAAGGCTCTCATTTCTTCTTTGCCTCCTCTCCAGAAGATCCTTTTTGGGAAGATCCTAAAAATCCTCCATTCTTTTTTAATGAGTTTTAATTCTGGTTTGCCCTCTGCATCTGGCCAGGCATAGCAGCAAAGGTATTTGCACTTGGATCTAGAATGTAACTCCTCAAGGAATAAATGATAACATAAATGGGAATGGAGTCAAGCAGAATTTAAGAGTCATTTCAGCTTCGAGCTAGTTTCTATGAACTCCAGAATGCAGCTGAGATTTGTCAAAGATACTCCGCATGAGTGGCACAGAACAGGTAGCAGTTGGTAAATATAAAGTAGGAGTATATTTTATACAACAACTCAAAGCCAAACATATCATCTAAGATCATACCTCAAGTCTTTCAAGACTCATATCTTGCAAGTTCATTGGTCTTGACAAAGAGTTCAGATAATTAGCTTATTAATGGAAGCTAAACCATGACTCTCTCCTGGTTTAAAAAAATTATTAGCGTGTTTGGGGTTCCTTGCACTATACCCCACTGCTCAGTGTAGGCATACAAGATCCTATGAAAATGTGAAATACTTAAGTATTGAATGTTTATATCACAGTAAAACACCCATGCAATAAACAGCATTAAGCTTTTGTGTAAGCTGAAAGAGAAAGTGAGAATATCTGACCCAGGAGTGATTACAGGTTGAAAATCCTCAGTAAAAGTCTGTATTTAAATGCAGGAACACCTGCTACAAAATTCAAGTGCTGTATCAGTTTATTTCAGGTTTAGTCCAAAACATCTGAAATCATTTGAAAGTAATAGCCATTGGAGCTAATCATGCAAATCCACCTTAGAAACTGTGAACATTTATTGACAAAGTTCCTTTTTATCAAGTCCTTCTAGCACTTACTAGATGTTCCAGCTTTAAAAAGCCATTACTAGGACCTATAAATATTTCTTTGTAATGTGCTTTCTCCCACTGATTTATCATCCTCTATTCCATTGTAAAACCTTCACTATAGGATTGAAGTGATTTCAGACTTGCACGCTGCTTCATACAAGTATTTCAGAAATATTTCAAGTAGCATTAAAATGAAATATTTGACCTTGGCAAATCATTGTGTTATAGTTTTGTTAGATGTCTCAGAAAGATTGCCCACTTTCCTTACTGCTAATTTCTCCATATAGCACATATTTCTAATTTCAGACTTGCAGAGCTATTGAACTTCCCCTGAAAACAAAGTACCCAAAGTCCTTCCAGTCTTTCTATTTTCCCCTTCTTCTCTGTCCCTGAGCATTTTGACCAGCATAAGATAGATATTCCTTATTCAAATTGATCTCGTTCTATTTCATTGAAAATAGCCAAATTTTATCAGGCATTCATTGCTTAGCAGCAGTCAAAAAGATTTCATCCCTCAAATGAAGGAAGAAAGAAAAACAAAATCAAGGCAAAGAACATACAAAGTTCTGTAGTTTTAGGTTTAAACAAAACAGTAAATGAGTTTCTAAGCTGTGCAGAACTGAGCTGTCTGAAGAGCATCAGGCAAAAGTATCTACCATCTTCAGCAGATGAATTCACTTCAGCTCAGAAACTTCTAAGTTTTTCACTAAACTAAAATACTTAACTTTGTCTAGATCTCATATATGAGAATGACAGCTTTGAATCCCATCTTACCTGAGTTGAATCACTTTAAGTAACTGATACTATGATTTAAGAAGCCAGTTTGGGTCTATAGCTCCAACTTGTAATATTATTTCATGATAGCTAAAGGTAATGAGAATAGAGTCACTCACCTGTAGTCTCATTAGCATAAAACTATGTGATATATACTTAGGCAATGGCCCTGCACTGATATTTTGTGTTAAGACCACAAAAATTTAAGGCAAAGGTTTATAATACATTAGATTTGACTTTCCTTAACCTGATTTTTTACTACTATGAAACATTTTTTGTGATATGTCATAATATTTAACTAAAATTGCTCAGTCTATACTTCTTACACTGAAAGTGTAAGTGCAATCATGTCCACTGTCTTGATTCATATGTCCAAATGTAAATGTCGCAAGGTCAATCTTTATATGAGCTTGGGAAACTAAATATTTTGAAAACTGGAAAGTCTAATCATCCCTGTGGAATTAAGTACCTTAGTAAGATCTATAGCAGCAGCTGATCTTACGTGTATCGGTAGCAGCTAGTCCCTGAATTCACAAACACGCTTGAACAGCAACAGCTTTCCCATTCACTCCCAGCTAAGCAGAGATGTGAGACTGACTTACTCGCATGACAAAATATGTTTAAGGCTCACAATTTCTGGCTTCCAGTCTTCACCACTAGACAGCTGCAGCGTTGTCTTTACTCTTTGCCTAAAAGCAGTAGAAAAGTACAGTATATGCAAGTGGCTTCTCTGGGTGTAATAAAAAGATTGCAAAAGAAATGACAAGCTGCTCATCATAGCAAACTTGCACCCTCACAAACCATCAGAGCAGTTCTGGGTGCTGCTCTACCTTGCAAAGATGACCACATTTTTTCTGGCTGCAGTAGAATGAATTAGCATCGAGCTAGCCTAGTCCAGGGAAAGCAAAGCCAGGCAGACTCTATCAGATAAAGTGCTGTTAAAGTACTTCCCCAGCCACATCACCACCCGTGTGATAAGAGATTCTATGAGCTAGCCGGTATATATCTAGTTATAGGCTTCCATGGGATGCTAGATGCCATCCATCCTGGATGTTGTCAGAATGGCCATAGACAGAATTACCCCATAGGCCCCATACAGAGCCATATATTTATCAAACTGTAGCAATTTACTCATCCCAGGACTTCAGGAACATTCATAGTTACCGTGGCAACTTCATGTGTTTTCCTATGGATACAAAACACACACTTAAAGGAAAATGCATTTGTCAATATGAGAAATTCATCAGCTGTTTCAAAATCAAACATTCAGGCTAGTCAGACTAGAATAGCTATACTGTTTGAAAGGTCTAATAACTTATTCAAATATATTTCAGATGCCTTGGATGTCTTAGCATGTATTGTGTGCAGGTGCACAGGGTTACATAAACATAAACACACATACTTATTTGTATCAATGGCTTCTCCAGGAATTCGGAATCCCACAGGAATTCCTTAAACTATATAGTCTTATGGTAGCTTGAGAAAAAATACTAACAGAATATAGGCAATGTTGTGATAGCAATTTCCTTTCTCCACTTGGAGTCTTTTGAAAAACAGTGGTATCGATCTGAGCAAATTGCCTAACAGAGAGTGTCACTGTGAATTGTTTTTAAGCTAGATTTACAACTAATTAGAGGATGCAACTATTAAGTAAAAAATACTTGAAGTATCTCTCCAAGTTTTATTTGCTAAGGTTCGTGTTAGGCATCTTTATATTCCTGGTGTATTGTATCACTGTTAAATCAGAAATCCACATCCCTCAAAAGTAAATAAATAAATAAAAATAAAGGGAAAATGATCCAATCTTCATTATCAGAACATTAATATATTCAACAGAACATGCATTCCTTCCTTAGACCATTAAGTGTGACATTCTGGTCATTCCCTTGCAGCCAGTCATCCTTCATTTGTAACTCTAAATTTACACAAGTAGATTTCAGAACTGTAACAAGATTTAACCTCAACTATATGTAAGCTTAGCAGTGATCACAAACCCCAAGTAACTGAAGGTAAGACAAAGTCCAGCGTGTTATCATAAGTTCTGATTCGATTTCCAATACTCTCAAACTTTTATGAGGCATTTTGGGAAATCAACATCTATATGGATTTCTTTTTGTAATTTGTTTCAAATGATTTTGACATATAAATTAAGTTGATTTGCTCTGCCCAACATTTTTAATGTTTTAGCATGCCGATCCCACTAGCACTTAAATATCAGTGTCTTTCCCTACTGTCAATCACTATATTTCAAATTTGTATTTTGCTTCAGTATGCTATCCAACATTTTCGCTTCCAGTAAAATTCTCTGCTTTTGAGTGTATTTCAAATTGTTTGCTTTGTGGGCATATTACCTTCAAGAGGCAGAAAGTGCATTATCACTAATGTCAGCTCTCATTTTAGTTTTCCAGTGTTATTATTCACCATAGCTGCTTACTGCAATGCTCTTCCCTTAATGGATAAGGGATAAAAGGGCTACAGTTCATTTAATTGTTCCAAACTTTCTTCTCATTACATGCCTCTTCACTAGTATGCAGTAAAAACAGCACTTCATAGGAATATGCCTCAAAGAACATTTCACACACTGAAAAATATTATTGTAGATGGGTCCATGAAGGAGCGAATATGAAATGCTTCCTTTTCCTGAGACATCATAAATGAAAACTTATATTTAATTTTTATCCCCAAACAAGGGATAGAGTACATCAAATCCCTGCATCTACATTTGCCTTCTCCCACCTTCTGTTTGTTATTTTGTCTCTTAGCTGGAAGAATGCCTGAATGAGAAGAAATTCCAACTTGGAAGTACCCATAATTTTAAAACAAGTCAAAAGGTCCAGAAGAATTAACCTACCTTGCATGGCCACAATCAGATTAATTACTCTGTGAGAAACACAAGGCAGAAGTCTTTAAATAAAGGATTTGGTTACAAACTACTGCCAAAGAAACCAGAAGCATGAACTAAGATCTATGTTCTATCATGATCGTGAACAAATGCAGTAAGAGGATATTGCAAGCTGCAGATGATACTGCAAAGGATGACATGGCCAAAATATTCACAGTTACACAAGAGCAGAGACTCACTGACAATTATTTGAATATCTATCCTTAATTAAATTAAGGCAAAAAATCATTTAATGCATGCTACTGAAAATATACCACTCAGGAATCCTGTTGAAACATCGTGAGATGGTAGGCTTTATGAATTTACCTTGAGCTTTCTGATAGCTCAAATGTCTTGCTTTTTTTTTTTTTTTTTTTACATGTTGACTCGCTCCTGCCAAATACCTTGAATGAATACCTGATGTTGAATATGCAAGATTTACCAAGGAAAGTACTACTGAAACTCCCAGGGCAGGGAACTCAATCTCTGAAAATAAATAAATTGTTCTAACATTTTAGTCACCACAGGGAGGAATTTAAATAATCTGTCACTCTGCAATTTTCTTTGAGGTATTTGTTCTTTGAATATGATTGATATAAGTGCAACTCATTGAGGCATCTTCACAATTTGCATTCATTAGTTACACTTTTATATAGCATTACTGTGGCAACCATGGGAAGTGTCTTGTCCTATTCTCAAAAACAAGACGATGCAATGTGGACTCTAGTCAGAATTTACTGCTGATCCTCATGGAGAAACTTGACAAAAGACAAGTGGCTTATTTTTGGCTAAACGTAAAAGCGAGCATAAACAAACATGATGAATGTAGTAATCTTAGAATCAGACAGTTAGTTTGTTGATGGCATCTTTGATACAGGAAAACCACAGGGTGGTCATGCTTCTTCCTCTGTAGGGAAACTGTGACCTGCTGGATATGAGAGAATTGTAAACGTGATAGATTTTCATTTACCTAAGATTTTGACACAGTCTCACATAACATCTCATTAGTAAATATGGAACTTAGATTACTTCCCCTATCAGAGGGCAAACAGTTAAAAAAACAAACTTAAGGAGTATTTTTGGAGGCTACACCTAGTGTGAGTCTTGCCACGGTCTTTAATTTGAAGTTTCAGCAACAGAAAAGAAGGATGCTTGGATCTACTTACCAGGATTCTTCATCATATATTAAGATATCACTCTGTATGAACCTAGTGTAAAAGGTGGTTCAAAATAATTTTTTTTGTAATATTTTTTAATGTTAACTATTTCTGTTGTCACAGGTACTCCAGCTGTTTGCAAATGATGGTGAGAACAGTACACAGTTGACCTCTCAAACTAGGTTCAGATTCAGACATACCAATTTCTGAAGCCATTAGTACAAGCGAAAGTGATACACAGTCTTCAGTCTCTTCTTATAATTAGTTTGGCTTGATTTGCTTTTAAACGTCTAAATCCATTCTGAGTTATCATAATTACTCCAACTTATGATTGAGGGAAAAAAGTTACCCCATTAAAGACAAATTTAAGAAGAAAATGCAGACCACACATTGCATTCACTTAGATTTTGTTGTTATCAAAGAAGATCAAACAGAACTTTTTGGCTGAAAACTCTGGGATAATTGATATCAATTGATAATTGATCCTAAGGGTAATGTTTATGTGACTTAGGGATATTGTTTGTCAATAATGTCCAAATAGTTGTTGTTAGAGTTCCTACATCCCAAACGTTTTTAAAAAAAATCTAATGCTATTTATTCAATTCAGAAAGCATTTATACATCATAGTGAATTAATTACCTGAGGATTTTCTCTCCTCTGGAAATGTTTCACAAATATGAGATGAACAGAAATAACAAAAAAAAAAAGGAAAAGGTCATTCATCTCCCTCTCCTGACTCACCACTCCTTTTCTCATGCAGTCAGCCTGTTTTTCCCTAATGTATAAAATGCCGCATCTACAATTTTTCACCAAGGTATGTCAGGTTGCATCACCACAAAAGAATTCATCTTAGATGATCTAAATATATTAGGGCAGTGCATTATTTTAAGAGCAATTATTTCTGATCAGAAAAGGTCTGCAAAATATAAGTGAAAATTACCATAATAGGATAACTACTGAAAAGGCAAATAAACCATATTGTAGGTTTACAGAGGAAGTACCCACCAAAAGGCAATTGACTCTCATATAATTAAAGTTAACTATATATTTATCCACATATGTTACTTATATGAAAAATGTCCATTTTCTTACAACTTCCCTATGCTATTTGACAAGGCTGCAGCCTATGGCACAGCTTCACAACTACACGTAGTCGAATACCAAAGAGGCGATCAACAAAATTTATATTCAAGTATTTTAAAACTCTTTCAGGAAAATATTTTTTTTCAAGAGAAATAGGGAAAATCTCTATGTCTTCTGCTCACAATACTTGTAATCTCTATTTTTGTTCATTATTTGTATTTTTCCATAGCCGACAAACTTACACAGAACTGCCTGCATATGCCCAAAAGATAGATCAAATTAGTATCCTCCGAACTCACACATACCGCTGAAGAAACAGATACTAAAGACTAAACCAACAAGATCTTTTTCCCTTGCTGTGCATTTACTCATACGAAAAATGCAAACACTGAAGACAATAACTAAACATTCAACAACAGGAGTAAGGAATTCACAGTCTGGTCCTAAGCAATGGGTTCTCAGTCCCCAGAACTTGAGTTTTGGCTCAGAAACTCACTGTGAATTATGTAATGCTCAGAAAAGGAAAGAGAACTCTTCCATAAAAAGATACAATTACTGCATTAGCTGTCATCTTTTTAGTAGCCATCACTCAGTGAAGGTTCTGTGAGTATTCACAAACTTCTCAAAGCTTTCTTTCAGGAGTCATTAAGCTAACTTAAAAATCAGAAAGGATTTGCTGTATATTATCTTCTATTTTATTCCAAGATCTTGGTAAAAATATTTAGAAAAGATATTACTACACTATTAAGTGTAGCATTATTATGTTTAATGTTCTGTTACTAAAATGTAGAGCCAAAATTATGATTAATATTTTAACTGTTTGTGCAATAACAGTAATAATAGTAAAGCAGTGAATTATTCCTCAGCAGATGCTATTAACCAAATAAATCCAAAAATGAAGTTGCACGGAAAGCCAACAGTTCTGTTTCCCTGAAGTACACAAATATGAACACATACAGCTGAGTATAAGATGTAGTATATGCTTGTATATTAATTTGTTTACAGAATACTCTGCTTTCTCAGAGGTTCCTGTCTGTTCCAGGAACAGGTGAATTCTCCTACACTTCCCCCAAACTTCCATGCTTGCTTTAATTCATTTTTCTAAATAAAAAATATCAAGTAATGAAACTGAAATACCAGGTAACCAACCTGATACATATTCACAGCAGGGAGGACTTGCTGAATCAAGGATTTAGACATGAGGAGTAAACTGCAGGGGACAGTGAGAAGGACATACTTGCTATCAATTTTATAATGGGAAAAATCTCTATTCAGTCCACAGTCACCTGTGCAATGCAGGTGTAATTACTTTATGAAATGTATTACTGGGTTTGAGATACACAAGACAAGGTAAGAGGAAAAATTCTCAGCACTCTATAAACTCTCCTTAAAGACTTCAAACAGATATTTATTTTTAGTCTACACCATCAACAACAAAAAATAATGCTACTTCTGTCTACCAGATGTTAGGTCTAGAGAAAGGCTGATTACATTTCACCCATAAATAAGAAAAAAAAATATTTGGGCTGCAGAGCAGATGAACTTCCAAGTGAGAGCTCTTTTGTAAAAGAGACTCTTTTATACCAAATATATAATATTATATATATAATATTATAATATGTATATAATATGTCTATGTTATGGGCAGAAGTAAAGAAAACATTGGGCAGAAGAAATTGCAGCATCATCTTTGATAGCAACCTTGCTTCCCTTGTAAAGAACTCCTCATCCTTCACAAAAGAGTACTGGGATGATCCAGTACATACAGGAAAACACCTTAAAAGCCAGAACAGGAGCAAGAAGAAAGAAAAAATGCTACAAACTCATATTGTGTTATAAAGCTGTAATAATAGCTGTCAATAACTTGTGTGAAACGGAAAACCACCTTCATTATCAGCTCCGTTACTACATCACATTTTCAATACGTCTATGATGTTGGAAAGAAGAAAACAGTATTAAAAAAAATCACAAATTCCTTGGTATTGCTGCAGATATTTTATATTTCCATATATATATATATATATTCAGGTAGTTTCATCCAAGACTAATGCAGCATACAGAGCGGACTGTACTTACACCTTTATGATTCACTCCCCCTGAATTTCAAATTTGTTTTTAGAAATGATATGCAGTATCTCACCCTACTACAACAACCGGATGGATTGTATAGATTTTCAATTTTGGGTTAATTTGGAATTAATTGGAAGTCACGGCAATATAATGTACGTCTGACTTCAGATCTGTCTAATGAAGAAGGCACAAGAAGATTCAGTAAAAACAAGTAGTTGCCTGGTGTTTTGGATGATAAAATTATGTTAATTTTACTGATATTTTATCTCTTTTTTTCAAATTCTAGACTAAAATAATAAAAGTATATACGTGAAAGTGAATGCAAAAAAATACATTTTACTAAATAAAAAGGCTCATCCATAAAGCCTGATAATAAACCCTATTGTATTATTCAGCACTGAAATTTCTAAAATTATAATGAGATGGTTCATGAACGTTTTAATTATGTTAATCCAGGTTCCTTCAGGAACATCCAAGATAAAAGCCGAATCTGACAGAAACCATTTGTGGCTAAGCAACAGTTTCTGCAGTCAAATATCTGAAGTGCATGTTAGTTCTACAAAAATGCTTTGTTCCTAATCTTTTGAGCTGTTCTTCACTGAGCCAAAAAGGCAAAACAGGAATAGTTTAGGTTTTACACAAATATAACAGGAAGTGTGTAACTGAAATTCTATTCAAATGGCCAGAGCAAGTGAAGGAATCATTTACTCTTTTTTTTTTTTTTTTGCAAAAACTCTGATACAGTTTTAAATGCACTATGGTTAGCACACATGGAGAAGCAATGGATATTGTATTCATGGACTTCAGAAAGACCTTTGACACAATCCCCCGTAAGATCTTCACAGAGAAGCTGTTGAAATATGGGCAGGATGAAGTGGATCAAAAACTGTCTGGACCCAGAGGGCAGTGGGCAGTAGTACAATGTCTAGTTGAAGGCCAGTTATGAGTAGAGTACTCCAGGGGTCAACACTGGGTCCAGCCTTCAATAAACAAGATGTTTAACATCTTCATTAGTGGTCTGGATGATGGTGTAGAGAGCACCCTCAGTAAATTTACAGACAACATGAAACTGGGGGTAGTGGCTGACTCCCCAGAAGGCCACGCAGCCGTCCAGAGTGACCTTGACAGGCTGGAGAGGCGGGCAGACGAGAATCTCATAAAGTTCAACAAGGGCTGAGTCCTGCATCTAGGGGGGAACAACTCCAGGCACCAATACATGCTGAGGCCACCCAGCTTGAAAACAGCTCTGCAGAAAATGACCCGGGGGTCCTGGTAGACATCAAGTTGAATGTGAGTGAGCAAAGAGCCCTTGCTGCCAAGGCAGCTAATGGTATTCTTGGCTGCATTAGGCAAAATATTGACAGGAGGTCAAAAGAAGTGATCCTTCCTGTCTATTCAGATACGTAGAGTATTGTGTCCAGTTCAGTGACCCTCAGTACTCGTGTACTGGGCATACTGGTAAAAGTCCAAAGTAGGGGCCACCAATACAATAAAAGGATTGGAGAAACCCTCCTCTGAGGAGAGGCTGAGAGCACTAGGACTGTTATGCCTGGAGAAGAGGAGACTCCAGGGGTACTTCATCAATGTGTAAAAATGCCTAAAGGGAGGGTGCAAAGACAACAAAGCCAGGCTCTTTTCAGTGGTGTCCAGTGCCAGGACAAGAGGCAATGGGCACAAACTGGAACACAAGAAGTTCTGTCTAACATCAAGAAATACCTCTTTATCATGCAGGTGATGGAGCATGGGAAAAGGCTGCCCAAAGAGGTTGTGGAGTCTCCATCCCTAGAGATCTTTGAAAGCTGTCTAGATATGGTCCTGGACAACCTGCTCTAGGTGTCCCTGCTTGAACAGGGAGGGTGGACCTCCATAGGTCCCTTCTGACCTTAAAAGTCCTGTGATTCTGTGATAGACCACGTAAGACACAAAGAATGTCCCATTTGGCTATTTCTTTCATTATACTAGCTACTGGCTTAATCCTCAAGTCCTATTCTTCAAAATAGGATATGGTCCCAAAAATCTATAATCACAGTTTCAGAAGCATTTTTTCTCATCAACAGCTTCTCAGAGATTAAGAAAAAAAAATGAAAAACCAGCAAAGACCACCATTTACTTTCTCACATTACCTCCAGGCACAAAGAAGAATGGTGACTAAAGAGTATAGTTTTAGAGTCCCAGTAGTATTCAGATTCAGTGACACACATACTTGATCAGTTACAGAGGAAAAGCTTCCCTATGCAGCTTTGCTGGAAAGGAAGACAAAACAAGTCTTATCCTTTTCCACAGAAGAACATTCCTGGTTGAAAGTAGACATAAATCTTTATTATTCCAGCTAACTCTTGCACTTTTTGATGAGTCACCAACAAAGGATCTAAAATTTAGATGTGGAAGCTATTATGACACGGATAGCACATGAACATAGATTGAGAATTTTTCAAACATCAGTAAGCTTCTGCTTCTGGAATAGACTTGAACCAGTGAACTATAAAATGAAGTGCAATAAATAAATCAACAAAAACAAAATAAAGGACATTAGTTCTTCTCTTTGCACTCCTCCAATTGATAGATTCCTTTATTTTGTTTTGTTCATGAACATTTTGTTTCCTTTGCATCCTTTGGTCAGCTTTTACTTTGTTGAGCCAAAACCTTTTTTTTTTCTTTTTTTTTAACCAATTTATCAAATCCATTCAGTCAGTTCTTTAGTGTACAGCTGCGTGTTTAAAGAATTCTTTGTTGTGGCATCTCCAAGAGCCTGCAGTTACCAACTATTCACAAAGACCGGCAATGCTATTAACTGCAAAACAGTTTTTAGTGAAAAAATTTACTTGCCTATTTATGTGGTCATCTAATTGTTTTGAACAGGAAAATAAGGTACATTATGTTAAAAACCTGAGTAATGATAATGTGTTGGATGAGCCCAGTTAAAGAACGAATGAGTACCTTTGAAGCAACTGTAACAAGCTGTATAGGTATGTCTTCTGCAATTATGACTATATTTTAAACCAGCCAAAGAACCAAATTATAATATTTATAATATTACCTCTGGTTCATAGCCCTTAATCATGTGAAAGATTAAGTTTGTCACAGTAGCTAGCAGTCTTATTTTTTAATTACAGTAACAATGTATCTTGACATCTCTGTCCTCACAGCCTTTGTATTTTAATTGGGGGTTCAAAAGTGGGCACGGTGGGGCAGTAAATTAATATTAACAAAATGCTTAGTCATTTGCTATCTCTGAAGGCAACTGACATTTCTGATAGTATTTGGTGAGCATAAATTGAACTGACCTTGGAAGAAACCTTAATGTTCTCCTGTGCATAAAAGAGTGAGGAGCTATCTATATGCAGTTTCACACCTCATGAACTTTTACACATTATTCATCTAAATCAGAGATCCAAATACAAAATCTGGCACTTGGGACATCATGTGGATTTCTGATATTCCTTGGCAAATGTAGGATCCTGAAATAAATGGTTAGATTTAAATGATTTACAGATGTAGAGGCAGGAGAGTTGGGGAGTGGGGTATTTCCATTTTTTTATTCCAGATGCAAACTCAGTGTATAGATAATCATTGTTCTGCCTAAATGGTGTTTCAAAACACCACATTTTAGAGAGCACAACGGTTTGGAAACTGATTATACAAAACATGAGTGGAGACTGCAGTATTTCCTAGCATCTGGCATACTCAGTTAAATGAAGAGCTTGTCATATGCTGGCTTTTCAACTGTGGCATGTCACCTAAAGTCTGCAATGCTACAGCGTGGGTGAAATGACAAAGCTGATGTGCCAGTATGTGACGTATCTTTAATTTCATATGCCATGCATAGCCGCATCCCCCACTGTGCAATGTTTCAGGGGAATATTTTTCAGGTGATGTTACACTGTTTTGCAGGACTATTTGCTCCAATTGAAAGTCACAATTAGCATTCAAGAGTAGAGGAAAAATGTTAGCCAAGCTGTTTGAATGGTACACTTAAACTGAAGACTGTTTTTTATTCCCTCATAATGCTAATCACCATTGCTACCATCATTTATTTTATGTCCAGGAGATAAATGTTTTTTTTCTGAATTGGACTATCAAAAAAGGCACATAATAAATGTATGACAGAAACCTCTACATCACTATATTTGGCAGAAGTCAGAAATTTGCTATGTATTCAATATGCAGAAATGAAAAAATATGTGGTTTGACAAACATTACCAAAATTTCCAATAATATGTTATGTTTGTATACACAAACAACAAAACATATGGAACAAGACTGCTTTAAGAAATAAAAGCAAAACCAGAAATACCAAAGGGATGTTGTACCATGAATGCAACTACAGAAATAATCTTTCATGTTCTGTCACTCAAATCGTAAAACTGCAAAATATAGTCACACACACATAGCTGAAGCACAGGGTTCCAGAACAAAGGTTTTGATAAAAAATGACAAAGCAAAGA